>NC_136916.1:38996207-40215705 GCF_949752795.1 Hyperoodon ampullatus | reverse complement strand
TATTGTTCTAAGCCACTCATTTCAGGGTAATTTTTATGCAACATATATAACTAATACAATCCCTCCCATTCCATCCTCTGTCCAGCCCTCATTTTCCTCTGCCTAGAAGATTCTAAAGAGCCACTTAATTGGTCTCCCCTGTATCTCCAATCTCAATCTGTCATCTTCAAGGCTATCAAGTGATCTACTAAAACAAAGCAATGATCACATTGCCACCAAAGGGTGAAGGTCTAAGTCATCAACTTCCATTTCAACCAGATCAACTTCAATTCTACCCATTTTATGTCATACGCTTCTTAATTAGATTTCATTTGAAGGTGGAGATGGGGAGGAAGAAAATGATACTTTCACTGTAAAATTTTAAATTAGAAACAATTTGAGGGTAGGGCAAATAGCCATGGGAACATTTACAAATACTCTGATTCCCCAACTCTTGGACACGTGGTAGGACTGCTCTTCTCTGCTTCCTTGTGGTGAGGTGTGGCCCTGTGACTGGTGGGGGCCAATGAGATGTGAATGCACATGTCACTTTTAGATGAACATATTTAGTGGTGGTTGCTTGAATTCCACTTTTCTATTCCCTGTTGTGGAGCCTGGGACTCTGAGAGGCTATAAAGAGCAGAGCCCCCCTACTCACACATGTTATAGCCTGAGTGAGAAATAAACCTTTGCTGCGTTAAGTCTCTTGGGATCAAGGGTTATTTGTTATACAGCACAGCCCATCCTGCCCTGACTAACACAGAACAGCAATGAATCAGTCCCACCTCTAATTTCATAGATTAGGAAACTAAGGAGAAAAGAAGTCATTGCTTGAGATTATCCAGTAGAGGGCCTATCCCAAGCACTCACCGGGACACTAGGTCCCCTATTATGTCTATAAGCACTGATGAGGTGATCGCCCAAGTTTCTGTGAAGATGCCTACAGTTTCCCAGCAGAGGGGCTGGGAAGGAGCTAATCCTCATGATAGGAAAAACTAGGAAAGGGGTGACGTGTGCTGTTGCATGGGGAGTGGGAAATAGCAAGCTACAAACCTCTTGGGAGTTTATAGTAAGAGACTAGTAATTCCTAATGAGTTTCCAGATTTTCAAGTCTTTTTTGCTGTGCTTTCAAGATGTGAAACTGGCCAGAGGGAAGGGCAATAATTAATCCAAATTCCTTCAAGCAAGTCATCCTTATTGCTGAGTGGCTTTTAAAGTGCTCCGAAATAGGCCCTTGGTCAGCTTTCAGCAGGGTGACTATATGCCCCGGCTTGCCCAGAATAGTCTTGGTTTACACCTATTGCCCTGGCATAATTATTAGTAGCGCTCCCTTTCACTCTCAAACATGTCCCAGTTTGGAAGATAAATTATACCGTCACTCTAGTTTTGAGACTACAGTTACTTGCCAAGCTTCATTTTCCTATTCACTCACTACAGACCACTGACCACTGACTGGTGGAAAAGGAAGAATTTCCACCAACCCAGAACTGCCAAAGAAAGTCAGCTTCAGGCAGCTGTTAGGCTGGCTGTGGGGATCCTGGGTTGCAGTCTCCTCTCTGATATCATCTGGCTACATGATTTTTAAAAAGTTGATTTTCTTCCTTTGACCTCTGTGTTATGCAAATTAATGGAGCTGGATTGAATGGCCCTTTGATTTCCTTCCAGTCTTGGGTTCCATAAACCTGTCTATTGGAGAGGTTTCCAACAATGGAGGAAATCTACAAGGGTACCAAGCATTGAATGCAGATGGAATCAATCATGCAGCCCACAGATATATTTACAACTTTTCATTTCAAATCCATTCAGATGCTGTTGTGATTAACGAAATGCAAAATCTCTTAAAAGCATTATAGAATTCAGAGTCTCTGCGTGTCATTAGATATTTTCTCAATCCATAAGATGAGAAGTGCCGTTTGGGGAAGAATGGATACATGTATATGTATGGCTGAGTCCCTTTGTTGTGCACCTGAAACTATCACAAATTGTTAATTGCTTATACTCCAATATAAAATAAAACGCTAAAAAAAAAGATCAGATTGGGGGAGGGGCATAAAAGGCAAAAAATATTGTCATTAGAAAAGGACATTCATAGTCAAACAGGTTGAGAACCACTGAGCTACAGGAGGCAATAAATAGAAGCATGCAAAATTTTGTGTCATCTGCATATTTGCTTGTTCTGGAGAAAGTTCATCAGCTTTTCGAATGAGTCTATGACCCAGATAAGATCCAAAATAACTGTTCTGGAAAAACAAGAAGCATGAATGATTTCCAGAAGCCCTGTTTAGCCCCATCCCTACCCACCCCCCAAATAATGATAACATTAGCTTCTATTTGTTTTATCCCTACTATGCAACAGAGATTATGCTAAGTGCTTTGCGCAGCCATCAAAGTCCCTAAAATAAATGAGATAAGAGAAAAAAATGCACAAAGGAAGAAGTCACTTACCCTAAGTTTCTTATGGACAGAGACAGGGCTCAGACTCAAGTGCCTGTAACTTGCACCTATATTCTCCTACTATGTAGTACTGCATAGTAGCACTGAACCCACTGCCCCCTGAGAGCTGAAACCCAGTGTCTGTTTCAAATGGTGTGACTTCTTGAAGGAGAGCAGGACTGCCCAGACTTCAGGGAGTGGGAAGAGGGGGAGGGAAGGCTTAATACCTTCATGGCATCACGCATCTCCTGCCAGTGATAGCAACAGCCATGGGAGCAATGGAAGGCTATTTCCCTTTAAGAGGAATATCAATAAATAAATAAATAAATAAATAACTTTAAAAATTTAAAAAGTATCCTTTGAGGGTTTCCCTGGTGGCTCAGTGGTTAAGAACCTGCCTGCCAATGCAGGAGACACGGGTTCAAGCCTTGGTCCGGGAAGATCCCACATGCCGCGGAGCAACAAAGCCTGTGCACCACAACTACTGAGCCTGCGCTCTAGAGCTCACGAGCCACAACTACTGAAACCCGCGTGCCTAGAGCCGGTGCTCCGCAACAAGAGAATGAGAATGAGCAATGAGAAGCCCACGCACTGCATCGAAGAGTAGCCCCCGCTCTCCCAACTAGAGAAAGCCGCGCACAGCAATGAAGACCCAACGCAGCCAAAAAATAAATAAATATATTTATATATATATAAAAGTATCCTTTGAAATTGGCAGCAACCAGATTAGCTTTTGAGCTAAATTCTTTCCTCTTTTAATTAAACTGGAATTAAATGTTCTTTATCATTTTTCTGCTTTAGCATTTTGTGCTGTAAGGACCAGAGTGTAAGGCATGTGCAAAATAAATCTTCAGAGAAGGCAACACAGCCCTCACCTCTGAACTCCTAGGGCACTGGGCAGGTGAGCCAAGTGGGGATCAGAGAGGTGAATCTTTGGTCTCATGGGGTGTCCTGCACCTATAAGCCATGTACAAGGGGCTGGCAGAAAAGGGGGTGGGCTACACCAGACTTCTATCAGTTTCTTTCCTTCCTAAGTCAGCAGGTAGAAAATCCTCCCCCAGTGTTCCCACTTATTCCTGGGCCACAGCAGGCCTGTGCAAAGAGTCTCCCCAAGCCTCCAAGCTCCCCAACCCAGCCCTGCCCCCACCATGCGCCTCAGCCCGTCTCACCCTCCAGTCTCGTGATTCCTGACTGTTTTCTCACTTGGGGTGTTGACAGCTACCTGATGATTCAAGACACATCCTCCTGGGGCTATGGAAGAAGATAGGACATTTCACTTAGAAAAGCAGCCCCCCACTGACTTCATCCAGTACCCCAATCTCAGTTCTGTAGGGTTGGAGGCTGCAACGGTTTGTGCTTAGCTGTTTTTTGAGCAACCAGAAGGATGAGGTAAAGGGTACCAGTGGCTGCCTTTGCTCTGGCACATTTGAACTCAAACAAAATAGTATCTTTCATCTTATGTCTTGCTTTACCCTAAAGATTCTGTTGGCCTTTAACTATTTGTTTCAAGAGCCACTCTCATCACAGGAAAATGTTGGCATCTTAAAGAGAAGTTTCTTTTTTCTTTCTCTTCCTCTTTCAAAAAATATGTGGCAGAGAGGGGTAGTGTTCATGGAATAGTCCATGTGTTCCTCTGTGGTTCCCAGGTACGTCATGGCCAGTGTGGCAAATGAGATGGGAACGAAAGTGACAGGTGACACTTCTGCATGAGTCTTCTGTGTGATCCACAGTGGTGAACAGCTGATGTTTCCTCTCTCTCTCTCTTTCCTTGCTGGAGCAGCTCTGGAAGCCCCATGTTCCAGATGGCATGTCTACCCAAAGGAAGCCACCTGGATCTCCATCACTGCTTGGAAAAGGGCAGCTCTGAGAGTCGCCCAGCCATTATGCACTGGGTAAACAAGAAATAAACTTCTATTGTATAAGCCTCTGACAGGTCGGCCTGCTCGTTACTGCAGCACAGTCCATTCTGATACAACGCCAAAGCTGTTCAGTGTGGTGTCACAGGAGCGCTCTTCTCTAAGCCAGCCAGGCTTGGAACGCGTGTAAGCCCACAGCTGCAGCAGCCACTACAATGGCAGGAATTTATCGTGTACCTTCCCTCTCCAGCGCAGCCATCAAAGTGGCTCAGCTCCACTGTCTAACTCTCTGTTCCAACTTTCATGGTCTCAAGGCAGAGATAATGTAATTGGCCCCATCAGAGCCATCAGTCATGGCATAGAGCGGGGTCGTGGAGCACTGACATGGCCATGAGGGGCCCGTCCCTATGTACTGGGTCTTTCCAAGAGGAGGGCAAATGACCATGACCGTGAGATGGGTAGCCACCCCAATCATTGTTGATGGCAGTCCTGCATAGCCAGCTTTCCTGATGTATCCTGAAAGCCGATCGTGATTAAGATCCAAAACAAAACAAAACAGTGTTGCTGTGCAGGAGGGTGAGGAAAAGAAGGGATATAGGGGAAGAAGTTCCAAAAAATGAGATGAGGCCAGAAAGGAAGGAGTGGTGCCTGGGGGTGGAAAAGAAGCCACTTCACAGTGTCGAGAGGAAGCATCCCAACCAGAGCACGACAGAAGAAGAAACTGTTTATACCACAAGGAATGCTGCATGGTATATGTATAAATATAGGCACGTATACATATACACATTGTAAGGACCTCCTTCAGAAAGAAGCTGGGCAGGGCCCAGCTCCTCACCCAGACCCCATCCTAGGCTCTCCTGAAACCTGCCGTGCCGGGTTAGACAGCCAGCATCCCAGCAGCCGTACACAGTCCTGAGAGCAAAGCCATTCACAGAAAACCTTCATTGATCCCCCCTCTGCTGGTCTTCTTTGAGACTCCAGTTTTCCTGGTTTTGGTCATTACTTGTGACCAGGATGTATGACCTCTCACCAGCTGGTCATTTCACAGTTGGATCTGTACTCAGATTGCAATGGTTCCAAGTCCCCATTCCCCTTCCCAAACAGGAACTTACCCCCAGCAGAGTATCTACTGGCTCCCCCCAAATTTTTACATGTGCCCACAGAGTAATCCGTAGCTGTCTTCACAACAGACTGCCCCTCCTGTCATTCTCCTCCACCTGCCATTTGTCGATTTCTGCTGCCTGAGAACCACCTGAGTGGGGCTTCTCTGCAGAGGGGAGCCCTGCTGTCCCCATTCTCCTGAAACTTACAATCCTCAGGAAGTTGGGACTGCCCTGGCTTCCACATCCCTGCAGGGAAATCACAGCTTCCTCCTCAATCCGGCCGCTCTGGGGCCCCTCAGCTCTAACGCAGCCTCCTGGGGCCCTGAGACTCACATGGACTCTCCAGACCAATTCTGTCAACTTTTGACTTACATGCTTTAACGTGGGGGTCCAAACAAAGCCTGAGGGGCAGATGGAAAAGACTCTCACACCCAATCTCTCTTGTCGATCTTCTTGCCCCTTAACCCTCAATCAGCATGTTTTTCCCATCCCCCATCCCCAGTTACCTTCTTGTCCATAAGCAGAGGATTGGCAGGTGGGTTTGTCTATACTTTCAGTCTCAGAGTCCCAGCTCAGCCAAGCTAAAATGCCCTGATTGAGATGTCTGAGACCCCAGCCTGCATATGGAAGGTTCATTAGGTAAGGGTGATCCAAGCTGACAGCAAAAGACAAGGATTCTGCAAAGTTAATTGCCACTGATAAGAATCGGAAACAGTTTTTCACCTGATACATGATAATTCACCTATACTCTCCCAAAATGACTGAGCTCCTGGTATAAAGGGGAAGAAAAGAGAATGGTCTAGGGCCTGTTTCTTCTTTAATTCTTCTAGACCTTTGTTAAACATTTCTTGCATCTTCTCGATCTTTGCCTCCATTCTTTTTCCGAGGTCCTGGATCATTTTCACTATCATTATTCTCAATTCTTTTTCTGGAAGGTTACCTATCTCCATTTCATTTAGTTGTTTTTGGGGGGTTTTATCTTGTTCTTTCATCTGGTACATAGCCCTCTGCCTTTTCATCTTGTCTATCTTTCTGTGAATGTGGTTTTTGTTCCACAGCCTGCTGGATTGTAATTCTTCTTGCTTCTGCTGTCTGCCCTCTGGTGTATGAGGCTACCTAAGAGGCTTGTGGAAGTTTCCTGATCCCCTGCATGGCCCCTTATTTCTGAGCTTTTGAATAGTCCTCACAGTTATTTCTTCCCAATACCAAAAAAAAAAAAAAAAGAAAGAAAAAGAAAAGAACATACCCTAATTGGCTCAAAGTGAGTAAAACTCAATGACCAAGAAAAGAGGCAGAGACACTGCAGTTGAGGTGTTTGCAGCCAGATTGAAATAAAAGCGAATTTCCTTGCCCCCCCAAAGTGCAAGGTCCTTCTTAATTAAAAGCTACAACCGTTTGGGTGTTGCCTCGAGCTGATGCTGAGCGCGCTGCCCTTTAACCTCTGGATGGCCTCCCTCCTTCTTCTCTGATGTGGTAATGGGAGCTTCTCTGCCATAAAGGTTGAAAATCAGTTATCACCAAACTCCTTTGTTGCATTTTCCCCAAACACAAAAGATGGGTGTCTGGAGCTCTAGCTGAAACAAGAAGCGATTCACTCGTAGCTCAACAGCACAAAAATATGCTGGGTGAGGACAGCAGTACCAGCCCTGACTGTGGGGCTGCACATTCTTGCTTTGAACTGGAGACAGGAAGCCAATTTCCCCAGTATGTGTATAAGGGGGGAGAGCTGAGACACCTGTTAGCGACCCCTGCCCCATGGAGAGTCCCTTTGGCCAGGGGGCTTGACTGAACAGCTTGTTCAGGTGTGGATGAGCCCTGCTCACTTCTGGAAGACTCCTGACAGCTCTCCTGTCCATCCTGGCTAAGGGGAAGCCTGCCTCCAAAACACACTAGTCATCTGTTGATCTTGATTCAAAGCAAGGGGTTGACCCGGGCACCCTAGCCAGAGGAGATGATGCAGCTGTTTATGGTGCTGGGTGGAGGGGAGCTTCCTGGTGCAGCATGAGGCTGGCCCCAAAGTGATCCTCAGGGCCCTCCATCCACCCATCAGAGCTGAGTGCCGAAAGCTTCCCACAGGGCCCAGCAACGGTCTATTCCAAAAGCAATTTAAAGGGCCAAAGTAATTGACTTTCTATTAGCTTCCTTGAGGGACTGTTTCATTCCATCGACCTTTGGTCATATACAGACATAATGTCTAACTCAGTGAGGTGAGAACAATTAGCAAGGTCCCGAATTGTGTTTCTCTGGCACCGTTTATTATAGCGACCCGTGTTTGAAGTTAGGACAACTGCTTCACAAGAGCCGTTAACAAGGGCCTGCACTTCATAACCTTAAATTACCCCAGGGAGACAGGCTCTGCAAACACACTTATGGGTCCTAACAGCTCTAATTAAGAAGGTCTGCCTTCTTAAATGGACCCTTGAAGATGAGGCTCTCTGAAAATACAAATTGGGAGCCTTAAGCAATTCTCCACTGCTTTCCAGATTCTGTTCTCAGTGCAGTGGGAAGACCAGAGATAAATCAGTACACATCCATGACCCTAGAGCTCATACTCTAGTGGACAAAAGAATACAGGAGGCAAGTAATAAGCAGATTGCAGTAGGCACTATTAAGGTCAAAAATAGATTACTATGGTCATGTGGTTCAGATGGTTTCAAGAGGGGTTCACCCAAGCTATCCCTCAGGCAAGTAAAAGTGGAAGATAAAAGAGAGGCACACATGTTGAAAGCAAGTTCACAGGTGAATTGAATTTGCTGGTCTGGAGACCACACTTTGAGAACCACCATATTAGAAAGTACTCTGGCTGCAAGTGAGAGGAACTCACCACAAATTTGCTTTAGCAAAGAAAATTGAGGGCAAGTCATTAGCTCACTGAAACAGAAAGTTTCATAGCAAGGGTAGGCTTCAGGCACAGCTGGATCTAGGGGCTTAAATAATGTCATCAGCCTTTAGCCACTCTCTCCATTTCCAAGCTCCATTTTCTCCTCTCTTAGTATCACCTTCAGGTAAACTCTCTGTATGTAGTACCCCTGACATTTCAAATTTATAATTTTATTATAACCAGAAACCCCAGAAAAAAGGAAATTTGCTGTCTGAACAGTTAAAGAAGTCCCAGAACTGACATTTTGGTGATTTGACATAGGTTAAATGCCCATACCTGGCCCAGCTGAGAAGATGGAATATTCTGATTGGCCAGGCACAAATCATGTACACACAACTTCTGGACTCCTGGACTAAAACTAGGGTGTGAATGAGTCCCTTACTTCTGCCCAGAAAATGAAGTGCTGTTAAAACAAACAAAAAAATCAGAATGAATTTGTGGCACATAAGAACAACTGAGGTTTTACAGGTAGATACCTACCTGGTCAAAAAATGATGCCAAGCAAGGGAATTAAACGTCATTAACATGATTGACAAAAGGTTTTTATTTCTTTTTCTTCTTTTTTTAAAATCTTACACTATAGGAGGCATTTTCCAGTGACCCGAGGATATAGACATACAAGATACTCATTTGTGATATAGTTTTCCAAAATGTGTTCCCCAGAACACTAGAGCTACAAAGTTTTAAGATGTATCTCTAACAAAGAGGGGCTATACCAAGTGAAACAGATTACTGAAGGACTTCTCAGGGATTTTAAATGTTAATGAGCATTGTGAATCTTCAAGAGGGGCATATGATGAGCAGAATTTCCCAATAGAAACCCTCCTGCCTTATTTTTTTTCCAAGAAGTCACTATTGGCACTCATGTTCTACAGAACGCACTTTGAAAATGTACCTTTAGAATGATTCATCTGGTGATGGGCAGGTTGGCGGGGGTGGGGTGGGGGTGATTGGATTGGAAGGAAGAATTGGAAAAGAAAGGACTCTGAGAACTGTTTTTCTTCAGCTCCTCCCAAACTCTCTGCAGATTCCACCTGCCCATCCCCCTCTTCCCAATATACACACACAATTCCTGAGCCTGAAAGGACCAGGACAGAGTCTATATTGACAACATCTCAGCCAGTCACACTTCCCCTGATAACCACAGTATCACACTGGTGGTGCCACTTCTGTTTCCCTCCCAGCAGCCATGTCCTGGCACACAGCCTGTTTAGCTGTGACCCTGTTTCAGACTGGAGATACCACCAGTCCCACTGCAAAGGGCTGGATTTTACAACTCACATTTCCGCCCATTGATGGGGAGGCGCACATATGTTTCCTGGGATGTCCTGGCAGAATGGAAAATGTGAGCTAGGATCAGGACAGAGACAGAGCCTGGGGAAACTGACTCCAAGCACAAGGGCATCAAAAAAATAAGTGGGGGAAACAGCATGAGCTTTGGAACCAGGGCAAGCTGGTGTTTCCCATTTGTGAGTCTCTGTTTACTCATGTATAATAATAATAATATGTACTTTATTGAGTCCTCAATGTGACTGATCATCACCTGGGACATTTTTTAAAGAAAATAGTTTTCTGGGTCTCCCTTGAGACCTCCTAAATCAGAATCTCCAGGAAAGAGGTGTAGGTGAGGTGGGATGGGCATGTGATGACCAAGGTGGGCATGTGATGACCAAGGCCTTCCAGGTTGGAGAGCACTAATCCCAGGTTTACCAAACCTGCCTGATCAGAGGGATCATCTAAGCACTTGACTGAAACACTAATATTCTGACATCTTCCCTAAAGAATTCAATTCCGTGGATTTGGGATGGCTACCTGAGAATCTGTATTTGTAATTTGCCCCTGGTGATTCTTATAATCAGATAGAGTTTGGGAAACAGATCTATAAATTATTTCAAGGTTTCTTAACCCTGGCTGCATATTAGAATCACAAGGGGAGTTTTAAAAACACTCAATTTCCAGGTCTGACCAGAATAATCTCCATGAATGGGGTCCAGGCATCAGTTTTTATTTTGTTTTTTTAAAGCTCCTCATGTGGTTCAAATGATCCACTGGTCTACTTCATAAACTTGGTTGAAGGCTTAAGTGAGATCATATAGATACAACAATTAGTGCAGTGCATGACAAATACTAAACACCCAATAAATATCATTAATTAATGTAACCTGAACAATGTGAAAATGCAATAAAGTAGTCTTAAATTTTTTAACTCAAAAGCTTTGGGCTTTTCTTTAATAATTCAAATATACAGTAGAGAGAGGAGTATAACAGGCTTTCATATACTCATTACCCAGAATTTTTTAATATCAAAATTTTGACATATTTGCTCCGATATTTTTTAATTAAAAAAAAAGCCATGATCAATACAATTTAGATTTCTTATACCTCCCTCCTTTCCCAGAGACAATCAATCTACTGACATTTGCTTCCATTCTTTTGGTTCTTTCTACAAATACCTTTATACACATGTACTTACCCATAAACCACATAGAATATGGTTGTATATGTGTTATAAATGTACATAAATGATAGTATGTTCTAGGTATCATACTAAAACTTTCTTCTGAGTCAACATTTGTGTAAAGTTCATCCATATTGAAGCATTTAAGATCAATTTTATTTATTACAATCACTGTTAAATCTATCATATGATTAAACCACACTTTATGTTTAACATTTCCACACTGATGGAAAATGTTTCCAATTGTAGACTACTGAAAACATTACTGCATGGAAATCGTTACACACATTCACCTTGAATAAGAGGAAATATTTCTATCTGGCATGTTCCTAGAAGTATAAAGTTAGGGTTATAGGATCCGTGCATCTTCACCTTTACTATGTATTGACACTTGCCTTCAAGAGTGGCTATAACAAATGTCTGTCTCCCAGCAATGTATGGCAGACCTGTTTCCCCCCATCCTTACCGACATTTGGTATTATTAGTGTTGTACTAAGTAGAAACAAACTCTGGTTGATTCAAGTAGGGGAAAAAAAACTTATGTAAAATACTTTGAGGGGTTGACAGAACCACTGCTATGAAGGCTGGGAACAAGATTCACAGCTACTCAGCTCAGTGTAACATTCAAAATCCAGTCCAGTGAGGATACCATTATCAGGCTGCCATCAACTCCAAGCACTGCACACTGTACCTACACCACTTACACTCCTAACACTGCTTGCTAGAGACCTGGGTCGTCACCCCGCATGTGGACCCAACACTCTATTGCCCCACTAGTATCACTACCCCCTGGAAGAATTACTCACAGTCAGCAGCATCTGATTGGTGGAGCCCATGTCATGTGCCCCATGCCTGAGCTGCACTAGCAACTAGCATTTTCAGCTTCCTAAAGGAAAGCTGACTTTACCTCAAACAAAAAGTAGGGAAATCCCCAAACATAGGAAGGGAGCTTAGATTCTAGATGGACAAGACTGACAAATATCCATTACACTGATTGATGAATATGAAAAGTATACTGTTGTTTGTTTCATTTGCATTTCCTTATTACTATGGATTTTGAACATCTTTTTCATTTTTATTGCCCATTTGAGTTTCCTCTTCTGGAAATCATGCTTCATATATTTTCTTTATATTTTTCACTGAGTTGTTTGCTATTTAGTTGATATGTGGTCATTTGTATATTCTAGATTATCATCTTTTGCCAGTTATATGTGGCAAATATATTCTCTCGCTTGTATTTTCACTATATTATGACATCTTTGGTTGTGCAGAAGTTTTTAATTTTAATATTGTTAAATGTATTGATAAATTCCTTTAAGAGTTGTGCTTTTTGGTCCTGCTTAAGAAATTTTGTCATAAGTTCTGAAAGGTATTCTACTATGTGATCTCTAAAAGTTTTATTAAAATTTTTATTTTTAGATTTAGATCTTTAATTCATCTGGAATTTATTTGTGTAGATGGGGTAAGATGGAGATTACATTTGTATACATATATATTTTCCCCTGTAAACAGCCAATTTCTTTTTCCCCACTGATTTGTAACGGCTCTTCAGTCTGATACTGTACCACCATTTTTGTTTTTGTCAGCTTATAGGAATTTTATTATAAAGCCGTACTACCAAGTATGGTAACCATAGCCACATGTGACTACTTAAATTAATTAAAAGTACATGATATTAAGAATTTTATTTCTTAGTCTCACAAGCCACATGTGGCCAGTAGCTACCACACTGGATAGCTTAGAGTTTGAATATTTCTATCATCATAGAAAATTCTATTGGGTTTTCCTATAATATTGGTCACATGGTTCTACTCTCATCCTGCTATGCACTTAAGAAATTACTGTGGCTTTATAAGTATTGATAATAGATAGGGGAAAGTCTCTTACAAATTCCTCCTCCTTATTATACTTCAAAATTGACTTATCTATTCTTAGACATATATACTTCAAAACAAATTTTAAAATCAATTTATAAAGTTCTATGAAAAGTCCTATGTGGATTTTATTTAGAATTTTATTGAATTTATAGGTTATTATCTGAGGAGTTCACATCTTTACAATCTCGTGCCTTCCCATTCATGACCGTGATGTATTTCTGGGTTTACTCAGGTTTTTATATCATTTAATAAACTTTTATAATTTTCTCCATATTTTTCTCTGCAGGTCTTTTATTATATTTTTTCCTTGTTACCTTACAGTTCTTGTGACTACTGTGAATGAATTTTTTATAAAGTACATTATCTAATTGGTAGAATATAGAATCTATTAGCTATTGTCTGTTGATCTTATAGCCATGATTTTTACACCTATTCTAATTTTTCAGTAGATTCTCTTATATTTTTATATAGATAATCATTCATGCATCTGCAAATAATAAAATTTTCCTTCTTTATAACCCTTATATCTCATTTCTTTATTTTGTCTTTGAGCATTGACTAAGCCCTTCAGTACATATTGAATAGTAATAATGAGGAAAGAATCTTCTGGAATGGTCTCTGATAGTAATGGGCTCACTTCTAAGTATCACTAACAAATATATTTTTGGTAGATACTGTCATGTTGAAGATTACTTCCTTTTTAGTTTGATATATTTCTAGTCATCAATAGATCTTCAAATTTCTCAAAAGCTTTTTTTCAGCATATCTTGAGATGATCATATGTTTAAGATTTATATGATAATATGGTAAATTAGATTAATAGAATTTTTAATGGACTTTTTTGTCCATTAAATTTGGACTTGAGATATATCCCATACTTGTTTTATTTTGTTTTTCACATCACATTTTCAAATTTGTTTGTGAATGTCTTTAGGACTTTTTGCATCTAGGTTCTTGAATATGATTGAGCAATAATTTTCTTATACAATCCCTGTCTGACTTTTATCCCCTAAAAAAAAAAAAAATTATTTTGGGAGATTTCCTTCCTCCCCCTCTCACCCCAGGACAATTTTGCATAAGATAAAGATGATCTCTTCACCGATAACCTTTAACTGTTCAGTTCAGATTTTTCTTTGTTCTTTAATAAATTTAGAGAAATCACACGGATTTTTTTTTTTTTTTAAGTTCCAAATTGCTCTTGTCTGGATATGGTGGTGATTCTGTTCATCTCAGAACCGAACGACAGAAGCTTTGGAAAATTATTTTAAAGGGTAAAATTTGGAAATTTCCAAATTCCAGTAGTCTTATAGGTAAAAAGTGGATACCACACAGATATATCAGTTTGATAGAGTACCAAACAATATGCATGGACTTTGGAGTGAGACAGAAATGGATTCAAGCCCCAACTTTTACAGTTATAGCTAGGAGATGTTGGGCTAACTACTTAAGCTCTTTGAATCTTGATTTCTTCATTCATGAAAGGGGGACAATAATAGTAATCCCCTGTTCCAGCTATTGGGAGAGTTACAGGAGCTGACATATGCAAGGTGCTTAGCTGATGTTCAGCTCAAGGTAAGCACTGAATAAATGGAAATGATTATTATTATAAGTCAGGGCTTGAGGAACCTAGTACTGTCCCTGAGCCCTATTTTACAAGTGAAAAGGTGTCCTCAGCTGGCATATGTTTTAAGAGGAAGAAGGAGTGATTTGTGTGGTTTTCCCCATTGAGTAAAACTTGGGAAGTTATCTTATCCTCAAGAAGACTCATGGGAAACTATTCAATCTCTCCGAAAGTTTGAAGGGCTGTCAAGGAAGGAAAGAGAGCAATGACTCTCAATGATTGGAATTAATGGGTTACAGTTTCAGGGAGACAGATTTAGCTCCACATCTCCTTCTGAGATGCAGGCCAGTTCCCTGGGCTCCCTTCCTTTCCTCTTTTCTGGTCCCCTGGGGTTTTCAGTTCTCCTCCTTCTCCAGGATTACGAGGCACTCTCTATGTGGATTCTTCAGCCCAACCCTGGAGCTACCCACAGGGTGGGGCATGGTATCTTCAGTTCTCTACTTCTTACCAGCACTTAAAGACACGGCCATAAATCCTTTCAGTTTAAAAGGTTTTCTGGATAACTCACTTTAGGAAATTGACAGAGGAAACGTCCAGGGTCCCAGAATCTCATGAAGCTATTACAGATGGGCCCTTTGTCTCTAAGTCCTGACTTCCTTATGAGAGATCATAACTAATGGCTTTGTTGGATGCATCCCCACTTTTATTCCTGATCCCCACTTTTATCCCCACTTTTATTTCATGAGGGCCTCCCCCCTCCTTCCTCAATGAAAAGCTATCTTCTTAGTTTAAAAAGGCCATCAGGGCAGAGTAACAGATGTCTGCTGGTGTTTAAGTGGGTAATTTGCCTCTCTGAGCCCTCCAAGCTGGATGACCACTTGTCTCTGGGCCTCTGCACTTCTGCGTTTTTGGCATCCCTTCCTGGCATGTAAAAAAAGTCCTCCTTGCCAGTTCTCTTGAGAAATGGAGGAGCAACAGCCATCCATATGGAATGAGACTGGAAATTTTTCCAGGGTTGAAATAAAAGGAGGTTGAATAAAGGGAGACTGCTGACTTCTCTTGTCCCTGAGCTGTGTGACTCCTTCCTCAGCCCTCCAGCCATTGGGATGTGCAGGAGCTGAAGGAAAGGCACCCCTGAAAACACATTACAGCCATCCAGTAGAAATCACGCACAGTAATATCTGCAAGTAATTAAACATTGCATATCTGTGTTAAATTTTATTCTTGACAGGAAAGAATTGAGCCTTCGATGCTGAACTTTGAGGCTCTTGTCACCATCGGTCCATGACTATTCTGGCTAGAATGTGGGCTTCCACCAAAATGCCTTCCCAGAGAAATGCTAATTGGACCCAGTCATGGCCTTGGGTTCTTTGTATCTCCAAAGAAGGTTTGAGTTTTTCCTTGGACTCAGTGGCTTCTTGGTTTCATCCAAAACTTCTTTTGGATATCAATCTCCATTCTTTACTGTCTGAGAAGACTGCTTTCTGGATTCTCTAAACCTGACCCCACCAGGTCAAGAATGACTGTCTGCCTTCTTGCCATGTCCACGTGGACAGTTCTCTCTCGGGGGCATAGGGTCTAGGCAAGTCTAATCTTTTTTATAAAAGAGATGGCAATCAGTTGGATAAGGCAGGCTTATTCCTTCCAGGGTTAATTTTGAAGGATGTATAAATCACCCAGCTCTACAAGAAATGTGTTATGGTTCTGATAATCCCTAGCTGGCCCTGTGATTTTAACTACAAAAACACTCACAATGTTCCCTTGGGAGATGTAGGTACTTGAGTAAATGGTAATGAATGAAGCAATCTTTGTATATGGTGTTATCTGGAGAGATATGCCCCCCATTTGGAAAATACCTCTCCACAATGGAGAGAGAAATAAAAATAAAAGGCCTCTTATAAAATTATTACCTTGTCATTTAAGTCAACAGCAGTGATGCCATGATAGAAACCAGCAGTTGTGTCACATTATTTTATCACTCTAATTGCATCAAGAACACAGTAACTGTCTGGCAGAGATAAGATTAAGGGAAGCAGAGCCCTTCTGAAATTTCCAATAGACAGCCCCTGGATTTATGGACTGATTTTCTGTTTGGACATTAAGTTCAATTACTTTTCTTTAGTTTGGAAGAGTTCTGTCGCCAGAGAAATAGCATCTGGTTGATCCCTCACCACCCAGGCCCCACTCCCACCCCCTCACCTGGCGCTGATCTGCCCAGACAACGCAGGGTCTCACTCTGGGAGACAGAGGCTGTCTGTTTCCCTGTCCTCTGCCTTCTTCTCTTTTCCTATCTCCCTAGGGTCTGAGCAGGAGAGTCACAACACTTCTTGTTGACTGAGAATTTCAGGATCAAAACATAATAGATCACAGAATGCTGGTGGTGAGAGGGCCCAGTGGAGTCATCCAATCTGGCCCCTTGGCTCCACAATGGTGGAAACTGAGGTTCAGAGGTGAGAGATTGCCCAAGGGCACATGGCAGGCACTGCAGACAGAACCTGGCCTTCTAGTCTCCTGGGAAATACTAAGTTCACTTTTGCTTCTCACACAAGACATCTGCCTTCTTTGGCTCATGCTGGCATGAATTCAGCCACCCCTGCCCCAGAATGTATGTTTGCCTTTTAAAGCTGAAAATACAAGCATAGAGAAGTATGGGTCTTATACTATCCGTCTCTGCTGCTCTTCCTCTCTCCTTTCTTTTTTTTTTTTTTTGCTGTACGCGGGCCTCTCACTGCTGTAGCCTCTCCCATTGCGGAGCACAGGCTCCGGACGCACAGGCTCAGCGGCCATGGCTCGCGGGCCCAGCCGCTCCGCGGCACGTGGGATCTTCCAGGATCGGGGCACAAACCCGTGTCCCCTGCATCGGCAGGCGGACTCTCAACTGCTGCGCCACCAGGGAAGCCCTCCTTCCTTTCTTTGAGGTGAAGAAGGGGAGAGGGGTAGATTCAGCCTGCTGTGGCTCCTACCTACTTCCAGGGTCATTATGAAGTTGGAGATGCCACAAGAATTGGGGAACATTCCAGGTGGCCCATGGCAGGGCTTCTCCAATGTGGTTGCACAACTGAATGGCCTGATGAGTTTTGTTTTTTTTTTTTGCGGTACGCAGGCCTCTCACTGTTGTGGCCTCTCCCATTGCGGAGCACAGGCTCTGGACGCACAGGCTCAGCGGCCATGGCTCACGGGCCCAGCCGCTCCGCGGCATGTGGGATCTTCCCAGACCGGGGCACGAACCCGTGTCCCCTGCATCGGCAGGCGGACTCTCAACCGCTGCGCCACCAGGGAAGCCCTTGATGAGCTTTTAAGAGCACAGATTTTTGTGTTCCTCCTGAGTTACCAATCAGAATCCCTGGAGGTGAGTTTATATATTTCATGTGTTTCTGCTTACAGGCTTCTTCTGTGCCCAGCCCAGAACCAATGAACAGACCACTGTTTGGAAACCATGGAGTTTAGAGTGGATAGAACAGAAATTTTCAGAAAAAAAAAAAATCCCAGCTCTAGCTCATGTACCTCACTGTGACCTTGGGCAAGTTACTTAACCTCCTTGAGACTCAGTTATCCCATATGAAAAATGGGTTTTGGGAGTAGAATAAAACATAATGTGTATACATAATTATGTATACATAATATGCACACAATTTATGTATCTGTATAATACTTACATATGGTACCTGCTCAACAAATGGCAGCTGTTGGTACCTGGGCCACTCTAGGACTTCAGGTTAGTATCCCATGGTTCCCCCACTTCCGGTGCCCCAGGACTCCTCCTTCAAGATCAGAGCCCTGTTCTGACTATCCTCTTTGTGTGAGCACTGGACAATGGGAGGCCAGCTCCCTAAATGTTTCTGCTGTCAGTGAAACCATAAATCAGTAGAGAAATGGTGCTTCTGACCTTGAAAACAGAATCCTTGTGACTAGTCTGTGAGGTGGATACAATTTCCTGTTCTGCTCTGTAAGCACTTAAGCTACTGTATACGTATAGGACCTAGAGATCTTGGCTGGATTCCACCCTGGCTTGGCCCCAGGCCAAGTGGAGTTCTGCTGGGGTTTTGTCCATTTGGAAGTTCAGGCAAACAGAAAAGGGAGTTAGAAGGAAGGGAAGTGGAATCCTTGGTCCCAGCAGGAGAAGAACTACAGGAGTCTTCATGCCCTCTCAGCAACTTACATCTACTGCCCACTCTCTCCTTTCCCTTCCAGCCATTAAATGGATAATATATAAAAGGGGCCTCTATTGCTGACGATTCATTTCATCTTAACTCATTGCAATTTGCCCCTGCATGCATTTGGTCACCGATGCCCTCCCAATCACAAATTTGTTTCCCAGTACTTGGAAGAAAGGCACTTTTTTTCTAAATTAATTTAACAAACATTTATATAGAGCTTAGACTGTGTCAGGCAATGTTCTGAGTTTGCTTTTCAAATGTGAACTTATTTAGTCCACATCACAGGCCTATGAATCACCTCTTCTGCTGACCCCTCAATCACAAGGAATTCAAGTCTCCCATGTAGGGTGGCCAATTGGTCCCAGTTTGCCCAAGACCTTCCTGGTTTTAACAGCAAGAGTCTCACATTTCGGGAAACCCTCATTCTGGGAAAACAGGCCACCCAAATCCCAACAGTAGATCTGGGAATTCGTTCTCCTTTAATCTTCTTTGAGAGGTGCAAGTGAAGATTGGAATTACATATAATTACTTTTTGGCTGTTAGAATATGTTTCTTTGAATGTCACACAAGGCAAAGACAGTCATGTGGAAAAGAGGTTTCTTTGGGTTACAGCCCTCACCATCACTCTCCATCGAATGCTCCCCACTTCAATTCCTGTCCATTCATCCTCCAAAATCCAGTTCATCTCCCACCTCACACTTGGCTCCTTCCCTGAACACTCTAATCTGAAGAAATTTCTTCCCCTCAGAATTCTTCTGGAAAGTAGTATCTTTGTGTTTTATTTGTCATTGAATCATCTATGGTCTTGTGACATCACTTCTACTAAATAAGTTAACATTTATGTCTTTTTTGCTAGTTAAGTTTTACCCTGTTCACATCTTATCTTGGCAAAAAAAAAAAAAAATTCCTCACAGGAAGAAATTGTCATATTTGTATCTACTTCCATGCCTTACACATAGTAATTACTGAGTCATTATGTGTTTGTCTATGCTTCTCTGTAAGGGAGCAGTTCTAAGATGGTTGGTGCTTGACTACAGAATCCTCCGGGAGTACTTATTTAAAATGCAAATTTGGAACCTATCCCAGACCTTCTAAATTTAAAGTCTGATAACTATTGTTGTGGTGGAGTGATCTTGGGGTTTTAGTCTAACATACCTGGATTCTAATCCAAACTACCACTGACCAGCTGTGTGACTTGGAACCTACTAATCTCTCCAAACTTTAGTTTCCTCATCTGAAAGCTAATAAAACAAAACCTCATGGTATTCTTGTGAGGATTAATATTAAAACGTGGGTGAAGAACTTAACACAGCACTTGGAATATTATGAGATGAACCACTACCACTCACATACCCATATAACCCACAGACAGAGTTCCTCTTCATATAAGGCAGCACCAAGTTTCCATATAGTTATATACTCAGTGAGATTTAAATTCTCCCTTTCTGTGTTCACCAAGGCCTGTGTGGGCTCTAAAGATTTTACTGAAACACCTCATCAAAGAGAAATGTATAAGAATAGCAAGATATATGCTTCTTTTAGTGACCTTTTCCAGCATCTGCTCTATGGGGCCATGAACTCGTTAAAGAAGAAAAAAAGGAGTCAAACCTCTTGGCTATCAGGAATCAGCAAGTAGAAAGAATCTGTAGTTCAAACACTGATTAATTCCAGACCTAGAGAATGAGACTGATTAGTATGTCAGTTCTGTAAAAAATAAAAATAAAAAAGAACAAATCTTACCCAGAATAGCCTCAGAGATCTATCAGTGAAAGACAAACAAAGGAATGAAGAAAGAAAAGAGAAGAGGATGATTTCGATGAGAATGAGAAAACATTATCCTGGGTGAGGGTCCCCCATTGATATGGCAAGAATAGCCTCTGTAATTAACCCGAGAGCGACATTTCAAGCATATTTGTACTACACACGTTGTTTGCTGTACATACTGTTTGCTTACATTAACTGTTAGTCCATTTTCCTAATTCAATCTCTAGCATAGATATTTTTCTCAATTAATCTTTTTGTTGTAAAAAAACCCTTAGTTAAAATAATGACTTTCTATGCATGCTCTTATTATAGCTCGTCTCACCCTGTTATTTATGTACAGATCTAGCTCCTCTGTTCAACCCAGGGAAATCAGGGGGCAGAATTTCATTCATCTTTGTGTCCCCAGAACTCAGCACAGACTTCAGCACATAGTAGGTACTTGTCATTGTTATTGTATTGGATTTACTTGAGTTGAAAAAGACATCTGAACATTATAGTTACTCTTCTAGCCCTCAGAGTAGACAGACAGGGGGATGATCGTTTGTGGTGGAGGATCTGAACAGTCACCCCTTTCAGAAAATGCCATAAAAAGACCAAAGAGAGATCAGCAAAGTTCACCAGTGATGTAAGTCCTCTGTGAGGCCCTAACTGTGTGATTCAGGCACTCAGGGTGAAAAAAAAACAGTCAGGCGACCTTTAGTGGCTGTAAGTTTCTAGCTTCTAGTCTGCTCATGGGTTAATGTCCTGGACACTGTACCTCCATCCATTATTTTAAAAGTCACAGAATAGAATTTCCTGTGGATCCCAGAGAATTGCCTCTTACAACTTTTGTAACCCTGGGCGAGTTATTTAATGTTTCTGCCAAAAGGGGGTTACACTCATAGCTACTCACGGAGCTGTGATGAGAATCGAGCAATATAAAGGGGGTAAAGATCTTATCAAAGAGCCAGGCGCATAGTAAGTGTTCAATAAACTGAAGAAGAAGTCTAGAGGAAAGAAGAGGAAGAAGAAGTGGCAGCTGGGAGGCTTACATATATATTACCCTGCTCAGGCTCTGGCCCATAGCTGGTCTTCAATAAATGGACTTTCCACGCATGGTGGGTACTCAGTAAAGTATTCTTGAATTGCTGAATAGTCATCCCTTAATCAATCAATAGCTGAATTGATGCATATTTGACTTGGATTTAAGCAGTTCTGTTTCAGACAATTTTCTAAGTAAGCAAGTTGAGGCTTTTTTTTTTTTTTTTCTGTTCTCTCCTTTCATTCTTCAAGTGATCTTTTGACCTTACTAAGTGAAATTTCCAGGCTCTTTTCTCAATGTTTTCTCGTCAAGCCTCTCTGAAAGCTTTTTCTTTTGACATGGTGGGTTATAAATGCAGTAAGTAGGACTGATATCTGTCATTGCCACGTGATCAGAATTTTCTCTGAGAGACAGTATCAGCCCCTCCCCAGTTTCAGGAGGACTCTCTCCAGTGTCACAGGTTTAGAGTAGGGACAAGTACTCAGGAGCAGGGCCATGGACTTGACAAAGCTCCAAGTGAGCCCATGCAGAAAGGAGCAAACAATATCTGACCATAGTCTACACAAGTGATGCTCAGGAAATAAGCCTGCAGCTGGAGCTGGCTACTTTCTGCCCATATTCAGCTTAAAAGAAAAGGTCTCCTTCCCTCCCCCATCCTTCTGTCTTCCCTGTATTCAATGGATATTTACTTACTATGTGTTTGGCACCAGGGTGCACTAGTAACAAGATGCGGTCCCCGTCCTCATAAAGGCCTCTTCTAGCTGCTCCCCACATCACTAAGCCAAAGTCATCTGTCCTGTCTCTGGCCTCAGTGCCGCGCTCTGAACAGATGCTACTCAGCTCACTTCCACGCCTTTTTAAAAATCTTTTTATTTGGAAATAATTTCAGACTTACAGAAAAGTTACAAAAATAGTACAAATATTTGATTTATACTCTTTACTTGGATTCCTCAAAGTTTAAATGTTTACCTCACTGGCTTCATCCGCCTCTCTACGTCTATCTATACATATATATTCTGAAGCACTTTAGAGTAATTTGCAGACTTGTGGCCCCTTTATGTCTAACTACTTTGGCATGTATTTTGTAAAAGCAAGGACATTCTTTCACATAACCGTAGTACAGTTCCCCAAACCAGCAAATTAGCATTAATGGAGTATTATCATCTAATTTACAGACATTCTTCAAATGTTACCAGTTGTTCCACCAGCATCCTTTGTAGCAAAAGCAAACAAATTTTCTGGTCCAGAATCCAGTCTAGGACCCTGTATCACATTTAGTCATCACATCTTTGTCTCAATTATTCTGAAACAGTTCCTCAATCATTCTTTGTTTTTCATGATTTTTGAAGAGTACAGGACAGTTCTCTTTCAGACAGTCCCACTGTTTAGGTTTGTCTAATGTTTCCTAATGATTTGGTTTAAGCTGTGCATTTTTGACAGAGTAACACAGAAGTGATGCTCTGTTCTCAGAGCATCACATCATGGGCATGTGACCTCTAGCTGTCCCAGGATCGGTGATATTAATGTCGCTCACTTGGTTAAGGTGGTGTCCATCAGGTTTCTCCATTATAAAGTACTATTTTTCTTTTGTAATGTATCAGTGCCTTGTAGAGAGGCGCTCTGAGACTATGGAGGTATCCCATTTCTCATAAAAATTTCACACACTGAATTGAGTATACATTGATAACTCTTGCCTGAAAAACCTATTACTATAGTGGCTGCCAAATGGTAAGCTACTAGGAAGAAAAGCTTTCTCTCCTCCATCATTTATATATATATGTTTATACGTGTGTATATATGCTTGTATGTTTGTATGTCAGTGTATTAGTTTCCTATGGCTGCTGTAACAAATGACCACAAATATAGTGACTTAATACAAATTTGGCCCGAGCCCAGCAGCCTGCGAGTCGGTCTCATGGTGAAGAGGAGCTGGGCAGGCGAGAGAGTGTCTTAGGGAAGGGGCTTGGAAGCTGGCTGCTGGCTGAGAAGGTGTACTGTGCCACCGTGGTCCTGGAGGAGAGGGGAGGCACTGAAAGGACGGCTGGAGGAGGAAGATGCCGAGTATGGACCTTCTGATGTTGAAGGCCTTTGAACCCTACTTCGAGATTTTGGAAGTGTATTCCACAAAGGCCAAAAATGATATAAATGGGCATTGCACCAAGTATGAGCCCTGGCAGCTAATTGCATGGAGTGTCGAGTTTAAAAAAAACAAAAACAAATTTGTTATCTTAAAGTTCTGGAGGTCAAGTGCAAAATAGGTCTTCTAGGGCTAAAATCAAGTTGTCAGCAGGCCTGCATTCCTCCTGGAAGTTCTAGGGGGGAATCCATTCCTTGCCTTTTCCGGCTCCCAGAGGATGTCCACATTCCTTGGCTCATTCCTGTCCAGCAATCACACCACTCCAACCTCTGCTTTCATCATCACATTTTCTCTGACTCTTTTGCCTCCCTCTTGGATTTGTAAGAACCCCAGTGATTACATTGGGCCCATCTGGATCATCCAGGATCATCTCCCTAGCCCAAATTTCTTAACCACATCTGCAAAGTCTCTTTTGCCATGTAACATATTAAGGCCTTGTATTCACAGATTTTGTGAGTTAGGGCGTGGACATCTTTGAGGACCATTAAATTTCTGCCTACCACAATCAGGATGAACTCATGGATTCTTATTTTATTCAGTGGGTTATAACCTGTTACATTATTGATTTTGACTCTCAGCTGTCTGAGATGTGGTCAGTGGAAGCCCCTCCAATCTGTCTTCTGATCCTGTGTCCTTTTAAGCTGTCCCCATCATTCTTTGAGCACTTCCATGCTTTTCGGCATAATGTGTTCTGGGTTCAGCTTGTACTTTCCCTATCCCAGTCATGCCTGGGATGAGCCATTTCCTGAGAGGCCCTGCTTTCTTTTAATGGAGAATAATATCTAGAAGCTAAAATCTGGTTATCAGGTAGGCTTATTGCTGCAGTGCCCTTTCATTCTACACACACACACACACACACACACACAAACACACACTATCTATATCTAATTATGTACCTATCATCTATTTATTTCTACTTGTTTCTATATATGTTAAAAACCATGAGTTTATGCTGACACCTCCAATTCCAAGCCAACATCACAGAGTTCATTCTAGCCTTTCCTTTCCATATTTGTAACTTCCTTCTCTGACATTAGAACTCTCACTCTCCTTCTCTGCAATATATTTTGTACATTTTCTCAACTAAGGTCACTTAGTTTCTGCATTTTCTAACCCATGTGTAAACAGACCTACTAACTATAATTTAATATTTTTTTAAATTTACTTATTTTTATTTAATTATTTTTGGCTGTGTTGGGTCCTCGTTGCTGTGCGCAGGCTTTCTCTAGTTGCAGCAAGCGGGGGCTACTATTCCTTGTGGTGCGCGGGCTTCTCATTGCGGTGGCTTCTCTGGTTGCAGAGCACGGGCTCTAGAGCACAGGCTCAGTAGTTGTGGCGCACGGGCTTAGCTGCTCCACAGCATCTGGGATCTTCCCGGACCAGGGCACACAAACCTGTGTCCCCTGCATTGGCAGGTGAATTCTTAACCACTGTGCCACCAGGGAAGCCCTATAATTTAGTATTTATTTGTAATTCTTTCTGTCTTTAGCCTGAGGATACAGAGTCAAAATATGGTGTTCAAAAGTTACTTGGGTTAAGTCTCCCCCTCTGCGTTCAGTGTAGTTATGTCTCCATGCCTTTTTTTTTTTTTATCTTCTTTCCCCCAACAGGAATGATCACTTTACCAAGCAAATTTGATCAAAAACTGCAAATCAACTGGAAGCCCTTCCAATTAGAATAGTCTGTTTGATGGCTCCCTTACAGCAGTTTCTATTTTATGTTAAATTGTTTCCTTTTTCTCTGGGTGTCTCCAATCAGAATGAATGCAGTGTAAGGGTACAAGAGTGACCCCTCACCATTCTAATCTTCCATAAAGCCTTTCAGATAAAGCATATAAATCTTTGTGGCATCAATGAAAACAGCCCTCCGGCTAGAAAAAAAAAAGTGGCAAAGATGATTAAAGGGATGAGAAAAAAGCTGAAGCCATGCAATCATGTTCCTTACAATTCTAGCATAGTAATATTTGACTTATTGTCTATAATGTCTAGGGTTCCTATTTGATCTTCAGAACATCTGTTGAGCATGGGCATTATGGTTTACATTCCTATAAAGGAGAAAATTGAGGTTTAGATGGATTAAATAACTGGCCCCTGCACCCTGCTTAGTAAGTGGTCTGGAACAGAACAGGACTCTCCTGTGGAAAAAAAATTAATTTAAAATTTTCTCTTCCAAATGAACATGCTTATTGTAACAAAATCATTCAGAGATGCATGAATAAAAGTAGTCTTCCCTTTCCTTTCCCACCTGCCACCAATGTTAACCATGTCATGTGTATCCTTCCAGACCTTTATCTTTCACAAAAGCATGGTCTTGAGACCTTCATAAATGCCAGGATTCTGAGAGTAAAAACCATCTGATCCATATGAGATGAGGGAACGGAAGCAAAAGACTCACCTCACGATGTCAGTCTAACACTCTGACACACTGGCTGTCTCCCAGATTTGATAGAGATGGACTTTCAAATTATGATTATTGCAGAGAGAGGAGGTTCTACCACCTGGAGACCCTGTCGTCCTTTTGGGGACATACAAATGGCTTTTCAGTTACCTCGGAGTCTCATTTTTCCCACATGTAAAATGGGAGTCATGGCCAGTTGTACTCTAGCGTCCCTTTAACTGGATAAACCCATGATACATAACTACTTTCTCTTCTTCCTTAAGAAAATTTTGCATTTTTAATCTATGCCCATGCTGGGGAGACCATGAGTGACAGAGAGTCTGCAAGAGGATGCAAAATGCTTTCTCTTCCTCTTTGGTAGCCTTTACTTCATTTGGAGAGTTGAAGAGCACAGGTTATAACCCCTGGATTCTTAACTAGCCAGCCTTTCTTGTTTTGTTTTCTGCTGGGTGCCTGCTTTAATAGCGAGGATCCTCTTGAAGAGCTAGTGACATCCAGTTCTGGCCCAGAGTAACTCCAGTGAACAGCCAGGCTGGGGTGTTTTGCCTCCAAGGAAGGTCCAGGCTCTTGGAACTTGTTTCACCTTCAGCTTTCTGTACTTGAAAGAAGCATGAATTAAGTACCATATCTGCAGTGCCTGTGACATCTGTAATTCAAGACAGGGGGAGAGGACCTGCCCAAGGAAATTTTTGTTCAATAATCCATACAAAGTGTAGCAATAGATACCAAATTTCTCCCTCCATCTCCACCTAGTGGGAATTTCCCAAGAATCAAGGAACTCACAGATTTGGGTTCTAGCAGTCTCTGGCATGGTTCTTAGCTATGTGTCTTTGGCCAGCTTATTCCAGTCTCTGAGTTTCACACAAAGGGAATTCACTGGATGAGTTTCTACATCGCTTCTAGTCCATTCATGCTAGGATTCCTAAAACAATTCCTAAAACTCAGCCACAACTTAGATTTCACACAGACTTGGGAAACCTACAGCCACTCCTCTCTACATGCCTTGACTAAAGCTCAAGTCCTGGGCTGGGCCCCCATCTCTTAACAATTAATCATAGGACTGCTCTTCACCGAGGGCGAGCCAGGCCTCTGACCACCTTCCTTTGCTCATATGAGGTCAGGCAACCTATTCTCCCCTCTAATTAGAATGGGCATGATTCACAAATCTAGTATCATAGAACGTGGTGAATAAATTTCCATTCATACTGCAAGGCTTTAGACTTTACAAGCAAAATCCAGATTTTGTTTGTACAGATTTTTCAGCCAGCCTAACTACCCACTAGAAGCCACATAGGTTCTAAAATGAATCATGTCCTTTCATTATCCCCTATTTTACATTGTTACTCACCTTGGCAAAATGGTCAAAGGATTAGTTCAAGCAGTTCCCAGCCTGGGGTTTCTAGACCTGAAGGGATCCATGAAAGGGGTAGTGGAGGTCTTTGAGCTATTTTCAATATTTCTAAAAGCCTGACAGAAATATTGTATTATCTGAGATAAGGCTGCATAGGCTAACTAAAATGTCAAGTTGCTTAGCTTTTTGCCCATATCCTATCAGTTCAACGTGTAGCTATAGCTATCAGGTGTTGACCTGAAATTGGAATTGGAAGGCATGTGTGCCTTTGTTAAGTAAGAAAGGAGAAGCTATTAGTTATACATGCAGTCTGCTCATTAGACAAAATATTTCAAGACATAGGGTCTACGTGGGGAAAATAATAAAAAACGTCCCTGATAGTAAAGAAATTGAAATCCCAGGTCGAACTGCCCATGAACTTAACCCACAAATTGCCTTCACATTACGATTTTACCCTTGCTTAAGGAGGTGCCTCAATGCAGTTGTCAACCACTATGATTCCTTTACCTTGGGATATGTGGATCTGCTACAGATGAAAGCCAGGCATCCACCCGGATAAGTATTTTCCAAATTAAGGAACCTTTAAAGAGCTCTAAGGGAGCTGTAGAAATCAGAGTTGCAGCAGGAAGAAATGGTGGGTCCCTGGGATTTGCTGATTGTCAGGGCTGCTGTGTGTGTTTCTGGGTATATGTGAATGTGTGTGTTGGGGCATGAGTAGGTTGGGGAGAATCTAGATGTGTGTTTGTGTGATTGATGGATGAGTGTAGGTTGCAGAGTGGGAGGGAGTGAGAATGTGTGTGTGAGTCTACAGTGTATGAGTGGCTGATAAAGAAGTGTCTATGGAGTTACATGCTGTGTGTGTATGTGTGTGTGTTGGGGTGGTGGGGGGCTGGATATGGACTGCGTGGGGAGGTGAGTGGGCAGGTAGGGGTGTGTATGCATGTGCAGACTTGTGTATGGATGTGCAGGAATTGAAGTGGAGCCCTGGAGCCTCCTGATATAAACATTCGAGAGAAACTCTCCCCCAGGCATCGGCTGAGTGCAAATACAATAGACAGAGTTTATGATTTCATAGATGCTAAATAAACGGAGGGTTAAATCAAGTTCACCTGAAACGAAACAGCTTGTAATAAAGACCCTGGTGCAACCCAATCTGGCAGGGGCTGCCAATCGCGTCTTCCCGACCCAGCTGCAGATGCGGGTTGTTTTCTTCTCGCTAGCTCCGCAGCCCTGGATGAGGGAGCAAGGGTGCCTGGACGGAGATTGGTGAGAGGAAGAAATGAGGTCTGCCTGAAACTACAGTGAACAGACACACAGGGTGTCTGGGGACCCCTTCTATGGGGACGAGGGTGAAACATAGTCGGGAGATGCCCCCCACCCCCAGAAGCCCCTGGGGAGTACAGGGGGGAGGCTCTGACCAGTCCCCTGGTATTTTACAAGATCCCGGATGGCTAGACTCTTGAGAACCTCTGGTTCTGTGAGTGTATTTGGGGATGAAGTGCAGAAACACTATGGCCTCTGCTTTATGATGGAGGTCTAAATCACCTCTGCCTCTTCCAGTGTGGACAGCCCTGATCCCCCATCTGCTCTCAGCCTTTCCTCTCTGCCTGACCCAGATTTCTGGAGACTCCATCTCACCAAGAAACTGCTTATCCCAGAAGCTGTGGGTCCACAACAGGGCTCCCGTTCTCAGCACAGGGAGGTTTGGGTCTTTTGTTGGTTGGTTTTTTTCCCCTTGTTAGACCCATCCCACAGCTAGGGGATTTCTTTTGCTGATGCCTTTTCCTCCAAATAGACCTCAGAAGGCCTGGGCCGAAGCCAGAATGTCTAGAGCCAGCCAATATGAGAGGGATGGGGCCTCTGATGTGTATCCTTGGCCAGTCCAAGAGGCCAGGCTCACGTCCCGCGAGACTTGGGGACCCCATACAACTCTCCTCCTCGACTCCAGCCTGCCTCCCCCAGCCATGCAGCAGACTAATGTGGTCTGCCTGCTTCCACGCCCTTCTTCCTCTAATCCAACCTCCACATCGCCAGACAAGTGTCGTTTCAAAAGCTCAGATCTAATTGCGTTACTCTCCAGCTCAAAATCTTTTGTCTGCAAGAGAAACTCTAAAATCTTTTACCTGGTATGTCAACTCTTACTCTGGTCTTTACATTCTGATACTCTGTTATCGTTGCTGTTAACTGCATTTACAAACATCCCTTTTTGCTCCATCCAAACAAGTTTCTGCCTAGTGCTGTTGGGGATTGGCTAAGGGAAGACAAAGGAGGAAATTACATCGTGGAGAGATAAACTTGTCCACCTACATCTCATTCTGATACTTTAAAAATTGTGTTTGTTGTTAAATTTTTGACCAATCTGAAATTTATCTTTGTGGTGGATTGTTGTTTCAAAATGGATAGCCAGCTCTCTCCATCTTTCTCTCACTGATTTAAAAATGCTGAATCTGGGCTTCCCTGGTGGCGCAGTGGTTGAGAGTCTGCCTGCCGATGCAGGGGGACACGGGTTTGTGCCCCGGTCCGGGAGGATCCCACATGCTGCGGAGCGGCTAGGCCTGTGAGCCATGGCTGCTGGGCCTGCACGTCCGGAGCCTGTGCTCCGCAACGGGAGAGGCCACAACAGTGAGAGGCCTGTGTACCACAAAAAAAAAAAAAAAAAAAAATGCTGAATCTATCATACAAAAAATATCTATATAGTCTTCCAGAGAATTTACTGTTTTATGCTGCTGATATATTCATCTGTTCTACTGGTCGGTAAATTACAGCCCATGGGTTAAATCTGGCCCACATCCTGATTTTTTACAGCCTATGAGCTAAGAATGGTTTTACATTTTTTAATTGTTTAAAAACATAATCAAAAGAAGACTATGTCTTGCCACGTGAAAACTGTATGAAATTAAAATTTTAGTATCCATAAATTAAGTTTTATTGGAATGCAGCCACCTCCATTTCTTATGTTTTGTGTACAGCAGCTTTCACACAGCAGAGCTGAGTAGTTGCAACCATAAGATCCACAAAGCTGAAAATATTTACTGTGTTTACAGAAAATGTTTACTTACCCCAATCTATTCCCAAACCAATATAGCATATTTTAAATTACTCTAGTTTTATATATTTTGATACCTACTAAGCAGGAGCGGATTCAATTATTGTAGGGCCTAAAGCTTATATAATTTGGAAGATCCTCTTTAAAACAAAAGAATACCAAATTACAGTTAGAAAATTAGGTATAAAAGGAAATAATTATTGGGTGAGAAAAAGATCACAACAAACTACAAATTTTTAAAAGTTTTCAAATACTACAAACATCACAAAATCCAGAAAAATAATAGTAATTGACACATCTCTGTGATAATTTTTTCCTCCATTTTTCGGGCTATATACTCTTTATCACCCTCCTCACATGACAACCATTTTGTAATATTTTTTAGAGGGAGAATTAAAAAGTTATTCAAACTTTCCTTTGAGTCAGTTGAAGTTTAGTTTTTTTTTTTTTTTTTTTATTATTGATAGCTTTAAAAAATACTCAGTATAGGGCCTCCCTGGTGGCGCAGTGGTTGAGAGTCCGCCTGCCGATGCAGGGGATACGGGTTCGTGCCCCGGTCTGGGAGGATCCCATATGCCGCAGAGCGGCTGGGCCCGTGAGCCATGGCTGCTGAGCCTGCGCGTCCGGAGCCTGTGCTCCGCAACGGGAGAGGCCACAACAGTGAGAGGCCCGCGTACCACAAAAAAAAAAAAAAAAAAAAAAAAAAATACTCAGTATAATGCATAGTTATTGGCAAGGACAGTTAAAGTTTTAAGATTTTTGTCAAATTTGGAAAAACCTCTAGCTAATTCCTTTTTTTAATATGTTTTTAACATTATGAAATTATAAGAAACAACCTATTTATTAAATCATCAAATCTTGTAAAATGTGACCAACAAAAAGCAATATTTAGGAACTAAAGTTTAATATATCTTCATATAAGAAGTAATTATTTTCAACAAAACTTCCATTAAATCCTATCTATCACTTTGACTAATTATCTATTCCCAATAATCTTATTTATTTTCCCCAATTGTCTTTATTTATTTATTTTTAAAACATCTTTATTGGAGTATAATTGCTTTACAATGGTGTGTTAGCTTTGTGATACAGCAGTAGCTAATTTATTTTACACCTGAGCTGTAAGGTTTCAGGGCATTTCAAGTTTTCTGTGATGTGATTAATCCGAAGGACTCTCTGAACTGACAATACTCATTAGCCAGTTTCATGTCAATATTCTTGTCATAGTGGCAAAATATAAATTAATTTTTGTTGATATCAACATATTGTGTCAAACCAGCAATAAATGTAAATATGTTTCCAGTGTGTCCCTATTATTCATCATCTTCACGACTTAGATCATCAAACAATCTATGAGCTTATTCGTAACTTCTGCTTAAAACATATCTCTTTCTCTAGATAATTATGCCTTTTGATATAATTTGGCAATTTTTTGTTATACTTTTCTCCTCGGTGTCTGCACAATTTCTGTTAATTTTATAACCCATTTTTATTGCTTGGGTTTCCTGCTTCATTATTTTCTCTGACTTCTTTATCTATACTTTAATAAATAAATTTTAAAATGACAAAAGAAGTCTATAATTTCTCACTATTTTATTGAGATGTTCCAAAACTTCTTCCCAAATTGCAGTTAAAAGAGTGTACTCAAGCTTTGTCAACTTTGCGAATTAATTTTGCATCTCATTTGCTTTCCAATCTCTCTCTTCGAAATGAATTTTAGAGTCCTGAAAATATCATCATAACCACATTGCAAAAATGTAGTAGTGTGTTCTGGGGTTCTGGCTCAGGGTAAGTTGAGTTTGAGGTAGACACATGGGGTTCACAGTCACTTCTGTGTATGGTTTGGCTATTGCAAAGCCAATCTGGTATAGCAAAAGCCTTCAACAATGGCCACTGTGCCCTCACCTTGAACAGGTCCTGTTACTGCTCCAATACCACTGAACACAAGTTGAAATGTGACAGAGGGGAGGTAGAGCAGAAAGAGATATGAAGTTAAGAAATTTTAATTTGGCAATTTTCACAAAAACATATGACCACATCAGAATGCAGTGAGGCTCCTCCCAGGAGAGGGGTCCTGAGGTTGAAGCATTATTCTCTTCATGATAAGTTCACCTCTCCTAGTAGATTCCCCTCATTGTCCATTTTTTTTTTTTTTTTTTTTTTTTTTTTTTTTTTTTTTTTATGCGGGCCTCTCACTGCTGTGGCCTCTCCCGCTGCGGAGCACAGGCTCCGGACGCGCAGGCCCAGCGGCCATGGCTCACGGGCCCAGCCGCTCCGCGGCACACGGGATCCTCCCGGACCGGGGCACGAACCCGCATCCCCCGCATCGGCAGGCGGACTCTCAACCACTGCGCCACCAGGGAGGCCCTCATTGTCCATTTTTAAAGCTGCCTTGGCTGTACATTTTCTCCTTTTCTATGAATTTGGGAGTCAGCTCGTCAAGTTCCATGAAAAACGCTATTGGGTTTTTATTAGGATTGCATTGAATTTATATGTAAATTTGGATACTGTTCTCATCCCTCCAATACTAAATATTCACACCAAGAATGAGTTATACCTGTCCATCCCTCAGGCCTCTTTTATGTCCTTCAGTAAAGTTTTGCATTTCTCACAATGTATGTTTGGTACTTACTTGTTTTTGAAACGATTTTTGTTTGTTGAGCTTGACTCACGATACTAAATGCTCATATTTGTTCTAATATTTGTCAGTAGTCTAGATAGAAGATTATATTGTCTGTAATAAAAAGGAGGTTTTTGTCTCTGCTCTTCTGGTATTTATAACTTTTTTTATTTTTCTTGTCTTCCTTCATTGAATAGGGCTCCAAGTACAATGCTGATGTTTCCAGCAGATGCCTTTATCCCAGAAAGGCAATTGCTCTCTACTCCTGGTTTTCTAAGAGGGTTCTTTTGATTATTGGGCTTTTTGTTTGTTTGATATGAATGTTGAATTATACAAGTACTTTTTTTACATGAATTGGGATAAACAAAGAATTTTTCTTTTGTCTATTAGTGTGGTGATTTATATGAATATTTTTTCTAATATTTTTATATTTTCATTTCTTTCATCGCTTGCAATTTTCAATTCATCAGTAGCTTTGTCCCATTTTTAATTCAGTTATTTATTTAGGTCTTATCCCATCTTTCATTAAGTAAATTTGCTGAAGACTTGTCTCTTTTATAGTCTTTTTAAGAAAGAACTTGTTGTTTTATTGACAACATTTATTTTTTCTGTGGCTTGTCTTTTCAACTAAGTTATTACTCCATGAGGAAGGGGGGTTCCTTGGTACTCTGATGTTCTTTTCCTAGCTTCTTGAGTGAGAAACTTTGTTTATTAACATTTACTGTTTATCATTGACAAACAAATGCACTTAAAGCTACAGATTCTCCTCTGGCTTTTATTTACCTGCATCTCACAGGTTTTCTACAGAATACCCTTGTTATGGTTCATTTCTAGGCTTGGCAAAGCAAAAATCCTTTTTAAACAAGATACAAATTGAGCAAGCCATAAAAGAAAATGTTGGTAAATTTGACTACATCCATGTTAAAGTAGTATAAAGTTTAAAGTTAAAAGAGACTTGAAGAATATTTATTTTTCATGGAAGAACAATTTGATCTCCATAATATAGTACTGGTTTCTATAAATCAATAAAAAATAACTCAATATAATATTGGACATAGGATGTTAACAGGATTACACAGAAGAGGAAATAAAATAAGTGGCAAATAAATACAAGAGAAAGATGTTGAATGTCCCAAGTAATCAGTTAAATGAAAATAAAAACAATGGCATGAGACCCTTTCTCATCCAAAAGATTGGTAAAGAGGGAGTCCCAGAAAAGAGAGTGTGAGAGAGGTACAACCTCAAAGTAAATGTGTACAGAAAATTCAACAGGGACTTCCCTGGTGGCATAGTGGTTAAGAATCTGCCTGTCAATGCAGGGGACACAGGTTTGATCCCTGGTCTGGGAAGATTCCACATGCCATGGAGCAACTAAGCCCATGCACCACAACTACTGAGCCTTAATGCTACAACTACTGAAGCCCAAGCACCTTGAGCCCATGCTCCACAACAAGAGAAGCCACCGCAAGGAGAAGCCCGCGCCCTGCAATGAAGAGTAGCCCCCACTCATGCACCTAGAGAAAGCCTGCGTGCAGAAACAAAGACCCAATGCAGCCAAAAAAAAAAAAAAAAAAGAAAGAAAGAAAGAAAATTCAACAGAAATTCACAGTAAAAACTCTCAGCAATCTAGGACATGAAGTGAACTTCTCCAGTCTGATAAAGGGCATCTACAAAACAACCAACAGCTGACATCATATTTAATGATGAAATAGTGAATTCTTCTACTGTAAAACCAGGAACAAGCAAAAGGGGCCCATTCACATTACTTTTATTCAACATGATGTCTTTGCCATTGTACTAAAGCAAGAAAAATAAATAAAAGGATAAAAAAAAGTAATAAGTAAAAGTGCCTCTACTGTAGATGACATTACTGGGTATACACAAAATCTCAAGGTGACATACAAAATCTCTTACATATAAAACCAATTAGTAAAACTAATAAATAAATGTATACAGATAACAAAATAAAATGTAACATGCAAAGTCCAGTGTATTTTTGATTTCTAGCTGCAAACATCAAAATAACAAAATTCCAATTGCAAAAGAATTAAGACAAGCAAAATACTTAGCAATAAAATTTTTTAAAAGATGTGCAAGACTTGTACATTAAAAACTAGAAAAAAGGGCTTCCCTGGTGGCGCAGTGGTTGAGAGTCCGCCTGCCGATGCAGGGGACACGGGTTCGTGCCCCGGTCTGGGAAGATCCCACATGCCGCAGAGCGGCTAGGCCCGTGAGCCATGGCCACTGAGCCTGTGCTCCGGAGCCTGTGCTCCGCAAGGGGAGAGGCCACAACAGTGAGAGGCCCGCCTACCGCAAAAAAAAAAAAAAAAAAAAAAAAAAAAAACTAGAAAAAAGAATCTAAGAAAAATGAAAGAAGACACATAAATGAAGAGGTATACCATGTTCATATATTAGAAGACTCAACATTATTAAGATGTCAGTTCCCCCTAAATTGATCTATAAATATTAATTCCCAGTCAAAATTCCAGCAGGCTTCTTTTTTCTCAGAAATTGGCATGCTGACTCCAATTTAAATAGAATTGCAAAAGACCTAGACTATCCAAAGGAATTTTGAAAAAAAAAAAGCATACTACCTGATATCAAGACGTACTGTAAAGCTTCAGTAATAAGGATAGTGTGGTACTGGTGAAAGGATGCACATTACATCAATGATTAGAACAGAACATCAAGAAACAGACCCACACATAAATGGTCAAATGACTTGACAAATGTACAAAGGCAATTTGATGTAAAAAGGATAGCCTTTTCAACAAATGGTACTGGAATATTTGGAGGTGTATATGCAAAAACAAACAAACAAACAAAAAACATTGACTTCAACTCATGCCTCACCAATGGAGAGCCCAGAATAGAGAGCCCAGAAATAGTACCACATTTTACAAGTATTTAGTTTTTAACAAAGGTGACAAAGCAATTCAATAGAGATAGATAGGACTTTTTAACAAATGATTCCAGAATAACTAGATATCCATCTGGAAAAAAATAGACTTCAACCACTGCCTCACACCAAACATAAAAATCAGTTCAAAACTGATCACACACACAAGTGTAAAAGATAAAACATGAAGGTTTTAGAGGAAGACATAGAAGAAGAGATTTCGGAGTAGGCAAAAGTTTCTTAGTTTACAGAAAAAGATTGGCACAAAAGAAAAAATAATAAAGTATATTTCATCAAAGCTAAAAACTTCTGCTTATCATAAGATATCATTAAGGAAATGCTTAAGCAAGCTACAGATTGAGAGAAAACATTACGAAATTGTGTATCTGACAAAGGACTGCTGGTATCCTGCATATAAAGAACCTCTACAACCAATAACAAAAAGGCAAACAACTCATTCACTAACTGACAAAAGACTTGAATAGATACTTTACAAAATAAGACCTCTGTATGACCAAAAAGCAGATGAAAAAGCATTTAGCATCCTTCGGCATCAGAAAATGCAAATTAAAACCACAATTAGATATCTCTACATACTTGCCGAAATGGTTACATTTAAAATGACTGGTAACACCATATTTTGGCAAGATTGTGGAACAACTAGAATTCTCATACAATGTTAGTAGTAATATAAAATGGTACAATCACTTTGAAAAAAGGTCTATCGGTTTCCTGTAAACATATATGTACTCTACCACCCAGTAATTCCATTATTTACACAAGAGATATGGAAATATTTGTACACAATAAGACTTGTACAATAACATTCATAGCAGCTTTATTCATAATAATTCCACTGGAAGCAGTCCAAGTGTTCATCAATAAGAGAGTGAATAATACATAGGTTATAGTCATGCAATGGAGTTATACTCATCAAAAAAAAGGAATGGACTATGTACGCCCCCAACAGCATGGGTGAATCTCAAATATGTTATTCTGAATGACAGAGTCTTATACAAAAGAGTGCGTACTGTGAGATTCCACATATATGAAGTCCAAGAAGATACAAAATCAATCCACAGTAGAAAATGACTAGAAAGAGTTGTAGACTCTGGAGGGTAGGAGCGAAGACTGACTTGACAAGAGAACTTTATGAGATGATGTTTATGTTCAGAATCTTTATAGGAATTTGAGCTACACAAGGATAACCATTTTTCAAAACTCATGTACACTCAACAGTCGCACATTTCATGGTATGTTAGTTTTATTTCAAAGAAAAAAAATCCTGTAAATAAATATTGAACTGTAGCTGATGACATGAATGCTGAAATACTTAAGGGTGTGTACACTGATACTGCAATTTACTTTGAAATGCATCAAAAATTAGATAAATTAATGGAAGAATGGATAAGTTGATAGATATCTGATAAAATAAATATAAGTTGATATCTGATAAAGTAAATGTGGTAAAAATGTTAATGGTAGAAGTTGGATGGTAGATGTATGGGTATTCACTGCAAAATTCTTTAAGCTTTGCTGTATGTTTGAAATCTTTCATAATCAAATGCTACAAACAGAAAAAGAAGGAGGAGGAGGAGATTGGGGGAGGGGAGGGGAAAGGAGAAGAAGAAGGAGACTCCCATCTCCAAAAACTTCTTAAGCTTGAACCCTGTAGGAGCCCTGGCTGTACCAGCCCCACCAGGGCTCTCCCTACAAAAGAAGTAGGGCTCAGCTGCCTTCCAAAGTCTGCTATAAAGTCAGACAAAAAGGTCTCTTCCTTTCCAGGGCCCTTTTCCTCTGTAAAATGAGTTAGAATACAATGGTTTCCTCAAATGTTTAAGCATTCATTTATGCCTACAAATTCATAAGAGGGATAGTAGTGGAAAAGCTGAGAAACAAACATATTTGGAGTTTGACAAATGCCTTTTTGTCAAAAGTAAGGGAGAAGCTAGAGCCTGCAATATTGTGTGCTTTGACAGAACCAGCCAATTATAATTTTCAGAAGTAATAACCTGCAGTCATTAAAAAAATATCAGATGTACATGTAAAGCCGGAGTTTACCTGCAATCTCTCTATTAATGCTTCCAGTCTGAACAATCCACTTCTGGGAGATAAAAGTCTTTGTAGAAGGATTCTCTGCAGTAGGGGATCTGAAGATGCTGACACGAGGGCTGTAGGTAGAAATGAGACAGAAGTTGAGAACTAACATGATTTAGGTCACCACAAAGTTGACTTCAAAGGCTAACTCAATCTTGCGTTGGGGTCGCTTTGGAGTCCACCATGTCCCAGGTTTTCCTGTTCAGCTCCATGTTGGGCAATTTGCTCATTTGGTTAAAGGCAGCCCAGTCAATGTACAGCTACATATTCCTCTAGATGTGTTTGCTAAAAGTCTTTCATATTAAGACATAAACATATCATGAAAAGAATTTTTGAGCAAGCTTCATGCCATTTTCTTGTTTCGAACACAATCCCTGGATATGGCAATAACAGTATTAGGAAATTCTACTTACTGTGAGTGCCTACTATATGTAGGCACATGCTGAGTCACATGCTATGCCTACAGTAACTCCCAGCATCAAAACATACCCTAAATGTCAGCTTCACACATAGGGAACCAAAGCTCAGAGTGGGTTAGTGCCTCGTGGTCCCCAGCTGGTAAGCAGTGGGGTCAATATCAGAGTTGCTTCTGCTGGTCTGCTGGTCTGCATATATCCTTCCATTTCATCCTCTTCATGTATTCTATGACTATTTTGCAGCCACACCATATCTCTGTCCATCAACGGCAGACTAGAGACTCAGGCAGTCTCACTGTTGAAAGAAGCACCAAGTAATTGACAGTTGTAGTATTGAGGGCCACCTCAGGCCAAAAATAGGCCAGGTTTGTGTCCAGGAAGCCAATCCAAGAGACATGGCCTCCTCCGCTTACAGGGCAGAACTGAGACCTCCAAACCCCAGAAAATACAAGATGCATCTTGTACCTTGAAGGCCTGGAGTAAGAGCTGAAACAGGAGCTATCTATCTGTAATGGGCATATTCCGGGAGGCTCTTACGACTGAAGTGAATCACTCCACAAAGCATTCCCCTCTCATACTGCTCACAGTTCAATGGTTTGAATATATAGTGAGATGCAGGCCAAGGTCATGGTTATTTGCCGGGCTGGATATTATCCCCAAGTCAGTCAGCCATTCATGCAAAGAATTTCCCCAGGCACGTAGTCTAACTTAAACTGACTTAATCAACTAAATTTTCTCTGAGTTTCCTCCCATCTATGAGAGGGAGGAGTTTTCAAATTCACTTCAAAATAATAGTCTTTAGAAATCAATTCCTCTCAATTATTTTAGCAAATTCCTAGAAACATACACTATTTAAACAAGCTGCATCTAGTACATTATTGGAGACAAAGATGGTGGCGTGCACCATATCCAGTGGAATAAATCCAGTTACAAATTCAGCTCTGCAAGACGAATATCATCCACATCTTACTATAAGGTAATTAAAATTCAGAGAATTTAACTTACCTAACTAAGGTGTGGCAGAATCCAGGTTCAAGCCCAGGGTTTACTCCAAGCCCAATGCTCTAACATACCATAAAGCTTTGCCTTTAAATGGGCAAACTCTGGAAATTTCAAACTCTTATTTAAAGGGCTTGCTTTTCATGACTTATACATAAGGCAGGTGATTACAGAAGGCCCATCCAGTATGGCAGTGGTTCTTAACTGTGAGGAGATTCTGCTTCCTAGGGGACATTTGCCAATGTCTGGAAACATTTTTGGTTATCACTACTGAGAAGGTGCTCCTGGCATCTAGTGGGAAAGAGCAGGGATGCTGCTAAACAGCCTGCACCACACAGGCCAGGCCCCCACGATAAAGAATTATATGAGCTAAAACGACAAGAAGGGAAGGGTTGAGGAGGAACCCATCTGAATTAATACATACAGAACTTGACTATAGATGCTCTCTTTCCTTTCCATGCTATTTTTTTTTTAACCCAGACTTGAAGAAAATCATATATCACTGGTGTTACAAAGCATAAACAACGCAAACCAGCCATTCGACTTTTAGGTCCTGCAACCCAGGTTCTGCCTGGGGAAGGGCAGAAATGCAAAGTTTCCAAGTTGAAAACTCACATGGTCTTCCCAATCTGCAAGCTGTGAAGCCCGAGGGTGAACAGTGAGGGGAGAAAGACATGGCAAAGACTTACTGCCAGAGAGCTGAAAATCCAAATGTATATATACATATGCTACGGTTTTCCAAATGGTTGGAGTTCATATTGTGATCGGTAAAACACAAGTTCACTTAAAAACACTACTGAGTGCACTGGCATTGTTTATCTTTTTAGTCAGTGAATTAAATAAATTATTATGATAGCAGATCAGGGGTGACTGCTACTGACCTACAAGCATTTTGTAGAAGTATACAAGCAGGGTAGTGCCTGAAATGTCACTGAACCCAATATGGAAACCATCACCAGTCCTGGAGAGATTGATAGCTGTGTCTGTCCTAGGAGAGAGAGAGCAAAGTTGATTTTAGTTAGTGGAGCATTTTTTTCTGATTAACTCTGATATCAAATTAGACTCTGGGACGATAACCAAGTCAGAGAATTCTAAATGGCTGGCTTTGCAGATTCTCAAAAGAACTCTGAGGCCAATCTGCAGGGTACAGAGCTAGGGCTGCACCCCACCTTGGCTGATAACCTCAACCCTGACCCCAGTCCACACATGCAGCATCTTCCCCCATTGAGAAATGGCCTTCCTAGCCATCCCCTGGCAGGAGCCTTCATTTCCTGGGAATAAATGTCCTGCCCTGCAACTACATGAAGGTGAGAATTTAATTTAGAGATAGAAGGAAAGAAAGGAACTAGATTTGGAAATAATAGCCTCACATAAATATCAGAGGAAAATCAATCAGGTGGTTTCATAACACCTGAAACTTAAATAATCCCACTTAGGAAATATTCCTAAAAATCTTGACAAATCATCTGCCGTACATGAGAGTAGTTTGGAAACTCACAGCCAACCAGTGTGCTCTGACATCCGGAACACGGCTCAGGCCCCATGTGTGGCCCCAGGTATGCCTCCTCCAGCGCCTTGGGGGCCGTGTGGAATAGTGGACAGCTCGGGTCCACAGTCCACTTGACCTGGATCAAATCCCAGCTCTGACTCAGGCAAGTCAAGTGATCACAAACCTACTTAACTACACTGTCTCAGTTTTTCCCCAGTATAAAATGGGGCCAATAGATATACCCACAAGATTTTTGTGAAGGTAAAGAGACAATGTGTGTTTAACCGAGCGTCCTCAAGTCTTGTAGCAGGCAGGAGTCACCCTTCCCATTAACATAGAAAAAAGAGTCAAAGTTCACCCACCCCACAGGGAGAGGGAAGTCGGGGCTACCTCCAGAACTTTAAGGATCCTGGGAACTCGGGGGGTGGACACTTAGATTTTGCTGTCACTTCCTGCACCATATGCTTATTTCTGCTCCTTCTGGGTCCTCCCTCTGGGTGAATTCCCAGTCATCCTGCTGGGCAGCCCACACCAGTGGCTGCTGTCCTGTCACTACCCAGCTCCACCTCAGCCTGAAATAGCCCCCTTTTCCTTCATTCCCACAGCTCGGCTAATTCAAGGCTGGGTGTGCAGCAGAGTCCACTAAGAGTCTGGAGCAGAGCTTCTCATCCTTAGCACTAGTGACATTTGGGACTGAATAGCTCTTTGTTGTGAGGCAGACCTGTGCCATGGAGGATGTTTTGTTGCATCTTTGGATCATGACTCACTAGATGCCAGTAGCGCTCCCCCGCCCAGTCACAGCAACCCCAAATGTGTCCAGATGACATTGCCAAATGCACGGAGGACAAAATCGCCTCCCCCTGAAAACCATTTCTTTGGAGGCAACAGTGGAGGGATGAGACTGTGGCGTAAGGGAAAACTAACACAGGTTGATACTTAATAGCAATATCTTCTACTATTAAGTAGTAGGGCTCTTCCCCCTGAGTCCCTGGATGCTTCTTCTGACCTCTTCTCCATCCCTCCTCCCGTGCAAGCCACACCTTCCATCTGTCTCTGCTCCAGCCTGTTGTAGAGTAATTTCACCCTTTCTTACTCTCTGCCCACTCCTACCTAGACAAGCCCATATTTCATGATCAGTAACCCCATCAAATTGTTTTCCTAAAAAAGAAAGCCCTTCTCCTCTTCAACAGAATTCTTGTGCAGTTGTGAGCAGCACACCCAGGCCGCCTTTAACATAGCACTCCCATCCCCATCGACCAATGGAAACTGCCCAGCGCAGTGTCTGGCACAGAGCAGCCCCCTGTAGATGATGGCTGTCAACACCGTGACTGTTGGCATTGGATCTGACAGCGGTCATACATGTACCTCAGCCTCTTCATTTATCCTACGGGGTGCCCTTCGAAGAGGGTCTGAGTCAGTTCTTCTTGACTCTGGAATTGGCTTGTGGTGGGCGGTTCATTAAAAGCAGGCTTTCTCCTTCCATCCCTGCATCACTGAGAGTCCCAGGGAAGCGGAGTTTCCAGTAATGACAATGTCTTCTGTTTACGACAGAAAGTAATATATTCTATAATATTCCTATTGAGGGTGTGTGTGTGAGAGAGAGAGAGAGAGGAGGGGGTGGCAGGGAGCCGTGGGTCAGAGGGCAGGGAGGTTTTAAGGGGAGCACAGGCTGCCAATTGAACAAGGAGAGGATTTAGCACCCACTGCACATCCAGAGGCTCATTTCCCTCTTTTTCTGAAGCTCAGCTCAAGGGCACACTGCGGATGCTATGGCCGTGCGTCAAGGCCTCACCGTCCTTGCCTTATGGTTTCAGTTTCACGGGTTTAAGTGTCTCCCTTTGCCAATAACATTTCCCCTGGTGCTTATGTCCTTTCCATCTGACTTGTATCGATCGCTTCCTCCAGGTCCTGAAGTTCTAAAAGCTGCAGTAGCTCGTGTCCCCCATCCTGGCCCTCGGCCTCAATAGCAGTCCTACCTTGGTAGATCAGGCTTCAGTCCCAGGCCAGGTCCTCCACGTGGAGGCCTCTGACATCACACCTGCCTGGCCAGAGATCCTAAAATGGCAGAGCCGGAAGTGCAGAACCGAAGCATCTAATTCTCCCTGCTCATCTAACAGGTGAGGAAATAAAGCTCAAGAGAGACAGAAGAACTTGCCCAGTGCCGCCCAGTTCCACCCAGATAGTTAGTACAGAGCTAGGACTTGAACTCATGATTTTTATGCCTGATTCACATTAGAACAGTTTCCTCTAATCTTCATTCCGTTTTGGAAGCAAAGATCCCTGTTTACTCTGGAATAATCTGGGGGCTGCCGCAATACACGCAGCACTCTTAATTTGGCTGCGTATTCCAAGGGACTCGAGTGACATTTGGGGTCTTTAGGGGCTCGACCACGCTGTGGGTAACCCCAACATGTCAGCAATTCCAGCCAAAGCTCTTTCTGCCAATACAACCATGTGTCTTCAGCTGCCAGATTCTTACAGAGAGTTTACTGCTATTTCAGTCGCTGGGACAGTCCATCTTGCTTTACAAGGAGAGGTGTGCTTCTGAAAAAATTGTATATCTGGTGAAAAGTTGACTCATAAGTGCTCTGGGTCCAAATCTCCTTTGTAAAAATTCCCACTGAGGGGTAGCCAGGGTGGCAGCTTTTGCTGGAGGAGGCATCTGCAGTTAATACAGTAGGATTTTTTAATGAAATCCCATTTTCATTGACGTATAATTCCCAGGAAGCATTAATGAATGCCTCTTCATTTCTGATTGATCTTTAATGGATGGTAGCTTTTAACACTTTGGCCTTTTGGTTTCCTCTTCTCTTTCCCTAAAATAAGCAGTCTGTGATCTATCAGGGCACATTTAAATACCCAGGGAGGGAAGCTGCGGGACAGGGGCTGTTATTAGATGGTTGCTATTTAAACATAATTTTGTGATGGTGCCAAATCCCTCTTTAAGCCTAAGACCTGTTATGTAATAAAAAGAATTGCCTTTTTTTTTTTACATCTTTATTGGAGTATAATTGCTTAACAATGGTGTGTTAGTTTCTGCTTTATAACAAAGTGAATCAGTTATACGTATACATATGTTCCCATATCCCCTCCCTCCTGCGTCTCCCTCCCACCCTCCCTATCCCACCCCTCCAGGCGGTCACAAAGCACCGAGCTGATCTCCCTGTGCTATGCGGCTGCTTCCCACTAGCTATCTGCCTTACGTTTGGTAGTGTATATATGTCCATGCCTCTCTTTCGCTTTGTCACAGCTTACCCTGCCCCCTCCCCATATCCTCAAGTCCATTCCCTAGTAGGTCTGTGTCTTTATTCCTGTCTTACCCCTAGGTTCTTCATGACATTTTTTTTCTTCTTAAATTCCATATATATGTGTTAGCATACGGTATTTGTCTTTCTCTTTCGGACTTACTTCACTCTGTATGACAGACTCTAGGTCTCTCCACCTCATTACAAATAGCTCAATTTCGTTTCTTTTTATGGCTGAGTAATATTCCATTGTATATATGTGCCACATCTTCTTTATCCATTCATCCGATGATGGACACTTAGGTTGTTTCCATCTCCGGGCTATTGTAAATAGGGCTGCAATGAACATTTTGGTACATGTCTCTTTTTGAATTATGGTTTTCTCAGGGTATGGGATTGCTGGGTCATATGGTAGTTCTATTTTTAGTTTTTTAAGGAACCTCCATACTGTTCTCCATAGTGGCTGTACCAATTCACATTCCCACCAGCAGTGCAAGAGTGTTCTCTTTTTTCCACACCCTCTCCAGCATTTATTGTTTCTAGATTTTTTGATGATGGCCATTCTGACTGGTGTGAGATGATATCTCATTGTAGTTTTGATTTGCATTTCTCTAATGATTAAAGATGTTGAGCATTCTTTCATGTGTTTGTTGGCAGTCTGTATATCTTCTGTGGAGAAATGTCTATTTAGGTCTTCTGCCCATTTCTGGATTGGGTTGTTTGTTATTGAGCTGCATGAGCTGCTTATAAATTGTGGAGATTAATCTTTTGTCAGTTGCTTTATTTGTAAATATTTTCTCCCATTCTGAGGGTTGTCTTTTGGTTCTGTTTATGGTTTCCTTTGCTGAGCAAAAGCTTTTAAGTTTCATTAGGTCCCATGTGTTTATTTTTGTCTTTATTTCCGTTTCTCTAGGAGGTGGGTCCAAAAGGATCTTGCTGTGATTTATGTCATAGAGTGTTCTGCTTATGTTTTCCTCTAAGAGTTTGATAGTGTCTGGCCTTACATTTAGGTCTTTAATCCATTTTGAGCTTATTTTTGTGTATGGTGTTAGGGAGTGATCTAAACTCATACTTTTACATGTCCCTGTCCAGTTTTCCCAGCACCACTTATTGAAGAGGCTGTCCTTTCTCCACTGTACATTCCTGCCTCCTTTATCAAAGATAAGGTGACCATATGTGCGTGGGTTTATCTCTGGGCTTTCTATCCTGTTCCATTGATCTATCTTTCTGTTTTTGTGCCAGTACCATACTGTCTTGATTACTGTAGCTTTGTAGTATAGTCTGAAGTCAGGGAGCCTGATTCCTCCAGCTCCATTTTTCGTTCTCAAGATTGCTTTGGCTATTCGGGGTCTTTTGTGTTTCCATACAAACTGTGAAATTTTTTGTTCTAGTTCTGAGAAAAATGCCATTGTAGTTTGATAGGGATTGCATTGAATCTGTAGATTGCTTTGGGTAGTAGAGTCATTTTCACAATGTTGATTCTTCCAATCCAAGAACATGGTACATCTCTCCATCTATTTGTATCATCTTTCATTTCTTTCATCAGTGTCTTATAATTTTCTGCATACAGGTCTTTTGTCTCCTTAGGTAGGTTTATTCCTAGATATTTTATTCTTTTTGTTGCAATGGTAAATGGGAGTGTTTTCTTGATTTCACTTTCAGATTTTTCATCATTAGTATATAGGAAGGCCAGAGATTTCTGTGCATTAATTTTGTATCCTGCTACTTTACCAAATTCATTGATTAGCTCTAGTAGTTTTCTGGTAGCATCTTTAGGATTCTCTATGTATAGTATCATGTCATCTGCAAACAGTGACAGCTTTACTTCTTCTTTTCCAATTTGGATTCCTTTTATTTCCTTTTCTTCTCTGATTGCTGTGGCTAAAACTTCCAAAACTATGTTGAATAAGAGTGGTGAGAGTGGGCAACCTTGTCTTGTTCCTGACCTTAGTGGAAATGGTTTCAGTTTTTCACCATTGAGGATGATGTTGGCTGCGGGTTTGTCATATATGGCCTTTATTATGTTGAGGAAAGTTCCCTCTATGCCTACTTTCTGCAGGGTTTTTATCATAAATGGGTGTTGAATTTTGTTGAAAGCTTTCTCTGCATCTATTGAGATGATCATATGGTCTTTCTCCTTCAATTTGTTAATATGGTGTATCATGTTGATTGATGTGCATACATTGAAGAATCCTTGCATTCCTGGAATAAACCCCACTTGATCATGGTGTATGATCCTTTTAATGTGCTGTTGGATTCTGTTTGCTAGTATTTTGTTGAGGATTTTTGCATCTATGTTCATCAGTGATATTGGCCTATAGTTTTCTTTCTTTGTGACATCCTTGTCTGGTTTTGGTATCAAGGTGATGGTGGCCTCGTAGAATTAGTTTGGGAGTGTTCCTCCCTCTGCTATATTTTGGAAGAGTTTGAGAAGGATAGGTGTTAGCTCTTCTCTAAATGTTTGATAGAATTCGCCTGTGAAGCCATCTGGTCCTGGGCTTTTGTTTGTTGGAAGATTTTTTTTTTTTTTTTTTTTTTTTTTTTTTTTTTTTTTTTTGTGGTATGCGGGCCTCTCACTGTTGTGGCCTCTCCCGTTGCGGAGCACAGGCTCCGGACGCGCAGGCTCAGCAGCCATGGCTCACGGGCCCAGCCGCTCCGCGGCATATGGGATCCTCCCAGACCGGGGCACGAACCCGTATCCCCTGCATCGGCAGGCGGACTCTCAACCACTGCGCCACCAGGGAGGCCCTGTTGGAAGATTTTTAATCACAGTTTCAATTTCAGTGCTTATGATTGGTCTGTTCATATTTTCTATTTCTTCCTGATTCAGTCTTGGCAGGTTCTGCATTTCTAAGAATTTGTCCATTTCTTCCACGTTGTCCATTTTATTGGCATAGAGTTTCTTGTAGTCATCTCTCATGATCTTTTGTATTTTTGCAGTGTCAGTTGTTACTCCTCCTTTTTCATTTCTAATTCTATTGATTTGAGTCTTCTCCCTTTTTTTCTTGATGGGTCTGGCTAATGGTTTATCAATTTTGTTTATCTTCTCAAAGAACCAGCTTTTAGTTTTATTGATCTTTGCTATTGTTTCCTTCATTTCTTTTTCATTTATTTCTGATCTGATTTTTATGATTTCTTTCCTTCTGCTAACTTTGGGATGTTTTTGTTCTTCTTTCTCTAATTGCTTTAGGTGCAAGGTTAGGTTGTTTATTCGAGATGTTTCCTGTTTCTTAAGGTGGGATTGTATTGCTATAAACTTCCCTCTCAGAACTGTTTTTGCTGCATCCCATAGGTTTTTGGTCGTCGTGTCTCCATTGTCATTTGTTTCTAGGTATTTTTTTATTTACTCTTTGATTTCTTTAGTGATCACTTCGTTATTAAGTAGTGTATTGTTTAGCCTCCGTGTGTTTGTATTTTTTACAGATCTTTTCCTGTAATTGATGTCCAGTCTCATAGCATTGTGGTCGGAAAAGATACTTGACACAATTTCAATTTTCTTAAATTTACCAAGGCTTGATTTGTGACCCAAGATATGATCTATCCTGGAGAATGTTCCATGAGCACTTGAGAAAAATGTGTATTCTGTTGTTTTTGGATGGAATGTCCTATAAATATCAATTAAGTCCATCTTGTTTAATGTATCATTTAAAGCTTGTGTTTCCTTATTTATTTTCATTTTGGATGATCTATCCATTGGTGAAAGTGGGTGTTAAAGTCCCCTACTATGAATGTGTTACTGTCGATTTCCCCTTTTATGGCTGTTAGTATTTGCCTTATGTATTGAGGTGCTCCTATGTTGGGTGCATAAATATTTACAATTGTTATATTTTCTTCTTGGATCGATCCCTTGATCATTACGTAGTGTCCTTCTTTGTCTCTTCTAGTAGTCTTTATTTTAAAGTCTATTTTGTCTGATATGAGAATTGCTACTCCAGCTTTCTTTTGGTTTCCATTTGTATGTAATATCTTTTTCCATCCCCTTACTTTCAGTCTGTATGTGTCTCTAGGTCTGAAGTGGGTCTCTTGTAGACAACATATATATGGGTCTTGTTTTTGTATCCATTCAGCCAATCTGTGTCTTTTTGTGGGAGCACTTAGTCCACTTACATTTAAGGTAATTATCGATATGTATGTTCCTATTCCCATTTTCTTAATTGTTTTGGGTTCGTTATTGGAGGTCTTTTCCTTCTGTTGTGTTTCTTGCCTAGAGAAGTTCCTTTAGCATTTGTTGTAAAGCTGGTTTGGTGGTGCTGAACTCTCTCAGCTTTTGCTTGTCTGTAAACGTTTTAATTTCTCCATCAAATCTGAATGAGATCCTTGCTGGGTAGAGTAACCTTGGTTGGAGGTTTTTCTCTTTCATCTCTTTAAATATGTCCTGCCAGTCCCTTCTGGCTTGCAGAGTTTCTGCTGAAAGATCAGCTGTTAATCTTATGCGGATTCCCTTGTGTGTTATTTGTTGTTTTTCCCTTGCTGCTTTTAATATGTTTTCTTTGTGTTTAATTTTTGACAGTTTGATTAATATGTGTCTTGGCGTATTTCTCCTTGGATTTATCCTGTATGGGACTCTCTGTGCCTCCTGGACTTGATTAACTATTTCCTTTCCCATATTAGGGAAGTTTTCAACTATAATCTCTTCAAATATTTTCTCAGTCCCTTTCTTTTTCTCTTCTTCTTCTGGAACCCCTATAATTTGAATGTTGGTGCGTTTAATGTTGCCCCACAGGTCTCTGAGACTGTCCTCTGTTCTTTTCATTCTTTTTTCTTTCTTCTGCTCTGCAGTAGTTATTTCCACTATTTTATCTTCCACGTCACTTATCCGTTCTTCTGTCTCAGTTATTCTGCTATTGATCCCATCTAGAGTATTTTTAATTTCATTTATTGTGTTGTTCATCGATGCTTGTTTCATCTTTAGTTCTTCTAGGTCCTTGTTAACTGTTTCTTGCATTTTGTCTCTTCTATTTCCAAGATTTTGGATCATCTTTACTATCATTGTTCTGAATTCTTTTTCAGGTAGACTGCCTATTTCCTCTTCATTTGTTAGGTCTGGTGGGTTTTTAATCTTGCTCCTTCACCTGCTGTGTGTTTTTCTGTCTTCTCATTTTGCTTATCTTACTGTGTTTGGAGTCTCCTTTTTGCAGGCTGCAGGTTCGTAGTTCCCGTTGTTTTTGGTGTCTGTCCCCAGTGGCTAAGGTTGGTTCAGTGGGTTTTGTAGGCTTCCTGGTGGAGGGGACTAGTGCCTGTGTTCTGGTGGATGAGGCTGGATCTTGTCTTTCTGGTGGGCAGGGCCACGTCTGGTGGTGTGTTTTGGAGTGTCTGTGGACTTTTTATGATTTTAGGCAGCCTCTCTACTAATGGGTGGCGTTGTGTTCCTGTCTTGCTAGTTGTTTGGCATAGGGTGTCCAGAACTGTAGCTTGCTGGTCATTGAGTGAAGCTGGGTGCTGGTGTTGAGATGGAGCTCTCTGGAAGATTTTCGCCGTTTGATATTATGTGGAGCTGGGAGGTCTCCTGTGAACCAGTGTCCTGAACTTGGCTCTCCCACCTCAGAGGCACAGCACTGTTTCCTGGCTGTAGCACCAAGAACCTTTCATCCACACGGCTCCTCAATTTGGGATGATTCGTTGTCTATTCCTGTATTCCACAGATGCAGGGTACATCAAGTTGATTGTGGAGCTTTAATCCGCTGCTTCTGAGGCTGCTGGGAGAGACTGCCCTTTCTCTTCTTTGTTCTCACAGCTCCCGGGTCTCAGCTTTGGATTTGGCCCCACCTCTGTGTGTAGGTCGCCGGATGGCGTCTGTTCTTCGCTCAGACAGGACAGGGTTAAAGGAGCAGTCGCTTGGGGGACTCTGGCTCACTCAGGCCCGGGGGGTAGGGAGGGGCACGGAGGGCGGGATGAGCCTGCAGCGGCAGAGGCCGGCATGACGTTGCAACAGCCTGAGGCGCGCCGTGGGCTCTCCCGGGGAAGCCGTCCCCCGGGACCCTGGCAGTGGCGGGCTGCACAGGCTCCCTGGAAAGGGGGCGTGGATAGTGACCTGCGCTCGCACACAGGCCTCTTGGTGGCGGCGGCAGCAGCCCCAGCGTCCCACGCCTGTCTCTGGGGTCCGCGCTTTCAGCCGCGGCTCAAGCCTGTCTCTGGAGCCCGTCTCTGGAGCTCCTTTAAGCAGCCCTCTTAATCCCCTCTCCTCGCGCACCACGAAACAAAGAGGGAAGAAAAAGTCTCTTGCCTCTTCGGCAGCTGCAGACTTTTTCCCGGACTCCCACCCTGCTAGCCATGGCGCACTAACCCCTTCAGGCTGTGTTCACGCCGCCAGCCCCAGTCCTCTCCCTGCGCTCCGACCGAAACCCGATCCTCAGCTCCAGCCCCGCCCGCCCCGGCGGCCGAGCAGACAAGCCTCTCCGGCTGGTGAGTGCCGGTCGGCACCGATCCTCTGTGCGGGAATCTCTCCGCTTTGCCCTCCGCACCCCTGTTGCTGTGCTCTCCTCCGCGGCTCCGAAGCTTCCCACCGCCCCCCGCCACCCCCGTCTCCGCCCGCGAAGGGGCTTCTAGTGTGTGGAAACCTTTCCTCCTTCACGGCTCCCTCCCACTGGTGCAGGTCCCGTCCCTATCCTTTTGTCTCTGTTTATTCTTTTTTCTTTTGCCCTACCCAGGTATGTGGGGAGTTTCTTGCCTTTTGTGAGGTCTGAGGTCTTCTGCCGGCGTTCAGTAGGTGTTCTGTAGGAGTTGTTCCACGTGTAGATGTATTTCTGGTGTATCTGCGGGGAGGAAGGTGATCTCCACGTCTTACTCTTCCGCCATCTTCCCCGGAAGTCTCCAAGAATTGCCTTTTAATTGGCCTGTTGGTAACTGTGGATTTTTTTTTCTGCCTTCCTTGGGAGGCAGTGGGCTACACCGGAACAATACACTGACTGAGTCAATCCCGGTAATCAAGGCATGAAACGTTGCCGTTTATTTGCTTTGTCATTTAGGGTGAATCATTTAACAGCTCTGTCCCTCGTTGTCCCCTCCTGTAAAATGGGATTGTCGTGATGATCAAATGGCTATAGAGGCTCTCTGCTTCTTTTCCTCTTGTTCTTTCTTTTATTTCTTAAGGCAAACTGGCCAGGCAAGAGATGCTAAAAGTAACCAGCGTTGTTTAGGGATAGGTTGCTCCTGGACCACCTGCTGCCCTGTCCCCAGTTGAGACTTGTTGGAATCACCATGTGACCCAGTGCTGGCCTTCAGGGTCAGTCACTGCCTCCCCTGGCAAGGTCCTTTCTCCACGTGAGTGTGTTCTGAACCCCTGCTCTGGGATCATTGCCGAAACATCTGCAGAACCCCAAATACAAGGGGCAGTTTCAAGGTGCCACAGCCTTTGCACATACCATGCTCACCACCCAGAGCACCTTCCCACTTTGTCCATTCTGCAAACACCTTTCAGGAAAGACTGACTTCAGAAAAGTCTCAGCACAAGAACCACCTCCCCACTTTGTCCATTCTGCAAACACCTTTCAGGAAAGACTGACTTCAGAAAAGTCTCAGCACAAGCACCACCTCACCTATGAAACCTTTCCTGACCAATGCCCATTCACAGCCAACTTGACCTTTCCCCCAAGACTTACGAAGAGGGGGCCGACCATGGGTTCCATAAACCTCTACTGAACCTTCTTGTGGGCACATCTGTCTCTTCAACTAGTTGGTTGAGCTCCTTATGCAGAACGACCTTGACTTATTCAACATGTTTCCCCGGCATCTAACATTGTGTCTGACACTAGGTGCTCAGTAAATGTTTGTGAATGAATGAATGAGTGTTAAGCTAAAGCTGATGGCCAAGCAGGGTGTGCTGGATTGAATAGTGTCCCCCAAAACTCATATCCACCTAAAACCTGAGAATGGGGTCTTATTTAGAAATAGGATCTTTAGAGATAGAATCAAGTTAAAATTAGGTCATACTGGATTGGGATGGGACATCACCTAATGACCAGTGTCCTTATAAGAAGAAGGAAATCTGAAAAAAGACACATGCACAGAGGGAAAGTGGCCATGTGAAGACTCAGGCAGAAGCCAAGAAATGCCAAGGAAGAGACAAGGAAGGATTCTTCCCTAGACCTTTCAGAGGGAGCGCTGCCCTGCAGCCTACTTGATTTTGAATTTTCAGCCTCCAGAACTGTGAAGGAGTAAATTTCTGTTGTCATAAGGCACCAAGCTCATGATAATTTGTTAAAGCAGCCCTAGGCAACTAATACGTAGGGTCAAGGTATGTCTCTGGGCTATTGAAGAAATGGGTGGAAGGGTTTGTCCAGCCCAATGTCTTTTGATTGGGTAAAAGTACAGCTGGTATCCAAACCCAATACACCCAAGTTTTTCTAACATCTAAAGGGCTGTTCTTTCTATAGCACACCCTACCTGGACTTCCTACAGCCAGTGAGAAGGTGGGAGGCTTCCAGAATACCTCTCATATTTGCGGTTCCTCCTTTTCCCTCACAGCTGGGGAGACTGCTAAGCTTCTGGGGTGCTTCTGCCTGGACCATATTCTGCTATCTTCATGGGTGATCTTGGGCATGTTACTTAATTTCCTTGGGACTTAAGTCCCTCACCTGCCCAATAGTTACCGCATGGGGATATTGTGAGAATTAAATGAGTTATTACAAAGAAATCTCTTATTATGGAATGTGATAAGGGCTCAATACATGTGATCATTAGTTCTGTAGCATCATCATCATTATGCTTTTTCTCAACTTCCAAGTCCAGGCCACCCCAACCTGTGCCCTGGTGCACACACACACCATCCCGAGAACACCCAGGATTTTGCCTTCCAACCTGCCTGATGCCCAACTCCAGGTAGAAGTTATAGTTTGAATAACGTGACATTGCCTACATAAAATTGTTTCCAACCTACAAAATATGGGACTTTCATATGGTTTGATTTCATAGATGCCAACTCTTTTTGTCCTTAAAATGGAGAGACATAAACAAAGGTACCTTGGTAGGCTTCCAGAAGAGAAATTTTTAAATAATTAAAAAAATTTTTTTAAATCCATCTGGAAAGAGTGATAGACCTGTATGCTCCCCTGGCAAGGGGGGAGTGGGACCCCAGGGAATGGAGTCCCTCTGAGAGGAAATAGGTCCCAGAGCCCCTCTGTATGATGGGAGACAAGCCCAGGAGTGAGGACACTCTGTGTCCAGGTGGTCTAACATGAGATTTGGCCCAGAACAATAGTTAGCACTTTGGCTTCTAAAGACCGAAGAGGAGGACGACTTGAGAGTCGTGAGACAAAGAGGATTTATGCTCAGAACCCCCGAGCGGTCCTCTTCTGCTCTTTAAGAAGGGCCCCAGTTGACACAGGGCAGGTGGGCAGGGCCGCCTTCTCCGGCTCCTAACTCAGCGCCTTTGAAGCGGGCTCAGATCTGCTCTTTCTCCCAGAAAGCCCCTGCTGCCTCCCTCCCTGCCCCCCTCCCCCAGGTTAGTGCTTCCTTAGCACCCTGCCAGCAAGAAAAGCTATTTAAACAGCTCCTGCTGACACGGCAAGTCTTCCCCTTCCATTGAGGAGTCTCTCTGCTTCTGACAATGGCATAGCTGTAGCTGGGTGTGGGGTCCTGCCCAGCTGGATCCCAAGATGCCTGGCGTCTGACCTTGCTCTGTTGCAAGCCCTGCCAGCCCACGGTCTCCCATGTCTGCCAGCACTGAGGGAGGTGGGGAAGGGGCAGGGGGCTGCATGGGACTGTAGGATCAGACTGCCTAGGACTCCAGCAATCCCAGTCTCCTTGGCTTTGACTTTCCACATTGATGCAGGAGGAACCACCCCTGGATGTGCTATTAAAGGACTCCATTGACATCTACTCCATCAGCAAAACCCATTCTCCCCACTTTACTGCACTGAAACACAATAGATGGGCTCACAGAGGCATCATTATTCATTGATTCTTTGACTCCTTGGTGTATTCGTCCAAATGACTATAACTAATATGTATCAGACACCTACCCTAGAGAAGGCCCTATTTTGAGTTTGCTGCTGTCTCAATGTCTTTTGCCATGGGAAGTACCAGTACATTAGGGTTGGATAGAATTGACAAGCACTGACCCAGGGTTGGGGAATGTCCGCAATGGTGAGTCTTGGTGGCATGTGACTCTGCACCAGTGAAAAACAGGAGCCCTGTCAAGTTAGGGCAATGTGAAAGAGCAGAGTATTTGCGGGGATGGGGATGGCAAAAAGGGAAGGAGCCAACTAAGGGTACTGAAAATTGCTAAAATATTGTTCAGTCTCTGGTCCAGTTGGCATCCACCAGCAATGCTGGAGTCTGGACCATGTAGTGGACTTTTGGAGCCTGACCAGCCATAGTCTCATCTAAGTGAAATTAATGCCTGCACCCACTCAAGGGTCAGGTTAGGCAACCATATTTTGTATCACACGATCCCTTCCCCTAACACAGTGGATTGCTCCAGGGCAAGCACCTAACAAGGGTGGTCCTTCCATACACCTGGCATGAATGAAAAAATAAGCTGAGACAATTAGAATTCTTTTTGTCCAACTGGGACACACAGAAAGATGGAGCACATCACAGCAGAAAGCAGGATGGAATGAAGTGTGGAAATATAGTCAGATTATCGATGAGCTTTGTGCAAGCCAAACTCATGAGGCCCCGGCAGTGATGAGGAAGCAGAGAAAGGAAGGGAAAGTGAAAGGAGCAGATGCTAGAGAGGAGCCAGGGTCGGGGAGAAAAGAAGGAAGAAAAAAGGAGGAGCGAGGAGGGCAGGGAAGGGAAGAGGGGGAGAGAGGACAAGAGAGGGGTGGGGGGAGGGGGAAGGAAGGAAAGAGAAGGAGGACCACGCCGCAGCCCCATGAGAGGAGAAAGTGGGAAAGAGAGAGAGAGAGGAAGAGAGAGAGAGGCCTAAAGCTGTTTCCATCTATGATGAGCCTTCATTTCTTCCTCTAGTTCCCAGGGAGAAAACCACGTAGATTTACTAACTCCCTTTTCTGAGATTTCTGGTCCTTGCATCCAGAAGGCACCCACTAAAGCAGACTCTAGAAGATGAACATGCCATTCCCCCGGTGCTGGAAAACTATGTCGTAAGTCCTGGTGCCCAGTGTCTCTTCTGGAGTCCTCAAGGCCGGCTGCATTTCAGGGTGCAGATGTTTGCCATCGTGAGGAAAAGAATCCCTGCATATACTGTATGTCCTCCAGCACCCCCAGCAGGGCCAAAGGTAGCACCTGTAATCAAACACATAAATATTCACACTACATGGATAACCTCGCATCAGATAAGGTCACATTTTTGCAGCAAAGTGAGTTCAGATCAGGTCAGGTTTTGCTGCTAATTAAGTTACGAAAAAGTTTCCATTTTCTGAGCTCTTTCGGAATTGCAGATAAGGGATTGTGAGCCTGTTGTATTTGCCAGGGAAATACCAAGCTCACTGTCTGGGGCCGTCTTTAAAGCAAAACAAGGAGGCCCTGTGGATGCCCATTTGGGTCGTCAAGGTGATGGCTATACAGCAAGCAGCCAGAAGCCTTGGAGTGTGGCCAGCACCCCGCTGGCAGCACCGGCCTGGCTTGGAGAGCTCAGGGCTCTGGTGACTCACTGCCCGTCCGTGTGCACTCATCTCCCTTGACCTTCCAGCAGAGCGATGCCTCTTTTCACAAGATTCAGCAAATCCAGCCCCCAGGGAACTGGTCAAGCATCACTGGCCTTGTGCCAAAGGACCTCATTAAGCACTGCCTGCTGTGGGAGCTTGGGCCTTCCTGGAGCTGCCTCACCCTCCCTCGTTCCCAAGGCCATTGCTTTATTGGGTTTACTCACCTGTATACATCTCCCGAGGGGGACAGGCCTCATGCGGCAAGTAGCTCTTTCCGGTTGGCTCTGTGGACTGAGGTCTACCTGGTTTGTTCTGATGGGGGACTGGCGCTTGAGCCAGTGGGGTCTGCAGATTCACCTCAATTCCCCAAACCTTAAATGAGCACTTCTATGTGAAAGGCCTGGTCTGAACACTTTGAGAGCACCTGCTGTGTGCAAGGCCCTGGTCTACACACTTCAGGGAGCTCACAGATGAATAAGACCTAGTCACTGTTTTCAAAGAAAGGGAATAACCTTCCTGTGGCTTGCTAAGTGCGAGCTACTTTACATATGTTAACACACTGACACTCATGACCCTCCCAGGAGCTCTGTGGGCTCATCGGACATTCCAGGGCTGAGGCTGCTCCCCCCACCCTATATTAGCCTATAGGTGTTGCTACTTGATGTTTAATGAGAGTTTCAGGAAGGTTCTAGGAGTGGGATGGAGAGGAAGAGCAAGCATGACAGACTGATGGTGAAGGAGGTAGCTTCCAGCGGCTCAGCAGGGGGTCCAGCCCTGCCCCAGGGGCCAGAGTAAGGTCCAGAACCAAGGCTTAGCCTGCCTGGCTTGCACCCCACTGGGAGCCTTCAGGTTCCATGACAGTTGTTTTATCAAGAACATGTATGAAGCTAAAGAAATTGGAGGAAAACAAAAAGCAAAAATGGATTAAGATACCACCCACGTGCCAGGTACGCTCATATGCATGTGCTCATCCCATTCAATTGCCCCAATAACCCTGACAATCATCATTACCCTCGTTTCACAGATGGGCATATACCAAAAGTCTCAGAATACACGAGTGCCTGAGACTGTGTCACTGAACCAAGGGCTGCGTGACTCAAGTCTACCACATCAGGATGCCATGTGAGCTGATGGGATTAAACAACAAATACAGGATAAACAAAGGGCAATATGTCTACACAATGGGATATCATTAGCCATAAAAAAGAATGAAGTACTGACACGTGCTACGGAACGGATGAACCGTGACAACGTTATGCTAAACGAAAGAAGCTAGTCACAAAGGGCCACGTCCTGTATGATCCTATTTATATGAAATGTCCAGAAGAGGCAAATCTATGGAGACAGAAAGATCAGCGGTAGTCAGGAAGGGGGGATGGGGGCAGAAATAGGGAGGTCCTGCTGAACGGGTATGGGGCTTCGGCTTGGGATGATGAAAAGGTTCTGGAATTAGATAGCAGTGATGTTTATACAACATCATAAATGTACTTAATACCTGGTATTGTACACTTTAAAATGGTTAAAATAGCAAATGTTATGTGTATTTATTTTACCACAATAAAAAAATTTAAAAATATCATCCACTTTTACCTTGATAGCCCAGCAGGGGTCTTGTCCCCACTTGCAGGGGGAGAAGTAGTCGCAGACATCCACAGAAGTTCCTCAATGCTCTGTTCCTCTATCACTAGCCCTGCTCAAAGTTCTACTGAAGGCCTAGAATAACCCAACCCCAGTGAATGCGCAGTGGTAAAGGGAGTCTGTCCCTTTAAAAACTAACCATCCTTCACACACACACAGAATTTGTCCTACCCTACTTGAATACATGGAAACATACACATATGAATACAGGAAAGAGATGCATATATACATATGAATACATGGAAATATATATGAATGGGGCAAACAGGAAAATCTCCTTCATTTATACTAATTACCATGACAAGAACAGCTACAGACTGAGTGGTCTCTGTGTGCTAGGTCAGAGGCAAGGTGCTTTTGATTACATATACATTTTACAACAATTCAGCAAAGGTGGTATTGCCAACCCCATTTTACAGACTGGGAAACTGATCTCTCAGAGGTTAAGTGGTATGCCCGAGACTACACTGTTTCTATGTAGTACAGCAAGAATTCAAACACTTTATCCAACTTCAAGGTCTATGCATACCTAGGGGAAGAACTGTCTGAAATGAGGAAAATCCTGAATTATACGATATGAATAAATTACTGCCGGGTTTTTTTCCCCAAATACATTAACGAAAGCTGGCAAATGGAATATTTCATGATTTTCCTAGATGTTAAGCATTACACAGAAATTGCATGCTAAGGTTTTGTCCGGAATTTGAGCTTCTGTGTGCTGATTTGTGGCATACATGTTCACTACTGGAAAAGAAAATATTTGCAAAGAAAAACCGAAATTCAACAATGCTAAATTAGTGGATGCCAATTAGTGGGGTCTTAGTGATGTGTTTCATCACTTTCCAGTCCCATCAAGGAGTGGTGCTGGGCCTACCCCTGCACACAGCCACCATCATCTTATGAGCGTCAGGGATCCTGTACCATTTTCTTCTTGGGTAGTGTGAGGGGGGAGTGATTCTACATGTCCTGGGCACTTGAGGATGGAGTAGTCCAGACGGGGCAGTTTGGATGGACTCAGCAAAGTCTTGGGAGCAGGGGTGGTCTTCATCAGCTGGACCACTCAGTGCCCCCCTGCAGTTGCTGTTGTGGAGAGCCCTCAAGGGAGAGGGAACAACTTGAAGAACAGCTCCTCAGCCCAGATGCCCCAGTGACCATCCAATTGGTGAGGAGTGAAGGAGAGACTGGCTTTATGTCTCAGTGGCTCTCAAGAGCCACGGGGCTCTTTCCACGATCTCCTCGCCCCTCCCTTCTCCAGTTCTCTGAGTGGGTGGAGAACATTAAGGTTAGTACCGTCTGCACCTGGTTCTACTCTTCTCCACTATTATTATGGAGCACACGGTGCCTAGTCCCCTCATGATCTTCCATTTTGATCCTCAGGATCTTGTATTGGAAGTTTAAGTTATTTTTTGTCTATGGCTCCTATTTTAACCATCCTAATTCTTCTTGAAGCAATGCAGATGCCCCCTGCTCAATGGTTTCCAAAGTGGGGTGAAGATGATTCATTTAGGTCTGAGAGAAAATATTGACTTCAATACTTTTAAAAATATGCATTATTAGCTTTGAATATATATGGATGGATCATCATGCATGTGCATATTTTATAAGTAAATACATATGTATATGTTCAACTAATAGGAGTGCACAATGAAGAAAATTAATAAACTCCTGTTCTAGGTGATTCCAAAGGGTGAATATATGTGTAAAATAGGAAGATAAATGAAAAATAAAAGATAACTACTTCAAGATATTGTCTGCTTTCATTTGTTTTCACACATATGGCCCATAAAGACTAAACATTCTCTTATAGCAGAAATAAAGTACAGGTAGATACTAATCCACCTTAAAAAGACCTGGAAGCCTCTCATGCGGGAGAGAAGAATACGCTTTTCTTATTGTACAGTCCATTTCATTCCCAGCTGCAGGATTAAATTTATTCCTTTCTGAAGTGTTGTCTGTGCGTATAAATCATTTAAGCTTATATGTTTTCGTTGCTGTGGCAACTGTGTGGCTAATTGAATTCCAAAGTGTCTTTCTCGATTTCAAAGCCATGAGAAAGAGCCAAAGGACTTCACAGTGGGAGTCAGAACAGAGGTAGAAGAGGTGGTGGAAGTGAAATGAAAACGACGCATTCTCCAACTGTCTCCTGAGGTCCCAGAAAAATGCCACTCAGATGTGCCAAGCAAAGGTGCAGGAGACCTCCTCTGAAGCGAATGGTTAATGAACAGTTACCGGGGCTTCTCTGCAGAAGCACCTGCATCTTCTGACTCCAAAGCTCCGGGGTCTCCCTCTTCTCATTCTCTCTGGCCTGCTCGCTCTGCCAAGGACAGGGACTGAATCTTTTCATATTGAGGTTTACTAGCTGTTAGTAAACACCTGTCTGATAAAAGCTTCTTGATGGATGGTTGGATGGATAGATGGATGGATGGATGGATGGATGGATAATTGGATGGATGGATGGATTGGAAAAGAATTACCAGAGGCAATTTGAAAGGAAGCTGGCATCTTTTAAGGGACTATCCAATGCTAGGCACTGTGCTGGCATATGTCCATTACAAACTCAAAACAACCTTTGTAAAAGCAAGTGTGATTGTTCCTTTCACAGATAAGGAAACTTCAGACTTAAGTTTAAGGAACTTGTCTAGGGACCCTCTGGTTAAGTGGCAGATGTAAGATGTACCCAGGTCTCTAAAACTCCAAAGCCCATACATATTCTACACTTTCAACTATATTCTACTAGCTCCCCCAAGCAGAATAAATGGATCATATCCTCCTGTGCCCCCCCATGTTAGCCCCACTACTCCTTCTCCTTTTATTTCTTTTTCTCTCACATTCTTTTGCTTTCTTTTCCTTCCTTCCTTCCTTTCTTTCTTTTTCTTTCTCCCTTCTTCCCTCCATCTTTCTCTCTCTTGATTCTGTACTTTCTTAAACAACTTTATTCTTATTTGTCAATATGCTATGTGCACACTATAAACATTTAAACAATATAGAAAAAAATTAAAGGATGCAAAAAATTTCACCGAATACCTCACCACCTAGAAATAACACTCCAACTAGATAAGCGTTATTGTAAGCCATCATCTATACATAGTCAGTAGGTAAATAACATTTTTAATACACTCTAGTATACTTTCTATCTTAGATAAAATTATTGAATTGAGTAATAGTTAAACTTTCCCCATTAGTGTTTACTCATCATAAGAAACAATAATTACTGAAAACTTAATCTATGGTTGATACACAAATATGAAAAACATTAAAATGTTGGAGTCTTTTTTTTTTTTCTTTGCTTTACTTGGGCCTCTCACTGTTGTGGCCTCCCCCATTGCAGAGTACAGGCTCTGGACGCGCAGGCTCAGCGGCCATGGCTCATGGGCCCAGCCACTCCGCGGCATGTGGGATCTTCCCGGACCGGGGCACAAACCCGTGTCCCCTGCATCGGCAGGCGGACTCTCAACCACTGCACCACCAGGGAAGCCCTGTTGGAGTCATTTTTAAATTGCTTGTTTCACTTTCTATCATATTGACTAATACCCCACTAGGAGAAATGGAGAAATGCTTGCAATGGTTTCTACCACCTTTTGTTACTTTACATTATGTTTTATATTGCCAAGTATATATGTGTGTGTGTGTGTGTGTGTGTGTATACACATATATATATACACTTGGCAATATATTATAATATACTGCAATATTTGCAATATATAAATATATTGCATTTTTACTAGGTGTTTCCTAACATGGGCAATTATGTTCAGACTTTCTATTTATTCTGATCTAGACTGGGTGAGTTCTGTTTGACACTCCTCCCACTTGAACTGAAGCCTTTATCCACTAGCAGGAGTTTGAGAGTTGAGTAATGTGTGTCATCAGTTTTCTGTAGCTGGAGAAAATCCAGGGAGGAAAAAGGGACTGCCCAGCAGGGAATGAGTTTTGAAGGACTCGGTGGGGTGCAAATGTACTTTGACAGAATATCTGGCTGATAGCCCAGCCATAACTGGACACCCGGGAGGTGTGGTTGGATCTCTCCCCAGACAGAGTGGAGCCCTGAGCCCTGGGGAGCTCTAATCGACTTTCCTGCCTCTGTTGAGATGTTCACAAGTAACCAGGGGCTTCTACACACAAGGGTTTGCCCTTGACTTTCCAGCACTGGCTCCCCCACTTATCTGCAAATATCAGCTTTTTTTTTTTTTTTTCAACTCACATTTTCTCCGGCTTCACTTCTAGGGGCTGAGGGAGGAAGAGGAACCATACCAAGTCCACCAGAGTTTATATTTACAGCCAGTACTTTTTGAAGTTTATGTCGTGAGGTTACACCCCAGTCCTTATCTGTTTCCTACTTAGTAAATTGTTTTCAGGTTCTTTCTCTGATCCTTTTTAATTATTGGGAGGGAGAGATTCTGTTCCTGTGCTTAACTCCACCATCTTTACAAAAAAACTCCTTCTTAGATTATTATTCCTTTAAGCGGCATAATGGCATTGAGTTTAGTAGGTCTGCAGACCTTGGTCTGAAACCCAACTCTATCCTTTAAGACAGTAGTTCTCAACCAGGGCCAATTTTGTCCCCACGAAGGACATTTGACAATATCCGGGAATTCTGATTATCATGACTGGGGTTTTCTACTGGCATCTAGGTCAAGGATGCTGCTGAACACCCTTCACGGTACAACCTGGTTCCAGCTCACATACTCACGGGAAAGCCACCCACAACAAAGAATTATCTGGCCCAAAGTGTCAACAGTGTAGACGTTGAAAAACCCTGCTTTAGTAGCTGAGTACATTTGAACAATTTTTTTAACTTAGTCTTTAAAATTAGCATAAGAGATTCAGTTTTCTTAGACTGATGATTCAGTTTTCTTATTTGGAAAATGGGAATCATAAGGTCCAGCTAAGCAACAAACAGATGAACCTTAAATGATAGCTTCTGCCCTTCCCCTGTCCCTCTCCATCACTCAGTTTTTGACAGCAGGACCAACTTTCACTTTTATAAAATATATTCTAGTTTTGAAGCTCTGGGAGTTGTTATTATTCCTGGGTCCATTAGTGGCTGCCAGTAACCTTCTTGTTGTGTAACAGTCAGAAAGAAATAGCCATGACCAGGCTGGGGAAGCTGAGGAGAGATGGACTGAATTTGGGCAATACGTGGAAAAGTGTCTAACTCCTGGGGTTTTCTTTTATTGTTTGATTTAATGAATCTCAAAAGGGCTTGGCCTTGGGAGGCACAAATCAATAATGTAATTCCATGCTGTCAGGGGCTTTCCTGTCCACCTCAATAGAGAGAAAGCCTCCTAAAGTGCATCTAAGGCCAGTCAGAGAGGCATTTAGTTCTTAGAGGAGGGGAATATGGAGACCACTCTCAAGCAGATGATGAAATTGATGATGATGATGATAATGATGGTGATGATGGTGATGGTTATGATAGTGATGGTGGTGATGACAATGGTAATAATGATGATGAGGGTGATGATGATTATGATAATGATCCTACCATTTATGTAAGGCTTATTAAGTGCAAGACCAAGTACCAAGCACTTTGCGCATGTCCTCATATGACTCCATACTATAAGAACAGATCATAGTATGACTATGTGTCTTTTACATATGAGAAAACTGAGGCCCAAAGAAATTAAATGACTTGGCCATGGTCCCCAGTTGATTAATGGATGAAAAAAACTTTGGGGGAATGAGTGGTATTTTTCCTTCCTCGCTGTTTGGGGGACAAACCTCACAGGTGGTACCAAACAGAAACAAAATTTGCTGAGCAGTTAGTCAGACAAAAGCTTGAATTTTGCCCTAGCCTAATACTTGTTTGTGTCATTTGACAAGAAAATTAATCTTTCTGAGACTCAGCATCTCCAAGCCTCAGTTTCCTTATCTAGAAATATGAAGATAAAAATACATAATTCATAGGGGATAGTTACGATGGCTCAGTGAAGGTTTAGTGAGATGCCTATCTGGTGCATATTATGGGCTTAATGAAAGTTAGCTTCCTTCTAGAGACCCAGGTGAGGGACCAGAACAGGGAAAGCTCAGGGTTGGAGCCCATATCAGCTCTGCTGAAGCTGGACTACAGGAGTTGGGCAGCCAGGGCTGACTGAGAGTAAAACTGAGGGAAGTTCCAGCTGTGAGTATAACACTGCAGGGACAAAACCAAAACAAAACAAACAAACAAACAAAAAACAAGAAAAACCATGGTAGAAACTGGCCTCATTTCTCTGGAAAAAAAATGTAAAGTTCTTATGAAAGAGATGCAGCCTTGTTTTTAAAAAAATAACATTTGTCTCAAGGAAATTTGCTGATCCATTCTTTCTGGATGGAAAACCCTACATTTATAGAAGGAGAATAAACACTATTATAACTCTCCCTGGGTCTTTTAGCCAAACTTTGAAGTCTCCTGATTTAGTATAGGAATCTTCTTGGATATTTCAGAATGACTTCTCTCCCCTCCTCCTCTGATTATGCTTGAATGATGGGAACTTAAACATGGGGAGAGCATCAACTCAAGATGAGAGAGTCCAACTCTCTTCTCTCTGTATGAACCGAAGCCCCATCCAAAGGTTGGAGATTAGTGGTCATTTGGTTCTACCTGTGGATGAGAAAAGAGGAATAAGGAAAAGACACAGTAGCCATAATCCAGGCAGGATCTGGATTATCCTACCCTACCAGATTACTTTCAAGTGGTCAAACACCACTTGACTCTGAGTTACTCTCTGTCATTTATTTCCACTTGTTTTGAATCACAAGAGACTTCTGTCATAGGTGACCATATCTCTAACATATACACAGGTATCTGTCGCAAGGCACAAGAGGTAACAGTAATATCCTCTCACTTTAGGGTGTCAGGGCCCTAGCCTCAACCTGACAGACAGAACGAGAGGCTCAGAGCCTACCTCATCCCCCCAAAGGACAGAGTCCCTGATGAGTATACCATCAATAAATACCAGAGCAGATGTCATGAAATTCCAATCAGAAGAATTTATAATGTGAATTCAGGTATTATATAGTGAGAAATAGATAAACAGAAATTGTCGGTCAAAATCCTGGCAGCTGGGGCCAGCATCAGAGGCAGTAAATAAACTAACTCCATAAATCACGTTTATGATCAGCCCCATTGCACATAACTCTACCAGTGGGGCTTTCCATTAAGTAGCAGGAGGCAGTGGCTTGTTGCGTCTCATAGAGATGGAAATGAGCAGAAGCAGTGTGTCCCTGGAACAGCGACTCAAGGGTGTCAGACTATGATTGAGACATTACCCTGCCTTCTAGGTCAATGTTTGCATAAGGGCTTGGGAGAAGGGTTCTGGCTTTCCACCTGGAGTAATACCCAGGAGAAGGTCAAGGCATCCACAGAATTCTGGTTTGGTAGATCTCAAAGACCTAGACCTTTCCATCCACAACACAAGGGCAAAAGGAGTGAGAAGTTGGCTGTATACTAAGAGAAGCTGGGGAAGTCTCTTTATCAAAAACTCTTCTGTTAGTCATCATCCAAGTCATAACTGAAATCCTGTCCTCTGTTGTGCTCTCTGAATCTTCTCATAGCCTTGATATTAGTAACCCAGACAATCTTCTATTCACTGTGGGATGCAGAGTGTGGGATAAAGAGGAGTATGGTCTGGGGAGAGAGTCTTAAATCTCCTTTACATCTTCAGGCTTTGGCACATTATACCTCTAATAGAAGACTGCTTCTAAATTTATTACATCAATAAATGAATGAAAGACTATCCTGAAAGTGATATATTCTAAACTGCTTTTCCCCCATTGTTTTTGTTTGTTTGTTTGCTCTTTGGTTTACAACCCTCCACTGTGGTCTTGGACAGCAGCTTCAATCCATGTGATAGGAAGGATAGGATGGTGATTAAGACCATGTGTACTAAACCCAACTGCTGGTTTCAAACCCTACCTCTGCCTCAAGTAACTGGGCAGCCTTGGACAAGTTATCTAAACCTCTGAGGCTTGATTAGCACATCTATACAATAGAAATATTAATATATGTCCTCCTTAAAAGAATTAACTCATTCAGGGCTCTTGCAGACAGCTTGCTGGGCGAATAGTGATATATGGCTTAAATATGAATGCCCATGACCATGTCTTGGCACCTTTTCTCTTCCACGGCCTCTCTCCCTTATAGTTGAGCATTTGTCTGCTAAGACTACTTGAGTTACTACTTAAGAATGTTTTCAAAAGTCTGAGGAGAAAGGACTATGATTAAGACACTCATAGAGATTGGCTGATTTAATACAAGTACTGTGCTTTCCTCTAAGGCATGGGTATCTGGCCATGATCTGTAGTCAGAAGATGGCCTTATCCAGTGACTCCCCCACGCTATACCATCCAGATTTCCCTAATAAGACCCAGACTCCCGGAGAACTTTCCAAAGAAGCTGCTCTTCTCTACTTAGCTGCTTTAAAGCCATTCCCTGGCCCTTGCAGCTCATCAGCAAGTGGCAAGCAGGGCTGTAAGTAGACCCTCTGCTGAGCCCTACACTGACAATTTGAATAGTTGAGAACATTGCAAACCTTGGTAGTGGGGGGAAAAGAGAGGCTAAAATAGAACATCTCCCTAATTAATTGCTAAGTAACACTGAGCATCCCAACAGGAGCAAGGAATAGAGCATGGCTCAGGGCAAGGTGCCCCTCCATGCCCTGAAACATTAGAGTAATGGGTTCTGAGAAGCTCAAGTAGAATTCCTGGGAGCTCCCTCATATATATGCTCATGATCTATGCCAAAAAATTACCCCCTCACCTAGGACATCAGGTCTGATAAATCTACCTTGTGTCTAATGAGTCCCTTCCTGACATGTCTGTGATGGATGCTATGATAGGCAGTCTCCAGGTTCAGGTTCAGGGATGGCCAGCTGCTATTTCTGAAATTTCTCTGTTAGACCACTGCTTCTTTGTGTCACCACTGGGTTGATGAGTTTTTAGGGGCATGTTGTCTTTATAAGACAATAGTATTGACCATGCCTTCAGGCATTGGAAGATGCTATCAATAGTTTGTCTCAGTTTTTGTTTACCTGAGAACCCTGGCTTGAGACAAGTAGTTGAATGAGATTATTAATCAAGGACCTTCCAGACCTAGAAGTCTGTAACCTTATCCAGTCCTTGAATTGTCATTTCAAAATAAATGCCAAATAATGGGTCAGAAGGATGTAAGGATGCTCTGAAGTGCAAGTGCAAGACCCCAGGGCCTCCCTGGACTTTGTGTGGAGTAGGAAGGAGTAGTCCCCTGCAGAAGGGTGAGGTTGGGGGTTTAATGTATGTGGCGTGGAACCTGCTGTCTCTCACTGCATTTCCATCATTTGCCATCACTGGACTAGGCAATAAATAGGCCAAGCCACCAGGCCTGGACTTCAGAGAGCATTTAAAAATCCTACTTTGAGAAACATTATTTTTGCCTTCAGGCAGCCCAGGAAGACACTAATGTAAAGGCAGCCACATGCTGGGGAAGAGAGAGATTTACTTATAACTTCTATGTTGTCCGGTGGTTCAGAATTCTGGATCCTGAGAATTTTCACATGTGAGGCTCATGAGGCACAGTGGTAGCACTTTGAATTCAGTACAAATGATCTGGGCCTTGGAGAATGAGAAATCCAGTTCAACACAACAAATGTCTATTAAGTACGTACTATATACATATCACTGTACAGAGAACATTAGCCCTTGTCTGGAAAGACATAATGCATGTTCCACTTACTCATCAAAAAGAGTTTATACACTGAGGACTTTTGTCCCATGCCTGCAAGGGGCCTAATTATGAACTTGTAATTTTTTTTAACTCTAATGGCATTTTAGTTTATATATATATATATATATATATATATATATATATATATATATATATATATATTATTTATTTTATTTTATTTTTTTATTTTTGGCTGTTCTGCATGGCATGCTGGATCTTAGTTCCCTGACCAGAGATTGAACCCATGCCCCCTGTAGTGGAACTGCTGGAGTCTCAGCCACTGGACCACCAGGGAAGTCCCATGAACTTGTAGTTTTATGTAGCCAGGAGGCAAGGGCCAGGTGAAAAATGTAATTTATTACAAGGGACAGTTGAAGAACAAAAGTCTTTTGCCCTTTAGGTATGCTAACTTCCTTCACTGGGTTAGAACCTTCAAAAAGCCTATTTGGGTTTCTTCCCACTCAGAGCTTTACGAATTACACATTTTTTTTTAAGGTGGTGTGAACAGGTATTCTAGTGATAACAACATGTTTGATATATGGAGATGAGGAAGATATTTCCATTGCTGTCTGAAACCCAAACATGGTGTTGTAACTTGATCCTTAGCTACAGGCTTTGAAGGGACATGCGCTTAGAGGAAGGAGACAAGTTAACCACGTGGTACAGACAAGCCGCTGGTCTAGAAAGGGCTGGGGCACGCACGACCTGGAGCTCTTGATTTTCCTGAATGAAATTTCTCTTTTAATACTGTGTGATATTGCATGGTAATGTCTAAACCCTTATATCAATGGTTCTCAACCAGGACAATTTTGCACCCTCCCCATCCCCAGGGGACATTTGGCTATGTTTGGAGACATTTCTGGTAGACATACCTAGGAGGGGGACAGAGGAGGAGTACTAATGTTCTAATGAAAATGCTGGTAAACATCAGAAAATGCACATGACAAACCCCACAACCAAGAATTCTGTGGTCCAAAATGTCAATAGGGACGAGGCAGGGAACCCTGCCTTAAAGCTTCCTACACCTCTGGTGAACCCTCATGAGTGACATTACAGCCTGTGCCTCCCTGTCTTTCCCCAACAATCCACTGATGTTTTTGAAATAAATTAATGGAAATAAGTCTTCCTCATTAAAGGAAACACATTATATATTGTAAAGAAGAAAAAAGGAGAGAAAGGGAAATTGGGAAGTAGAGAGAGAGAGAGAGGGAGGGAGGAGGAGGAGAGAGAAAGAGAGACTAGAAATGAGATTTAATGTAATTATGCCAAAGAATTGTAAAATCTTTGGGGTAAAAAAAAATCCGAGGGAATACATTTTATCCCGTCTTAGGAACTAAAATTATTGTAACTAGGAAGTTGAGTAACAACATATGTGGAATGACAAGACATCATGACATAGAGCTGGAGGTTGTCAATCCTTTCCTTGTGCCCTGCCTCAAATTATAAATATATGTACGTCCTTCTTGAAACATTCATCTCAAGCCAATATCCAACTTAGGGTCTACCTTAAGCATTGTGCCAGCTATTTGACCTTCAGCAAAATAGAGTCCCAGCTCTCAAGATGATACTGAATCCCACAATCTTTGCACACATTTGGACTTTCCCAAACTTCAACCTACCTTTAAATTCAACACACTTCCCTACTGAATAATGAATCCAAATAAAACAAGGACATTGATGTTTTATACTTTATTTGAGAAGATACCCTACATAAACTATGTCAGGAGGATACAGGTCTACACACAATTTCATCAGTCAATAAATGGAGTTGTTAACATAACACAGAAGATATGATAGCATGAGGAAGACAGAAGTATGACCAAGGAGTATTTACAACTCTCACATATGCTATATTTATATTGGAGATGGATATATACATATATACATGTACATGTGCATATACATACATATGTCCATACATACACACACATATATACATATATATGTATAAAATGTTTTTAAGCAAAAACCAAGAAAAGAGTTTGCCTTCTTGGAGTAATTAACCATTTGAAAGTGAAGAATGGTTGGTTTTCATTAGTGTCATGGTGTTAAACCTCCATCCCCACATTGAACTCCAACACTGATAGATTCCAATGAAGACACGTTTGCCTTGGGATGGAAGTGTGAGGGTGAAGAACGGGGTGATGGGTACAGGGCCAAGAGTGAAGGACATGCACAATGGGAGAATGACCTTTGGTGATACCATTAAATCATCCTTTTGTATTAAACATAAATTATTAATACAATTTAAAAAAATAATTTTCTGTTTTCTTTTGAGGTTGGGGAGGAAGGAAGGGTGGGCTGGGGAATACAGAAAGGGAGGGCACTTGCCTTTTCAACACATCCCTTAATATTAACTGAGAATACATCCCCCTACCCTGGGGCCATCTTACCAAATTTAGAATCCGTTTTTGTGGATTTTTTTTTTTGCATAAAACACACCTTTACATAAGAATTTTACTTAGATGATAAGCCTCTTCTCCAAAGGCAAATACAATCATCACTTTAACTAAACTGACTCTCCAATACTTGCCAGGATGCAAATAAACTTAGCATGGCCAATGGATGTATTTGTTAGAAAGGAAAAGAATGGAAGAAATAGTACCTCAAGGAAGGGGCACTATGAGTAAAACCCAGTTTTACTAAAACCTCAGTCACCCATTTTAAGTCAATGACTTTGGGATCCAAATGTTGAGAAGCAAGAATGATCAGCAATGTCCAGTGGCCTGGGAAAAAAAAGAAACAAGCATTGTGGAGGAATATTTTTAAGTCATAAAATAGACCTGAGGAACAATCAATTGAGATTAAAATAAATGATGTAAAATCCAGTTGAGCACACCTCAACTCGGCTGCTGCCAAGGTCTCCACCAATGAATGGTGAGTTGGCAATATTATATCCTTTGTTACACTTTTCCCAAGCCACGCTACATAGTTTCTTTTCTAAACTCTGTAAGATTAACTTGGCCTCAGAACAAGTGCCTAGATGGATCATATGTCCACACACCATAGACACCATTGCTCAGCAGGTGCCATAATCCATCGAACACTTCAGATGGCTACTATCTTTACACAAACATTGGGAAACACACACAAACCCACAGAATCAGACAAGATATAATCACTTTACATATATTTAATACAGAAAGCTTAGGGAGGAGGTGGAAATCAGTTACGAGAGCACCTAAACTTCATTTGCAAAATTCCTTCAACTAGTGCACTGAAGTAGGTACCAGCTGATTTTCCAGATATTGAAAGTTTGCTGCCCAACCTCAGCCTAAAGATAAAGGGACATGTAATGTCCAGTAGGAAACAAATCAGTGTACATCATTTACACGCAATAAATCCTTCATTTCCCTTGAAATAAGATATGTAAAGTAGCACTTAGTTTAATACAAGTTTTGTTCTGCTTTAGACCTAGCTGTAAAAAGCCATTCATGCAAAAAATTACCTCCAGTTTTAGCTGGATATTTAAAGGACACTTCTACTGAAAACAAGTCCCTTTCAAGTAGGGAAGGGGAGCAAATCCCACTCTGGACAGCCAGTGTCGGCTGAGAGTGGAAAATACAAGACTTTGGTGTTTGTAGGGCATTTGCCTTAAGAACCCAGAAGTAGCACTGAGCTTGCCTCTAAGGAGGCAGAGGGCTAGAAGTGCCCTTGGAAATTTTAGGAATTTTGCAGAAAAAGTACTGAGAACCTCTATAGGATTTTTTTTTCTCTGGCCTGTTCTCTCCTGAGGCTGCCCTGGGCATACCTCCATTTGTAAATATGACTACTTCTGTATCTCCATCTCAGACCACCTTCACCCCTGACCAATGGATCATTTGTTTCCTACCAGTCACTCTACAACTCCTTCCTCTCTGTTTTAAGGGAAAAGAATTTATTAAACTCTATTACAGCGGTTGGTCATTCATGTGCATATTCTTTCTCAACTAGGGTTGCTCTTTGATTTCAATATAAAACAAAGCTCCTCTATTCTAAAGGACTCCAACAGAGAATTTTTGACCCTGCTCTCCCACCATCCTCACATAAATAATCAAGAGAACCTCTTGCCATGGCCTTTTTTGCATGGCCAGTGTGAGCACTGGAATGGGATGCCCTCAAGGAGACAAGGAATGCAGGGAAAGGATGGATTTTTTTCCTCAGACCCATTCCAAGGTTCAGAATCACAGCTCCATTGAACTCGCTCCTCTGAGATATGGCTCTGGTTCTACCACGTCACTCACTTAACCTTAGAAAAAATCCTTTATAGTTTTACACTACTAAGTGTTATGAATTATGCTAAATAACACTGAAGAGAGAGGGAGAAAGTGGAGGAGAGAGTATGGTGGACTGGATGGTTCAGAGGCAAGTGAAGTGGAATTTATCTAACATCTGTGAAATAGAAGACAGTATTTAAGGTGAAACCCTCAGTGACTCTCTTGCCTTCCCAGTACAGTGTCCATCCTGACATGAGTGAGGTGAATGCTGCCAATTAATTAAGAGAAAAGCAATGTTGTCTCTAAAATGACATCTATGTATGATTGTGCTGTATAACTACTGTCCCATCACAAAGCAAAGAGACAAAATGTGCTTCTGCTATGCATTTTCTCAGTGCAACCCTTCAGTCTAGCCTGACCGAGGCCTTAAGGAGCCATTTGCATTTTTACTATGATTGTTTAAGGCTAAGTTAGCTTCAAGATTGAAGGGTGACCGCTGGCATTCAAAGCTGTGCCCCACCCTGAGTCTTCAAAATGCTAACAACAGCATCACTGGGCCCTTTTCTGTCCCCAAAGCTCATAGCTTCTGCTCAACTCCTGTGAAATACTGCCTCCAAATGCACATGGAGTAAAACATAGACTTGTACTTTGTGGGAAATGTGCAGAAATTTTTTTTTCAAAGTGATTGCCAATAAGCTATCCTCCATTTGGGAGTTTACAAGTCCATGATGCCTTGCGAAGACTTACTGCAGTGGGTCCCTGTGCCAAAGTGTGTCCTCCACTGATGTCTAAGTGTCTTTCTTTCCACTGCTTTGAGCCAAAAGACCTGGGCACTTTAGTCCAACACCCATTATTTGTTAGCAGATTGAGAACGTGACACAAACAGGCTTGGAAATTAATAAAAGGTGTAGGCACCTGAATTTAAGAATAAAGTCTTCCAGCTTGAGGTCCTGAAGGATGGAAGTAAAAGAAAAACCCAACCCTTTCTTGACTGGCAGTTCAATCAGGATAGCAGTCATTGGTTCAATTGAGGGAGGTGTTTGCTGTCCCTGGTGCTGAAAACAGATACCCCAAAATCACTGACAGATGGGAGAAGTGAGAAACTCTGCCTATCAAACTGAAAACTCTTTCAACAGAGGCTGACTTTGGGTGACAGTACTCAAAACATGTTTTAAAAGCCTCTTTCCTTATGCCATTCCAAATGAAAGCAGCCCTAAAGTGACCCTAGTTTTCCTGTGGGACAGAGTTAATGCATTGTCATAATACCAATGGAGTAGCTCATCCAAACCGCCTCCCCATTCAGGACCCATTGGCATATTCTCTTATATGAGTCAAGGACCCCAAACTCTTAGAAAAGGAGCCTATAAGTGGATGCAGCATTGAGGTCTACAGAAACTGCTTACTGACTGATTCCTTTTCCTGATACCTTTGCAGACATAGGATTGATTTGGCTTGCTAGGACTAAATGCTTCTGAAAGAAGTATTTGGGTAAAAATTTACCATATGCTGAAACATGGGCCTCTGAATTACTCTCCACCCCTAATTTCATTGTCACATTCTGAGAAACTGAGCAGAACTTTTACTATGATCAAGAGAAAATCTAAACTTGTAAACAACTACTTCCTAATGTTCCCAGCTCCCCTCCCAGCCAATACACACACACACACACACACACACACACACACACACAGAGAGAGAGAGAGAGAGAGAGAGAGAGAGAGAGAGAGAGAGAGAGAGGAAATCTCAGAAAGTAAAACCTACTTGAGAAGGAACATGATTCTTCCCTTAACAGTACACGAATCTTTGCCAGAGAGAGCAGGACTGCTGTTTTCTCTCAAATTCAACAGAGAATTTCTTGTCCCAACTTGCTTTCTTTTCATTTTATTTTGACATACCCTTGAACTCACCTGCCTTGACCCACATACATGACCAAGAAGAGTCCTTGATTCTGTAAGGTAACAAAAGATTAACATGGGTCGTTTTGGGCTGCTTCCAACTGCAATGGGCTTGGGGCAGCCTTTGCTATAGACATGAACTATAATCAATCTTTTCCAGCCTTGGAAAGGAAATAGCCCATTGGCTTCAAGAAAGTCTAAATTCTCAGAGAGAGGGAAGAAAAAAGCATTAAAACAAGTTCTTGTTGCTCCTGTTAATATATTAAATCAAATTTTTCATACCTGGTGAGTTATTTCTCATATGATACCTCTGAAATCCTTAAATAATCAAGTCTTGTCACTAAGAATTTACATAGGGAAATGGCTTTTTCAAGGCAGGCCTTAAACAGTGCTGTGAGGGCGGTCATCTCCTTGGGATTATCAGAATGAATTATGGAACATCACCCTGAACCAGCTTGCCTTCTCCAATCTCACATCATAATTTAAAATCCTAGTCATAACCCAGTTTGGACTCTCATTTCAAAGAAAGCTAGAATGCTTTCTGTCTTCTGGACAGCTGCAGGGGGAAAATCACTGGGACAGAGTTTCAGAGCAAAAGTGTTGCTTTTCTATCTAAGACAAACAAAAATTGAGCCCCAGGTAAAAAGAGAAAAGGGAAGCTGAGATAGTCTGAACTTGAGCAAAAGATTTGTGAATTTCTTAGGATTTCAGTTACTCAGTGTTATTCTGATTTCTCTCTGGAGTAAGAAATTAAAAAAAAAAAAAAGGAAGCATGCACAGCATTTAGTCAGTTGCATCACACCTGATCATTTCTTGGAGATCTAAAGGAAATTACATTTGAAAGATTCAACATACCAACTAGTCACCATTGCAAATAGTGGTTGGTGTCACAAACACCTGGGATTTTTTTTAAGGGGCTGTAAATGACATCACTGTTGTAACCTTGGCTATCTGGCCTCAGGATGTATTGTCAGGGGTTTCATTTCCAATCAGATGTGTTTCTCGTGGGAATACCAATCACACCTATTTGTTAGTGCTCAGGACTACTGGCAATGTGATTTGGCATTTGGTCTTCACTCCAGTGGTTATTTTTTCTCCATCTTAAGTTTATTTCCCCATATACAAAATGCTGGCCCCATAATAAACGTGATACTGCTTCAAGATCATTATCACTTTGGGTGCTTTCCTTCAAGATTGGTTTCTCTAGCCAATTTATCAAGGAAGCTTCATAGAGTCCTACTTTTAAAAAAAATTACATTTAAATCTACAGAACCTCATGAAAGCAACAATGGATAATACGGAGTTAAACATAGCAGGAGATGCCATTTTGCTACAAAATGTTCAGGATTCCAGGCCTGAAAACAAAATCTACCATCACGGCCTTTTCAGTGACAGAGCCAAATGGGTAAAAACATCTTCTTTCTGCTTTGATTTTTGTAAAGGCGTTCTCTGGCCCTCCGTGCTCGATGGCGATTCAAAGAGGAAAATGCCAATGACAAAAATCCAGAAACCAGACCGCAGGAGGGATTTAAGAAAGATGCACCTCAAAACACGGCACAGCCCGAAAGCAACTCACAGCTCAGCACCCAGGAAGACTGTTTGCAACACTCACTCTCCAGAGAGTGGGCGCTACTTATTTGAGGGGCGCTGTGGAGCCCACAGAGCACTTGGACAGATATGGTCTCATTCGGTGCAGGCAGGGGGCTCTTAGCAGTTTTCGTTTGGAGGTTAAGAATCAGAAGTGCAGAAGGGCTAGTGCTTTTTCCAAGATGACTCAGCAGGAAATAGGAGCTGAGTTGTCCTCTGCCTCCTATAGTCCTATGGCTGCCCCTCCACCTCACTTTCAATCTGTCTCACCATTTTATCATAGAGAGAACTTTAAATAGACCACCTGTCTTTCCTAAAGAAATGAACGTGGAAAAATTTAGAAATCTCATTGTAAATATTAAGAGGGTCCAAGAAAAGAAACAATATTGAACTAACCTCAGAGTTACGAGGAAAAACATTATATTTTTCAAAACTGGGGGTGTGTTTAAACGTAAAGAATTTGTTTTAAATAGTAAATGTGGATAGTTGATCATAGTTCATTGTTGTTTTTCAGAGCCATTTGAGGGACAGAGTTGAAGCATCTACTGATACATCATGATTTGTGGAAGAGAGGATCTAGTCTCCCAGCTCCTGGGGTAATTTCTTCCACCTAATTGTTCCCTAAAAAGAGAGCCTGTTATCAGGTTCAATTCTGTTCTTAAGGTATAAGCCTTTCTGGTGCCATTACAGTAAAGATCTCATTTGATTGAAAAAGACTCTTTTAACCCCTTCAAGATTTGGATGCTGCTGCAATCTGTGTTAACATTATAGCCCTTCCACTAAATAAATGAACACTTTGCTGACATGTGGCACTCTTATTCCTTAAGGACATAGTACACCCATGCTGATAGGAGTGTAGGGAAGAAAAAAGAAAGGAAGAAAACCATCGTTTACTATTTATCAGTATATGTAACAGCCAGAAAAAAAGCCAAAGAAATTTGAAGGAAAAGCTGTTTGTAGCAAGGCAAGCCTCTCTTAACCAAGACAGAAGGAATGGATAACCTCAAAAAGATGGAACAGGGCATTATCATAGGCTTGTTGTCCTAGAGTCTAGTGTGCAAAAGCAACTGAGGAGAAGGAACTAGAAAGAGGCTGAGAACACACCATTTTCTTCTCTGGAAACTGGGCTAAATCACAAGCATGGCTGATGGTCAAACTAGGAAAGAGGGAGATGGGCCGGTAGCGCTTTCCCTGCCTTTGCAGAGACAGAGTCCCGGTCTTCAAGGGGGCGTGTAAGGGATGGCGGATGGATGGTAAGGGTTCAGAGTTTCAAGAGCTTTCAGAGAAGAGCTGCAAGAGATGAACTGAACACAGGATGAAAGTGGGGCCGAGTTCAGGGTGGGGACGTTTGCAAACTTGTTCTAGGTGAGACCTGGAGAAGATAGCCTTCACTCAGAACTGATCTGAACAACAGATGAGACATAGATTGATCTGCCCCATCACTGCCATCAAAGAAGGCCCCAGGTCTGCAAGTTGCTGCCAGCTGCCCACTGTAGACTAAGGACACTTGCACATTGGCCCAGAGAACTGAAGTGACTTGCGCACAGTCACTCAAGTGACACCCAGTGAAGCCAGCTGACTTCCTGCCTGGTGCTCTGTTCTTGTCCTCTGGGACGTTGAACTTTCCCAAGGAAAGTCTAACCCTTCCCCTTCATGTTCCCATTCTATTTGAATGTTTGTGTTTGATATCTCATTGTTTCAGCTCCAAGATAGGTTCAGTAATCTGCTTGAACCAACTTACATTTATATTTATACTTAATATGTACTATAGGCCCCAAATCAGTGCTTCTCCCTGACGCCGAAAAATTAATTAAGTAAAATCTGCATCAAGGTTCAGTTTGGTTTTGTGTTTCTGAGAAAACAAGTCCAGCCTTTAAATATGAAGGCTCTGAAAACTCAGGATTTAGTTGCCCTTGAAAAGGCCCTAATTTCATAAATGATCAAAAAGTGCAAAAAGTTAGAAAGTCAAAGACTGTGTGTTGATAAGAAAAGGTGAGCCATAATAAGCTCTAGAAACCACAGGCTTGGTGCACACTTGTTTGCACATCCATATGCATGGAGGTTGGTGGGAGAAACACAAATGGGGCACACTGCTTGTTGGACCTTTTGGGACTTTTGGGGAGTGTAGAGGCATTTGTGTGTGTATGTGTGTGCAAGCAAACAAGTATAATCTAAGTAATAAAATAGAAAGATGAATGTAGTTTGTCCTATGTGAGCTTGAGCACCCAGAACAAAATACAACACTGATAACTGCTTTTAAACAAAGTTATCAGGTTTGCCTCTTTAAGGTTGTGACATCGCTTGGCCCAGAAATCCATTTTTCCAGTCAATAAACACAATGTCCTTGACTGGTAACTTTCATTTCTCCTGAAGGCATATCTAAGAGAATACAAGGAGATTCCTGTTACTCATATTAAAGACAAGAGTCAAAGTAGGAAAAACAATTTCAGGGAGAAACAGAAATCAGTAAAACCCCAGGGAAATTTGTGGTGGATGCATCTAAGTTAAAGGACTTTTCTCAAGACTTTTTGATGTGATGAATGGCCCCAGTTTGTAGAGAAGTTGTGATTTCAGCTTTGAGGTTTCTGCCAGCCGCTGCACCTCTGTGTGGTTCCATAGAGTGAATTAGAAGGGGTCTGGGTCATTCTGGAACCCATCACCCCATAAGGAGAGAGCTGGCAAGCTGGAGCTTAGGGGACAGCTGCATTCTTTGTAACAACCAGGAGAAAAAGGAGTTGGGCTGTCTCTTTTGTTAGGACCATAGGAAACATCTACTCAGACATAGGGCAAGCCCTTTGTCCATCAGAACCCACTGTCCCCACCTGACCACCAGGCTGCAGACAGGACCTGTTACATCTGAACCTGGAAATGCTGGAGGACCAGAGAGCCCAGAGCAGGGCTCACGGACACGGGGCACACTAATTCTTTACAAACCATTTCATTTTGTGCAGCGTAAAGGTACGCGGCAAAGCTGTTTGTCATCAGCAGAGTGGCTTTCGTGCCTTGATTTGTAGTCTCCTCAGGGGAAAACCAATATGACGACAACCACCGTCACTTTGAGCACAAAGACTGGTTCAGCACGGTGGGCAGAGAGAGGTCAAAACTCCTTCTCCTGGGGTCAGAGCCCAGATGGAGAGAAGAGTGGGTGTGGAGTGAAGGCAGTGGGTGTGGCTGATGGGATTCCAGATGGGATTTGCAGAGATCCACCGCATGCATCTCAATGAGCTCTGCAGTAAACTTCACTGCACAAAGGTTAATCTAGATGTCAACGTTGTCTGACAGCACTGAAATTACTCCAGGGCAGGGCTCCTTCAGAAGTCTTAATATAACAGTCACTTCCATCCTGCCTGCAGGAAATGAAAGTTTCCTGCTTTGTGTGCCAAATCATTCAGTGCCAATTTTCTCACCGTTTGAAGTCCAACTGTTTGTGGTCCCGGGATTCACCTCGTATTAAGACCTTCATGAAGTTTAAGAAACTGGATTGTCAGTCCTATGGAAGCAGGAGGATAGGAGTCGAAAGAAAAAAAGAAAAAGAAAAAAAGGACAGAAATGAAAGACAAGCTTCTTTACTGAGATTTACTTCTCTACTGTGGAAAGCAGGCATCAAATCATCTGGACCAGGTTTATTTATTCACTCCGGACGTGAGCTCAGAGGCACCAGGTAATGTCGGGAAGCTGTTAAATGGAGATGGAACATAAACTCTTCTCCAAGAGAAAACAAAAGATGTCAGGAAGCTATTCATTTGAGTATGTCCTACCTGTTAACATATTACAAAATTTGTTTTTTTGACTCCCATGTACTCTCCTTAAATGAAGGAAAAGCTACCAGACTTAGCTTAGGTACTCATATTTCTCACTGGGCTTTAGAGATGTTGCATCCATAAGAATGTCAGAGCAGACCATGGTTAGTGATTGTCCAGGCTCTCAGTCTACCTTCGGACGTTCAGGAAGCATACATAAATTTGTCACAGTATAAACTGAGAAGAAACCAACTTCTCTCGTGAGATGTTAAACTGAAAAGCAAGACTTGAGTGACAAGGCATTTCTCAGAAGGAGAATCCAACAGGCCTTTCCTCAACTACACTATCTTGATACATCTTCTATTAGAAACTTCTAGATTTGTTGGCCATAAGTATCTCTTGCAAGCTACAAGCTTGGGCCATGGCACTGCACACAAAGCATCGTTTACCTTGGTGATTAGGAAAAATTAATAGAGATCACTGTCCTGCCTCTGTAGGATGGGAGATAGCCCAGCTCACTGGCTTAAGACACCATCCATACTGCAAATATCAGACCAGGTCTTGTTTTAAATTTGGAACTTGATCAGTTAAAGACGAAGGGGAATCTGAATTTTCTTATTTTGCCCAAGAATTCCAAGTACTTTGAGAGAGGCCCCCAATCCCCTTGGATCTCCTCGTGAAATAGAAAAGTGTCTATGTTGGCATGGCAAGACTTGGGCCAGAGGATCTCTTGTTGCAAAGTACAGAATGTGTTTAGACAGTCAAGAGAACTATGATTAGGAGGAATGCACTAGGAAAACAGAGACTCTGTCAGAAGCCAAGACACAGATCCTTAGGGTGAAACAGTTTGTGTTCACAGCAAAAGTCCTAATACCCAATGCAGGGCCTCAGATACTCACCACATCTCCCACAGTCAGCAATGCCTTTCAGAAAGAGTAAACAATGATCATCATCTCACATTCTCTCTGTCCCGTCCCTCCTAGGCGCTGGTTTCACCTGCAGTGCTGATGATTTCAATACCAACCCCGAAATGGGATGTGATGTGGTAGAAACGGTTAGTTCTTATGTGATCTATCAACCAGGAAGAGTGATTTTCAGATGCTCAGAATGTTGTCGTCAGCATAATTTAATTCAGGGAGCACCAAATGATGAAACTTTACAAGATGCCAGATTTCCCATCAGGACCTTTCTGAATGTCTTAGGCCAGTCCATCTCTGGATTTCTCATCCCTGAGGAATGTAAGGGTCAAAGAGATGAAGAATGATGGAATCAATTTGCTGACTCCAAGGGGACCTTCAATGAAGCCATCCCAATTAAATATATAGATATAAGCATACAATGTATATAGGCCTACACTCTCCTTACGAAGACATTCCCGGTGATGTTAAGCATCCCCAAACATGTTCTGAAGCCTATATTGATATATTAATGATGATACAAAAACCTGGAATCTTCCTTTGAAACCTAGTAAGTGTTGGCCAAAAAAAAAAAAGAAAGAAATGGTATCAAAGAAGATATTGGTGCTCCAGGAACCAAAAACATAGTGGCTACAGCAGCATTTTTTGCTCTCAGGCAAATGGCATGGAGTATTCTAGCAGGCTGGCTCTCACCCAAAGTTGATAATAGACATCCCAGGGGCATTAGAGGGCAGCTGTCTAGACTGCCAACACACACGGGCTCATGGGACAAACATCTATAGATGTTTCTCTGCTCCAGACTCTGAGCAAAGCACAAGAAAGACCCCAGATCTCAAGATTGTCCATTGGAATAACCGTACCTCAAGTCCAAATAATACTGCTGCTGTTTGGTTTGGAAACGTTCGGCAAAGAAGCCGCTCATCACTCCTGAATGGAGAAGAACTTTAGTGAATAGTCTGCACCTTAAAATGCTGCCCTCTTTCCAACATCCTAGCTCCTCACAATAGCAGGTGAAGGTAAAAATCTCTTGGATTTTGACCCAGAGTGCAGATTGCCAGTGGCCTGCCTGAGCAGTAGGCAGGCCTGTCTCCACATCTTGGAATAGTTTCTGTCAACTTTGGGTATGTTGGTGTTGAATGGAGTAGGATGGCCAGTTGAGGAGGACAGGCTGGTGACAGTCAGCCAAGGGGCCGGGTGGCAGCCTCCTTGAAGAGCATGAAAATCGGGTCCTGGGCTTGTCTGCCTGGCTTCCCTCCACCAACAGCCCTTAAATCTAACAGTCACTGAGCCTTTCTTGTTTGCCTTCTATAATCAGTTTCTTACCATTGATAACTGTCCCTCATCCCCATTGTTACCGATCTTTTATTTTCTCTCTTATTTCTAACAAGCAAGTTAAAAAAAAAAAAAGTGAGACCAGAACATAATATTTTTTAACTGAAAGGGACCTGAAAGATATCTATTTCCACCTTCTAAATGTCTCAGATGAGAAATCTGATAATCTGAGAAGTTAGCTGACTTGGCCAATGCCACCTGAGTAACTAGAGCAAAGCCAGGAATTTCGATGGTCTTTCCACCACTCCATGTTGCCACCTAACTTCCCATGTATCCCGCACTCTCCAGGCATGACTGACCCCTTTTGCTTCTGAGTTGAGTCTCGTGCAACCCCAGAAATCTGCAGTCTGCTCTCCCATTGGTGTTGATTTCTGTAGTATTTAGCACCAAAAATACATGCACTGATGTAGTCTGCAAAGTAAGCATCACCAGAGAAAAAGAGTCATGTTCTACCTGAACCCCGAGGGACCAAGGATCCTTTGCCTCCAGCGGGAAGCCTCTCTCCAGGGATGATTTGTGCACAATCTTCTGAGAGGAGGAAGCATCAAGATTTTGTCTGTTAACTAAATGAGGCTTAGTGACCCTCAAGATCCACCCAGAGGTCAGGGATATAATTAGAGGGCAGCATCTGGTTCACATCCAAAGTAAAGAACTGGAAGGACCCTTGGTCATGGCACCCTACTCCAAGGTGGGCATCCAACAGCAGGTCACTCACACCCAGTCCTGGAGGGGACCAGGTGACGATGGCATGGCAGGGAGACCAGCCTGGGGAACCTGGAGCATCCAACACAGCTACAAAGGAGCTTGCATGATGCTACACCCCTTCCCGGTCGCTCAGATATGGGCTTCTAAACCGTGGAGTTTGGTAGGGGGCGATGAGATTGAAGTAGACTGGAGTGGCCATATTGGCTAATGGGTTGTCATTTCAACACCCATTTAACTACCTCAGGCTCCTTAAAAATAAATAAGTAAGTAAATAACACTTCACCAGGGCCTTTTGCCTGTGTAGGAAGTCTAGGAGGGTGAAGGAGACCAGCTGCTCCTTGTAGGCGTAAAGTAACCTCGGGCACTTCAGCCCCTGCATCGTTGTGACTGCAAAGGAGGAGAGGACAGTCTTATTGGAACCCACCTTTGCCCAGGCCGACGAGCCCTCTGAGGCAACTGCCCCCACCCACGCAAGGCCTGCAGAGGGCTGCCCTGGCATTCCAGAGTGGTCCTGAGAACAGGGACACAGAGAGTCGGTGCTGTTAGAGTCTAAGAATTCCAGAATGTAGAAGGGGCCGGAGATTAGCAAACACACCTCTTATTTTGCAGATGGAGAAACGGAGACACGGGGGAGTCTTCTCAGTCCTCCCTCTACAGAAGAATCCACCTTCTCTGCTCACCCCAGAGCCCTGAGTACCCTTTCCAATTCCACAGCCCCATTCTCTGTCTCCTTCACTCTCCAAAAAGACTTTTTATTTTTTCCACCTGCTGAGGTTAGTAAGTCAACATGCAGACTCTCTACACAGAGATCACAGCACGGGCAGTGGGAAAGCAGGCCCTCCCCCTCTGCTCCTCGAACCCTGTACCCTTTGTCTTGGAGTCTTACAGGAGACAGCTGCTTACGATAGACGTGACGAGGGTGTGACCCTAAGGCCTACACAGAGGCTGAAGGGACTCGGACAAGGGCAGTCTGACAACACCAGTCTCCTTGTCCGCAAAGGAATTGCGTACTTCCATTAGGCCATGAGGACGCAGCGCCCTGCGCTGAAACCCTACTACATTCTGCATTCCCAATTGCCCACCAATCCCTCCCCACCCTCCCTTTCTTCCAGACTATCAGGGACTCTGAGGTTCTAGGAACACACAGCCAAGAAGATGGAAGCTACACAGTGTCTGTATGGGGGTGGATGTGGCAGCAACAGGAGCCTTGGAGCCTCATCTCTCACTAGGAGACACCTCCCCGCAGCTGCCCCAGATCGCTCCCTCCTTGAACAACTTTCCCTTAGTTAGCTAGGGCCAAACCAGACTGCAGAGTTCAACCCAGCATTAACAGCCCCGGAAGAGACCAAGGCCCTCCAGGTGGAAAGACAAGGGGGGAGATTGCCATAGGATAGCTCAGGATTCCTTTGAGGGGGTGCATCCCAAGAGCTCTCCTCCAAAGTCCTCGGGGCTGGGAGCGCAGCACGGAGAGAAAAGCCACACCCAACTCCAACTCCCTTCCCTCCCCTCCCAGCCCTGCTCAGAAGCCTCAGCCATCCCTGAAGCAAGCCTCCACCACCGCCCACTCCCACGCCCACCCCACCCCCCCCCCGCCACCGTGGCCTACAGTCCGAGCACAGCTCGGAATAAAAATATTTGTGGGTCTAAAAAAAGAAGCAAAACCACCAACACAGAATTCAGTCCCAAACCCCACACAGGATGCCTGCACTGCAGCTGACCAGAACATCCAGGCTGCTGATGGTCCCTTAAGCTGGCCAAGAGGGGTGCAGGTCGGGGGACCCAGAGGCTCCAGTAGGGCAAAGCCCAGTCCATTCGGTAGCTCTGTGCTTGGGTGAGGCGGAGGGTCAGGTGGCCTAGGAGAAGGACATCCTCTTCTCCCCAGCGGGAGGGCTCTGTGGGGCTAGGCTGTGGGTTTCCACGGGCATTTTGTTGTCATGGGTCGGGGGGCCCGGAGATCCGCCCCTGTCGCAGTCTTTGACAGTGGCAGCTGGGAAGGCAGTGATTCCCCTGGTGTCGGGGCAGAGGGAGCTGGCCCCAGCCCAGATACTTCCTTCTCTCTCCCTGGTCAGGGCTCCGTCCTCATTAAGATGCCAAGCCTGCGGCAGTGGCCAGGCGTTGGATGCTTCCCCAAGCAGCCTCGGCCCCTCCCCCTGCCCCCAGTCCACAGAAGTGATTTCTCAGCCCCTGCATTTTCACAGCACTCAAAGGCAGATGCATCAATCCCTCCAGGGGCTGGAAACGTGCGGAGAATGACAAGGGGCCGTATGTAGGTGCCAAACAGATTCTCCCCGCCCCACCCCCCGGCTCCTGCCCACTCCACTGCCTGGCTCCCTGAAGCAAGCACTGTCCCAGCCTTTCGCCGGACCTGGGCCCCTTTCTCGGCAGTGGGGTTTCCCTGGGACTTCCTAGAGGCCCAGGAAGTGGGAGCTAGAATCTAGAGAAGGCGGGTTGAGAAATAGACGACCCAGAGGGGCAGACCTTATAAGACCTGCAAAGAATGAAGCCTCCTGCCATTGGAACCCTGCTGTGCCCACATGTGCAGACAACACGGGGGATGTCTGACACCCCCCTTAACTTCCCAATAGCCTGAATGTCAGGGGTGCGGCCAAGGAGACTTTCCAATGATGGAAAGACAGGAGGCAGGGCCTTGACAGGGTTCAGATTTCAGCTTTTAATTCTGTGGTTCTTTAAATCCAGAAAGTCCAGTTCTTGAAGTTCAGAGGAGAGATGACACATCTCTTTCAAATTTAGGAAGGAACTTGAGCATGGTTTACAAGATGGATGTAGTCCACTGTCGCCATGGTTTTGTGTTTTGCTGTCGTTGTTGTTTGTTCAGTGTTTACCTGTAGGCGCCATTGTTGACTCCCCAAAGCATCAGGACTATACTTTCTAGAAAAGACAAATTAGAAAATCGTCTTGAGGGGGAGGAAAGGAGGAAGGCGTGGAGCAGATGGTCAGGGGATGTGTGAGGCGTCCCAGAGGCCCCTGGTTCGGTGTTCTTTCCTTGCTGAGCCTGTCGATGAGGTCTGCCCATGCACATATGCAGAGCTTGGAGCTAACACACCTGTGCAGATGATCACCTCTGCAGCAGTGATTGGCACCCCAGCTCCTCCAGTCCCAACGTGAAGATTGTCTCTGTGCATCGTCAAGGTCTTCTGCTCCCAGAAGTCGGAGCTGAAGAAGCATGGGCCACAGCCTGCGTCTAAGGGAAGTCTCAATTGCATTCATAATACTTAAGATTTTCTGAGTTGTTGTTACAGTCTTATGGTTTGTGTATCAGCAGCTTCTCTGTGCATTAGAGAAGAGGTTATCTCTCTGTAGATATAGATAGATAGATAGTTAGATATATAAATATATATATATTATATATATATATATATATATATAATATATATATATATGCCAAACTGCCTTACAGGGTTTTTATTCTTTCTTTTTTTTTCAGTGTTGTATGTGTAGCAGGCACTTGAGTTTATATGAAGATGTTTGCTTCAGTCAAGGATGGAAGAAAAGAGTCTGTGCAGTGGAAAAGAAAGGGTGTGAGGCCGGGAAAGAAGAGGCAACAGAATATGAATTCACGACCACTGGCCACCACTAGCCAAGGATGTCCAAGTAGATGGGGGTGGCTTTCCCCAGAGCATGGAGGATTTTGTAGATCTCCTTGATGTTCAGCCGCTGCTGCGGTTCCCTCTGCCAGCACCCCAGCATGACATCGTACACCTCTTTGGGGCAGACTCGGGGCCTCTCCAAAACACGACCTTGGGTGATGCACTCAATGACCTGAAAAAGGGAGGAGAACAGGGAAGTTATCACCAAAGCTCAGCCTTGGCCCTGTGGCTCAGGCGCAGCAGAAGGCAATGACTTCACTGATGAGCTTCAGTGCAGAGGCGGGGTACCCTCCTGAGGCTGGGCTGGAGACCAGAGTTGCACGTCTGTCCTGTGCATGGGTTCCAAGGGCCATGATCCAGCACTGGCTGGTCCAGCCCACTGCTGCCCTCTATTCTCCATCTCTTAGGCCAGGCGTAAAACTCCCACAGACACTCTTCCTTCCACTTCTCTCTTCCTCTCTAGTCCTGAGTCTTATCTAGATGACTGAGCTGCATTCATTTCCCACTTGGCAGTGGGGATTGGCATCTGACCTGTCCCACCCCCTCTGAGGAGCCTGCATGATTTTGAAACCCCCTTGAAGGAGCTCTGCCCCTCCGTGGCTCCCACTTCCTGTCAAGCTCCCCTCCCAGGCACAGCCTCGGTGCACACGTGAGGCTTACCTCTAAGCCATTACACATGTCCCTTCCTCAGTGAGGCGCATCCTCCCTTGCTCTTTGCACTAAACCATGTATTCCGTTTCTTGAAAAGTCCTTAACACTAGGACTAACCACCTGATTCACCACTGCCCAGCTGGGTGTCCAGAGAAAGTCAATTAACCTCATAGGATCTCAGCATCCTCACCTGTAAGATGGGGATCAAATGTCTCCCTTGACCACCTCCTAAGACTGCTGTAAGGACCACATGAGGCCAGGGAAAGGGATTGTATGAGCCACTGTACCAAACGGGAGGCCATAGGGAGGCATAGGAAGGAAGCAAATAACATACAGGTGGACCATCCCCAGCTGGCCCTTCAGGACCACGCCTGTAATTTGCAGTTCAATTCCAATTCCTCAAAAAGATTTCTTTGCTGACACTGTGAATTTTCAAGATTCTATCTTACAGTTCTCAGGTTATTTTAACTTCTGCCTAACTCTCCCACTGTAACCTTGGGCAACGTATGTACCCCGAACCACAGTTTCCTCATTTTGAAGACAGACCGTGATGATAAAATCACACAGAATTTTCTCTAGTAGAGTATGTGAAAAATGTTATTTCCTCTCTTTGCCCCCATTAATCTGTATATAGTTTTTATCTCCCTAGGCTGCCCCCAACAGCGCCTTGTCTGGAGTGTGGGCTCATGTCACTCTGACTCTGAGATGGCTTGTCAAACAATCACTGTGTTAGCACTTTCCTGGTCCTGGTCACCCCAGAGTCGGCAAAGGCCCACTAGGCTCTGTTCTTTGCCAGCCTGAAAGGTCTCCAGCTGCTCCTGTTCCCTGTTTTTATTTGAACCCTGTCTCCACCTTCCATTATGTTCACCTCCATGAAAAGGGGTCCAGTTCAAACTGCAGTGGCCGCTGCCTAGTGCTAAGATCAAAAGCACTGAAGGGTGGTGTCTCCTCCAATGTGGGGCTCTCCAGTTTGTCAATTTCAATAGAGAAACTCATTATCAGTGACTGTCAGGACTTCACTGCAGGGGTTGGTAGAGTGGAAGAGGTGGCTGGGAGTAGGAAGCCCATCTTCAAGGCCAGTGCCTTACCAAGCAGTGTCAGAGATGACCACAAGAGCCCCATTAGCTACTCTAAGCCAGTTTAGGTATCCAGGACAGATCATCTGCTGAGACCAATAGAACCCTCAGCCCAGATTCCCCTCTTTACTAGGGCAACCAAACTACATAGGGGCTGTGATCAGGGTGCCTTGTGTGCCTGAGTGCATGCAAATGTGCCAGCGTGTGTACACAAGCATGTGTATATATGCATGCATGCATGTGTATGTGTGTGTATGTTTACCACTACCCCCTACCCAGGAAAACAATAATTTTTTAAAGCATCACAACAGATGAGTTCTGATATACACACTTACATTTTTTTTAAAGGTTGTCAAAATATTTTGTCCTATTTTGGGAAATGTGGTCAGGACCCATTCAGTTTGCAAATGATGAGATGTTACAAATGTAATAAAATGCCTTCTTTTCAGTCTTTGACATTTACTTAATTAAACGATCAGGGTATAGGAAAGCAAAAATGAACATAGCTTCCAAGAAGAGAGACACTTTCTGGAATATTCAGATAGGATTCTAATATTAAAAGGTCCTCATGTTCATGTTTTCCCAGAAAACAGAAGACCATAAACTGCAATCTTTTATAGGTCTGCTGGGTTGGGAGACCAAGCCCTTTACTGTCTACAAACTGGACTGAGTTCCCTGGGACGACACAATGTCACTGAGAAGCATCTTGCTTTGGACCACGGCCCAAGCCTTCTCCAGGCTGATGCTTTCACCTCTGGCCAGTCCATTCCAGAACCCCAAGGAGCGCCCTTTCCTTTGTCCTGAATTTCAACAAGTGTTTGTGTGAAAAGTACTGAGTTAATATAGGCTAATGTGCTTAGGAAAATGCCTGGCACTAAATGTTAGCTATTATTAAATTTGATGACTAGCATTTTTTATTAATATTGTAAATCAAAAGTATAAAATACATAATGTGTGTATTATTACATTTACTGTTATGATTCATCTTATTCCTGGAAGTCCACACACAGCTCTATCAGTAACATGAAATTTGCCTTCCCAGTTCACCTTCCTGCACATCTCTGGGCCTGGTCTACCTAAAGCCTTTGGGGACCCAGATGACTTGGGCATAGTAGGTGTTTCCACAAGATGGCACAATTGAAAAACTCATAGTTGTTTATTGTTTTCACTTTCTGTCTTAGTGAAACACTTGTGATTTTTAAGTGTAGCAGAGCAAACAGAACCGTGACTTGCATCTCAATTTCGACATCTAATTTCATGCTCTCTTGACAATCACAGCACATTTCCTACAGCTATAATTTTTTTCTACCAAGAAGGTCTCTCCTTCTGCTTCTGCCAACATTTGCTCTGCTGGCTCCAAACCCCACCTAATGTTTTACACACTCTAAGTGCTGGCCTGAGATGTCTCTTATCAGTCTGCCTCCAAATCAAGGTTCCCATCTGTCCCCTTTCTGTACCTCTGTGTTTGAGAGCTGGAACCATGGCTGTTTTCCATAGGTGAAGATCTCCCAGAGAATCACCCCAAAGCTCCACACATCGCTTTCCGTAGTGAACTTCCGGTACATGATGCTTTCAGGGGGCATCCAACGAATGGGGAGCATGGTGTGTCCTCCCACCTAAAACGGGTCGAGACAGAAGCACACACAGTGACCAGATTGCCAGAATCAGTCACATCAGTCTGCACTCTTCATAGGCAGATGCCCTCTTGATGCATCTTATTCTAAGATAGCCAAATGTGATGCAACTTTTGTGATGGGTGTGGGGGGCCAGTGGAGATTAAGCCTACGATACTGCAGGCAGCTAGAGTAGCAATTAGAGATAACACCTAAGGGAAGGTACATTCCTTGGCATGGAATATAAAGAAAGATTACAAGATGACTTGAAGTGGGAGAGAAGATTTCAGAATCTGGTACTACAATCAAATCTAACCTTGAGAGGGAGTCCAGAGGGAAGCCACGGAATCACTGAGCAAGGCTACCAAGTATCAGAGTATTTGCAGATATTAGGTTAGACTCCTTGGCCAAGGAGGTTAAAGCACAGCATAGTCCATGTGCATCTAATCTGTATTATTACTATGACTTTAGCTTTATCTGACAATCTTGAATTTCTCACTGTTACTTAGAACTCAGTGTTCTGAGTGAAGGGGATAGGGAAGTTCAAAAGTATGAAAGACCACATGCTAATGAGAAATCAGGTGGACCAGAAGAGAATTCACAAGCGTTCTTAGCAAGATCTCAAAGGCCAGTAAGGAAAGTGCTTTTTTAAAATAGCCCGAGGAGGACATCAGCCACCTGTGGGTTTACAGATCTGACAGCCAAGGGCAAGAGGAAGTGACTGACATTCAGGGTACACTTTCCTGAGAAAAAACATTAGGGAAATCCTCACTGCCCAGGAGGTTAGACATATTATTAGCATAAGTGGAAGAAAATTCACAGCATGTTTTCGAACTCAGGAACTAACTGTATCATTCATAAATAGAGCATCAGAAATTGGAACTTCTGGCTAATACATGAAACTTGTTAGAAAACTGCTTTCGACTGATAGAAGAAGCTCTCTATAAATGTCCTGATGAACTATTGGTATTAATCAAAGTTCTCATTTTTATGATGGGCCAGTTGGAGGAATTATAATCATAAACACTTAAGAAAGAATGACTTGTTGGCAATGGGCAACCTTGTTTCTAAAAAAAAAAGAGATCGTGTTTGCCTTATCCACTTGAAGTATTTTAGAAGATAAATGATAATATGGATTTGCAGAAGTTGTTTTCAACCTGGGATTTTATAATCAAGGTAGCTCTGTATCAAATGTAAAGACAAATGAAGGTGTTTCTTTCAGACAAACAGACTCAGAAAGTTTACCACTCATAGCCTTTGAGAAAAACAAAGAAGAAAAAATTAATTGAGGATGTACTCCAGAAAAACGGAAAAAGAATCTAAAATATACGGTGACTTGGAATATAACAAACAGTACAAAGCAAATAAGTCACAAAAAACAAAATTTAAATCTAAATAATGGTCACTAATGTGGTAGTAAAATGTAATATAATTACTAATAAATGATTCCTGTAAAATAGAGGCATAAAGGAAATAATAATAGTAATAATACAAATAGTACTATCTCTGCCATTATTAACAATATTCTGGAATGAAATGTCCAGATAATTTCAACAATAAGTGCACAGATGAGTAGGTAGGGAAATAATCAAAAGCCTGATAAGGGCTCTGTCTTTTAGAAGGAAGGGCAAGGGAGCTTACAGAAAGTCATCAGCTGTTGATTATAACAGTTTAAATTTAAATGTGCTTGCTAAAATTTTAAAGTAGCTTCTAAAAGAATAGAAATAGTACATATAGCTTCCAAACCAGTTTCAAGAAAATAGAACCAAAAATCTCTAACCAATACCAAAAAGACTACAAAAAGGGGGAGGGATAATAGTGAATAGCAAAAAATGAAAAAGAAGTTTAAATAATATCACTATAAACAATAAGAATTAATGGGTTATATATGATACCTTTTAAATAAGAGAAACATTTATGTTAAAAAATCAAGATGCATGCTATCTAGAAAAGACATATTTAAAAGGAAATAACAGAAAATACTGAAAATTTTGAAAGAATTTTGAAAATACTGAAACTTTTGAAAGAATACAAAAATATAACAAACAGTAAAAAAAATTGAATATACAATGTGTATAATATTCACTATACATAATAATATATTACAATGTATAATTGAATATATAATATATATTGAATAGATAATATTCAATATGTGTAATATACATTGAAAATATAATTCATATATAGTATATTGAATATATGTCATATATTAAATATAGAACATATCAAAATTGAATGCATATATGAAAAAATTTCAGAAAGCCAAGAACTAAATGGATACAGAGTGGTCTATATTATATTTGAAGATGGTAAAATTCGCCATTATGAAAATTATGAAATTTTTTGCTCCAATTAAGATAGCAACAAAAATGTATAACAAGTAAAACAGGTTATAAATAAAGGAAAACTAACAAAGCTACAATTACAATGGAAAATTAAAACACTTATTTTGCAAGATGATAGATCAAGAAGACAACAAAAATAAAGATACATTTAAAAAATAAAAATAATGAGTTTTAATTGATATATATGAGTGATGCATGTATATTTCAGCCTCCTGAAAAAGTTGCATATTATTTTCAATTATCTAAAAGGCGTTTATAAAAACTAATCACATATTATCCTCACAGGAACTCTGAAATTCCAAGAGAAGAAACAAAGTAAACATAAGGTAAAAATAAAAGAAGAAAAGCCATTCTTTCAAAAGATGCCCAAAATTACCAACACTCTTTACTGATTAAAAGCCCTAATTCATTAGTAATAAAAGGTAACTTCCTGTATTTAATATACTAAATATCATATTTACTGATAAAACATTGAAAGTATAGAAGGTATCTTCTATTACTGATTTTATGTAATACTTTTCAGGTGGCCCTAGCCACTACAATAAAGCAGGAATAAAAACAAGGTAAAAATACTGAAAAGGAGGAGTCAAAACACCATTGTTCGCATATGATATGACAGTTCAAGACAATTAGCTAAAAAGCAATTAGAACCATTATATGATTTAGTAAGCTACCCAGACATGAAATGAATATACAAAAATCAGACTATTCTCATGCACTAGTAAAATGACTTCAAAATTCAATAGAAAATAAACATGCTCGTACATTAGCAACAACAACAAAATGTTTAAGATTCCTAGGTATAGCCTTAGCAGAAAATATACAAGGTCTATGTAAAGAAAAGTATTGAAAAACATAAAAGAAGATCTGAATACATGGAAAGATTGTCTTTTCCTTAGATAGGAAGACTCAATATCATGAACCTCTCATTCTTCCCTAAAATTAATCTAAAAATTCAACACAATCTAAATAAACCCCTCAATGGAATGATATATGAAAACTGACAATATGATACCAAAATTTATCGAGAGGAGTAAATATTTGATTAAAATAAACTAAGATATACTTGAGATAGAACAACAAGGGACATTTGCTGTATCAGATAGCATTAACATATTATCAAACTATAGGAATGAACACACTGTGTTACTGGCATAGGAATAGACAATTTCACTGATCAATGGAACAAAATAGAGTCCAGAAGCAGACCCATGTATCAATACTGGAATTTAATATATGAAATGATAGGTTAGTAATCAGTGTTGGGACAATGAACTATTCATTTAAAAAGTACACTTAGATACCTACCTCACACCATATACAAAAATCATTTCCAGATGGATTAAAGAGCTAAACATAAAAAACAAAACAATAATCATATTAGAAGAAAACTCAGAAAAGTATTTGGATAACCTCAGGAGAGGAAGGCCTTCCTAAATAAGACACATGTTCAAGGAGCCATAAAGGACAGAATTCAGAGACACCACTGGTATAAAATTCAATACTTTTGCATGGCAAAATACAAAATAAGCATAGTTAAAAGACAAATGACAGAGAAAATATTTGCAATATATGTAACAAGGAATTAAAATCCATATATTATAAAGTGCTTCCTTAAATTAGTTAAGAATAAGAAATCCAACAGAGAAATGAATCAAGGGTAAGAGTAGATGATTCACAAAACAGCTACAAATGGCCACAAACACGTGAAGAAATGTCAATTAAAACAATAAAAGACACATTTTTTAAATATTATGTGGGGGAAATGAAGAGACTGGTATTATCCAGTGCATGAGAGGTCCTGAGGAAGAGTTATTCCTTGCTAAGACTGGGGTAGCCTTTTTTGAGGGCAGCCTGGCAGAATCTGTCCACACTAAAGATGTTAAGTGTCTTTTAATCCAGCAATTTCACTTCTAGAAGTCTTGGAAAAATACTTGCTCATGTAAGTAAAAATACTTCGTTGAAGATATTTTATTTCATTGTTTTTAAGGGCAGCAATTTGTTCATCATGAAATGTATATGCAGCAGTTAAAAAGAATACAGTGGAGTTATGTAGAGTGATATGTCAATACGTCTAGGATATAGTAAATGAAAATGCAAAACATTAAAAATATATATTAGCATTCTCATTTACGTAAAAATGTGTATGCATAAGCAAATATATTAAAAGGCAATAATGTAGTATATAACTCTGTAAATGCATAGAAAAGGTCCAGAAATATAGCCATTAAACCAGTGGTTTTTTCTAGAAAGGAAAGTGAGAGTGAGAACCGACTAAAGAGAAAATTCCATTTTTTTTTACTATAGTATGTATTTCTATGCTGTTTGTAATTTTATCATAATCGTGTGCCACATTTGAAAATTTTAAACAATAAAAGAAAAAAAATAAACATATGACTAAAGGAAAACCAGTGGACCTAATTTATTTACATTCTAAATCAAAATATTACTTTTGAGGAAAAATTGGGTTTTTGATAGAATCTAGTGGAATGGTTTATTGTACCTGGTTTCTTAAATAAAAAGAAAAAGAGGTTAGGAATATGGGAACATTTTTCTTGATGAAAAATGGTAAATAACAGATTTCTCCAAATTGATGCTGGTTGTTTGCCTCATTTGATGATTTTATACACAATCCGGAAGAGCCATTCCAAATTGAAATTTCCAAGTTTACCGTAAGAGAAATTTGAGTGTGCTGGTGTAAACTTTGATGAGCTTAAGCATCTGGGCAGAAATTATCAGAAGGGTATTAATTGGCCACAGAGGTACCACTAATTTATCAAGATTTTCTCTGGGCGGCACCACCAATGTGGGTGAAGTTTATATGACATTCCTTCAGAAGTGGACTAAAACATTTCAAGTGAACTGTGATATAACAATGAAAAGTAATAAGTTGGAAGTCAGAAGCTTATTCTGATGTGACTTTTGACAAGCTCTTAATCTCTTTGAATTTCAGTTTCCTCATCTTCAACATAGGATTCAAGCAACGGCCGTATCTAAAGTGAGATGATGTATATAAAAACCAACTGAGCACCACTAAATACAAAAAATAATACACATAAAGTGCAATGACTGTGCCCTATGTGTAGTGAGCAGCAGAACAAACCTGATTTCCTAGATTGTCCATATTTCCCATAGATCCACCTAGACTACACTGACTCTCCTTCAGAGCTACCTGCATTCTTGTGTCCTTCTCCCACATTGGAGAGATACAGTCTGGGAAAGGTAGTGGTCAAATCCTTCCTTGGTAAAAAAAAATACTGACAAATATCCCCATGGTGAAACCTAGCCAGGCGAGCAATGGGCTGAAATAATAATCTTAATAAGAATAGTCCTGGGTTTCCCTGGTGGCGCAGTGGTTGAGAGTCCGCCTGCCGATGCAGGGGACACGGGTTCGTGCCCCGGTCCGGGAGGATCCCACATGCCGCAGAGCGGCTGGGCCCGTGGGCCATGGCCGCTGAGCCTGAGCGTCCGGAGCCTGTGCTCCGCAATGGGAGAGGCCACAACAGTGAGAGGCCCGCGTACCGCAAAAAAAAAAAAAAAAAAAAAAGGAATAGTCCTAATTAATGCACACTAAATATCAGCCACTGGATGTTACACACACCCCACATTTAATCCTCTCTCTCATCCTATGTGGTAGAATTCCCTAGTATCCCCATTTCACAGATGAAGATAAGGTAATTTGCCTAGGCACTGCCTGAGAAATTCTTGCTAATGATCCAAGCTCTCAATGAGATACATTAAGGAACTGAAAGCTGAGCCTTAAAATAGGAAATATATAGGAATAAGGCGAAAATTCCAAGAACTGAGTCTAAAAATAAAATAACTTCTTGGAGATCTTCGGATTACACTACCTTGAGTAATACCTTCCACCGCCTCTGTTATTGTGTATTCGGGTGCTGTCAGCCTGATCTGCCTTTACAAAGTTGCCTATTACCTAACGATGTCAGCGGCCACTGATGATCATTGCCTAGATCCATTATTTCACTAGTGGCTTTAAAAGGGTGACATTCTAATTCTAGCATTCCCTCTGCATAGATTAGTTGGAAATCTATGAATAAAAACTTTCCTTCAGGGTTTCCCTGGTGGCGCAGTGGTTGAGAGTCCGCCTGCCGATGCAGGGGACACGGGTTCGTGCCCTGGTCCAGGAAGATCCCACATGCTGCGGAGCGGCTGGGCCCGTGAGCCATGATCGCTGAGTCTGCACGTCCGGAGCCTGTGCTCCACAACGGGAGAGGCCACAGCAGTGAGAGGCCCGCGTACCGCAAAAAAAAAACAAAAAAAACTTTCCTTCACTAACTATTTGGTTACACTGATAACAGTTTATATTAGAAACTCCTTTGATTTACCAGTTCTCAGAATAATGAGTCCCTTCCGTAGCATCCTCCAAAGGTGACCAGTGAGAGAGGTTTGTTTTGTTTTAGTTTGGTTTTGAGAAGCATCATCAATTCTTTGTGCGCTTGTGCGTGTGTGTGTGTTAATACATTTGAAGTGTTTCCATCAATTATAATTGCTCTTTTTGATGTTCACTGTTCAATCTTTGGCCAGTAGCAGCCTCTTCAAGTTGGCACCTCTCACCAAACACCAATGGTCTTTGATAGCATCCTTGCTTTCGGACAAGAAAAAATATCCTAGGCTCATCTTGTCCATTTGCTGCCCTGGCCCTAGACTCAGTCATTTTTTCAAGGAACCTGGATCCTTTTGGTGGACAATGGAATTTAGAGACCACACTATGGAAGCCAGGAATGCTCACTGCTGTTGGGTTGGTCAGAATTTCTGGGTCCTTATAATGGAAATAACTAGGAAAAACTTTTCTTTCGAAAGAAAATACTTCAGGAGTTTATACTGATTTTTCCAACTCAAATTTAGGATTACAGAGCTTTTACTTGACTTTGGTTTTATATCCATATTTTTTTTCTTATGCTGAAAATCTTGATTCTTACATTAGTAGTATTACTTACTTGCTTTATCCTAATATATATATTTCAAATTCAGTTCAAGTATCATTACTAACAACATGATTGCTGAAAGCTGTCTACAGTCTTTGCAGTTCTTTTCATCTTTAAGGTATACCTACTAGGGACATACCTAAAACATTGCTATGTTTTAAAGTCACGTGAAGTAATTCCTCTCTGAGTGACGAAGTCACCAACCTAATACACAGGTTTATCTGTTTCATTTTGCTTTTGATTTTTAAGAGTTGCTTTGCTTTTTCTTTCCCATTCGACATAATGTTTTACAAAGATGCAAAAACCGTTACATGGTTTTAAAGTCAAACCAAAAAATCAAGGTACATGAAATCTAAGTCTAGTTCCATCTCTGTTCACTCTCCTCACCCTGATCTCCTCCTCCTCCAGAGGCAACCATTTTATGTTTGTTTTTTAGTTTATTCTTTTATTGTTTGTAACATAAGCAAATATGGATTATATTCATTTTCCTCACTTTCATAAATGAAAGTAGGATACCATACCTGTTACATACTTTACTTTTTTTCCCCACTGGGGTTCTCTCATTCCTTTTATAGCTAGATAGGACTCCATGTGCATGATCACACCACAGATTATCCAATCAATCCACTATTGATAGGACTGGGTTGTTTCCATTCTTTTGTTATTGTCAACAGGGAAATGCTCTCTTTAAGTATAGCTCAGGTGGTTCTCACTCCCCCTAAAGGGTAATTGCCTAAAATTTCCATGGAGTGTAACAGGCAGAGATAGACTGCAGTGCCCACTGAAATGTTGTCAATAACATAACTTTGGAGATACATGAAGTCTTTCCAATGGGTACCCAGGCAAGGATAGTTTTGAAGGATTATGCAGATCCTCAACTCTCTTATGAATTTTTTCTAACACTGAGAACCCACTGTGGTCCAGCAATTTCCCTGCCAACTGTGCATGCACACACACACACACACACATGCCTGCCACTCTCAAAAGGAAAGACAAATCTCTCACTCATTCTAAATCTTAGGATAGAAAACCTACAGAGGACAAATGAATAAACTCTGTGAAATATTGGTATGGGTGTTGAAAATGAATGTCTCTAGTGACTGGGAAATAAATTCTTTTGCAAGTCTGGTGGTTTCCAATTCTTTTCAAACCACTGAAGGGGGACAGACTTCAAAGAATTATCAGCTGAGAGAAGGTTAAAAAGAAATTTTGATAAGAGACCAATATGTGATCTTAGGCAAAAAATGAGATATGAGTTCAAAGAATTGTTATGTTACAGTAACAAAATTCTTTCCTTTCCCATCCGGTTTATTGTGAATAACGTTTCTCATTTCTTATATTTATAAAAATGAAAAAACAGTAATAGAATTGACCCTGAACCTTAATCTAATTCCTTACCTTAGCAATAAATAATATTCATCAATGAATACAAACTAATCGAAAAATATAAGATGTATTTCCAAAAATATTATACACCTTATCTTTCACATTCATCAAAAGTTGTGATATATATACATTATTTTGATCTACTGCCTATTTCTGTGTATTACTAATAATTGTAGTGATAGCTCAATCCAAATCTCTTAACATCTAGAAACTTATGATCATTGGGCATTAAAAATTATATTTAAATCTTTGTACATATTTCTGTCACACTAAATTATGATAGAACGGCCAACAAAAGGCTTTCATGCATAAAACGAGAATCCATAAGGATAAAATTTGGTAGGGAAACTGGAATGAAAATATAAATTCAAGAAGGAAAAGGAACCATGTAAACCTGAGTGTTTAAGTACTTGTTCATGTGTTTTATAGATGATAGGTCAAATTGCTCTGGTATTTAAAGTTCATTAGCATTAAAGGAGCGATGTATTTTTTTAATGTCAATATTTACAGCGCTGTGGAAATGACATACTTAAAAGTATGGTGACGATTTTAGATGGCAACTTAAAACATGCAAAGGGACATACATGGTTTTTCAAAATTCTTTTAGGGGCATTAAAGTTTGAAGATGACAGGTATAGAGCCCGGGCATCTAGAGTGTAAAGTTCAGAGTCTCTCTGCTAGCTTCTATCTTTCCCCAAGGCTGTATGCCACCCATCCTCAGGCCTGCAGCTATATCCTGGGAGAGAATGTGAAAAGAGGAGAGCAAAAACTACAGCCTCACCTCCAGCCTCAGGTGCTTGCCTGAAATCCTCCAGCCTCATTTCTTTCATTCAAGCCTTCAGCTTTCACTCCCAGCCTTGCCCTGAGGGCCAGGAGTAAGTGGGATTGAAGGGTGGAAAAGCAGGGTGGCTGCAGAGGCTGCCAGGTTCCTTTTCCTTCTGGGGGCAGGATGCCCTGGGGCAGAGTGTTCCTGGTGGGAGGCAAACCTCTCCCCTCCCCCCGCTCCACACCGCCATCCCTTCTGTTCGCAGCCTGCCTTTCCTGAACAAGGAAATTGTCTTGCTTATTTCCATAGAATGATGCCAACTTCCCTGCAGTCAGAGGGAACCCACTGCTGTGGGTTAAAGAGAAACTCAGCTGAGCTCGAGAAGGCTCTCAGGTCTCTCCATCTAATTACACAGAAAAGGAGGCAGCTTCTTCAAAGGACATACAGAAGCCCGCTTCTCCCCCAGAAGTTCAAAATGTCTATCCTCACATAACTCTGACAAGGTATAAAGGAGACAAAGTGACCCATATATTCCAGATAAAGAAATAAGGACCCAGCAAAGGTGAGCAAATACAGGGCATTATTGATACCAATGGAAGGATTCAAGCTTCCTCTGGAATCACTAATCTATATGCGCCATGTCAAAATCTGTTAAAGCAGATGAGAGTGGCAGTTGCTTTCTGAAGAGTTATAGAAACTTTGCAATGTACATTAATGGTAAAATACCCTAATCAGGAGATTATCATAAAGATTGTCATTTATGGTGTCATTATTTTTTATTTATTCAATTTTGGGTTTTTTTGCGGTACGCAGGCCTCTCGCTGTTGTGGCCTCTCCCGTTGTGGAGCACAGGCTCTGGACGCGCAGGCCCAGCGGCCATGGCTCACGGGCCCAGCCGCTCCGCGGCATGTGGGATCTTCCTGGACCGGGGCACGAACCCGTGTCCCCTACATCGGCAGGCGGACTCTCAACCACTGCGCCACCAGGGAAGCCCTATTTATTCAATTTTAATCTCTCTTAATTGCATGTCTCAGCACATAGAAGAGTCTCCATATCCATTAAGGAAAATAAAAGGCTTAGCATATATGCTTTCTTCATCCCCTGGGAAGTCTCGTGGTTTCCCATATGCCCCAGTAGCTTTGCCTCTTACACCCAGCTCTGCTCGTCTGAGCAGCTCATCAGCCGGGCGGGGGGCAGTCACCTTGAACATGCCCCAGGTAGGAGTCCCAGCCACTAAACACAGTCTTTAAAATCACTGCCACTCTTATTCCCGAGGGTCTGGGGTTTTCACCCACATGGGCTGCATATCAGTATTAGCTACATCCAATACAGACACATACATCCATACATCGAGAAGGAGACTCTTTAGATGAACATATGTGCATGTCAATCACATGCATGTGAGTACAGTCATGGATACAAACACAGGTCTGTCGTTCATGCCCTGAACATATGAAGTTGGTGAACTCTCCCTCTGATACCTCTTGAAATAAATGACCTAAATGTAGGGGGAAAGGCCCAAAGTTTTTTTTTTTTTGCTTTTTTTCATTTTAACCATTTTTTAAAATTGGAGTATAGCTAATTTACAATGTTGTGTTAGTTTCAGGTGTACAGCAAAATGATTCAGTTATACACACACACACACACACACACACACACATATATATATACACATACCTGTAGTTTTTCAGATTCTTTTCCATTATAGATTATTACAAGATATTGAATATAATTTCCTGTGCTATACAGTAGGTCCTTGTTTACCTATTTTGTATATTGTAGTGTGTACACATTAATCCCAAACTCCTAATTTATCTACCGGTCCCCTGCTAATCCCTTCGGTAACCATAAGTTTGTTTTGTGTGTCTGTGAGTCTGTTTCTGTTTTGTAAATAAGTCCATTTGTATCATTTTTTCAGATTCCACATAGAAGTGATATCATATGATATTTGTCTTTCTCTGTCTGACTTACTTCACTTAATATGATAATCTCCAGGTGCATCTATTTGCTGCAAATGGCATTATTTCATTTTTTTTCATGGCTGAGTAATAGTCCATTGTATATATATATCAAAGTCCTTGCATCCTGTCTCCAAGATAGCAAAAATAAATGATTTCACTCTAAACCAGTTGGTTAGCTTTGCTGACAGCCTCAAAACTCGCCAGAATGGCAGAGCCCTCATTCCTGGAATTAACCTTCTCACTGCCCGCCCCACTCCAACTGCTGGGCTCTCCTAATAGCTCTGTCCCCACATATATGGGAGGCCCTCGGAGCCTTTGAAATGGCAGCCTGCCCTCAGGGAACTCTCTAAGTTCTAACTTCTCTCTCCTCCTCCTCTTCCCTTCTCCCCTCACTTTCTCCAGTGTGGTCTTCTGAGTTGAGGATGCTGTATTTTCAACCAGCTTTTCACCTCCCTGCCCAGCTCTAAAATTTGATCATTCACTAGGCATGCTTCTTTGGTGTCTGAACCTATACTCTTTCCCTCCAGATGCCATCTGGATTCCTGGTGCATCTTTAGGGGACCAGTCTGCGCTGCAACTGCACACTGTCCAGCCCCTCAAATCCAAGTTCTTTAGAATCCAGGGTCTGAAAGGAGAGATTCAACACTAAAGCTATAGCTCATGAACACACAGGGCTGGGAAGGGCCTTGGAAATTACCTAATCCCCCTAAGGGCATAGAAACCTTGGCTGGAAGAGAGGCAGTGACTTGTCCAAGGTCACTAAGGAGAGTAAATGAAATGGAACTAAAGTTCCAAAGAATCTTGTTCTCAATGTGAACATTTTAGTGGAGAAGAGCATACATACATAAAGGTGTACAAATCAAAAACACACAGATTGAATCTCATGAAGTTTAAATTTTGGATCTATAGTCTCCTTTTCTCACTGATGTGTACAGACTTTGGGTCACCTGGCAGAACTCTGAGCTTCCTCCTGTTGTAATGGTGTGTGCCTTCGGGATATATTAGCTTGAGTATTTGTTTGGTTTAGACCTACAATCTATGTGTGTGTGCACTCATAAATATGTGTCTGTCTGTGGCTTCATACCAGTTGCAGAGATTTCATGATGAAACCTTTATACAAAAGATTGAGATTTTCTACAGTGACATCAGACTTCTGACTTAATAAGGCAAAATTGCTTTTGTGTTCTTTTTGTCTCTCTTCCTCTTCCCAATCAAGTAGGGCAAATTATTAGGTAACTTCTTATAGACACAAACTGAAGATCACGGCCCCAGGTCTAATGGGTGCTTGGAATTCTTTGGAGGGAAGGTGGAGAGGAAACTCACAAAGACACTATTATAGCACTGCTCCCGCCCTCCAAGCAGGGCTTAAGCAAGAAACGTCCCTTTAGGAGAACTTTGGTGGAATGGATGTTTCAGGCTGAGCCTCTAGCCCCAAGATTAGGAAAAACCACTGGAGTTTTCCAAAAATACAAGGAGTTTTAAGAGCCAAGTTGTTTAGCAGCGTGAACCTAGAGGATAAAGGGGCCCATTGTGATTCTGCCCAACTCTCTTACCTAGAGCTGCATCTGCCCGGAGCAAGTTCTCAGATGGAAGCCCCAGGACACATACCTTTTATAACTTCCCCTTTTGTTTTCCTCTTTCTAAATCCTGCCTAAATGCTGGCACTCATTCTGAGAACTCATTGTCCTTTACTTCCCCAAACAATGTATATTTTTATAGAGCTTACATTGCAAGTTCAAAGATGTGGGCTGAAAAATGACTTGGCTCTGGTTTTCTTTTCCAAATGCCCAGACGTGGAGCCTCCTGGCTGCACTCATATCTTCTCATGGAAACAAACTTGAGGGATGTTGTTAAAAGGGCCTAACTTGCTGAACAAAGCCGGAGATCTCAGCTCAGCTCAGATCCATGGATCACACTGGATCCAGACTGATCCATTCAGACCCCAAGTGCTTGCTAAACATCAATAGGTAAAGGAAGGCAGGAGGATAAAGCCTCTTTGTGATCAATCTAGATTTTTAATTTACCCTGTACAGCTCAAGCACTGATAAGTTTTGGTTTAGATTCAGATTTATTTAGCAAAAGTAAGATAATCCCTTTCAAGCAAGAATGGCTTTGCTAAATATTTAGAGGCCTCCCCAAATCTGAAAAATATAACAACTGCTATTGAAAATGTGTCTATATAGGATGAAGAAACAGAAGATCCAACAGAGCAAAAAGGATAATTTATAACTTGGCCAATACCCTTTACTAGCTAAGCAACCCTAGGGGATGTATTTGACCTCTGAAGACTCAGCTTTCTAGGGTATAAAATGGGGACAATAATGCAGCTACACAGAACATGTACAGACACTAAATGAGATATTAAATGGAACAGAGGCATGGTGGGTTTTCAGTACACATGCTCATGCATGTGACTTTGGATCAAAATCTTTCTTGAAAGATGCTAATTTCTCAATGTCTATGTTTAATGAATGAATAGCACCTCTCAATTTTTCCAGGGACTTGGACCGTGGATTCTGCTCAGTGACCCTTACAACAAAGAGACACCATTCTTGATTTATGGATAAGGAAACCATCTCAAGAATGGAATGTCAGCAAGTCCATGGTGGATAGAGGCCAAGCTAAAAGTTAATCCACTGCCACACTCCAAATCTCTCTCACTAGGGGTTTTGTGGGTTCAGGACAATTTGACCTACAACACTGGGAGTGGCTAAAAGGAGCTTCCAGGAGCAGTGTGGCCACTGAACCCGGATCCTTGGAATATGTGGCTGTTACCAAAGCAGGGTTTAGACACTTAGGAAGTGCACCTAATGTGAACCTCAGGGAAGACAAGACCGGGCCAGTTAGTGGCTGCATAGCCTGTGAGAGAGGCCTCAGGAGAAAAAAGGGAGAACAAGATAATATGAATTTTAAAAAGCAAAGACTAAGATGGGATCTTTTTCCTCCAAAAGCAAACCGAATTATAATTGTCTCCTCCAGCCATCTTCTCAGAGATATTAATAACAATAGCAATAATACTTCCTATTGAATGAATATCCCACCAGCCTTAAGACAACAGCATTGAATTCTTTAATCACGACTCTAGTTTTATGATATCATCTTATGAGCCTGGGCTTTCCATCCAAGAGCAGGGGTGAACAGACAGCAAATATGCACCAATGGCTCCATGAGAGAAAGAGCTTTTCTAATAATCGCTGGAATAGCCTCCCTTGAAAGCCAATGAGGCCTTATCTGTAAATAAGCTCAGGCTGAGTCCCCACCTCTTAAGCTTTGAATGAGAGGCTAGACTATGTGGCCTTCTTAACTGAAGGCTTTGTTTTTTTTCTCTAATTTCAAGATTCCAACAGCCTGGCACACTTGACCCGCCATTTATAATGTCTGTTATGCAGACCCAGTGCCTGGGTCGTGGGAACACCTTCTTGCCCTTCCATTGCGAGGGTCCCAAATCAGCTGTCCCAGAAACAGACAGCTTAAAACAGCCTCTGTTTGGTGCTCCTGATCTTTATCTCAGACAGAATGTGTGAGGACTATTTAGAGAATGTTTATAAAGCCTAGCCAGTAGCATGAGACTACCATTGAAAGTACTGACGTATAGCATTATTTCCTACAATGACAGGGATTTCTGTGCTGGTCTGACACCTGCCATCATGAGGGGCTGCTTCCGAACTGTCTCTAAAAGAGGTTTGGCCAGCTGCGGTCTTCCCATTTCCCTCACTGTGAGAACCCTCGGGTCATTCATGATGCATGTGGCTCACACATCTCTCATCTCTCTGGGCCAGAGGTTAGAAAAGGCAGGTAGCTGTTTCTGGGTCAGTGGAAGGTAAGACCTAAAGCCTCTAACAAACTTTGCACCCTGCATGCTCTACTCAATGCTGTTGAAAAAGCATAAGATCTCCCATTAAAAAAGCTGCTGGGGGCTTCCCTGGTGGCGCAGTGGTTGAGAGTCCACCTGCCGATGCAGGGGACACGGGTTCGTGCCCCGGTCTGGGAAGATCCCACATGCCGCGGAGCGGCTGGGCCTGTGAGCCATGGCGGCTGAGCCTGCGCGTCCGGAGCCTGTGCTCCGCAACGGGAGAGGCCACAGCAGTGAGAGGCCCGCGTACCGCAAAAAAAAAAAAACACAAAACGCTGCTGGGTGCAGAAACAGGTCCCCAGAATGGGAACAGAAGGTGGCCCACCCTTAAGTAGATCGTACAGCAAAGGCAGTATAACATCATGATACAGCGTTAGACAAAAGGTCGCAAATTCATAGCCATGTCACCTCCGGAAATCACTTAACCTCTCTGAGCCTCGGTTTCTCCATATGTTAAATATCAACTGGTATTTACTTCCTAAAATGACCATGAGGATTAAGTAAAATAATCCACGTAAAGCATTTGGCACAGTATCCAGCACATGGCAAGTGTCAATACAATGGTCCCCATTAGCACTACGGGTGTGCTAGTAGCATTGCTATCTTAGCACATATTTGCAAGAAGCGTACTCCACATCGAGGATTTAGATAACATAGGGGGATAGATAGGTTTTGAACTTCTGTGGGTGCAGGTAGATGGGGGTATTTGGCGATGGTAAAGATTGAGGCTGGATTACGAAATAAATTTCAGGTGTCCTTGGGTATGGCTCGTTCAGTGTTGGGCTTCCCAGAAAGAGAAGTCTGTTTTGGTTTTGTGCTGCCATAAGAAGCAAACAAACCCTTACCTCCTTTCTCCCCCCTCCCTCCACTTGCCCCGTGCTCTTAATGAAGCATTTGCCATCCCTTAGTTACAGTGCTTAGTGCAGGTTGAACACATCAGCCAGAAAGGCATGGCTGTAGCTAGAGGTAAAACCTGCTACTTCCAAACCACTCCAAATTAATCATTCTAACCTGAGGGAGACTTGGGCCTTTGGGCCCACCTTTTTGTTTTATTAACTGCCAACAAAAAATGCCAGAAGTGGCTGGGGAGGAAGCACAAAATGGGGGACAGGGAACACTTTGCACATTTTAATTACTTCAGTAAACAATACATATCACAGCAGAAGCCTACCATCAATGGCTATGTCCCAGGCAAAGAGAATTTGGAAGAGCATCATGGGACCTGACGTAAAAAACATGCACCTCCTCCTTAGACTAGAGGCTGCCATATCTAGCTTCCCTGAGCTGGAGTTACACTTGCAATCCCTCCTCGGACTAGTTGCTGGAGCAGCTCCAACTAGGGCAAGAAGGTGAACAATACACAACTTTTCACACTCAAACCTTTCTGGAGAATTGAATGCTTCTCTTCACCCAATAGAAAGAGGGATCCTTCTCAGAGTCATGAAACAAGATCCTTCAATTCTAAAGGCAGGACACTGGGTGCCTGAGAGGAGAGAGCTCATAGATCACCGGCTGGATGTCTGGCAGGACCACAAACATGAACCAGTGGATAACATTCTCCATCCTCATTTAAAGGTGGGGATTCAACTTAGAAAAAATAACAGGATTAAGTTCTCAGGGAAGCCTGCGGTTAGGTGATAGCAGCTGAATCACTCTGCGAACTGCCAAGTGATTAATCAACTTGTTAATACCACGACTACTTTTATGCATCACAGGTTCTTAGTTAGCCCTTCCCCTACGAAATTCCAGGAAAGAGTATTAGTTAACCTAGCCACCCCCCTTACAGTGACGGGTGGCCTCCAGCATCTTGGGAGGAAGGCAGCAGGAAGGAAGATCTGACACCAAGGGAGGCCGTGGAACCCCGTGGAAAGAACACTGGATTGAGACTCAGGTCAACTGAGTTCTTGCCCCAGTTCTACCAGGGTGTCACCCTGCGGCTTTGGCACCCTGTGCTTCCTTTTGGTCTCAATGTTCACACCTGCAATAAGGACAGAATTGGACCAGAGGATTGCTATGCTTCTTCTCCACATGAAAACGGCATGAGATTGTCCAAAGCAAAATTTTCTTATCTTCATCAATATACCAGGAGCACTGAACAAAGCTCATCTTAAGGTCCTTCCCAACATCAGCAGCCTCAGCAGCCTGGCTTTCCAGAGTTTGTGTGTGTGTGTGTGTGTGTGTGTGTGTGTGTGTTCCAAGCAAGACAAGAAGAGCAATGGGCCAGAACTCGGGAGCTCCAGGGCCCTGCCTTAGGTTTACATCACACCACCTGGCTCATCCGTGGGCCCCTGGGTCCTCATTTATAAAATTGGTAGGGTGAGCGAAGAGAATTGGGCTAGTTGACTTTTAGGTCATCTAGCTCCAAAACACAGTGATTCGGTGAAGCAAAGACTCGATGACCTCTGGATGCCCTTCCCAGCCCTGGGAGAAGGTTAGAGTTCTGAGACCCACTAGTTCCACACAGCCCACTACTCTACAACTGGATCCCAGGGTGCCTTTTTGCAGCGAAGGGTGTGAGCTAAGGGTAATCTCAGATGAAAGGGCTGGAGGAGCTTTCCCTCCACACCACATCTGGCAGCCCAAGCTATCATCTGAGGCCTACAGCTGTGGGCTGCCCCTTCTCCCTTTATAAACAAGCCCTACCTCTTGGCTTCTCCCTCAAGGTCAAAAGGAGGGGGAAGACTGCTCCGAGGATGAACCCAGGAGAAAGTCTTAAATGCTAAGCCAGTAATCACAGTTGGATGGTTTTTTTCAAAGGCATTCCTACTCTATTGTACACATTCATGTTTCCAAAAGCATAGAAGGAGGATAAGGGCAAGCGGGCTTCTTGTTTCTAATGAAACAGGGATGAAATATCTTACTCAGGGTCATTTAGTGAGTCCCCAGGAGGTAGAGCCAGGCTAAGTCTGGGGTAGGCAATCCTCAAGCATGGTGCCCTCATCTTAATTTATTTAAACCTTTGGTCTCCACTGCAACAGAGGTAGAAAGAGATTCTTTCAGTATTTCAAGGTTGGGGCAGAGGTGGAAGGCTTGTCCCAGTGAACAGGGATACAGAACAAAAACTTACTGAGTGTTTATACTGGGCCAGGATCTATGATAAATAAGACAAAATGCACTGTTTCATCCACACCTCTCAATATGCCTTGGCTCTGAATTATTATTATCAAAAGCATTGCATGAAGGAAGGAAGGGAAGGAGAGGGAGGAAGAGGTTAAGCAACTTACGTGAGTTCAAAAGGCTGAAGAGTGAAAGATCCAAGCCTCACACCTAAATTATTCTGATTCCAACACCAATGTTCTTTTGCACCCCCAAGTCAGAGTTCTTATGTATTTTCAAGTTGAAGGAAGACTCACTTGTAAAAAACCTTTTCAAGCCTATAAATTAATGGGCTGGAGGGGGCAGATTTGGGGAAGTATGATAGAAATCCCAGAATCTGATTTCTCTAAAAACACCTATAAAAGCTAAAGAGGATTTTCATTCAGAAATATCTAAATCTGCAGATTCAATGAAGGAAGATGGAAGCCAACATCGGCCCAGAGAATGCTCATAAAAATGACACTGGAAAACATCGTATGTTCCTCCTCATAGATGGACTGGAAAAAGCAGTCAGTCACGGGCTTTGCTTCCTCGGTCTTTGCTTTGCAGATTTTCTCTGCGTGATGCCTGGCCTGACTCCTGTAGAAGTGAGGCTGATTATTTCAGCTGGGCTCCCCGTGGCAAGGCCTCCCTGATGAAGACAAGTCTTTGTTAGTGATCAACTAGGTCCCAGATAATCTGTTCAGCTCCTGCGGCATGTATCATCATAATTTTCAAAATTCATTAGCCTTGATTGTTTGGAAACCTATTTCCCATTAATGTCTCTTTATCTAAGATCATCGTTTCAGGCAGAGAAAGAGGAAGGCAGAGAGAGACGGAGGGATGATGAGCAGGCTGAGTAGAGAGGAGAAGGAAGGAGGGAGAGAGCTAGCAACACATGTCAAGCCTGGTGACTTATTTGGGTCTTAGAATTAAGCCACCCCAGAAATAAGTTCTAAATCTGGATTTGGTGATTACTGGGGCAATATACTGCCTTTTTGCTTAAGATAGATTAAGTTTTTTGTCACTTGTAGCCAAAAGAATCTTGATCTAACAGTCGAAAATTCAACTCTCAAATTCATCTTTATTTCTAGGAATAAAATGTCGATTTCTAGAAATGAACCTAAGAAGAAAGACTCAGAGAGATCCTAGAGGCCCAGATAGAAACCAACTTGCCCAGCTAGGATGGAATTGCAATATACCTTCTCTCACCCCCTGAGTGCCCTTTTCTTCTTTCCTGCTCTGTGTGCTGGTACCCACATGCCAGGGTCTCATCAGCCACCAAGCATCAAAGGGACACAGTTTACACACATGTGGCTCTGAGACCAGCACCTGAACTGAAAGCTTTCCTTGTATGACTGCACCTGCCCAAAACCAGTGCATTTGGCTGCAGGTCGCATCAGACATCTACTTTCCATTAGGGTTAGCCACAAATGCCAGCACAGGAGGAGGTGGCAGAAATCAGAGGAACTAGCTAATGCTCAAGAGAGGTAGGGACCAGCCCAGCAGACCCAGGCAAAAGAGATAGCGGAACTTATGTTATTTCCACCAGCATCTCCAGACAGGAGGTCTTGTCACAATCCTTCCAGACATACGGATTTCTCATAAGTCATCTGTCCCCAAAGAATTGTGGAAGCAAATGGACTTGACCAACTTTGGAGTTAAGATCCAGAACAAGAAGTATAGAATCCCATCAAAAATGCTAGGGCACCTTTGCTAATGAGCGGCATTATGGCACAACCAGACGGCTCCCTTCTTTTCTCTGTCATCTTGCCTCTGGCTCCCCAGAGCCCTTTCACGTGAAGCCCTGGGCCCCACCCCATACCAGGCAACTCTCAGCATGCTCTTCTAGGGGTTTGCTCTGATCTGAGACATCTATTTTCAGATCATCAGAGAGCAATGCCAAGAGAACTAGGAGTTATTACCATTGAATGGGCAGAGCTCCTATCTCTGGATAAATCTCCAGGTGAGAACCCAAAGGACTGACCCTGGGAACACACAACCAATTTCCCCGAACTTAAGGACATGAGATGCCACATAATTAAGAGGCATCTCCCACAGGACAATGTATTAGGCTCCCTCCCAAAAGGCCAGTCTTCACTCTCTTACGTTGCAAGACTTGGAATAGCAACAAAAAGGTGAAAAATCATATCCCACAATTTCAAGGCTGTTCAACTATGTTGGTTTTTGACTCCGTCAAAGTCCTAGTGTGTTTTAGAATACTCTCTAGCTCACAGACAACTTCACCACAACTTGATTCACCCTACAACCTCCATCCGTGATGGCTGAAGAACACTAACATGTAGAGAGGGGGTGAAAAAAGCTCATCTTGAGTTCTCCTTTTGTGCCTTGGGTGTGCAAAGAGACAGGTATGTGTTTTCAGGTTAATTAGAAAAACTGGGTTCATTGGGATGAGGAGATACACCCTTGGGTTCCCAGAATGCTGGTGTAAAGGGTGCGCCTTGGGTCTCCAAGCAAGTTCCCATACTGGGACTCACTTATGACCATGCACCCTCACAGACTTGGGTCAAAGACCCCAGCATTGTCTTTCTAGCTGCAACTGAGTCCTTTCTAGAATTAAGACATTTAATGTGTGCCTGGCAGGGTGGGCAGTATGTAATCAGTGAAAGAAGGAATATCCTTGTCACCTTAAAAGATAAGCAGACATTTCTAATCTTTACCCCTGTTCCAAATTGGTACACCACAGAGCACATGGATGCAGAAGAGAGAAGTCAACTGATGTTGAAATGGGTTCATATTTTAGAAGAAAATGTAGTTTGCTTTCTGGCTTCTTTTTGCCAGGGAGGGGACTCCGAGACAAGTCAGGGAAGAGTATCCTATGGAGGAAGATGAATGATGATTTTCTCCTTAGCTCATGAGTTTCAAAGTGATGGAGGGAAACTAGATAACAGGCTATAAGCAGAAAAGAACCAGGATTTGACGGGGCAGCCCTCATCCAATAGCTGGAAGACCACAGTAAGGGACATTCAAGTGCCTGGAGTATATTCTTAAGTGATTCTGACATTGTGATGGTAAAGAAAATCCTGAGTAAATGAAGGAGTAATAACTTCTCTCTATCCATATGACACATATTGTGAAACTAAAGAGACATTGCCTTGACGTGGATTGAGACCTCTGGATAAATATGTTACGGAAGTCCAAGGAATTAACTGCATCGCAGGTGGAAAGATCCTCCTTTAGCGTAAAAGGAAAATGGGAGAGGGTTATTGGAGATCCCCCAATAATTCTTCACTTTGCTACAGCAGCTCTCTCTGGTGCACATAAATGGTGGTTTGCTTACCACACGACTTTACCAAGAGCCCACCTTATGCATAAAATAAGATTCTACTTAATTTTTTTTCTGAGAAGTATGTAAATGTACATTACAAATAGACACAAGGTCACAGAGTGATATCAACGTTAAGTATAACCATAAGAAGATGTGGTCCAGAGACTTCCTGCTTCTTGTTAATAGCAGTCCCAAGACTGGATGAAGTCAGTCTGTGGGTTCCATTCACAAAGGCAGGCAGGAAACTTAGGATTCTCTTCACACTCTTTACTCAATCCCCTGTTGAAAAACCTTTGTCTGGTCTCAGACGTCTGCATGCATTCTCCCCAACCCTATTATCTATACAGAGACCCATGCACCGCCCTCCTTCCAACGTGCACGAAACCCAGGAACCCAGGACACACTGAAGTCAAGCTCCACCTCTGCCTAGGATGGATGCCCCAACAGGAAGACGAGCTCTCATGCCCCCCGAATGGTCCATGCCTATCCCCATTCCCAAGGACAACAACATAAGGAGAAGCAGCAGAAGTTGCTGTACGGTCATGCACAGTCAGCAAAGACACGTACAATCACCCCAACACATCTGCTCCTGATCCAGCCATGCGCATCAGCCAATTCGCAGGACCTTGTGCTAATCCAGCGAGTCCTACTTCTCTTTTCTTTCTACTACTTCCTGCCAACTGGTATCTATGGATGGATGCTGAGACTAACTGATCAAAGCAGGGTTTCAGATTTACTTTCACCTGGGTTTAGATCCTGGCTGCACAATTTTCTAGTTCCATGTTTAAATGTCGGTGTTCTAATCCATAAAGTAAGACTTTGATAAATTCTTCGTGAGAACAGTGTAAATTAAATAAACAGACTCAGAGCCCCTAGCAAGGTGCCTGACAGGTGTAGGTGTACAATAAATGTGAGTTGTCATCCCCTACTACCCCCAAGGACACCAGATGGAAGAAGAAAAGCCTTGAACTATCCTGAATGGCCAGGGCAAGTCAAAGATTGAGGGATTTTCTACAAAGATGCTCCCCAAGTGGATAAAGCCACAGACTCATTCACTTTCTGACACCCTCTCAGTGATGTTACTTGGAGATGAAACCTATCAAACAGACAAGGTATGCTTCCAATGCCATGGCCACCCCTGATTCTGCCTCCTCAATTTTTTTTTGGTCATTCTGAAGTTTTTGAGGTTTCTTTTGCTTTGGATTCAGAATTTCCAGATTTGACTTGTTTCAGAAAAATTTAAGCCAAGCCATTAAAGCCTTCCTTGGCTAAATTAAATAAACTAAAATACATTGCAGTCTTCAGGAGACTCAATTGCTTTGACCTCCCCGTCTAAACCTGCAAACGCACATGTGCACACACACACACACACACACACACACACCACCACCCCACCACCACCACCCCACCACCACCATTACCACCATCACCAAGCATTTCTTTTTCTCTCCTCTGCTTTATTTTTCTTCTAAGGACCTAGTATTCTCTAACATGAAATATATTTTACTTTATCTTTATTTTCTATCTTCCTTATTAAGGTCAGAGATTTTTGTCTCTTTTATTCACAGTTGTATCCTTAGCACCTAGAACAGTTCACAGTACATAAAGAGAGTGACTGTATGTCCCAATTTCTCAGGGAAGGTCCCAGTTTATGCCTGTGGTATCTATTTAATTATTAGTAGCTTCTCTTTTCAGTCTCTGAGACATCCAAGTTTAGCCAGTCAAATATACATAGTTGATTAATAATAAATATTTGTTGAACTTAATTCATAAATTTGACCAATTTGATACTTTAATTAAGCCCATCAACTCCTGAAACCAAGAGTTTTACCTTGATGTGAATGAAATGCATATGATGTTTTAAAAGCATGAGAGTGATTGATCTCTTATAATGGTCCTGCTTTCAAAATTCTCACAAGACTGGCAAACATGTTCTGATAAACTCAAGCTCTACACAGCTGTTAGCATTGAAAAATCTTAAACGTTAATGCCTTTATTGGTAACAGTGCCAAGAAGAGATACCTATAAAAATGGGATCCTGAGAGAACTTGGGAAGCTATGCTTAATTTACCTCCCTAACTAAATCATGAGAGAAATGAATGGAATTGTAAAAGCAACCCCGTTCACCTGCCCAGAAGACTGACATCAGGATAATGTCACGTAATAGAAAACAGAGGCTTCTCTCTTAAAAATGAACTACAACACACCCAGTTAGTGTCTGGAAACAGCATCTGGCCTGTGGGAAAGCATCTCGAGATGGCAAGAAGGACTCGTATTTCCTAATCTGTGTGGGATTTTTAAGGTTGGGTAGGTAAATTTTGTGGTTCTATTCCCAAGTGGACCACTCCCCAAACAGAAGGAAACAGCCTCTAGGCAAAAAGTGGAAGGAAGCTATCCACTTCTGTCTGATGATCAAGGCAAGACAGATGGAACTTTGACTAAAGCTGCAGTATGTCCATCTCCACTCCAGAAACTACCGTAGAAATTACAATGGGGAGGGGGAAAACCTTCCCCTCGATACTCAGGGATATGACTCAGTCGTGGAGCTCTGTAATAGCTATCCTGAACATCAAATTTCTTAGACTAAGCTTCACCTGAAGTCAACGGGGAGACCTCCAGTTTTTCAAACCCTGAAGTCTATGTGGTACTCTTAGTTCCTTAAAGGGAGTCTCTTAGGGAGTGTAGGCATCCAATGTGTATTCAAAACTCAAGGCACCCTCCCTGAAACGCAAGAAAGCAGCCAAACCACAGTCCATGCAGAGCCTCCAGCCTCTACCACACGCGCAGGCCCGGACAGAATCCCTGGCAGCCATTTGAACTCCGGCGGCTCTCCCAGATGTGCACCTCATTTTAGCAGAACATGGCCCCGGCCCCTCCACCACCACCACCACCATGCTTCTTGCCCATGAGACATCCGAAGCACATCAAAGCCTTTGGCAGGAAACTTCCATGAATGTTAAACGATGTCCCCATGATGGGAGGCAGGGGAAGAGAGGTGGGGAGCAGCCCCAGCCCATGGAAGTTCCTCTCCAAAGTCTGCAAGCTGTCAGTTTGTGTGTGGACTGCCCAGCCCCCTGACCCCAGAAACGAAATCCAGACTCACTGTGGAAGCTGCCGATGCTTCTAGCCTCTGCCGCTGCCATGACACGCTGAGGGGGCCCTTCTGGCATAGCCCTTCCTGACAGTGAATGGGGGAGAGAGGGGGGCAGGGGAAGAGAGAAGAAAGGGATGAAGGCACAGGAAGGAAGCATGGAAGGACGAAAGCAAGGAGGAGAAGGGAGGTGGGTATATCCTTAACTGAATGACATGTCGCTCTTGGCCACAGCTTCCAAACACCTCTCCCATGTTACTAGAGAGAAAGGCTGACTGCATCAACTCATCCCAACTGCCCTCACTCAGGAGTCCATGGCTAGGCAGACACACCATCACACCACTCCTTGTACACGACAACCAGCTTCTTCCTTTGTGAGCCACCAAGATCCAACTGGTTTCCCTCCAAGGGTTCTACTCCTGACCAGATGAGCCTTCCAGCCAACTGACCCTCTGAAAAGAGATAGATTTTACCTAGAATTTTCATCCCTTTAGGTCAAGAAATAGCACCTTCTCCAAAGCTTCTGAGGAAATATTTGTCTTCAGCAGAAAGACCATTGAATTTATCACTACTTTTAGGGGTTTCTCTCCCAGAGGCCCTTCCCTGCCTTTCCAATTTGGAAAGGAGATGAGCTAACAGGTCGGCATCTGTAGAGAGCCTCAGCCCTCCTCCTCCTTGCTGTCAACAGAATCACCATTTATTTTCCCTGTTACCACTTGGGAAAAACTGTTTTCCCTCAAAAAGCCTCTTGAGAAGTCAGAGGAGGGTGTGTGTGTCAGGCTGCCTTAGAGAAGGAACTTATGGTACCTTAGCAATAGCATTTTTCAAGCACCTCCCAAATCAAGATCTGTGGACAGAAGACAAGAGACACAGTCCCTGTTCTCAGTCAAACCAGAGGCAGAGAAGCACAGGAATGAATCAAAAAAAAAAAAAAAAAAAAAAGAAGCACATTCAGGGCTTCCCTGGTGGCGCAGTGGTTGAGAGTCCGCCTGCCAATGCAGGGGAAAACGGGTTCGTACCCCGGTCCGGGAAGATCCCACATGCTGCGGAGCAGCTGGGCCCGTGAGCCATGGCCGCTGAGCCTGTGTGTCAGGAGCCTGTGCTCCGCAACGGGAGAGGCCACAACAGTGAGAGGCCCGTGTACCGAAAAAAAAAAAAAAAAAAAGAAGCACATTCATGAAGCAATACATCTGTGTGTGTAAACCAATAGGGCGATGCCAAGGAGACCATCCCGTGAGGACAATGAAATGGGCATCACTGGGTTTTGATGGCAGTGAGGAACAGACAGAGAGAAAAAACAAAGGGGGATATGAGAAAAAGAGCACATGGGAAGTTGGAAAGAGAAGATGTTATGGGCAGAATTCTGTCCTCCCACCAAATTCTTATGTATTAATCCCCAGTACCCCAGAATGTGACTAGATGTATAGAAAGGGTCTTTAAAGGGGTAGTTAAGGTTAAAAGGGGTCATCAGGGTGGGCCCTAATCCAATATGACTTGGATGCCTAGAAGACTAGGACATTTGGACCCAGACATGTACAGAGGGAAGATGATGTGATGACACAGGGAGAAGACGGCCGTCTACAAGTCAGGGAGAGTCAGCCTCGGAAGAAACCAACCCTGCCAACATCTTGATCTCAGACTTTTGTGGTACTTTGTTATGGCAGCCCTAGCAAACTGATGCAGAAGTCCTTATGAAACAATGAGAAAGAGCAAGTGCCATTGTGGAATGAGGGACAGGCTGGTTAGGTGTCAGGGGGCTTCTTGTGGGAGGGGACAGGAAGGAGACTGGCAGAGTGCAGGGTGAGAAATGTATATTTTGAGAAATTATATTTCCCCAAGCCTTTAAACAAGCAGGCAGAATGATGAAAAGTTTGAGAAGTATGGGATGGAGGGCTCTGAGACTGAAGGTGCACGCACTGATCCAAGTGTTGGTCTGATCAGGGTGTGAATTAGGATCGTTCCTGCCAACATTCAAAGAGCAAGTGATGCTGAGGTGCTATGAAGGAAGATATAACAGGATTTGGTGAAGAATTAGGTACAAATGGGGAAGAGACAAGTTCAAAATGACTCCCATTCCAGGAACCTCCCGAAAGAGTTTTTGTTCACGCCAACAGACTGCTGAGGAGCCCCTGTTTGAGAAGTAGGAGGTCACCACGGTGAGTAGTATCTCCAACGAGACAAGTTTCAATCACCAGTGAACTGTCCAGGGGAGACTTACAGGTTAAGCAATCAAAGAGAGAAGAGGTAGAAGCTAAAAATGTAAATTCAAACAGCTTCTGCACAAAAGCAAGAAAGGGTTATAACCATGGGAGTGTGTGAGCTTTCCAAAGTAGAGGTCTAAAATGGTGGCACTAGAACTTCCAATGGGAAGGAGAGAAACCAGTGGAAGAGGTAAAGAATGGCTATAATGGGGAGTAGATCATAGAGCATCATTAAGGCATTGAACAAGGATGTCAAGCTGTGGGGGAGTGGAGGGGCGGGAGAAGGAATGGGGCAGTTATTGATAATGTCATTCAACAGTTAGTTCAAAAAAGGATTAGACTCTTTCGAGGAAGGGAATCTGAATTTGGCCGTGGTGAAATAATTAGTGAACCCCACAATGCAGAGTCAAGGAAGGGGTAAGATCAGAAGCTTAAAAATTAAGACAGAAGATGAACACAGTGTATTATAGTAGTTGAGGAGACAAATGTAAGTTGGAGGTGGCAGAAAGGTCAAATGAAGAGTTTTCTTTAAAGTAAAAGAGATCATAGAAGACAGAAAAAAGACTTCAAGATAGAGTGAGACAAACAGTCACAGCAAGAGGTGGGCTAGAAACAGGGCAGGTGAGAGATGGTGAGGTGTGAGGGACGTGAGAAAGAATGCAGATGTGTGAATCTGTTGATATGGAGAGGGTGAATCTGGCCTAATATTTCATAGCATTACAAAAATACATATTTGACACAGTTCCTGGCATAAGCATAATAGTTCCTTAAATTACTCTGCCACTCCTAACTTTAAACTCTATCTAACTTTATGGAGACAGTACTATACTGTTAGACCATTTAAAATGTCCATTCACAAATGGCCTCACATTCTTTAAAAAACCTTACTTAGGAATCAGAATACGGAAACCAGCTCTGCCCTGCCCAACTTTTTTGTGCAATCTGAGGAATACCAACTAATCTCTCTGAGTCTCGGTTTACTGGTCTGTAAGTAGGAATAATAACAATAGCCTGGTTGACCTCAAAGTCCTTTGATGATGACCAAAGAGAAGCACTGGACCTGTGAGATGGGAGACCAACGTTCTTATTTTAACTCTACCACCAAATAGATGCATGAGCTTGAGAAACACCTGCTCTTTCTCTGGAGGTCAGTGTCTCCATCTGTCAAATAAGTGGGTTCAACAAGATGACCTCCATGTTGATTTCTAGCCAGGATTTCATGAGTTTGCTGGCGTAGATCGCTTACCCAAGTTTCATGGCATTTATCAAGGGCTCTCACAACTGGCTTAGGAACAAAAGAGGTTAATGGATGTAGGAGGACAGTCCAATTGGGTGGAGTCATAACCATGGAATGACTACATTCAAAGGATGCTGATAATTGGGTCAACATGTGCTGAGAGCAGGACTCTAGCAGTAAACCCAAGTCTTGAGCTATTCAAATTTCCAAAAAATTAAAAATATGTTTAAAGTCATCACTGGTATATTGATAAAAGTTGCAGGTGACATAGAACTGGAAGGGAGAGATCTTTCTAGGCCACAGAAAACTTTGGCAGAGTGGAACAAGGAAACAAATCTACCAAGAACTAGGCACTTTTGCTGTACATAAATTCTAAAGCAATAGCAACCGCTAAATGCTAAAGTGTGTGAAAAAGGCAAGTAGAAGATAATTTAGGATATTGGGATACTAATCCCATCGATGTGAACTTGGGCAAATAAACCTAAGTCAGCCCCAGTAATGCAAGCCCACCTCGCAAACCTCTCCCTCTGTACCTGATCCTTTAAGACTGGTACAGTCAGACATAGAGAATGGACTTGAGGACATAGGGAGGGGGAAGGGTAAGCTGGGACAAAGTGAGAGTGGCATGGACATATATACACTACCAAACGTAAAGTAGATTGCTAGTGGGAAGCATCCACATAGCACAGGGAGATCAGCTTGGTGCTTTGTGACCACCTAGAGGGGTGGGATAGGGAGGGTGGGAGAGAGATGAAAGAGGGAGGAGATATGGGGATATAAGTGTATGTGTAGCTGATTCACTTTGTTATAAAGCAGAAACTAACACACTATTGTAAAGCAATTATACTCCAATAAAGATGTTTAAAAAAAATACATAAATGCAGCTTTCTTTTTGTTGGCCACACAAAAAAAGATTGGTTCAGTCAATAAACTCACACCTATGCCTTATTACAGTCCCTCCAGTTGTGAGAAGCTAAGGTTAGAGCATGACTAAAAGGGTCCAGTAGAGTCTCTGAACTGAGGACATTAATTGGGATGGGATAGTCTAGGACTGGAACAATATGACCCAGGTACCAGCATCCCTGTTCCTATGCTCATGGTAGACATACCTGCTGATCCCACATGCTTTTTCACTGGCTCTAGATGCAGCCACCCAGCTCTTCTCGTCACTCTACTCCAAGCAATCACTACCAGTCATCAGAACACGTACCTGAGATGTACTTGCCACCCCTGGGGCATATAATACTTGGTAACAAGGCAATTAGACTTAAAAGCAACAAAAGGAGTCATTTTTAGGTATAAAGGAAATCCAGTGACATGGAAAGCATGAGACACCTTGACAATAAAGTGACCCCTCCCAAGTGTTTGGAAATGAAAAAAAATACAATCGGTCTCTTTAACATAAGCATAAAATGGATGAAAACGTGAATTTACATCCAAGGTTGTCTGAAAAAGCCTGAGTGCCTTCCAGGCCATCATGGCTCAGTTGTACACTGATGGATGCAGATAATAAAAGAATATGATCGGGCTTCCCTGGTGGCGCAGTGGTTGAGAGTCCGCCTGCCACTGCAGGGGACGCGGGTTCGTGCCCCTGTCTGGGAAGATCCCACGTGCCGTGGAGCGGCTGGGCCCGTGAGCCATGGCCGCTGAGTCTGTGCGTCCGGAGCCTGTGCTCCGCAACGGGAGAGGCCACAACAGTGAGAGGCCCGTGTACCGAAGGAAAAAAAAAAAAAAAAAAGAATATGATCATAGAGACCTGTAAAAGGATGGGCATGGAATTTGATGGTGGCAATGTTCATCCCCTCCTGGCTTCAGTCAGGGGAGAGAGGAGGATTTAAGCAGAAGACTAGGAAGCCAAGAAGTCCTTGCTATCAGATCAATAGGGATATATCAGAATTTCTTAGCTAGATGACACTGACCTTTTGATTCATCTGACTCCCTTTCTCTGACTTCTTCCTCATGTAACCTTCTCAGTGCGGTCAGGCTCCCCACACAGGCTGGCTTACTGGGAGTGAATGTTTTGATCACACAGCCTTTTAATGATCTGGTCCCCTGTGCACATTAATAAACTGTCCTCCTAACTGCAGTCTCATGGGTGTTTTAATTATTGTGAGACATTCTCTCAGGCCTTTTCACTGATAAGCAGATGTTTGGGCCTTTGGTAGGGAATCAGATCCTGTTGGCTTTTTCTTAGGTGACACCACTGCATCTTCCAGATATACCTACCCAGAATCTCCACATACTGACTATTGGTACCTGGCAAGGGGGGACCATTATAGGACCGTTAAGGAATAATGGCCGTTATGCCTTACCCATCACAAACACTTGGCATAGGGTAATATATTTTTAAATTAAGCACTTTTATTAAGCGCCTTTTATGTGAAACATCACTGTGATAAAAATGGAGTGGGTTCCTTTGCCTTTAAGGGAATTTATGCTGTAGAGGGCTACAGGACATGCATGTACCCAAATGACTCAAGGACATGACTAACTAAATAAATACAAAGATCAGGAAGTTGGGGATTGACCCATTGAGTAAGAAAATGATCAACTTCAAGAACAAACTGGGCCACAACTCAAAGGTCCATCCTGGCTACAGAGGCTGGAGAGCATGACTCAGTGGAGGAGAGGTTGTCATGGTGATTGGCAGAGTGGAAGAGATGGCCTACTGACAACCACTGCCAATCAAGTTTGGGATGATGAACTTTTTTCCAGAGTGCACATGATCATTTACTAAGCAGACTATACTGCTGGTGATGGTGGTACTGGTGGTGGTGGCAGTGGTGATAAAATCAGCAGCACCCAAGCCAACAGTTCACAAAGCTCTTGAATATCCGTTATCTCATGTTATGCACAGGAATGAGCAGTGGCCATCGAGTTGCATATAATAAGAGAGAAAAAGGAGGGAGGACTGGCCTTTAACCAGCCTTGTTTCTATCCCCAAGGCTCTAGGGCACATGACCCTAACATCTTCCTCTAGGGTAACAAGGGGCATCACACACTTAGGAGGCCTGGAGAATGAGCTCTAGTTCTGAAGGCCTTTGTCTACCACAGAATTCATGGTTATGGTTATCAAAATTTAGCTTCTTCTTGGAGCTACCAGGTCTGAAATGGGAAAGCTCTTCCTCTGACCAGCTAGAAGTGCTTTCTTTTTCCTCCTGGGCTTCCAACAGACCACCTCCAGTGGTCTACATCAGTCCCGGAAGAGTGAGTGGCTTTGTTTTTATCTCCCTGAGTTCTCTTAAGTAGGCTCTTCTTCCCTTCAGTGTTAGGATCTAGCACCAAAGACTATAATAGGAAATACCTTGGCTTGTAAGTAACTTTAAATTATTTAAAATTTCTTATACAGATGGTCCCCAACTTATGATAGTTCAACTTCAGCGTAGTGTGAAAGCGATATGCATTGGGTAGAAATAGTACATCGAATTTTGATCTTTTCCTGGGCTAGCGATAATGCAGCAGGATACTCTGTCGTGACGTTGGGCAGCAGCAATGAGCCTCAGCTGCCGGTCAGCCATGAGATCACAACCCACACACTTACAACTATTCTATACCAATACGACCCTTCTATTTTTCACTTTCAGTACAGTAGTCCATAAATTACATTAGACATTCAATACTGTATTATAAAATACTCTTCGTGTTAGATGATTTTGTCCAAGTAGGCTAATGTAAGTGTTCTGAGCACGTTTAAGGTAGGTGAGGCTAGGCCATGATGGTCAGTGGCTTAGGTGTATTAAATGCCTCTTTGACTTAGGATATTTTCAAATTACAATGGGTTTATCAGGAAGTAACTCCATCGTAAGTCGAGGAAGATCTGTATATAATTTCTACCTTATTCATTTACATAGAATAATAACTACCATCTATTGAGTGCCTAATAGGTACCAGGCAATTTGCATACATTATCTTATTTAACCCACACAAAAGAAGAAATTGTTCTCATTTTTTTTTTTTCAGATGAGGATCTCAGGCTTAGAGAATTTAAGAACATTTCCTAAGGTCACATAGCTCATAAGCAGAAGCTCAGGATTCAAAGGAATATCTATCTGCTGGACTCCACAATTAGTGGGTACTTTGCCCATTTTCTCTTGGGTTCTCCCCATCCCCACCTCAGCTTTGTCCTGTGGGATTGGCTAAACTTAAAAAATAAACAACTGGGAGTAAAAACTCTGTTTAAAATTCTGAATATCAAACGCTATGTTGACCCAGTCCTCCTCCCTCTCCTCCTGTTTAGACTCAGATCACAAAGTCCTGGGCTTTGAGGATTAGGAGAGAAATACAGTCTCCTACTAGGAGGAAGTCAAGGGGACATACTGTTCTCTTTACATGCAAATATCTTAATTACAGCTGGTAGAGAAGATATTTGTATGGTAATTTATGTATCTTTATATGTTATATATTCAGCTTGCCATTAAAAAAAAAAAAGCCCTTTATACTTGAGGACCCCAAACCCGGTCTGTTATAATACTCGCCACTGTCAAGTTATAAAGAGGCTGCTATCCCCACCGTCCACAGGAGCAGAGAAGGATAAAGTGAATCAACACCCTGCTGTCTTCTCCTCTCCTTTCTTGAGGTTGGGTTCCAGTATAAACATGCTTCAAGTTCTTGAAACTTTCTGATGAGGATTCTCCCTGTCCTTATTTTTCCACAATATCTATCCCCATGGAGATCAGGCTGACTATGATAGCATCTATCCCATGCCTGCACCACTGTCACTGACAAAAGGAAACAACTAGATTTCAATATTACAAGGAAGTGAAATCAAATTTAGGAGACCCCTGGAAACTGCTCTCAGAAAGAGGATATTATTTTTTTGGCATGTCAAGGGAGGGAGATATTTATATCCCATTGATTCCCCTCCAGCGAATAAAACACAACCAATTACCTATTTTGGTCTCACTGAACATCTTCTTCACGTTTTCCTGAGTGTTATAATGTCTGTTTTATAATATAAACTGTGTTTATCTCCTCTAAGGATATAGGACAATATAGACTTATTTTGCAGCAGGTAAAATTCTGGCTAGACATAACTGAGAACTTCCCACTTCTAAAGGGTGTTATGAATTAGAAAGAAAAATATAGATATATCTCTCACTAATGATAGCTTCCCTTTGCCACAGCTGGAGGGAATAAGGAGGAGCCAGTGGAATCCCAGGAGATGCACCGGAATAGAGCAAGCAAACCATCTGTCGGGAATGATTTTGAAGCTGTTCTGCCTGGGGCCACAGGGGTGAAGTAGATGACATTTAAGGCTCCTTCCAGCTTCATGTTTCTTTAAAATTGAATGATTTGGCATTTGTTCATCTGTTTTTAACACTCTAGGGATGCAGAATGGACTAGGTGGCCTAAAATATGCATTTGTAAAAAATCCATCCTGACCCTCCATTTCACTGTCATTCTTTTTCAAGTTTACAATACAAAACGGATAGAGGCTTTGGGTTCCCAGGCCCTAGCCTTGAGTTCACCTTTCCCAGCCCCACTAATTCCAATGGCTTCTCTTCCACACTCCACTGCTAACCCCACAGCAAACAGCCTTTTTGTCTCTTCCCTGTACCACTGCCATGGCTTTAGTGGCCTCGGGTCCCAGCCGTCTCTCCTACACACCACTGCCTGATGACTGGTCCTCACAGAGCCTCATTTACACTAAAACAGATGACAAACTTCCCATGACTGTCTTTCAGCTACCCACGTCAGAACAGCTGGCCTTTCAAGAGCCGCCATAGTGGTCCCATCCTTCCTTTACAAACATCCTTCCATGCATCTTTCATGTATCCTCAGGTTTGGCTGGTTGAGTGACACACTGTTCCAGATCACTCTCCTGGTTTGCCTATTTCAAAGCTATCTTTATTCCTCCTAAAATTCAACCCACTGACTGCCTCAAGACCCAAATCATCCCTCTAATTACATGGGCTTTTGAAATTGGTAACCCTATTGTGTTATGGTGGAATTACAAATTGTCATCCTGTTTTACACTCCCTATGAAAATTTCATTTCCTTGGGAATACAGATTGCATTCTCTTCATCCTTGCACATAGTCAGGGAATTGTATTGAATCCTGTCCCCAGCACATGGATCTTCTCAATGGCTAGGGGATTTGGCACAAGGGGAAATAAACCAGGATGGACAAGTTTAGCAAATGTACAAAGTGGATCACTCATCCTAAGGCTGTATAAAGGCTCTAACACTGACTTGTTGCTGGAGAATCTCAAGGTCTTGAACACATCGCCAACCCTCTCCAAGGCTTAACTATAAAACGGAAGCCAATAATATCTGACCTGGAAGATTTCAGAAGACCCTCTTCCTTTCCCAGTAGAGCACTAAGAAACTGGTGAGAAAGTGCAAAGCCCCACAATCAGCATGTGTAAAATGAGCATGTCTCCTCCAGCTGGTTTTGGTGTGAGGGCTTACATGATCAAGCAGGGAGCCCCAGGAGACAGGAGAATCAGACGGGATTCAAGAGCAGAGTTACTCATCCACTGATTCTCTGCTGCTACTATTCTGGTTGTCACCTCTGTCACTGTTAGGTGTAGCTGGAACACATAAGATGTGCCCTAGATCTTAACTGGGGAGCCTATTGAAGGGATCCCGATGCTTGGCCCTGCAGGGCATGGAAGCCCTTCCACAAAAGTGATGCCTATTCAGGCTCCTCTTGGTCTGGCCTAATCCACTTCCTGCCTAACTCTGAATTCCCATTCTGACTCCATTCATTCTTTCACGCATTTGTTCATATGTTTATTGGGTGTCTGCCAAGTTCTAGGTCCTGTGCCGGGCACGGAGGACGGCAGAGTGAACAGGAAGGTGAACTCCTGGCCCTCTGCATCAGTAGGATCAGAGCACCAATCTCTTCCACCCCCATTCTTCCTGTATCAGCATACCACCTCCCCTCCAAATCAAAACATCTGAAAACATTTCTATTCTGGAATCCCAACCTCCTCTTCTTCAGGACTTTCTTTAATTCCAGATTTGAGCCCTAAACTCTTAGTGTTGTCTGATATTCTGAGAAAGATATAATGGTACCAAAACCCCACCCTTGTCAAAGCCAGGTTAAAGGCAGTCTCAGAAGTGTATGAGTCAGTGACCCATACAAGGAAAAGGGATCTGTCATGGGGCATAGTCTTAAGAAGTGTGAACAAATTGCTCTGGCACTCACTCTGGTGCAGAGATGTTTGTTTTCTCTCTGTAAATATGTAACAGGAAATTAGGCAGTTCACCTTTGTACCTCATTTTCATGTCACTCGTGCATGAGCCAGATGGCAGCTCTTTGTTTTAAAAAATTAAAAAGGAAAGAATAGAAGGAGGAGTTTATCTCCACCTCCCCCTCTGCCCTCCTATACACACCCTGGAATCTACACTGGGCAGATGAGCGCGCGTGTGCACACACACATACACACACACACACACGCCTGAATTATCTGCATTTAGCTGTGTTAGGTACCAGAAATCAGCAAACTCCTAGACCCAACAGATTTCAGTAACGTATGGTAGCCGAGAGGTGCAAACCTGTCCCGGGTGTCAGCTTGCAAAGAGGATCCTTCAGCGTTCTTGCTATCTAATAAATCACTGCATTCCCCCAGAGTCTCAGCCAGTGTACCAAACAACAAAAATCTTTCATAAATCACCTGAACATGGACTTAGCTCTAAGATTCATGAGCAAGACCATATAAACACAGACCAGAAGAACAGGCAAGTACTGATGACCCAGTATTTCTAGTTAAGTTGAAACCTTGGGAGGGACATTTTCCAGAGGTGGTCAACATAAAGACTCTGCTTCTTTGGGGCAGCTACACGATCCCAGTTTATTTTCAGTGGTCAGGAGGTCCTTCTCTCTGACCCAAGAATTACATGTGGAAATAAGATTATCCCTGAGGTTCTCCTGCCTTGGGTGTGAAGGGGACTAAGGAAAATAAACAATAGTTTATCCAGTAAGTAGTGTATTCCAGGCTCTTTACACAGATCAACTTGCTTAACATCAAAAATAACCTGATTGAGAGACCATGTTTGTCCTCATTTGAAAAACGGGGAAATTAAATAGAGGTTTCAGGAAAGCACATTGAGGTCCCATGGCTGTTAATGGCAGTGTTAGGATGTGAACATAGGTAACATTGGGCCCAAATACAGAACTCCCTTGTCACCTTGATGTCTTCCAATATGGATAATAAGACTTCACAGTTTATTACTGATATGACCTCAGGCAAGTCTACTTCTGCCTTTTGTTTTACAGAAGGTGAGGGAGGGTATGGGGCTGTGTACACATGACAACCTTGTGAGCACCTGTACTGAACATGAAGATATGACACAAGCTGCTCTTTGAATATGCAGAGTATAATATCTACCCACCATGAGTGGATATGCAGTTCTCTGATGGTGCATTGTGTTTTTACTGCAATAGCTATCCATTTTTGTTTTTGTTTTAAGTTTTTGGCTGCACCCAAGGCATGTGGGATCTTAGTTCCCCAACCAGGGATCGAACCCATGCTTCCTGCATTGGAAGGCAGAGTCTTAACCACTGGACTGCCAAGTAAGTCCCAGCTATCCTTTTTTTATTTTATACTTCCTTGGGACCAAAGACACACATTTTCAAGCCAGCTGGCCTCTGCTTATACCTGGCTTAGAACTCATGAAAAGGGAACTGCAGATACCTGGTATGTGAACATCTTCCCACCTCCCTCTCCCATCCTTGAATTCCAATCTGCCCTGGAGCCCACAGAAACGAGATGGATTTACTCCTTGTAGCTCTCCCAGGTATAAAGAGAAACAGTTCACAACTGTTCAAGTCAGGGCACAGCAGGATCGTTTGGAGATGTAATCTTTTTTTTCTTCTCTCTTTTAAATCAAAATCAAGAAATATTAACTGCACTCCCTGAAGCAAGCTTAAAGTTGAGTTTGCACACATTCTGGTCAGATATTGTTTCCCAACACCCTGGTAAAGCCAGTGGAGACCAGATTGGTATGATCAAACATCTGCCTCACACAGGAAAACAATGATCCATCCCTTGCTTTTATCAACAACAACATAAATCTGAGCTCAGCCAGACAGGCCAGCAAACCCCATTATGCAGAGTGCAGAGGCAATTAAACGGTGCCAGCTCCAGCTAGACTCAAGAAATCTATGACCCATGGGCCCTTAGTAACCACACTGATGCCTCTCTTGGAAATGACTGAAAAAAAAATTGGTCTAGATGCGAAAGAAAGACTCCACTTTGATATTTCCTGGCAGGTGTGCCCTGCCCATCCGTCTGTGCCTACTGCTACATCATGCTCCTTTTTCCATATCTAGGGATGTTGGACTGGGCAGGTAGCTAGAGAAACTGCCCAGTTTTCTGCAGACTTTCTACCTTCGTTACTGTTTGGTCTACTTTGCTTTATATTCTCATGATGGTCGATCATCTGCCATCTTTTGGTTGTACCATGAACTCATCCATTTTTAGCCACAAAAGGAACTTCTCAAATATTCCATTTTTCTCCAGGTTATGGCTAAAATAAAGTGTTTTGAGTGATCCCTTATAACGTCTGGGCAATGTTGTCTAGGTAAAGCCATCAAGAGCATCCAGACAGAATTGATTTACAGATGCCAACCCCAAACCCCCAGCCTCCTGACCCACCATGCTCAGGCCAAAAAGACATATATCTAGGTCCTTTGATTCACAATATGATCATTCATTCTGTACAAAGAAGATGAGGGGACTTCCGGGTAAGATGGCGGAAGAGTAAGATACGGAGATCACCTTCCTCCCCACGGATACACCAGAAATACAGCTACACGTGGAACAACTCCTACAGAACACCTACTGAACGCTGGCAGAAGACCCCAGACCTCCCAAAAGGCAAGAAACTCCCCACATACCTGGGTAGGGCAAAGCGGAGAGATTCCCGCACAGAGGATCGGTGCCGAGCGGCACTCACCAGCCCGAGAGGCTTGTCTGCTCGCCCGCCGGGGCGGGCAGTGCTGGAAGCTGAGGCTTGGGCTTCGGTCAGAGCGCAGGGAGAGGACTGGGGCTGGCGGCGAGAACTCAGCCTGAAGGGGGCTAATGTGCCACAGCTAGCCGGGAGGGAGTCCGGGAAAACTCTGGAGCTGCCGAAGAGGCAAGAGACTTTTTCTTCCCTCTTGGTTTCCTGGTGCGCGAGGAGAGGGGATTAAGAGCGCTGCTTAAAGGGGCTCCACAGACGGGCGCGAGTCTTGACTGAAAGCGCGGAGCCCAGTGACGGGCGTGGGACGCTGGGGCTGCTGCTGCCGCCGCCAAAAAGCCTGTGTGCGAGCGCAGGTCACTGTCCACACCGCCCTTCCGGGAGCCTGTGCAGCCCGCCACTGCCGGGGTCCCGGGATCCAGGGGCGGCTTCCCTGGGAGAACGCACGGCGCGCCTCGGGCTGGTGCAACATCACGCCGACCTCTGCCGCTGCAGGCTCGCCCCGCACTCCGTGCCCCTCCCTCCCGCCCGGCCTGAGTGAGCCAGAGTCCCCGAAGAGGCTGCTCCTTTAACCCTGTCCTGTCTGAGCGAAGAACAGACGCCCTCCGCCGACCTACACGCAGAGGCGGGGCCAAATCCCAAGCTGAGACCCAGGAGCTGTGAGAACAAAGGAGAGAAAGGGAAACCTCTCCCAGCAGCCTCAGAAGCAGCGGATTAAAGCTCCACAATCAACTTGATGTACCCTGCATCTGTGGAATACATGAATAGACAACAAATCATCCCAAATTGAGGAGCCAGGAGTCAGTGCTGTGCCTCTGAGGTGGGAGAGCCAACTTCAGGACACTGGTCCACAAGAGACCTCCCAGCTCCACATAATATCAAACGGCGAAAATCTTCCAGAGATCTCCATCTCAACACCAGCACCCAGCTTCACTCAACGACCAGCAAGCTACAGTGCTGGACACCCTATGCCAAACAACTAGCAAGACAGGAACACAACGCCACCCATTAGCAGAGAGGTGGCCTAAAATCATAAAAAGTCCGCAAACACCCCAAAACACACCACCAGACGTGGACCTGCCCACCAGAAAGACAAGATACAGCCTCATCCACCAGAACACAGGCACTAGTCCCCTCCACCAGGAAGCCTACACAACCCACTAAACCAACCTTAGCCACTGGGGACAGACACCAAAAGCAACGGGAACTACGAACCTGCAGCCTGCAAAAAGGAGACCCCAAACACAGTAACATAAGCAAAATGAGAAGACAGAAAAACACACAGCAGGAGAAGGAGCAAGACAAAAACCCACCAGACCTAACAAATGAAGAGGAAATAGGCAGTCTACCTGAAAAAGAATTCAGAATAATGATGGTAAAGATGATCCAAGATTCTATTTCCCAGATCCAAAATCTTGGAAATAGAATAGACAAAATGCAAGAAACAGTTAACAAGGACCTAGAAGAACTAAAGATGAATCAAGCATCGATTAAAAACACAATAAATGAAATAAAAAATACTCTAGATGGGATCAATAGCAGAATAACTGAGGCAGAAGAACGGATAAGTGAGGTGGAAGATAAAATAGTGGAAATAACTGCTGCAGAGCAAAATAAAGAAAAAAGAATGAAAAGAACAGAGGACAGTCTCAGAGACCTCTGGGACAACATTAAACGCACCAACATTCGAATTATAGGGGTTCCAGAAGAAGAAGAGAAAAAGAAAGGGACTGAGAAAATATTTGAAGAGATTATAGTTGAAAACTTCCCTAATATGGGAAAGGAAATAGTTAATCAAGTCCAGGAGGCACAGAGAGTCCCATACAGAATAAATCCAAGGAGAAATACGCCAAGACACATATTAATCAAACTGTCAAAAATTAAACACAAAGAAATCATCTTAAAAGCAGCAAGGCAAAAACAACAAATAACACACAAGGGAATCCCCATCAGGATAACAGCTGATCTCTCAGCAGAAACTCTACAAGCCAGAAGGGAGTGGCAGGACATAATTAAAGTGATGAAGGAGAAGAACCTGCAACCAAGATTACTCTACCCAGCAAGGATCTCATTCAGATTTGATGGAGAAATTAAAACGTTTACAGACAAGCAAAAGCTGAGAGAGTTCAGCACCACCAAACCAGCTTTACAACAAATGCTAAAGGAACTTCTCTAGGCAAGAAACACAACAGAAGGAAAAGACCTACAATAACGAACCCAAAACAATTAAGGAAATGGGAATAGGAACATACATATCGATAATTACCTTAAATGTAAATGGACTAAATGCTCCCACAAAAAGACACAGATTGGCTGAATGGATACAAAAACAAGACCCATATATATGCTGTCTACAAGAGACCCACTTCAGACCTAGAGACACATACAGACTGAAAGTAAGGGGATGCAAAAAGATATTCCATGCAAATGGAAACCAAAAGAAAGCTGGAGTAGCAATTCTCATATCAGACAAAATAGACTTTAAAATAAAGACTACTAGAAGAGACAAAGAAGGACACTACATAATGATCAAGGGATCGATCCAAGAAGAAGATATAACAATTGTAAATATTTATGCACCAAACATAGGAGCACCTCAATACATAAGGCAAATACTAACAGCCATAAAAGGGGAAATCGACAGTAACACAATCATAGTAGGGGACTTTAACACCCCACTTTCACCAATGGACAGATCATCCAAAATGAAAATAAATAAGGAAACACAAGCTTTAAATGATACATTAAACAAGATGGACTTAATTGATATTTATAGGACATTCCATCCAAAAACAACAGAATACACATTTTTCTCAAGTGCTCATGGAACATTCTCCAGGATAGATCATATCTTGGGTCACAAATCAAGCCTTGGTAAATTTAAGAAAATTGAAATTGTATCAAGTATCTTTTCCGACCACAATGCTATGAGACTAGATATCAATTACAGGAAAAGAGCTGTAAAAAATACAAACACATGGAGGCTAAACAATACACTACTTAATAACGAAGTGATCACTGAAGAAATCAAAGAGGAAATTAAAAAATACCTAGAAACAAATGACAATGGAGACACGATGACCCAAAACCTATGGGATGCAGCAAAAGCAGTTCTAAGAGGGAAGTTTATAGCAATACAATCCCACCTTAAGAAACAGGAAACATCTCGAATAAACAGCCTAACGTTGCACCTAAAGCAATTAGAGAAAGAAGAACAAGAACATCCCAAAGTTAGCAGAAGGAAAGAAATCATAAAAATCAGATCAGAAATAAATGAAAAAGAAATGAAGGAAACAATAGCAAAGATCAATAAAACTAAAAGCTGGTTCTTTGAGAAGATAAACAAAATTGATAAACCATTAGCCAGACTCATCAAGAAAAAAAGGGAGAAGACTCAAATCAATAGAATTAGAAATGAAAAAGGAGAAGTAACAACTGACACTGCAGAAATACAAAAGATCATGAGAGATTACTATAAGCAACTCTATGCCAATAAAATGGACAATGTGGAAGAAATGGACAAATTCTTAGAAATGCACAACCTGCCAAGACTGAATCAGGAAGAAATAGAAAATATGAACAGACCAATCACAAGCACTGAAATTGAAACTGTGATAAAAAATCTTCCAACAAACAAAAGCCCAGGACCAGATGGCTTCACAGGCGAATTCTATCAAGCATTTAGAGAAGAGCTAACACCTATCCTTCTCAAACTCTTCCAAAATGTAGCAGAGGGAGGAACACTCCCAAACTCATTCTACGAGGCCACCATCACCTTGATACCAAAACCAGACAAGGATGTCACAAAGAAAGAAAACTACAGGCCAATATCACTGATGAACATAGATGCAAAAATTCTCAACAAAATACTAGCAAACAGAATCCAACAGCACATTAAAAGGATCATACACCATGATCAAGTGGGGTTTATTCCAGGAATGCAAGGATTCTTCAATATACGCAAATCAATCAACGTGATACACCATATTAACAAATTGAAGGAGAAAAACCATATGACCATCTCAATAGATGCAGAGAAAGCTTTCGACAAAATTCAACACCCATTTATGATAAAAACCCTGCAGAAAGTAGGCATAGAGGGAACTTTCCTCAACATAATAAAGGCCATATATGACAAACCCACAGCCAGCATCGTCCTCAATGGTGAAAAACTGAAACCATTTCCACTAAGATCAGGAACAAGACAAGGTTGCCCACTCTCACCACTCTTATTCAACATAGTTTTGGAAGTTTTAGCCACAGCAATCAGAGAAGAAAAGGATATAAAAGGAATCCAAATCGGAAAAGAAGAAGTAAAGCTGTCACTGTTTGCAGATGACATGATACTATACATAGAGAATCCTAAAGATGCTACCAGAAAACTACTAGAGCTAATCAATGAATTTGGTAAAGTTGCAGGATAAAATAATTAATGCACAGAAATCTCTGGCATTCCTATACACTAATGATGAAAAATCTGAAAGTGAAATCAAGGAAACACTCCCATTTACCATTGCAACAAAAAGAATAAAATATCTAGGAATAAACCTACCTAAGGAGACAAAAGACCTGTATGCAGAAAATTATAAGACACTGATGAAAGAAATGAAAGATGATACAAATAGATGGAGAGATGTACCATGTTCTTGGATTGGAAGAATCAACATTGTGAAAATGACTCTACTACCCAAAGCAATCTACAGATTCAATGCAATCCCTATCAAACTACCACTGGCATTTTTCACAGAACTAGAACAAAAAATTTCACAATTTGTATGGAAACACAAAAGACCCCGAATAGCCAAAGCAATCTTGAGAACGAAAAATGGAGCTGGAGGAATCAGGCTCCCTGACTTCAGACTATACTACAAAGCTACAGTAATCAAGACAGTATGGTACTGGCACAAAAACAGAAAGATAGATCAATGGAACAGGATAGAAAGCCCAGAGATAAACCCACGGACATATGGTCACCTTATCTTTGATAAAGGAGGCAGGAATGTACAGTGGAGAAAGGACAGTCTCTTCAATAAGTGGTGCTGGGAAAACTGGATAGGGACACATAAAAGTATGAGATTAGATCACTCCCTAACACCATACACAAAAATAAGCTCAAAATGGATTAAAGACCTAAATGTAAGGCCAGACACTATCAAACTCTTAGAGGAAAACATAAGCAGAACACTCTATGACATAAATCACAGCAAGATCCTTTTTGACCCACCTCCTAGAGAAATGGAAATAAAGACAAAAATAAACACATGGGACCTAATGAAACTTAAAAGCTTTTGCACAGCAAAGGAAACCATAAACAAGACCAAAAGACAACCCTCAGAATGGGAGAAAATATTTGCAAATGAAGCAACCGACAAAGGATTAATCTCCAAAATTTATAAGCAGCTCATGCAGCTCAATAACAAAAAAACAAACAACCCAATCCAAAAATGGGCAGAAGACCTAAATAGACATTTCTCCACAGAAGATATACAGACTGCCAACAAACACATGAAAGGATGCTCAACATCTTTACTCATTAGAGAAATGCAAATCAAAACTACAATGAGATATCATCTCACACCAGTCAGAATGGCCATCATCAAAAAACTAGAAACAATAAATGCTGGAGAGGGTGTGGAAAAAAGGGAACACTCTTGCACTGCTGGTGGGAATGTGAATTGGTACAGCCACTATGGAGAACGGTATGGAGGTTCCTTAAAAAACTACAAATAGAACTACCATATGACCCAGCAATCCCACTACTGGGCATATACCCTGAGAAAACCATAATTCAAAAAGAGACATGTTGGGCTTCCCTGGTGGCACAGTGGTTGAGAGTCCACCTGCCGATGCAGGGCACACGGGTTCGTGCCCCGGTCCAGGAAGATCCCACATGCCGCGGAGCGGCTAGGCCCGTGAGCCATGGCCGCTGAGCCTGCGCATCCGGAGCCTGTGCTCCGCAACGGGAGAGGCCACAGCAGTGAGAGGCCCGCGTACCGCAAAAAAAAAAAAAAAAAAAAAAAAAAAAAAAAAAAAAAAGAGACATGTACCAAAATGTTCATAGCAGCCCTATTTACAATAGCCCGGAGATGGAAACAACCTAAGTGTCCATCATCGGATGAATGGGTAAAGAAGATGTGGCACATATATACAATGGAATATTACTCAGCCATAAAAAGAAATGAAATTGAGCTATTTGTAATGAGGTGGATGGACCTAGAGTCTGTCATACAGAGTGAAGTAAGTCAGAAAGAGAAAGACAAATACTGTATGCTGACACATATATATGGAATTTAAGAAAAAAAATATCATGAAGAACATAGGGGTAAGACAGGAATAAAGACACAGACCTACTAGAGAATGGACTTGAGGATATGGGGAGGGGGAAGGGTAAGCTGTGACAAAGTGAAAGAGCGGCATGGACATATATACACTACCAAACGTAAGGTAGATAGCTAGTGGGAAGCAGCCGCATAGCACAGGGAGATTAAAAAAAAAAAAAAATAGAACTACTGCTGTTAACCATGGAAGCTAAAGCAATTGAAAAAAATGGAAGTAGTAACACATTTATAATTTTGCTAATGTCACATTACAAAGAAGAATATTTTAAGTTTAAAATATTTAAAAAATTTTAAAATTTGCTTATAAAGGCAACGTCTTTAGTCTTTGTCAAGTTTTTCCTTAAAGTTTAAGATTTCATATTTGTATATATAGTTTTTGTTTATCAAAATGGGTGCCATTTTATGAATAAAGTTATGTGGTATTTACTTATAGAAAAAAAAAAAAAAGAAAAGAAGATGAGGGAAATGGCTGCCATGCCTCTCAACCTCCAAAACATTGCCCCACCCTCTCCTTATACACCATCCAAACACCTTACCCATTCAAAGACCCCAAAGTAAATCTTCCAAACATTTGAGGCATCTGCCTCCCAATCAACTTGCAGAAGTTATCCTATCTCTGTATACAGGTTGCACCCATATTTCTCCTTTTGGGAATAAATGTCACTCATACCCACCCGTCCTTTCCCTGGTAATAATAACATTGTCAGAACCACTCTCTGGTCCATGGGAAGATGATTTCCAAATACAAAGGGGAGCAAAATAAGACACCTATTAATATAAAGTAGACACTTTCATAGAGGTAAAATTGAACGTGATATCTCCTCTCACAATCAAAAAGCTTTTCCTAAGGCCCACCTGTACCTCTCTCCAAAGTTGGCAATGAGAACCTGCTTCCTTCCCTCATCTTTCCTACGCCATTTGGATAATTCTGCTCAGCAATATGTTAACCATTTTTGCTATTTTATGTTGGGTTCTGACTTCTTATCAAGATCTACCTTTGAAAACAAGCCTATAAGCTCACCAAATAATGTTAAAGAATAGAATGTGTCATGGGTGAGGCTGGATAGGGAACTGAGTTGAAAGATGTTAAAATGTAGCACCAAGTTGAGCTTGTCCATGTGTGCATTTGGGGATATGTGTGTGTGTGTGTGTGTGTGTGTGTGTGTGTATCTGTTTGCATGAAGAATGAGTATTGATGGAAGTAAGAACACAGTGCATTATGTCATTGCAGTGTAAGGATACAGTCAAGTATCCCTATCCAGGTGGAAGGGAGGAGTGAGCTACCCAGAGAATAATTAACAGGTATGTTGAGATGCAGGAGTGGCCAAAGGATAAGCATCAAGTGTATATCTGGGCACAGATGTGTATATGTGTGCTCCGGAGTAACAGGGTTAATGGACAATGACAAAGACATGTGAGAAGGCACTAGCTCTGCCACGGATTGCTGCATCTGGAGAAGCCACCTTACCCTGTAGTAATCAGTGCTGTAGACATCTCTGGACATGCCGAAGTCTCCGATCTTCACCAGCAGGTTAGCTCCAACCAGGCAGTTCCTGGTGGCCAGGTCCCGGTGCACAAAATGCTGGGAGGCCAGGTACACCATGCCAGAGGCAATCTGACTGGCAATGTGGAGCATTTGAGAGAGCCCCAGCTCTCCTTTTGCCTGGCGTGGCTGCCCGTCCACAAGGATCATTGCATCTGGCCCATGGGCCCTGTGGGGTTAGGGGGAGAAGGGAGGGGGCAGAGAGAATTAAGGAGATCAAGGGGAAATGTCTTCTTGAGTTCCTGTTCTCTGGAATGCACCACAGAAATGAATGAGATCTCTGCTCAGTCTACTTATGGACTATTTCTATCTACCCAAAATGATATTCTGTGAGTGTGGATATGGTCAAACTCTACAACCAGATTCCCAACTAAGATGACAGCAGACATGCTTTAACCAATCAGGGACTGAACCTACTCTTGAATATGTTATGGTTATCCAGGGGCTTCCCAGGTTCTTGATGTCCACTACAGAACAATTAATAAAACAATTAACTCTTACACAGCCCTTACTATGTTCCACACACTGCTCTAAGTATCTTAAATATTATATATTAATTCACTCAATCTTCCCACCCCAATTTTGAAGATAAGGAAACTGAGGCACGAAATGATCAGATCACTTGGTCAAAGTCACAGAGGTCCCACAGTGGCCACATGGGTGACATGTAGCTCTGGAAGAGAGTTCTGAACTTTAAGCTTCCAGAGGGCTTGTTAAATACAATTCCTGGGCCCCTACGATTCTGATTGGCTAGGCAGAGCTCATTCATTTGCATTTCCCAGTGCTGATGCTTCCAGGGCTGATACAGTCTACATTTCGGGTAGCAACGCTCTTCAGTCTACCTCCTAACCTCTCCACCACACTGTCTAGGATTGGGTAACTTCTGTTAACGGCAAGATGGGATGAAGAGACCCTGTGACCCTGAGGCAGAGACTTGGGCAGCCAGAGCACCTACTCCATCCCAAATCATGGCCCAGATTTGTTATCCTAACAACTTGCCCTGTCATATCAGTCACTTTTAGTGTTCACTCTTTTCTCTAGAAAGCCCAGTCAGCTGTAATCACACCCAGGGCCCTTATTTATGAAGTTGTGAGCCAAGGAGCCCTGGTGTACAATGACACCTCAGCCTGTTTTACTGCTTCTCCAGTTTCCACTGAAAGGTACCATTAAATATAACATGTTCATTTTATTATCTCCTGTGGGCTCTGCCTACCTCATGCCTCCAAAGGAGAACTACTACATCAGCTCACAAGGAAGAGGGATCAGCAGGCAAGCCACATTCCCACTTACCAGGAGAGTACACTGCAGCCTGCCCCTAAAACGCACCAACTGGGAGATGCAAGAGCAGGAAGGGCCTTCTTCTCTCTTTTTCTTTTTCTTCCTGTTCCCTTAGAGCGGGCATGACAGTGGTACGGAGTGGCACTCAGGACCTCTCTTTAGCCTCGCTGGTGGCACTTGGGGCTGAAGGCACCACTGAATCTATGGGGAGGGCTTGATGGAAAATGGACCATGTCCCTCTGACCTCAGGGAAATGGAAGCACAGGAAGATCCCGAGTCCTGAGAAAGGATGCTGCCCGTATTAGAAACTACCATGGTTCACAGTTCTGATAAAATAATAATTGTAATACTTTTAATCGTAGCTACCATTGACTGAACACCTAGCTACATGGGAAACTTGTCCAGGCCTTATACAAATATAGTCATTGAATACTCAACAACAAACATGTGACGCAGTTATGAATAGTCTCATTTTCCGGGAGAGAGAATTAAGGGTTAATAACTTGCTCCAGGTTACATCACTAAGACATATTCAGAATATGAACCCAAGTCTGTCTTACACTAAGGACTCAATTCTTCAGGAAAGGAGTAAATTTCACTGTGAAACCGAGTTCAGGAAGTTTAGAAAAGCCTACAGATACTTTCCAATTCCTCTAGGGCCAATTTTGGAAACCTGCTACCAACCCTTTCCATTCCCTCCTCAAAACACCACAGCACTCAGTTGAATGTCCCACTTCAAGGAGATGCTCATCAAGGTTTGGGGAGTGTGCTAGAGTTTGCCATAACCCACATCTGAGCTCTGGAAATCTCATTCTCAGCAGTGGAATCACACCCTAAAAGCGTCCAGGACCTGAGTGTTCAATGTGCTTCCTGGGACCCTGGATTCCACAGACGCTCACACATGCCTGCTTCTTTCACATCTGGGCACTACTTGGAGGTAACAGGTATGAGAGGCAGAGAAGTGCTAACTCTGCTGTGTCAGTGAGATGCTATCTCCCAAAACCCCACTGTAACTCCATCCAGAACATCTGCTTGGGGTTTCAGTCTCTTAAAAGTTCCATCAGGAGCCCCTCAAAATCCAGATGATCTTGCTCCAGGCTTGTGGAAACCCTTCTTACAAAAAATCCAATCCTTCTAGAACAGTGCTAGCCAACAGAACTTTCTATTAATGGAAATGTTCTATACTGCACTGCCCAATATGGTAGCCACTAGCCACATGTGGCTATTGAGTACTTGAAGTGTGGCTAGTGAGACAGAGGAATTTTTAAATTTTATTTAAATTTAGTTATTGTAAATTTAAATTTAAGTAGCCATATGTGGTTACTATACTGGATAGCCCAGTTCTAAGTTTATCTGGGGGAAAATCTGCCCTTGGATTCAACCAACTCTCTCCCAGTGAGTTTGTAACCTTGTACCTTCTTATTCATCATCAAAAAGTCTCTGACAAAAGGTTTTCAGGAGGTGTGGAAGGTGCTAGCCTCACTTTGCTAGTGAGAACATAAGGCGCAAAGTCAGAAAGCTATTCACAGCATCAGGGGAAGGGCTGGCCCTAGAATCTTAAAGTTGGAAGTTACAGGCTGGCAGGTCCTCTGATCTCCCTCCTTGGACCCATTTCACACCTGCCCTGTCTACCTTAGAGTCAGGAAGAAGAGTACAGGTTCCTTTTCATAGCATCCTCAACATCCCCCCCTAGAAATCAGGGGCAAAGGCCTATATCCACCTGCTCAGGAGGTAATGTAGAAAAATGAAAGGTTGTTTTCATTTCTAATCTCCAGACTGAAGTGTTCAGAGGACCAGTAGGACTTCTGGCTCCAGAGAGAACCCCAGGGGTTCGGTGGGGGTTAGGGGCATGGATGGCCATCCTCACTTACCTGAGGAACTTGTTCAGATCTCCGTGCTTCATGTATTCAAAGACCATGATGAGGGGGTCCCCATCGCCACACACCCCATAGAACTTGACAATGTGCTCGTGCTGCAGGTTGGTGAGCAGTTCAGCTTCCCTCTGGAAATCCTTCCTGGCCGCCAGGGTGGGATCCTTCAGGGCCTGGAAACAACACGGGATACTGGTTTTTAGCAGCTAGAGGGCAGGGGTTTGCCTGTTCCCCTCCTGGGAAGAAAGCTGGTGCCCATAATAAAGACAATGCTGATTCCCAACAAGTAAGATCCTAATCGGCCTTTAAAGACCATGAGGCTAAATCACAATAGCCAGACCTGACTCCTGCTTCCTTCAGCATTTTGAACCTTGTAGAAACAGAAACCAACTTTTTTTTTTTTTTTTTTTGCGGTATGCGGGCCTCTCACTGTTGTGGCCTCTCCCATTGCGGAGCACAGGCTCCGGACGCGCAGGCTCAGCGGCCATGGCTCACAGGCCCAGCCACTCCGCGGCATGTGGGATCTTCCCGGACCGGGGCACGAACCCGTGTCCCCTGCATCGGCAGGCGGACTCCCAACCACTGCGCCACCAGGGAAGCCCAGAAACCAACTTTTTGACACTCACGTCCCATCCCATCCGCCAGCCAGTTATTTCAAACTTTGTTCATCTCAGAGCCCTCGGCTTCCTCAGAGATCAGTGTGAATGGCAGAGGGAGGGAGCTGGGAGATAGAAGGCCTGACAAAGGCCCATGCCCCCAAGGTTTCCCCAAAGAAATGGTCTCACAGCTAAAATAAACAGTGGGGAACCAGTGCCCCAAATGCTTCATCTTTGTAAATTAGCCTATGCTCACAGCCCATCTGAAATCAGGCTGACAATGTAATTAAGTTTCCTTGCTCTTTCTATTTCTTGATTTTAGATTATGAAAAAGTGTATATTTGCAGAGAAACATGAACACTTTGGCTTCTAGAAGGCACCTGTGTCCTCCATTAGGGGGCTGAAGGAAGTATTGGGGTGTAACTGGGACTACAGCTGTGGGAACAGCAGTTAATGGGCAGAAGGCTTAGGACCCACCCAGGACCAGGACCTGGTAAGGTATCACAAAGTCCCAGGGTAGGATGGGAGGGTGGGCATCTGGTGGCCACAGAAATGTCACAACTTGGCCCCTGTGGGAGTGGGAGACCCGGTGTGAGGGAGAAGCACCAGACCAAGCCACTTGCCCTGGGACCCAGGAAGATAAATGGAAGAGCAATGGTTAAAAGGGGTGTCAGTGAATGTGAACTTTGTAGACCAGAAGGGGAGGATGAGACCAGACCACCTGCAAGGGTCCTTGAACAGGACCTTGAATAGAGCCCAGCAATGACCAACGCAGCCATGCTGGTCATGGTGAATGATGAACTGTGAGGGGGAGGGTCATTTCTACAGGAGGAGCAGCCTGCACAGTTGAGGTCACATATGTCTTCAGCCTTCCCACCCACCTCATGAGGTCAGAAGGCAAATGGAGCCAAACATCCACTTGCTTCAAATGACAGAGTTTAGTAACCTCAAAAGACAAGACATGAGGCAACGAAGGAATGGGTGTGAAGTTTACACATCATGTTCAGGGTAGTGAAAATCTAGACGCGATTGGTTTGCATTCCCTCTGCCAAGCATCCAGCCTTTTCTGGTTATTTAGGCAGACAAGGCTCCCCTGTAAATTATGCTACTCTTGAGAAGCCTCCCAAGCCAGAGATCTTCCTCTTGCCACTGCAATCCCCATTAGCTGAAATCCACGGGGCTGCCTTGGCTTACAGCGCTGCAGGAATGTGAATGTGCAAAAATTGTATCTAAGGGGCCCAACAAACCTCCATCAGTCATTAGCATACATTAGAGATGGTGGACTCATAGCTTTAAAAGGGCCCTAGATATCATGTTTCCACCTGCTCATTTCTGGGGTTGGAAAAACTGAGGCTCAGCCCTCAGTTTCCTCTGGGGATCAGGACACATTCACACAACTTGAATGACAGAAGCCAGAGTTTAATTATACCACAGTAATCTCTTGGTGCTGGGCTCTTGGTGCCACCAAGTTAAATGGCAATGCCTCTAGAGTCATGGTGTCTCAGCCAGCGATCAAGGCCCACTCCAACTTCAACAAGCACCACCTTTCATTCTTTTCAAAATTTGGAGGTTTCACCAAAGAAGTGTTGGATTAAATGATTCTACTCTTGACCAAAATGTTGGAAACTGTCTAATAAAGTTTTCCCATCTTACACGTGAGAAACCTGAGGTCCAGAACAGGGAAATGATTTGTCAAAGATCATGTAAGAAGCAATAGCTTGAGTGTGGAGCCCAGGATACATTCCTGTCCAGCATACCTGCTTGAGTTAATTTATCAGATGAATTAGTCACTGGTCAGGTCCTCAGGGGAATGGTGGGCACGGAAGTTAAAAGATGTGAAAGGGCAGAGGAGAGGGTCAGGAAAGGTGAGGAGTGTGGGCAGTCAGCGGAATGGCTGCACCCAGCAAGGATACCAGGCCTAGAGGGCAGGCCAAGGCCAGCAGGAAAGTGGGAGGGCCACTGGTCCATTACTGGTTTTTACCAGCTCTGATCTCATGTGCTTTCCACTTCATCTCTGGCTGCCTTCTCAGAAAATCTACCCAATAATAAAGGCATAGTCTGCCGTGTGTCCACATCCAACCAGAACAAAGATGTCTGCAAAGCCTTCTTTCTATGGGTGGAAGAAGGCAGAGACTCATAGTGAGAGGGAGCCTTTCTTGGTGACCCAGCTCCTGAGCTTCATGGGCTGGGGCATGGGTATAGGATGACTGCCAGTGATTTACTTATTTTCATGAAGAATAAAAAGGAAAGAAAAAAAAAAAAAAGGAACCCAGCATGGGTGGGATGAGAATACAGAGATTTATGTGAACACTGGATTTATGAGAGGGAAAAGTAGATCAAATTTGGGGCCAGCCAGATGGCCTCTCTCCATCTCTGTAAATCATTCTCTCACACAGTCCGGATGCCAATGGCAGCCGTTGGATATTTTTCCATTCTCAGCTCTCGAGCAGTCGCAGTCATCATTCCCAGGGCTGGCACCCTACTCTGCAGAGCAGATAGGAGTTCCTCATTTGGGAGATGGGGCACAAAGCAACTGCTGTCTCTTTTGGTCTTTCCACACCCCTTCTCCTGCCCAGTCTCTCTCTACCTTTATGATAGACTTTCCAGCTCTTGGGTTAAACCTGAAATTCCTATGTAATTGGCAATGGCTCTATTGTGGCAACTGGGGTCCAGAGCTGCAGGTGGCCCAGGTCCCCAGGGATTGATGCAATAGGGACAGAGATGCCAGGAAAAGAATCTTGAGAAGGAAAATCAGCCCAGAGACTCTCGTGCACCTCTCAGCAGAGTCCATGCTCAACCTTTTCGGAGCCGGGAAACTTCAAAATGGGTCACCAGCCAGTGGCATGGGATGGGATGGGTGTTCCTCACAGCTGCCAACTGTTGGTGCAGGAAGGCAGGGCTTGCCAAGGAGTCTCTGAAGTCAGGGAGGTTGTGTCCAGGCCCTTCCAGTGGTATCCATAGAGCAAAGAGGAGATCTGGAATTTTCCCTTCTCATCTCCTTCTTTTTCCCCCAAAGTCTAAAAACATTTCCCTTTTTAGTCTCCCCTTTATGTACATCAGGTCTCATGTCCACTCCCAACCCTGGGTTTCAGTGGGGCTGTTTCGTCGGATGGGGGAGAAGCAGTCTAGATGGCAAGAACATTCAAATTTCTCAACAGCTGCCATCTCCTTCCGAGTCACTTCACATCATCATTTCCAGTTCTAGGGGTTTCGCTGCTTTCCATTTTCCTTTTCTTTTATTGGGGCAGAGATATTTCAACGGATGTTCAGCTTCAGATTTTACTAATATACTAAAACCCATTTTAGTACATGTGCAGAGATAAACACATCCATAAACACTAGAGCTTAGTTTTACTTATTTTTTGAATTTTAAATAAATGGAATCATACATATAGTGCTATATATATATAAAATATATGTATATTTCTATATCTGTCTTTTTTCATTCAACACTGTGTTTTTGAGATTTTTCCAAATTGTTGCATGCAGCTGTAGTTCATTCATTTTCCTTGTTGAAAAGTTTCTCACTGAATGAATATACCACATTTGTTTATCCAAGCTGCTACTGATGGACACTGGGGTTGTTTGCAGCTTTTGGCTGTTATAAAGAATACTTATGAACATTCTAAACACATCTCTTCATGGAAAGATAGATAGAGATAGATAGATAGACAGACAGACAGATAGATACATAGCTGTCAGGTCTAGACCTAGAGTGCAAGTGCTGGGTCACACAGATGCCAATGTTCTAAAATAATTAGACCACTTTATAACAATTAGACCACTTTATATTTCCCCAGAGTATGAAAGTGGCAGTTGCTCCATATCCTTGTCAGCACTTGGTTTTGTCACTGTTATTTAGCCATTCTGCTTGGTATATAGTGGTATCTCATTATGGTTTAATTTACATATTTCTGATGATTAATTAGGCTGGACACCTTTCTCATAGTCTTATCGGCTATTTGTCTGTCAGAGGAGACACTTGAGCAAGTCTATTGTTTGTCAAATAACTATTTAAAAGTTGCACCACCTATTTAAAAATATCATGAATTACATGCTTTTAATTTCACTCTTACACTACAGATATATACAAATTACACTCTGTCTTGTCCTGCTCTGCGTTTGTTTCATGGGTATTCTCGTGTCTCCCCAACAGACTGCAAGTGTCTTCAGAACAGATGCTGGGATTTCGGCTCTTTGTTTCCACCATAGCAACTGCTGGGCAAAAAAATCTGGCTTGAAAACCCACAACTGTGGGAAAACTTAATTTGGGGTTATACTTGGATGTGTTCTCTGGAAGTCCATAATTACCCTGCATCAACTTGAGAACAAACTCAAGAGGAAGAAGCCTGCAAAAAGGAATACAATCTAAAGAGGATGAGAAGCAGGAAACACCATTTCTTGGCTGTTCTCCAGAGAAGACAAGCATCTCCTCCAGGGGTTGGTCGCTGGGCGGATCCATTGGGAGGCAAATGGTGTAAAATCCCAGAACATTCATCTTCTCAAGCTTCCCAGACCAAAAAGGAGGAAAGGAAACCCTTTTAAAAGGGTGACAACAGAAACACATTTTCTGCATTACCCAATCTGGGTACTGCCCCTTAATGCCAGACCACTCAGCGGGAAACGTTTCCCAGGGTTTAGGCCATCATTTCGTTTACTGCTCAAAGCACAAAAATATTCAGTTCATCCACCAGTCCCCAGATGGATGCTGGAACACCCAGTCGATTAGTGTCATCCTATAAATTAAAATTTTTAGGGCAGGGTAGATTCTAAGTTTAGGGACAAAATTAGAAAGCTTTCCACATCCCTGGTCCAAACTGTTTAAAGACACCCTCACTCATCTGACCATTCCATGTCTATGGAGACACACTGAGCAAGTTTACTCACAGCATATCCAGCAATAATAAGCATTAGCCTTTTATGGGGCAATACTCTAGTTCCTTATTTATTTTCTAGAGCAGAGGTCAACAGACAATGCCCACTTCTGAAAAAAAAAAAGTATTGGAAGACAGCCACCCCCCCCACTCATTTATGTATGGTTTAGGCTGCTTTCCCACTACATGGGTAGAGTTGAGTAGCTGTAAGGAAGAGTGTATGGTCCTCAAAACCTAAAATTTTTACTATCTGGCCTAGTATAGGAGAAGTTTGGCAACCCCTGTTCTAGACGGTCAGTGCAAGCTCAGCAGGTCATATGTCGTGTGTCTAAGCACATTCGATAATATCAACATCAAGAATAATGATGTTGATAAAAACAAATAGCAATGAGTCTTTACTAAGCATTTACTGTGTCCCAAACAGTATACTAAACATTTTTTATATGTTATGTAATTTAATCACCAAAATTTTAAAGAGGAGATATTATATCTCCTATTATACAGCAAAGGAAACTGAGGCTCAGAGAGGTTAAGCATCTTGCACAGGGTCACAGAGCTAATCAGTGATGGCCAGGCACCCACCCAGCTCTGATTCCCACCCTATGCCTGTAGCCTGCACAGCACTGCCTGCATCGATGGAGGGCACTTAACCCTCTGCAGACACAACAAACTGTGAATACAGAGACCCCAAAGTCTCAGAAATATGCAACTGCCATCAGGAGGTGGCTCGGTCATGAGCCCTCAGTGCTAAGGATGGACCTTCTGAGGCCCAGGTGAGAGTCCTCGTGGGGAAGGAGGTATCTCCTGCTCTCAGCCCAGAACATTGCGCAGAATTCACGCTGGCCTCAGAGGCTTGCCGGTGCACCCACTCCCACAGGGGCCACTCCACACCCCAGACCTGTGGGTGCCTCAGTGAGGCTACTTGACTCTTGTCTGTGCCAGTCGTGTTCAAAAACGTGTCTAACACTGACGGAGAGAAGCTGCTTCCTGCTGGAGGAAGGTAACTGGTAGTAGCAAAGTTCCTTCTCTCCTGCCCCAAGCAATTCGGCTCCAACTGCAAATCTGCAGGGCTGGCTCAGCAATACCAAAGCCCTGTGGTTAACGACCCATCTAAGCAGCTACCAGAAGGCAGGAACCCTCAGACACGCTGCCCCTTGGGGGCTGAACCTGGATCCCACGGGGTACCTAAGAATGTCCTCCAGCCTCACTCACTGTCCTCCCTGTCCTCAGTACCTGACCCCCCAGCCCATCTCCTATGCCCAGTGACGTCTGCTGACTTGAGAAGTGGCTCCCAGGGCCTCTGTGAGCCACCCGCCCGAGAAATGGTCAAATGACTTTCTGGGCAAGAGCAGCACATCCTGCAAAGTCACTGAGGTGGGAGGAGGGCCAGCTGGGGACAGCGGTGAGCCCAGGGCCTCTAAGAATAAAACAAGGGCCCATCAAAGGCATAACTTGTCCCTCCGGCTGCACCGTGGGCACAGCCCCCTTATGTGCTACAGCTCTTGACCTCCGAAGCCAAAGGAAGCTGATTTGAGTCCTAAGGAAACTTCATTGACCTTGGAGCAAGGGCATCTGATTACGTTAGTTTATATCATCTTGATTGCATCTGATAACATTGGTTGATACCATCTTCCAGAATGGAGTGAGTCTCTCTTTCCCTCCCACCCGACCCCAGCCACTCCTCTTCCTTCCTGGGGCCCACATGCCTCTGAGAATTACCTTCACGGCCACGAGCATCTTGTCCTTGGTGGGGCTGAGGTTGTAGCACTCGGCCAGGAAGACCTTTCCAAAGGCTCCCTCGCCCAGTTCTCGCTTCAACACGATGTCTCTCCTTTTAATGTGCTGCACGTCTGCAGGAGGGAACAGAGGAGAGCAGCCAAGTCAGTCCCCAGGCACTTGTCCTTCTTGGAGGCTCAGGGGGACGGGGGAGCACAGGGGTCTAGAGCAGGGAGTTCTGCTTTTGAGTCCACGGCAGGAACAGGCACGCTCTAGCACCTTACCTTGGGCGTGAAAACAGGCATCGCATGGTGGTTTGAGGGTTCCACCCAGAATGAAATCTCAGCTCTGTCCCCGACTAGCCCCGAACCTCTCTAAACCAGAGTCAGTAATCGTTAACATCCAGGATTCCGGCATAATCAGCTATAGTTGCTGGAGAGAGTATACAGCAGTCTCAACAGTTCCTGTGCATGGGAATCCCCTGGGCATCGTGCAGGTCCTGATTCAAGTGGCTCTGAGAATCTGTATCACTAATAAACTCTCCGGGGATGTCTGTGGGCTGTGGGTCCATGGACTGTACTGAGTAGTCAAGAATCAAGTTTGAACCCTGGTTCCCCCTCCCTGCTAGTTTTTGAGCTTCGGAAAGTTATTTCACCCCAGAGCCTCAGTTTCCTCACCTGTAAAATGGAATTAACACAAATACCTTACTCTCTGAATTCTTGGGAAGATTAAATGACATAATTCACATGAGAGTTTGGCCCAGTGCCCTCCCCCCCAACACACATGCACACACACACACACACACACATGCACACACACGGACACACCACACTGGCTCTTGTTATAACATAATGACTACAGTGCTCCTAGCACAGTGTCCAGTTCGTGATAAGAGACCACTAAGTGGGAGTTACAGTTATCTGGGGGAAGCCTCTACTTGACAAGTCCCGCTCCTGTGAGAGAGAAAAAACAATGAAATCACAAAATCAAGTCCAGAGACCTCCCCAGAACCAAGCTCTGTGCAAAGAGAAGGGCTACCGCGGTCTTGGCTAATTTAGCAACCTAATTAAAAGTCTGCCTGCCAGGAGAAAGCAAAGATATGACCTCAGCCCTCCCACCTATTTGGAAAGAATGCTTCGAAGGAATTGTACAAGAAGTGGGCTGGTGAGGAGAAGAGTGAGCCGGAGATTACTCACCGACCTTTCCATTAATCGTTCAACAGGCAGAAGCCCATTAAATACCTGTATTCACATTATGAAGAGCATCGCAGAGCCAGGAAAGAGGGTTGTCTCGACCTTGTCAAAAAAATAAAAGTTGAGGACAGAGGACCATGGCAGACTGTCCCCAAGAACAAGAGAACACATTACAGGGACAGAGGGGTATGACTGCAGGGCCGTGGTTAGTGTTTTGGTTGGCCAGGGGATTCTTCTCATAATAGACTACACAAATCTTGTTTTTTTCTATCAGAATTATTGGTAGCCCTGCCATGTCCCAGATGACCTGCCGGCCAGGATCTGTGGGCGCAAGCATTTACAGATCATTATTCTCTCTTCCCAGCAAGACAGACCTGCAGGCTTCCAGGCCACAGGGCTGCCAGGGAGCTGCCACTTGCTGCAGGGCTTCGCCCCCATCTTTACAGCAAGGGAATTAGAAATCGGTTCCCTCCTCACACCCTCTGCTGCTCTGTCCTAGTCCTCTGAAGAATGGTATTTGTTGGCCTTGAAGGGGAGGCTAAGGGTCTCGCACCGAGAGAAAATGGGATGTCAGGACCTCTCCAGGGAGGCCATCTGCTCATCACTGCACAGTCATTCCCAGGTGACTACTGATGGGCTCCTGTGAGATGAGCATTCTGACGCAGTCTCAGAGTGGAGGTGGGCTGGCAGATTTATAGGGCCATGCCCACGCCTCTGAGCCCGCAGGGATCAGTCAGGGATGGAAAGTCAAGGGCACCTGGCTCAGGACCTGGATCCTCCCCCACTATGGGCTGGCCCACCTCACAAAACATCTGGAGTCTCCGTTTCCTTATCTGTAAAATGGGTGTGGGAGGATAATACAAGTTCTACTTACCTGCTACAAGAGCTATTCTATGTAAAAGTTGGTAAACCTTCAAGTCCTCTGAAATGGTGTGTGTTTTCACCATTATTGATATTATTTTACAAGAGGGGAAAATGAGGGCCAAGTCAGGAATCGCCAACTGGGTTGAGATGGGGCTCAAATCCAGAGCATCAGGACAGACCAGAATAGCCAGGCCACTTGAGGAAGAGCTCCCTTTGGCCCCTGACCCCTCCCCAACCCCAGCCTCCCACGACATTGCGATAGGACAAAAATCAAATCACCTAGAGGGCTTATGAAAACTGATCACTGGGGCCTTCTCCCAGAGCTTTCTGTTCAGGAGGTCCAGGTTGAGGCCTGCAAATTTGCCTTTTCTAACAAGTTCCCAGGTGATGTTGATACTGGTGGTCCGGCACCCCTCTTTAAGAACCACTGGAACAGGTTGACATGAGTGGGGCGAGGAGTTAGCCAGCCGATGACCAATGTTCACTTTAACAGCTTGGCCTCCACAAGTGCCACAGCCACAGGTACGTGAGACATGCATCACCACTCAAAGACCAGGAGGAGGCCTGCAATCCCGGACTTACCCGTGTGGCCTAGGCAGAGTCAAGCCCCCTCTCAGAGCCTCAATCCCTCATCCTCACGATGGAGATTACACCTCTCTTGATTTCTTACATTCTGGACACACCTCTACAAAGGCAGAGCTACAGAGCTATATATGTTCCTGGGTCCCTAAGTCCAACTCCAGGCCGGGTGACGTCACCAGCTCCCCCCCCAGAGCTTCTGACTCTCAGCCACCATGAGTCCAGAATGAGCAGGGAGGACCTCTGAGGAGAGTGGGGCTCCGTTTTCCAGCTGCTGTGCCTGGATCATGTCTCAGAACCCTCCATCTCCTCTCCCTCCCCCAGCAGCAAGAATCACAAGCCTTGAAAAGTTCAGAAAAGTCACATGGCAGCCACATAGAGGGGGTCTTTCCTTGACCCTCCCTCCACATCCCAGGAGTTAAGAGCCTGGGGGCAGCTGCCAAGCCCCAGCTTCAGGAGGTCAGAGCTTTGACAGCTGTGGGCCTTGAATGTGGCAGGGGGCAGGTGACCATGATGCTAGAAACTCGTCTGCTCTCTGCAAGCACGAAGCAGAGCCAGCCACGGACCAGTGTCTGCCCCCAACCTGCAAATGGATCTCTTTCAGAGACATGGAAACGCCCAGCGGCTCAGAATGAAATCGCTGGGGCTCACTCAGTTTGTCTGCAGGGAGGAGTATTTTGAGACCAATACCTGAGCTAAGCCCACGGATGGGGTGGTGAGATCTGAGAAGGGGCAGCAGAAGGAAGGGAAAATAAAAACAGACTCCATCCCACCATAAAGCCTCCCCCAGGAGAGAACTTCCTCCCAGCCACAGGGATAAGAACTCCACAAGGTAACCTGGGAGCTTCGGCTTCGGCACAGAGAGGCTGGATTAGGGCTAAACGCATAAAGCAAATCACTTCCATGTGGAGAACCCCGTGTACAAACAAGACTCTAGACTCCAAAACACCATTCGAGCAGCTTCTTTCCCTGAACCTAAATAGGAAGACACAGGTAAAGGGGATTAATTTGTGCCCAATCCTACTATTTGTAGGATTCCATTTTCATGATAGAATGAACGTTCCATTCTCACGATAACCCTGGGAGGTATGTGTGATTGTACCCCTTTCGCAGATGAGAAAATGGAGGCGGGGGTGGGGGGTGGGTAACTTTCCAAAGTTTGCGGAACTAAAATGTGGCCAAAGGACTCTCTCTTTTTTTCTTACTCCTGAGCCTGTGCGTTTTCTGCTACCCGGGGCCGCCTTTCCTCTGTCCTCCCCCACTTAGCGGCCACCAAGACCATCGGTCCACAGAAGCTCAACCCTCTGTCTTCCCCCTTCCTCTACTCCTGCCTGACTTCTCTAACCCTGTCCATCCCTGGACCCTGATGCAACATCTTCCCAAGGGAAAGGGTAAGAGCTGCCACCCACCCACCCAGGAGGCCCCGGGGAGGAGGGTGTGGGTGGGGAAAGAGTGTGGGAGGAAAGGGCACTGGCTGTTCAGGCCCCTGGGGAGTGGCGGGAATGAGCCATTTTCATTTCTGACGTCCATATGTCTATTGGGGCCTTTTTTGTGTGTTGATTTTTAGCTCACACAGTGCTGCTCAGAGCTGCCTCTGGTGAAGCCATCTGACCCACAGGCCACAAAGTGATGGATTTTCCTAGGAGGCAAGGGCATCAATCTCCTTTTCCTGCCTGGCTGGCCAGCTCAGCAGAGTCTGGGTCACAAGGCTCAGACATCGGGACGTGGGCAGGGGAGGAGGAGGGAGGTGGATACACAGCACAGGCCGTGGGAAGACCTCCCAGCCTCCAGCACTGAGGGGGCTGCTGGAGAGAGCAAGGGGCTGGTGTACAGTAAGGAGTGTTCTTGGGAAATGGAAAGGGTTCCTGACTTCTTCTGGCCTGGCTCTTCCCTAACTCCTTTCTTCGGGAGAGCCACCACTGCATTCCCCCAGAGGAAGCCACCTGTACAGCTTCCTGTTCCCATAGGACAGCTAATCGATTCATCAGACAAACACAGACTGAGGATTTCTATGAAATGGTTACTGCACCACAAATTTTTCTCTATACTGAGGACCAAGATACTCATTCCATCTGTGTGGGATTCACTTTGGGGAGGGCTTCTAGGCCTGGAGCAAGCTTGACTTAGGGCAGAATCACTAATCCAAGGAGGTCACCAGCTACCTCTGTGCAAAAGACCTTGGGGCTCTGAGAAGTCGGCAGGCAGGCTGTGTTTACACCCTCATCCTTAATCTGCTCACCTGGGCTGCCTCATCCTGGCAGGCAGAGGTTTTCTGCAATACTTAGTGTGACCTGCAGAGACCCACTGGTCATAGATGTGGCCCAAGACATGGGTGACCACAGTCAGCTTCACCTCTGTGTTCTAGGAAAATGGGGGTATGGCAGCCATATACTGCTTATTCATCCCTGCAGACCAGGGATGAAGAAGAAGCATAAAACCCAGGGAAAAACGTGATGTTGCTGAAAGAGTGAGACCTTGGGAAAAGAGACAGGTATTTTCATCCTGACCCTGACACTAACTGTGCCTTACCCTCCCTCAGGCTCTGGTTCCTTATGTGTAGAATGGAAACCTTCAATATCTACTTGGCAGAGTTGTTAAGGGGACTGATATAAAAATGTTTGGTAAAAGATAATAGAAAATATCTGAAACATAATGGACATTTAACAACAGTATGTCTCCTTCCTTTCTGCAAGATTTTGCTTTTAACTAAAGGCTCAATCTACCTGTGAACAAAATAGTGGCCTGGAAAGAAACTTGGAGAAGGGTGGTGATATTCTCCTGAAATAAAATGACAGGAGGTTGCATGGGGGTGGTGGTGGGGCCAGCAGTGACTCAGGGGGTCACTGGCAGCCTATCTGAGCCTGCCACCATGATATCCAACCTCCTCCTCCTTCAGCTCCAAAATAGTTTGAGGGAGGAGGTTTGTCAGACAATGGAATAAAGACATCAAAGGCAGAGACAGCCACCTGCTAAAGATTGCTATTGATCAACAGAGAAAAAACAGATTTCCCAGGCTTGGCAGTTATAAATAATGGTGATCCTGACTCTGCTGTATGTGAACAGTAAAGTCAGTCCCCCAAAGCCAGCATGCTCCCTCAGTCACACTCAAAATTCCTTAAGAGAAATTCATTGGCCACCTTGGTGCTTTGGCTAATTATTGTCCTAGGAGGCCAAGTATTCATGCAGCACTGAGATTGTCCTTCCCTGAAGGCTGTCGCCTAGGGGGTGCAGAAGCAGGCTTCCCAGCACTCCCAAGGGCTGGCTGTGAGTTCTCTTAGCTGAGCCTTGATGGGTTTTCCTAACCACCCTGGCTTACCTTCTTCCCTGGCCCATTACCCAGCTCTTAACTGGTTCCTAGGCTCCTTGCTAAGACCCCTCGGATCTTTCCCCCATCAACTCTATCTCACTCCGCACTTGTCTTTTTTTTTTTTTGCGGTACGCGGGCCTCTCACTGCTGTGGCCTCTCCCGTTGCGGAGCACAGGCTCCAGACTGCAGGCTCAGCAGCCATGGCTCACGGGCCCAGCCGCTCCGTGGCATGTGGGATCTTCCCGGACCGGGGCACGAACCAGCATCCCCTGCATCGGCAGGCGGACTCTCAACCACTGCGCCACCAGGGAAGCCCCTGCACTTGTCTCTGTTAGCTCATTGTTACCCCTTTGTGCCCTTATTAATAATAAAAATAACTGCCATTGACTGAGCACTTACCCTGTGCCCGGCACCGCGCTAAGTAACACCTCCTCTTCACAACTCTCTTAAACGCAGCGCATTGCTACCCAAGTGCTACAGATGAGGAAGTTGAAGTTCAAGGTGATGAAGTAATTGCCCAAGATCACCCAGCTGTTAGGAGTGGCCCACCAGACTCTAAACTCTGGTATAAGCAGATGGCTGCCACCGAGCCCATCCTTCTGTCACAGCCCCCTCACCTCTGTAACTCGTACCCCAGACAGAGGCGCTGATTTCACATCTATATACTCAGCCATAAAAAGGAACGAAACTGAGTTATTTGTAATGAGGTGGATGGACCTAGAGTCTGTCATACAGAGTGAAGTAAGTCGGAAAGAGAAAAATAAATACCGTATGCTAACGCACATATACGGAATCTAAAAAAAACGGTACTGACGAACCTAGTGGCAGGGCAGGAATAAAGATGCAGACGTAGAGAATGGACTTGAGGACACGGGGGAGGGGGGGAGGGGAGGGGAAGCTGGGACGGAGTGAAAGAGTAGCACTGACATATACACCCTACCAAATGTAAAATAGATAGCTAGTGGGAAGCAGTCGCATAGCACAGGGAGATCAGCTCAGTGCTTTGTGATGACCTAGAGGGGTGGGGCAGGGAGGGTGGGAGGGAGGTTCAAGAGGGAGGGGATATGGGGATATATGTATACATAGAGCTGATTCACTTTGTTGTACAGCAGAAACTAACACACCATTGTAAAGCGATTATACTCCAATAAAGATGAACAGAAAAAATAAAAGAACAGAGATTTTCTTCCAATGGAACCCACTCCTGCCACCCTTGGTCGTCACCACCTGAGGTCCAGGTGAGCAGTGAGGATGCCTTCTGGAGATGAGGGTGGTGCCAGAAGGCAGAAATCCGAGACCCCAATGCCCCGTAGAAGAACAGAGGGTCTCCACAGCCTTGGAGGCTCGCGCATTACAAGGTGAGTCCTGAGAGCAACTGTGTGCAAAAGAGGAGGGAGATTCTTGGCAGGAAAGGGTGGAAGAGGGAACAGGGAGAGGAAGGGAGGATCTCTGAGAAGTGTGTGTTTTCTTTGCACTAGCCAGAACCCAGGGTCTCAGGCTGCCAAAAATGCTCAGAAGAAAACATTAATGCAATACCACACATTAAATTACACATGAAATGGAATGCCTTTAAATGAAAAAGAATAACATTCCAGGAGCTCCAACTGTGGGTTTTTGAAGCGGCAGGAGGCAGATAGAAGGCCAGCTCTGAATCTTGGAGGGGGAAAGTGACTGCCGAGAGGGCAGGACCCCTGCCTTTGCTAGTGGTGGGAATATCCGCCTGCCATCACAGACCTACCCTAGCCCCTTCTCCTGGCCCAAATGGCCGCGTCTTGCATCATGCCTATGCGTGGCAGGACAAGTGTAACTAACTTCCCCTTTTGTACCATATAAGAGCATGACAGGTAAATGTGCCTTCCCAGCCAGCTACCGACCCTTTGTTGTGGTCTGCAGTCAACCCAGCCAGCTCTCCATCTGGACAGAAGAACAGAGCATGGCTGTACTGTCCCAATAACTGCTCTTGCAAAGCAATCCCTGGTTGATTTACAGACTAGGAAAACAAGAGGACCTCCTGGCTCCATGTCAAGGATTTTCCAAGAGAAGACATTTCCAAGGCTAGAGAGCCAACAGAAGAACTCTGCAGAATTTCTCTTGGAGGAATAGATATTTAAATTAGTCCCCAGTTACTAACCAAATGGAGGTAACAAGGACATGGAAAAGGATTCCAGGTTGAAGGAACACCAGCGTTGTCTGTTGCTGTCGCTGCCCCACGGTGGACTGTTTGTCTAAGACCCTGATGTTTCTGCAGGCCAGCCCATATCCCATCCCAAGGCTCTTCTCACTGAATTCCACACCCCACGTTATTTTCAGTTTGATGGCTTTGCAAAGGGGCTCTGGAGGGTGCTAGCAGATGTTAAAATCAAAAGGGCAATATCCTGTGTTATTGACTTTGTAGATTGGGTCCAGCACAGGGCCCAATACACAGTAGGTACTCACTAAATATTGAATGAATGAATGAATGAATGAACCAAAAAACACCTCCAGGGCTCTGCTAGAGACTTTAGCAAGAAAAACACTACTAAGAGAGAGGAAGAAGGGAAGCCGAGGAAGTAGTAAAAAGAAAAGAAAGATGAGTGAGTATAGGAAAGGAACCAGAAAGTTCCAAAGAGCAAACTTATTTATGTCCTGGCTCCAAGACTGGCCCCAGGAACCAGGATCGCACGGAACCAAGACAGTTCTGAGACCCACATCCTGCCTTTCAGTCTCTGGCACTGCAGACTTCTGAGCAAAGTGACCCTGCAGGTCTGCGTCTGCCAAAGCTCCGCAAACACCAGGTCTCTGCTCCAGGGCACATGTGCACCCTTAGGCTAGAGGTAGCGGTCTAGGGCTGCAAGACACCGTGTTCCCACCAAGATGAATAAATAAACAAGACACCCTGCTGTTTCTGGAAGCAGTGAAGAGAGAGGATCAGCAGAGGACTGTCTGTTCTGGGGTGATTTCCAGCTCACGTTTCCTGACACAAGAAGTTCAGTGAGTGAGGCTAAAGTTCAGATGTGTTTCTGCCCCCAGGTGCTACCCCTCGGAGCTCAGTCACCAGGAGCTCAGACATTTATTGACATTGTCAGCCTGACGTCAGCCTCCCTAACCAAGGCAATCCTTTCCTACCCACTTCCTTCGTCTCCATGCCGTGTCAGCTCTTCCCATGGTGAGAGTACCCCTCTGGCTCTCATTAAGCGTGGACGGCCCGAGCCAAGAGGAAAAAGCAAAAGAACTCCCCAAGGAGAGCATCTGGAATTGAGAAGTTAGGTGCTGAAAGACGAAGCTCAGGCTCCGACTGGGAATCTGTCCCTCCAACAGCTTGCCCAGCTTCCCACTTCCTCCCCCTCTCTTCTGGATGTTCCCTTTCCAACTTGATAGTGTCAAACTCTCACTCGAAATGCCCATACAAGGGGTTCTTCTGCATCTCAGTCTCCCCAGAGGTCCTTCTCCTCCAGCATCAGTGCAGGGATGCTGCCACAGCCTCCCACCTAACTCTGGCATCTCTGGCACCTGGCATCTAACTCTCTCCCCCAAGTGCATCTGGTGATGTCATGGTTTCCCACAGCAAACATGGTTTCCCAATATTCAAGTTTGCTCCTTCCAGCTCTGGAGCTCTGGGCCAAGACATAGACTGCAGGGCACCATGGAGCCCTGCATCTCCACACAGGAAGTCTTGAGGTCAGGAAGCAGAAACACCTATGAGAACCCCAGGGTGAAGCAGAGGAATGTGGACCACAGAACCACAGTCACCCATTCATGGAACATGCCACTGGCCTGGACAATTACTGGCGACCTTGGATCCAACAGAAAACGGAACCCCTTCAGACAGCAAGAGGATGGGCACTGGAAGATGGGCATTAGGAGACCTGTGTAGTCAGAAGCAACAATATATCCAAATATACAAAACAAATACAAAAGGAAGATAGGACACCAGTACTAGAGGAAGGGGAGTGAAGAAGAGCTTGGCTCTGGAGTGAGACAGGACTGGGTACAGATTTACATTCAATGACACATCTTAGGAAGGAGCATTTGACAATTTACTAAACCAGTCTCAAGCCTTGATGTTTTCCTGAGTGAAATTAAGAAAGTGTCCATCTCACAATGTTGTATCTTTTTCAGTGTAGAAGTCTTACAAAGCTTGTGTTAAATTTACTTCTGAGTACTTTGTGCTATTGTGTACGAAATTTCTAAAATTTTATTTCTGGCTTGTTATTTGCTAGTATACAGAAATACAGCTAACTGGTTTTCTGATCTTGTATCATGCAATCTTACTAAATTCACTTAGTTCTAGTTCTTTTTTTTTTTTAGAAATTCCTTAGAACATTCTACATACATGCTAACGTTATTTTCAAATAAAGTTTTATTTCTTCTTTTCAAAAAAAAAAGTGTCCATCTCATTGAATTGTCATGAGGAGTCAATGAAATTATGTGTGTGTACAGTGATGTGTTTGCAGTACGTTGAATGAACTCATGGCTGTAAAGGTTCATAAAGGAACAGACCCGTTCCTTCCTTTCACCCACCCCTTACTCAACCCTCCAATGATCCTCCCTGATGACTTAATCTCTCTGAGCCTCGATTGCCTCACCTGTAAAATGGAGAGTAAAAAAGAAAAAAGTGCCTATTGCATGGAGGTGTGGTATCTTTAAATGAGATAAGAAGTGTTAAATGCTTAGAACACTGCAGGGGCACAGAGTCGGTACTCAATACACATTAGCCTATAGTGTCAGTGCCCTCAGGGTAATCTTTAATCTTAGTTCTGAGAGTTGAGAACTTAACCTGGCCCAACTCAGCTGGGCTCAGACATGCTTCCTTTTCAGCCCCATCTGCACAAAGTGCTCTTTGCTGCAGGCTCACCGCTGCCCACCCCATTATACCCAGTCAGGCCTCCCTTCACCTGGCCTCAGGGTTTGCACCCTGTTCTTCCAGACTCTGTTGGAGGCCCCTGAAGCCCACCTCCACAGACTGCGGAGGCCGTCGGGGGGCCTGAGGGGTTCGTGATTGAGCCCCTTCCGAGGGGGATGCTCCCATTTCCAGCTCCCCCTCCCAGAGCTAAGGCGTCCTCCAGCCACGGGCCCCCTCCCTCTCTAAGCCTCCTGCTCTAGTCCGCACTCTCTTCAGCCCTGTATCTGATAGGGTTCAAGGTCAGAGGCTGGAACCTGTGGGTCCCGGCCACGCAGGCCCTGGGTGAGGGCAGCTTGAGCTCAGTGCAGCCAGCAGATTCGTTCCGCACAGCCTCTGCGATCCCGAATCCCAGCCTCCCGTGTGGAAGCCCGCTCGCTCTGCCAGGTGTTTTCCCACCACGTCCTCTAAGCTGACTTCCAAGAGTCCCCCCCGCACCAGATGTTAAAAGCACTGGCCGGTGGTTTCCTGGCCTCTCTCCTGAACCTCCCTCTACTCTATAATTCTGCAACCAAAACCAAAAAAGATAAAGTTTGAACCGGTGGAAATCTGGGTGCCACACTTGGCAGCTTCGACTAGGTCTAACCAAGTTCCAAGTTTGCTGCCTCTCGGGCACTGGCTAAAGGCATTAGCAAACCCTCGTCTGGTGGCTTGGATCAGAAGCTCATTCTTTCTAGCTCTCCTAGTGCCCAAGGAAATGGAGCCAGATAGAAGTTTGGGTTTTGAACAATGTCAGTATTATTTTTTTCTTACCAGTCCTTTGGAAGATCCCAGAATTTGAGGGCTAAGTAACTGTTGGGACTAATGTCAGTGGAAAATCTGGACAGGAGAGACCTCATTGAATATCACAGACCCCAGACCGGTGTTGCTGACAAGTGGGCAGCTCTCATCGTTAGGTCTGGACACCCTGGGGTGGCCCTCAAAAGCATCAGCCTCAGGAATCCACATAAGACACACTCAAGAGCTCCACAAGACGCCATGTTCCCATCTCCTGCAGGTGGACCCCAACTCTCCCTTCCCATCAAGATGGGGTGGGGCTTCCCTGGTGGCACAGTGGTTGAGAGTCTGCCTGCCGATTCGGGGGGCGCAGGTTCGTGCCCCGATCCGGAAGGATCCCGCATGCCGCAGAGCGGCTGGGCCTGTGAGCCATGGACGCTGAGCCTGCGCATCCGGAGCCTGTGCTCCGCATCGGGAGAGGCCACAACAGTGAGAGGTCCGCGTACCGCAAAAACAAAAAACAAAACAAAAAAAGATGGGGGATCCCTCCCCTCTCATTTTTCATAGATTTTTGTTTAACGTCACAACATTTATACACCCTCTGTCTACTGTGGCTGCCTTCACCAGAGAGCACTACTACCTCCCTCTCCTGACCCTTACCACTGCTTTCTCGTTCTCTGAGAACAAGCTGTTCCTAACCCCTTGCCAACCTGCCCCTTCTCCTTGTAGGTTATTAGCCTTCACTGCTGGCCTGCTTTTTACTCCTCTGCGCAGCTGCTCTGCTCCTGTCTTACCTTTTCAGCGTGCATGTTGTGTGTGTGTGTGTGTGTGCATGTGTGTGCTTTCTTTTTCTCTGAAATAGATCCCCACTGCAGGCTCCCGAGGCAGGAGTGAAGGGCTCCTGAACCTCCATGGCACAAAGTGCAAGCAGGGTCCACAGGCCTGGGCTGCTGTTCCCTCCTGCCAGCTCTCTGAGAGGCCAGCCTTTGAGCAGGGCTCCCTTTGCACAGCCCATCCTGGCCCCGTTGACTGCAGGCAGAGGAATTATTTGAGATCAGATGTTTCCCGCACCAACTCTTTTACCCTTTCCCTGTAAGTCTCTTCTCTGGGAACTTACCCATTTTCTCATTTTCAGCACAAAAAGTACAGAAGCGGAAAGGCCAGGCAGCTATGGCCCTCTCCTGCAAATGTGTCTTTTGTCAATTACACATGGATATCATCCTCTATAACTTTTCCATATCTGTGAGATTTTGGATCAAACATATGTGAATCTCCAGTTACTCCAGGTCATGACTTAGGCAGAATGATTTAGGAAATCCAAGTTATAAAATCAGGAAGGAATTAAATATTTGGATGGAAGAACAGTCATGGAAAAAAAATGTTATCTGCAAAAGAGCAAAACCACTTGATAAATGTCTCACTGAAATGAGGAAACCCCCAAAAGAGTTTGTAGCAGACCAGAGTTTAATAAATAGAATTCGCTGTACAGTGGCCAGTGAATTTAACATGTGTGAAAAGCTATGTCATGCTCTTCACCTGATGTGCTGTTATGTTTTAGTTTTGTGGATGTTCAAAATAAACAGATTAATAAATAAAATCAATTATAAGTGCATTCATAAGTTACCTGACAGCTACAATGATCTACAGGGGTCTGATTTTTTATATATATAAATCTTTTCACTGCTCATGTGCAATTTTGGGGGCCACAGATTTCCCAGGAGTGTGGTTGGGAGAATGAACCGTGAGACGGTACAGGTTTTTGGTCTTGTAGGAGTGGAAAGGGCAGGGGGTGGAGAAGCACTTCTTATGCCTTGGTGGTTAAAGGCCCCAGTGTTGGCATTAGACATACCCAGCTCTGCTACTGACTAGCTGTGTGACACTGGGCATCTTAACCTCTCTGAGATGATATCTCTTCTGATAAGTGTGATCCACCTTAGATGTAAGTAAATGAGATAATATCAGTCTGTAAACCTCTTAGCACAGTACCAGGCATCTAATGAGTACTAAGACTGCTAAGACATTCATTTCCACTCTCTTAGCCCAGATAGCTCAGTTTGGGCTGTCTCACACACGCTCACTCACCCTGACACTCGTGGACACAGAGAGGGGGATGGATTCAAAGGTCCTCTCTTCTCTAAGTACACGCCTACTCCACCTACCCACCTACCCTGAAATAGGAATCTGTCCTCAGAAGCCTCTGCCTGCCACTTTCAGCTATAGGGAACTCCAATAGCTCCAGGCCAGATGCCTTCCAAAAGGCCACTTTGCTTGGCTGATGCACGCTTTTTGTTATCTGCTGTCAGGAGGGTCAGGAGACCTGGGGACACGGCAAGGCACAGGGAAGCTGGAGGGCAGCAGGTGACACATGATAAGCTCACAGTGGGTGGAAGTCACTTGGAGTAGCCTCTACCTTGGCTTATGGAGCTGTAGGAGTGGCTGAATGGGACACTGGCCAGTGAGTGACTCTGTGTCTGGGTCCTGGCTAAGAAGAGCATGGAAAGAGCTAGAAAATGTCCACCCGCCACAGAGCCTGTAAGTAACCCTTGCTCCAAACCTACCTGGCAAGTACAGCCATTGACCCACCCCAGCCCCCTGCATGGTAGTGGTGGTCCTGCACAGAAAAGAAGCCAGTTCAACAAAAAAAATGTCATTTTGACAGAGATGGAAACTGGATTAACCACCTGGACTCTCCTGGGGCCATACAGTCATTCAATCTGTGATGTAGTTAACAAATGTGCATTAAAGTTACAGTGTGTCTCCCTATGTACTGGGGACACAGTGGAGAACAAAAGACTGTCCTGGGTCTACAGGAGCCCACTAGTCTAGACCCAAGACAGACGAGTCACGGGCAAGTTCAACACGGTGTGATAAGCCCCACAGGGGGGCGGGGTAAGGAGAAGCCTCCTGTGCCACGTGGAAGGTACATCTAACTGGGTCTCGAGGAATCAGGGAAGACTGTGCAGGGAAACTATCTCTTCTCTACGAGCCTACATTGCTTCCCATATAAATGGGAAAGTATACGTAAAAGTGACCTTCCCCAGCAGTCAGCAAGAAAATGCTCCATTTCTGTCATCCTCTGAGAATAGCAATAAAAATGTCTGAATAGCATGCTGCAAGTTACTCCAAGTGCTCACGGACTGTGCCGCTCTGTTTTTTAGTGGGGGGAGAGGAGGTCGTTTAAAAGAGAGCTACCCAGGAAAGCCAGCCTTGCTCCGATCACGGCGCCTCAATCCTCTGGCTGTGCCTAAAAATCTCCCACCGCTGGGGCAGACAGGAGGGTTTTATCGCCTCCTTATCCTACTTACTTGGCTCCAGCCAACCATGGTCAACATGACGAATAGAACCAGACCGCCTGGGATCAAAGTCAGACTACACCAGTCATTTTGCTCTGTGATCTTGGGAAAGTTATTTAGCTTCTCTGGTCTTCAGTTTCTTTATCTATACAAGATTTGGATATAATAATAGTTCCCGCCTCATAGAACTGTTCTGAGTATAAATGTGTTAGTGTGTGCAAACTACTTAGAAAAGTACCTAAATTAGGCAAGCATCATTAAATGTTAATTATCTTCACTATCACCGTTGTCCTCCTCCTCCTCATCAAGATCTTCATCATATGATGAGCACAGTCCCACAGAGAAAGCATTTACACTGGCGACACCCTCCTTGTGTAGTGTCATTAAGAGTTTGGGTGTGGGGGGATAGAGTGGGAGTATGGGATTAACAGATGCACACTGTAATATATAAAATAGATAAACACAAGGATTTACTGTATAGCACAGGGCACAGGGAACTATATTCAATATCTTATAATAAACTATAATGGAAAAGAATTTTAAGAAAAGAATATATATATGTATAACTGAATCACTTTGCTGTACACCTGAAACTAACACAATACTGTAAATCAACTATACTTCAATAATAAAAAAAGATGTTGGGTTTGACTCAAACCCAGGCTTCACTGCCACTAGCTGTGTTGTCATTTTGAGCCTCAACTTTCTCATCTGTGCAATGGGCTAATAAGAGGACCCATACATAGTATGGTATTGTTGTCAGATTAAATGAGCTCACCTATAGAAAGCATCCAGCAGAACCCCTGGAACAAAAGGAGCTCTTGGTAAATGGTCATGGCTGGGTTGCTACTAGGTTAACACAGAGGAAGTCAATGTTTACATCTCATCCGACTGTAGTCACTCTCTCCTTTAAGAAGGGGAGGACATGCTTCATATAAGTGAGAAGAAATAAATCTTACTGCTTCCTTGGCCTCTCAGAGAGGGTGAAAGAAGACAAAAACATTTTAGCTTCCTGCTAGTTCTCCCTGATACTGGAAGTTGGACCCGAAGTAGCTGGCCCATTATTTAGCAGAGCACATTAATTAGTCTGTGTAAATGCAAAAGCAGGCTCAGCGCTGAGTAAGGAAAGAACTAAACTGCACTGAATGTTGAAATGTGGTGCCTGGATTTCCCTGGGAGGAGATGAGCGAGGAGAACTTGAAAGAGAAAAAAGGGGGGCCTAGCATCATGGAAGTGGCTTGGTGGCTGGAGGGCCATTCAGGAACAGAAATGTCTAAGATTTCATATTTGGCAATTTGTGTTGCTTCCACATAAACTTCCCATGTAACATCAAAACTATAGCAAAAGCCACTCTCTGTGATGTTCTGAGAATAAAACACTGAACAAAAGGCACGTTTCACATATCAAGGATAAAGATTCAGGAGAGCTGTGGTCCATGTAGATGCTGAGGCAGGTCTGTAAACTCAGCCATCCAGTGCAAGCAGGAACTTGGAAGTTTTTATGAGAAGAACAAGACACCCTCAGCCTACCCCATCCCTGGGCATCCTTGGAGGATGGGGTGGAAGGTATATGTGGGATGGGGCTCCCACAGTTTCATGTGAAGGATGCTCAGCTGTCATCTGGCTTGTGAAATCATCCTCATTGTCCAAATCCCTACCTGACATCTCAGCTTGAGTGTCTAGTGGTCTTTCACAGGTTGCACAGCCAGAGGAGAACTCTCTCTTTTTACCCTGCCCCTGCCCTTCCCCAGGGCCTCAACTTTCCCCAGCATGGGAAATGACATTCCCATTCACTCAGTGGCACAGACCCCCAATCCACCCGTTTTACTCGATGGTTCTTTTCCATAGTGCCACCAGACCCATCCATATATCCGATTGACTCCAACCTCCAAACATTTCTCAAATCTGTCTGCACCCCCACTTCTTCTCACCCCGCTGCCACCATCCTCCATCCTCACCTGGGCAATGGTCTCCCAACTGAGCATCCCTTCTTTTCCCACCCCTCACTCCCATGCCTCCACCCCTTCTGGAACACAGTTGGCCAGCCAGGGTCATCTTTACTAAAAAGTAAAGTAGGAAATTTACTATCTCTTCCCTACTTCAAATCTGAGTTTAGGATGAAAGCCAAACTCATTTTATCATCGCCTATGGGATGTGATCCTGCTCTCTGACCGCACCACCGACCCCTCCTGCACCCTGCTTCCTTCCTTCTCACACATTCCAAGCTCAGTGCCACCTTAGAGCCTTGACAGAGTCCTGGCTACCTGTCCCTAAATGCCCACTTTCCGACCATTCAGCTGAAAGGGACACTGGATAGAAAGGACACTTCTATCACAAGACACTGTTTAAACTTTCACGCATAGCTCTGCTGCCATCAGAGAGTTGTCTTACTGACTTATTTGTCTGTTTATCCACTGGCCTCCCCAGTGGAATGCCAGCTCCATGAGGGCTAAGGATCTTTGTGTCCCCATCAGAACTGTGCCCCAGCAACTCAAGGGATAGATGAGTGACCACACGGGTGGGTTTGATTATCATTATTCCATAGGCTCCTGTGACTCTGAAAACCTCCAGTGAGAACTGGAGATCGAGCACCATCCATGGTGGCTGTGGCTTCAGCAGAACCAAGTTCTGAAGCCAAGGTAGATGTGCTAATTATTAAGCCAGGGCAGTTCCCAGCAGGAGGGCAATCACAGCTCTGAGTTAATATAAAGCTTAAGGCCGCAGTCATCTGAGCATAGATTCCACCAGTAAACACAAGAATGCCAAAGTTACTGAAAACCAGAACCTCAGGTTTCCGTCTCCCCTGAAATCCCATCTTCTCCTTAACCTGAGTCCCTGCACCCAAGTGAGGGCTTGATCACAACATTAACTCATTAAACCACTGACATAGACAAAATAAAGAGCCATTTCATCAACTGGGAAGTCCTGAACTGCATTGCAATTAGGTGGGTTCTGTGAACGTCTCCAAGGGTAATGGCTAGGAGGCCAGGCATGGAACCTCACTCCATCTCTGGGACACAGGGTGGGCATCCTTGTATGGGCCAGCATATCCTGCCACAGCCTGCCAAGCTGAATCCTCAGCAGGGTGGGAGACAGGATGAAGGGGTTTGCCTACTGCATTTCCCAGATTGCACCCTACTAAGCAGCCACGAAGTTTGGCTACGAAGCACCCACAATCAAATGTGCATAGAAATTGAGTTCAGCCAACACTCACAGTAGTGGAAATAGGTGGTATTTTGCATCCTTTATGAATGTAAGTTCAAGATCTGGGTCTCCTTCCCAAACAAGACTGACCCAGGACCTCCTTCCAGGGGAACCATAGGAAAAACTTTCCCAGTGTAGTCTGACTCATCCTCAGTGACTTTGTTCAATACTTCGCTAATGAAACAAAAAGAAATTCCCTCAGTTCCCTCTCTTCAGTTCTACTTATCTCACTTTTATTTTTCCCTCTTGTCTTAGATGAATCGATAGTTCTTTTTTTTCCAAGGATAACCTCTCCACAAGATGAAGCTTTCATCTTCAGTTTTTTCCATCTACTTTTCAGATATTGTCCCATCTAGTATTTATCTCTGCTCGATATTATAAATCTCTCCCTCCCACTGACTTCTCACCTACAGAATAAGGTTTCCCCATTCCTAATAAAAAGCATTCCTTGACCCTACTTCCCCTGGAAATTTCTCCCGTGCCCCACTTCATCACCAGATTCATTGATAGGGAGTTTACCTACTCGTGCAGGCTACCAAGCTTCAACTCCCTATTTATTTCTCAAGCCTTTAAACTCTTCCTTTTACCATTTCACTCCCTGACCTGTCACAAAGTCACGGTGATCTCCCGATACCCAAATCCAACAGCTTTTTCTTAGTCCTCATTCCACACAGATGAATCCCAAGTCCTTCAGGGTCTGACCAAAGTTCACCTAAGCTCTCTCATCAATAGCTATCTTGCCCATGACTAGGGGCACTCACTTATCTTGTCAGACATAGATATGATCAGGATTCTGGAATTCCAGGAAGCAGAGAACACACAGAGACTTATCATAATATTGTGTATTACTTCACTGTGCATGACCATTTCAGTGACCAGAGCTAAATTCTCTTTGCAACCCTGCTGCATAGTCCTGTGCTTTGAATTAAGTTTAGATACTCATTCAATCCTGGAATATCATTAAGAGAATGTGTGCCACTGAGGCAGAAAAATCCTCAGTGAGTCATATGGGTGAACTTCCAGGGAAACTGGAAATACTCCTTCCTGGGAGATCTTTCAAAGGAAGGGAGCATTTAATTAATGCCTTAGTTAACAACTTTTGAAAATGAACAGCTATTTATCAAGCACACACGGTGCTGAGCACGGTAGCATTAGCAGTTTTGCAGATCAGCGCACCAGCTGCAGCAGGGCCTGGGGAAGGGCGGGGTGGGGGGGTGGGGGGAGTTAGGCAGGCAGGAAGCAACCCAGACCTGAGGTGGCTGCAGTGGCAGGGCCGATTCCTGGGTGTGCACTGTGCTCTCTGCTTCCTGGGCTGGGGTAGGTCCTGCCGAAGGCATGACTGGATGAAAAAAGCAAGAAATGGACACTAGTATGTTACTGAGGGCACAAGGCCCCCTTTGGCCTGGGCATCAGTGGCTGCTCCAATCACCTACAACTGCTTCTTTGCAATCCCATTGCAGGGAGGGAGAAAGACGGTCTCTCAGAGGTCCTTCCCATGCTATACTTCCTTGATTCCCAGCTAGCCTGGCTTCCAGGAGAATGCCAGAGAGCCTCATATGGTGGGCCACACATGCCTGAGTGGGCTTCCAGGGCTGGCATCCATGGTCCCTCCCTCAGCCTGGCAGATAGGAAGGGCTAGCACCCAGGGATCCTGGAATACATATGGCATCTTGGCAGCCGCCTCTAACAGATGACCCACGAACAGCTTGCCTGGGCTGTAGGTAGTGACACAAACCTAATTGCACTCGTTGGTGTCCATTTCAGTGCTCCTCCCAGGCCCAGTTTTTCTTTCTTTTCCCTGTTACCACCCGATCTCAATCCTTAATATCACCCCCTTATGCTTGTCTGTGCCCCCATATGTTTGGGTTCTTTCTGGACCATCTGCTGTGCTGTCCATGTACCTTTCCTTTCCCCAGCACCTCCTCTCCAGCAGGTAAGAGCCCAGGAACTCAGAAGAGGGGAGGGTCAGTTTCTCCTCTTGGTCAGCCTCTGTCCCATGCCCACCTCAGAAGGACACTAAGGGCCCTTTTAGGAAAAGAGAAGGGGACTCACTGGAATCCCAGCATGCCCTTTGCTGTCACCACTGAGAGCTACCACAGAGAAAACATGGCTGTCGCTTGGCCTCCAAAGCTGCAGATTTAGATAATCTCATGATCAGTCTCTCCACCGCTTCATCTTTCCGGTTGCTATTTCCTTGAATCTGCTCCAGCTGGTTGACTTCTCTCCAGTTTGGGCCCCTCTTTTTTGGCTGGAAATGTCTCGCTCTGAATTGTCTGTGGCCTTTCTTGCAGCCAGCTTCAATCTCTACTGCTGTGCCCCACTCAGTATGTTCCCAGGTGGCCACCTGCTTAAAGGCCAGGGCAGGAGGTCAGGGTACATGGGGACTGCCTCCCAACCCTCACCCTGACCTTGAGAAAGTCAAGCTGCCATGCTTGGTCAGCCATCTGAACGACATATGCGATTAGAGGCTTCACTCAGAATCCCATTAACATTTCTGGACTGTGCAGCTCAGAATCCCCAAACCTAAAATATGGCAAGACTCTGGCCAGAAGAGCCCTTTGGAGAACAACATTATGGGAATATTGGCAGCACTTTGAAGTCACCTGGGCAAAGGTAAGGACCCCTACACTCACAACTTTGTATCCTGGGCTCTGAAGACATCATGTTCCAGAAGGAGATGGCTTCCCTAAGTTAGCTCTCTGTTACAAGAGGACAGCTGTCTTAAGGAGAGCCCACTGGCTACTTGGGGATTCTTGGGGAGTCCCTAAATACCCAGGGGTGTCTGCAGTGGGCCACAAGGCAGGGATGCAGGAGTACACAGGGCCTCTGGTGGGCGCTGCCGGTCAGCCATCCCCCTCACTCAGCTTAGCTACCAAAAGTATGGAAATGCCTGCTGTTATTCATAAGAATAGAAAAATAAAACAAAATAAGCCAAGTTTCCAAACAGTAAAATAAAGATGGTATATCCACACAGTGGAACATTATCCAGCCATTAAAAATCATGCTGCAACTCTGTGTTTATTGAGGCTGTGGAGAATCTCATTCTCATATATTATTACTGAGGGTACACATTGGTATAACCTCATATGGGTTATAGGTATAAAATAGGTATACCAAATAGCCTGTGGGGATTATTTGGCCCTGTATTAATGTTGTACTTAGGTTCAACCATATTTATTTAGGTTTATTATATTTTTGATCAATCCATTGAAGTTATTTGTAAGAGCAAAATATTATAAAGAAATTAAATGAATTTGGATACACTAAGGCAATGGAATAGCATGTATCTCTAAAAATAAAAACAATGAGCAATTTCTCTCAGAGCTCCAAAAAGCTTGCAGGGGGAATACTATAAAGCACAGGATAATATGTGTGATATAGTTTTACATGTGCAAAATGGAGGAAAAACAAGAGCATATATTAATATTTGTTTATATATAATTTGTTTATAGATATAATTCATAAGGACACACAATAGCAGTGGTTACCTCTGTGGTGATGGTGGTGGTGGTACAATGAACCTGCAGATGAGGGACAGGTGTAGGAAGAATTCATGTATATATGTAACATATATATAATATATATTATATATATAATAACTGAGGTAAACAATACCTCAATAAAGTTTGCATATAAAATATTTATTTTACATCAACATATTACATATATTATATATATCATACATATAAACTTTATTTTACATATATATTTACATGTAAATAAATAAACTTTATTGAGGTATTATTCACCTACCATAAATCTCACCCATTTTAATGTACAATTCAATGATTTTTAGTAAATCTACCAGTGGCACAACCATCACCATAATCCAGTTTTAGTTCATTTTCATCACCCCAATAAGATCTCTTGGGTCCATTTACAGGTAATCCCCATTCCCAACCCCAAACCTAGGCAACCACTAATCTACTTCTTGTCTACATAGATTTGCCTCTTTGGGACATTTCATAGAAGTGGCATCGTGCAAAACAGGATCTTTCACTACTTAGTATATTGGTTTTTTTTTTTTTTTTTTGCGGTATGTGGGCCTCTCACTGTTGTGGCCTCTCCCGTTGCAGAGCACAGGCTCCGGACGCGCAGGCCCAGCGGCCATGGCTCACAGGCCCAGCCTCTCCACGGCACATGGGATCTTCTCGGACCGGGGCACGAACCCGTGTCCCCTGCATCGGCAGGCGGACTCTCAACCACTGCGCCACTAGGGAAGCCCAGTATATTGTTTTTGATGTTCATTCATGTAGCATATATCAGTACTCCATTCCTTTCTACTGTTGAGTAGTATTCCATTGTTTGTGTATCCCATATTTTGTTTATCATCAGTTGATACACATTTGGGTTGTTTCTACTTTTTGGCTATTTTGAAAAATGCTGCTATGAACATTCATGCACAAGTTGTGTGTGTGTGTGTGTGTGTATGTGTTTGAACCATGTGAATAGATTATCTATAAAAAGTCTGTAATATTGCAAAAGATTAGTTAAATGGCACATGAAACAATCTTATTAAAAAGGAAGTAGCAAAGCAATGGGTGTCTGTGTGCACGTGCACATAGAATGATTTGATTCTGTTTAATAATTAAATAAGAACATAAAAAAGATTTGAAAGGCAGAAAGCTAAAATGTTAGCAGTGTTGTCTCTGGGTGATGGGACTGTGGATAATTTATGTGTTTGTGTGCTTTTCTGTATTTCAACAAATTGTCTATTGTGAATATAAATTACTTTTGTAATCAGAAACAAACCACAATGCTATTAGAAGAAAAACACCATCATACCCATGCAATTTCTCCAAGGTCTTTACCTCTCTGCTGCGGAAAGATACCCTCCCAATAGTCCCCACGTAGGGGAGGGGAGAGCGCATCCTATCTCTCTCTCTCTCTGTTTAATGCTGGTCACAGCATCCAGAAAACAGCAGATCCCCAATAAATACAAATCAATTTTGGAGACCTCAAGATCAGTCTCCATGGCAACCTGACAAGGGCATAACACTATATGAGCACCGCCCCAGTGTGGAGATAGTCCAGCACAAAAAACACCTGACTTGAACAGCCCAAGGCTGCCAATGGACCATAGTATTTATCTATGTGGCAATGGGATCAGGCTTCCCAGACTCAAAGAGGCAGACATCCCTCTAAATGATGGAACATTGAAAGTCTGAACTGATCATCCTGATTGTGGGTTCCCTGAACTGCCATTTCTATTTATACAGCTGCAAACAGATGTCATGATTCAATATCTTCCAGAACTACATTTAAGAACTAAGTGTCCTTTCTCTATGTTTACCTCATTCACAATTTCATCATATTGCTTCATAATTACTCATTTGTCTGCACCAGGCCTGTCCCTTACATTTGTAGGACCTGGGACAATAGAATAATTAGAAGCTCACATCTCACATGTTCAAAAATTCGGAAGTCATAAATCAAGCTAACATGCTCTTAAATAAGGTACATCCTATCTTCCTACTCTATTGAATATATTTTCAGAATGACCTGAAGAACCAGGTACAAATTTAGACATCTCAGGCTCCTTGGAGTTGGGAGTTGGGCCATGCGGTGCCAGAGAGCTGGTCCCTGGCTTCCTCCCCTTTTCCATTGCACAGCCAAAGAAGCGCCAGGCGCCCCAGCTTGAGCCACCACTCACCCCTCACTCACACTCCCCTCTGCCCCCAAACAGCAGCCCCTTGGCCAACTCTTGGGCTTTACAGGGCACACACTTGCAGTGCAGCCCACCCTTAGGAGAAAAGGCCAACGGACAGGCCTGCACGTGCCCTGGAAGTGGGCTAAGGACCATTTTGGTAAGGAATTCTGGTTTAGGCAACTGCAACTTTATCTAGAAGGGGCGTGGGACAGGGGCTGTGGATGCCATGGCCCTCGGACTCCTGGCAGCTGAAGGAGGGCCCTGAAAAGTATGAAAACCCTCTTGCCCAAGATTAAGGGATACCGATCTGTATTCCCACTAGACTGGATTTCTTGACCTTGGCACTACTGACATTTTGGGCCAGGTAATTCATTGTTATGGGGGCTGTCAGTTATGGGGACTATACCCTTATTTGTGATAATCAAACTCCCTGGGAGACAAGTCATCCCTTCCCCCAATAAGAACCAATGCAATAGACTGTGAAGCTCTAGAGGGCAGGAAATACAACTGCTTCACTTAGTGGCAGAGTAGATGCCCAATAACTGTTTGAAGGATGAATCAATGAACCAACATCAACTCATGACCTCAGAGGCATTCTTGAAAGACCTTATTTTCCTGGTGAGGATTGTGAAATACTGGGGACAAAGGACTCCTCAGAACAAGCTGAGAGCTGTTCTTGATCCCCCAGATATAAATGATAAATCTGGGTTACAAAGGTAAAAACGCTAGGAAGCATAAACACAGTGTCGTGCGCCCAGGACTCCAAGGACAGGACGACTCCCTCTGTCTGACGCATGTATTGAGTTGACCCGATGAGGCTCCTTAAGACCTTATGCATTTCATGGTCCAATCTTTCTCCACCAAAGCTGCCCAGGTTAGGTGAATGAGGGAGGGACCAGGGTCTCTAAACTTAAATAGACACTCCTAAGGGACCTGGTAGAACACTGTTAAGCCCTACATGTTCCTTAGACAAATCCAAATGCGATGCACAATGAGGGCTATGATGCACAAGATGAGACTTCTGACCTGCAAGGTGCTGATTGCAAAAGCTCTTCATCCCCCTGACATTCATTCTCCCTGTCCTCACCATTGGGATTTTGCAAACCCTGTTCATGCTGAGTCTCTTCAATCGGCCAATAATATTTACTGCTGCATCAAGCCCACGTTCCTTCTCCAGAGCAAGCACGCACCCAACCTCCCAGTTTTCTTTATAATAGATGAATTCCTTCTTGTACGGTTCCCACATTCCTAGCAACCGAGCATACATAGTTATATCCAGTTGAGTTTGGGTTGGCACTTTAGGGGCAGTGGTGATGTTTGCATGAAGAAATGAAGTTCTGATGGAGTCCGACACTTGGAGCAAAGTGCATAACTGGTACCATTCACTGGTACAAAGGGGACCTGGACTTGATTTCAGAATCTGCTCATGCCTCAGTTTTCCCTAGCGTGGCAGGTCTCAAAATGTGGTCCAAATAGCCCTGGTGGTCCTGAGACCCTCTCGGGAGATCCACGTGTCAAAACTATTTTCCTAGGAATACTAAGATGGTCTGTCCTTTTGTTCACTCTCATTCTCTCACAGGTATACGAGGAGTTTTTCCAGTGACTTCCTGACATGTGATGGCATCATTGCTCTGATGGCTAAATAAAATGTGTGTGTGCGTGTGTGTGTGTGTGTGTGCGCGCGCACTTGTGTTTTCCAATGTTTCTCAGTTTTAATTTAAATTACAGTAATTGTAGATGAATATAACCCACATAAACAAAAACTCTTCAAGGTCTTTGTAATTTTTGAGTGTAAAGGGTTCCAAGACCAGAAAGTTTGAGAACCACTGTCCTAGAGCAAGAATGCTAGTCATACTTCTACAGCATTGAAAGTAGGGAGTGGGGAAAAAAATATTTGGAAGACCTTTCTGTGAGGTAGAGTAAGTTACCGAATATAAAAATAAGTACACTTTCAGAGTTTTATAACAGGAGTGTCACTGTGACATTTTAACTGCAAAATGTTCTCTAGGTTCTTCGAAGTGGAAAAAAACAAGTCTAGAAAAAAAGCAAAAGTATTAATATTTTCAGTAAAAGCAATACATCTTAAACACAACATTGCTTGTTTGGAGGTTTACCGATGATCTGATTTGCACCTGGACCAGCCTCAACTCAAACACCCCCAACCTGTCCAAAGATTGGCTCTATTTGTTGGCATCCCTGAGAGCATCAATTACACTTGCAATTTTAAATTTGACTGCAATTTTGAGATTATCAGTGGCTTTCAGTTACCCATGCTATAGAATCAGGATGTATTATCAAACAGAAGTATTTTTGTTAATACCTAAACAATATCACTGAGGAAAATAAACAGACGAAAGACCCCATTCCCTCTAGCTTTAACACCAATCCTTCCATCACATCTGATTTTCCCTTTTTACATTTCTTTAATTCCTTTTCCCCCTTCACGTAACATAGATGCTACTTTCTTGCCACCCTCACCCAAGTGCCTAGGTGTTTTGACCACATGGCATCATTCATACGCCCAGTATACCTAGAAGAGGCATATGACAATTGGCTCCATTTTTTAGATGGAACAACTGACACATGAAATCCACCTTCCCAGATCAACATGGCCAACTGATGGCCAGGCCACCAACTGCTATCCAAGATGCTACCCACCCATACTGGAGCGGGGGTCCCCAGATCCTTGTTTGAAGAGGCACAAGCTGGAAGCTGATGGGGGCATTTCTAGAAACTGCCTCTCCCTGACTCACAGAAGCAAAAGCCACGCATTTTCTTAATTAAAAGAACAATAATAGTAATCATAATAACAGATAAGGAGAGGTCAAGAGCATGTCACCAACAAGAAAAGTTTTACCATTTCAAGGCTGGGGCAGATGTATCGCGAACTACCATCTCAAGCCCAGCCACTTTTCTACATCCAGCTTCCATCTTCTGTGCTATAAATAATTCAGAGTTTTCTTTTTTCTTAAATATCACAAAACCAAGTCGGAATCTTTATGTGAAGGATTCTGCTGTGTCCCTCTCTCCCTCCTCCTCTCCCTCCTTAGCCAGCCCAGGCAACTCCCAGGAGAACGACCCCTCAAGCTTTAACATTTATTCTTTGACATTTCGAACTATTTGTTAGGCAGAGCTGCCTTCTTGAGATCAAAGTTGGAAAATCTTGCCAAGAACTCCCGCTTGGCCCTGTCCAACTGTGACAGCGAGGGTCTATTAACCTCCAAGCATCTGCTTCATTCCTCTTTGGGAGAAATCCACCAACCCTCACCCAGAAGGGCAGCCATCCTCTCCCTCTTCCACCCTCCCCAGCACTCCAGGAGGGGGCAGAGGTCACCCTTCCCACGTGATACACTAAGATACTCAGCACAGAGAGACAGACCCCAGAACCAAAAGATGTCCCCTACTAGGAGACAACAGTGACTCATGGGGACATGGTATTTGGGACACCTGTCTGGGTAGGATCTTTTTTTTGTGTGTGTGGTACGCGGGCCTCTCGCTGCTGTGGCCTCTCCCATTGCGGAGCACAGGCTCTGGACGCGCAGGCTCAGCGGCCATAGCTCATGGGCCCAGCCGCTCCACGGCATGTGGGATCTTCCCAGACCGGGGCACGAACCCACGTCCCCTGCATCGGCAGGCGGACTCTCAACCACTGAGCCACCAGGGAAGCCCTGGGTAGGATCTTTTATCTGAGGAACAGCAAGCTCAGAGACAAATATGGAACAAGGAAAGGTAACTTACCCAAGTCATTTTGCTGGCGGTAGTGCTGAGACTGATGCTAGCTCTTCACTGCCGTGCACTACTGCTAGATGATGTCACCTCCATCCACCTGGGAGGGTGACCAGGTTTAGGGCTGAAGTCTTAAGCTCTTACATGAAATGACTTACCATTTTCTTCTGAGGCATTGCAGTGTAGGGTTCCTGAACTTCACAAGAGCACCTACCCACCAGCTGCCAGAATCATTTCTTCCTCCATACAGAGCCGAGGGCCAAACTGGGGGACCGAGCCTAAAGCTGGGCAAAGGTGTCGGGGTGTTGTGGTTCACCTTTTTTCTTTTTCTTTTTCTTTTTTTTTTTTTTTTGTGGTGGTTCATCTTGATGTAAGAGGTCAGTGGTTGACTAACCCATCTTGCTTGGTTCTTCTTCAAAAAGCTTCTGTCCACACCCTGACCCAGTGTTACCTAGAGTGTACGCATGAGTCTATTTAGAGTGAAGAGTGTTTTATGTTCAATTAGATTGGGAAAGAGGTAGGGTAAAAAGGGTTATTTAAAGGAGGACTTCTCAGAGCCTTTAGTATCCTAACATGCGTGGTAAACCTACAAGAGGTTGGCTATACCATACAATGCTCTCCAGAGTTATTTGATGTGCTCTTAGCATCTTATGAAACTAGAGGGAAACATTTCCACAGCCAAGGAAAAGGAGAGCACTTGATCCTTACAGCATGATTTATTTAATAACAAGTTGGACATTCAAATGAAGACAGGACCCCATTGTAGAAACTGAAGCTTTCCCAGAAAACTGATCAATCCATGTAGGGCAGTAGTTGGTCAAGTGGCTGACCCACAAAATTACTAAGATGGCCAAAGATACCATCCTGAAAATGCACAGTGGTGTCATTCTGGTCTTTTTAATGACCAGATTGTCCATTTGGTATCAAAGGTACTATGCAGCAATTGCCTGTTATAATACCGGGAAATGTCAAGTTGACAGCCATAAAGATTGAACGATTCCATGAGTCATTCACACATGAACTCAGAATTTCAGTTCTCGCAGGAAGGACATTCTCAGAATATATTCTTTATTCATGGTGACTCTTCTACCCACCCTCCCCCCCAGAGTCAAGTTCTCACTGGCCAGCTCTGCATCTGGCTCCCTCTGAAGCAAAAGGCTTTGGTCCAGAGCTGTGGCTCTAAGATGGGAGCGACAAGAGAGATCTTGGCTGTGCCCTCTCAGCCAGCATGAGTTTTCAGAGACCTAACGCTCATGACAAAAATTGCTTTGAGATTTCCTCTCAGGTTCTCTGTCACATGAGTCTTTTTCTCAGAATTAACCGTAAGAGAAGGCTGACACGTTGGTGTATACATAATACGTGGGCTGGACTTAGCATCTAGCCTGCATTCCAGAATTTTCCTTCTCCCTAAGATTGCTTGTAGGAGGGCCCTGGGAGAGGTGCCTACATTGGTTGGCCCATGGGACACAGACTTTAGGACTTGTCCTTCTTGACTGTGGCAGCAGGAGGGCAGATCTTGGAGACAGTTTGTCTGGCCAGTGCTGAGAAGGGTTGGCAGTGAGACAGCATTTGTAGGTCCAGGGGTCTCCTGTGTTATGGAATCTAAACCCTCTCAGCTCCAAACTCAAGGACGTTCCATGTCTCCCTGCTCCCAACACCCTCGAGAACCTGGCTGTGTGTAGTAAATATCTCCCTAGGCCTGTCCAGCTACTAAGAACTGTGGCACAGACTGTAGACAGATGTCATTCCTCCAAGAGCACCCGGGACCCCTCCCCACCAGCCCCACACCTTCTCTTCCCCTGAGAAGTCCATCTGGGAGTCAGGATCACATGACTTTGGCCAAAGGCTGTTGCAAACGTTGCAATGTAATGGACATTGCACTGCAATTTTAAAACATTATCACGAGGACCAAAACAGACCAAAGCTGGTGTGTGCTTCAGAGTAAAAAAGTAGGTGGCATTTCAGAGCTCTATAAAAGAAGCGTCACCAGACCATATTTGACAGCAGTGAAGTCCCTTTACAGGGGTTAGGTCCTTGCCCTTCTCACTGCAGAATAAACGTAGGGACAAGAGAGGGAAGCCTTGTCCCTTGTCTTTTGAAGGGAAATAGGCCGGTTGCTCCACTGAGGTCCCCAAAGCCCGAACCAGGCTTCATTTTGCTGCCATGGTAACAGCACATGGGAGGTAGAAATGGGGAGGGGGAAAGAGAGCTCCATAGACAAGCTGGGTGTCACTGTCAGCCACCAAGGCCTCCGCCATTACTCACCCAAGTCAGGCTTGGTGGGGTTTTTCCAAACTGACATGACACTCTGTTCCTCAAACTTGGATGGAGCCACAAGTTGGACACAACCCTGGAACTCATACCTTTGAGCAGCCTCAACCCTTGGTCTTCAAACCTTCTCCATAGCCATGTGGGCCATTCTGATCCACCTTCCAAACTCTCAGACAGCGCCTGACATCGCTCTCAGACAGGGTGTGAAGGGAGAATTGCTCTTTCCCTCTCAGAGAAGCCAGGCTCCATTCTTCCTGCCTTATGCCACATGCCTTTCCCTCCACTCTCAGCCAAATCAAAGTCAGGTTCATGAACATCAGAGCGGCCTTAAGTGGCTCCTATTTGCAGAGGGTCATGGGAAGACACGTGATCCTGAGAAGCCCAGGGCTGCCTCTGGTCTGAGTAGGAAGCTCATGCATCCTGTTTTCCAGGCTTGAAAGTCTCACCAAAGCTCTCAGTCAGGATTTCTCTACAGCTCGGATCTTCCCTGGGAACTTGGAAATCCTGCCTTTCTCCTCTACCCAAGTAGTTCCATATTCCTTCCCAAACTGGACCTGCATGGACCTGGCCTTGCCTTTGACACAGAATCTGAGTCATCAGCATCCTCTGTGTCCCTCTAGGATCTGTGCTTCTCAGAGATCCTCCTGCCTTTCTTGTTTCTTTCTTGCACGGGAGCCGAACAGGCTGTAGTCAAAGGCTAACCCCAATATCTCCCTCACTCTCCCCAGTTCTCACAATGCTCCACCCCCGAACCTGCAGAATATCTGAGCAATGCATCCGCCTCCAGCTGGAAGGCAAAGGGGGTGGGGAAGGAAGAGCTACTGCTCTCAGGTACACACCCAGGAGGGGACAGGGTCCTGATGGAAAGAGACGAAAGGCAGCGAGCTCTTAGGCCTCATCACCCACCCAATCTCCTCCCCGAGCAAGCAGAGCTTAAGTCCCAGGGGCAAACTGGGGTCACTTTATCGAAGGAGGAATTGGGATTAAAATCCTACCCTCAGAATCCTGATGAAATTTCCAAACCACGTGCAGAAGCAGACGAGAAACCTGATCTCTTGCCAGCAAGAGATCTTCAACTCACTTTGGGTTCAAGGAGGGTGGAAGGAGGCTTACTGAGCTCTGGGAGATATGATTAGCTCTTGGCTGAGGTTTTCTTGAGAGGTGAGCAGGGGGGGGCGGGGGGCGCGGTACGGGATTTCTAAAGGCAAAATGCAGAACCAGAGCTATCCAAGGCAACTGAGGCCACAGGCCGCTTCGGCCGCTCCCCAGCAGTACAGTGGGGATGTCAGGGGTGGGGCAAAGCTAGGGGTGCGGGGGAGTAGAGCTTCAGGCCTCCTGGACAGTTCGGATGCAGACCCGGTTCCCCTGAAGCTCCCACCCTCCTCGCTGCCCCGTCGCCTCCTCCGCTGTCACACTGAAGAGTTTTCCCTCTGTCCTTCCCAAAGGAGCCTCAGAGCAGCCAGCATCCCTTCACCTTCACGCCTCCCCGTCTGTCCCTCACTGCTACCCTCATCGTGCTCTCCATTTCAGAGTCACTCTGGAGGCCACCTGTGAGTCTAGCCGGAGCTCCGAGTCGGTAAACACTGAAGGAACAAAGGCCCTCTGCCTGATCCGCATGTGGCGCAGTCCAGGAAGCTACACACAATGAAGTCACCCTGCATTGATCTGCCGGCTCCCCGTGCTGTCTCCACAGCATCAAACCCTCCCTGGCATCTAGCTCCTGTATCTGAGATGCTTGAGCCTCTGCTCAGGCCTGGCCTTGGCCTGCAGGAGCTGGGCAGAGCCAAGGGAAGCGTCCCGGCCCAGCACTAGGCTGAGGTCACACCTGCGGCTGGGGACGGGGAGCATGTGGTGCCTGGGAGCTTGGCTATAGAAAAGAATTCCCACGTAAGAAGGGAGAGACAGGGTAGCCCAGAGCCCAGTTTCTTGGCTTCCAAATTGAAGATGCTTGGCATCCGCTCTTTCCCTGGGTGAGAAGCACATGGCCGAGCTTCCACACACCAGGAGGTCTTTGAGGAAGGGTGAAAAAAGTTCAGATGGGGGTGCAGAAGTCAGGCAAGGATCTTCCTTCCACTACCTTCCTGCCTGAAGCTGCTTCCGCTTACCTACCAACTTGAGGATCAGGTGTGTCTCAGCCAACAAGTCCTTCTTGACAAAGATGCCACCCTCGTCTGTTTGGGGATCTCACCAAATGAAAGCCAGATGATTCATCTTAGATGTAAGAACAGCCACACTTTCAGGCATCAAGGGTCACTAAATGCTAGAATGGGTGAAGAAGGAGCATGGCAGACGTTCTTTTCAAAATCACCCTGTTCGGGTGTTTCCAGGAGGAAGTTAGGGATAGCATGTAGCCCCAAAGACCCCTGAAGGACTTCATCTAGGGAGCCAGGGGGAGGCTATGACTGTGGAGACCCCAGGACTGCAGCTTTCCAGGAGCAGAAGATGGGGCTGCTCTATGGGGCAGCTGAACAGCCAACAGCACCAGGAGGTCAAAGAGACCCCATGTCAGTCCTGGCGCTGCCACTCACAGCTGTGAAAACCTGGCCTAGTGATTACTAACTCTTTCTGAGCTTCAGCTTCCGCATGGGTCAAATGTGCCTGGCTCTGAATAGGTGCTTCATAAGTTCGACATAATGATTGTTACTCATGCTCCCCAGGAAAGCCCATTCTTTGGAGCTTGGCAACCAGTTCCGGGATCTGGCCACACAACCCTAGTGAAAGACTCAGGTCCTCTCCAGAGCATGTCCCTGGAAGGTCCTACAACTGAGCTGACCACTGTCCTACAGCTTCTTAAGGGTACAGTGAGTTCCCCACCCTCTGAGCTTCAGGGAGCAGGGTTCAGAACCAGGGCCCCTCAATCACTCCTTCCAGAATGAAGATCCAGACAGCACATGGCAAGCACACTGGTTTCATGGATTGAAGCTTTGCCACGAAATCCCCTAGGACCAAAACGTAAGCTCAAGTCCGAGAAAGCCACTGTGAAACCCTGTGGGTGAGATTCCAAACACAGAGCTACAGGTCTTGTTGGTCCCCTGAGCCTCCCTGCCTGAAGCCAGTCCAACCCAGCATCCTTGGTGGGCTGAGTTCCTCTCTCCACGCCTCCCCTGTGCCAGCTCTGACTGCCCCAGAGGCTCTAACGTTGGGGTAGATGCCATGGGACTTCAAAGCCCAGCAGGAAAGCATGGGGAACAGAGTCCTGGACACTCAACACAGCTCCCCAGTCTCAGCCAGTCCTCATTCCTCCCGGCAACTTTTTCATGCTTCCCTGCCATCTGCCATGGTCTCTTCTGCTGCTTTAGACCTTCTCAACGCTCTTAGATGTTCTCACTTGCAGCACAAGGCCTTGCCTTACACTTGATAGGCAAAATAGAAGCCACCAGACAAGAACTCTCTCACTCCCTTGCCTGCCCCAAACCTCTAAACCCTCATCTTTTCCTCTTCCTCCTGCTGCACCAGGAGAGCTCTCCCTCCATGTGGCTGAGCCTTCCTCCTGAGGATGGGCACTTTTCTTTCCCATCTTCCCAGGGGCCATTTCTATACATCATCTTTTCTCCCATGCATTGGCAGGCTCTACGCATCTTGATAAAACAAAACTTAAATATCTCTACTTATTAATAATGAAATTCTCCCTAGAATCCATGCAGCCTGAAGGTCCCAAAGACAGTCTCAACCCTTGGGGCATCCCTGGTCCAATCCTGGAACCCTTGACAACAGGAGAATGTGGAGCTGGGGCAACCCCCTACCCAGGCCACTCTATAGAAAAGGAGCTTCCATTAGGGATGGGATGAGGTGAGGTGAGGGCTCAAACCAAGCTAGACTTAAATAAGAGATTGAGTAAAGGTAAGTAGAAAAAGCACCAACCTAGCCGAATCAATCCCTGTTGGACTTCCACCTTGAGCTCACCCACCTTACTTCTGCATGCCTCATCTTTACTTCCTAAGTAAGAAGCCCCAAGAAAGCCTACTGAGACCAAGGGAAGGGTCAAAATCCTCCCAGCCCCCAACCTCCTCTCTTGTTCCAAATCTCCTACATACAAAGTCCCTTCCTCCTAAAAGGAAGATATTGTAAGTTACAGAAGGCATTTCGACCCTTCTAGCTGGGTCAGGGCCCAGGAACCAAGGGCAGACAGATACAGCCAGCTCATCTAAGCATTTTAGCCTCAGTAGGACCCCAGGTCTCTCTGCCTCTTCTTTTCTGGTAGCCCACATGAGACCTGACATAAGAGTCTGGCCTACCTTAGTGTGTATGTGTCTGGGGGGGGCAGGGGGTGGTCTCTGGATGATCGGCATGTTGGCCTACAAGCCCAGATCCCCCATCTTCCTTTGGGCAAAGTCACTTCCCCAAGATCCATAAGGGAGATATAAAACCACTCCAACCAAGGGAAAAATTACACTGGCTTACTGGTGCACCAAAGATAAAGGATCCCTCAACCCCACTCCCAGACCCCCTTACACATCAGCTCTGAAGAAAGAATCTCCATAAGCCTTGGCTGTTCAGACAATAGAAGAGTCCTCAGCCACCGAGGAGACAAGGGTCTCAGTAACCTGAGTTGTATCTGAAAGAGTCAGGTTTGAACCTGGCTTCTGTCTCTTGTGCTGTGTGACCCTGAGTGAACCATTCAACTCTGTGCCTCTAATTCTTTCTCAGTAAGATGAGGAAACACTTCACTGTATGGACTCAGCCTGTATCTGGAGGGGTCTCACTGAAAGTAACCAATGCAACAGATTGTAAAATCCTTTGCAAACAGGACTTGGCTAAGAAATTTCTTTAAAAGAGTAATAGTAAAATTGGGGGGAATTAAAAAACAGGGTAGCCTGAAATTTCTATGTATCTTTAATATTCTTTGCAAAATTGCCAAATAAGAGGTCTGATCCAGTCATTTCATTAGAAAATAAAGTGTTTATTAAGAAACTATACACTGAACACTCCTATATGTCTCTGCGGAAACACAACGCCCCATGGTCATAGCACAAGGTGAGGGAAATGGCAGAATAAAAGATGCTGGGATGGATGGAGCCTGGGAGGCTGGAAATGAGGTAATGATTTACAATAATTAAAAAACATCATCCTCAAGCTTACTCCTTAAAGCCACACTCAGGAGGGGGCCCTGGCCCAAAGGGTTGGCAGGACACAATGGGGAATAGCCAGACATGAAGCAATGGGGAGCAGGATGGCGGGAGCTGGGAGGGGCTAAATAAACACACTTCTAGGCCCTGGAGAGAAGCTGAATCCCCGTGTGATACTCTGAACATTCAGGTGCCCGGGAGGCCACCCCAGATACTGGGCAAGAGCTTGGAAAGCTGTGCATTTTTAAAGCCCATGGAGGTGTCTGCAGAATCAGGCTGGGAACCTGACATGAAGAACCACCATCCACAGGACTCAGGACCTAAAACCTTAAATGGGAATCCTAACCCCCAGGGAAATTTCCCAAGGCAGAGAATCTGTTACCTATTACTGCGCATCATCACTCCAAAACTTAGTGGGTTAAAACCACCACCATTTTGTCCTACGAGCTCCCCACGGTTGACCCCTCTTCCACGCTCCACCCTCATGGGGGCAGCCTGTGCTGACCCCCTACAACGGAGGCACCATGGGTGTGTGGGGGGGAAATAGGCCAAGCCCAAAGTCCACTCAGCCAACATGGCAGCAAATCTGGGAGAGGTTCAGGCCCTACAACTGTACCTTTCCTATTGAAGCAGGGGGAAAAGCATCCCTTTCCCTCTCCCCAGTGGATCAAGTTGAAAATGGGGGAAACAAACCTCCCTCTTTGGGAGAGGGTGGCCATGGAGTAAGGCATGAGTCAAAGCAAGCAAAGTAAACACATATATTGACCAGAGAACAGGATGACACTTCCATTGGAGCCATGAGAGGGGCTGGAGGAGGCCAATTTTTACTTCTCTTCCCCTTCAGTTCATCTTGACCTTGAAATGGTGATTCCATTGGGTGCCAAAAGTTCTCAGAGTCAAGAATAAGTAAAAGTGGGGGAAGAGAGCCAATCCCGGGATCATGGAACAGCAGGAAGGGCCTTGGTCCCTGATTCCCTTGGTCCCTTGTGGTCCTAGCAGGATGCCCAATTCACAGGCAAGACCTCCTGCAGCCAAAGCTTGTCAGAACTGCAGATCTAGAGGCCAAGAAGGAGCCCTGGAGAAATCCTCTTCTCCAAGGAGTTTTCTAATACCACTCACTGTGAGCCGTTCCAGAGAGAAGAGGAAGTAGGGGGAAAGTGTGTCCAAAAAAAAGGTATGGTTTTCTCCACCAAAAAATATATGTATATATAGAAAATGATTGGTTTCCATTCTTTCCTCTGAGACCTAATCTGGTGCCAATACTTGGGCCTGGCTCCCTCTCCTCTCACCGCGCCGTCTCCACCTCTGCTTAGATGTTCTTCCCCACGGGAGGATGCAGGGCGACGAGGTCACTAAGAGGATGGCCTGGTATCCTAGGGAGAGCCAGGGAGACCCCACGCTTCCAAGCGGGGAAAGTGAGGCTGGAGCACGGCTGGACTTCATCAGGCTTTCTCGTGGTGGTTGGGTTGTTTGTGGAAAGCAAGAGAATGGCTAGTGTATTTAAGAGGCGGTTCCTGGTGCACAGGTTTTTAATTCTCTTTATTGGCTCTTAAGATGATGGCAGGAGCTGCCTTGGAGGCCAGAAAAAAAAAGGAGCACAGTGATGATTGGAGGGAAAGGGCAACCCTGCCAGTGGCGGATGGGGGCAAACACCCGTCTTGGTGGTGATAAAGGATGCAGGGGCACCAGCGGCTCGTGTAGTTTCTACTTAGCATCCCTGGATCCAAACAGAACAATGCCTAGAGCTTCCAACCTCTCAGAGGGCCCAGCCTACCAAGGTGACATCAAAACAGGGAGGCTTAAAAGGAGTTTTTAAAAGCCATGACGTCCTTTGCTGAAATAAACATTGACATCCTCAACATAGATGCCATGGTTAAGAGGCTTGGAATGTCCGGGAAGGCTTATTGGATTCAACATAATTTCTCTGAAACCTATAAAAAACAAAAACAAAAAAACAGAAAAACAGAAAAAGCAAAATAAAGTAAAAACCAAAACCCCCAAAGAAGATCAAAACTAGAAGGGGAAACAGAGAGGGAGCTTGAAAGGTAGGGGGAAGAACTGGAGATACGGGATACGGATACAGATATATTGGGAACAGCCAAATGAATTCTCAGCAAAAGGGAAGGATAGGAGGAGGGGATTAACTTAAAACCAAGCGTGGTCAGAGAAACTGGAAACACTCCATTTTTGCTGCAGCCTCCACTGAACTGAGGAAGGGACGTGAGCAAAACATTTGGGGGCTTGGCCTTGGATTGTCCTGGAAGAGGAGGGGAGGGGCAGCCTCACCTAAGTAGGAGGCCCTGATGATGAGCTTGACAGGGAGGTGGGAACAGGGCATAATCGCTAGGGTCCCTGGGGGGCAAAGGGGTGGGAGGGGAATGCTCTCCAGACCTTACATTCTTAAGGGATACCTGAGGGCCATTTCTAATCCTAGGAGCTGGGATAATGTGAACCACCTTTGACTGCACCAGGTTGGGGGCACTGTACTTCCAAGACTATAAACTCCTTCTCCTTCACTTTTTCCTCTCATTTCACCCAGTCAGTGCAGTGATGGCTGATCTCTCAGCCTTCCCATAATTCCAAGTCTCATAGGGGATGGAATACCCTGGAGGAGTAGCATTGGTGGCCATCAAGCCATGGGCAGCCTCAAGCAAGGAGGACTTCCATGCTAGCTCAGCTCCTCTCTGGCCCCACCCTGCCATGGACGGAATTAGGATGTCCAGAGACGTGGGTGTTCCTGATCAAATCTCCAGAATGAGGTTTTTCAGTCAACCCCGGATTAAAATAATGTCTGTAAAATAATGTCTGTAACGAGCGTGTGGGTGTTTACGTGCATGTGCAGACAAGATAGGAGTAAGCCAACCTTTTTAGGAAAGCTGTGTGCAGGTATGTGAAGAGTGTAATGGGCAGCTAGACGTTGAGGCTATGATGGGGAGAGATCGAGTTGGTAGCACTGAGACTTTCCCCTCCTCATTCTGAGGGCATACTACGATCAAAACAGAGTTGAGTCATCTTGGACGTTGGGTGCCTTCCTTCTGCAGGGAGTGGGGTTAGATTGTGGATGGAGGAAAGTTCCTCACTGATGAGGTCATGTTTAGAGGGAGACTTGGTTTCAACATGAGATGTTTCTGTGCTAGCATCACTATGCTAACCCAGGACAAGGGCTCTCTTGGGTCTGAGGCAGAGGGAAGGCAGGCCATTGGCCTAGAGGGTCTGTGACTCCATTGTTTCTCTCCAGGCCATGGTCCCTCTCTCATTTCTCCCAGAGGCCTCACCTAGGCCCTGTGAAGTATCCTGGCCTGGAATATTTCCCTCACCTAAGGGATTTTAGTACCAATCCCACACTAGGCACCTAGGCATCCCTGAGTCCTCTGGGACCTACAGAAACTTCATGAGGTCTTAAGATCTTAAGAATTAAAATTGGTGAGGGGGACAGGGGTTCTGTACTGCATACAAAGATGTCAAAGGAGGTAACTCACCATGTGACCTTGGGTAAGACACTTCCCCACTCTGGACCTCAGGTTCCTCATATATATAGTGAGTTGATGGGACTAGATGATCTCTATTGTCCTTCAAGTTTAATATCCCATGATTGTCTATGTTTGAAAAGACCCCTGGCAGAAGAGGCAGACATGGGGGAATTAATGGTCAGTATTGAGCCCCATGTGCAAAGACATGGGGAAGTATTTTTCTTAAGTGCACAAGGCCAGAAACAGAAATCCAGGTGTCCCCAGCTCCTGTACTCACACTGCTTTACCTGTAGGGGCACCTGCTTTATTTTAGGCATAAAATCTAGATACATGGTCCCCTGAGTATCACACAGTGGCTTTAAGGAACTGCATGAGGGGATCACCATAAACTCTGTCCAACCTTTCCCTACCATGCTTACCCCTCCATCCCTCTTCTTGGGCCAGGGGAATCCTGAACTTGTGTCCATCACTGCTTTTGTCAATGCCATTTCTGGGGCTGGAAGGATGATTCCTATGAACTGAGCTGATGATCCCACAGGTCTTGAGGCCACCTTTTTGGCCCCTTCTCTCCTAGAAAAGAAATTCAGCTACTCTCCAAGAGGGAACAACATGACAAGGGGGAATGAAGAGAAGAGACGGGGTGTTTGGCCCCTTGAAATCGTTCTTGCCTCAGTTAGGGCATAAACAGAACGACAAAAGCTGTTGGCTCCCTAGAGACCTGACAACTCTAAGTCCTATGAAAGAGGTATCATAGCTTGTGAGTGAAATCTCCCTTGAAGGCCATGCAGCATCGTGGGCCCTGAAAGGCTCCACGTCAGATCCGTTAAAGGCAGGGGCCAAGCCTCTGCCAAGGTCCCTGAAGCCACCTCTGTGAACATGAGCCTTTTCCCATATGAGCCGGGATCTGAAGTTTGTTTTCTCTGGAACTCTTTCCCAGGTGGAGCCTTTCCAAGATTCTAAATGCTGAAGCTTATAGCATAAGAGGCACCGCTCCAAAATCCTCCATTCCTCCCCCTTTCACTCAGAACAACCCTGGAGCAGGAAGGAAAAAGCATATGCTCGGGGGAGGGCAGGGGGGACAAGGACCACCATGGACATGGACTTGGAAAGGGAGAGATGGCTGGAGGAAAGGCCAAAGAGGAGCAAATTTACTTCTGAAGAAAGCCTCGCCCCCCAGTGGCCCATGAACCCTCATGTCTAACCTTTTCCTCCATCTGTCAACAGCTGTCCCCAGAGTCATCCAGCACAAAGCTACTCGTAGGCCCTCTGTAATTCAGAACAGAGCCTGGTCTTCAGGGACTGTCTAGGTGTATGTTTCCTAAGAAGCAAGCCAGAGACTCTGGGATTGTTTTGGGAAGGGAGGGAAGCTGTGAAGGAAAAGGCTAGGGGGTGCTAAGCACCCAGAGAATTGGATGAAAGCTTTCGGAGCCAATCCCATTGGGCCAAAAGCCTGTTAAATCTTCAAGGGCAAGTTCTTCAATATTCACTGCAGCAAGAGAAGGGCTGCCTTCTATGGCCATGCAACACAAAGGATGGTCTAGACCTTCACACCTCTCTGTTTTTCTGACAATCTTGTAAATCCTAATCATCTCACCCTCTCTGGGGTTTCATCCCAGCCCCACTCTCTTGCTCTGGCCTTGGATGTCTAGAGCTACCAGCTTTCCAGCACCCACCAGTGAGTACTTCCCTTGCATCTTCTGTCTACACATTCATTTGACTTTGGATTCTCAAGGCCTCCCTTTCTGTCCCTGCTTCTGCCTTTTTGTTATCCGACATGGTAATTTTGTTCCCTAACCCCATAAAGTGGGTTTGGGTTATGGCCTTGATAAAAGGCCCAATACCAAATGGAGACCTATTGGATTATTTCCCAACATTCCCTCATCAAATGTATTCATTCATCCTCTTAAAGTTGCTACATCACAGAAATGCTTAGCATTTACATAGCATTGGCTGTGAGAAAGAGGAGGTTGATATACACAGGAGTCCTGGCACTGAGGTCATGGGTGGCTTAATCATAGGGAATCAGAGGCACAGAGCAATTGAGATCCTTGTCCAGAGAGAGAGTGAGAGCAGGAGGGGTCCACAGGATAGATGTCAGGGTGGGGAGCTTGCGTTGTACCCCACCCCAGTCAGGAGGTATTCTAGCCACACCCTCTATACCATTCCCCAAGGGGTGAGAAGGTGTGAAGTGTCTTGAAGCATGCTGTGGGCAGGCATGGGCTAAAGAAGGGAGACTCAAGCAATGCCCGGCTATAATAGCCCTACCATCCAATGCATCACTGATCACCCTGGAATCCAAAGACCTGTATAAGTTAGTGATGGTGCCAGGCACTGCTTACAGTTAATTCAGTATCTCCATTTTATTTTATTTCTAAATTAAATTAAATTAAATTTTTTTGGCTGCACCACGCAGCTTGTGGGATCTTAGTTCCCCAATCAGGGATTGAACCCAGGCCCTGGCAGTGGAAGCGCAGAGTCCTAACCACTGGACCACCAGGGAAGTCCCTCCAATATCTTTTAAAAGTTGATATTATTAACTCTATTTTACATGTGGGAAAACTAAGTCTCAGTAATATATATTAAAAAAAAAACTAAGTAGACTTTGTGGCAGAGTCTGATATTAAACATTGAACCACGTTTTTCATAACCTTAAACTCCTTATAATTAACTGCTTTGCAAAATGGCTTCCATTTGTTGAAAATCAGTGTACGGAAAAGGAGGCAGAAACGGAGGTCATGGCCGCAGTGATGGGGACATTCTCCAGGGAAAGCAGGGCTTTACCTCCGGCTCCTTCTGCAAGGCCTGGCTGGAGGGCTAGAGTGTTCCTTCCTCACTAACAGCTTCCCTACCAGGGAGCCGAGCACCCCCCATGCCCCGCCACTGCCCTCCTCCAGTAGATGCCCAGCCCAACCCTTTCCCATGCTGCCTCATTTTCTGCAAGTGTTAGCCAGCCACCCCTACCACTTCGTTTGTATTAGGACCTACCAAGTAAAGAATCCCAAACTCTATCTAGACATTGACCCCTTCATTTTGATGTTACTTCTGGAGTCCAGCTTAAGATGGATGAAAAGTAAACCTGATGAAAGAGATAATCATGAATTTGTAGAGAAGAGCAATTATTCAGAATATAGTCACACCTAGAGCAAGAGTGTAGAATCTGAGAATCCTCCTGGGAGGCCAAGTATGGAGCCCAGAATTGCTCTCTCCCAGCACTCTCCCCTTGGGTCACTATGTGAACAAGAAGTGACAGGAAAAGGTACATTATGGTAAAGAAAATGTCCCTCATAAATGTCGCTTGCTTTGTTTGCTGCCTGTGTGGTGACCTCTCTAAGGACATGGGAAGAAGGTCATCAAAGAGCCCCAGTGATCCCGGGTTATGACTATTGTTACATGGTTCTGTACCTTTGCCTCCTGATGTGGCTATTGTTGTTCTCAATCTAAGTTCTTTCCTGCCATCAGATTCAGTAAAAAGATGGTGGCACTGAGCCACGTGGGTGAGACCCAAATGCCTAGACTTGCTGGCCACAAACGATCTTACTTAAAGCTCTCAGATCATTTCCTCTGTTATTCTGAGGTTGCAAACCTAACCAATGGGCCATCTGTGGCTCTGGGTTGTGTCTCATTTTAACGTGATTTAAAAAAATTTTTTGAATTAGTTGCCAACATCTAAAAGTTGGAAGATTTCACATTTAAAATATCCCTATTTCTAGCTTCCCTTAAAAATCCAAGAGTTCTGTCAATGTTGGGCCAGCATTTCTGCACAATGATAATCAGCTAGAGCAAAGTGGTGGCCACTCCATTTAGACAGGGCATGTGTTCTCTAATTCACCATATGCCACACTACTCCCTATTATCCTCCACCTGGTCCCTTCACTTATTTACAATCCCTGCATGGTTTGTCTTAGCATTTCAGTTGAAACCTTTACAATAAACATAAAGTCAGCACTAGGTTATGGGCTGTGAATTAAAGACCAGGGAATGCCCTCTCAGCAAGCCTCACTGATTATCCCTATAATGAGCAAACTTATGCTCCCTCTGGTTATGGTTTAAAATGATACATAGTGGCTGGAAACCTCCATCAGAGGGATAAACCTATCTCAGAAAGAGGAGATAGTTCAGGAATTGAACTGTCTCCTCTTTGAGACAGTTGAACTGGGCTAAGAGGGCATTGTGTTCAGAAATCAGGTTCCCAAGAAGAAAACATGCTAGAGACCACTTATAATGCTACTGTTGGGTGAGAAGATGGTATTTTGGGTATTTGTATCATCAGCTGGCTGTGCTTCCATTTTCCTTGACACATGTAAGGCACTTAACCAAAGGTTATCAAGTGCCAGCTAGCAGGACTTTTCAAAACAGCTGTTAAATTTCTTGGGGTATAATTTGACTCAAAGTATTCCCATATCCTTACAGCAACAAACATGCTACACAGGCTTCTATAGGATATGCAAATGTACTTGGAACTGAAATGTCCCTCTTGTATATTTCATGGCTAAGAGTGCTGAACTGAGATCCCCAGCTTCAGTACGCGGCACCTTTTCCTGTAAAGTTGCCTCAGTACTGCTGGGAAAATCAATGATGAGACTGCCCTGGCCCATGTGCAAAGCCGGGTTCCAGCTGTGTGCAGATGCTCTGAGGGAGGAGGCTGCTGCTGAATGTAACCCAAATGTGAGTTAGCTCAGGGAATCATGCCAGGAGAAGTCACAGTGGGAGGGCATCCACACCTAGGTGAGATAAAAGGGCATGGAACACTAAGATTCTCAGACAAAAGCCAAAGGCTCTTCCCTGAAAGAATCTTGAAGGTTCTCCTGACTCTTCCCTGAGGAATACTGCAAGGCTTGCACTCAAAAGGAGGAGGAATGTGCTTGGGGGCTTCGCTCTTGGTATCACTATTGTCCTAACAATAAGCTGAGCTTGGATCAAAGGAGTGAAATGTTAGTTCCAGAGAAAGGGAAATTCCTTCCACTCCAGAACCTGGATGAAGTGACCTCTTAGAATCAAAATATTTCACAAGCCATGGAGTAAAATTAGTCACCTGGTAAAACCTGTTTACCATTCTCAAAATTAACTATATAAGGGACAATTTGTAATACCGGAATATCTCTTGCTTAATTGAGAGGAGAGAGAGCCTCAGGTATGAATAACCTTTCTCTATCCTCACTCCCTCCCTGCACTTCAAAATACTTGTCTTTATATTCAGCATATTTTCCCCTTTTTGATTCTTTTTATTCTTTTCCAATGTTTGAAATATCTGAAATAAGAAAGCGTAGAGATCATCAAAACTGTGTACCCACCACCCAGTATTAACAATTTATTACATTTTGATATCTTCTTTCCAAAGTTTTGAGAGAAATAATACATGACACCTATGGTTGTGAGCCCATATGAATGCATCCATGATCCTGTTCCTAATCTAATCCCTCACCAGAGGTAATCACTGCCCTGAAATAGATGAGGATCATTTCCAGGCATCTTTTAATAATTTGCCTGCAGAGGTATATATCTGTAAGAAAATTGCCTAAGTTTAAATTTTAAAATAAGGGATGTTTTTTCTAGATTTATCCACATTAAGACTTGTAGTTCTCACTCATTAATTGTAACTGATGTAGTCTACCATGTGACTATACTACAAATTATTTGTCTGTTCTACTAACTGACACTTATTTCCATTCTGTCATTACTCCAAAAAAAGTTGCAATAAATATTATTACACAAGTCTCTTTACGTGCATGTGGGAGAGTTTCTCTAGAGCAGCAGTTGGCAAACTTTTCCGGTAAAGGCCCAGATAATAAATACTATTTTAGGCTTTATACAAATCATACGGTCTCTGTTGCTGCTACTAAATTCTGTCATTGTAGTCTGAAAGCAGCCATAGACAACAAAGAAACAAACAAATGTGTTCCAATAAAACTTCAATGATAAAAACAGACAGGAACCAGATTTGGGCCTTGGCCCACAGGCCACTGTTTGCTGACCTCTAGAGGCTTGTTACTCAAACTATGGGCATGTAGACCAGCATCAGCATCAGCTAGGAGTTTGGTAGAAATGGAGACTCTTAGACCTCAGTGAATCAATGTCTTCATTTTAACAAGTTCTTCAGGTGATTTCTATGCACAAAAAAATGTTTCAGAAGAATGGCTTTAGAGGATATCCCTATAATTTAGTGTATAGAAATCCTTCACTGTATTGCTAAACGTTTCCCCAAAGTGATGGGACCAACTCATATTTCTACGATCACTAAATGGATGAATGTCTTACCCTGTATCTCCACATATGATATTATCTGATGTGTGGTAGATGTTATCTTCTTGTAGCTGTAAGGTGCATTTCCTTGATTACTGCTGAGGTTCACACCATCTCAATTGGAGTTTCCTGTTCTGTGAAGTGTCTCTTCCTATACTTTCTTCATTGTGTTGTGTGTGTGTGTGTTGTGTGTGTGTTATACATGTGTGTGCATTATATATATTATGTGTGTATGTGTGGATATATATTACCTATATAATAATATTATATAATAATATATAATATGTACATACACATATTATATATATCTACACATACATACATACATTGTATATAAGTTGGTCTTTTTTATTTGTGGGAGTTTGTTATTTATTCTGCATGGAAATTCTTTGTTGGCTGTATGCACTGGAATTATGTTCTCTCAGTCTATGGTTTATCTTTTACCTTTGTATATGGTATCTTATATAGATTTTTAAAAATTAATGTAGACAAATGCATTAATCTTTCCCTTTATGTTATTTATAATATGTATCTTAAGATTTTCCTCCCTCAATGTCAAAGGATATACTCTTTTCCTCTAAAAGTACTATATTTAACAATCTCTCTTAGAGAAGAATTCCAAAAATTTATGTAGAGTCTCCTCACTCAAGGAAATGGAGCTTAACTCCCCACCTTGTGTGCTGTGTTTATCAGCTTATTTCCAAAGAGTATGGCAAGGGGAAAACGTAACTTTACAGTGGAGAATCCTGGTCTCAGCCAGGCGATCAGGGCTAGCATATTCAGTGATGCCATGTGATAAGCATGATATGATGTGATGAGGGCAGCATGCATCTCTGTGGTCTTCCTCCCCAAAACTCATGACCCCAACCAACAAGACTAAATTGGGAGGCATTCTGCATAAAATCTGACCTCAAAACTGTCAAGGTAATCAAGGACAAGGAAAGTCTGAGAAACTGTCACAGATCAGATGAGGTTAAAGAACCATGATAACTAAATGTAATGTGGTATTCTGGATGGGATTCTGAAACAGAAAACGGACATTTGAGGAAAAACTGGTGAAATCAGAAAGAAGTATTGAGTTTAGTTAACAATAACATGCCAAAGCTGGCTTCTTAGTTGTGACAAATGTGTCATGGTGATTTAGGATGATTACAATAGAGAAAACTGAGTAAGAAGTATAAGAGAATTCTCTGCATTCCTGTTGCAACGTTTCTGTATATCTAAAAGTATTTTAAAACAAAAACCTTATCTAAAGCAAAAAGTTCTACTTTTAAATTTCACCCAGAATTTATAATTTATTGTGTGGCTGGTATGAGACTATTTTTCCTCATGTGATTTTATTGAATAAATTCTCCCTTTCATACTGATTTGCAATGACACATCAAAAATACACACATAGCCACACATCTTTCTGTTTGTTTATCTATACATCTACATACATACACACGTATGTTTTCTGAGTGCTAAAAACATATTATTATACTTTGGCCTATTTGTCTCCCCATCTTTATTACTAGAACTTTATAATAAGTCTTTTTGTCTATGAGAGCAAATCTCCTCAACCTTCTTTTAAAAAAATACCTTGGCTATTCTTTGTCTTTCATTCTCTCATATAAATTATAGAATAAGCTTATCAAGCAAGTATCTTCAAAAACCCTGCTGGGATTTTTATTGGGAGTGTATTTAATTTATAAACTTGGGGGATAATCAACATCTTCATTATATTGGTCTGCCTATTTATGAACAAGATAGATGCTCCATTTACTCATTCTTCTTTTATACTCTTAATATTGTCTTGTATTTTCTAGAAGATATTGCATAGCCTTTGTAGAATTTATATTTTTTTGCCTTTTTTTGTTTTATTTCATTTTTGCTATTGTAAGTGTGATTTGTTTTCAGTTAAATTTTCTGTGTTTAGGGAATATATTAATTTGTGTTTACTGATCTTGTATTAGTAACGTTGCTGAGCTCTCTAACTTGTTCTAGCTTTACAAATACCTTTTGATATTCTATGTAGGATGATCATATCATTCACAAAAAGATGGTCGTACGTCTTTCCACAATTCTTATATTTCTTTTCTTGTCTTATTGCATTGGGTAGAATATCCAGATCATTGTTGAGTAAAAGTCAGTATAACAAACATCTTTATTGTTAACTGTTTTTTTTTTTTTGTACATGGTTCATAATGTTGGACTGTAGTTCATTTTGAGTAGGAAGGGTTTTTTTCCCCTCTTTTCCTTTTGTGCTCAGTCATCATTGTCTAACGTTTTTGGTGTTGTTGTTGTTATTGCTGCCTCCACCAAGGCTCTTAGAACTTCAATTCCAAACCCATCCTATAATGATGGCCTGGGGCCCCTAAAGGGTGATACCATTTTAAAATAAAAAGCTGCTGAAAACAAAAAGTTCTACTTCTAAATTTCAACCAGAATTTCTAACTTACTTTGTGACTGGTATGAGGTAATAATATAACTTTATTATTCCTCATGTTGAATAGTTTCTCCCTTCCATACTGATTTGCAATGGGATATAGCAGAACAGTCTTCAGCTAGGTGAGTGGCTTAAGTCAGTTCATCATCTCATGGTTACATCTTTACCTCTCTCCCCTACCTCCTTAGGTTCAGAGATTCCTATTAGCTGTACTCTCAGATAGGGGTTGGCAACACTATTCTTTCAGACTCTTTTCATCAGTGTGGAAGCCTGTCCCCAACCCATGGCTTCAAGCAGTGATTCTAGCCCTGATCCCTTGACAATCTGGACCACATATAGTTGTACAGGACCCTTGAGAGCTAAATTTCTGCCCTTACTTTTTGCCTCCAGACTTGGAGGCCAGCCTGAGAATGAATGTAGCTCTGCTCATCAACCTTTTGTTTCTGTACTATTTCTGACTCATCAGGTTACTTATCTTGCTCTTAGGCCCACATAGCTGGGTCTTAGGCCCAGCTATGTGTTCTTATATTTTTCTGTCACTGCAATGTGTTTGGAGCAGAGGAGGTGCACTAAATCATGAACCCACTGCACCATCTTGACCACAGCTTGATTACTTTTCTTTCTTTCTGTATTAGAGAAAAAATGTATTTTCTTTTTTTCTTTAACTGGTGCCTTCAATCCTATCCCCAACTTCTTTCCTCAATTATTTCTTATCTCTCCAGCATCTTCCATAAATCCTGTTCTATTCCCCTTTCTTCAGAAATCTACATATGGTCATCTCTATCTTTTGGTATGTGCTCATGTACCAAATCCACGTGTGCCCACATTCCCAGTCTCTCACCTAGTAAATGATGGAGCAATGTCCTCCACTTTACATACCGTCTGCTATCATCCCATTTCCTTAGTTCCTTTGGGCACCAACATTTTGCATGATCCAATTCCAACTATAACTCCACTATCTCACAGATTGTTAATGCTTAACTTCCCATAAACCAAGTTCTATTCCCTCCACAGAAACTGACCTCTTGAAGGTCACTAATGGTTACTCCATAACTAGCTTTTCTCCATTCCTCTTCACCTTGGTCATTCCACAGAGTGTGGTATCTCAACCATCCCACATCCCCCATGACACTTATAATACTGTGTCATCTTTCTACCTTTCCGCTCCTGTTCTTTCTGTTGGCTTCTTTTCCTCCACCTGTACCTATGGTGGTTTCTCAAGGATCAGTCCTTTCACCCTTGGTTACTCAGAGTGGTTCTTGGACCAGGAACAGCAGCATCACCTGAGAGCTTGCTAGAAATGAGGACTCTCAAGCTCTTACTCCAAACCTAGTGAACCAAAACCTGAATCCTCAGATGATTAAAGTGTAGGAATGCTGTTCTAGCCATCTCCTCCCACCTCCTTGTACAATCCATCATTAATGTCCACATCCAGGGGTGTGACGTCTAACCCTTTAACTCCAGCCAAAAACTTTCTTCTAAATTCCATTCTCATGATGCCAACTGGCTACTTGGCATTTCCATTACTGTGCATCATAACCACAAACCCAACATTTCTATAATCCCCATCCCAAACAATTTCCCTTCCTGATAGCCCAATTCTTTAAAATCTCTACCATGCTTATAATCACCTAGGCACAAACTATTGGAACCATCCTCATTTCTTGCCAGTGTCTTTCTAATTTCCAATATCTAATCAAACATCAGGTTTCAATACTTGTTTTGCAGTATCTCATGTACACATGCTTTTACTAGATTCCCCACTTCAGCAAAGCATGGCAGAAAGATCTGGAGACAGACTGACTGGCTATCAAATTCCTGTTCTACTACCTACCAGGTATGTGTGACTTTAAAACCTTAAGTAAATTACCTAAATTCTCAGAGCCTTGATTTCCCTTTCTGTAAATTGGAAATATCATTATCTATCTCGCAGGTGCTGTTGTGATTTAAAAAAAAAATAAAGCATCAGGTCAAAGTCTGGCACATGAAACAGATGACTAACAAGTATTGGTTTAGGCTTCCTCAACCCCCATTTTAATTTTAAGGCCACTGTTTTGGGGCTTTGTAATATATTCCTCAGATTCCAGTCCCTAGGTTAAGCTTTCTGACACACCATTGTCAAATTATGTCACTAAAATATCATGTTCACCAATCCACCACCATGTTCAGGGGCCAACATAGATTGAAAGTGCCTTTGTATGAATCCCAGATGGCTTAGGCTGCCATCCTGGTCTTGCCACACCCTGTTTTCAGCCAGATATTCTGCCCTTGCCACCCACCCCTCCCCTATTCACAATCTCTGGTTAGATAAACTCTAAGCTGACCATATCTTACAGTTTTTAGTTTCCGTCCTCACTTCCATGGTATTGTGCTGTCCTGAGTGTTTATCTTCTAACTTATTTTCCCCATCCAATTCCCATGAATTCTTCAATAACCAGCTCAAATCTCACTGTCTGTATAAGTCATTTGGCAGTTAATTGTGACTTTCTGTGTGATACTTCTTCTCCTGTTATCTGGAAATTTTAAAATATAATATACAACAGTGAAATTATTCATGGAATTATTTTTTTCATTTCTCAGTAAGATCATTTTTTAAAAAAACCTAACGACTAGTATTTATAAGCATTTACACATGCCCAGACAATGAGTGAAGTATTGTGCATGGACTTCCTCATCTAACCTTCACAGCATCCCTATGAGGGGAGAACTGTTATGGTCCCTAGTTTGTGGATGAAGAAAAAAAGGAATGAAGATGATCAGTAACTCATGCCAAGTTGCCCTGTGAATAAGATGCAGCGCCATCTTGAATCTAGGCTTTCTCATTCCAGCTCTTGTGCTATATTGAATTGTGCTATATTAACCCCTCTGCTATACTGAAACCAAATCAGGAAGCACTTCCAACAGCTCCCCCTATTTCTCACTTGATAGACCAGCATTTTAGAGAATAGAAAACTTATTTTTTAGAACCATGTGATATGACTCGTGTGTGTGTGTGCGTGTGTGTGTGTGAATCTGTATAACAATATGCCACATTACTTTGAAGTTCTACTATAGTATCTTGGCATTTACAAAGCATTTCTTCTTCCAAAATTTTAAATGATTATGTTAACCTTACAATAACTCTGTTAGGTAAGGAAAGAGCAAAAAAATTATCTTAACATCAGTGCCTCCTTCTTGATCGTGTGGCTCTCCCAGAACCCAAGTCCTCAAGTCTATCTGCTATCCCAGGGTGCCTGACTTTCCTCAGGGTCATGGCCATTTTGTTTAGGCTCCAATGAGCAAAAGGCAAAGGCCTGAGTCTAGCAGGAAATGTAATCAATAAAGTCCAAATCCCTGAGTGGTATAAATTTTAAGCAGATTATCTTAGAGTAGGGTATGGCTAATAGGATCAGGTAGCTGGCACATTCTAAATTTATAGCCCTAACAATTAAAGAATATAAACCTATGAGTTGCTTTTCTGACTTGGAATTCCTATGATTAGTGATAATGATGAAGGTATTGAAAATAATGGTGAAGGGAAAGATGAAAAGAAGACAGACAAGAAGGGTCCCACCGTGTGTCTCTATAGAGCAATGGTTCTTAAGCTTTCTTGGGGCTTGCTCTCTTTAACTAGAGGGAAGCATCATACACACAGAAACACACACACAAAAAGATTCATTCATTTTGGGCAGTGGCGGTGTCATGGTCTAGCTAGGATCCACATTAAGAGTAGTAGACAGATGCTATACAGGTCAGAAAGCATCAGCACTTTGCAATGACAGACACTGGCAAATGCAGATTCAAATGCCTGCTTTCATTGTGCTCCAAATCTCCAAATTGCCAACACGTATTGGGGGGCCTCCTGTGCTCATGGGCACTATGTTCAGAGGTGGGAAGGGGAATACCAAGATGAGTAAAACCCAGTGACTACCCTAGAGAAACTTAAAATCCAGTGCCACGTACGTGAAGGCTAGACCTTTCTAAGCTTACCTAGCAATACTTTTTGCAAATATCTGAGTAGCAATTTTCCATGAGCAAAAAAAGAAAAGGAAGTGTACAGTCAACTAGGATCCTAAAATAAATTATTATAATGTGGGATCTACTCTAGTAAGTGTTGAGAGAAATGTACCCACCCAGAGCTGTGGGAGTTCAGTGGGGGAGCAATCCCATGCGAGAGGAGGAGAGGGGGTGGGAAAGATGGTCACTAGGCAGAAATGCGTGGGGGGTATTGCAAATTGTGGGAGCAGCATGGGTGAGGTATAGCGAGTGGGGGATTGTTATGGGTTGATTTGTGCCCCTGCAAAAGAACTCCACTACTTCAGAATGTGACCTTATTTGGAAACAATATCTTTGCAGATGATCAAGTTAAGATGAAATCATTAACACTGTCAATCAATTGTACTTCAATAAAAAAAAAAAGATGAGGTTACTAGGGTAGGCTCTAATCTGACTGTCCTTACAACAGGGGAAATTTGGACACACAGATACACACACACACACACACACACACACACACACACACACACACACACACACACAATAAGAATGCCATGTGAACCCAAAGGCAGAGACTCAGGTGATGCGTCTACAAGCAATGCCTAAGATTGCTAGCAAAATACCAGAATCTAGGAGATACACACATAACAGATATTTTCTTAGTGCCTTCAGAGGGAGCATGGCCCTGCCAACAACTTGCTCTTGGATTTCTGGCCTCCACAACTGTGAGACAATAAATTTCTATCATTCTAAGATGGCAAGTTTGTCGTACTTTGTTATAGCAGCCCTAGGAAACTAAAAGCAGGGTTTTTTTTTTTTTTTTTTTTTTTCCAGAGAAGCACAGTATAATTTGGCTGGAACACAGCAGGAATAAGGGAGAAATGGGGAACCAGCTCAGCAGGGGACATTAGGAAAGCAGTGTTGGGTGCTTTTTGTGGGTAATCTTATAAAATTGTGACACCCCCAATCAAGGGACGGTACTTGGGCTGCACTGTGGAAAGAATTTAGAAATTGATGGACAGATAGCTGAACACAAACAGATAAACAAAGACTGATGAGGGATCAATAGATATGGTATAGGTGGATACATGGATATGAGATTTAGATTCAATGACGTATCAGTGAATGACCATGATCTTTCTACTTAATGTTAAAAATCAATTTCTAAATGTTGAATCCTGTTTCCCACTTTCAAAACAATGTCACATAGGCTTGGGAGAACAGAAGTCTTATAAATTTACAGGAGTTACACACCTGGAAAAGCAGTCCCAGGGACAGGGAGCCCCCGCTCAGGCAGACACACTCAGCCCGCACTTAGCAACTCTAGGTGACAGCTGTGGGGCACCTCCGCCCTTAAGGACCTTGGCTGAAACAGCCAGGTGTAACAGAAAGGACCTCATGTCTTAAAAGCAGGACCGGAATAGCATTAGGGCCTTCCGAGGAATTAACTAGAGTGGGAGACGACCTCCTCAGAGCAGATTGCATTTGCTGTGAGGCTGGAAGGAGAGAGAAGATTTTTTTTCTTTTTTTTAAAATTAATTTTTATTGGAGTATATTTGCTTTACAAAGTTGTGTTAGTTTCTGCTGTGCAGCAAAGTGAATCAGTTATAGGTATACATATAACCACCGTTTTTTAATTTCCTTTCCATTTAGGTCACCACAGAGCATTGAGTAGAGTTCCCTGTGCTATACAGTAGGTTCTCCTTGGTTATCTATTTTATACATAGTAGTGTATATATGTCAATCCCAATCTCCCAATTCATCCCACCCCTCCTTGCCCCCTTGGTAACCATAAGTTTGTTCTCTACATCTGTGAGACAGAGAAGATTTCTGAGAAGATGGGAAGGAAAAGTTATTTCCGGCAGAAAGAACTACTTGAGTGATGGTCTTAGTGGGTAGGTACAAGATACATCTGAGGAGTGCAAGGAGGTCCTATTGGGAAATAAATGGAGATTAGCTTGGGGCAGATGTTGAAGGAACTCAGGAGCTTGAGCAATGGATGAGTTCGGATAAATGTGAGAGAGGGGATGAGTGGAGAGGTAGGGCAGGGGCCTGCAAGCTTTTTCTGTCAAGGGCCAGATAGTAAGTATTTCTGGCTTTCCAGGCCATACGGTCTCTGTTGCAACTACTCAACTCTGCCAGCATCACGTAAAAGCTGCCACGGACAGTAGGTAATGAATGAGCGTGGCTGTGTTCCCATAAACTTTATTTATGGACACTGAAATTTGAATTTCATATCATTTTCACGTGTTACAAAAGATGATAGTTCTTTTGATGTTTTCCTACCATTTGAAAATAAAATGATTCTTAGTTCCTGAGCTGTCCAAAAAAGCAGGTGGTGGGCTAGACCAGGCCCGCATGTTATAGCGTGCAGACCCCTGGGTTAAAGGGTGACTGAAGCACAGGTGGACAGTGGTCAGTTAGGGCTGGGATCATGAAAGGAGAATCAAGGAGATGGATGCCAGAGAAATGCAAAGATATCTTATGCAAATCAGGCATTTCACATCTCATTAAATGTGGGAGGTGGGAGAGGAGGGGAGGTCTAGGCAGCCCCAGGGCTCTCCAGCGTGACTGATCACAGGACCATTGGCAACACTGCAGAGCACCTGAAAAGGAGTAGGTGTGGGAGAGCAGGTGATGCTTTCAGAACAAGCCCAGAAGAGCATCCTGCAGCCCTTAAAGGAAGTGTAGCAACACTTGGAATCGGAATTACGAACCTTACACTCCTGACTTTATCAGACCGGAAGACACTTGTCCTTAAGTGATGCTCCTCAAGCAATGCACTACAGCACACAGGGTAATTCTCAGCTCACAGCTCTGTAGTCTACTCCAGTCAGAGTAGAGCTGCTTTAGATATGACAAGATCAGTGGAAGAACTGAGACTAAGTTAGGTCAATTTATTGCAGAAACTTTGTGCATTGATGAATTCTTCGGGGATCTCCCTGTGCCTATCACCCCCCAAGCACACCAGCTGGCTTAGGAGGCAGGAGATATGATTTTTAGGCTCTGGACTCTCACCACAGTCAACTAATTCAACGCCTTAGGGGCCCTGTTTCCTGATGAGCCTACCTTTCTTGCTTGAGGAGCAAAGAGAAAGGTGTAATTGCCCTGATTGTTTAACATGGCAGTGTGGTAAAGGGAATAAGCAAATCCTAAGTTTCACCTCTTGTTCTGCCAGGAACCAGGTGTGGGTCACACACAACTGATGTCACCCCTTGAGCTCAGGCTTTCCACTGTATAATAAGGATAATTTTACTTCCTTTGGAGGCCCGGGGGTTTACAAATATGTACGTGAAATGCACAGGGCGGTGCCTGGCCACAGGCAGAATGAATTAGAGTCTAATTCCAAATGTGACCCATAGGCAATGTGCAATGATGAAGCCATAGATGCCCTAGGAAGAGAGACAAGGCAGTGAAATGATGAGACACTGGGTTTGAACTCAGTTATAGAATCTCTTAATCGTACAAATCCTTCAAAACTCCCAGGCAATGAGTGTGAGTACAGTTATATTCTTATCATCCTGGGTGACCCTTCTCAGCTTTATTATTCCACTAAATCAACAGGCTCTGGAAGGTATTCCATCTGCAAATATACACCCAGACAGACACAGAGAGTTGAGGGGTGCGTGATGTTTTTATATGACTGCATTTTAGCAGGTCATGTGTTCTTAATTCCAAAAATGCCACCCTTCCCTATTGTCACAACAGGTCATGTCACACTTTGTGTAACTACCAGGGCTCCCAAAGCATTTGAATGTGAACTGGAATCAGACTGTACGAATCACCATGTTTTCACCCACTGTAAAGACCTTACTCCTCCCCAAGTATCAAATGTGATCAAGTCTTACCATTATCTTAACATCTAGTACTTTTGATGGAGACGTGTGCTTTGATACCTAGGGGAAAGATATGAAATTGGGGTACTTTTCCTTCGTAAGACACCTGGGGTCATGGTTTCTCCAGAGATGTGCCATAAGCACTTAGATAAAACCTGCACCTCTTCTGAGCACTTGTGGACCCCAAAGTCCATGTCATCCCATGCAATTTGTACCAGTGGCAGCAGAATGAGAACTAGACAATCAAGCAGATGGCCGACCCTGAGAGACAGGGAAGGCTCATGACCTCTCTAAGCTTCAGTTTTTCAATCTATAAAATAGAAATAAAACTTTTATACCTTCTGCCTCACCAGGCCATTATGAACTTTAAATAAGAGTCTGTCGGAGTCTGCCTTGAAAGAGTACAGGATTTCTTAGTCTCTACCTTACTGACATTTGGGGCCAAATAATTCTAGATTGTGGGCAGCTGTCCTGTGTATTGTAGGATGTTTAGTATCCCTCTCCTCACTAGATGCCAGTAGCCCCCTCCATCCCACTGGGACAACCAAAAATGTCTCCAGACATTCTCAAATGTCCCCTGGGGTGGGGGGCAGAGTCATCCATGATGGAAACCACTGTTACAATGTGTTCTATACCAGCAGAGGACCTCACCACCCCCTGTACTTCAGGACCTGGAGAAATCAGGATCCTTAATGCCAACTAAAATTCTGTCTTCAGCCATAACATATTCTGATGCTCCCCAAAGCCATGGACCATTAATAGGACTGAGAACATCATGGCTGCCTGCTGTGATGTGTGTGCCCTGGCTGTCGGCAAGGGGGTCAAGGACGCCTTGGCTGCATGAGCTGTGGGGTGGTGGCCATGCTGGGAGCAGATGCCTACGCAGTGGTGGTGTGTGCTATGGCCAGGGAGCCAGACTGGCAAACAACCCATATTGGAGTCTTAGGAGTGAGCTTAGTACAATTATATGAGTGCATGTTCTGATGCATTTTTTTAATCCATAAACTCATTGCCAACCACCCCTTATTATACCATATTAAGGGGTTTAATCACTTTTAATCAGAGTCTTTCCTAGATGACCAGAAACAGAAACTAGAGAAACTTCAATAGCCATTATGCCAACCAAGAGTAATACAGATTCCATGGGAGCAATCTCCCGTGCTGCAGTCATGCTAATTAAGGCCCCCAGAAGAGTCAAGATAAAAATGTCAAATGAGATTTGTTCTGGATTTCAATGATTTCTGGCCTCACATGATCAAGTTCCCATAAGCCTGAGAAGAAAAGCCTTAGTGGGAGGTGGGGGTGGGATGGGAGGTGTGCTGCTGGCTGTGAAAGCTGACCTGCAAGGCCCCAGTGTGATGTACTGGGATGGAGAAGGAAATTCCATCAATCCTCAGCAACGGAGTTCCCCAAAGGCTCCCCTTTTCCAGGCAATGCTGGGTCTCCCCAGAGTAAGACCAGGCTCCATGGGTGCTTCTAAAAGCTTCTCTCCTCCACCCACCCACTTTGTGAAGTGGGTTTGGGCATGAAGCCACTGACTTGCATCAAGGGGATATTTTAACCAGCATTCCTAAGAGGTGTACCATTGGATCTATTTTCAGGTTGCTGGTGAGTGTAATTCTGCACCCCACACTCTGCTCTTTATGTGGTGCTATGGGAGAAGCTTCTGTTAGACCACATTTGCAAAAGTTATTCTTCCTCTGAACAGCAGCCTGTAACCTAAAATATTTACCTCTGTGCTTTGGCCATTAGGATGCCTGGAGCCAAATCTGCAAGCTTCTTCCATCATCAGGCACTTAATAGTCTAATCTTGCCACTAGTTTTATTTTATTTCCTTATACTTATTCCCCCTATTTCCAGATATTATCATTCCTTTCATTCATCTTGTCGCACTGCCTGCGTATATTTTTGCAAACCACCTCTAACACTTTTTGCAATGAGACAGAATATCACTGAATAAATAACATGTAGACGTTTTCCCTTCTCCCATGTAAATTTCATTTCCCGTGTATTAAACTATATAGATATTTCTCTGGGAGGGACACAGTGGTCACATCATAGAAAGCTACTGTGGGTATGGGATTGATGAGTAGCTGAACTGGGAGAGTTCCCCTCCAAGATTATATCTCTGACATCTTGGATTGGCTCATGGAAGTCTGAACTTAGATGAGGAAGATGGCTTTGGGACAGACAACAGAGGCTTACTGGAGAATGCAAATGACCCTTAGAGAGAAAAAGAGAAAGAAGGAGAGAGAGAGACTTTTATGTTGTATTATAATGTGATTCAATAGAACTAGACACTTTTCTCTGTGAGACCCTACTCAGAAATACTGATTGAAATGCTGATTTTTATCAGCTCCTGATCCACAGACTTGGGGATTCTAAGTATGCAGAGCTCAGACTTCCTGGTGTTATGATGGTCCTATTCAAGTCATGTGGATATAGGCTTTCTGTTGCTCCCAGTGGGATAACAGAGGAGCCCTGAGTGGAAGTCACAGGATTCAGGCACAGCTAAGGACTAACAGTTGGTGGATATGTACCAGTATGTTCATTGTTCAAATGCGAAGTATGTCCACACCAGTTGGTAACTAGCTACTGCGTTGAGTGGCCAGACCTTCAACACCATTGAGCCGGCCCCGGTCCCTCCTCTGAGAATCTCTGCAATTCAACAACAGGGCCCCATGCAAGGTTGGATGTACACATCTGTTCAAACTGGGCAGCGTCCATGTAAGTTTGGGGCTTTTTTCAGAATTTTTTTTGAGACCTAATATACATACAATAAAATTCACTTTTTAAAATTGTATAATTCAGCGGGTTTTAGTATATTTCAAAAAGTTGTACAACTATCACCCTATGTAATTCCTGAACATTTTCATTATCCTCCCACACACAATAAAAAAACCCAGAAAAAAAAATCCACACCCATTAGTAGTCACTCCCCACCCTTCTCTCACCTCAGCCCCCATCAACCACTAAACTACTTTCTGTTACTATGGATGTGCCTATTCTGGATAAATCATATAAATGGAATCATAAAACATGATTTTCATGTCTGGCTTCTTTCATGTAGCATAATGTTTTCAAGGTTCATCCATGTAGTCAGACATATCAGTTCTTCATTCCTTTTTATGGTTCAATAATATTCCATTGTACAGATATACCGTATTTTTAAAAATCCACTTTTCAGTTGATGGACAGTTGCATTGTTTCCACTTTTTAGCTATTATGAATAATCCTGCTATGAACTTTAATGTACAAGTTTTTTCACAGACATATGTTTTTAATTCTCTTGAGTATATCACTAGAAGTGGAGTTGGTGGGTCACATGGTAACTCTATGTTTAATGTTTTGATGAAATGCCTGTTTTCCAAAGTGCCTGCACCATTTTACCCTCCACCAGCAATATATGAAGGTTCCAATTTCTCCACATCCTTATCAACACTTGCTGTTGTCCAACTTTTTGATTCTAGCCATCTTAGTGGGTGTGAAGTGATATTTCAATATTGTTTTGCATTTCCCTAATGGCTAATGATGTTGAGGCTCTTTTCATGTTATTATCGGCCATTTGTATATCTTCTTTGGAAAAATATCTATTCAAATCATTTGCTTATTTTTCAATTGAGTTTTCTTGTTATTGAGTTGTAAACATTCTTTATATATCCTGGAATAACTCCCTTACCAGATATGACTTGCAAATATCTTCTCCCATTCTGTGGGTTGTCTTTTCACCTTCTTAACAATGTCCTTTTGGAGCACAAGAGTTTTCCATTTTGATCAAGTTCAATGCATATATTTTTTCTCTTGTTGCTCATGCTTTTGGTGTCATATCTAAGAAACCATTAACTAACCCAAGGCTACAGAGGTTTGCATCTATGTTTTGTTCTAAGAGGTTAATAGTTTTAATCCTTATATTTAGGTCTTGGATCCATTTTGAGTTAATTTTTGTATATGGTGTGTGGTAGGGGGTTCAAATTCATTCTTTTGCATGTGAATATCTACTTGTCTCAGCACCATTGTTGAAAAGACTATTATATTCCCATTGAATCATCTTGGCAACTTTACTGAAAACCAACTGAACATAAATGTAAGGGTTGATTTCTGGACTCTCAAGTCTATTCCATTGATTTATATATCTGTGTTTATGCCAAGTACCACACTGTCTCAATTACTGTAGCTTTGTAATAAGTTTTGAAATTGAGGAGTTTAGGTCCTACAACTTTGTTCTTTTTCAAGATTGTTCAGCTATTCTGAGTCCCTTGCATTTCCATACACATTTTAGGATCAGTATGTCAATTTCTGCCAAAAAAGGGCAGCCTTGATTTTTGGTAGAGATTGTGTTGAATCTGTAGATCAACTTGGGGAGTATCTTAGCAATATTAAGTCTTGCAATGCAAAAACTGCAATAGTTGTTAAATGAAAATAATATTTGAAAAAAATAAAGTTAAAAAGTATAAATAGGGAATTCCCTGGTGGTCCAGTGGTTAGCACTCCGTGCTTTCACTGCTGAGGGCCTGGGTTCAAACCCTGGTCAGGGAACTAACATCCTGCAAGCCGCACAACTGGGCCAAAAAAAAAAGTATAAATATTTATGCATTGATATAATAATGGTCAATGGGAGGTTGTGAACTCCCCATTATGAGAAGTATTTACAGAGAACGTTGATAATTTTGGCCAGGTGCAGTGTAAAAGGGATTTCCTCTATATGAAGGATATCATTCCTTTCAAAGTAAAAATCTAAGAGCTGGATTTTTTTGAGTTTTCTCCACTCCTCAAGCTATTAAGAATTCAGGATCATACACGAAACTATACTGCCATAAAATCTCAAAGGACAGACATAAGTTCAGTCAAGGATGGATAATGGAAGACCTGTTCAAGACATTTCTACTAGCAACCTGACTCTGCCCTAACTGCCCTCAAAGAAATGGTGAATCTGTTGATAGTGTTTATGTGTGCTGACACTCAACCCTGCTGGATGAGGTTGCCAGGAATTACAGGAGGATGGGGGAAGCCCTAACCCAACCAACACCCATCTACCCCCAAACTAGGAACTGCCAGTTGGGGAATCTACAGGATCTCTGCTTTAATCTTTAGATTTTTAAAAAATATATATATAAATCCTGGAGTAACAAAGCAAAGCAACAAATAGGTGTACAATTTCATTGTTAACCTCATGTTGAAATGGAGAGGAACAGTTTTACAAAAGTAAGACCCAAGAAAAACCTGAGAGGCTATGCAAAAACAACAGCAACAACAACTTACTGGAAGCCCAGAGAAAACAAGACTCTTATGAATCAAAATACCCAGGTTCTTAAAAACCAACAACAACAACAAAAAAACAAGCATGACTAACCAGGTAAATCTCAGCCTATCACAACAACTAGAGCATATTTAAAAACACAAACAAAAAAGCAGACTCCCCAAGTAAAGAGAAGAGGAAGGAAGCCCAGAGAACTTGGTAAGCAAGCCCAAACCAGACATTAAATGAGTCCTCAATGCTCAAATGGCTTTTGAAAAACCCTCCAAGGCCAGGGAGAAGACTTTAAATCTACCAAGTGCATCATGACAGCATGTGAATCCTTAGTTCCATCCAATAATCACAGAGCAAACCATAGGGCTAGGGTTGAGAAGGCAGCAAAGGAGATAAAGTCAATGAATTATCTGGCTAATTCTTTACTGAGGCAAACAAATGCTAGCCACTCTCTTGTCTTTTGAAGCAGACTAATGTGGAACACAAACAGAATGCTCTGGATCTAATTGACAACTCTATGGAGATAAGTTGGAAGGTCTCAAAGCAGCCACCTCTGGGCTTTGAAGCAACTCTATGAACTTGTAGAACTATTGACTAAACCATTCATATACCTTATGGAAACTGTAAGCCCATGTGCTTCAGAGCTTCCTTGAAAAAATCTTGACTGGCATGTTCTGGGGACATACTGTGTACTAGATGCTGTTCTGAGCACCTGCCAGGTTTTAGTTCCTTTACAACACATAACTCCAAGATGCAGGTACCATATTGGTCTAATTTCTGATGAGACAACCGAGGTGCAGAGAGAGCTTAAGTAACTTTCCCAATGTTACACTGTCCCTAGGAGGCAGATATGAGATTTGAACCTAGGTGAGATTTCTCCAGAAGCCACACACCTTAACTACAACAATACTCTGCTCCTCTGGGAAGCAAGAGGACCACATAACACATTTTCAACCAGGGAATCACTCATTGCTTAAGCCAATATAACATATGGAGGAATAAACACTTTCTCCATAAGGAAAAGTTAAACCTGATGAAAGTCCTCAAAGGAGTAAACAGGCATAAGGGTGTGGAGAACCAACTGCTATGATATATTTGGATTTTTTTTTGCACTAAGATTATCCACCCATGGCTATTTTTAAAATGGAAATCTCCATGGTAATTGAGGAGATATGCTGTCATGGATGGGAAACTGGTTAGAGTCCCTTGGAAATCCTTCCTCAATCAGAGCAGAATCTCTTGCGTCAGGGCCACATAACAAAAAAGAGACAGGAGAACAAGTATCTTCCCTAGCCTATCTAACTTTCTTGGGGTACTTCCATTTGCTGTGCCCCTGACTTGACTCCGGGCTCTACCTCATCCTTATCTTGTCTCTCAGCATCTGTGCCATGCTCCACCTGGTCTGATGCCCACACTTTATCCATCATAAGCTCCTTCACTCCTTACCTGTACCCTCCATTCTCAATGTACCTTCTGGCACCCTTGATCTCCAAGAGGGATTACACCAGAGTATCTCTGATTTTTCAATGATCCTGAGCTCTTCCAGGTACTATAATGCTAAAACAAAAGGCATAAAGTATAGGAAGATGCCATGAGACTTTTTGAATGTGCCTTCAACAACAGGAGGGAGGTAGCCCAGAAAATGGGCAGATAAACTTTCATGTGGACAAGAAAAGGGGAGTGGCTTCTCATCAACGGAAAATCTAAATTAGGCAGCCTAGAAAAGAAACATAGGACAGATTCGAAAGTATTCCTTGAGGATATGGTCTCAATATGTGCTACTTTGGCCAAAAATACCAACACACTGCTGAGCATTATCAAAACAGCTATTAGAAAAAGAACACATTGTTCTACCCTTGTGCAAATTCAAGGAGCATTTCCATCAAGAAGAGTGTGTGTACCACTGCCCTCCACAGGGCAAGAAAACATTTAAAAGAATTTAGCATGGATGAGTTCATGGGTATACAAGAAACACTCACAGTATTTTGTATACTTTTGTATATGTTTAAAATTTGTGATAATTGTTTAAAAACAAGACGACACTGTAGAAAACAGTTTGGCAGTTTCTCAAAGGTTAAACGTAGAGCTACCATATGATCCAACAACTCTGCTACTACCTACACTGCACATCTAAAAGAATTGAAAGCAGGGATTTGAACAAATATTTGTACACCAATGATCATAGCAGCATGATTCACAATAGCTACAAGGTGGAAACAACCCAAGTGTCAATCAACCGATGAATAACAAAATATGGTATATACACACAGTGGGATTTATTAAGCCAAAAAAGGAATGGCATTTCATTACATGCTGTAACATGGATGAACCTTGAAAACACTAGGTTTAGTGAAATAAGCCAGACATAGAAGGACAAATATTGTAGATTCCACTTACACAAGGTACCTAGAATAGGCAAATTCATAGAGACAGAAAATAGAATAGAGGTTACTAAGGGCTGGTGGGAGGGAAAATGGGGTTGTAACTGTTGGATGGTTACAGAGTTTTTGTTGAGGATGATGAAAAAGTTTTGGTTATAGACAGTGGTGATGGTTACACAACACTGTGACTGTATTTAATGCCACTGAACTGCATATTTATAAATGGTTAAAATAAATATGATTTATGTATATTTTACCACAATAAAAAAAAGAGGAAAAAAAAGAATTTAGCAGGTGTTTAGAGCAAACTTAAAAGCTCTATGTGACTCAGCCTTGAACTACAGGGGTAAATATGAACAATACCGAATTTGTAGAAACAGGGGAATGATCGACTCAAGTGAGTGATGGTGTCACCAGTATTCAGTTCCCCTTGATCTGGGCCCACAGAAGGAATGGATGGAGATTATCACAGCACTGGCATATTCCACACGTGAAATGGCATGTCATTTTACCCTTCCAATGGCATTTATTACTACCATCTTTCAGATGAAAAACATGAGGTCCAGTGAGCACAATTTGTGCAGATATGGTAGTACACCTGGGGTTTAAACCTACATTTTTATAACTCCAAAGATTTTCTATTGCATCCTTTTCCCTATATGGACCCTAGGCTGCTTGCTCACTGGATCCAACCCCTTTGGGCACACTCACACTGGTCTTCCCTGATGGTTGTCCTCTGGACACATAATGATACACCAGAGAGGAGGCCTAAGTAGAGCCCACGATGTTTCTCTGAGGTCCCTGAGGAGGAACCAGGCACCTTATGTGCTTGACCTCCAGGTCAGTCAAGATATGTGATGGCCCCAGACAGGTCCATGAGGTAATAATGTCATCACCTGGGAGGCTTGTGTTAAGACCAAAGTCTCATGGGGACAGGTTTCCCTTGTTAATCACCCCAAACAGCCATCATTGTCCATCAAAGGGTCTGGCAATGGGCCTGTCCCTAAAGCTCAGAGTTTACCTACCCTAAAGTCACACTGGTTTTCATGAATTCCTTTACAAAGTCACCTGATTTTACCTTCTGCATGGGATCTCCCCCTGCAATCGGTGGGAAGCCCCCCTTCTATCTGTTAAACCATTAGACTTCATGAATAGAATAGGTTACTTCAATTCTAGTTAATATTTCCATTCTGAAGGGGCCTCTGGTATTTCCCAAATCCTGGGACACCTGGCATCTGTATATCCTACAACCTAACATGCAGACAGAGCAGAAAAAGATGCTAGTAGGAACCTCCCCCTCTTACTGACATGAGCCCGGGACCCTGACCTCTCCCACCACAACTGCACGGTCTACACCTCAATCTCCATAGCACCCGATTTTCCTGCAACTAAGATTTTCTTGATTTTCTACTCCTGAATATCATTAACAACCTATCAGAGATAGGGCGATACGTTTGAAGGGATCTTTCTTCAAATACATACAGTAAATCCAAGGCAGACCAGAGCATAACAGGTGTATCGGGGAAGGACCTCTCATCCCTGAATATGCTGAGGGGCACTGAGGTTTGCTTGGGGGCAGACAGGATGTATAGCATTTCCCAAACTTCTTCCCAGAGGAACCCTTTCTTCAAGAGCTTCTCATAGGACCGGTGATCTTCAGAACACACATAATTTCCTTGGAGCTGTCCGAACAGCCCCAACTTTAAGCAAGAAAATAAAAATGCTTATTTCCAAATCCAGCAGGCAGTAGGGTGGGTGATGAAACAAGAATACTTCAAACATCCAAAAAAATGTTTTTCATACCTCTTATAATTATTCTGAGCATTTTTTCTTCTTCTCTCCCACTGCCTCCGTAAGAGTGTAACTTAGGAAAGGGATTTAAATGACACATGGACGAAACCTCTGCAGCTATTAATATCTTACACGGCTCAGGTATCATTCATGGTAAAGTGCTTTTCAGATTAGTGACTGAGACAGCTCTGCTTGTGGAGTGCCTGGTACGTTGCTCTGCCCTTCCAGGAGCCCGTGGACAGAGAAGGGAGAGCGATCATTATGCCCATCCACAGGTCCCATGAAAAGGGACTGCTGGTGGCCAGTAGCGGCCTCGGCAGAAACACAGCTCCATCGGGGGGGCAACAGCCCTCCACACGCACACAGCACATGTGGCTTCAGGTGGAAAAAAGGATGAACCGAAAAGCCCTGCCCCGTGGCATACATGGGCTGATTCTGGGACTTGAAGAAACAGGGAGCATCTCCTTGATGTGAAAAATGGGCCAGGACATCCAAGGCTCTAACATTAGAGATTTATGGGAAGATATGTGCGAACAAAGACACAGGCACACTCTCGGAGAGAGACACAGTTGGATTTCTGCACACACGCGCACACACAGACTCACACCTGCACAGCCCAATGCAGACGGTCCCCAAACTGTGGATTCCAGAATACAGCACCGCCTTAGAGACAGGAAGCTACGCCACGGGTAAATTTCACACTCCCTTCCTCATGCATGGAAAAGTGACCAAGGCTCATCTTGGGAGAGTCTGCTTAGCTGAGAAACACATGTGAAAACTGACAAAAAACACGTGGAGCACTGCAAATGGGGCCACATGAGAAGCAACGGAAGGATGTGTGAAGCTTTGGTATGAAAAGAGGGAGACACGGACCCAGCCCTCCCTCACTGGGAGGAGCCACGGGGAGTCAAGGGCCTGCCTGGTGCTAGAACATGCCTTATACCTTGTGGGTGCTGTGCATGATAGTTGGTGTTATAGTCATCATAACTCTTCCAACGTGAGATTTTATTACCCCCATTTTCCAGACAAGGCTCAAAAAGCTGAAGTGGGATTATTGGAGACACACAACTCGTAGTTGGCAGAGCAGGACTAAAACCCAAGGTCAAAGCCAGGGCTTGCTCTCAACATAGCACTGCTTGCTGAGTGTCTCCAGGCAGAAGAATGATGTCCAGGTGGCATGTTCCCAGGAGCCTGATTCTTAGGCCAAGACAAGGGGGCCTTTCTCACAACTAGAACTTCCTGCACGTGGGCTGGACCACCGTGGAAAGAGGAGATTTGGGTCACTAGAAGAAGGAATTGAGATGGATGACCACCTGCAAGGGACGTGAAGGAGACCCAGGCTTAGAAACATCTCTCAAATCTCCTTCAATACTAAGATTTTCTTTGCTGAGAAACAAGCAAAGACCTGTACTTAGGAAACTGATTTTTTCCTGCCTTCAGCCTGTTTCCAGATATGTGAAATCCTTAATGAGCACATTAAAGATGTGCTCATTTGAATCAAGGCAAGGATTAGGCAGAGGAATCTGAAGACCTGAGTTCTAATTCTTCCTCTCTTCCACACACAAACCAGCTGTATTTCTTGGGCAAGCCACTCAACCTCTCTATGCCTCAGTGACCCCATCTGTCCAATGGGTAGATGAATGGGACACCTAAGAATCCTTCTGCCTTATGATGCTGCACTTCCAGGCATCCTTGGTTGTGAAGGCAAATGTTCCTTCACAACTGTAGCTCTGCAGCTTCACAGGAGGAGAAGATTTGCCAAGGAATTATCTACTAGGATGACTTGACCACTTCTCTCTAGAGAAGCAGAGAATCAAGGGAACCAAAATACACCACAAAGAAAGAGGCTCCTATTCAGAAGGGAGGTGTCCTCTGAAAGAAAGAAGCTAAAATTAGTTTGGGTTGGGCCTCTCCAGGAGAAAAAACAAAGGCAGAATGCTGAGACTAACCGAGAGGGAATATACTTCCAGAACCTGCAAGAGGAAGAGAGGTGATTCTGGAAGTTCCTTGTGTAGGATGTTAGGGAGGAAATTTCAGTGAAAAAAGAAGGTAGGGCATCTGGTTCTAATTATACCAATGCCACCAAGTCACAGAATCTCTTGGGGCAAGTGTCTTAACCACTCAAGGCTTCAGTTTCTTGTCTGTAAAGCAACAGATTAGATGGAATCAGTATCTGAATCCCTAAGAAGCTAGCCAGCCCACACTCAGACTACCAACCAGGATCTTGGGATGGGGTCCAGGACCCAATGTTTTCTAAAAGCTCCTGGGTGATTCCAATGCAGATGTCTGAGGACATGTGTTTGGTATCCACGGAACTCGGTAACTTTTAAGCACTTCACATTTTAAATTCTCTGCCTCCAGCAAGTGAGTCTGTTTTCTGGTCCTTACCCCAGTCTCCTGGCACTCAAGGTTCTTGGTGGCAGTAGAGGGATGCTGAGGAGGAATCAGGGCTCTGTCCCCAGCAATTCTTCATATGAAACAGATGCTCCAATCCCCTTGATCCATGCTCCATTATTCATAAAGTCATATCAATTACTGAAATATTATCTTGACCACTACCGGGAAATGGAATAAATGAGATCCACCTCCATGAGCACCGTCTCCCTTTGCTCTCCCTGCTGGAAGATGCCCCTTCCATTAGCAACAGCTCAGATATCCCCGACTTTGCAGACCAGCCCCTTTCTTGGGCCCAGAAAAGAAATAAAGTAGGACCGAAGTGGAGGGCTGTCAACACTCAGCTAAAGGGGAACAGACTCCTGGTGCTCTTTTCTGTCTGCCTCACAGGGCCCTCTAGTTGAGGGAGAGGGGTTAGTCTACTGGGAAAAAAGTTGTCATTGCCCGTAACTTTTTGAGGCTTTATAGCTAAGAGGGCTGGGAGAAACCTCAGGCCCAGTGGCATATTCAAGGAGTTTAATTCTGTGTGTCGTTAAAAATATGAGGATAATTATGATGATGATGATGACGGTAATATCAGCTAACATTCCAAATTATGGAGCTATGACTATGGGCCAAGCTCTTTGCAGACATTTCCTTTATCCTTATTTTTAAAATTTATTATAACTGAACATGCACATAACCACAGAGCCAGTAATTTCAATCATAAGTACATCTCCAATGGAAACGTGCATATGTGGACATGTGTATGTGTGTGTGTGTGTATATATATATATTCACCAAAAAATATGCTTTAGCATTTTAATGTCCACCCCCAGCATTATTTTGGATAGCAAAAAAAAAAAAAAAAGAATGAACTCAAATGTCAGCCAACAGTAGGATGAATAAATGAACTGTGGTATATTCACATGATGGAATACAACAGGGCAGTAAGTATAAACTAATTCCAACTATTAATACATACCACAATGTGGATAAATGGTACAAGTAAAGTGAGAGTTAAAGAAACTACACCCAAGAATACATAGTGTGTGATTCCATTCATATAAAGTTGAAAATCAGGCGAAACTAATGGATGGTATGATAGAAGGCAGACAATTGGGAAGACAATTGCCTTACCCTTGACAAAGACAAAGGGTAAGACAATTGCCTTACCCTAGAAGGGGCATGAGACAGCTTCTAGGGTGCTAGTTACATGGGTGTAACCAGCACTCACACAGCTGTACATTTATAATTTGCCCACTTGGTTTATACCTCAATAAATGATTTACGTTATAAAGGGGGGGGTGGATCACAGACTAAAATGACCACAAAAAGCAGGTGAGCAATGTAAATGAAGGGCAAGAGTCAGGTGTAAGCCAACAGGGAGCGAAGGGACTCTGGCAAAAGGCAGAAAACACACTCTGTCTAGAAAAGGCTGCTGCCTCTAGGCTCTAGCTAATAATTGCCATGCAGGAATGCAAGCACCTGTTGCCAGATCCTTCCATGTTTCAAGAGAAACTATAAACACAGAATTGTTACATGAACTTTCCCAAGTCTTAGTTGTTAGCAACAAATGCGAAAAAAATCACACGCTCTGCAGAGGCCAAACAACACACCTCTGTGGGTGGCACATGGCCCTGGGGCTGCTGGTTTGCACCTCTACGCCGTAAGGCGCTATTTTGCAGATGAGAAGTTAAATGACTTAAGCATTCACAGCTTGTAGGTACTGGAGCTGAGGCTGGAACTCAAGCCCAGATTTTTCTACTAGGACATGTGATCACTCATGTTATAAGAGGCACCTCTGCTCCTATTCTCAGAGCCTCCTCAGATCCAGTCAGGAAAGAACACACCATAGAACGATTTTCCTTCCCAATGATATTGTGGACTCCTTTGTCCTCCAGGTGGCCAAACCAACCCAAGCCACAACATCTGGTATAGAAAGAAGAAATCATCTTTCAAACAATCAGGCATGGGAATTGACCCCAAATTGCCTTCAAATCTAGAGGGCAAGGTTATGTGGTCACCTTGTCCTTTTCTCACCATCCTGTCACTGCTCTCTGGTTTGTTTCCCCCAACCAGTCCCCCCTTGATCCTTGCGATGGGGGGACCCACCTCATCCCTCTGCTCCAGGTTTGTAGGACCCAGCTCTTCCCCAGGTCTGGTGACCTGACCTCTGTCTGCTGCTTCTGCCTCTGACACCACCCTTCTTTTGCAAACTCTTTCTACCTTTGGATTCAGCAGCCCTTTCCAAAAGCCCCGCTGTGTCTCCATCTCCCGTCCTTTCCTCTCCCTAAAATACGACCCCAAGTCCATGGCTCTGTGCTTTATCTATGCTTTCTCTATGCTGTGCTTTATCTATGCTTCCGCATTACTTCGCTCTCAAAGCTCCAACCACCACCCTGATCCCCGATCAAGATTTAAGGTATGAATATCCTGGGGAAAGGAGAAAAATTTATGTAAAACAAATTGGTAGTTCTTTCTCCAAGCTTTTTAATATTTCTTCCTGAAGTAAAAGGAAAGGTTGAGAAGAATTAAACTATCCTTTTTTGCTGATTCTCTTTGTTATACAGCAGAAACTAACACACCGTTGTAAAGCAATTAAACTCCAATAAAGATGTTAAAAAAAAACTATTCTTTTTTATTTTAAATGATGAATGTGTTGAAAATATGCATATATTGCTAACAGATTTTACTCCTAAAAGCAATTTAATAAACTTATTGAATAAGGAGGGTTTTAGTTTAAAAGATACACATTCTGTTTTTGTCCAGTAAGATCCAATAACAGAACTTGGAAATGTAAGAGCAAAAAAAGAGCAAAATATATGCCCAGCAATGCTAGGGTTTATACACATCCACTCACCAACCTCCCACACGACCCCAAATAACTTGGGTTGGTTAACAGGTCTGGTTGTATCATACACAGACACAATTTAGTGTGTCTGAATCACTCACCTGATACCGTACTGTGGGTTAATAGTAGTTACCAAGGCCTGGTTTGCCAATGTTTAATTCAGAGTTCATGCCATCACACACACTGTCACCCTTACACTACCCAAGAAAGGAAAAAAAAATCCATTTTTTTTTTTTTTTTGCAAATGTTCTTCTTGCTCCTTTCTGATCCATAGCTTGTTGGGGGATATTTCTGTACCCCAGTATTAGTTAGCTTCAAATGGTTTGAAATAAACAAGCATGGCACCCAGGCCATTACCTCTTGGCTTCTGACACACACCCTTCACTCCACTCACCCAGAACTACTGACTCTCCCCAGAACACGTCTCTATAATTTTGCATGTGCTGCTCCTTCTGTCCGGGGCCTCTCAACTCTTGCTGCCTATAATTCCTACTCATCAGTAAGCGTTCACCAACAAAAAACTCTGTCCATGGCTGGCTTTTAAAAAATCAAAATAGAAAGGGATTTGAGAAAGTTTAGCTGCGAACTCATTAGAATGTGGCTCTACTCTTAATTCTATGAAGGACTCACAAAATGCATGTATTTCCATATTTAACAGGAAGAGGCTAGATGTACCTAAATTCAGTACTTTAAGGGGCATTCACTGTATTGGTATATTCTCTGAACTTTTGGAAATCATAATTACATTCTCACTAATCTGATATTTACTGGCAAAATCACCTCCTTGACCTTGGCAAGGAGGTGAAGTTCTGGGACTGGGTCATGGTTCAGGGTTAACTTGGAGGAGAAGCCAGCATTGGAGATACACAGGTCCTGGCTGTGGGCATATATCAGCTGGTCACTGAACAATGTCACTGTAATATGACACTGGCTTGGACAAAGGGAGACATTTCCCATCACACGTTTCTCTACCAAGAAAGTGTGATTTGCCAGTGGTGTCAAACCAAATCTGCATGACCAAATAAATACTCCTGGGATGATCTGGTAGGTCAGAAGTGTTCTAATGACATTTCAAATTCCTTCTGTAGTGTAACTAAGGCAGACTGTAATCATGGCACCAATAGCCTAATAGCTAGAATTCAGTGATAGCTTTCTAAATGCAGGCAGCTGTTTGTATATGTCCCACCATTTAATACACAGAAAGACCTAATGAGGCAGGTGCTCCCATTACTGCCATAGGGATTTAGAGAGATGACAGAGCAGCAGGCCCAAACTCCAATGTCCATCAAAGCCTACACATGGGAAGGCCTGGGGGACCATGAGGGAGAGGCACCCACTGTTCTTTGAGGAACTCAACATTCAGCTAACTCCTATCTTGTCATCTCTAGGTCATCCTCAAACCCACAAAACAATGGACGCCTGAGTGGATTGGGACAATCCAATGCAGCCATTTTGACATGGCTGCTAGGACTTGGTGCATTTGATATAAAAGAAACATTTTAACACCATTTAAAATACAAAATCTTCATACTTGTATTCTTATTATTTCCAAATAACATGCAAAGCTGGCATCCTTACCCCATCCCTGATCCTTTCCCACACCTTGCTTACCCCGTTTCTCACTGTCATGGCACTCTGACCCCAAGCTTTGACAAAGTCCCCCATTTGGAGGGGCCTAGGAGAGCAAAGAAGTCATGGATGGTGTGAGGGTAAGGGATGAGGGTCTTTTGTTTCTATTACTATTACCCAGAAAAGTGTTTTTACACATTCATATCAAAACAACCACAGCAAAATGACCTATTTGTTTGCTTATTTGTGTTCTCAGCACCCAATATAGTATCTAGAACTTAGCAGATGCTCAATAAATGTCTACTCAATGAATAAAAATTTTTAAAATACTGCCAACAGTTGTATTAAAACCCATCTCAACTTCTTCAAATATTTTATTTTATTTTATTTTATTTATTTCTTTCCTTGGCCGTGCCACATGCCATGTAGGATCTTAGTTTCCCAACCAGGGATCGAACCCTCGCCCCCTGCAGTGGAAGCACAGAGTCTTAACCAGTGGACCACCAGGGAAGCCCCTAATATTTTAGATGGAAGGAAAAAAGGCAGCCATAAATATCTTACTTAGTGCTTCTCAAACTTGGGTGTGTATCAGAATCACTTGGAGGGCTTATTAAATACAAATCGCTGAGCTCTGCCCCTAGAGTTTCTGATTCAGTGGGTCTGGGGAAAAAATCTCGAGGATTTGCATGTCTAACAAGTTTCCAGGTGATGCTGATGCTGGTGGTCTAGTGACCACCCTTGAGAACCATTATCTTATAGGAATGAAGGTCTTCTGAAATTCCACTGTCAACTCTAGAGTGATAGGATGCTTAAAAATCATGAACACCATCTTCCTTTGGGTCAGAGTTTAACCAGGCAATGGACATGTGCAATGAAAACATGGTGCTTGCCTAGCATGGGTTCTGCACACAGTGGGCCATCAGCCAGTGTTTGTCAGTGGAATACCTAAAGATACAAAGCCATACGCTTGGTGACGCTAACACAACCAGCTTTCCACAGAAACAATAAAGAAGCATCCCAGAGTGCTGTTTGTCAACTGCAAATCATGTGAGGCCACTTAGAAGCTGAGGAGTAGAAACGAATTCCCTTTGTGAACGGATGCATTAAGTAACATGAAAGCTGCATGGGAATCAAATAGATGCCTAGCCGCAAGTTGGTTTCCTCTTTAATGCCATTAGGAACTCAGACAGTCTTCTCAAAAAGATCTATTGTGTGCAAATGACATTTCAGATCATGTGCAAGGACTCTTAGCAGTGCCTGACTTCAAGAAACTAGAGAAAATATTAAGATAGTGACACTGTATTTCACCAGGAATCCAACGAGGCAGTGTGGCAGCACCCCTTGAAAATTTACTAAAATAACAAAGAATCACTCCAAAGAGAAATGGTGATATTTGAGGTGCTTTAAATCTGTGGAATTGTTGGAACAAACCGTACTTGATAAGGATGCCTTCTGGGTTCAACTGCAGAATTCCCCAAAGTCACTAAAACCAATTTCTGTAGCAATTACTGCACCTAAGTCAGACAGTTCACTTTTGTCAGACATTCTTTATTAAATGACCCAGACAAAATCAACTTCTGTGGGGGAAATGAAAAGACTGCATTTCCACTTATAGGCTCAGGAGAAGTGAGAAACAACAAGAGAGAAGAGCCATTGGACCGAGTCCCCCTCCTGCCTCCAAAAAATCCTGTGGCTTTATTTCACAGAATTATGACTCAGGCCCTCAGTTTCCTCATCTGTAGAATGAAGAGACTGGTCTTAATGGATCTCTTAGGTCTTTTTTAGATTAAAAAAAAATTCTATGTTCTATCTGGAAGTTAAGTTGAAAGAGAAAGAACAGGAAAGGAAAATTTTTGCTTTCAGCCAAGCCCTATTCCTAGAATGATCTGGGGTCCAAAATTTGAAAGCAAAAATGTAAGTGAGGATTATATTGCAATTGACTAGTTATAAAACCAAGGCCAGCTATGACTTGATCACAGGTTTTGTCACTTTTCAACATGGCAAACATACAGGCTCTCCCAGGTGCTTCAGGAACGAATGCTTCTGGGACTCTGCCTGGCACATCCTGCAACACAGGAGCTGACTCTTCACAGAAACAGGGACTCTGATTCCTCTTCTTACCAGCTCCAGATAATTTCCCTTTTTTTTTTTTTTAAAGCAAAAAGTACTGGTCTATGTATGTTTAGAAATGCACAAAACAAATCAAGAAATAAATTCATATGTGGAAGGACAGAAATGCTAGTCTTAAAATCCATGCAAAAACTTCCACTTTTATAAGCCTAGGAAGACAATATAAACAAATCAGAAGGAGTCAAACCTGCTGGCAGCAATTGCTAAATCTGTCATTTTCTAAATAACCTTCCTTGTGCTGAAAGGTATATGCAGTGACTGTTTCATCTCTCTCCTTTCTGGGACAGGGGGCTTTCTGTGTCTGCTTGAAACTGTCCCTAAATTCAAAGAGAATCACCTACTTTGTTTGACCTTTTTGATGATAAAATGAGTGGTTTCTTTACTTCTCAAGTCACTCCCTACTTCTGAGAAACTGATAACAATGACAAGTGTGGGAAACAAAGATTGGAACGATTTAAGTGCAAATTTTGTGAATAAATGCATCATTGCTGTTTCAAAAACCTATCCTATGTAAGAACTACCATATGACCCAGCAATCCCACTACTGAGCATATACCCAGAGAAAACCATAATTCCAAAAAACACATGCACCCCAGTGTTCATAGCAGCACTATTTACAATAGCCAGGACAAAAACCTGTTCTACGTAACAGGTCAACAGGATGCTTCCTCTACCCAGGGACCCTTCTGCAGTCACCCATGACCTCCATCCCTGCCCCTTCAAAAGCCCCTGTCTGCATCCAGCTACTGCTGCTGTGGCCTGGAGGGGCCTGACCTTCCACCTCTGCCCACCTGAATCCTCCTTAGCTTTCTAGGAAGCTCAAACCCTCCCTCCTCCGTGGCAAGCCTCTGCTCCCCTAATTTAAACAAGCTGGCACTCTCTGAGCACACCTGGCCCTTTCCTTGTAAGGCTTCTCTGACAGCATCTCCAATACATGCCTTATGCCTGGATCACACGCCACTCTGTTCCTCTCTCTCAGCCTCATGGCAGTGACTCTACAGCACAGTAGTTGCTCCACAATTATGAGTTCTGTGCAAAAACCATCTTCTGTCCTCATTTTTCTCCTGCACTGTGTTTACTCTGGAGTTGGCATTGTGATAGAGAACAAAGTAGTGCATTTTGAGTGATTGCCAGCTCTACAAGGGCACCAACGTGAAAAGGGCCCTGGCCACGCATATGTAGCCACTAAAAATTGCTGCATCATTTTTAATGAGATGAAATAAAGGTCAATGATGGACTGTTAAACAACAAATGCAGATTATAAGACCGTATGCAGAATGTGATCTCATGTTTGCATAATACACGTGTATGTATTGGCATAGGCATGTCTGTCTGTCTGATTTGTTATAAATGTAGAAAAAAAAGGGAAAAAAAACACTGGAAGGCAGTGCACCAACGTGTTCATAGATTCATCACCGAGGACAGTATTGATGGTAATTTCTATTTTCTTCTTTGTACTTTTCTAGATTTTTCCTAAAATATTTGCAATGAGCATATACTACTTTGGAGTTAAATATTAGGCATCATTTTATTTTATTTTATTTTATTAAGAAGCAAAGAGAGGTGAACAAGAGCTGTGAGTCACATCACCATCAACAAAGGACCAACTACTGAACACGTAGCTGCCATGGTACGTGGTCAGCACATGTGGGGAGAAGCTACATAGAGTTTTGCTTAAGGACCAGGAATATGAATTTGCATGGCTAAGTATTCCTAAGCGTTCCATCACCTCTTCCTATGAACTTTCTCCTGGACCACAAGAGCTGGAGCTATTTGGGTCATTATGCTGAGACCAAGAGAAAAGAATGAGCTTAACTCTAGTTTCAGAACTAGGCCAACCGCTGTGGCCAACTGGGCCCAGCAGGGCACGCCTGCTCCCAGGGGCCTCTCACTCAGTGCCTCTCACCCTTTGCGTTCCAGCAATGTGAAATGACGGATACTTTTAATACAAGAGACCTGTCATTTATTTATTAGCTGGGGACAGGCTCTGCAGCAGAGAAGGATGCATTATAAATCAACTCCTTTCTCAGTCATTAAAAATTAATCCAGTTCATAATGTAGAACGTCAGTAATTTCTTTATTAGAGCAGCATGTCGTTTTTTTTTTTCTTTTCTTCCAGGTTTTGTTTTTTACTTCCTCCCTTCCCTGAGGATATGTTTTTTTCTCACAGTGGGCTGGGTATAAATTACCCCAGGGAAAGGTATCAGGAAATATATCTTTTTCAGACAGGTTACAATGGAGCAGTGGAATCAAAGCTCTGCAGAAAAGACCGTTGACCAATTTCCCCTCAGAAATATGTTCTTACGGAACCTTCCCATTTTGCCCCATGGAAGCTCATTTATGATATTCTTCTTTTGTTTCGGACCTACCGTGCATCAAAAATGCAAGGCATGGGGCTTCCCTGGTGGCGCAGTGGTTGGGAGTCCGCCTGCCGATGCAGGGGACACGGGTTCGTGCCCCGGTCTGGGAAGATCCCACATGCCGCGGAGCGGCTGGGCCCGTGAGCCATGGCCGCTGAGCCTGTGCTCCGGAGCCTGTGCTCCGCAGGGGGAGAGGCCACAACAGTGAGAGGCCCGCCTACCGCAAAAAAAAAAAAAAAAAAAAAAAAAAAAAAAAAAAAATGCAAGGCATTTTAGGTCCTTGATAGGCTAGAGAGAAAGAAATACATAAGGCAGGTGATTTTAGGTGTGTTGGGAGGTCTTTGTGTCCCATCTGCTGCTTGTTGCTTCCTCACAGAGGGACCTGCGTTAGCTTTTCTTTTTTTTTTTTTAACATCAATACATATTGATCTACTTTATTATTTTCAATGACTATATAATATTCCACTCTATAGATGCACCATCATTTTTTAAACTTGTTCCCTCTTGATGGGTCATTGGCTCTCACTGACAATGTTTCCACGTAGCTTTTCTAATGTTTCCAAATTAATTTGGCATTCACCAAAAAAGATGTATGGGTATTAGAAGCCCAGGCCCAGAGCAGGAACCCTTCATATACCTCCCCGCTTTAGGCCTGGGATTCAAAGATGCCAAGCAGAACCAGACGATGCTGGAATATGCCAAGAGGCTGCAAAGCTGATCCTCTAAGAATGCTTCCCTTTGGTTCTTCCCCTGAGTGGCAGCTCTAAGAAATGCAAAAACTTGGAATTATAAAGAGGGTAACTTCTGTGCTCCCTGGCTTCAGAGGAAGTAAAAGGGAGAATCTAGAATATATGTGCATCTCCTCCCCACCTTGGGCACATTGAGAGGTTTGCAATGGTTGGGTCAACCAGATGACCTTCTCAGATGACCTACCAAGGGCTGTGTATGAAAGGAAGGGTACCTTTCCACACCTGCCTGCTCTGCCCTCTGGCAAGCTGTCCTGGTCCTGGGGGGTCTCCCCGAGACAAACAGTATGGCCCCAACCCAGGTTTCTGGCATTGATATCTTTGTCAAACCAGCCACAACTGAGTTAACGCTCCTAAGTAACAAATCCCCACAAATCCCCAAGCACATATTTAAAATCTATTTTCAGAATTACACTGAGCATAATTCAACCAATCAATGAGCCATTAGGAGGTTAGTCCCAACATTTCTTCATTACCAGTGGCATTAGGGCCACCCGGCTTAGCAGAATCCAATGTGAAGAGTTGCTGTGTCACCAGCAATTCTAGGTCTGGGGATGAAAGCTAACACAGTACCTGGTGAGAGGCCCAGCTGGCTACAATCTGGGTGACAAATTAAGCTACACAGCCACCAGGGACAGGAGAAAAGGAAGCTTGGCCAAGAAAGAAGCCAATTTGACCCCAAGGACTCTCATTCTCTTCCTCCCAGTGTAGCTGCTGCATTCCCTCCACTGCCCATCGATTTTGGAACCCACTCTGGGAGGCCTGCCTTCCAGGCATCTGAAGCTCTAGATGACCTGCTGAGGTAGGAGTGAGGAGGGGGCTACCTACGTGGGAGCCGTGAAAGTACTAGAAAGGGACTCCCTTCTGCTGACTCGATGGTGGGCACCATGGGTCATCCAAGCCAACATCTGTCTGACAATCTCCAAGCTCATCCTCAGTCTCCTGGAAGGTGGGGTGCAGGTGAAGTGGAGATCAGTTAATAGTGAGAGAACACAGCCCGGGCCAGGGCAAGAGGCATGTTCCTAAATCCCTGAGTTTGGATCCTGACTCCATCACTGACCAGTGAGTGACCTTGGACAAGTTCCTTAACTTCCCTGAGTCTGAGTTTCCCAATCTGTGAAATGGGGACCATAACACTTACATGACAAGTGGATTTAACGTAGACAGAAGGACTGATGAGGGGAAGAGAGGGTGGCGGGCTCTGTCGTACCACAGTTCTGTCATTGCCTAGCTCTGAGACTACAGGAAATGACTTAATCTCCCCAGTGCCTCGGTTTCCCTATCTACCAAATGGGTGAAGCAATAGCACCTATGGTTTTTGTAAGGATTAAACAATTTATCATATTTAAAGAGTTTTCAGTGCCAACAGTAAGCACTCCGCTGTGTACGATTTTATTATTATTTTCACCTGCTTAAAGCTCAGACCCCGGCCCTGAGTAGGTATTGAGAGGTACTGAGTAAATGTGATTTCTCCTCTCTTCACTACTCTGCCCCTTTCTTTCTCTTCACTAGTCCCTGCCCTCACCTACTCTCCAGAAACGATGCTTCCAAAGGATCATACAGCAGCTCCCAGGAATTCACACAGCTTGCTCAACCAAGATAATCGGATCCAGCTAAAACCACATGAAGAAATTTGTCTTTGCTTGGGCATATAAGTATAGCCTTGAAAATTAGCAGGACAATTTCCCAGACCAGAACAGTACTGACAACAACCACAAATTACCACCTTGCTTTCCCTCAGCGGAGATAGACAGAGGAGGAGCAAAATTTGCGTGAGATCAATGTTCTCATCTTCCTCCTGCCACTTCTACCCCAAGAGGCCTCTGTGTACTCCTAGCAGAGCAGGAGTTGACCCTCGTAGAAGAACTGGGGTGGCGGGCAGTGTCATTTCTCACTTTCTTTCTTGCTAACAGACTCTGATTCTGTGGAGGGTATTCACACCCCTCCGGGCAGCCTTATGCCTCAGGGGAAGTGAGTTGCATCCCCAAGCCCAGGGGAGTATCTGGAGGAGCCTAGGTGTTTGTTTTAGTCCCATTTTCTTTATGGGTGACTGGCTTAAGAATAAACAGATGACATAATTCTGGCCAATGAGACAGGAGGGAAAGGCTGCTTGGGAACTTGGGAAAAGGTTTTCTCAATTTCAATCAACCCACAAGAAGAGACAATTCTGTGCTGTCCCTGGGCCATGTGTTTGGTTGTGATGCCTGGAGCTCCTGCAACCATTCCGTAATCGTGAGGGGAGCCAGCCTAGTGGTAAATCCAAACGCAGAAAGGCAGAGGCAAGAGAATCTCAGAAAAGCAGAACTAGAGTCCTAATGTACTTCACCAGGAGCCTTCCCTACCTATTTACTTGAGTTATGTGATGACCAATTGCCTTCTTGTTTAAGCCCAAGTGAGTCAGGATTGCCTAGTACTTTCAGCCAAAAGATCTGAACTGATACGATCAGTGTCCAAAACAGGAGATATGTACACAAATATAAACAAGACCCATAAACATGTACATTTGTGTCTAAAAGTCCCACGTGTAGGTCTGCTGAGGAAGAACGAAGGGGCTGTGCACTTATGTATAAGAACAAGGAAAAAAGGAGGCCACTTGAGCAGCCAGGCATTAAAGCCCTAACTGTATAAAAGGTACCATATGGGGCTTCCCTGGTGGCACAGTGGTTGAGAGACCGCCTGCTGATTCAGGGGGCACGGGTGCGTGCCCCAGTCCGGGAGGATCCCACATGCCACGGAGCGGCTAGGCCTGTGAGCCATGGCCGCTGAGCCTGCATGTCCGGAGCCTGTGCTCCGCAATGGGAGAGGCCACAACAGTGAGAGGCCCACGTACCGCAAAAAAAAAAAAAAAAAAAAAAGGTACCATATGGGCACAGACATACAAGTAACTCAAGTGACGCACTTGGGCAGGTATATGGGGCAGCAGGGGCACTGCAGTTTCAACAAAATAATGTTTCCTGACAAGGGGGAAGGGCAAACAAAGACTATAAAACCAACACAAGAATCTCACCATGAATCTCTCCGCCATCCCCTAGTCGCACCCACAGCTTTGCAGTCTCATAAACCCAAAAGGAAATTGGCCTGAGCACTCTGCTCATCTGCATTGATCGTTTCCTGACAACCAACATATTACAGTCCTGACTCCCAAGAGCATCTCTGTGGCTGAGGATCTGGGTGATAAACTGCTATTTCTTAGAGTTGGGGGAAAGAAATCATTGGAGGGAAATATTCTTATCTTTTCAGAAATAACTTCAAGCTTTGCAAACCTCTATTTTTGACACCATCAATCTGGTTTCCTCCAACAGCATATCTGAGGCAGGAATTATAACTATCGTTGTAAGAATGTCGTTGTCAAGGCAAGGATGGTCATGTATATGCCACTTAGGCAAGTTGACAGAGCCCTTTCAAATTCTCATGCCACGTCATCTCAAAAAATACCAGCTAAGGTGGTCACATTTTCTTATCTCAAGTTTAGAGATTATGGATGCCTTGCCCACAGTCATGTGGCTGCTGAGTCAGTGGGCTGGGACCAGGGTCTAGGACCATCCATACTCATCTTGCTTTCTTTTCTAATGAAAAGGGATCCCCTTCTTGAAATAAAGAGGTGCTTTGACCTTCCACCCAATGGTTTGGAAACAGTGGCTTGGGGGCAGCAGCTTGCATCTTGGATTGTGCATTTCTCCTTAGAGACAGCTCCCTGAGATTCCAATCCTAAGTGGCAGATCTGCCTGGAAACAAGGAATGCAGTGAAATTTGGCCATGACCAGCATCTCAGGATCTGGGGGTTTAGGAAGTGTTAGAGGCACCTGCAAGAGTTTCTAGGCAGAGAATAACCAACAGAGACCCCTGATCCACTTGCATGAAGGGCACTTAGTGCTCTGCCAGAAATCCTGAAGAAGGTCACCACCCCGACTTGGGACATTCCCATGGAACTCAGCCACTTCCTGTCCCTCCCAGATGCTTGAGAAGAAATGGGACAGAGCATGTGCCAAACAGGTTCAGGCCCATCTGGGCGCTCTGTCACATGAGTTATCACATCTGCTGGGGAGGCAAAAACAGAACCTCAAACCCCCAGAACAGCCCAGAATGCGATCCACTGAACATCTGCATCCACAGAGAGATGCTAACAAGTGTACCTCAAAAATCAAGTTCGGGGGTCCAATAAATTTGGGAAATGCTGCAGACCCAAGTGTTCTCCTACAAAATTGCAATGACCTTTACCATTAGAAGCTCTCAGAATCCCACAGGAAAACAAAAAACATATTCAATTCAAACTTACTTGACCGTGGAACTTTTTTTTCTGAAAAACTCCCAGAGCACCATTTGGGAAATCCTGCGTTAAAGGCAGTTGGGGAGAAGGCAGAGGGGCAGTTGCACTCAGGGTTTCTTGGCTAACAGGTGAGTAGAGCTTGGGTTTTTAATTACTGACCATTAAGAAGACAGCACAATGAGAAGGAGAACTTCCCAGCTCCTAGGCACATCTACCATCTGGAGTATGACTCATGTGCTCATTCGGAGGAAATGGAGATGATGACCATTTTCTCCTGGAAAGGGCTTCTGGAAAGAGAATACTAATAGGGACTGCCACTAACAATAGCACCCCTTGCTGTCTCTAAGGATGGTGAGGGGGTTCTTTTTTCCTGTCTTTTAGCCTCTGCCCATAAAATAGGAATTTCTATTTCCTCAGAGACACAGGAAGTAACCCCCAGCTCTTCGCCCAACCTGTGTGCTTGGTCCCTCCCTGTGAAAAGTGAGTGATTTACCTGATGGGTGAGGTGGGCAGAGTCCATCATCTCTCATCATATTCTCTTCCAGGTAGGGCTAATGCAGAAAAGGGAGACTCTTCCTGCCTGTGTGGTTTTCCAAGGAGCTCCTAAGCTTTCTGACTTGCAAAAATGAGGCAGACCATGACCCTCCATGCAACCAGATAGACAACATCTGCTCTGAGACCCAATTCCTGTCTGTGCATCCCAAGTTCAAAGTTTGGGAGAGGCATCAAGAAGCCCATTTTGGCTTTACTTCTAAACAACTTTCTTAAGTCTAGCAAGAAAGTCCAACTTTTGATTCCTATCTGATCGCTGTGTGGATTTCTCAGCTGGTTCAGAATGATCACCCTTAAAAACTCCCATCCAATTTAGATGCTTGAATCCAGTTGAAGGAAAAAAGAGTAAAGGTCTGGGAAATCTTGAGCTGGAGAGGATCTCTGGAGGGAAGTTAATCCTCCCACTCCTTGGAGACAAGACTGAGACCAAAACATGCCAAGAAGACAAAGAGTCCTTCAGCTCCCAGGACTCTGGACAGGAAGGGAAGGACCCACTCCACATCTCACTCACTTTCAGCTGTTGGGTGCACCTTCCCCTGCGTTCATGTTCCCCCACAAAATGACATGACTACAGGCTGGCTGAGGGTCTTATCATTCCTCACCTCCTCCTCCACCACGGAGCACATGCTTACCCCCTAAATATTTTTAAAAGCCAATTACCGTGTATTTACAGTGAGCATAATTATACCTAATTACTTAATTAGCATTACTGCATGCAGCTACTAACTTTGAGTATGTGATTATGGCGGTGAAGCACAGAACATATGAGGTCATGAGAGTCTGTCCCTTTGGACTAGTCTGGTTACAGCTCCAAAGTACATGCTCAGCAATTTCTAGCATTTCAGATAATTTGGGGGAAATGCAATCACATGATTTTTTTTAATCCTGGGATAGAGAAAAGAAATGGCAATATGCTATGCTTAGATTATGGCTAGATCTAAGGGATTTGGGAGTCAGTATCCACAGAGGTTACTCTCCAGGGACTGAAACCCTCAGGACAAGCTCAAGCATGTGGGCCCAGGACTCACTGCCTTGGCTTTCAAGATAACCCATTCTGGAATCATCTAGCTTTGTCTGGAAAGAAAAGAAACTGGTAATGTGTCTGAGCGCTCCTTTCCTCCTTGGGCTCACCAAACCTAACACCACAGCCTTCTCAGGGGTCTGCTACTTATTCTAACTGGATCTGAAAATAGGATTGAAGAAAAATCCAAGGGGAGCAATCCTAATTTTTGTTTGTTTAGAATGTTCTATGAAAGACTGTCTGGCAAACAGAGTCTGGAGATAACCAATCGGTGAAAAGGGCTAAGGCAAAATATCACTATTACCTTCACCAAGATTCAACCTATGGTTCCCTTAATGGGGACCATCAAGATTCAACCAGCAGAATAAAGGAAGCGATGTATCAGAACAGCCCACGCCCACATTGGTCCTAATCTCTTCACGTCACATTTAGCCAGGCCTCCCTCCTACACCAACCAGAGGGGAGCAAACAGCAATCCCCCCACCCCCTATAAGCCAGTCTCCACTTCAGCTCCACTCCCAGAGGAAGAGCTCCTAGCCCAGCCCTGTAACCAGATACCATTCCTTCCATCAGGCAAGTCCATCAGGACTTCTGCTAGAGAAAAACCTAGAAAGGCATATTCTTCAGTAGCAGCAGCTACGACTGCTGTCCCTGCTCCTGGTTCCGGGGTGGGTGGCCTCCCAGACAAAGGAGCCCATTCTCCATATTTCATCTGCAAGTCCATTATGCTGAGCTAAGTGGCTGGGAATAAACACCCATCATTACCCTGTGCTAAGCAATGTTTGTTAGTATAGAAGGTGACAGAAATCTATATCATGCCGACGCACTATTAATACTGCATTATGTCCACGGGCTCCATGCTCCCCACCACAGCTGGTAAATCGGCTCTGGCAGTTCCTCCTCCAGAAAAGATGGGGCCTGTGGCTGATTGGCCCAGAAGAAGAGGAAGAGACAAGCCACTCCCTCACTCCTGATGTAGGGACCACTGGTCCCAGCTAAAGGGACACAGTTCACAGACCTACTGGTTCCAGCTTTGGTCACCTTTGTGGATGTCCTCGCCTTTTAGGCTGGTATGATAAGGGGAGTGCATAAAGCAATTGCCCTGAGGAAAGAGAGTGAGGACTGGACCTCCAAACAGCTGCAATGTAGCCAAAGAGAGGTAAGGAAGGGTGGGTCCTTCACCCTATCCCAGGGCCCACGTCAGAGTAGCTGGCACTTAATAAGAGCTCAATGGATGTTTGTTGACTGACTGAGGAATAAGGGAGAAAAGGGGGTTGGAGGGAACCAACACAGATGGGGTATCAACAGCCCAATGAGAACGATGTGCTGTGAGGGACCCCAGGACAGAGCTGCCGGCTCAGCCAGGGAGGCGAGTGACAGGCCTAAGAAAGCAGGATGTAGAGGTGACCAGCCAGGAGAGGCTGAAGGTTGAACGCACAGTTCAAAGTGTAGAGACTCACGTGGAAAACAGAGTCCTGAAGGCCTGAAAGGAGGCCCGAAAGACCAGGGCCAGATTGAAAATGACACATGGGGAAAGAGGAGGCATTAGCAAGGTTTCTGGGAAACCAAAACAGAAAAGGGCTTGGATGCCCGAAGAGGTGAGGGTCACTGGGGGCTCCGGGTGGGCACCATAGAGAGTCACTGTGACAAACTGCTTTTGAGACGCTGTGAAGGCATGAGCACGCTGGTCAGAAAATCAAGGCGTCAGTTCTGTAGTCAATGTGGCAATTGGCCTCTGACCAATGACAAGTTAGAAGTGAAGTATGCTCACTATAGGCTAAGTAACTATCCGATGAGAATTAATACCATCATCAGTTGCTGGTATAGTTTAGAGCAGAAGACATATAGATGCACACACTTGTGTATACACACACATACATAGACACACTCGAGAAAGCACACAGAGTAGGTGGGTGTGCACTGACAAGTCCAAGAGACCCTGGGGCAGGAGCTAAGCAGTGGAGGCCAGTCTAATATGAAATGAAAAGAACCTAATCTGCCTTGGTACTGCCACCTGGAAGACAATTTGGCTGTTTCTTACAAAGCTAAATATCCTCTTACCATGTGATGCAGCAATCGTGCACCTAGGCATTTATGCAAAAGAGTTGAAAACTTGTGTCCATGCAAAACCTACACACAAATGTTTATAGCAGCTTTATTCATAATTGCCCAAACTAGAAAGCAACTAGGATGTCTACTGTGGGTTGAGTTGTGTCCACCCACATCCCCCCAAAAAACCAGGTTGAATTCCTAACCCCCAATACCTTAGAATGTGACCTTATTTGGAAATAGGGTCATTGCAGATGTAATTAGTTAAGTCAAGATGAGGTCATACTGGAATAGGATGGGCCCCTAATCCAATATGGCTGGTGTTCTTGTAAGAAGAAGGCCTTGTGAAGACAGACACACAGGGAAGATGCCATGTGAGGACAGAAGATTGGAGTGATGCAGTGGCAAGCCAAGGGATACCAGCAAACCACCAAAAGCTGAGAACAGGGAAGAAGGATTCCCCTACAGGTTGCAGAGGGAGAAGAGTCCCCCGAGACCTTGATTTTAGGCTTCCAGCCTTCAGAACGACGAGACAATACATTTCTACTGTTTGAAATCACACAGTTTGTGGTACTTTGCCACAGCAGCCCTTAGACACGAATACAATGTCCTTCAATAGCTGAATAGATAAACTATGGTAGAGCCATACGATGAAGTATTATTCAGTGATAAAAAGAAATAAGCAATCAAGCCACGAAAAGACATGGGAGAACTTTAAATGCACACTGCTAAGTGAAAGAAGCCAATCTGAGAAGGCTACATACTGTATGATTCCAGCTATAATGACATTCTGGAAAAGGCAAAACTGTGAAGACAGTAAAAAAGATTAATGGTTGCCAGGGGCTGGGGAGGGGAAATGAATCATGGACCACAGGAGAGTTTTAGGGTAGTGAACCTATTGTGTGTGACACTTAAATGATGGATACATGACACGATGCTCTTGTAAAGCCCATAGAACTGTACAACACGAAGAGTGAACCCTGCTGTAAACTATGGACTTTAGTTAACGATAATATATCAGTATTTGTTCTTCAATGGTAACAAATGTACCACACTAACGCCAGATGTTAATAATAGGGGAGATTTTGGTGGGGGAAGTGTGAGGGGGTAAATGGGAACACTCTGTACTTCCTGCTTAACTGTTCTGTAAACCTAAACCTGCTCTAAATTTTTTTTTAAATTAAAAAACTGACTTATCCCCAGGGCCAAGTATTTCCTTATCTGAAGGCAACCATGGTCCCTTGGGAACTTGATTTTGGGGAAGAATTCAGAAAGGAGGATAAGTCCCAACAGCCAGACCAAGGCTGACCCAGCTTCATGACTACAGGGACCTTCAGCCAAGGTTCTCTTCCCCATAGGGCTGTCCTTATCCTGGAAACAGGGAGAACATCGAGCCTCCACAATACAGCATTCCTCAAAAGCCAGCTTCCCTGAGTCCAGGAGGTGGAGAGTAAATGCTTGTGGACCACTAGAATCCTAGGCAATGTGATCTGACAGGGAAAGGATGCATCCTGGAGTCAGTAGGTCTGGGTTTTCATCTCAGGCTCTCTCTTAACAGTTGTATGATCTGGGACAAGTCCCTTAAGCTCACTGAGCCTCAGTTTCTTTATCTATAAAATGGGTGTATTGGCCTCTCCCTCAGAGAGTGGGCGAAAGATTGCATGAGGTAAAAAATGGAAACCCCAGCCCAGGGCTTGGTCCAGAGGAGGCTGTCTATGCATATCAATGACCTTTCCCTCAGTCTGTGACATCTCTCGAGAGCCTGCGCCTGGAATGAAGACACACTCAGCAAGCATCATCTGACACACGGTTGGTTGGTATCTTCTCCAACCCTAGTCCCATGCTGTGCTTCCGCAGACAATGGAGACTGGTAACACAGGGGACTTCCCTGGTGGTCCAGTGGTAAAGAATCTGCCTTTCAACGCAGGGGATGCAGGTTCGATCCCTGGTCAGGGAACTAAGATCCCATATGTCGCGGGGCAACTAAGCCCGAGCGCCACAACTACTGAGCTCACGTGCCTCAACGAGAGAAGAAAAAACCTGCACGCCACAACTAGAGAGAAGCCTGTGCTCCGCAACTAGAGAAAAGCCCGCGCACCGCAATGAGAGATCCCACGTGCTGCAACTAAGACCAGATGCAGCCAGAAATAAAAATAAATAAGTAAATAAATAAAGGAAAAATTAAAAAAAAAAAAGACTGGTGACACTTAAGAGCTACTCCCTGGAATAAGTTCAAAGTCAGGTTTGGGAAACAGGACCCACATCTTTGAGAAGGGACAGGACGACCTATGATTTTACTCAAAATCATGCAAGACTACTGTGCATGGCTTTTCCTCTAAGCCGTGGGTTCCCAGGAGGGAAAGGTCACTTTGCAATACGATGGGCCTAGGAAGAACTCACAGGTGGTTGGAAGTGAGCCAGATGCCCAGTGATGAGTAGGTACAGGAAGGAAGAAAAGGGAGTGAGGGGATGCGGGGAGGGAGATGGGCATTTCAAGCGGGAATTACACTGTGGTAACAGTCGGAGGTGTGAGCTTGGAGGGAGACCTGGAAAGAAGTGACTAGGGGTAGAGGCTGGTGCATCAGCAGCAGAAAGGAGCAAGGTGACTGACACGAGGCCCCGGGAGTGGTCCCAAGGGGGCAGAGGGTCCCATCCTGCAACTTGGAGATCAGCCCCGGTGGCAGTAAGCCCCTGAGGGTAGGGACCATGCATGCCTTGTTCCCCATTGTTTTCAAAGCTGAAAAGAAGGCCTGACTCAAACCCTCAATGAATATTTATTGAATAGATGAAAGGGAGAAAAATCAGCACTGAGTGAATGACTCAGATGCTAACGAAGAGGAGGGACCCAAAGGAATATGCTCAAGTTTTACCAAGAGAACTCAGGGGCTCCTGGGGAAACAGAGCTACGAGACAGGGAACGTGAAGAGGTATAGTGCTGAGTGGAAGGGGACAATGTCTGAAAGGGGAGGTGAGAGCAAAGGATGGCTGGCCAGGGTCAGGGAGAGTCCCTGACTACAGGCCCACCAGGAGGGGAGAGGTCAAAGGGAGGGGTGGAGAGCTGGGAATGCTGACGCTGGAAGATGTCTCAGACGTACCCTCTGAGACAGAAACAACCTGAGAATAAAGGCAGACAGCCTGGCCTGGGGACAGAGGGCAGGAGGGGAGTGTGACACGGCTTAGCACCCCCAGCTGGCCTCTGCTCTCTCAACCAAGAGGCAAGTTGTCCTCTGAAAATGGGTTTGGGAAAAGGGGATGAACAGAGAACCCCAGGGCCTTGAACAGAGCCAAGGAGCCTTCCAACCGAGCAATGGGCAAAAGCCAAAGCATGACTCCTAACACAGCCGCCTGCAGTCCAGCCCAGCACAGGCACCACAACTGCAGCCCAGAGCAGTCACAAGGGGGACAAAAGTCACCTAGTACCCAACGTTGCTACAAATAGCTTGAAACTTCTCCCCAGTGACCCACCTAGACCGGCCCCTTGCTGTCTCATTCAGAAGGACCTAGCCTCAAATTGGCTGTGTGACATGGAGGGCTGTACCGGTTTCCTGATGCTTTCGAGCATCAGGGAGCTTTAAATAAATAATGAGGGCGGCCTCACTAGACTGCAGATTCTATATCCAACCCCAAAGAGCAGCATCTTTATTCAGCTCTTCCAGAAGCCCTGGAAAGGCCGAATACATTTAGGATAAAGACAATGCCAAACGCAGAGGACTCGGGAACACAGGTGAGGGGCTGCAAGCACCTGGTAACGGATGGTACTAGGTGAGCTCTCAACGTCCTCGCAGCCCTGACACACTAAGAAAACTGCTATGGACCACACTGAAGACAGAGAGAAAGTGAGAGGCCAGGAGAGGAGCAGCGTCTTAATCACTCCAGCCAGAAAGGTCCCACCATTATGATAAACACGTGTGTAAAGAAAGAAAAGCACTTCTGTGCTAAATCCATCACCGGAGGACTGGCGGGAATGAGGCCTAAAGTCAGGTAGCTATGTCCCTGCGATTGCTTCCCACAGTCCGCATTGTTAAATGGGACGAGGAAGGGACTCAGATGGGAGGCCCCCCCCTGCCGGGGCCCCAAGATATGAGCATTTGTCCTCCCTTAATCCCTTGCTTCTTGCCATCCCCCCCCAAAGGAGTGACCCCAGCCCCGTCTGCAGCAGCATAAACGTTCACTGCTTATTTATCCGCCAAGGCGCATGTGGTTTTAATTATTTATGATAGTGTTTCATCGCACATGGGGATGTGTCTTGGAGTCCCTTCCCTTGACTGATGAAGCCTTTGTAATCAGAGACCTGCTGCTTCCCAGCCGGTAAATCTCAGCGAGGAGAGGGCCAGGCGCTCCCTTCCAGGACTGTGTGAGTCAGTCATGGATTCAAAGAGGGCGGATTAGCCAAATCCGGTTACAAGGCTCCTGCACGTTGTTTGTCCTTGCCACACATGTTTTCTGAAAACAATTAAGAGCCACCCGCTGTCTACTGAGAGGACAAAACGTACCGCTTCCCTGAAAAGGGTATCTTCCCTAATATCAGAGGGTTTGGATAAGCTGGATTCATCCAGGGATTCTGCTCTGATGAGGTCTTGTTTGTTCCCTCCTCCCTCAAGTCTTGTCACTAAACCTGCTTCCTCTCTGTCTCCACCGACCCCTTCCTGTGTACACAGAAGTGCTGTCTGGACGTAGAAAGGCCGCCTGCTTTGAGTCACAAACACAAGGAGCTGTGGAGACGCTTCTCCTCTGCACCGTTTCCCAGGGCAACAGCTCATTGGCTGGAAGCTGGGTCCTGACATCAAAGGACACTCAGAACCCACCGGTCTCTCCACGGTGCCCACTTATTCTGATGGCCCAGAGGGATCTTCCTCCCCACATGCCAGATTCGCCCCATCTGGAAACTATGCCACCACCTGGTATCAGGAGCCCATGGGACCCTACTCTACCCCAGGGCCCAGAGTTTCCACTACAGGGAACAAAGCCCATCCTCATTTTTCCCGGATTCTGTCTTTAAGAATTCACCTACTCGCTACAATTTATGTGCAACCCCAGAACACACACACACACAGCGCTTTCACAGTCATTCACAAACATCCGAGAAGTGGTGACAAATTTGAGTCACCCCACATGCACATTCCCAGCTGAGGTTAAAAAGCCATGCTCTGCTTTCTCGTTTCAGCTCTCATACTGTAAACAAGTGTCCTTCTCGTGGTCTATCCAATGCCACCTTTTTTGCATATTTGTGCTTTTCGTGGGTGAGATCTCAGTTTAAAGCAGCCGCAAGCATAGTGCTGAAGCTCTGTCTAGTGTTCCTATGAGTGAGAAGGCTGCGATGTGCCTTATGGAGAAAAGAGGTGCGTGTGATAAGCTTTGTTCAGGCATGAGTCATAGTGCTGTTGGCCACTATAAGTTCAATGTTAAGGCACCAACAGTATGTATTAAGGTGTCTTTAAACAGGAGCACACATAATACAGGTTACATCTTGATCAGCTGATAAAAGTGTTGTGACCAGAGGCTTGTATGAACCTAACCCTGGATTCCCCCGAGGAACAATGGTCCAGTGTTCGCTAATTTAGTGGTCAAAGTGACTTTACAGAATACTTGGAATAACGAGAATCAGTTGTATATTCAACAGCAATGCCAAGCCTCTATTCAAATACCAATAGCACTCTAGAAAGCTCAGCAGCGCCAACCCTGGACCGAGCTTGGACCCATGCTACCATCCCAGAAGGGCTTTCCTCCCAACCTCACCGAGGTCAGTCCAGGATGACCCTGATGTGAGGTGAGAGCTTTAGCCAGAGTAGAACCATTCTTGGCACTGTCTTCCCCACTGCTTATCTGAAATGCAGGTATCTTTCTTCCCTTGCCCAGCCCTGGTCCAGAACCCAAGTACCCTTCCTCTAACTGGTACTGATGGGGGAGTCTGATAAACCCTGAGACAGATTCTGGAGGACATCAAGGTTGGGAGGCAAATGATGACCTTACCCTACCCTGATTCTAGCCCAGTCCCTCCCACTGTGGCGATCCTCACTAAAAACAGAGGCAGAAACACAGAAGCGAAGGTGGACAGGGTGGCTGGATGCCCACTCTGCTATAAGATGGACGAGAGCGGGCAGCAAGAGTTCTGTGAGCTACAAAGAGCATAGCCCAAGTATAGAGAGCTCCGCCAGCAGGGAGAGCAAGACCAGAGGCATTTCTTCCTAGGCTGACCTGGGACCAGCTGACCAGACAAAGAGAACAGATTGGCAGAAGCCCCCGGGCAGGGAAGGGGGACTCACAGCCTCCCAGAGCCTCGGGTTTCCTGTCTGTAGATGAGGCCTTAACCTACCCCATCCCTTCTGTCCCTTCTAGCTCTAAGGCACTCTCCAGGTGTCTCTGTTCCCTCTCCTGACATAGCTGACCGTTTCTTGGGAGCAGAAGCCGTGGGAGGGGAGGGGTGTGCACTGTAGTCGCTGAGTCTAGATTGAGCCTGGGGACACAGCAAGGGAAACAGCTGCTGGATGGAGGGCCAAGCCACGGAGGCACCAGGAACGGGGAGAGGCCCTAGCAGACTCAGCAGAAATACAAAGGGAGGGGCTGAACCACCAGGAGGGAAGAGAGATAAGGAAGCAGGTGCCCTGAGCCCTCTGATCTGAAGGAGACATGTGTAGCGGGGAGGGGAAGGGTCCTAGCACCGGGGCCATGATTTGATTCTCAGAACGTGCACTTCGGGGCACTGGAGGGGCAGCTAGAGAGAGGTTTCCATTCGAAAGGTCCTCACCGCCCCTTACTCCCTTCCCCTCTAGTGGAGGCTGGGGCAGCGGGTCTGACGACCTCTGGGGCTGTTGTCTGGACAGAGTCAGGGTACATTTCCTGAATACACAGGCCAGGTGCACAGGTACAACCAGCCGTGTCTGTGCCCCCTGCCTTACTGGGAGCACATCTCCAGATGGGGCTGGGCCTCCTGCCTCCAGGCTGCTCCCCGCCCCGCCCCGAGCCCGCTCTGCCCAGGGGGACTCTGTCCCAGTGGTGTCCCTTCGCCCAGGCTATTCTTCAAGTTTTGAAACAAAGAGGGAGGGTCTCTTAGAGAGTGGGAGGTTAGCAGGTGGTAGGTCACCCCAGAAGGTTCCAGAACCCCAGCTACGTGGTCTATCGCCATGCCACCCTCCCTCCCCAGAAGGGACAACATTCTACTGTGGTACTCACATGTGTCTGGCTTGTGGCAGTTGTGTCCCTGACGGAAGTACTGGGGGTTCTCAATGACCGGGATGCGAGTCATGCCGATGACCACTGTGTCCGGCCCGGCATCCAGGGACGAGGGCGTGGTGATGCCATGGTTGATGTGATGCAGTGGGCTGGCTGAGTCCTCCTCGCCACTGATGACAGCCACAGGGCCTGCACACACCAGGAGAGACACAGGACCCCGGTGAAGTCACATCCAGCCAGTGCCCAGCCCTGCCCACAGACCTTTTCACTCTTTTTCCCACCACATTTTCCATAGGAGCAAAATCCACTGGAAGAGTATTCCCTGAATGCTCTGGATTCTGAATTGAGAATAACCCCTTAATTCTCTTTCACGAGAGGGAGAAAAATCTACCTCATCACACCATGGAAACAGCTGCAAAATAAGAGTGAATCTAAATGATTATGATATGAAGCATTCCCACTTTCCCCAAATCCAAGTTAGTTCAAAATAATTAAAAGTTCAAATAAGTTTCTTTGCTTATATAACAACAGGATTTTAAAAATGACCTAGCGGTAGTATGCAGCCTGTCCCTTGTCTCTTCAAGAGCTTTCAAAACTACTGATGCTGGGTCCCACCCTCAAAGATTCTGATTCAGCTGGTCTGGGGATGCAACCTGGGCATCAGGATTTAAAAGCTCCCTTGTGAGTCCCAAGTCCAGCTAAGATCTGGAGCCTCTCTTTAGGACCTTGGAGGCTGAGAAACTTTTCAGAGTGGCCATCAGATGCCCACAGGAGTATGAAGTAACTTGCCCTGGATTCTGCTATCAACCCTCCCCGGCCCACAGACAGGCAAGCCCAATGTGGGCTTGGATCTAACTCCGGCCAGCTTCCACAAGCGATAGCACTCAGGCTGCAATACTATTAGCCTACAGACAGCTGGGCTAGCTGACCCACTCTTGAAAGTTCCATATTTGCCCCAATGGCTTCAGAGATCACCATTTGCATCTTCACCAACCCTAACGCCACCATATTCTAACCCAAAGAAGAAAACCAGTAAATAAGGTGATTTGTGAACACAAGTTGAGAAAGATGATTAATGCTGCTGTCTTGGTAGAGAAATGATTCTGTTTGGTGGTGTGATTCTCCCACAAGTACAAATAAAACTCCTGTAAAGTGAATTAGCTGTGACTGTTTGTGGCTTTCTACAAGTGGCATTTTAAATGACTGCTTTGCAAGACACATGGTCCCAAGACAAAGCACCTGCTGTGGTTTGGTTTTGCAGCTTTTGAACAATATTTCCACTGCAGAAATCCACTTACATCTTACTGAAGTTTATGGGGAGAATATTTCCCATCAAATAGCAAGGTGAAGCGCCAATGAGGCAGAACTAAATGGAGGATGGGTAAATGCAAACTGAGGACCCTGAATTCCACTCCGTCAGCACAGACAGGCTTATTTCAATCCACGACAAATGTCTGACTGTGCTTGGAGACCATGTGAAAAAAGTAGCAGTAAGGGGTTGCCCAAATACTCGCAGGCATCACGTGCCTTGCAAAAAGAGGCCAGTCCTCGAAAATACCCTGTAAACTTTTCTGAAACACTTCACAGTGATTTCCAGTTAAACATGGAATGCTGAACACTGGTCTTTAGCCTGCTCACCCCAAATGCTATTAACATACAAAGGAATTAAAGAAATATTGGTGCACAAAGAGGAAGAGGGGAGACAAGAGGAAATGAGATATTTCAACAACGTTTTGGAAGATGAGAAACCAAAGGATGAAAAGCTCGCTTACAGAGAGGAAGAAGATAGGGAAGAAAGGACCACCAGGTCTGCGGCAGGGAATCATGACAGGAAGTCAGTTCTGCTGGGGAGACCCAGTACTTGAAGGGTCAGGGGACCAAGGAAGGCTGCAGTGAGGCTCGGGGCTGGAACAAGTCACCCCGGCCATCACCTCCCCCCACATCCATCAGAGTCTAGTGGTTTCATCCCAGAGAAATTGAACCTGAAACGTTCAGGGGAGGGCTGGGGTGAAGCACGAGGCAGAGCTCCTTCTTCTTGCTCCTAAAACAACAGAAACGGGACTTCCCTGGTTGTCCAGTGGTTAAGAATCCTCCTTCCAACACAGGGGACGTGGGATCGATCCCTAGTCAGGGAACTAAGATCCCACATGCTGTGGGGCAACTAAGCCCACGCACTCTAGAGCCCATGTGCCACAACTACTGAGCCCATGTGCTCTGGTGCCCGCTTGCCGCAACTAGAGAAGCCCACGTGGCACAAGGAAGAGCCTGAGCAATGCAACGAAAGATCCCGCATGCTGCAGTGAAGATCCCGCATGCCGCAACTAAGAGCTGACGCAGCCAAATAAATAAATAAATAAATATTTTAAAAATAATAAATAAAACAACAGAAACCAGGAACAACACTGCTTACCCAGCCACCTCACCCTTGGTCTTGCCTCAAATACCACCACCCCAGAGGAGATTAGAGAATGCTTCTCTGGAGAAACTAAATGCCTTAAAATGGACTTCTGGAGAGTGACATGTGAGGGTCTCCCAAGGAAGTCGAGCTTACATGGCAATCATGCCTTAGTGAAGCGGGACAGTTGACAAGCTCCACCGTGCACACAAAGCAGGATCTTATTAGCTTTCTAGTGTTCAGTTCCTAAATATGAAGAAACAGTCCAGGATCACCAGACACTTCAGCAAAGCTTCAGCATGAAAGAGGGGCACAAGACACACAATCAGGGACCTGCAGGAAGCAGAGGCAATTCAGGGAGCAGAAGACTTTTTAAAAAATATCTTCAGAAAGATAAATGAAGACAGTGCATCCAGAAAACAAGATGATACTTCAATATGACCAATTAGAAGGCAAGAAAGAATCCTTGAGAATTGTGATCATCAAAATTTGAAAGTCATAGAAGAATGGAAGATAAGTGAAGAAAATGTCCCAGAAAGTCAAACAAAAAGGAAAAAGGTGGTAAATAGGAAAGAAAAGATATGAAAATTAAAGACTCGATCTAGAGATCCAACATCTGATTAAAAGGAGAGAGAAAGAGAGAGACAGAGGGTGAGGGACAGAAAGAGAAAGATTGAAAGGCCAAAATAAAAAAAATATGGAAAAATTTGCCTAAAATATTATCTACGCAGTTCCCAGAACAATTAACACATACACGAGAGCATGCATGCATGCACATGCGTGCACGTGGGTGCGTACACACACACACACACACACACACATCAAGACACAAAGTTATGAAATGCCAGAACCATGAGGATAAAGAGAAGATGCTAAGAGCTTCCAGGAGGATGGGACAGGTCATATTTCAAAAGGAACAGGAATCAGAAAGACAGCCTAATTCTCCATAAAAACCTAATACTGTTACTGTAACTGAGCAAATTCCTTCAAAATTCTGATGGACAAATTTTCAACCTAGAATTCTATACCTAAAAATGTATCCACCCATAGTAAGGGCAAAAGGGACATATTTGCAGACATGTAAAATTTTACCTCACCCTTTCTTAGGAAGTGACGTGAAGTGGAAGGTTCAGCAAAACAAAGGGGCAAAAAAGGAAAGGGGAGCCAGGGATCCAGTTCCCAAAAGACCAAACAACAGAAGGCCCCCGACACACTGGCCCCTTCTGTTCTCAGCATTACAGGACATGGGTTGTTACAGCAACATGGAGGAAGGACACCAAATCAGGAGGAGTTTGGAGAAGACAGAACATTGGACATTCGAATCTGCTTTCATCAAGTCAATGGACAAAGCGAGTGAGCAACAAAATGGTCCCAAAGCTTGTGCTTTAAAACAGTGTCAGCTTTCTCGACATTATTTATTCTGGAATCTGAAAAGGGCTGGGGAAAGAGCCATGGGTAGAAGTGTCCTTCTATAGTCTCCCAAGCCATGGAGAGGATGGATGGGGAGGCCCACAAAGACCCAACAGAAATAAAAGAATAAAGCAGACTAAGGAGCCCTGGAGGACCCACTACTTAAAATGCAGATGGAGAAAGGGGAGCTGAAAAAGGAGAATGAGAAGAAATGGCCAGAGAAGGCTTGTTGTCTTAGAAGTCAAAGTAGGAGAACTTCTGGAAGCTGAAGAGTATCATATACAGAGGCCAAGTAAGATGAAGAATGAAATCAGGCCACTGCGTTTGACAATAAGAAGGTGGCTTTAATGAGAACAGTTTCCATAGAACAGTAGAGGAAAATATCATATTACAGTGGGTTGAAGAGCTAGAGAAATCACCATCACCATCATCATCATTTTTATCATTGAGTGCTTCCTATGTATCATGCTCTGGAAAGGTAACTTCTTTATCTTTATACCTTTATGTGCAACCAGCATCCACTCCAAGAATCAATTTCCCTTCCCAAGTCTGGCTGATTCTCCTGTCCCTTGCCTCAGGGGGAAACCCACAGATCTGTGGTCCCTCTGGGAAAGGAAGCATTTCTTCTCACCTGAATATCCACAGAAAAGAATTTATTAAGATACAAAGAAGGGACAAGTAATTCAGGGGACATCTCAGCTGTGTAGGGAGCTCTCTTCTATTTTCTGAGCCCTAAGGCAGGTCAGGAGGAGTCAAGCTTGCTGTTTTCTGAGCTCTCAACACACACACACGTCTAGTTATCTGTGATGGGCCTCTCTGCTGTCACTAATCCATTCCTAATTGCACATTTTGGTATGCAGCACTAATAAACAAAAAGAAGGAAACAGGTTTATAGCCCTTCTGGTAAGTTCAAGCTTTTGAGAGAGACCTGAGGGAAGACAGGTCTGCTCAGACACTCCCATCACATGATTCTCTTCCCAAATAGGTGCCTTTTTTTCCCTTCAGACCTATGGTGGGTTTTGTTCCCCCAATCATACCATAATAGAACCATTAGATAATTAGAGACAGCTTGATGGCCCCGACAGGTGTCCTGCCCAGCAGGATGGTCCAAACTGTCTTTCCAGAGTCTCTCTCTTTCCCTTCCTGCTCCTTCTATAGGAAAAAATAAGGGAGCAGAGCCAGGGATGGCTCGGATTTTCATAAGTGGTTGATTCAGTGTAGGGCTCAATTTCCCCCAGAAAGCAAAGGTCTCTCATGGTAACACAGGTGGAATTTCACTGCAGTAGAGTGAGCTCTGACTCAGGTGGGCAGGGCCCCCGTCGCAGGGAAGCTGGGGGTTGCAAGCCACCACAAGGCCTGCAGGGACATGGCATCCTCAGAAGCCTCTGGAGACTCAGGGTCCACAGTACAAAAGGGGAGGGGAGGAGGAAAGGAGTGCATTGCATACAATGAAAGAGGAAAGAGCAGCAGCCTCCCTGGTAAAGCATGACCACAGAAACACTCACTGCCTCTTTCAGATCCGAGGAAGAACCTCCTTAGAATCATCTCTCCAGTGTTTCTTACCCTTGTCACCTAAATCCCCTTCTGTTCCACGAACACCCTAACTTACAAAGCATTAACAATTCTCAGACATTTGGCCCCAAGAACACCCAGTCATTGACTCTACACTCTGGCATTTGCCCAGGCAATGTGTGGAAGTGGAAGTCTCCAATTTCCAAAGGAATGACTTGGAGTCCCAAGGATGTGGTTACCACGAAAGGGAAAGGGAGGAAAAATAAACCAACTTTTATTAAAAACTTACTATATACCAGAAATATTGCTGGGCATTTTGTTCTCATTTGATCCTCCAAAAAATACTTTTATCCCCATGCAATCAACTGGAAAACTCAAATAAGTTTGGTTTTTCAAAAATCACTCAGCCAGGGCTTCCCCAGTGGCGCAGTGGTTGAGAGTCCGCCTGCCGATGCAGGGGACACGGGTTTGTGCCCCGGTCCGGGAAGATCCCACATGCTGTGGAGCGGCTGGGCCCGTGAGCCACGGCCGCTGAGCCTGCGCATCCGGAGCCTGTGCTCCCCAACAGGAGAGGCCACAACAGTGAAAGGCCCAAAAATCACTCAGCCAGGAAGTGACGGAGCCTGTATCTGAACCTATGTTCATCTCCAAAGTTCTTCCTCTTCCCACCAAACTACCCTATTTCTCAATAGGATGGCTGACACCAGTATTTTTTATAAATAGCCAGAACTCGGTGTGAACACATGAGCCCATTAAAGAAGCCAAAACATCACATCTGAATCAAGTCACCTAGGAATAGATCACCAAATATTTTCCAGGCTGAACCAACCCATATAAGATAACTTTGGGCAGTCAAGGCCAATATTTATGGCTAGATTGTAAAATCCTGGAGCCAGAATCCATCCATTTCTATATTCCTTCATTTATCCTTGTACTTCTTTCCAAAGTGGGGCGTGGAGAGGTGGCAATCTCACCGAGCAATTCAGAAAACCCTTTTAGAAATTGTGGTCATCATGACTGCTGTTCACCAAGTATTTCCAGGCACCTGGTAGGAAGGCAGTTTTCTGCACTCCTTGAGGTGAGGCGGTGCCCTATCACTTTCTCTGGCTAATGAAAATGAGCAGAAGTGATCTGTATCGCTTCCCCATGGAAGCTTGAAGATCTAGTGTGTTGGTAACATATCACCTCACACCTGTTAGAATGGTTAGCATCAAAAAGGCAAGAAATAACACATGCTAGTGAGGACATGGAGAAAAGGGAACCCCTGTGCAGTGTTGTTCGGATTGTAAATGGTGCAACCACGGCAGGAAAAAAATATGGAGGTTCCTCAAAAAATTAAAAAATAGAACTACCATATATTCCAGCAATTCCATTTCAGAGAATACAGGAGTCCCCCCATTATCCACGGTTTTGCTTTCCGTAGTTTCAGTCACTGGTGGTCAACCGTGGTCTGAATAGTAAATGGAAAATTTCAGAAATGAATAATTCATAACTTTTAGGCTGTGCACCAATCTGAGTAGTGTGATGAAATCTCACACTGTCCCTCTCCATCCCACCCTGGACATAAATCACCTCTTGTCCAGCACATCCCACCCATTAGTCACTTAGTAGCCGCTGGGTTAAAAGATCGACTGTCATGGTATCACAGTGCTTGAGTCCAAGTAACCTTTCTTTTACTTAATAATGGGCCCTAATGCAAGAGTAGAAATGCTGGCAATTCAGATATGCCAAAGAGAAGCTGTAAAGTGCTTCCTTTAATTGAAAAGGTGAAAGTTCTCGACTTAGTAAAGAAAGAAAAAAATCATACACTGAGGTTGCTAAGATCTACAGTAAGAACCAATCTTCTATCGGTAAAACAGTGAAGAAGGAAAAAGAAATTCATGCTAGTTTTGCTGTTGCACCTCAAACTGCAAAAGTTACTACCACAGCGCATGGTAAATACTCAGTTAAGATGGAAAAGGCATTAAATTTGTATAATAAGAGACTTAGAGAGGGAGAAACCACACTCATATAACTTTTATTACAGTATATTATTATAATTGTTCTATTTTATTATCAATGTAGCAAATTTATAAGTTAAACTTTATCATAGGAATGGATGTATAGGAAAAAAACATAGTATACATAAGGTTTGGTACTTTCTTCAGTTTCAGGCATCCACTGGGGATCTTGGAATGTATCCCCCATGGATAAGGGGGGGACTACTGCATATCCATAGGCAATGAAAATACTATGTCAAAGAGATATCTGCACCCTCACGTACACAGTACCATTATTTACAATAGATCAGACATGGAAACAGCCTAAGTGTCCATTGATGAATGGATAAAGCTGTGGTATATATATACCAAATGGAATTGGTATATATCAACCAATTTGATATGTATATCAAATGGAATATTATTCAGCCACTAAAAGGAGGAAATCCTGCCATTTGCAACAACATTAATGGACCTTGAGGGAGTTATGCTAAGTGAAATAAATCAGAGAAAGACAAACACTGTAAGATCTCACTTATATGTGAAATCATAAAAAACAAACAAATAAAAACAAGTCCTGGGGATATAATGTATGTCATGGAGACTATAGTTAATAAAACTGTACCGTGTATTTGAAAGCTGCTAAGAGAGTACATCTTAAAAGTTCTCATGACAAGAAAAACAATGTGTAACTATGTGTGGTGATGGGTGTTATCATTTCACAATACACACAAATATTGAATCACTATGTTGTACACCTGAAACTAATATAATAATGTAATGTCATATGTCAATTACATCTCAACTTTTAAAAAATTAAAAGCGTGTGATCTGCCACATTTTCTTTTTCCTGCCTTGGCAATTGTGCAAGCATGAGGCAGAGTGCCAGGCAGTCCTGAGTGAGGCTGACATAGAGCTGGGGTCTCCAGCCAACACCTGGTACACATAAGTGAGAAATACAGCTTTGTTGTTTTAAATCACTGAGATTGGCAGGGGTGCTGTTTGCTATCAGCATAACCCAGTTCATGCTGACTAATTCAGGAATGAAGTCGTCTCATGTTTAACAATTTTACTTTAATCCTTTCCTCAGACAATGAGCATGCTTCACACCATCCTCAACAAATCTCTACAAAAGTGTCTTATGAAAAGGATGGGCTTATTGTCCTCCATGATGTGATTCATCTTAAACGCCTACTCCCAACGCTCTGTCCCAAAATTAAGCTCTAATCTAATCTAATACAGTTCCACTAAGAGCCAGATCATGGCCTCCTTTGTTGAAAAAAAACTCCACCCTACCTCACTCTGACTTGGGAAGTATAAGAAAACAACAAACCTGGATGGGTCTCATGGTTTTTTAATGTGTCAGAATGAAGCAAACAAGCCAACCTTTGGATTAAGAAAATGATTTTTTAAAAACTTCAACCTTTTCCTACTGATAAAAATCAAACATTGACGTGTCCCTGGTGGGTGAGAGCTTTGCATCAACAAATCTGAGAGCCGGAACTCATAAAACAAAATAAGTGAAAGCACAACAAACACAATTAAAAATCCAGCCATGCTCAGAGAGGGATTCCATTTACAGTCTCATAAAAAGGGCTTAGTCCTCAGAGGCAAACAAAAGAAAATCAGCTTCTTAATTTTTATTGGCAGAGGTGGGACAGAGGCCAAATGAACGTAGGCTGTGCCCAAGAGCATACCTGGGGACAAGTCACCAACTGTTCCTGGACCAGCTCCTGTGGTCCCTCCCCTCTCTGCCTCTTCCAGCTTTCTGACAGTCTTTGCCACTGTGATCTCTGGGGCTCGCCAGGTCCTGCAGGCTGCCCAACAAGGCGTGCCCTCCTCACTTTTGCACTCCTCTCCCTGAATCTTTTCCCAAAAGGTAAGCTTTATTCTCTGGCTCCAATTCCCTCCCAGCCTCTTACAGGAACCAAAGGCTTTGTTCATGCCTCGAAGCATTCATAGCTTGGAGGTATTGCTTGGAGACTGAAAATGATGCTACCGAACAACCAGCCAGAGAACACACATTTAAGGAAAGGGAAGGCAGGACTGGCTCTCTGAATACTTGATTTCCCTTATCTCGGTTAATCATCACAACAACCCTGGTGATAGATCCTGTTATCCCAGTAACACAGTGGAGGAAATTGAAGCTCAAGGTTTCATCATTTGCCCAAGGTCACACAGTTAATAAATGGTGGACAGACTCACGTCTATCTGACTTCAAAGTCTGGGCTCATTTCACTGCATCATGCTCCCTGACCCTCCAGCATTGTTTTTCTGATACTGGGACAAGTTATGATGGGTCAGTCACAGCTCCTTTCCATGCCCAGTCTTTATTCCCTTGAGACTCATTTGTAAGAGAACTGGCTTCATTGAGTGAGGCAGCTCATGACATTTCCAGGGAACTTTAGACCCACAACCCATGCACCAGGCTGTAGCTGGCAGAGGCAACCAGGAGTTCATAGACAGAGTGGCAGGCAGCAAGGGGCCTGAGAAGGTAGAAGTATGCAGCCTGGAGGGAAGGCAATTGTCATCAGCTTTCTCCAAACACTCTTTATGCAGATAGTATTTCAGAACATCCCAGGCACAAACAGGAAGTGAGTAGTCACCTTCCGATTGCGTGTATAAGCCAACTGGAGTACAGTACGCTGGTGTTTTTGTCCAAGGATTATACCTCAAATCTCAACTTTTCTAAATTCAGCATTAGCCACTGTACTAGTCAGTGTTACCCCAAAATAGAGGCATTTATTTCCTCTAAAGAATTATCCATAGATTTCCCCCATCGTCTTGGGGACTGTGTGTGAATGAAGGCATGCTGAGCATGCTATACTAGGTGTTGCCGTGTTGGATCACCGATGTCTCCATGTCCTTCACCCACTCACTCATGTCACTTTTTTCACTCCCCTAACTATATTGCATAATCTGATTTCAACACTAAGACCAAGAGAATGAGAGTCCAAATTCCTGCGGGCTAAGCCCAGATGCCTCTGACTTGACCTGGCTCACAAGTGGGAAACAATATCTAAAACCCCATCCGTTGACCTGTGGATGGTTTCAATGTGAGGTTCTTTAAATTAAAGTGAGGCATGGCTAGTTAGAAGAGGTAGAGACAAAACTCTTTTCAGGAGAAACTTGGGGCCTTACAGGCACTGGCTCACGGGGGGCTTCCCCACTAGAAAAGCTTCCCACAGTTGCCTGGTCCCGCCACACTGCTTTCTGGGCAATAGCTTATCCAAGGTATGTCAGGAGGAAACCCCTTGCCTGGTATTTCTAAGTACCTGTGGAGTGATGCCATGGCATAGTGCCACCTATAGAAAACCCTGCTTCCTTCTGCAGAGTGATGGCCTCATAGGCTCAAACAAAACACCGTAAAAATAGCTGATGTCTGCTGAGCACTTACTGACCAGCGGGCACTGTTCTTTCTCATTCAAGGCTCACAGTGGCTCAGGGAAGTGGGTCCTATAATTAGAGTCAGAGCGGTTGAGTAGTTTGCCCAAAGTCACACAGGTAGTAGGTGACAGCGTCGTGGTTGTAGCTGGCTGTTGGACTCCAGAGACCATAATCTCAATCACTCCCCTACCTACCTTATGGTACATAATTATACGGCCTCAAATCAGTGAGGTCTAGAATGAAAACACTTGAACTACAATGCCCCTAAATCAAAGACGCTGAAATGAGGCCTGAATTTAGATTGGAGAGAAACTGTGGAAGTCCAACAGCTTCTTCCAGATGAGTCTGAGATTGTAAACTCATTCCCAAGCCCTGAGTGTTCACACACAGCTCTCCCTGGGCTTGGTACAGAGCCCATCGCCTTACATCAGACAAAAAGACATTTCTCCCTTTGCTAGAAAATGCTCAGTGGAAAGGTCTGAGGCCTCCTAGGAGTCCCAAGTTAGTGAGGAAAATGAGAGTTACAGACCCTAGAGCTTTTTAGAATGGGGATCTTATGATTTGGTGCATTAAACCCCATAATCTAATAGCAGTGGAAACCCTCGGATCTGTGTGACATTTTACTGCTCCAAGGCACCTTCTTATCCATGGACTCAATTACCACAGCAACCCAATGGGATACTCAAGATAGAGACTACATTGCCCATTTTACAGATGAGGAAACTGAGGCTCAGAGCTGTTGAAATGACCTACCGCACATTCAGGGGAAAGCTGTGACTTCAACCCAGCTCTTCTGACTCCCCATCCAGTGTCCTTTGGAGCTCACAACAAACTTAATCCCTCTAGAAGTGTCAGGGGTGGCCATGGATCGCAATTCTCCATCTAGGGAGTAAGATCCAAAGTGGTGTCTCTGGGAGCTGCGAGGACTCCCCACCAGATGGATCTTTGTGGAAGATCGGAGATTTCATGAGTTTAGCTGTGAATCTCTTCTTCTAAAATTAGAAACTCATGAGACTGACTTAGAAACCACAGGGCCAACGCACGTGAAAGAGAAGCATAAGAAACCCAGACAAAAGGAGACCCTGCCTCACAAAAGGCAGTACAAGGTCAAAGTCAGCGCTGTGAGTGTCCAGCGAAACTATCCCAAAGAACACAGATTCTTGTGGTTGTCACTGGAAGAGACACAGGGCTGTCAAGACATGCCCAGGTTTCTCTGTGGTCTCCAGACAGGGACCCAGGGTTCTCTGTTGGTGCCCACAGAGGTCAGCAGTTCCTGACCTGCTGAGGGTTGTGCATGCCCTGAACCTTGCACCCTCTCACTGTGGGACCATATTCCCTGCCCTTGCAGAGATGCAAGGAGAGATGCAGGGAGAGATGCAAGGAGAGAGGCAGAGATGATAGGAAATTGCTGGTGCTCACCGGCCCTTCTGTGGCCTCTCACCTACTGCTTACTGGACCAGGGGTTGGCACCTGCCCACCTTGGTTGGCACATCTCCCAGGCCCACCTATCTGCAAGGCAGGAATTCCAAAAAGGCTGTACATCCGGGACTCAGGGTCCTATGATAGGAGCATTTCACCCTGCATCCTTGGCAAGGATATCTCCACGGACAAGTCACTGAGCCGTCCTTTGAAATTTTACTTTGGAACTTAGTTATGCCATTGACCGGTATGGCTCTTTCTTGAATTATGATGAGCTTACACCCCAATAAACCTATCGTAAGTTGAAAATATCATAAGTTGAAAATGCATTTAATACACCGAACATCATAGGTTAGCCTAGCCTACATTAAACAGGCTCAGAACATTTACATTAGCCTACAGTTGGGCAAAATTCTCTAACACAAAATCTATTTTATAATGAAGTGCTAAATATCTCATGTAATTTATTGACTATTTTACTGAAAGTGAAAAACAGAATGGCTGCATGGGTTCAGAATGGTTCCAAGTGTATCGGTTGTTTACCCTCCTGATCTCGTAGCTGCCTGGGAGCTGCAGCTCACTGCTGCTGCCCAGCATCATGAGAGAGTATCATACCGAATGTGGCTAGCCTGGGAAAAGATCAAAATTCAAAGTACGGTTTCTACTGAATGCACATTGCTTTTGCACCACGGTAAAATCGAAAAATCGTAAGTCGAAGGTAAAATCGAAAAATCGTAAGGTTGAACCTTTAAGTCAGGGATCATCTGTATTATGATTTTCATTAGAAACACTGTGTCCTTAGAAAACTATGAGGAAGTCATATCTCTGTTTGACCCCTACATTTGAACTGTCCTGTTGTTAGACTATCCTGGGGTCAACACTGACCCATTTCCTAGCTCATCCCAACTCAAGCTCCTTGGCTGGTCCTGAAGTCTCTAGATCATAAACTCCTAAACATCAAGAACTCTCTCCTGTATGTCCTTGAACTTCTTTGAGGTCCTAGTAAAATGCTTTTAATACAGCAGGCAGTTAGAAAATATGTGTTGTCTGCATGCTATCTCAGGCATCAGTAAGCACTGCCGCCCCGAGTGCATTTAGTTTCCTAGGGCTGCTGTAACAAAATACCAAAATCTGGGTGGCTTCAAACACCAGAAATGTATTCTTTGAGAGTTCTGGAGACCAGAAGTCCCTGAACATGACCATGCTCTCTCTTGAGACTCTAGGTAGAATCCATCCTTGCCCCTTCCTCACTCCTGTTGGTGGTTGGCAGTCCTTGGGCATTCTTTGGCTTGTCGATGGATCACTCCTCTGTCATCATGTGGCCTTCGTCTCTCTGTGTGTGTCTGTCTCCACGTTTCTTCTCCTCTTTTTATAAGGCCACCCTACTCCAGTATCACCTACTCTTAACACACATCGTAATCACATCTGCATAGGCTCTATTTCCGAAGAAGATCGCATTTGCAGGTACCAGTTAAGACTTCAATATATCTTTTTGCAGGACACAATTCAACTCACACCACCGAATCTCCCATCTGTTTCCCTCTCAGCTTGGGTCTGAATGGCAGGGGCGGGCATAAGGAATGAAAGGGCATTATAAGGATGGTGATAAAACCGGAGAAACCTCAGGCTCTGGGTTGAGTTGGGAACGCACGTCATGGGCATTTAACCTTCCAGGGGCAAGTTCCCAGGGATCCTAGCACTAAGCTAGTTCCAGAATCCTAACATTTGAATTCCTGATTCATGCCACACCTTCTGAATCAGGCCTTCCCACCCACATCCTTCCCAAATACTGCCTTCTGTGCCAGACTCTGAGCCATGCACTAGGGAGGGAAAAGAAGATGCCGCCTGGCCAAGAAGAGACTCCCAGGTCTACAACGGGGGCACACAATAGACCAGGGGACATGACACAGGTGATGAGGACCACATTACAGATGTGCCCAGGGCAGTGGGGTGGCACATAGGAGACCCTAAACCAGGGCAGGAGAGAAAGGAAGGCAGCCCAGAGGAAGATCCCCAGCCCTGCAAATGCTCTAGCTTTGAGGACCATCACCCTCATCCCCGCAAACAGTCAGTGCCTCACCCCAGAGGACTCCCCTTCCCTCCTGCCCTACAGACACTCTCTCCCCTAGTGCGGCGACCATCACCTCCGAGGCACCTTGAACCTCGGCCACTGCCTCTTCTCCCCACATGCCTGGGCAGCAGTTGAGCAAGGGCCTCGCGGCCCCTATTAATCTCTTGGCTCACTCATCCCTTTCACAAAGCCGTAAATATGATATAAGCATTTCATTCAAGCAGTGCTGCCACAGGAACTGGGGAAGGTGCAGAGGATCCATCGATTTCCAGCATGTGAAGGTATAAACACAACACCAAAATCAATCAAAATAACATCATATCGACTCTGTGATTGCCTCCCTTGTATGGCATGCTTTATATACTGTAGTATCTGTGCCCATTTACACACCTGCCCTCCAGCCCCCTGCAAGGGCTCCACTGGCCAGGCCAGCACTCAGAGTGCCACACTCTCTAAGAAGCCCCTTTAGTCACACAGGGCAAGATAATGATGTCACGTGCATGCTTCCCACCAGACCCTCATAAACATGCTGGAAATCCCATGCGTGCTCACACAGATGCACTCCTGAGCAAGAATACGTATGAACTCACACATAAAGCAACACTAGTTTATTGGTCATTAAACAGGTGTTTAAGGTCTACATTTCTTTACAATTTCACCCCTTCTCCATCTCACCAAAGTATGTCTGTGGGTAATGTATATACTGTACTAAAGTATAATATATCAAGGACATCAAACACTCAAACTGAATACCCCAAAACGGGGTGGTGAGGGAGATTCTAGTAGTAGTGAGTTAGACATTAATTTTTCTAAAGATGGACACATGAGCCAGATTGGTACAAAGGAAAAGGAATCCAAAGATCTAACCATCTAATCTGAAAACGCACATTCCTCTTCAACTTTGTGACTTCCTGCAATCACTTTTAAGGTGTTATTCTTTTTTTTTAAATAGATAAACAACAAGGATTTACTGTATAGCACAGGGAGCTATAGTTAATATCTTGTAATAACCTATAAAAGGAAAGAATCTGAAAAAAATACATGTGTTGTGTGTGTATAAATCTACCTATCTATCTACCTATCTATCTATAGATATAGATACAGATATAACTGAATCACTCTGCTGTATACCTGAACACAATATTGTAAACACAATATTGTAAATCAACTACACCTCAATAAAAAGAAGTCAAAAAAAAAGACACGGTTGACTAAACCTTAAGTTCACTAGTCAGATTCTCCCACCTCTGTGTGATTACCTGTCACATCCTATTGCAACAGAATTCTGAAAACAGAGATTTCCATATCCTAGTCCTAGCCAAAACTACTTCATTTTATTTTAATTTTTATTTTTTAACATCTTTATTGGAGTATAATTGCTTTACAATGGTTAGTTTCTGCTGTATAACAAAGTGTGTCAACTATACATATACATATATCCCCATATCTCCTCCCTCTTGTGTCTCCCTCTCACCCTCCCTATTCCACCCTAAGGCGTTATTCTTATACTGACTTCCAGATTAGGTAATATTATTAAACCTCCCAGTTCATAAAAACTTCTTATTTTCACGGTACCTCCTCATCAAAACCCTATTTCCTGGTGAATCCATTAACCTAAAGGAGGTTCAGGTAAGGAATTAAACCCTGTCAAAGGGACAGCATCTCCTCATTTAGCTCAGATATGCTTTGTTCTTAATTACTAAAAGGGGTACCACACATCCTGATTTTCCCAAGACTGTCCTTGTTTATACCTGTTGTTCCAGGATATTTATCAATAGTGCCTCCTTTGGTTTGGATGATAAATGATATAGTCTCCCTAATAAAAGTACCTTGGGCCTCCTGTGCATGGGAGTAGAGGTTGGAGAAAAGATGGTCATGGGTAGAATCAATTGCTGTTTCAGACTCCAGACACAAGGGGGCGATACCACAAGTGGAGCAGTGAACCACTCTAGTCAACTTGCTTCCCTCCTAACTTTTTAAATTCCCTTTGAAGCAGTCTTTGGAGGGACCTGGCATGTATCTTCAAACTGTCCTTCTTGGACAGTCAATAAATATCACTTGATGATAATGATGATGCAGCCATTGATTTTCCTTTCCCTCTTCTCCCTCTGTTCCCTCCTCCTTCCCCCCTTCCTCAGGGTACAGGTCAATCAATCTTAGGCCATCTTGATCTACTTGGAAAACTTAACTCCCATGAAGCTAAACCACTTGTCCTCTGGCTCCAGTCTCTTAGAGAAATTAGTGCCAATGGAAGTGTCAGTATCAATTTCATAATGTTATTGGATGAAGGCAAGGCTGGGCCAAGTCCCATATTCCTGGCGGGCTATCAAAGTGATGAGGATTATGGGTAAGGAGACAGACAGCTCTGACAGGAAAGGCAATGACTCAAGATCAATTAGACTGACAAGCCTATCTTTAAGCCATATCACTTAATGCTGACACTGTACGTTCCCCACAGAGATTTAGAATACTAGATGCAGTTTTCCCGGTGTCTCCAGGGGTAACTAGAGAGCCTGGAGGCTTGCAGAGCAGCCCTTGGCCCTACACCTGTCCCAAGAGAATCTGAGCAAATGATTCTAACGGAAGAGAAGGATTTTGCTCTCATGATGGGAAGAATGAATACCTGGTCCCCGTTTTCCTTTTTTATCTTTTTCCTGCCTTCTAAAGAAAATGTCAAGATAAAATGTAGCCTATGTATTTAAATTTAATTCCTTTGCAGAGTCAAGGGATGTCTTGGGATTATTAAAATGGAAATCAAGATCCTGTAAAAGTCAAATCATCCTAGCAGGAGAGGAGATTTGTCACGGAAGACAGGAGCAACAGTTGGAGGCCACAGGGTCCCAGGTTCTAATCCGGGTTCTTAGCCCAGCATTGCTGTGAATATAACAGTTTGCAATCAGGAACTGGTCACGTCATTTCTTTGGGGCTTCAAATGCCTCGCGTAAGGGCAACCATGACCTCCTGCTGCCCGGCAGCACTGTGAGGAAATAAAATGCCAAGAGTGCCAAGGGCAACAGAGGGATCAGAGATTCTTTAAGACCCAGCAAGTTGTGCAGAAATTGATTTTTTTTTTTTGTTTTTGTTTTTTTCTGTATTTGGTAGAAGATGCACAGAAGCAACCCTGGAGCCGACGATGCAGTGGATGGTGGGACTGAAGAGAGAGAAAAGCCAGTCTTGTCTTCTGCTAAGTGAACCATGTGCAAGGAGCATGGAAGTGATGCTCAAACTACTTTTCTAGTATGCCTAGACTATTTTAAATCCTCCAGCTTAACAGGTTACTTTCCCTAGTTCTCATGAGCTTATGTTCCCAGGACAAAAGGCATAATTTTGAGCTCCTGAGATTATAGCTATTTAAGCAGGTTTGCTTTATTATTTTTTTAATTGCTTAACCATATTTTTTTTTTTTTTTTTTTTTTTTTTTTTTTTGCGGTAGGCGGGCCTCTCACTGTTGTGGCCTCTCCCCTTGCGGAGCACAGGCTCCGGAGCACAGGCTCAGTGGCCATGGCTCACGGGCCCAGCCGCTCCGCGGCATGTGGGATCTTCCCAGACCGGGGCACGAACCCGTGTCCCCTGCATCGGCAGGCGGACTCTCAACCACTGCGCCACCAGGGAAGCCCTTAACCATATTTTTTGTTAGCATTCTATTAAAAACCCTACAGTGTTTCATAATGGAAGTTAAAGTTCACCTTAGTGTAACGTGTCCTTTTCAGAATATGTGTGTGTCAATGGGGTTAGCGAACACCAATATTAATTCGCTGATCTTGTCACTGACTTAAGTGGTGACGCAAAGCAAAATGACATATGGGAAAGACCAGTATGGAGCAAGCCTGAGCTGGATAATGTCAACCTTGGCCAGAAGGCTGCTGTCAATATTATCTGGAACTGCTGACTTCCCAAACACACTCAGAACATTGCCCTAATACACAAATGTGTGAATCCCAAGATGCCTTCAAGTAGAAGACCCTTTAAAGGCACAGTAGTGCAGCTAAGGGTCTTTTTAAGGTCATTAACCAGTTGGAAGAGGGGCTGGGGGCAGAGAAACTTGACATGTTAGAAGTTCCCGCTAATCAAAGATGGTTCAGAATCAATGATTCATCATCTCTGGAATGGCTGGAGAAAACTCTCGGAATATACTAGACAGTAAACAAGTTTTGTTAGGCACATACATGGGTTCATAGAGGGCCTGTATGTGGAATGTTTTTGATTTCAGACGTGATACATGTGTCTTTTCAAAGTTTCGCTAGGTAGATTGATTCATAGGTATTACATATATGTGTGTATATACATACACACATACACCATACACACGCACACACACCAATGAACTAGATGTTATCTATGGAGAATCTGCTGCACTCCAGGCACTGGACTATGCTTTCCTGTATTTTCTCATTTAATAAACTACTCTTGGATGAGTATCTATTATGGCCAAGAATTGTCCCAAGCAATTTGTAAATATTGCCTCATTTCACCCTCATAACCTTGCAATGATCATCTCCATTTTATAGACAAAGAAACGGAGGCTCAGAACTATTTTATCACCCTGTCCACAGTCCCTCAGTTGATAAACGATGAAGCTGAATTCAAATCTAAGACCATCTCATGCCAAGGCCGGTACTCATCCTGTAACATAGTCTTCCACAAACTATCATTTTAAGAAAACCTAAAAAAAACAATATGAAGAATGAGAGAGCATATTTAACATTTCCCTTGGGTCTGTTGCAGAATTTCCATCAAATTCACTCTCTAATTTTATTAAGGTGTGTCCTGATTCATCACATATACAATTTAGGCTTGATACTCAAAGCCCGTCAGTATCTAATTATCTACCGACCACAACTCCTACTATTAACTGAGTAAAAGTTCCTTTTGTGTTATTCCCCATATAAACGATCTACATTTCTACCCCAGTCATACCTGTGTTCCAGCCCAAGCCACTTGCCCTGATGCCTCCAGTGCACCCATCAGACCCCACACTTCCCAGGAGCCAGCTCAACTCCCACCACTGCCTTGAAGCCTTTCTTGAAACTACCTCTCCCTCTGCTTTCCCCCCATCAAGCCCACCTGGCCACTTCCTTCTCTAAATTCTTGCAGCACTTCTGAAAACCAAGGTTTCCCTGTCACTCCTCTTGTCTCCTTCTGTTGATCCTTATCCTCTGCAACTCAAGGATAAGGCTTTAAAAAAGGGAGGGGCTGGTTCTGATGCCATCTTTTTATTCCTCTCCACTGAGAAAAGACAAGAGTGCTTATCATGATGTCTAGGTCAGGAGCACACTCCCACCATTGTCTTAACTACTGTGAAATTAGCCAGGCCACTTAACCTCTCTAAGTATTTGTTTCCTCATCTATAAATGGGGTTAATAATAGTAACTGCCTCATCAGGCTATTGTTAGAGTTAAATTAAATATTTATGTAAACCACCTGGCTTGGTATAAGTGCTCAGTAAATGTTAATAATAATACTGATAAAGTAAAAACAAAAACAAATGGCAGTTAGCCAACTCAAGAATGTTGCTGTTGATACTTTTAACCTCTGCACTAATTACTGATTTGAGAGCCTCTTTTTTTAATATGGCCACTAATGATAGCATTTGCATTTCTGAAAGTCTCCCACTCCATGCTAGGGAATTAGAATTAACCAATGCTTCTCATCTCTGATCAAAGAAAGAGTACTTAATGATGCAAAAAAAAAAAAAAAAAAAGAGCTTTGTTAGAGACAGAAAAGAGGATCTGAAATGACAGTTTGCCTAACTCTTCTTGGCTTCCATGGACTTCAGCCTGATTCTTCACCTATCCAGGAATTTGGTAGGGATGCAATAAATGTTAAAGGGCAGTGCTGCCCTCTGTGCTGGATGGACATAGTTCCCTAATTTCCATACATAAAGGGGAAGTGCAGAGTAAGGGATGTAATAAATATTTCTAGGTGTTCATCTGAAATAGCTAAAAGAACAGGACAGGAAGTACACATAACTTGACACGGGATTCCTCATCCCATATCATGTCCTGGGGAGAGGCTGGGAGATGAATGAGCATAGGGGGCATCTCTTCATCTCCCAATGACAGGAAACTGTGGTTCAGAGAAGGAAGCACACATGGCTAGAAAATGGAGAGGTCAATTTGAACCCACATCTGTCAGACTTAAAAACCACGTCTCTAGTCTTTGCGCAGGCACATGACTGCCGTAACCCCAACATATTAGAGCCCATGGGCATCTGCTGCCAGAGGTCTCAGGGGCCATCATGTCAAAAAGCTGAGTCTCCCCTCCAGCCATGCACTGTATGATACTGTAGGTTAAATGTAATTAATGCTGATTGTAATCACTAGGAATTAATAGATTTATTATAATAGTGAGCTAAAAATGGCTTATGCTAATAAATCAATGAGCAATGAGAAGGGAAAGTGAAAAGTCTTTGGGTAATGGGGCCAGGAGTGGAAGTGGTAGGGAAGGTATTGTATGTGCAGAAAGCTGCCAGCAGACACGACAGCCAAGGTATCACAGCAACAGAAGCATTCACTCCTGGAACAGCTTGTCAGACTCTAGGTATTTGACCACCAAGGAGCTGGAAATTAAAGATACTTTGGGCCCAAGGGTATCAGCTGACAAAATCTGGGGGCCTCATCAGCTGTGTGACTTTAAATAAGTTACTTAACCTCTCTGAACTTTGGTGTCCTCATCAGTAAAACTAGGTAATAAGTCTACCTCCTAAGACAGTCCACTCACCAAATTCGACATTTATTAAGCATCTACTACGTGCCACGCACTGTTCTAGGGACTGGAATATAGTGAGCAGAACAAAGCCCCTCTCATGGGGGGTTAAACTTCCAGGGGGATGTGACAGACTGTGGATAAGTAAGTCAATAAATACATGTCAGGAAGGAATAAGAGCCATAAAATGCAAGGGAGGGCAGAGAGGGATGGAAGCTAATTTTATATATGGGATGGTCGTGAGGGTTATAGGATCCAATGGGTTCAAAGGGCCTGCCCTGAAGTCAGCAAATGGGTGCTCCTTGAGGTAAGCAAGGCAGGAGGCCTGGAACCTCATAAATAGTGGAAGTGTTGAGCTCTGGGGGGAGGGCTTAAGCAGTTTCCCAGGACTGATACACAAGATCGTGTAAAGGGTACTTTTCAGGAACAATCTTTGAAACCTGTAACCCCAGATGCTGCCATTCACCCTGAGTTTGTCAAAAGCAAGCCAACCATAAATTTGACTCCCAACATCCAGCAAGGCCATAAGGGACTTTGGTTCAGGGTAAGGACTATGGTGGGAGACTGTCCAAGTTCAAGTCCAGGCTCTTTGGACCTCAGCTGGGCAGGTTATATGTCCTCTCCTGTGCCTCGGTTTCTGCACCTGAATAATGGGAGAAATAAGAGCACCTACCTTACAAGATTGCTGTGAGAATTAAATGGAGAAATGTCTGAAAAATACTTAGCACAGTACCCTGGCACCCAGAAGGAGCTAAATAAATGGGAGCTGTTATGAATAGAGTTATTAAGTGGGGATACTTGTATGGATATGTTGAGATGAGAGGCTGTGATTAACTGAACTGCTAAGGATTGGAATTTCATGTCCTTTAGCAATTTGCCCTGAGTTCTTGTCTCTGCGATTCGACTCTGCAGAAAGGCACTGATTGTTTCATTTGACACTACAGGAAGTTGACGGAAGAAGGTTTGCCCCCTTCTGTGCCAAGGTAGATGGCATGTGCCCTGCTGTGGAGGGGAAATCAGGCTGAGAATATTCAATGAATGGAGATATCACAGGCCCCGGCTCCGCAACTGATGGCACCATCAGTTCAGCAAAAGCCAGAGGCCCTTCTGGGCAAAAAGAAATGGGAATAATAAAACCTGCCTCATTTGTTCGTACTGCCAGTTAGGCAGCCAGTCAATCCCAAAAATATACTGAATGCTAGTTGTGAGTAAAGCATTAAATAATAACATTAATAGTTACCATTTGTTGAGAACTTAATATAAGCCAGGCATGGCATTCTATATATCCTACTGACCCAGCTCATAGCCTCATCCTCTGTGAATTCTGGTCTGAGCCCCTCACTACTTTCACCCGGCCCCTGCTCCAAGGGAAGGGACCCCTCCTGCTTTGGCATGCATCGTCACCCCCCAACCCAGACTATGGTACACAGTCTATCCTGCCCTACAGCTAATTATGGGGCCTTAGGTGCCCTGCCTTTGCAGGCCCCTCCAGAGCAGGGATATGTTAGAGCCATGTCCATGTCCTTAAAATGAGCAGTGCATCAACAGGCATCCAATATGGTTAGAATGAATGAATAACTGAATTAATGGACACTCCAAAAGAGCGTGGCACCTCCATACTTTAGCCCTGGAGTTTCTGCAAAGTCCTAGGTAGCTGACATTATGGTGGCAAACACAGGGGTCCAGCCAAAATATTCCTGGGACTCCATTTCCTCCTGGGTCAGTAGGATACACAAAGCTGCCCCTGGCTTCTGAAAATATAGCAGTGCTTACTATGTTCCAGGCACTGTGCTCTTTGCAGGCATTTCCTCCCTCACTGGATATTCCCACAATTCTGTGAGCTAGGTACTATGAATATCACCATTTTCCAGATGAAGAAACTGAGACTCAGAGAAATATAGTCCCTTGCCCAACATCAAGCAGATGGAAATTCACAGAGCTAGGATTTCAACGTCTATATGTCTAGAGCCTGAACACTTCCTGTGCTTTACAAAGCCATGAGGTGGCAGAGGGTCAGGGAAGGAGGGATGGCTGAGGGTGTGATGCATCCTGTGAGCTTAGATTCTGGCTATAAATGCACATTCCAGGCCCCACAGTGGAGCCCCAGGGCCTCCTAATTCTATAGATAACTCAAAGCTCTTTGCCAACCATCCTTTTCAGCCCTCCCCATCTCTCTATAGGAAAGACATTAAAGGAAATCTGTACCACTTAAAAAATTAAAGCGGGAGGAGTAGGCAGATGGAGACGTGTGGTGTCTCAGTGACCACATCCAACCAATAGCACTGGGGAAACCAGAGGCAGCTCTGGGAGAGAAAGCACTTCCCAACTTTTGGATCGGGCTCAAGCTCAGATTCTCATAATGCAATTTTATAAGAACAACCAAATAACATACTTCCTGGAAATATAAAATATATTAAACCAATGCCCCTTGGAAGCATCATCATCATCATCCTTATAATCTTCATCACAGTGTCTCAGACCTTACGTGTGCACAGCACTGGATGATTCCAAGCACTTTCACATTCACTGGCTCATTTGCTTCCCTCTCCAATTACCCCCCCGACAGAGATAAGGCAGGTAACGTCTTGCCCTTCTAACCAGTGACAAAACTAAGACCGAGTGAATTGCCCAAGATTGCACAATCTACCAGCTAATATGAGAAGCCAGGATTTCTGACCTCGTGCTCCTATGCTTTGATTCCATGCTGCAAAATACCCAGCATAGGGGGTAAAGCATTAAACAGGGCAGTCACTAAGTTCCTTAAACCCAAAGTAGATATCTCCCCCTCCCAGCAGCTGGAACAAGTTTTGAATTCAGGTTGCCTTGATAAGGAAGGGAGGACAGGATGGAAAGGGGCTCATATCTTATCTCCCCAGCATCACTTAAATGAGACAACCAAACTGCAGAAGCCGGAAACGGGCAGAGAAAAGTGCCCTGGCAGCAGAGTGGCATTAGATGTAGGTTAAGGTATGACTTGCGGTCAAACTAAAGAGAAAGCAGGCAGATGGGGGGAATAATAAAGCAGAGTGGCAGGCCCCTGAGTTCCACTGGTAAAATTTTCCTAGAGCTCTCAACTGAACAAATCAGTTAAGACAAGGTGTGGGAGACATTACAAGCACAGACCCTTTTCCTATATATGTATTTTTAATGTGGAACCTCTGTCATATGGTAGAGAGTTGAAGAAATATGTATATAAAATGGAAATCGAGCAAAATATATATCTTTTTATAGCCAATGATTCATACGAAGTGACAGCTCTTAAATATTAATAATAAGTAAATGTTTAGGGCATAAGATTGGAGATGAAGGGAGATGATAAAATTTCTCTATTTTTTTCTTCATGGTCCAAATTTAGAAAAATAAATACAGTAAATATTCTACTTATAGTTGGCAATACTTATATAGTTTATCATCTGCCTCAGGGCCTTGGTTCCGCTTGGGAACAAATGCACTGCTTCCACTTGACAATAAGATCATAATTTGGAGCTGGGAAGAAACCTGTTTCAAGAAATAAAATAATCTCACACAAATTTCAAATATGACAAAGAAACGGCATTTTCACGAAAATGCAAGACTCACTCGTCACCGACCTGCACAAAACCTTAGCATGCTTCCTCAGTGTTAGAAAATCTCTAATTAAGAGACTCTGTGGCCCCTCTCCTGCTATCTTCCCATTGCGATGCCTCCCTGGACAGAAGGTAGAGAGCTCTCCTTCAGGCTGATGGGCTTTAGGGAGGGACCCAGCCCCTTCGGATGATCACCTTCACTTGAGTGGTAGCCTCCTTCATGTGGCATCAGGAGCAGAAAGAAGTGTCCTGACCAAGGGCACTTATTTGAGTTCCTTGGCCAGTCCCGGAAGCTGGAGGGACAGGACACTCATGGTGACCTTCAAGGAAAGGTAAAGGTGTTTCTATGTTGCTGTCAATTACAACTTCAGGAGAGCACCTGGGAAGCAGGGTCTATCCTCCCAGCACTGGGCTGTGCCCCCTGGGGGCTGTGAGATGCTGATACAACCTTGACTCCCACCTCCAGCAAACCAGGGCTGCACCCAAGCTCACTCAGATGACACCTTTGAGCTACCGCCCAGCCCGTTTTCAAGCCCACTCAAAATGACTCTCGCTATCTTTCTGGGAGAATAAGATTGACCTCTTCCATCTTGCTCTTCCTCTGCCTCTGATGATGTGCTGGGGAGAAGTTTGCTGCCTGCCTGGGGCTGACACACCACTGACACAGTGAATCACCTGCAAAGGGAAAGGAAGGGCCAGGGATGAAGGGCTGAGCAGATGCTCTGACCCCAGAAGCCACGGGTGACAAAGCTCGCTCTCCCAGGGTGAGACCTCGCGACTCTCCAAGTCTATCCCTCTCCCTGGCATGTGGAAGGGAGAGCAGATGGCAGAGAGCACGGCCAGGGCCTTGGCCTCTGATAGTGTCTGGAGCGAGTGTGCAGGAACTCAGGTTGCTCTGGGCAAAGGGGAAAGGTTGAGGGTTGTGCACAGCAGTTAAACACAAGGACTCTGCCATCAGACAGATTTGAACTTGGCTTCAAATCCCACTTTCTCATTTACTAGTTGAGTGGCCTTGGGGAGGTTATTGAGTTTCTCTCTCGGTTTCTCCATCTATAAAATGGTACTGATAAGGCAGCAGAACCCAGGGTTAAATGAAAAGTGTTTAACATTTATTAGGTTATTATCATAAGTGGAATTGAATATCTTCCTTCCAAAGGTCAAAGGTTAACAAAAGTCTAAGGTCAAACATGGGGAGTTCTGTCTTTGAGACTCTCTGCTTTCCTGAAGGACTCCTAGCATTGCCATTTTTTACCCCTTTTCCCAAAATCCCACCCCCAAGCAAACCTGGCACCATGAACCCCATGATGGTCCAGTGCCCTTTCCTGAGCAAAGAGCCAGCCAGCTGAACCAGCAGAAGGCCTCCTGCATATTCAGACGCAACCATGCTCAACTATTCCATCCTTCTGCAACCTGACCTAAACCACAGGGCTGGAAAAGGGAAGTGGAGTCATGTTCAGGAGAGCAACTCAAGAGCTGTGTGTCAGATTCCAGAAATCTCTATGTCATCACAACACACAGGATGATGCTAAGCGGAGGGAGGGTCTGGTCTTCAGGGAAGCGCCCCCTGCATTCTCTTCTCCAAGCAGCAGAGAAAAGTGCGGGACTCTGGCCTCTTCCCAAGGATTCAGATATTCCTCACAAGCAGCAAGCTAACTGTTAATCTACCAGAGACCCAGCAAGCCCACGGAAGGTGCACGGCCCCTTTATTTCACTCATACCCTCTGTCTGAGGCTTGTTACAGCTCCCCTGGAAGAAGATAAAATATTCCAGCAGCAGTGGGTCAGGGGGGCAGGAGAAGGGCCCATGCCACTCCAAGAATTTGATGAGCGTCTGATACCAGCAGCATAAATAAGCCCGTTAATAAATTAGAGAGCTATTCATTTAAATGGATTCTGATGTCCCCTCAGTGCCAGTTAATCTGTAATTCAGATAGACCAGGGATGGCTCTGCTGGAAGACAAGAGTCCAGAATGTAGAATGATTTTGTCTCTCGAGAGCCGGGGATTTCACTTGGTAAGCAGCACACATGTCCTATGTGTTCATTTCGTGGTCGCTACTCTCTCTCTATCACCTATAAACCCTGAGTGATAGGCACAGATACCAGTGATTTGCCTGCGACGAACACACACTATCCCAGACCCACGGAAACACGGCCCATGCACATCCCGCATCTATACACGCCTCACACACATTCCATCCTGTGCACAGCTCCAACTGTATAAACACACGCCCGGGACAAGCACCCCAGTGCTTGCACCCATCTTCCAGAACACCCACCCTGTCTTCAGAGAGCTGCCTTCACTCTAAACTATAGCAGAAGTTGTGGGGGGGGACACAGCCTGTTATGGGATGAATTGTGTCCCCTCAAAACATGTTGGAGTCCTAAACCCCAGCACCTCAGAATGTGACTGTATTTGGAGACATGGTCTTTAAAGAGAAAATTAAGTTAAAATGGGGTCATTAGGGTGGGCCCTCATCCAATATGACTGGTGTCCTATAAAACAAAATTAAGACAGACACACCCAGAGGGAAGACCATGTGAAGACACAGGAAGAAGATAACCATCCACAAGCCAGGTGGAGAGACCTCAGAAGAAACCATCCTTGACCTTGGACTTCTAGCCTCCAGGACTGGGAGAAAATTAATTTCTCTTGTATTAACCCCCAAGTCTATGGTACTTTGTGATGGCAGCCCTAGCTCACACTAAGCCAGGTGCCAGTTGGTGCTCAGGGTGTCACACAGCCACCATAGAGGGGGCTCAGCCTATATCAGTGAATGTTGGTCAACTTCTGCACAAGGACACTTGTCTGGAGGACCCTTCTAGTCTTTGATGGTGTAATCACCAAAGGCCACATGGATGTTAAAAAGGTTTGCCAGCTAGACCGTACTATCAGAGATTTCCTGCTGCTGCTCCTATAACCACTACTGCATATGTGAGCCCAACTCAGCAGCAAGGTCTGAGCATTCCTAGAGCATCCAAAGACCACAGAAGGACAATAACAAGGACAGCGATAAAACGACTAGCATTTTTTGAAACGCTCAACGTGCCAGGCCCGTGCTAAGCACTTTCAATCCATTACCCCACTTAATGCTCCCAACAACCCTATCTATATAAGTAAGTACAGCTACCATCCTTATTTTAGAGTCAAGGAAATTGAAGCTCAGAGAGATTTAAGGGAATCGTGTAAGCAATGAGCTGGGACACAAGTCCCTGACTTAAGCACTACGATAATTTAGGTTCCATTTGGTTGCACAAATATTGATTGCATTTGTTTTCTTTTCCAGGCCCCATGCTGGGAGGTGCTGGAAGATGCCTGGTGCTTCTAGCCAGGGGCCTGCTAAATAAGTTCCCATCAGGTACAGGGTGTGGGCCCACAAGTTGTCCCTTGAAGGCTGCTGCGGGCACAGCAGAAGTTGCAGGTCTCTGGTATGACGTCCCAAGCAGGGCGTGCAGGAAGAGAACCAGCCTGAGCATCAGAGACCCTGGGTCTAGTCCCAGGCCCGCCCAGCTGCTGACCATGAATGCTCTCAGCCTCAGTTTCCTCATCAGAAAAGTGGAGACAGTTATGTCTGTCCTGGCCACCTCCCACGGTTACTTGAGGCTCCATGAGATGAGAAAATGGGGAGAAACACCTACCAGGTCATATAACAAATGCTGCTGCACCTTCCAGGCACCAGGCTCTGGGAACACAAAAGCCCGAGTCCCTGCCCTCTCTAGGCTTGCCTCCTAGCAGGTGAAACCCATGATAAAGAGGAAAGAGGGAACCTACAGCACATGGTGAGGAACTGCTAAGCTCTGTGTGAAGCAGGGTAAGGGGCCAGGTGTGATGGTGGAGGGGTGGTTGGGAAGCCTCGCTGAGGAGGTGACATCTGAGCAGAGGCTGGAGTGCCATGAAGGAGGAGCTGGGAGACCAGCTGGGGGAAGCAAGTTCCTGCAGAGGGAACCCCATGTGCAAAGTTCCCCAAGAAAACAGCACACTCAGCATGGTCAGGAATAGCACGGAGGTTGGTAGGGCTGATGGGAAGTGAAGGGGGAGATGAGGGTAGGAGGGGAAACCCTGGGCCCGGCCAGGCAGGACCACGTGGATCGTGGGGAAGAGCGTGCTCTCTGTTCTACACATGCTGGGAAGCCATCGGGGGTTGAACACCCAGGGCTGGCACAACCTGACGGTGCTTCACACGGGATCACCCGGGCTGCTCTGTGCACAGGGACTGTGGGTCCAGAGGAGAGTTCAAAGCATTAGCCCCATTCAAAGACTATCTCAATCATGCAAGAAAAAAAAAAAGATGAAGGCATAACCCAAGTGTGAGAAGTTATCCTTGTTCAAGAATATTTACCTTCAGCCACTGCTATCATCTTCACATTTATTCTCAGCATATTCACAGTGGTTTATGTTTGCATCTGGGTATCAGACAAATGATTGCGATGCTTCTCTTCCCTTTTCTTTCTTTTATTGTTGTTTTTTTTTTTAACATTTCAAATGTTCTTCATTTGAGAAAAAAGTTGTTCTTAATCTGCTCTTCCATTTCAATTGTTTCATGTCCCTTTATTGATTTTTATGTTGAAATATTTCTTTTAATATTTCAAAAACAGACCCCTCGTTTAGTGGCTTTCAAACCTGGTATCAGGTAATAGCTTGCCTGCCAAGAAAGTGAGCTTCTCCTTCCCCCCACTAATAAAAAAATCAATAAGTCATTAGAGATGCCTTTAATAAAGATTAAATAAATGAATACAGTTAACTTTTACCCGACCATGAAACGCACACTTGCTAAGGTAAAATAGCACAGTCAAGTTTGAATGCTTGATGATTAAACTGGGCTCGGAGAACAAAGCCCTACCAAGATCTCCCCATCACTGACCGACCCCCTACTTGACCCCCAGTGGTCACAGTAACACAGAATGCTCATGCCTCCCTCCCCAACACTTGGGGAGGGTCAGCCTGTGGCATCTTGAATGCCCCCCACTCAATGCCCACAACAGATCCAAACAAGTTGATTTTAACTAAGAGCCACAGACCAAGGCAGGAGTGGCAGCCCCAATCCATGGCAGAATGCCCGGTCGGGAAAGACAGGGCCCACTCACTCTCACTCCCCATCAGGGCCAGGGCCCACAAGGCCAGTCCTCCTCACTTCCTGCTTCTTCAGCTGGTACCTGGCAGGGTGGAGAATCCAGGCCAGAGGGGATGTCACACAGACTGGGCTGGTTCCAGGGCTTCAAGGCCCCACCTGAACCGCTTTCTTGGAGTTGGCTGTCATGCAGAAGAGCTTGATGGGGAAGCCTGCAGTCTTTGGAGACACTCCGAGCTGAGTTTGAGATTCAGCTCTGCCGCTTCCTCATGGTGTGACCTCTATTTCCTTTCTGAGCCTCATATTCCTCACCAATAATATGGGGTATCTCCAAAGAAGTGTCTTATAAGAATGAAAGGGTTTTTCACAGAAAGTATCCCATATATGATAATAGTTTTGGGCATTAACTAATAGTTGCTCACCTCTTATCCTATTTTTAGCTGGGCAAATGTTTTCCCAACATAAAGACTATATTTCCCAGCTCACCCTGCAGCTAGGAATGGTCATTTGACTCCATTTTGGTCAATGGGATGTAATCAGAAGTTTTTGATGACAGCTTCTAGGAATTCTGCCCCTGAAATGCTGATGTGATGACTGGAGCCCTAGCCACCAATTTAGCCCATGAAGCAACATGGTAAAGATAGTGAAGCAGCACAATAGAAAGACCCTGAGGATCACAGAACCAAAATAACAACCTTGGATTGCCTACATCCAGACTACGTTTTCACAAGAGAAAAATGAATGTCGATTTTTTAAAAGCCACTGTTATTTGGGGTGGGGGGGTGGTTCTGCTACTCATAGCCAAACTAAGTCTATCATTATTATCATTACTATCATTGTTCTCAGTATTATATCGGGCAGAGAGGTAAGAAACTCCTTTCCCTTGGGCTACTGAGGGTCGGCCCTGGGTTTCTTTCTCCATGTGCTTGCTCTGTCATCCCCCTCTGTGCCAAAGGCCCAAGGCCCCCTGTTCTCCTCCACTTCCAGAATCTCAGGCATTTAGAACTTCTTGTTTTCTGCATATAAAGGCGTTTGGGGAATGACGTACCTTCCATCTCCCTCACACACACACACTTCCACTGCTCTGGGGGGAAAAGCCCAAATTCCTTAGACTGGGGCTCAAAGCCGGGTTCCATAGTTCCCTGAACGTCAGCGCTGTTGATGATAATGATGACAACAGTGGTGAGAATCAGGCCCACGTGCCCAGCCTCTTCTCTCGCTTCCCCGCTACCAACTCATGAGCACATCATGGCCAGACAAAGCTGTTGATGGCTCTCTGAATGGGCCTGTTCTCTCAAGCCTCCTGATTTTGCATATTTTCAATCTGTCTGGAAAGAGCTTCTTCAGCTATTAGATTTGCCATGTCCCTGAAGACTGAGTCCAGGTGCCACTTCTCTTCGGAGGCCTTTATGGATGACTCCATGCTCCGTTAGGTGTCTCTGCTGTGCCCCCAGAGCCCTGGGCTGGTAGCTGCCAGAACTCTCAGTTCTCTGGCTGTTCCTCAACTCATGACCTGCCCCCCTTCCCCCGAAGACTGTGAGTCCTACCAGGGTGGGGAGCATGTGGTTCACATCTGGACCCAGCACCAGGCACTGGGATGGCCCCTGGCTGACCCCCAATCATTAGCAGCATGCTTCTGCTCTCCTAGTTTATATTCACGCTCCAATGCCTGGCATAGCATCCATCTCACATGCACCAGTGCTCAACAAGTACATGTTGACATGGGAGGAGGGCTGAATGAACTGCTCCCAGAGCTTCTTTTCTCTGGTCATGGAAGTCCAAGTAACCAGGAGCCCAGAAGTAGGAAATGGATGAGTTGGATGAAAAGAGAAAGAACCTCCCTTGCTTCTGTCTTGGTCAGTGTAGGGGGCTGAACAGTAACCCCATCCCCTGCTGCCAAACAAAGAGAGAGATGTCCACCTGGAACCTCAGACTGTGACCTTACTTGGAAATAGAGTCTTTGTAGATGTAATAAAGGTAACACTAAAGATGAGATCATATTGAATCAGGTCAGGTCCTCAATCCAATGACATGTGTTCTTCTAAGGGACAGAAAAGAATGCAGAGAGGCACAGAGAAAAAGGCCATGTGAAGACAGAGGCAGAGATTGGTTTTATGCAACCACAAGCCAAGGAAGGTCTGGAGCCACCAGAAACTGGAAGAGGCAAGGGAGGATTCTCCCCAAGAGCCTTTGGAGGGAAAATGGCCCTGCTGACACCTTATTTTGGACTCCTGGCCTCCAGAACTATGATAGAATAAATTTCCATTATTTTAAGCCACCCAGTTTACATAATTTGTTATGTCAGTCCTAGGAAACTAATACAGTCACCTAGGGATGGACCAGCTGATTTTACAGACAATCCCTCAAGGCCACACACTCCCTTGCCCCAGCTCTAAACTTCACATACGCAACGTCCACATCCTCTGCTTTTGATCTTTTCCTTTCCTCTTTTTAAAATGCCAGTGAAGACACATGCGTTGCCTCATTAAACACTCCCCCGGCCTTTTGGGGGTAGCTTCTATCATTATCCCTATTTCAGAGAGGAGGAATCTAAGTCTTAGAGAGGTGAGCCATTTGCTCCATGGGGCTTCCATCCTCCTTACTACTATACTGTCATCTCTCCCGGTCTCCCCTCCACTGCAGTGGGACTCAATGTCTAGACCAAGAACCCCAGAGCCCTAAGGAAGAGCCAAAACTTAGTTCAAAACAGGTTTCTGGCGTTTTTGCTACTGAGCCCCAAGTCCCATCCTTCAGTCTGTGTAACTCCTTCACTTTGGGACTCAATGTCTCCTTCACCACTACCCACAACAATGGACCACATGGTTTCCTGAGGGTCAGGAGGGAGGAATCATGGATGAGAAAAATGTGTTTTAGACTGAGGGCTCTTTAAGTGCAGGGACTTCATCTTGTTTTTCTTGGCTCTCCAATACCTGGCACATAACCTACGCTTGAGAAAGGGTTTTTTTGTATTGAATCAAGGGGGTATGAAAACTAGGTAACTATAACTACTCTAATGCCATGGCTCAGTGGTGTCCATGTATTTTACAGACTCAAGCTCCATGACTGTATTTCCTCCACCCATTACAGAGAGGAGATGGAAGTCATCTTAGCTTTTCACTACTGATGAGCAGCCAACCTAGCACGGAAGCCCAGTGTTTCCAGTCCTATCCCTCTCCTCTGTCTACTGGGTCAACGTCCTGCCCATCAGTCTGACCATTCCATTACCAGGGAGAAAAAAATTCCATGGCAATCATAGCCTCTGGCTCTCCAGCAGAAAACTTTCTACTGAGTCCTGTTTCCAGTTCAGAGGACTTTAAGAATAAAGTCAAAAGTAAGCAAGGTAGAACACTGAGGAGCCCATATGGTCCCTGTCCCTAAGTCAGGTGGTTTGAGGCTCTGCCCGGTGACCAGATGGCTGCTCAGGGCTGCCCATTCTCTAGGACACCCCCCTGCCTGGAATGGAGGGAAGGGTGTTCCAGACGGCCAGAACTGGGCAGATACCCCAGAATATTGCTGGAGCACAACCTACACCCCTACCAGATGCCATCTGGATGGCTGTCCCCTCAATTTTTATTCTCATGAATCCTCTGGGGACAAGTCCAGCTAGAGACTTGATTAGCCAAATTCGTACTGGAAAAGTTCTCCTTGGAACTATTCCCTTGTTATTTATGCAAACCTCCCTCCTCTACAAACGGGGCAGGAATTTTAACCCAACAGAAGTTCCATACTCCAAGTTCTCTGCTGAACTAAAACTCTCTCATCGGGCAGCTTTAGGACTTGTTGGATTTCTCCAGTGTATCCTTCGCCTGATGCTTTTGACACCGTCACATGAGTCACACCACCATAATTCTTATCCAACAGGGGGAGAGAGACCCTGATTCAGAGAGGAAAGTTGACTTCACCAGAATGGCCTACTGTCAAGGTTAATCCCTGAGAAAGGACATCTGGGCCTTATGACATTTGAAATAACAGCAGAGCAGCTAAATCATGCATCAAAGGCAAAACTCCAGATATAAAAGAAACAACCATCTGGGCTCTTTCTCCCCAGTGAGAGAGGACCACAGTTTGGCTTTCTGACATAAACTCTTCTGATGTCAAACCCCTTGAAGGTAAAAACCTTACATTCCTATGCACCACAGCCTGTAACCCACCCTAGAACAAGGCAAGAGAATCAGTGGATACCCCAGACATACATGGGAGAACCATGCGTCGTTGACTATCAAGGCAAGGTCCTTCTCAAAGACAGTGAACACTTCCTCCTTTACCCGGAAAATGGGGGTAGGATGTAAAGATGGAATCACTGTCCAGGGTGAAAGTCCTCACCTGATGGTTGCTGATCCTCTTCCTAGTCAATCATTCTAAGAAACAACAGGAGGTCCATAAAGAGATGAACACTGCCCCACCTTTCTGAATCACAGCCTCCTCCTGCCTCTTTTGTATGCCCTTGAATAGGAAATTCTATAGCCAAACAGCACAGTCAGGAATATTTGTCCAACAGAACTGCAGAGCTCTGGATGAACACGGCAGGGACCAGGGTGGGGAGAAGAAGAACATATGAGAGGTTGTCTGTCCCAAGTTCACCCCAGCTTTCCATAATCTTCCCTGGCTACCTGTGGGCAAGTCCATATACAGTCACCACAGAATCACAGTCATCAACCACAGGAACAGTGCTACCCTGGGATGGATTTTTCTCTGTGTGGTTGACACTGAGCTGCAGCCTCCATACATATGTCCCATGGTTGTGCAGACAGCCTGCTTCACTGATTCACCTACTGGGGAACTTGGCTCTCCTCTCTGGGCACCCTCAAGGACTGGAGCCCTGAACCTCTCTCCATGGGTCCCTGGGAAGAGCCTGGCCCTCACTCCCCTTTCCAGTTTAGCCCCGTTCCTCCTGGGCTCCACTTGGCTTTAACATCCCCATGTCAGCTTATAAGGCCCACCACAATGACACACTGTCCCAAGTCGGCCTCAGCATCTCCCACCCCACTCCCAGCCCCACTCACACAGTTGTCAATTAATCCCCCTCTTACTCTACGCAGGACGCTGCATGGCTTCTGGAAGTCTGCAGTCTGCCCACGGATTTCTGACCTTATCTTGGAACTACTCCACTGAATGCGTGGTACCAAAGGGCTCAGGCCCGTTCAGCACAGCTCTCAGAGTTGTGGACTCCTACGCACTGTTTTCGTTTCACTTCCTCTAAATTATTCCACTATCCCTGGTCTATATACTTATCCATAGAGCCTCCCATGGAGCATTACTCCCTACAATAATTATCTATGGTTTCCATGTATTTATCTCTGAGATCTATTTAGATAGGGTATCTACCATCCCTCCTGGATCTATTTTCATGTCTCTCTCTGTCTATAGTATTTATCTCTATTTTAACATGACTGCCTTTTTTTTTAACCCTCAAACTGGGACAGTTCCCAAGGGGGTGGATTTTGCCTGCAGTTAAAAGCACGATGTGATTCTACACGTGCTCAGCAGCTAAATTCGTGGTGGGTCGGAGCAGCAGTGCTTGTTCAGCAGAAAGGCATGGATTTGGAAAGCCAAGAGGGCACAGAGGATGTGGAAGGGGGCTACAGGCTCTCTTGAGACCCTCCTGGGGTGAGTCCACCCTCAAAGAAGAAGAATGGGATAGAAGAAGGGAAGAATGGAAGAATCTGGAGGCACATTTTGGCTTCAAATCCCAACTCTACCTGTTAGTTAAGCTCTCCCTTCGTTTTCTCTTTGATAAAATGAGAATCCTGTAATTCCCTAACTCGTAGGCTTTGGGGCCAAGATGAAGTGTGATATACATGAAAAGTTCCTGGCAGTGGGCTTGATATAGAGCAAGTGTTCATTAATGAAAATGACTACTCTTATAATTATTGTTATTCTTCTCAATGTGCTCTGATACCTTGTTTGGTAGTTTTTATGAGCATCAGCGCCTCATAGGCTGTGACTGTCTTAGGATGGAGACTTAGTGATATGTATATTCCTAGCTCAGGAATATAGTGGATAACAGATAAACATTTAATAAATGGATAAACCTACCCAGACACTTTTAAGTGATACAGGAGAGGAAAGGTGAGGATACAGAACAACAGTGAGGTTTGGAAGGAGGAAAGCTGCTAGTTGCCAGCACTGGGCAGCTTCAAGCTCAAGCACGTATGCCAGACATTTCACTGAGAGTTAAAGAGCTGAGCTATGGGGCTTAAAAGGGGGTAGATAAGGCCTGGAACTGCTACTATGGGGTGAGCAGGAACCAAATCAAAGGCCTGCCAAAAAGCAGTGGGGATCCTGCTGGGGTGTGAATGCCAGATTTGCAGTGGACCCACCTAGGATGCGTCTATAGCTGTCCTGCTCAGCAACTCAGGACAGGAAAAAAAAAAAATCACACGACAGGAATCAGCAGAGTAAGAGTTGTTAAAGCAGGCCAAGCAAGAACAGCAAGAGTTGGGGAAGCCTAGAGTTCCAGGGAGATGCCATGAATGGCTAACAACGGGGTTGGTCTGGATGAGGAAGCAAATGGAGCCAAGAGCACTCAGAGGTCACAGGGGGCCAAGAGACTGGACGTCAAGATAGGCTCTAAAGAGAAGGTACAGTGGGAAGAAGGAGGATAGAAAGATAGAGGTAGGTCTGAATCTTAGAGAAATTCCAAGCCATAGGGCAAGCCAAGAAGTGGCCTTGCTATTGCATGGCTGAAAGGTCATGGAGAGGAAGTAAAGGTCATTGATAAGGAAGCTGTCAAAGAAATGGGGAGAGGGACTTCCCTGGTGGCGCAATGGTTAGGAATCTGCCTAGCAATGCAGGCGACACAGGTTCGATCCCTGGTCTGGCAAGATCCCACATGCCACAGAGCAACTAAGCCCGTGTGACACAACTACTGAGCCTGCGCTCTAGAGCCTGTGCTCTGCAACAAGAGAAGCCACCGCAATGAGAAGCCCGCGCACTGCAATGAAGAGTAGTCCCCGCTCGCCACAACTAGAGGAAGCCCGCGCGCAGCAACAAAGACTCAACGCAGCCAAAAATAAATAAATTAATTAATTTTTAAAAAAGACATGGGTGGAGGAGAAGTGTCAAGGGTCATCAGCACTGTGTCTGATCTCAGAACTTCAGTGCTGCTCTCAAGCTCTACAGCAGAAGAGTGAGACTTTAGAACAACCTTGCAGAAAGAGATCCATCGTAACAACCTCTGGGCAAGTCCCACTTGCCTTCTCTATCCAAGATGATATCACAATATAAGAAGCTATCAGGAATGAGGCTACTTGAGCTCATGGCAGAGCACCTTGAAGATCTGTGATGATTACTCCAAGTCCTGGTATTGCTACAACCTTTATGAGTCACATCCAACTTTGCACAAGTTTCCCCAGAGGGGAACAAAAGTTGCTAACCAAATCTATGAGCCTAGGCAGAGAACTGAGGTGACATGAAAACACCTGGTATTCCAATGACTGTCCAGTTGTATCAAAGGGAGCAAAGTATGTAGGCAGCCTGGGTGCAGGCAGAGTCACACTGGCTCCTCCCATGAAGAAGCACGCTCCCTGTGGAGTAATGCCAATGGCAGAGGATGACTAGTAAGAAGCAGGATGCTGACACTCAGGACCCAGAGAAGCCCAGGCCCATGTTAACAGGGCTGGCAGACAGATGGGGCCACGACATGGAGGAAGCTGGCACAGAACCTGCAGACTTTTGCTTCCGAACTGCCAGATGTCAGCTACAGCTTTCCATCTGCCTCTTCTCATCCTCTCCTTTAGTGTTTCACTGTTTACATGGTACACATCCAAATACATTTGCTGACCTCACCTAGGCAGGTGGGTTTGGTGAAAAGGTCAGGGACCTCAGCACTCAAACAGTTCAAAAAATGCAAGCTGCCTTCTCTCCGGCACATGCCCAGAAGCCAGAATTCACAGGGCACTGTTTAGAGTCTAGAGAGATCTCTGAAAAATCCGGGGATGCCATAGCAAGAGCTATACTCACTACCACAGACCATGTACCAGCTTCAGCTGCCACCAACCCATCTTGTGGCCTTTTCTGTCCTGCTTCATTCTTCCCTCCTCCCGTCATTCTTAGTGCTGCCATGTGATGCAGGGCCGTCAGTGGGAAAAATAAAGACCCCATTGGCAAATTCAACAGAAAACTGGCCTCCATGGGCAATACTGTTCCAAAAAGAAGTCTGAAGAAGTAGGAGGAGAAAAGGTTAATACTAGAAGGAGAACTGGGAAGTTCCAGGTGCCCTGGGGTCTACCAGCCTGGGGCAGCTTCCTTAGAATTAGCCGTGCCAGGTGTGCCATAGACTGCACGAGTCCTGCCTTGATCATCCACCAACTTGAGCCCAGAAGGAGAGCAAGGTGGTACCCATGGAAAGGGGCACTAAGGTAGCTGTGGGCACTCCATCTAGCCATCAAGCAGGTTGGGACATACAGGATCACCACAGATGATCCAAATGTGGCAAGAGGGGCAGAGAAATATGACAAGGGATGCAGAGGGAGAACTTCAGCTTTCCTCCCTTCAGTTAAGAGGGTCTTGTCTAGGACACTGCTGAAATTCAGATGGCCCAAAATCAGCCCTAATCCTTTTCTTCCCACAATTCTTTGCTCTTTCTATTCTAACTCCCATTCCGTATTCACTCTCCCCCACCTCCCTGATCACCAGCATCCTCCCTGATGCCCACCACCACTCCCCTAGGCCCAGTGAAACCCCAGCCCATCCACCTGAGGTCTGCAGGGCTTCCTGGGAGCAGGAACCTGGACCAGGGCCACAGCGACATGTCTCTTCTCATCCTGAACTGGAAGTCAGTGAATGATGCGCTTAGTAACCAGGGGTCTAAGGACCACTTTTAACTGGGACCCAAGAAGAAAAGCCACTACTAAAAGTCAAGGAGAGAGAAAAGGAGAACCAGATAAAAAAGAGGAGAAGGAAGACTCCCAACCCTCTAGCAGAAAAATAGATAAATACAAGCTATTAGGAAATAAAAGAGAGAAACAAAGACATCAGCCTGGCCTGGCATGATTTTTTTCTCTCTGCAGTAATGATCTGATAAGGGTTTAATCCTACCACATTCTTCATGTCCTAACTCATCTTCAATGAGTCTCAACTGCCTCCTGAAGATGGGCCTCAGTCATGGAGGAGGCAGCTCCGATTAAGTCCAGTGCCCAGTGAGCTGTGGGCTGCACACGCCGCCCTGCACCTGAGGCCCAGGGCCTCACTGCCTCCTAGGGATGAGGGTGAGGGGTGGGCGCTGCCTTCCGGTTCTGCAGAGCAGCCTGCCTGGGGAGCCCTCTCCTGCTTGCCTGCCACTGTGCCTGAGCACGGGACGCAGAGGGGATGGAGGGAACCACAGTGCCCGCTGCTTAGAAGATTCCAACCTGTCCCTTCTGCTTGGGTCTCTCTTCTGGTGTTTCTGTCCTCGCTGGCCGAGGCCAGAATGCCAGGGAGGTAGGCGGGTTGGCACAAGCCACTGCATTCGAGATCACCACCTTCATCTTTGCACATCTGGAGCAGGGCTTCCAATAGAGCTGAGATGAAGAAAAGGGAACCGATGTTTATCAGGCACCTACTATACGTTAGGCTCCATGCTGTCTGATTTTATGCATATTCTCACTTAGTCTGGACAGCAGCCACCCGTCAAGAGGTCATTAGGCCCATTCTAGAGCTAGGAAAACGGAAGCTGGGGGAGACTAAATGACATACTCTAAATCACAGAGCTGGAAAGCACTGACGCGCCTGATGAGAGGATGCTAGAAAAAAATGGATTGAGGAGCTATGCACAAAGCACCAGGACTGTGCTAGAAGCAGGCGTTGGCAGACATATAATCCTTGCTTCTGTATTTGCTCTGCCGCAGGGCCCCATACTCCCAGCCTCTGCCCGGCTTTTGAGTCCTGCTTCCGTGCCTCAGTTCCTGACGGTTTCTGCCCCGGCAGAGTAGCCTGTCCACGAAACATCCTGGGATGGTGATCTTCCTTCTCACAGAACCCAGGACAAAACCAACCCTCCACCTCACGCCCCCTCAGGGGGAGCCCCAGAGAAAGGCCACGTGCCCCCGACAGGCTGAGCTCAGGGACGCTCCGGGTTTTCTCTGGATCCATTACAGCGTAGGGCACTGCAAAGCAGCTAGGAATTTACTGTGGGGTCAGGGTGGAGGGGAGATGGTGGGGGGCGGGTAAACTACACTTTCCCAAATCTCGCCTCAGGCTGGAGTTGCCCTTTCCTTTCCTTCCTGTCGTTGTTTTCCATTTTCTTTCCTCCCTTTTGTAAACTGCTTTTAGTTACTTTCAGGCAAGGCAGCCAAAAACTCCAGGTCATCTGGAAATAAACATAATTTATTCTTATTGTAACACAGTTAACACACAATTTGATGGGACACACAATTTGTTTGGGAAATCTGAGGAAGTGGTAGCGAGAGGGCGGAGGTGCGGTGGGCATTTGAAAGCTGAGAGATTTGGCAGCCCGACTGTGCGGGGAGAGGGCTGATGAGGACTGCCAGGCTTGGAGAGCAGGGTGAGGGGCAGGCAGCACTGGCTGGGGGACGGCAGAAAGCCATAGATGGGCAAATCCAGAGCTACGGATGTTCTGTTTCCTAGCAGCCTCACGGCAGCCCAGCCAAGACAGCTCACGTTTAGGGGAGAAGAAATCAAGCTTTTATTTAGCACCTACTCTTGGTCTGTTTGATTCTCACAACAACCTTAGCCCTTATTTCCATTTGACAGATGGGAAAACTGAGGCCCAGAGAGCTTAAGTTCAAGCTTAAGAATGGCAGAGACCGGCCTTGACTTCACATCTTACAAATCCCAGAGCTAACATTGGTATAAAGACACCAGCAGTTCTCAAAGTGTGGTTTCCGGACCAATGGCATCAGCCTCACCTGGGAATTTGGTAAGAATGCAAATTCTCAGGCTCTATCTACCTCCCCAGAAATGAATCAGAAACTCTGGGGAGGGGGCTCAGTGATCTGTGTTTCAATAAGCCCTCCAGGTAATGCTGACACAGATATTTCTTCAGGGGCACTCAGCGTACAGGCAAGCATGGCCTAAAAAGAGAGATTCCCAAAGTGTGGTCCCCAGACCAGCAGCATTTGTAACTTGTTAGAAATGCAAGTTCTTGCCGCCCTACCCCCAGACCTACCGACTCCGAAACTCAGGGTGTGGGACCCGCAGGACTAGTGTAACCTGCCCTCCAAGGTGGTTCCGATACGCATCCAAGTTTGAGAACCACTTCACCTTCTGCTGCCTCTTCCTCATAAGCAAAGTGGGACGAAAACAGACACCCTCAGCTTGTCCAAGTACAAAATGATGGGCACTCTGTCGCTAATTAACAAGCTCCAGGAATGAAATATTTTAATCTGTTATAGGTGCATAGAGGGCAGGTGGATAAGAAGATGAGAGAGAAAAATCTGAAGATGCAAGACCCAGGGCAAGGTCCAGAGGGCTGCAGCCCTCCAGAAGGGAAAACAGCTTTGACATGATGGAAACAGGGCCATTGTCACATGAAAAGATTGTGAAAAAAGTAGGGTGCCTCCAATGAGGGTTTTTTTTTTTTTCTTTTTTCTGATGATATTTATTCCAGAAGCAATTAGGATTAAATAGCAGGAAGACCGAAGACCTCAGGTAACTTCACCAAATGGAAATCGGTCTGTAGAAGAAACGTCCCAGACCAAAAGGGCTTGTCTTTGTCTCTCCTCAATATGAAGTCAGTGCCAGACTCTGATGACCACTGATTGTATGCCCAGCACCACGGGCCATGCTTTTCACACATGATCGGTTTATCTCACGATAGCCCCACCTTCCCTTTTTATAATGGGGGAAACAGAGGCTCTGAGAAAGTAAGCATTTTACTCAAAGCTTCACAACTCAAAAGTGAAGAGCAGGGTCCACACTCATCTTGCTGTCGGAAACAGCCAGTGGCCTCTGGTCTGGCACTGTCCATGAGAACTTCCGTAAGAAGGGAAATATTTGGCCAATATGGTGACCATTTGCCATGTGCGGTTACTAAGCCTTTGAAGAGTGGCTAGTGTTACTGAGAAGCTGGTTTTTAAATTTTACTTAATTTTAATTAATTTAAATAACCACATGTGGTGAGTGGGCATTGTATTGGAGAGTGCAGCTCTAGACCAATGGTGAGTCCCATCTCGGATTTCAAGTTGATCCTTGTCCTCTGGATGACTCAAGCTCTGAGAGAACTGGTGACAAAATTCTAGGACAGGCCCTGGTCACAGAACAGAGCAGAAACATCCTTTTGCCCAGATCACCTTCACCCAGCATCCCCTTGCTGGTAAATGGTGATGTCAATGGCCATACGTGACCTGGCTTTCCTGTGGCTTTGACAAAGCAGATCTCTCTTTTCCTGGGGCATCCCCGTCCCACCGTCACACTGGGGAAATTCATCTTGTCATAAAGGTTTCCCAGGATTAGAGTTGGCCAGTCTTAGTCACAAATTAACCCTAGTCCTTAAATAGGAGGATGGCCTTAAGCAAACTACTGAATTTTTAGAACCTCCATTTCCCCATCTGTAAAAATGAGGAAAAAATAATTAGCTTGGATGGTTATTGGAATGAACTGAGCTGATGTAAAATGTAAGGCACCTCCTCCATTTCCTGACATCCTTACCCCCTAAACGCACACTCCACTACATGATTGCTCTAAGTTCTAGAAGCCTCCCACCACCGGGGGTTGTTCTGGCTATTCATGGATGATAAGGCATCTCACATATCCGCCTTCAATAATATTTCCCTGAACGCATTTTAGAGTCAGAATCCAGAATCCACAAGCAATTGCACAGTCACCCGCAGCCCAGGGGCCCCAGCAGCTGCACCTTAGCTGCCTGAATCAGCCGGGTCTCCCCACACAGGCTGGACCCCACTGGCTGCTTCACGCTTGGCCTGAACTCAGGCCACCTGAGAGGCCACCCCTGCCATCCACAGGGCCAACAACTCCATTCACACAACGGTGGCCTCTGTCCAGCCGAGTCTATGATGAGGATGTCTAAAATCAAGTGAATTTTGCCTTCACCAGGAGGATTGTCAATAAAAAGTTATCATTCAGTCAGTGGATGTTTTAATTACCAAATGTCAAGCACCGTCACTTTCCATGAGCAGTTTAATGGTCCCGAGAGACAGCCCTGAACAGAACCCCAGGAGAATCCCCAGCCCCTCTCTGTCCCTAAAGAGGACCCCACCAGAACCACTTGACACTAACTGCTCTGCTTTCCCTTCTTAAAAGACTCCAAAGGGAACACCTCCCTCCTCTTGAAGAGCATCCATGCACCCCAAAGCTTCCTCAATCCAGCTGGAATCTCTCTTGCTTCAATCTTGTGACAGGTATTTGCAAGAACAGTTGACACCAATTTACAGGCAATAAAGTAGAGGGACCTTGAGCACCATGGCAGGGGTGGGGGTGGGGTCATATGAGAATCCCAGCCCATGGACAATGTCTGTGCGCACCGATAAATTATTCAGCTTCCTTGGGCCTCAGGTTCTATTCCTACAAAACAGGGATAGTCACACTCACCTCACATGAGATCACGTATATGATGAATTTAGCTCAGAGCCTGGCTCACTGTATGGGAAAAACGGGTTTTGTTGTTGATGGTACAATAGTTGTTTTATAGGAGGCATCATTAAGTGGTACTTCCTCCATCAAGTCCTTTCCTGATTCCCCACTACATTTGCTTTATTCCCCTGTAGTTATTGAATGCCTACCGAACGCCAAAAACTACCCTCAGGCCGGGGTTGCATGAAGAAAATGGGTAGGTCCTTATCCTCATAAAGGTTGCAGAAGGGGAGATGAATATTTAACAAATAAGTATATACACCACACACTCAAAAGCATTTAAAATTGTGATGAATGCGATGGTGGAAGAGTTCAGAGTAGAAGAAGGAATCACAGATTCTCGTTAAGTCCGAGAATCACAGGTTTTAAAATACTTCCGAGGATGAAACTGCATTTCTGCAGGTAGATTTTGAGTGCCTGGAGGGGCAGGCAAAGAACCAGTTCCCATGATCTAGCAGAGTTTCCAGCTAAGATGGAAAGTGTTCTAAGGGTTAGTTGAATTAATGAAGGGATGGCTGGCTGTATGGACGTAATCCTTTTTGCTACACCTTCAGTTACTAAACTTGGCTTCTGGTCCCTCACTCCCATACCTGCCTCCGTTCCCTGGGGTTTTGCCTTCATTTTCTCTGTTTCTCAACATCATCTTAGCCCCACCCCAAAGCTGTCTCGGGTCACGAACTGCATGCCTTGGAAACGCCTCCTGGAATGCCATTTGTTCTCAAAAACCCTTCACAGACATTTTCCACTCTGCCCGCCCAGCCCTGCCAGAGTTGTGTCCACTTCTTCCAAGGGGAGTTTAGAACTACCATATGACCCAGCAATCCCACTACTAGGCATATACCCTGAGAAAACCATAATTCAAAAAGAGACATGTACCAAAATGTTCATTGCAGCTCTATTCACAATAGCCCGGAGATGGAAACAACCTAAGTGTCCATCATCGGATGAATGGATAAAGAAGATGTGGCACATATATACAATGGAATATTACTCAGCCATAAAAAGAAACGAAACTGAGCTATTTGTAATGAGGTGGATAGACCTAGAGTCTGTCATAAGAGTGAAGTAAGTCAGAAAGAGAAAGACAAATACCGTATGCTAACACATATATATGGAATTTAAAAAAATGTCATGAAGAACCTAGGGGTAAAACAGGAATAAAGACACAGACCTACTTGAGAATGGACTTGAGGATATGGGGAGGGGGAAGGGTAAGCTGTGACAAAGCGAAAGAGAGGCATGGACATATATACACTACCAAACGTAAGGTAGATAGATAGTGGGAAGCAGCCGCAGAGCACAGGGAGATCGCCTCGGTGCTTTGTGACCGCCTGGAGGGGTGGGATGGGGAGGGTGGGAGGGAGGGAGACGCAAGAGGGAAGGGATGTGGGAACAGATGTATATGTATGACTGATTCACTTTGTTATAAAGCAGAAACTAATAAAAAAAAATCCCGTAAAAAAAAAAAAAGGATGCATTCAATTCCTGATTTGAAAATGGCAAAAGAAAAGCACAAAGTAGAAAATAAAATTCACCATAATATCCAAACCTAGAAATAACCATAAGGAAATTGCAGGCATATATCGTTCCAACTTTTTTTTCTATGCACCTATTTGAATTTTTTGTTGTTGATATAAAAATGGGATCATACTGAATATACTGACTTGCAATCTGACTTTTTCTATGTAGCAAGTATTGTACATATTTTTCATGCCATCAAACATTGTTCTATGACATGTTTTAATGGTTTCATGGTGTTTCATTATTTGAATGAACCATGATTTACACAACAGATTCCGTATTGTTAGACATTTCAGTCATTTCCAATTTTCCATCATTACAAGTAATGCTTCAATACAAAACCTTGTACATGAACTTTCAAGAACATCTCTGATTATTTCCTTAAGGTAAGAGAAATGCCAAAACACAGAATTGCTGAGTCAAAGAGAATATCCATTTATAAGTTTTTGAAAAATACTGTCAAACAGCCCTCCAGAGAGTTGGTACCCATTTATACCCCCAGAGCAGGGAATGCGAGCCCCCATTTCTCTGCATCTCAACCACCATGTATTATTATTTTTGTCAGTTTAATAGGAGGAAGCAGAATCTTGTGACTGATTTAATTAATGTTGCTTTGATTCCTACTTAAGCTAAACAAATTTCCATATGTTTATTAGCCATTTTACTTTTTTTTTCCTTTTTAATTCTGGGGATTGCCTGTTGCTGCCTTTTGTTTATCTTCTTCATGCTGATTTTTGAGAGCTTATTAGACCCACAGGCAATTTACAAGGAAGAGTTACTCCAAAAGCCACCACGGGCCTGAGAACCAAACATCACTTACAGCAAGCCCCAGTGTGTTTAGCTAAATCCCATAATGACATGGCTTTTCCAAACTTGGGGCCAAAGGACCCCAGGTTGGTGAAGGGAGGAGCTGGGAACCAGAGGTGGAGAGCAGTAGGCCAGGTGGGGGGGATACAAGCACGGCATTTGTGGCCTCAACATGGCAGACATTTGGCACCTCCATAGAAAGGAAAGGAAGTGGGCACACACACATATAACTGGCCCTGTTGGTCCAAGCAGTCAAGTTCCAGAAAAGGACTTATCTCTCAAGAATGAAAGTGTCAATACATGGCAGCATAAGTCTCTGAGAATTACCATGTTTGGTTTCCCTACCTTAGCACTAAACCAAAAGAGGCTAGGATGAATTAGCCGGGAGGGTAATTTTAAAGCAGAGCTGTACATAGTTCACTTCTAGCACTGGTTGGCAGAGGGCAGATGCTTAGGCTGGAAAGAAAACTGTTTTCTAAAAGAGAACTGAAATCTCCCTCATGCATGAGTGTGGCTGGCCTGGCAGCGGTTCAGGCCTCCACACAGGAACCCTAGAAAGGGGACCGAAAGCCTCAGGGCCTGGATCCAATGATGGCTGTGGAGGCTCAGGAGGGGAGGGAATGGGAGAGTGGGGTGAGGTGTGTCCCACACCTGCTGGACCACCAGGGAACAGCCCAACGTGCCCCCTTACTCCCGTCAGGGCCTTGACCCTCTGCAAACTGCTGCCACAATTTGTCCAGGCCACATTCCTCAATCCCAGTGACAATGGTTTGTTCAGTTTCCCAACCAGAGCCCAGACACGCTAGCCTGACAAGGCTAATTTCATCTCTTCAAGCAACCTTCCAACTGTCTGTGACAGGCGCAGCCCCTTTCTGGAAGCCTGGAAGGTTGGTTGTGGACACTCTGTTCTCTTGTCTGCCTCCAACTTGCCAAGTCCCTCTGAATCTGAAAGAGTGGGGCGGTGAGGGCTGTGTAGGCAGTGTCTCCCTATCCTCAGAGCCCCCAGATTTCTCTGCATATCAAGATGGTGAAGATAGGGGCTTAGGTCATCCCTCCCTATAGATTGCCAAGAAGTGCCTGAGGCGGGGCTGGCTCCCCTGACCAAGTGGCCACCATATTGCAGTCACCTCAGGGCCCACTAAGACCCCATCCACAGCCTCGCTGAGTTTCACCTTTGTGATGAGGCTGAGGCTATTCAGTCAGAACCCACTTGGGTTCCCTCAGCTCCACCATGGCCATCTTTGTCACTCAAGCCCTGCTTGGAGCAGGAGATCCTGCTTGTGCTTTCTGAGTTGACCCTTCCCCATGCCTTGCTCCGCCTGGGCTCTACCCTCATCCCCGCACCAACAATCTCCAAGCCCATACTTTCAATCACTGTGCTAAAAGGTCCACTTGACAGTGGTGCCCTCAGACTTTAGCAGGGGAAGAAGGTGATGATGATTTTTCTGTTTTTAGGTTTACCATCTATGTATTGTAAATGTATTGTATTGTATCTATGTAATACAATTGTATTACAATTGTATTGTAATTGTATATGTATGCAATTAAGAGAATCAAGTGTACTGATCTTACATGTATAGCTCAAGAAATCTGGATATAGGTGTACACCTGTGTCATCACCAGCCAAGTCTAAATACAAAACAGTTCCCAAGAAAGTTCTTTCATTCTTTCCTCCCAATCACTACCAGAAATGACCACCATTTGATTTCCATCAGCATTGACTCATTTTGCTTATTTCTGAACTTCATATAAATGGAATCACATAGCATGTTCTCTTTTGCATCTGGCTTCTTTCACTCAACATAATGTCTGTGAGACATTTATTAACTTCGCCGCTGGCACTAAGGGCCAAAGAATTTAGTGATTCTTATTCGAGAACATTGCTTGTGCTTTCAAGCTGTGTTCCAAGGGGACCTATGACTCCCACTCAGCAGGGAAGGGAGGGGCAGGAGGTTATAATGGGGGGAGTGAGCTACCCTCTGGTTCCTCTGCTAAAGCTGTTTATCTGTTTCACACAGAGGGCTTCCATTAAGATTTCTCTTGCCTACCAGAGTTCTAAGGCCAAACAACAACAATGCAGTTATAGAAGCTGCTCAGGTTCTCTCCAAATAAACTGTGTTTCTCTGATCCTTGGTCAAAAATTGAGATAGAAGGTAGATAAAAACACCAAGGCCAACACACTCTGGGTATCTGGATGATTCCAGGTGATAAAAAAGCCCATCCTCCTTCAAGTATCCTTATTCTTATTATGAGAACAGAACACCTTCCAGTCCCACCCTCTTCTGACCGCAAGAATGGGATCTGGGAAATCTAAGACATAGGTTGCCAACCCTCACCCCACTCCCTGCTATGGAGCCCCTATCCTGGCCATCAAGGGGGTGGTATTTCTAATGGTCACGTCTAAACAATAATAGATCCATATGTTGCCAAGAAAGATTAAGATAGGATGGCCATTGTGGCCATGGTCAAGGAGTGGCACGGACATCCCACCTGTCAAGGTGGCTCATGTCAATTTCTCTTCCTTCCACAAGTTCAGGGTCTTTGCAGGAGTCAGACACTGACCTGTTGAAGGCACAGGGGAGGGGTAGGGAACAATTCAATTAAGAGCAAAAGGACTGCAGGCTTGAGGATTGAAAAGAGCAAACCTAAGACTTCCGTAACGCCCTTGGCTCTAAGCCCCAGCATCAGAGGAGAAGGGCATGGGGAAGAGGGGCTGGGCAAGGCTTCTCCAACCCCTCCACAGGCTCTGATTCTGCCCCAGACCCTGGCGGGAGACAGACACACATTTTGACAAACACTCTTCCCCTAATTTTGAAGCCCCTATGGATTGCAAGGGAAATTTAATCCATATGTCTCTGATTCATTTATACTAAACTCATCAACATGTTGTTTTGTAAGAGCCATTTCATGTCCAAGTGCCTTTTTTTTTTAAAAGCTCTTAAAACCCCGGATTTTTTCTTCAGAATGGGAAATCATACTGTGCCAGGAGAACAGGAACTTGAACCCTGAGAGGGTCAAACTGGGTTCAAAGCTGCTGCTTCCCCAGAGACCCCAACCAACTGGAAGTGCGTCCACTGCCTCCTCGCCCCCCTCACCTCTCTGGGAGGCGGAGAACCTGAAAGTAGCCAAATCAAAGCAGAAGAAGCCAGGAGAGAGAAGCAGCATTGGGCTATTGTCAAGGTCACACTGTTCCATTCACAGCAAGGCTGTGCTCCACGGAGCCTACAGAGGCCTGCAGGCCTGCAGGAGGGAGAGAAAGCCAGCCAGGAGCTCTGTTCTGCTTCATTAGAAGTAGCATCTTTACTCAAAACAGAATCCCTGTAAGCAGGTTCCTCTGGAAATGACCCGGGGCACCTGGCGCTGAGCTCTGTCGTGGGCTTTGGCAAGGTCTCTGGAACGGCAGTGAACTTGGAAGGTCCAAACCAGATGGATGGAAGGATGACACTCTGCTCTGGCTTCCCCTTCCCCCTCTGTGTGCTCTCTCTCACCCTGTTGAATTTTCTCTGCGGTTTCACATACACAGAGATGTCTCTCTGTCCCTGGCCCAGCGGAGCCAAAGGTTATCAAGGCGATGGAAAATGAGTGGGTTGATTTCCTTAAACCTGAGAGAAGCCTTTAAATGTAGGCAGGGATCCTGAGAAAGATGTGCTGGGGACCACCTTAAGCTCTGGCTGGCCTGTGGACAGCCACATCCTCTCTTCAACAAGGGGACCATAGAATCAAAGCATGCGCAAACCCCAGTATGGGAATGCACATGGTCTGCACACACAGCACAGTTGGATAACCTTTATTTCAGGGGTTGTCAATCCTTGACTGCTTCCCTAGAGAGCAAGAAGAGAACTTAGAGTGAATGCGTATGTTAACTAATTCTTAGGGTCAAAAGGGTAGAAAACAAGGTAGTCAATGTCAAATAAAGCAGAGGCAACTTTAGTGCAGCAGAGAAGCTATGGCTGATAAAACCCCCAGTCCTCTTCTCTTCCTATATTGAGAAAAGGGCTTAAGTCAAACATCACCAAGATAAGGGATGGGACTTTTAGAAGCAGGAACACCATCACCCACAGCCAGGGAAGCATATTACAGTGGGGTAGGTTGGGTTATTAATATTCTCTTCCCTCTCTCTCCCTGCCCACTGATGCTGGGCTTGGCCAGGTGACTTGCTCTGGGCAATGAAATGCAGAGAAAGTGATGATGACAGTTCCAAGTCAAGGCTTTAAGAGGCACAGCATGTTTCCTTGCACTCCTGCCATCTGTCACGAGAAGAACATGCTCTACCCCCTCAGCTGGGGCCCCAGAATGAGAAATGTGGAACAGAACAGGACCTAACCCACAGTGTGGGGCAAAACTTAGCTGAATTTAGCTGGAATTAGCCAAACCCTAGCAAACTCACAGGCATTTATTTCTTTTTAACAAATGCTTGTTGGAAGCAACTGAGTTTGGGGATGTTAATTACCCAGCATTATGCAGCAATAGCTGACTAAGACACATGATTATAATCTCTAATGACCAGACTATGAGAAAGCAGTTTGGTCAGCTCTGCCTTCTATTCCAGACCTGCTCTGGGCCAGTTATTCCCTAAAACTGGTCTCCATGGCAGTAGGATCACTATGTTATTATTAGTTTATTACATCATTCCACAAACGTCTATTGAATTAAACTGGGCTGGCCACTGGGAATACAGAGATTAATTAGGACATATCCATGCCCTTAAGGAGCTTATAGGTTACGTGACAACAGTCACACAGAGAAGGGAGACAACGGCAATGACTGAACAAGCCTAGGATACTGAAGCTCTGCGATCTAAGAGGTACACCTAAGTAAGGGTTGGAGTGAAGTGCAGGAGGGGGACAAAGGGTGATCAGGGAAGGCTTCATGGCAGGACTGGTGTCTGAGGCCTGAATCCTAAGAAGTAAGAGAGTCTATTCTCTGTGCAGAGCTCTGCCAACAAACCACACTTTTCCAAACCTTTGGAGCAGCTGCCCAGTTTCACTAGTATAGATTTGGCCATGACTGCTTCCTTTGTTCATATGTTCACAACACTTTCCTTGAGCACCTACTATGTGCCAGACCTGCACTTTCTGATTCTGTAGTGAGCACTTGAAAGGTGACTAGTCTAAGTTGTGATGTGTTATATAATTGTAAAAACACACTGGATTGCAAAGACTTAGTATAAAAAAAAGGATTTAAGGCATCTCATTAATTTTTAAAATCAGAAACCTGTTAGAATGATAATATTTTGGCTATGTGGGGTTAAATAAAATACATTATTAGAATTCATTTCACCCGTTTTTCTTTTATAAGAAATAGGGCTATTAGAAAACTTAAAAGTACATACATGACCCTCATTATATTTCAATAAGACAGTGCTATGCTAGGCTCTAGGCCTAAATCAGGCCACAAAGGAGAATGCCCTGGTGAACTTTTAAAAATTCTAATGCCTAGTCTGCCCCCCAGACCAATTAAATCAAATGTCAGGGGTGGCACCTGAGCATCAGTATTTTATTAACTCTCCAGGTGATCCAATGTGCAGACAAATGCAGGAACCACTGTTCTAGCAAGATGCAAGGGAAAAGGCACAGCCCTCTTGTCATCCAGTGGGCACACAGACATGGTCACTGTCTGTCACCGTCGACTATGACAAATACAACGTGCTGGGTCCTCAAGGGCAGATGGCTGGCCTCTCAGAGCTCTTCCTCTCCTCTCCTGGGACTCTTGTGGGCTGATTGCCCCGGTCCCTCTCCTCACACACATCCATGGCCATCCAGAGAGTGGTTTTTCAGAGGCCAAGCCTAAGCTCACCTACAGCCAGGCCCCCTTCCCAGCCCTGCACTCCCCGACTTCCTCTTTTTTTTTTTTTTTAAATATTTTCCTGGCTGTACCACGCAGCATGTGGGATCTTAGCTCCCAGACCAGGGATCTAACCCGTGCCCCCTGCACTGGAAGTGCCGAGTCCTAACCACTGGACCGCCATGGAAGGCCCCCGACTTCCTGGCTCTTAACCTCTCTGTACCTGAGGAGACTCAACTCATCACGTTATTTGGTCACAGAGAGGTTTCCTGCAATGGAACACACACACACACACACACACACACACACACACACACACACAACTTACAATCATTCTGCTCACACAGTTCATCTGAATATTAACTGAGGGCCAGCCATGTAAAGGTCATATAACAATTAACTGGACACAGCAAGTTCCCCAGAGGCAAAGTGTGGGCCGCAGGGAGTCAGGAAATTTTTGTGTATGTGGAAGCAAAAGAGCTGGTCCTGCAGAGTCAGCAAGGTTCAGCAGCTGAAAAGTGGGAGGTTGGGGGAGGCTCCGCAGGGCCACTCAGTGGCGGGTTCCACTCCCCAACTGGCCTCAGGGGGCAGTGTCGGGTGCAGGTGTTCCCGGGAGGGGTTGCTCTCCTCTCGGGGTCTCATTTTCCTTGTGCTGTGAGTCCCCCTTGCTAGAGGCACCAACCCTGAAATAAGTTTCTGCTGTCACTCAAGAATTCTGCTCTTTGGCCACAGAAAGTGCCACAAAAAGTGGGGACAGGAAGAAGGAAACGGAAGTGGACACAGACGGGAGAAAGCCTGGACCCTCCCAAGACCTTCTTCCTGGGATCAACGGGACAGACGAGGATAACCCAAACCAGGCAATGTGCACAGACTGATAGGGAAGTCTCAAAAGGAGACACCCTGCATCAGCATCATTGGAGCCCAGGGACATCAGACTCGGGAAACGATCACCACCCTGATTGTGGTGATGGTTTCACAGGTGGGTACAATGCCAGAACCTCACGTCGCATGCTGTAAGTGCTTCCAGATTACTGTGTGTAAATTAGACCTCAATAAAGCTGCTTTAAAATATATCAGTGCTGAGGTGTGAGACCTTGGATAAGTCCTGAAACTTTCTGGGCTTTGGCTGCCCCAACTGTAAAATGAGGACACTAAGAGTACCTGCCTCGCGGGGTGGTTGTGAGGAAAGCCGGCAAAACACAGCCCAGTGATTGGCTTGGAAACACCAGCGCCTAGGTTTAGTATAGTAATAATAATAATGATGAAGATTATCATAGTAATAATAAGTATAGCAATACCATGAGGCAATGAGTTAAGAGGCATGCCAGATTTCTGCTCATCCTCTTGTGCCCCTGCCATCTGCCCTGAGAAGAGCACGCTCTGTCCCTTCAGCCGGGGCCCCAGAATGAGAAACACGGAGTGTGGTAATAGCAGTAATACAGTACCAGTAGTAATAATGTAGTAATAGCGGTAATCGTAAGAGCATGTAGTAACAGTAATATAATATACATAAATGTTAGTATATGTAAGATAATATGATACATATATCAGCATAGATAACATACTATCATAATAGTATAAAATTCAGTAATAAAATAAAAGCAATGTAGTAATTATGTTAGTGACAATTATTATTTTTAAAGCTAGAGCAGCATGGAAGCTGTCAGGCCAAGCGTGGGCTGTGAAATGAACGGGCAGCCTACATGAGCTCGAATTTATCATTCAAGGAACTTGGATGTGGTTCCTGTCTTGGAAGGCCCTGTAGCAGAGGATGGTTGAGAACGCAGGTATTAGACAGGGCTTAATCCTGGCCTCCCTACTTTCTAGCTGTGTGACCTCAGCCAGGCTGCTTCCCTACTCTGACCTTCAGTGTCTCCATGTAAGCTAAATGGAGCTAAATCTATTCTACTGCCTCTCAGGGTTCCTCTGAGGATCCAGTGGGAACATTCACCTTCCATGCTGAGCACAGTTCCTGGCACAGAGTTGATTAAAGAAAGCTGGCTAGTTGTGTCTCCTCCTCAGCATCAAAGCTGAGACCACGTGGCCCGTGGCTGTGGCTGAGTGACATCTGAGCTCTCCTTAGTGAGACGTGATGGGAGGAAGATGGGTCCAGAAACCAACGTGCCTGCATTCAAATCTCACTCTACTCCTTCCTGGCTGCACGCCTGGAGGCCAGTTACTCAACCTTTCTGACCTCAGCCCCATTATCTAAAAAAATAATTTAATAACCAAGAGCCTTAAAAATGCATATTATTTAGCCTAACCACTCCATTTCTAGAAATTTAGCCCAGAGGAGTAATCAGAGATTTACATACAATTACTTCCAATGGCACATTTTTTAAAATAGTGAATAACTGGGAATAACTGAAATGTCTAACATAGGAGATTAATTACATTATGGTGCATCCAAATGATGTAATACTGTTCATCCATTAAAAAAACATGTCAAAGACTATTTAAAGACATGGGGGAAATGTTCATGACATCTTATTAAGAGGAAAGAGCGGTTTACAAAAACTAGCTGGGTCACTATTAGCCTTGGGGTACCTTGGATGAATTCGAGAAAGCTGCTCCCCTCTGATGGACCCTGCCACCTGACCATCTCCAGCCTCGACTCTCTGCCCTTGAGCAGGGTGCAACCTGCACCACTGGACACAGCAGCCTTTCCTGCTTCCCCTGGGGTTTATTCCCACATGGAAGCCCCTCCTAAAACACAAGTCAGCTTACGTCCCTCCCCTGCTTTACACCCCCCACAAGCTCTTTACTCACTCAGAATGGCTGCCAGAGTCTCTACTGTGGCCTAAAAGGCCATGTGTGGTCTGCTCCCATGTCATCTCGCTGACTTCATCTTCTGCTACTCTCCCACTCGCTCCCTCCTCTGCAGCCACACTGTCCTTGATGTTCTTTGAACATGCTATTCTTTGCACTGGCCTTTCCCTCTGAACTATGCATTTCTGCCAGAAATGCTCTTCCCCAGATATCTACAGGGTTCCCTCCCTCACCTCTGTCAGATTTATTCAAATGACATCTTTTCAATCAGGACTTCTTTTTATAGGCACCCTATCAAAAACTGTAGACTCCCCCCAACACACTCTGTCCCCCTTCCCAACTCTATTTTTTTCTTTAGCACTTATCACCACTTGACATTTTATGTATTTTGCTTATGTATTGGGTTGTCCTTTTCTCCCTCCTCTGAAGTGAGATCCCCAAAGGGCAGGGGTTTTTTTGGTCTGTTTTAGTCACTGCTATGTTCCCAGTGCTGAAAACAGTTCTTGGTACATAATAGGTGCTTAATAAATCTCTGCTGAATGAATGAAGTAGGCACAGTAGAATCCAATGTGGATTTTTTTTTTTTTTTTCGGTACACGGGCCTCTCACTGTTGTGGCCTCTCCCGTTGCGGAGCACGGGCTCTGGACACACAGGCTCAGCGGCCATGGCTCACGGGCCTAGCCGCTCTGCGGCATGTGGGATCTTCCCAGACCGGGGCACGAACCCATGTCCCCTGCATTGGCAGGTGGACTCTCAACCACTGCGCCACCAGGGAAGCCCCAATGTGGATTTTATATAAAGCAACTCACTGATAGGAATTATCTCAGGGTGGTAGGAAACCACAGAATTGTTACTCTTTTCTTATGCTTCTCAGTATTTTCCAAAACTGCTCCATGACTGTGTATTACTTTAGCCTTCAAAATGAAGAAGAAAAGCCATGGCACTGGTTTTCCATGGGTACAACAAACAGACCTCACCACATGGTGGCTGATGAGTTTTAACTCCTCTTCCCACAACAGACATGGCACTTTAGGGAAGGCAAGTCAGTGTCTGGATCACTTGGGGAATCACAAAAGAGAATAAAGTGATGTTGGTTTTTAGCTATAAAATTCAAACCAAAATCCCTGCTTGTCTCCAGTTTCTCCAGAACCAAGACCCTGCTTTGTCCTGCCAACCCTCCCGGGGGTGGAGGCCTGTCCTTGTGCCCCATCCCCGGACCCAGACCTGTCTCATCACCAGCCCTCCCTGTCACTGACTTCCCCCTAGATCACCCCCTGTCAGCTCTGCCAAGCTTGCTGGAGCCACCCTGGGGCCTCTGCTCTGGTTCCTTATCCAGGAACACTCCTCCCCCAGATGTCTGTAAGGAGTGCCCTTCTTTGCTCAGGTGGCCCTTATTCTAGAGGCTTTCCTACCCTGAAGAGCTCCCCAGCCCCTCCATCAGGCTGTTTCTTCTTAACCTTAGTCTCCTCCACCTTGGCCCTTATCACAACCTGACAGGTTATATCTGTATTTGTGGGTTTACTGTTTGTCCTTCCTGCCCTTCCCCACTAGCACAGAAGCTTTGTGAGAGCAGAGGCTTTTATTTACTGCTGAATCCTAATACGTAAAGTAGCCCTTGGTGAACAGCGGATGCTCAAAAATGTTGGAGGAAGGAAGGAAGGAAGGGAGGGACCCCTAGACCTCACAGACAAGCATTCTTCCAACCATGTCTACATATAGAAGGGGAAAGAGTGAGATCTGCTCAGAATCTCTATCAGAAAATCACTGGGCAAGCCTGGTAGGAAATCCTTAATGCAAATCCAGCCATGGGCATTTTCCCTCTGGCAATGACATGTCCCAGATCTCTCTCCAGCCACTCCTAGGGGTATAATGCCAAACAGATAAATAAGTTCACAAACCAACTCGCTGCTAATGTCCAGGACTCAGACTTACATTGTCCTCCCCCCCTCCTCCCCCTTCCTCAGCCCCCAGCACCCCCACAGCCAGCTGACCCACCCACAGTCCCAGGCACCAGCCCCTGGCAAAGCCTCCTTTCTTACTGCTGTCCCTTCCTATCACCTCCTCTCAGGTGGCCAGTCCATGGCCTCCAGCCCTAAGTGATGGCGGAAAGGACTGTTTCCGGGACAACTTGAATACACACCTCCTCTCACTGCCCGTCTGGGTGCCTGGTGCACAGTAGTGCTCAAGGCATCTGACCAAGATTCTCACCTTAAAAAAAAAAAAACAGTCAACACCCATCACAGGAGAGCTGCTGATTTCTAAATTTAGTGCCCATGCCTCCTCTATGATCTGTGACCCAGAGAAAAGCCAGAGGCGCGATCTCTACTATGACATCTGCCATGGGTCCGAAAGGAAAATCGGGGTAAATTGGGAACTGGCTTTACTACCTGAAGCTTATCCTGATCAAAGAAAGAGGCCAGACTTCTTGTTAAATGGATGCCTAAAAGGGACTTTGGAAAGAACAGCATGCCTGCTGGGAATTAGGGCAGATTTGTGATGTCTTAAAGTTGGAGAAAGAATTAGCAGGAATGGCAAATGTATGTCACCTCAAACATCAAACCCAGATCAATTGGTAGTGGATGACTAAAGCCCTGTGTTAAGAAGGATTCAGTGCCTGAATTCAAACCTAAGAGTGCTGTGATCAATTAGTGACGTCTGCCACAGGCACAAGGGTGAGGAGATCACATATTTCCGACCCATATTTGTGAACTAGAAGGAAGGGGTAAGTGGTCCTTGGGCATGGCTCCCAGACTCTTTTTATCTCCATGGCTCACCTGCCAGATGAGTGTCCCCCAAATTGTGAGCAATTCCCAGTGTGCTAACTAAAATGCCACCCCTTTCTGCCCTACTCAAGAGAGCATCTCAGAATGCAAGCCAGCGAAAGCACCATGAATCTGCGGTAATTTACCGAACAAAGTAAATCATCTGCAAAAGCCGGCATTTTAATATTACTAACAAGTTACGTGCATCCCATCTCACAGTGGATCATACATCACAAGGAGACAAATGGGAACCACGGATCTAAGATGTCCTGCCTTGCATAGACACAGCAAGCCAAAGCACGGCCACCTGAGCAGCTCCTGTCTGCAGCCCAGACCCTGCCTCAAGCTCCTCAACAGACAGACAACCTCCCCCAGGCAATCAGGACAGACAGGTCAGATGAAACTCGACCAGCAATGCTGCCCTGCAGTGTTAAATAACCTTTAAGGGCTGGACCACAGCCCTGGTCACTGAGGTTATAGGGGTGAATCTGGTCTTGCCCTGTTCCAGCATCTGGTGGGTGCCAGCATTCCTTGGCTTGTGACCATATCACTCCAACCTTCAAAGCCAGCACCTTCAAATCTCTCTCTCTGCTCCATCCTCCTATTGCCTTCTCCTCCGTGAAGCGTCAAATCTCTCTCTGCCTTTCTCTTACAAGGATATATATGACTTCACTTAGGACCTTCCTGGAAATTCCAAGAGAATCTCATCTCAAAATCCTTAATTTAATTATACCTGCAAAGATTCTTTTTTCCTTAGAAGGTAACATTTACAGGTTCCGGCGGGGGGAGGACATGTTATTTTGGGGGGGGTGGCGGTGGATGGAGGTGAAGGTGGCATTATGCTGCCTATCACAGAAGGTAAAACCAAATGTCACTGTACTTCAGTGTAAACATAATTTTTTTTCCCTTGATAAGGAATCTCAAACAGATGGGGAAGCATTTTCTGGCAGGAGGAACCTCCTTTTGGATCACAAAGTCAAACATCTATTCTCCTGGAAAAAGTCAATTCTCAAGGGAGTAAGAAACAAAGGAGGAAAAAAGGGAGGATATTCTCACATAACCACCAGATGGGCAGCGTGACTGGGGTGTAGGGAAGGGGAAAAATCTAGAAGGGACACTTCCAGAGGACCTACAACATGCTGGGCAGCCTGCTAGGTGCTTTATTTGCAGTTACACCTCTTATCCTTATGGGTGTGCATCCACTTCTCTACTTAACAGAAGGAAACTCAGCCCTGTAAAGGCAAATGGCTTCCCCAGATCCCACAGCTCATAAATGGCAGAGTCAGGATTTGAACAGACATGCTCTGTCTGCAACTAAAAGTCACCACAGTATATCTTGTCTCTGGTGATGCAAGTGATTATCATAAGGGTAATTGTGGAATCCAATCCTGGAAGCAGTGCCGTGACCGTGACCGTGACCGTGCAGGCATCACCCGCTATGGGCACCCTGGACTAGAAGGCAGGGCTTTTGCTACTGACTCGGTAAGGATCCCTTTAACCCTCTCTGGACTTCAGTATTTTTGTTATAAAGTTAACATAATATGAGCCCTCTGCTTATCTTGTGTAAATAGCTATCATTCGCTGACTGTCTTGACAGCACTAGTTGGTACCATTCTTCCCATTCCCACAGGCAACTGAGGCCTGGGGAGGGCAAACAGCCCTGGCAAGGTTACCATCCTGGTGGAGCCAGGATTATATGGAGCCCTCCCCAACTCCAAATCCCATGACACAAGGAGAGGATGCATTTTTGATCCTCTGCGTAGATACTGTGCGGTTCCTTGGAAACTCTTTAGAAAAAGCCAGTAAAGTGGGCTTTTCTTGCTGCAGCCTTCAGAAGAAAGTAAGCTGTGGAAGTGGTCTTGGGAGAAAGAAGGAATCTTCCATCAGCAACCCCAAAGCAGATCCCGCCCAGCCTCCAGAGAATGCTGGGAGCAAGAATGAGATCACACCCATAAAATACTCTGCCTTCCCTGGAAGAAGGATGATGTGAAACTGTGAGCCCCTCATCCCTACTCCAGGGCTGGGCGGGGCACAGATTAGGAAACCAGGCCCTGGGGACCACCTGCAGCCCTGGGCAGTGTTCACTGACTGAGCAAAGCCCCAGTGCCCTGCAGACATGAATGCACCTCCCTAAACACTTGATTTACTCCCAGGGGATAACTCAGACAGTGGGAAGATTACAGCTCAGTGTTTTCTATCATTGTGAATTATTATTGTTTAGAGTAAATCTGTCTAAACTCATCATAACAGAATGAGTCTGACTGGCCAAATGCTTCTTACAGAATTATTAGTAGAAATTTTAATGGCTAAATGAGGGTGAAGGTCTCAGAGATCTTGTTTCGACAAGATGGGCTCCCCAGTACCCATTACCTGAGAGTTGCGGACATATCGCAAATTGATGGCACTCTGAGCCAGCATTAGGTGCACCTGTTACCAAGGGTCCAGACTCTCTTACTTCCACTGACATTAGACCACTCTAAGAAGAAAGGATGGAAACATCTCACATTCTCTAGGGGGTTGACTGTGTTCATGTCAATGGTCACATTCTAGAACTTAATAATCCCCTCGGAATATGCTCTGGCTGGGAAGCCACTTGAAGGAACAGCTGCTGTTTGGAGGAATGTCTCAACAAAAGTGGTCTTGCTACACTCCCTTCTTACTGAAGCAGAACTGAGAGTTGTACAAACCCAGCTTTGTAAACCCTCAGTTCCATTTCAGACCTGTCTGCTATCCTACCCAATTAATTGTAGATCAACATCAAATCTTCAAAGTTAAACTTCAAAAAACATAAGAAATTGGCTGGGACAAGAAACCCACTGGAATCCAAATAAATGGGTGCTTCACTCTTCCTAGGTTTAGAAGGCTTGCAGAGAATGCTTAGGTCTAAAGTTTTAGCTCTGGTGATTTTGGTGCCCTTGAGGATGAGGCTGGGAGTAAAGGTGAAGTTAGGACACTCCAATTTCTCCAAATTCTACTCCAAAGGAGGATCTAAATCTCCAAGCCCTTCCCTTTTTCTTTTTTTAACTTGTTATTGTGCAATGATTATGGACCCACAAAAAGTTGCAAAAATAGTACAGAAGTGGTCCCCCATACCCATCACCCAGCTTCCCCCAGTGGAGACATCTCACATAACCATAGTGAATTATCAAAACCAGGAAATTGATCAGCACAATCTTACTCAGATTTCACCAGAAAGCCCGATCCCCTTTTGCAGTGTCCTTTGTCCATTTTTAGCTACCCAGCATTTTTTCCCTAATAGCAACTTGATTTCCGATTGGGGCATCATCTTTCTTCCATTGCGTGTAGTATAGTGGGAGGATAATTTTAGATGGTGCCCTTCTGAAAATAAACGAGAGTGACCTTTCTCCCTGTCCCAGAACAAACAAGGGGACTACAGGATATCTTAGCAATTCTGTTCCACTACAAGATGTTAACTATGCTGCCAGCTTACTACATACATTATTGAGCAAAATCTTATTCCATCACATGTCTAAACCTGGTCAGCATCCTTCTCCTTGGTTCTGTTACATCCTGAGAGTCTTCAACATCCTTCTATCAATTACCTTCTGTCTGGTTAGCCAGAATCAGTTTCCATTGCTTGTATATAAAAGAATGCAGACTGAGTCACCTATGATTACTATCAACTGGGAATGACCTGACTGGGGTCATGCTCATTCAAGAAGATCTCAGTGAACCTTGACATAGACTCATGGGCAGATGCTACTGAGGCCCCACCCTACATCCCTGGCCCATCTGGGTTTACTAGCAATCATGCAGACAGTCTCCATACCCCTCAAGAGCCTGCATCTTTCTTCTTTGCCCGAGGGCTCTCTCCAGCACCAGGAAGTATGCTTGGCCCCAAGGAGGTACAACCTAGAAGTGTGGGGGAGTTAACACCCCTGGGGACAAGCATAACCAGTGAAAGGAAGACAAGGGTCAGTGAGTCGATGCCCCAGTCCCTCGATCTTCATGGGAGCAGTTTTGAGGCATGTCCCCCACCCAGATTCTCAGATGGTCCCCAGCAGGGTTATGATCCAGGGACCCACAGCGAGAACTGCTCATTTTCACCAGCTCTTGGCTTTCTCATCTCTCCTCAGCATTGTCTCCAGCTCTTGGCTTTCTCATCTCTCCTCAGCATTGTCCCCTCTGCTCCCTGGAATCACCTCCCAAATAAACTACCTGCACAGTAAGTCCCTGTCTCAGAGTCAGCTTCTGGGTACACCTGAACTCAAGACTAAAAACACAGAAAAGACTTTTACAGCCTACCTAAATGAAGGAAGAGAAAATCTGACAGAGCCTTTAGGCTTCTTTGTGGAAGGCTGTGTTTGAGCACCTGAAACGTGGCTAGTGCTACAAGCTGAACTGATAATATTTTGAATATACTAGGTTAAATAAAATACAGTGTTAATATTACTCTCACCTGTTGGATTTTTACCTTGATTAAATACGGCTACTAGAACATTTAACAATACATACATGGCTTGAATATATTTCTATCAGCACAGGCGGGAGGAATGTGTCAGGTCTAACAGTTGGGATGTTATTGCTACTATCATTGATGCTGTTAGCATGATAAACTGAATGGACCAGAGGACTCTAAAGACTGCCACGATTATTTATATGTCTAACTGAGGAACTCCCAGGGTAACAGTAACTCACAGATTAAAAATTACTTTTACTCAGTGCAAGAACAGGATTAGGAAGGGGTACTCTCATATGCTGATGGTGGCTTTGTCGCTTGGTCAGACTCTTCTGTAAAGCATTTTAGCAATATGTTCATCATCCCTCTTAATACAATAATTCCATCATCAGAAATCTAAGCCAGGCAACTCATCCTAACAAAGGAAAATGATATGCACAAAGATGTTCACTTCATTGTTGTTTATCACCTAAGTGACCAATAAAGGTCAAGTGATTAAATTTTAAAAAGATAGATTTCTGTGGATTAAAAAGCAGGCAATCCTTAAAAATGATGGTTATAATGATCAGGTAATGATATGGAGACAATTTTGACGCCACGCTATGTGAAAGCAAAGATATAAAACTGATCTACAGCATAAATAAATATGTAAAAAAGACGAGAAGGAAATGGATCAAGATGTAAACTGTGGTTATCTTGAGGGTGTTAGGACAAGGATGATTTAATGTTTTTCTCTATTTCCCAAGTTCATTTTACAGGCATTCTCTGCTTTAATGAAGAACAAAGAAAATGACCATCTTCTTTAATATGTGAGCTGCTAAAAGCATGGACTACAGTATCCTTCTATTTTGCCAAATTTATGTTATAAAATCTATCTTTTCCTCTGACAAAAAGAAACAAAGGTAAATCTAGTTCAAGGTGCTTCTGAAACAAGCAGGCCAACAAGAGGAGGACATTTTAATGCAGCCTTTAAGCACAGAAGAACAACTTGGTTTATAAAGAGCAAGTCACACCTGACAATGGCAGCAATGTCTTTTCCTGATTGACCAAAACAAGCAGGTGGCCCAGGAGACTGAAGCCGAGATGAGAGAGTGAGACTTCAGAGAAGACATTGACGTGGCCTCTACCCAAATCTTCCTTGAAAAATTAACCAAATTGGCTGGAATATCAGCTCCCATCATTCACAAGGACCATAAGCTTTATTTACAGGGGCTTATCTCTCAAGCCATTTGTGGAGCTTCAGCAAGTCTCGAACGTGAGCCATGAAGGTGCTTGGACGAGGATAACAGAGAACTGGGTAAGATGGAAACACCCACCAGGAGACGGTAAACAACAGAACTGATGATAAAATGCAGTTTCTTTTCTTGAGCGAAAGGCTCCAGTTAGTGCACAGGCTACAGAGAGGTTGGAGTTAGGCCTAGAGAACGTGTTAACATCTTTAGTAACTATCTGGGAAAAGGTGTAAACGGAACATTAATTCACAAGGAATAAATCAGCAAGGACCAGAAGGCTAGAGGAATAACAGGAAAGGATGGCTAGGAGCAAAACCAGGAGAAAAGGAACACAGTGAGATGGAGTATGAATGACAGGTCTGGTCTAGGGTGAAATGAACAAGGCACTCATCTCAGGCACAAAATTTCAGGAGGTGCCCAAAGGCTCAGTAATCAAGAGAAATAATAGCATGATGTAATAGTCTTAAAAAAAAAATCTAAGTTAATGCAAAAAAAAAACACTGACTTTTTTTTTTAACCTTGATTACTGGGGGGTTTGGCATCCTCTTAAATTTTGTGCCCAAAGCCTCACTCACCTAATTTTAATGCTGAAAGACACTCAGGAGAGAGGAGGGGTTCTGTGTGAATGATAAGGTATAAGAGCAAAGGCCAGCGGGAGAGCTAAGGGTGGAAAGAGCAGGGCATGTACTGAGTGGGGTAAGCCCTGGACATTCCAGAATAAGGGCCGAGGACCATCGAGGAAGCTGTGAGAGGCTCTGGGGAGGTGACCAATGGAAGCATATTGGGCAGCTTGTTAGCCAAAAGATGGCAGCAACTTGGAGGGAGTTCAGAGAGCCAGGGAAAGCAGTCAAAATGTGAAGCATGACTGAGTTTGGAAGTGGAAGGGAAAACATGCCCCAGCTGATAAAAGGAAAAAAAAAAACACGACAATCTGGAGAAGGTACATGGGAGAGACAAGGAGCCTTGGTTGCAGTAACTGCTAAAAGCTGACGCAGTCCATAACCATAGGAGCTGGATGAGACAAAAGCCTTTGGAGGCGAATATCCCAAAGAAGGACAGGAATTCAAAATCTGGGTCCTTAATTTTACTGATTTATCTCATCCCTTAGTTGCCCAAGTATTCCCTGAAATTCTTAAAGATTTATGAAACAAAGAGGCCAAGAATTTAAGCTCAAAGAGGTACAAAATGCTACAGTGGAAGGAACAGAGCATCAAGTCAAGAGACTGGGTTCTAGCTTGGTTCTGCCCCAACCAACACTGTTCTCCAAGAAGTCACTTGATTTCTCTCCAAGTCTCCAATATTGCAGCAAAAAGGAGGTGGGGGAGAGGAGTTAAAACCATTTGTCTCTTATTCTATCACCAGGTTGATCTAAGAGTTATTAAGTGTTCATATGAACAGGGAATAAGCATGGAAACCAGAGATTGGATGTTATAATGGGGTGACCCACGCACTTGTTGACAACTCACAAGTGGAATGTAATGCCACAAGCACCAACTGATAAGCCTTCAGGATCTGGGGAGGGGAATACAGAGTTGGCCAGGAGGCCTGGGTGTTTCTCTGGCCCTCGGAGAATTCTACAACTGGGAACTCCCCAAGGCAGCAATGGGCAGACAAAGCCTAACTGTGGATTGTGTGGACCCCTGAATTATTCTTCTAGTGATGAGGATGAAGGCTTAACTTTGAATTCCCTGAGGCTCACTCTTCACTCCTCTCTGTCCCGCCATCCCCATTCCCAGCCCCAAGGTTGGCCCCCTTACAGACATCAAGGTCTCCTCAGAATCTGTTGGGAAAGGACAAGGCAAAGAGGTGAAACAGGAAGCAAGCACTGCTCCAGAGAACAATTCAAGGGGTTTTGGTGGTGTCGTAAGTAAGTTATAACCAAGGAGCCAGAAAGGACTGATCCTACCATTTACCCCTGCTCCCCACAGGGCGCCCATTTAGAGAATCTCATGCAAGAAAGAGTGGGCAGAGGGGAAGCAGGCATCATGTGGTTAATCACTGAGCCAGCAGCCAACTGCCCCGAGTGGAGAGTTCTGGTAAACCTTAGATAGTCCAAACAGAGCTTACTACTCCACCCTCTGTGAATTGAGTAGGCCTTGGCTAACTTACCTACCTGAGAGCAGGCAGAAGCAGGTAGAAGAGAAAAAGACACCCAGCCAGGATTATGTCAGAGAAGGTCATAAGGAAGAGTACACCACATAGGTACTGACTTTTGAGGCACAAGAAACTTGCCCACTAGCAAAACACGACCCCATGAATGAATGCCCAGGGATCTCTCCTATCAGGTTAGAAAATCCTCCTGGCTTGGGATAGTTGCTGGCAAGGGGAAGAGGAGATGGGAGATCCCCACCCACCAGCACAAGGACCTGCCCAGGACCACAGTGATCTCTGGGGCCAGCTTCAGGACAGCATCTCCCTTGGTCCTATGCAACAGAATTATTGATGGATGGGGAGAGGATGCTAACAGAGGAAGCCAGAGTAGTTCTTCATGATGTTCTCTGGATACGAGGCATTCAGGAAGATGCTTCCAACTTCTCATGAGCTGCTAGACCTGAATTAAGCATCTCTAGTTAGGTATACCAAAAAAAAAAAAAAAATCTTTCTATAAATAGACCACCCGGTAAGGACAAAGCAAAAAGAAACTTGGGGAATAAAGAACTGGCGTAAAGTCTACCAAAAGAAACTGCCATTCCCCCAACACCTCCCCAGGAAGATGCCACCAATAACTGCATTTCCATCAGCATCCTTCAGTCAGCTGAGGGATATTCCAACACCTGCCTGAGGATTACCTTCCAGAATCCCACAGCCCTTCAAAGCCTGTCTACACTGGCTCAAAGGTCCTGCTGCACAAAGTTATAACCACCTTCCAGTCACAGTTGATGGAGAGCCTTTTAATGGTCCCCGGTGTATCTCTCACGGTCTTTGCTGATGATACTAAAAGCAATAGCTACCTACTAGTAAGTGTCTACTGGGCACAGACTAAGAACTTCACAGAGATCAATACATTTAATCCTCACAACAACCCCACATTATAGACATTACAACTCTACAGATAAGGAATACTGACGTTCAAGGAAGTTAGGGAATACGATGGTCAGTTTTATGTGTCAATTTGGTTAGTACCTACTCATTCAGTCGCTCCTCAGTCTACGTTTTGGTTGAAGGAATTTCATACATGTTGTTAACATCTACAATCAGTTGGCTTTAAGTAAAGGAGATTCTTCAATAATGAGGGTGGTCCTGGTTCAATTGGTTGAAAGGCCATAAGAGAAAAACCTGGGGTGTCTCAGAGAAGAAGAAACTGTTTCAAGACTGTAGCATTAACTCCTGCCCGAGTTTCCTGCCAACCAGTCTGCCCTACAGATTTCATTCAGACTTGCCAGCCTCCACTATCACATGAGCCAATTATTTAAAATAATTATATATGTGTATATATATACATGCACACATATATATACAGGGGCCCCCAACCCCCGGGCCGCAGACCGCTACTGGTCCGCAGCCTGTTAGGAACCAGGCCGCACAGCGGGAGGTGAGCGGCAGGTGGGCCAGCAAAGCTTCATCTCCTGCTCCCCATCGCTCACATTACCGCCTGAACCATCCCCCACCCCGTCTGTGAAAAAACTGTCTTCCACAAAACTGGTCCCTGGTGCCAAAAAGGTTGGGGATTATATGCACTCACTTATACACAGAAATTGACCCTTGAACAGCTCAAGGGTTATGGTGCCAACCCTCTGCACAGTCAAAAATCCCCATACAACTTATAGTTGGCCCTCCACATACATGATTCTGTATTCACAGATTTGACCAGCTGTGGATCATGTAGTACTACGGTATCTACTACTGAAAAAAATCCAAGTATAAGTGGACCCTTGCAGTTCAAACTCATGCTGTTCAAGGATGAATAGAGAGAGAGAGAGAGAGAGACAGATCTCCTAGTGGTGTGGGAAGGCAGACTAGAGTGTGATTTTTCTGATTCGAAAGAGTGATGAAAAGATGGGGCAGCTTTAATACTGCCCATGAGTTAAAGAGGTAGAAAGACCTTAGATTATACAAAGACAGAAACCTCCTCCCTTCTTTGCGTCAAAAGCCCATCTCACCATGACAGTCTTCCACTCTCTATAAAACCACTGGGAGGTAAATCATAGGAGACAGTGATTTTCAAAGGTTCCAAGTCTTCAGTGGTCAGCCCATAAGTCTTTCCCACGAGAAGGTGAGGGATGCAGGCATGTGGAAATCCATCCACAGCCTCCCTTCCCCCATGGGGCCCCCACCTAACCAGAGAAAAGGGGCTCCATCCCATTTAAGAGTCAAAGTACAGACAGAGATTCTAGATGCATCCCAGAGGCCCTGAACTCCATGCCATGGGACACCAATGGACAATTCTAGACTACAGACACACTTCCTATATACTTGGCTACTGACTTAGGTTTGCTGTGCTACTGAAATTCCTCCCCAGTCTAGCCTGCCTCCTATAATGGACCCTCTCCTTCCCCAGCTAGCCAGATATCTGGAGGAACACGCCTAGCCTGCCTCCAATAGAATATCTTAGCTACAAATAACACTAACTTAGGATCACTGGTTTCAACGAGACAAGGTTTGATGAGAGGTGTATGACACATATCCATCTTTAACACTGAAAGATGACGACTTTTTGTTGCATGCAGGTGTGTCAAGGAGAACTGTTGCATGAGATCCTTTCCAGCTCAGACATGGGTAGGTTACAGTTTATATGTAAAAGGTATTTCTCATCTCCTTTTGAAATCCATTCTATTGTTTCTAATGAAGATGTGCGTTTCCTTAGAACAATCTTTGTCTTCCCTATTGCAACCTGAGATAGTGTCTCCATAATGTTTGGTCACTTATTCCTTCCTTAACAGTCTTTCACGAGGATGAAAATTAGATCTGCTGGCTTCCCACTCTGCCATCAGCACCATGTTTTGACTTTGGCTGAGTTGCCCTTGACATTCTCATGCTGTTACCGCTTCCCAGGTATCAACACAGAAATTCAGTTGTTTTGAGCTGTGTGTGTGTGTGCGCGCACGCGTGCGTGCTCATTTACTGGTTGACTGTCCTCTCCCAGCCCTTTCTGAAGTCTGAGGCCCTGCATCTCCATACTGTACTGTCTCCTCATTCCCATGGCCAGCTCCATGCAGGGCAGGAAACTGGGATGCTGCAGAGTGAGGATAAAGCATTCCTAAACAGCTCATGGGCACTGGCAGGGAGATGAGAAGAGAACATGGCAGGAGAGTTATCCACCTGGAGGGGCTACGAGGCCAGAGCCAAGGGGTCAATTCCTGACTCACTTGCCCTTTTATGTTTAGAACACAATGTGTCTGTAACCTTACGCTGCTTCATCAGGTTGGGCTACTGCTTAGGCTGGGAGAACTGCTGGTTCTCACTCGACTCAATGGCAAGGCTGAAGTTTTCAAGTCCTGGCACTCTGGATGGACTGATGTCTCAATAGACACTAGCCAAGAGAAGACTGTGCAAGGGCTCTGATTACTAAGACTTCATTGGTCTTCCCAAATGACTAGGAAGGATCATCATATATAATTCAAACTGAGCTACACTTAGAATGAGAAAGCACATTGCAGTGAGGCAGTGGAAGGGATGGTTACCACAGCTCCCCCAGTGTATGCTGGACATTGCCAGGTCCAGGCAACCGCCGGGGCTCTTCTGGGTGCTAGTGAGTGTTGTCCTGACCGTCCACTCTTAATGCCTCAGAAACGTCCACCCAGAATGAGGGAACCGTTCAAGGCGGGGCAGCTGACTCAGTCACTGCTGCCTTAGAGCCAGAGGGCTGGGCTTGGGAGAGGCCTTAGCGATGAGGTGGCCCAAGCATTTGGCTCACTCTGAGTCACGGAAATGGGGATCAGAGAAAGCAGTGACCGCTCAGGCCACACAGCCACTCGGTACCAGAGGCAGGAGGAGGACCCACACCTCCCTAAACTGGTCTGATACTCTTCCACCAGCCCTGACACACTACTGCTTCCCTGGGTCTGCATCTATCTTTCTGTAAAATGAGAGCAGGGCTGTATCTTTGCCCTGTGGTTCATACAGAGGTTGAATAAAAATAACTCCATCAAGTACTTTATGTTCATCAAAAGAAAGGGACCTCATGAGTGGAAATACACACACACACACACACACACACACACACACACACACATACACACACACGTGCACGCATGCTGAAGCAATGCCTTCCTCCCACCTTGGAGAGCCCTAAAAACATGTCAGCGGGGCTTCCCTGGTGGCGCAGCGGTTGAGAATCCACCTGCCGATGCAGGAGACGCGGGTTCATGCCCCGGTCCGGGAAGATCCCACATGCCGCGGAGCGGCTGGGCCCGTGAGCCATGGCCACTGGGCCTGCGCGTCCGGAGCCTGTGCTCCACAACGGGAGAGGCCACAACAGTGAGAGGCCCGCGTACCGCAAACAAAAAAAACCAAAAAAACAAAAACATGTCAGTGGCCACTTTTTGCCCACGTGGTTGTCACTGCACCAAGGGCTTCCCACATGGAATCCCAGCTAATGCTCTCAAAACGGTATCAAGTCAGCGCTATACATTTACATTACAAATGAGGACAAATGAGGTTCAGAGTCTAAGGGACTTGCCCAAGACACACATCAAGTGTCAGGTCTGGGACTCCAGGTCCAGTCTCAGCCCAGAGCTTGTGCCCCCAGGCACAGCTTCCCGCAGCCCCCATCTCAACCCTTCAGCCTTTGCTGGTGTGTGTAGATGCATACGATTAAGGATTCTGTCGCTAAGATGACATGTTTCATTTGAGTGCATCCCAGCTTCCACACTGATTTCAGCCGTGTCCCTCAAGGCCTTTGAAATGCCCCACAGTGCGGAACCCGTGATTAAGAACTGATGCCACCGCCGACAGAAGAAGCTTAGCTTGGCTACTGCCAAGCCTCTCATACCTGATGCTTCCTGGACAAAGCCAGGCTGGAAACACCCACAGAGGGAGCTGAGAGGAGCTGAGAAACTGAGAAGGCCTGGCTTGTGTCTTTCTTACACTCATTCACATTTTATAAATGCAGCCTTTGCCCCTTTGCCATGGAGTCCCAGGGAAAGTGGATTAAATTCTGAATGAACCAGATGAAATGTGAAAGCAAGCAACGTGAAAAGAGGAAAGGAAGCAAGAAAGAAAAATAAGCTTTGCAGAGTATTGGAAAAGCTAAAGACATGGGTCTATTGAATGACATGGAAAGATGTTTAAGAAATATTAAGTGGGGCTTCCCTGGTGGCGCAGTGGTTGAAAGTCCGCCTGCTGATGCAAGGGACACAGGTTCGTGCCCCGGTCCGGGAAGATCCCACATGCTGCGGAGCGTCTGGGCCCGTGAGCCATGGCCGTTGAGCCTGCACATCTGGAGCCTGTGCTCCGCAACGGGAGAGGCCACAACAGTGAGAGGCCCACGTACCGCAAAAAAAAAAAAAAAAAAAAAAAAAAAAAAAAAAATTAAGTGGAAAAAATAGGTCAAAAAAACTGTATGGACTTCCGGGTAAGATGGCGGAAGAGTAAGACGCAGAGATCACCTTCCTCCCCACGGATACACCAGAAATACAGCTACACGTGGAACAACTCCTAGAGAACACCTACTGAAGGCTGGCAGAAGACCCCAGACCTCCCAAAAGGCAAGAAACTCCCCACATACCTGGGTAGGGCAAAGCGGAGAGATTCCCGCACAGAGGAGCGGTGCCGAGCGGCACTCACCAGCCCGAGAGGCTTGTCTGCTCGCCCGCCGGGGCGGGCGGTGCTGGAAGCTGAGGCTCGGGTTTCGGTCAGAGCGCAGGGAGAGGACTGGGGCTGGCGGCGAGAACTCAGCCTGAAGGGGACTAATGTGCCACAGCTAGCCGGAAGGGAGTCCGGGAAAACTCTGGAGCTGCCGAAGAGGCAAGAGACTTTTTCTTCCCTCTTGGTTCCCTGGTGCGCGAGGAGAGGAGATTAAGAGCGCTGCTTAAAGGGGCTCCACAGACGGGTGCGAGTCACGACTGAAAGCGCGGAGCCCAGTGACAGGCGTGGGACGCAGGGGCTGCTGCTGCCGCCGCCAAGAAGCCTGTGTGCAAGCGCAGGTCACTGTCCACACCGCCCCTCCGAGAGCCTGTGCAGCCCGCCACTGCTGGGGTCCCGGGATCCAGGGGCGGCTTCCCTGGGAGAGCGCACGGCGCGCCTCCGGCTGGTGCAACGTCACGCCGAACTCTGCTGCTGCAGGCTCGCCCCGCACTCCGTGCCCCTCCCTCCCGCCCGGCCTGAGTGAGCCAGAGTCCCCGAAGAGGCTGCTCCTTTAACCCTGTCCTGTCTGAGCGAAGAGCAGACGCCCTCCGCCGACCTACACGCAGAGGCGGGGCCAAATCCAAAGCTGAGACCCAGGAGCTGTGAGAACAAAGAAGAGAAAGGGAAACCTCTCCCAGCAGCCTCAGAAGCTGCGGAATAAAGCTCCACAATCGACTTGATGTACCCTGCATCTGTGGAATACATGAATAGACAACAAATCATCCCAAATTGAGGAGCCAGGAGTCAGTGCTGTGCCTCTGAGGTGGGAGAGCCAACTTCAGGACACTGGTCCACAAGAGACCTCCCAGCTCCACATAATATCAAACGGCAAAAATCTTCCAGAGATCTCCATCTCAACACCAGCACCCAGCTTCACTCAACGACCAGCAAGCTACAGTGCTGGACACCCTATGCCAAACAACTAGCAAGACAGGAACACAATGCCACCCATTAGCAGAGAGGTGGCCTAAAATCATAAAAAGTCCGCAGACACCCCAAAACACACCACCAGACGTGGACCTGCCCACCAGAAAGACAAGATCCAGCCTCATCCACCAGAACACAGGCACTAGTCCCCTCCACCAGGAAGCCTACACAACCCACTAAACCAACCTTAGCCACTGGGGAAAGACACCAAAAACAACGGGAGCTACGAACCTGCAGCCTGCAAAAAGGAGACCCCAAACACAGTAACATAAGCAAAATGAGAAGACAGAAAAACACACAGCAGGAGAAGGAGCAAGACAAAAACCCACCAGACCTAACAAATGAAGAGGTAATAGGCAGTCTACCTGAAAAAGAATTCAGAATAATGATGGTAAAGATGATCCAAGATTCTATTTCCCAGATCCAAAATCTTGGAAATAGAATAGACAAAATGCAAGAAACAGTTAACAAGGACCTAGAAGAACTAAAGATGAATCAAGCATCGATTAAAAACACAATAAAGGAAATAAAAAATACTCTAGATGGGATCAATAGCAGAATAACTGAGGCAGAAGAACGGATAAGTGAGGTGGAAGATAAAATAGTGGAAATAACTGCTGCAGAGCAAAATAAAGAAAAAAGAATGAAAAGAACAGAGGACAGTCTCAGAGACCTCTGGGACAAAATTAAACGCACCAACATTCGAATTATAGGGGTTCCAGAAGAAGAAGAGAAAAAGAAAGGGACTGAGAAAATATTTGAAGAGATTATAGTTGAAAACTTCCCTAATATGGGAAAGGAAATAGTTAATCAAGTCCAGGAGGCACAGAGAGTCCCATACAGAATAAATCCAAGGAGAAATACGCCAAGACACATATTAATCAAACTGTCAAAAATTAAACACAAAGAAATCATCTTAAAAGCAGCAAGGCAAAAACAACAAATAACACACAAGGGAATCCCCATCAGGATAACAGCTGATCTCTCAGCAGAAACTCTACAAGCCAGAAGGGAGTGGCAGGACATAATTAAAGTGATGAAGGAGAAAAACCTGCAACCAAGATTACTCTACCCAGCAAGGATCTCATTCAGATTTGATGGAGAAATTAAAACGTTTACAGACAAGCAAAAGCTGAGAGAGTTCAGCACCACCAAACCAGCTTTACAACAAATGCTAAAGGAACTTCTCTAGGCAAGAAACACAACAGAAGGAAAAGACCTACAATAACGAACCCAAAACAATTAAGAAAATGGGAATAGGAACATACATATCGATAATTACCTTAAATGTAAATGGACTAAATGCTCCCACCAAAAGACACAGATTGGCTGAATGGATACAAAAACAAGACCCATATATATGCTGTCTACAAGAGACCACTTCAGACCTAGAGACACATACAGACTGAAAGTAAGGGGATGGAAAAAGATATTCCATGCAAATGGAAACCAAAAGAAAGCTGGAGTAGCAATTCTCATATCAGACAAAATAGACTTTAAAATAAAGACTACTAGAAAAGACAAAGAAGGACACTACATAATGATCAAGGGATCGATCCAAGAAGAAGATATAACGATTGTAAATATTTATGCACCCAACATAGGAGCACCTCAATACATAAGGCAAATACTAACAGCCATAAAAGGAGAAATCGACAGTAACACAATCATAGTAGGGGACTTTAACACCCCACTTTCACCAATGGACAGATCATCCAAAATGAAAATAAATAAGGAAACACAAGCTTTAAATGATACATTAAACAAGATGGACTTAATTGATATTTATAGGACATTCCATCCAAAAACAACAGAATACACATTTTTCTCAAGTGCTCATGGAACATTCTCCAGGATAGATCATATCTTGGGTCACAAATCAAGCCTTGGTAAATTTAAGAAAATTGAAATTGTATCAAGTATCTTTTCCGACCACAATGCTATGAGACTAGATATCAATTACAGGAAAAGAGCTGTAAAAAATACAAACACATGGAGGCTAAACAATACACTACTTAATAACGAAGTGATCACTGAAGAAATCAAAGAGGAAATTAAAAAATACCTAGAAACAAATGACAATGGAGACACGACGACCCAAAACCTATGGGATGCAGCAAAAGCAGTTCTAAGAGGGAAGTTTATAGCAATACAATCCCACCTTAAGAAACAGGAAACATCTTGAATAAACAGCCTAACCTTGCACCTAAAGCAATTAGAGAAAGAAGAACAAGAACATCCCAAAGTTAGCAGAAGGAAAGAAATCATAAAAATCAGATCAGAAATAAATGAAAAAGAAATGAAGGAAACGATAGCAAAGATCAATAAAACTAAAAGCTGGTTCTTTGAGAAGATAAACAAAATTGATAAACCATTAGCCAGACTCATCAAGAAAAAAAGGGAGAAGACTCAAATCAATAGAATTAGAAATGAAAAAGGAGAAGTAACAACTGACACTGCAGAAATACAAAAGATCATGAGAGATTACTATAAGCAACTCTATGCCAATAAAATGGACAACCTGGAAGAAATGGACAAATTCTTAGAAATGCACAACCTGCCAAGACTGAATCAGGAAGAAATAGAAAATATGAACAGACCAATCACAAGCACTGAAATTGAAACTGTGATAAAAAATCTTCCAACAAACAAAAGCCCAGGACCAGATGGCTTCACAGGCGAATTCTATCAAGCATTTAGAGAAGAGCTAACACCTATCCTTCTCAAACTCTTCCAAAATATAGCAGAGGGAGGAGCACTCCCAAACTCATTCTATGAGGCCACCATCACCTTGATACCAAAACCAGACAAGGATGTCACAAAGAAAGAAAACTACAGGCCAATATCACTGATGAACATAGATGCAAAAATCCTCAACAAAATACTAGCAAACAGAATCCAACAGCACATTAAAAGGATCATACACCATGATCAAGTGGGGTTTATTCCAGGAATGCAAGGATTCTTCAATATACGCAAATCAATCAACGTGATACACCATATTAACAAATTGAAGGAGAAAAACCATATGATCATCTCAATAGATGCAGAGAAAGCTTTCAACAAAATTCAACACCCATTTATGATAAAAACCCTGCAAAAAGTAGGCATAGAGGGAACTTTCCTCAACATAATAAAGGCCATATATGACAAACCCACAGCCAGCATCGTCCTCGATGGTGAAAAACTGAAACCATTTCCACTAAGATCAGGAACAAGATAAGGTTGCCCACTCTCACCACTCTTATTCAACATAGTTTTGGAAGTTTTAGCCACAGCAATCAGAGAAGAAAAGGAAATAAAAGGAATCCAAATCGGAAAAGAAGAAGTAAAGCTGTCACTGTTTGCAGATGACATGATACTATACATAGAGAATCCTAAAGATGCTACCAGAAAACTACTAGAGCTCATCAATGAATTTGGTAAAGTAGCAGGATACAAAATTAATGCACAGAAATCTCTGGCATTCCTATATACTAATGATGAAAAATCTGAAAGTGAAATCAAGGAAACACTCCCATTTACCATTGCAACAAAAAGAATAAAATATCTAGGAATAAACCTACCTAAGGAGACAAAAGACTTGTATGCAGAAAATTATAAGACACTGATGAAAGAAATGAAAGATGATACAAATAGATGGAGAGATGTACCATGTTCTTGGATTGGAAGAATCAACATTGTGAAAATGACTCTACTACCCAAAGCAATCTACAGATTCAATGCAATCCCTATCAAACTACCACTGGCATTTTTCACAGAACTAGAGCAAAAAATTTCACAATTTGTATGGAAACACAAAAGACCCCGAATAGCCAAAGCAATCTTGAGAACAAAAAATGGAGCTGGAGGAATCAGGCTCCCTGACTTCAGACTATACTACAAAGTTACAGTAATCAAGACAGTATGGTACTGGCACAAAAACAGAAAGATAGATCAATGGAACAGGATAGAAAGCCCAGAGATAAACCCACGGACATATGGTCACCTTATCTTTGATAAAGGAGGCAGGAATGTACAGTGGAGAAAGGACAGTCTCTTCAATAAGTGGTGCTGGGAAAACTGGATAGGGACATGTAAAAGTATGAGATTAGATCACTCCCTAACACCATACACAAAAATAAGCTCAAAATGGATTAAAGACCTAAATGTAAGGCCAGACACTATCAAACTCTTAGAGGAAAACATAGGCAGAACACTCTATGACATAAATCACAGCAAGATCCTTTTTGACCCACCTCCTAGAGAAATGGAAATAAAGACAAAAATAAACACATGGGACCTAATGAAACTTCAAAGCTTTTGCACAGCAAAGGAAACCACAAACAAGACCAAAAGACAACCCTCAGAATGGGAGAAAATATTCGCAAATGAAGCAACTGACAAAGGATTAATCTCCAAAATTTATAAGCAGCTCATGCAGCTCAATAACAAAAAAACAAACAACCCAATCCAAAAATGGGCAGAAGACCTAAATAGACATTTCTCCACAGAAGATATACAGACTGCCAACAAACACATGAAAGGATGCTCAACATCTTTACTCATTAGAGAAATGCAAATCAAAACTACAATGAGATATCATCTCACACCAGTCAGAATGGCCATCATCAAAAAACTAGAAACAATAAATGCTGGAGAGGGTGTGGAAAAACGGGAACACTCTTGCACTGCTGGTGGGAATGTGAATTGGTACAGCCACTATGGAGAACGGTATGGAGGTTCCTTAAAAAACTACAAATAGAACTACCATATGACCCAGCAATCCCACTACTGGGCATATACCCTGAGAAAACCATAATTCAAAAAGAGACATGTACCAAAATGTTCATAGCAGCCCTATTTACAATAGCCCGGAGATGGAAACAACCTAAGTGTCCATCATCGGATGAATGGGTAAAGAAGATGTGGCACATATATACAATGGAATATTACTCAGCCATAAAAAGAAACGAAATTGAGCTATTTGTAATGAGGTGGATGGACCTAGAGTCTGTCATACAGAGTGAAGTAAGTCAGAAAGAGAAAGACAAATACTGTATGCTGACACATATATATGGAATTTAAGAAAAAAAATGTCATGAAGAACATAGGGCTAAGACAGGAATAAAGAAAAAAAAACTGTATGGATTGTTCAAGCCTAATTTCATTGAAATATGTGTGTAAAATATAAATGTGAATATAGATATTTAGGTATATAGGTCGGTAGTTACATAGATCTGGGTGTATCTGTGTGTGTGCATGTGTAGTCACATCCAACGGGATTGTCACTGATTTTTTTTTCAGTATTTTCTAGATTTTCCACGATGGAGTTATACTCCCTTTATAAAAATTAAAATATAAAATACAAAATAAAAATAAAGGTGTGAGCCTTCCTGGGGCTACAATGTGGCTGGGATCCCTGGTTTCCAGGGCCTTTGTTGGTCCAGAAAGACTCCAGAGGTGACGACAGCCACCCCATCACACACGACTCTGTCCACAACTTCACAGGCTCCCTGGGGAAAGCCAGGCACAGACAACAACCAGCTTTGAAAGCCGCCCTGGCCCCCCTGACCCAACTAGGGCCCATCCTAGGTCTGCCAAGAGCAATCACAGACACAGGAGCCCGAGTCCATCCACTGACAGATGGACACGTCCACTTGGGAAGAATGGATAAAGTGTGCAGAACCTTCTGGAAGTGGTGAAGTGAAAACATCACATACTCTGAGACCTGAACTCACCAAATAAAGTGCAGTATCATCACTAAGTCCTAGCTGGCAGTGGGAAAGGCCACCTGGGGCACAATAGATCAACTAGGTAGAGAAAGGAAAGCAACTGGGGAACATCCCAAGCATAGACCAGTGGGGGAACCCAATGCAGGGAGAAAGTGACATCCTAGAGATGTGAGGGCAGGCAAGCAGGGGCTGGACCGAGGGGCTAACTATCACAGCATCGGGAGAAACCAACAGCACCCCACAGGCAGAAACCCGGATGGGAAGTGTCCCAAAGTATACTCCAGCCATTCAGAGAAGCCAAGTGTGTGAGTGTGGAAGCATGAGCCACCACCCCTACCTGCCAGGAGTTCAGAGACTACCCTGGAGCTGTGGACACACAGCACAAAAGAAAGTTCATTGCCCATCTCCCTCAACCTTTGACCTCTCGTGATTCAGACCTGCTGATCTTAAAGGAATAACCAATTTATGCAACGCACACTCCTCTCAACTCCCATCTCCCAAGGAATTCTCACCCTCCTTACTCCACGCTCCCTCTAATCTACCCTGACTCCCTTCCCCAATCCACTGACAAATCATAGGATATTACGAGGACAAGGGACCTTGGAAGACACTTAATTCAAATCCTTCCTATTATGGAGGAGAAAAGCGAAGCTCATAAGGTACCCAAAGATAAATTAGAGTACAGCCAGGGCTAGAACACAGATTTCTAAACTATCCCATGACACTTCCCAAAGTAACTATTGCAGGGGGCAGAAAATAGACTTGAGGGTCCGTTATGGAAGCTAGAGCCTTGCTAAACCAAGTGTAGCTGACAGAACACCAGGAGCAGCCTCCCCTGGGTGCTGGTGAGAAATTCAGAATCGCAGGCCCTGCCCCAGACCTACTGAGTCAGAGCCTGCATTTTACCAAGATGCCCTCGTGCTGTCATGCACAGTAAAGTTGGAGACACCCTGAACGAGAGAATTCTCCCTCTGATCTACAGTCAGGCAAGAAAGAGTCCCTCACTCTCTGTGCCCAGCCCACTCCTTACTTTTCCCCAACCCAAGAGAGGGCCTGGAAACTGATGGCAATAAAAACCAAAACAACAATGCTCCCATTTCTAGTCACTGGATGCTTCTCCCCTTATCCATGGGGAGCCTCTGTGAGGCACTTAAATCTCTCTGTTAAGCAAACAGCACGACCGACTACACATGTAAGAACAGGTGGCAGATCACCTGCGAGAACCCCGAGGAGCCACAAGAGGGCTGGGTCATTAAATACTGCAGGGGCACAGATGTGGCAGCCGGCCCCCATGCAGCGGGGTGAGAACCGGGCCGCTCCATCACCTCACTGAAGGAGGGAGGGAAGAAGCCAAAACGGAAGGAGAGAGAGCCTGGTCCCACCCTCGTCTCTTGGTCCTTCATCCTTAAGCCAGATGATACCTGACATGAAACAAGCCACTCATCCTTCCTAAAGCTCATATAAGAAACAGGTCTTATTTGACAAGAATTCGTGCATCACAAGTTCACGGTGAAAAGCAAATGGGAACATATAAAGTGCCAAGCACAATGCCTGACACATAGCTGAGGCCCAATAAACCAGAGCTTTCCCTGCCATGTCTTCACCCCTCCATCCCTCCTACCTCTTTCTGTCCCAAAGTGTTTGTATGCTGTCAGAAAGAGGCAGGGGAGGTCGCAAGGCAAGTTCATAGCCTTGGTTGCCCACTGAGATCACCTAGGCAGCTTTAGAAACTACTAGAGTCTGGGTCCCGTCCACTGAGATTCTGACTTAATTGGTCTGGGAAGCAGCCCGGCCACTGGAATTTGTAAAAGATCCTCAGGTTAATTCTAACGTAGGACCAAGGCTGCAAACCACAGCCATTATGGGATCTGTGGATTACTCGCTGCTTGTCTGAATGGAGCGACAGTCATAATTATTTCTCCCCTCACCATGTTCATTGAGTGATTACTACATGGCCAGGGACTAAGCTAATTGCTTTATATACATAATTTCATTAAATTCTCACAAAACCCTGTACAGTAAGAATCAGCCCTCTCATTTGTCAGCTGAGGAAACAGAAGCCCAGGATAGTTAATGAGTCACTGTAAGTGCCCCAGCTCCCAAGCAGCAGAAGTGGGATTCGACCCCGGGCCTGTCTGGGCACCAGGCGCGTGGCTAGGGAAGAGGTCTCAGTGATGCAGACGGAGGAAGGAGTCATACAATGGGTCTGATTCCACACAAGGTGGCGGTTAAAGGAAGAGACCCAGAGGGAGAGGGAGGGGTAGGTAAACACGGTGTGATCTTAGGGGAAGGCAGGTCCTTCCAGCATCTTCCTGTCCACGGAACGCCACGGGGTAGGAGGAGGAAAGCGAGGCAGGGGAAGAGCTGTTAGCTGGAGGAGAATATTCCTGTCTCTAGCTTATAGGTAATCAACAGGCACCAAAAGAAAATATCCAGATCACATGGCCTATCACAGTAGCCACAAAACTGGGGGTGCCAGTGGTCAGGGGAGGAGGGCTAGGCTTCAGCCCTTCAGAGGCAAAGCTTGTGGGGACCAGAGGACATTCACGCACCCTTCTGCCTGAGGCAGCCTGCCGGCATTAATAAAGCTGTGTGAGTTAGCCCATCACTGTCCATCTACTGGGACAGGCAAGCAATCACCAAACACTCTTTGAATAACGGTGCAGGATGCTATGGAAGGAAAGCACATGATGTTGAGAAGAGGGGTCACAGGAGCTACCCTGGCTCTGGGCGGCCGGGGCAGGTGTGGCTGGGCAGAGAAGACTGGGCTGGAACAGGAAGGAGGTGGAACTGGGAACCCATGAAGCTGTGGGGTGGGGAGCCTTTGAGGCCGTCCAGGCGGAGGCACTGCGGCCTTAGGGAGAGTGAAACATTGAGGAAGCAGAGGCAAGGCCCCCATGGCAGGACTGGAAATCCCATAGCAAGGTGAGGCTGGGGAGGCAGCAGAGGGCCCAGGCAATGCTGGGCCTGGGCTGATCTGTCGGGCATGTTGGCATCTCTCCTAAGAGCCGGGGGAAGCCTGGAGGGTCTGGAGCAGAGAATGGGACACACGAGCAAATTTCCATTGCAAAGTGTGACTCTGATCCTTAGACTGCAGTGTAGAAAACACAGCAAGAGGGCCAGGCCCAGAGGGTCGTGGGAAGTCTGCCTAGGAAGCTGAGGTGGGAGCCCTGGAGAGAGTGGAGGGGGCAGTGTACAAAGACGGGGGGTGGGGGGCGGCTTCAGGGGTTATGTAGGACGTGACACGGACAGGACCAGGGCTGTGTCAGAGCAGGCAGGGGTGGATGGCGGGGACTGGAGAAGGAGAGGTAGGTGCCAAGGATGGATGACTCCTGTATCTCCAGCGTATGGGACATTCACTGTGACACAAATGATGGGGGTTTGCCCCTGAGTACAGTCTGGGGCATGATGGCCAAGGCATCTACGGAAACTGCTGCTTTCTCACCTGTCTCAGCCACCTCTTTGAGCCTGGGCCAAGCTCCCTACTATGACCTCAGGTAGGATCTGGAAGTGGGGTTTCTGCCAGGGTGTGCTACGCTGTTTCTGGGAGTTGTATACTTGGAGAGACAGAGGAAGAGAGAGCAGAAAGCAGTGGGAGCTGAGATTAAAGGGCCACAAAAGACCCCATTAACCTGCAGCCAAGTGTCCGCCTGAGGCAGGATAAGCAGCTTATGAACTGATAAGAGGAAAGTATGCAGCTGTTAGCTTGGGGAGCTTTTGTCACTGGTTTGTGAGCAAGCAGGAGGCTCTCAGATGATGGAGGGAAGGAAAGGACCATCTGTCAAGGGGTCTCTGCAGTTCTCTGGGATGGGGACCCTCCAAAGCTCTCAGCGGCCCTGGAGCCTCTTCTATTCTGACTTTCAAAAGCAAAATCGTGGCTTAGAGCATGCAGCCTTGGAGTCAGACAGACCCAATGACCCTATCAGGATTCTCAAAATTCCATTTTTTTCATCTGTAAAACTCAGGATGATAATATTGATCTCAGAGCATTCCTGATTGTCAAAATAATGGCAAGAATTATATAATTAGCTATTTGGTTGAGCAGTTACTATGCTTTGGATACTGGGTTCTAGGTTATGGGTTCTGTTTTATATATATTATCTCATTTCACCCAGTGAATAAGCCAAGCCTTCAAGATTTTATGTAATGAACCAAGATCTCAAGGCAAACTAGGCTCTCTCAAGACAGTAGTTATTGTGGATAACCAACAATGACCTACTGTATAGCTCAGCAAACTCTGCTCAATATTATGTAACAACCTAAATGGGAAAAGAATTTGAAAAAGAACAGATACAGGTATATGTATAACTGAATCACTTTGCTGTGCACCTGAAACTAACACAACATTGTTAACCAACTATACGCCAATATAAAATAGCAAGTTTAAAAAAAGATGGTAGTTATTGGTATTTTTATTAGAATAACCTCAGAGGGTACTGACCCACCTGTATTGCTGACTGGCAAAGCCATCAGGCTGAACCACCAGCCTCAGAGGCTGACCCTAGCTGAGGGGATTTTGCTTCCCCTTGAGTCAGGGAAGTGGTGGAGGCTCAGGCAGGCTGGGGTAGGGAGATGGGAGGAGGAAAGCAATGGCCCAGATGGCAAAAGGCCATCTGCTGGCCAGCACCAGGGTTCCCTCTTGTTCAGCCCTGCTGCAGACTGGTTGGGTACCAGCCTATCTCCATGGGCTTTGAGCAAGGTGAATGTTTAGCATTAGCCATATGGAAACTTGCACTGAGGGAGGGCCACAAGAAAGTCTCCTGATGGACTTCCCTGGTGGTGCAGTGGTTAAGAATCCGCCTGCAGACACAGGGGACACAGGTTTGAACCCTGGTCCGGGAAGATCCCACATGCCGTGGAACAACTAAGCCCATGCGCCACAACTACCGAGCCTGTGCTCTAGAGCCTGCAAGCCACAACTACTGAGCCCGTGAGCCACAACTACTGAACCCCACGTGCCTAGAGCCCATGCCCTGCAACAAGGGAAGCCACCACAATGAGAAGCCCAGGCACCGCAATGAAAGAGTAGTAGCCCCCACTCTCTGCAACTAGAGAAAGCCCGCCTGCAGCAAAGAAGACCCAACTCAGCCAAAAATAAATAAATTAATTAATTTTTAAAAAAATGTCTCCTGATGCCCACAGAACCTGGCAGATCCCAAGACTTCTCAGGACCCCACTCTACTGAGGCATCTGTGAGGTGCAGAGGGATCCCAGGACTTGTACTACCACGAAGTACAGAGCTGTGACTATTCCTCCTTAGCTTGAAAATTTAGAGGGACTTGGGGACATCTGAAGCCCTGAGAACAAATTTTGAAAACATTCTTTCCCAAAGGCTAGAGAGAAATAGGACTGTAGCCTTACAACTTTCCTCCTCAGCTTTGCAGACCTGCCATCACTGATCACGTGTCCTTGGGCTAATCACTTTCTTTCAATTCTTATTCTTCCTTATTCTTTCAATTGCCTTGCCAGGATAATACCGATAATAGCTACTGTGCAGCATTGCCTTAAGGTTTAGCATGTGTCTGAAAAAGTGTTTGGCATATAATAAGCACTCTATTAATGGTTCCTATATATGACCTGCTTCTTCAAATATAAAGAGTTCTTGGCAGGCTCCTCCATCTTCTGATTAATTTTTCAGGGTACTAGGTCAGTCTACACCAGGGATCTGAAGCTATGGATCAGATCCACAGGCCAAATCCAGTCTGTTACCTGTTTTTGTAAATAAAGTTTTATTGTAACACAGCCAGACCAATTTATTTACAGAGTGTCTACAACAGCCGACATGAGTGATTACCTCAGAAACCATATGGCCAGCAAGGCCTAAAATACTTACTATCCGGCTGCTTAATGAAAAAGGTTGCCAATTTCTAATTACACTGAAGTTTCTCAAACATTAATGAGCATCACAATCACCCAGGGTGTTTTTTAAGAATACCGATTCCCAGGGCCTACAGCCAGAGCACTGGATTCAGGAGATGTGGCCCAGGAACCTGCATTTTAATCAGCCCCCACCACCATCAATGATTCTGATGCAAGTGGCCCAAGGACACATTGGAAGGAACCTTGGTCTGTGCAATCAGCAATGCTAAGTGACACCAGAGCCCCGGTTGTCCCCATGAAGGGGCAGATGGAGCCTAGGTGGGGAGAAAGTCAGCACTCTGCATCTAGTAAGGAGGTGCATGCAGCCTGTGCCCCCTTTCCCCAGCAGCTGCCTGCTTTGTTTTAAAGTTCAATGCAGAAAACTTGGAAGACAAAGAAAACAAAAGTCACAAAGGATGAAATAAAAAAAGCTTCCATAATCCAACTATCCAAGGATAACTACCATTTATATTCTGACCTATCAGTCTATATGATCCCAGTATTTTTCCCAGGTATATATATGAAAATATTTTCTCTTTATTTTACAACAAAAACGAATGGGCAACTGTTTGCAGTCTTTACTCACTGGAAAATACATTAATATTTCGATAAACTGAAAGCATTTCCTCTAAGATCAGGAATAAGACAAGGATGTCCGCTCTTACCACTATTATTCAACATAGTTTTCAAAGTCCCAGCCACAGCAGAGAAGAAAAAGAAATAAAAGGAATCCAAATAGGAAAAGAAGAAGTAAAACTGTCACTGTTTGCAGATGACATGATACTATACATAGAAAATCCTAAAGATGCCACCAGAAAACTACTAGAGCTAACCAATAAATTTGGTAAAGTTGCAGGATACAAAATTAATGCACAGAAATCTCTTGCATTCCTATACACTAACAATGAAAGATCAGAAAGAGAAATTAAGGAAACAATCCCATTTACCATTGCAACAAAAAGAATAAAATACCTAGGAATAGACCTACCTAAGGAGGCAAAAGACCCGTACTCAGAAAACTATAAGACACTGATGAAAGAAACCAAAGATGACACAAACAGATGGAGAGATATACCATGTTCTTGGACTGAAAGAATCAATACTGTGAAAGTGGCTACACTACCCAAAGCAATCTAAAGATTCAATGCAATCACTATCAAATTACCAATGGCATTTTTCACAGAATTAGAACAAAAAATTTTATAATTTGTATGGAAACACAAAAGACCCCGAATAGCCAAAGCAGTCTTGAGAAAGAAAAACGGAGCTGGAAGAATCAGGCTCCCTGACTTCAGACTATACTACAAAGCTATAGTCATCAAGACAACATGGTACTGGCACAAAAACAGAAATATAGATCAAGGAACAGGATAGAAAGCCGAGAGATAAACCCACGCACCTACGGTCACCTAATCTGTGACAAAGGAGGCAAGAATATACAATAGAGAAAAGACAGTCTGTTCAACAAGTGGTGCTGGGAAAACTGGACAGCTACATGTAAAATAATGAAATTAGAACACTCCCTAACACCATACACAAAAATAAACTCAAAATGGAGTAAAGACCTAAATGTAAGACCAGACACTATAAAACTCTTAGAGGCAAACATAGGAAGAACACTCTTGGACATAAATCACAGCAAGATGTTTTCTGACCCTCCTGCAAGGTAATAAAAATAAAAACAAAAATAAACAAATGGGACCTAATTAAACTTAAAAGCTTTTGCACAGCAAAGAAAACCATAAACGAGACGAAAAGATAACCCTCAGAATGGGAGAAAATATTTGCAAACAAAGCAACTGACAAGGGATTAATCTCCAAAATATACAAACAGCTCATGCAGCTCAGTATCAAAAAAACATAAAACCCAGTCAAAAAGTAGGCAGAAGACCTAAATAGACATTTCTCCAAAGAAGACATACAGATGGCCAAGAGGCACATGAAAACATGCTTAACATCACTAATTATTAGAGAAATGCAGATCAAAACTACAATGAGGTATCACCTCACACCAGTCAGAATGGCCATCATGAAAAAAATCTACAAACAATAAATGCTGGAGAGAGTGTGGAGGAAAGGAAACCCTCCTACACTGTTGGTGGGAATGTAAATTGATACAGCCACTATGGAGAACACTATGGACGTTCCTTAAAAAACTAAAAATAGAACTACCATGTGACCCAGCAATCCCACTACTGGGTGTATACCCTGAGAAAACCATGATTCAAAAAGACACATGCAGAGCTTCCCTGGTGGCACAGTGGTTGAGAGTCCGCCTGCCGATGCAGGGGACACGAGTTTGTGCCCTGGTCCGGGAAGATCCCACATGCCGTGGAGCGGCTGGGCCCGTGAGCGATGGCCGCTGAGCCTGTGCGTCCGGAGCCTGTGCTCCGCAAGGGGAGAGGCCACAACAGTGAGAGGCCCGTGTAACAACAACAACAAAAAAAGACACATGCACCCCAGTGTTCACTGTAGCACTATTTATAATAGCCACCTGGAAGCAACCTAAATGTTCATCAACAGACGACTGGACAAAGATGATGTGGCACATATATACAATGGAATATTACTCAGCCATAAAAAGGAACAAAATTGGGTCATTTGTAGAAACGTGGATGGACCTGGAGTCTGTCATACAGAGTGAAGTAAGTCAGAAAGAGAAAAACAAATATCGTGTATTAACGCATATATGTGGAATCTAGAAAAATGGTAGAGGTGAACCTATTTGCAGGACAGGAATAAAGACACAGACATAGAGAACGAATGTGTGGACACAGTGGGGAGGGAAGAGGGGGTGGAATGAATTGGGAGATTGGTATTAACAATCCCATGTGTAAAATAGATAGCTAGTGGAAACCTGCTGTATAGCTCAGGGAGCTCAGCTCGGTGCTCTGTGGTGGCCTCTATGGGTGGGATGGGGCAGGTGGGAGGGAGGTCCAAGAGGGAGGGGATATATGTATACGTATAACTGATTCACTTTGTTGTACAGCAGAAACTAACACAACATTGTGAAGCAACCATACCCCAATTTAAAAATATGTACACATATGAACACTTTCACGTGTCAATAAATATTGCTCTCAAATATCACTCTTGATATTCAACTGTTAAAAAAAGAATGCAGTAAATACATACATGTATGAAATCATCACACTGTACACCTTAAACTTACACATTGTTGTGTATCAAATATATCTCAATAAAGCTGGAAAAAAGAAAAAAAGAATGCAGTAGATCTCTATGAACTAATATGAAATAATCTCAAAGATAGTTACCAAAAATAATGTGGTCCAGAACAATGTGAATACAAGCTGGCATTTGTATAAAGGCAACGGGAAACATCTCTCCTTGTATAGCACTGACTACCTCGGCAAGGATACACAGAACCTCTAAATAGTTATTATCTCAGAAGCAGGAAATTAGGCAGATTGAGAGTAACTTTTACTCCATTATCTTTTACATTTTTGGGCTCTCTTACTATTTGCAGGTATATCCTTACAGAAATATTAAAAACTTGCTTTTAAAAACTGTCATTTCTTTTTCTTTCTTTTTTTTTTTTTTTCATTTTTTGGCTGGGCGACATGTGGTATCTGGGTTCCCCGACCAGGGATGGAACCCACGCACCCTGCATGGGAAGCGCAGGGTCTTAACTACTGGACTGTCAGGGAAGTCTCCAAAAATTGTCATTTTTAATGTCTTCATTGAAATTACATCATTTGTATGAACCACAGTGTGCTCAACTAACCATTTATTATATTTAAGCAATTCTTAGTTGATCGAGTTGACTGTTTAAGTCACAGTGGGATGAACACCCACACACATCAATATGGGCAGCCGTTGGTGATCATTACCTGAGGTTAAATTCTCAGAAGTGGAGTTTCTGGGACATGGGCTTCCTCTGATTTTAGCCTTTTAATAAAATTTGCCAAACCACTTTCCAGAAAGGCAGGCTCTGTCCACACACTTAGCAACAGCAAACGTGAATGTCCATTTTCCCTTTCGCTCGGATGTCCCCTCATTTCTGACAGTGCTTCTCTTTAGAAGACCTCCAGCTCCAAGTACAGCCCAATCAGGCCGGTGTGTCCCCCAGACGCCCCCCACCTCCAGCCCCACAAAGCAAGCCCAGGCAGTGGCTGGGACGATTGGAGCCATTTCCGCACACCATGGCCAATAACAGTACTCAAATCCTGCCTGCTTTTCTTAAAGACTAAGCCAACAATGGGGGTGCTCCCGGCACCCCTCCACTGGCCCAAGGCCAACCCACTGAACTCAATTGATTTGGAAGGATTCACTTGGAAAGGTAGTTCCTGAAACTACCTGGGCACCCTCCTCGGGGCTTCATGTCAGACCTGCTGGCAGACAGACCAACGCTGGCATTCTTCTCCCCCACCTGGGAACAGGTGTGCATCGCTGTTACAGCACAGAGTCCCCTCTGAACTCAAGATCCCCGTCAGGTAGGGAGGCTCGGCATTTTGGGACTGCTAAGGAAACCGTTCCAGTCTTTGGCCCACTATGCAGTTCTTATTCCACAGTCAATTGGGAGGGCAGGGCAGGGGTCCAATGTAAATACCACTGGAGCGGCAGGACTGAGGAGAACAAAATTCCAGCCACCAAGAGCAGTGCCTCTGAGGCTGGCAGGTGTCCTGGGCCACCACTGACTTAACCCACTAGGCTTCCTCCACCAAACAACATGCTCTGGTCCACTTCAGGGCCTGCCAGCCCAAGCTGCTCCCATTTCCTGTAGCTCCCAACATTACCTCCAAGATCAGCTATGGGAGGAAGAGGAAACAGGATGTGGAAGTTTCTAGAGGAGAGGAATGCCTGTCCAGGCACACAAGGGACTCTGGGCTGGGAATGCTGCCTGCCCACTGACTGCTGGCCTCCCTGGGGCTCTGCCTCCAGCCCTTGTGTTGATGGACCTCACGCTTGTGCTAAGATCAACAGAGGCAGCAGGCCTTACAAGTGCCCTTGTGTGGAAGGAGGTGGCAGTTCGGTATGAACCAACGAAGCCACTGCAGAACTGCCTTAGGAAAGAAGCAAGGCTTATTTACCCAAAGAGGGTAGAACTAAAATTGCCTTAGAAGTCGTGGTTCTATTTTGTAATCATATAGTCATATTATTCCAACTAGCAGAGTCAGAGGTTGAGGCCGGCTGATTTTGCTAATGATGCACAGGAAGAAATGGAAGACAGAGATGTTACCTAAGTCCCCAGGTCACAGGCCTGAGGTTTTCACTTCGTCCTTTGTTCCCTGAACTGTGAGCCCCAGAGAAGCATCCTCTGGAAACTGGTTAGAAACACTGACTCTCAGCCCTTCTCCAGAATCTGCATTTTCATAAGATCCCCAGCATCCCCCAGGATTCAGTGCAGTGGTTCCTAAACTTTAGTGAGCATCAAAAATCTCCCCCACTTCACCCCAGGTCTGACCCAGTGGGTGGGGAGTGATCCCAGGCATCTACACATTTCACACGGTCCCAAGGTGACCAGATACACTGGTCTGCAGACTGCATACATGACCTGGGCAACTAATTAAATGCGCAGCTGCATCTTGGCCTTACACCGCTGGTTCTCAACTTGGCTGCACAAGTGAAATCACCCGAGGTGTTGAGAAAAGCATGACCATGCCTGAGTTTCACCTTTAGAATCGGATTTAATCAGTCTGGGGTGCCGCCTGGGCTGAGGGAGTCATACAATTTGACCAAGTGATTGGAATGTGCAGTGAAGATTGAGAACCATTGATTCAGAGTGACCTCATTTAAAACCTGGTTTTCTTACTCACCAGCCACATGACATGGGGCAATTGAACCACTCTGAGCAGCTTTATTGCCTTTACAATGTGGAGAACAGCCACTCATCAGGACTAAATATTATAAGGTATATTAGACCTTATATGTCTACGTGTGCTTATATGTGTCTGGCACACAGTAGGTACTCAATAAATGCCCAATGCCCCCTATTCTCTTTCCTTGCTATGATTAGAAGTGAAAAATCAGCTGATACTCTTATCTTTACCCCAAATCCCAGCTCCTCTCTGAACAGGAAGCATAGAAATATCAGTTTCCCTCCTCACCATACAGGAAAAAAATGAAGGTGCTAGGGCTTGAAACCATGTTGGAATGTGTACTCAGGGAGCAGAGCTGGCTTCACGGGCCTGACCCTGACTCCATGCTCAGAAGAGCCCCACGATCGGGGTATAAGTCTCTGCTGCAGCTGTCCTGCAATTCTAGTGCTTTTGGAAGATTTTGCACTGGGTCCCATAAATTAGGTAGCCGGGCCTGTCAGGAATGAAGCTGGTTTGGAGACCAGTGCAAGGATGCCAGCAAATCCCTCTCTGGCTTGTGGCAGCAGAATTAATACAAGAGAAAAGAATAAAGGGGTGTGCACCAGAGTGACTTGGTGAATCTCTCTCTAAACTAAACATACAGGGGTATCAGGGAAGGGAGGAAGAGAGGGTGTCACTAACCCTCTAAGAGAAAGAGCCAGGAAGAGACCAACCGGAAGCTCTTCTCTTTCCTCTGGATGCTCTGGGGCCGGAGGCGGTGGCAGACACCACTGGTGGCTGAGCCCCAGCTGGATGCAGGCTCCCCTTTCTCCTCCTGCAGCACACTCCTTCCCCACCCCATCCAGCTCATCCCCCACGATGGATGCACAGCACAAAGGGCAACGGGGTGGGGAGGAGCCGGGGCCAGGGATTTGCAGCAGTTTGCTTGTTTGACGTTGTTTTCAGTGTGTGGTTTCTCTTCCCAAGTCCAAAATCGTGTTTCCCCATCAGCAGTTGTTTTGATCTCTGCTTTGCTGCCTGTGGTTCCGAGGGCTGCTCTTTGGACATCCTAACACCTCTGCAGAGTTCAGGGGAGAATGGGCTGTGTGAACCCAGGGCTCGGGCGCTGCAGCCATGTGGAAGCTTCTCATTAACCAAAGCCCATGGTCCTTCCTCCTCTGGGCAAGTGAAAGCCCCCAGGACCCACAGGAGAAGATACAGAGATGGAAAGAATGTGCCATAAGAAGACAGGAGATTCTGTTGGGGCTGTTTCTGCAACTTGACTGTGCAGGGGTGCAAACCACATCGGGCCAAGAACATTGCGAGAAAGTCAAGACCAGCAGCCGCTTCCCCTCTTAGTTTTCCATCCTGGTGCCAGGATACAGTCAGATTTCTGGGTCAGTGAGGAAGTGTGTCACCAGGACTTTGGATAAATAATAAAATACTAAAGTTTGTGAATTGTTTAAGAATAAAAATTAGTATGGATTTGATTTTATTCCTAGTTTTAAAAATGCTAACTCCTATGCGGATATATTTTTCTTGTGTGAAGCTACAGCAAGGGCCAGCATTTGTCCAAAAGCCTGGTTACACCTGCAGGAGTGTATAAGGCATGTGACTGGTAGTCTTCTGTCACATGTAAAGTGGGGGACGAGAGTCTGAGAACTTCTAAGCTGAGGTATCAAAGGGCTGTTAACCCTGTGGGAACCGTTGCAATGGCATGAATTAGTAAGAACTGTCCTGTTGCCAAAATCAAATGAATCAGAGGCAATGGCTTTGGCTATGGAGCCAGCATATTGGCCACCTTTGGCCTTGCTGTACAGGCGGTAGGGGACTGCCAGGAACAGCCCGCGAGCAGGTAGCCACAGAGGAGGAACATTTTGTATCAGACTCTATTTCCAGGCATTTCTCTTCAAATAGAAGAGTCGGTGTTGGAGAACAGCTGGTTCCCTGGTGCCCTGAGAGAGAGGAATGGAGCAGGGCAGCCTTAACACAACCACCGGTGACAGTGCGGGAACTTCCAGGACCATTCACTGCACACCTGCAAAGATCCCACAAAGACAGAGCAGCAAAGGCATGCCAGAAAAATGCACACTGCCTTCCAGCTTTCTCAACCCTCTGGGCACTGCATTCTAGAACTCTGTCACCAAGTGGGTTGCGACTGCATCTGCAACCAGAAATTTGAAATGAAGCCCAAAGCAGAAGAAGAGAGGCAGAAGACTCCTGGCTTTGATTACTTTATGTCCTGCCTGTGGATTGGCCACAAACCTAACCTATTTTATTTAGACCTGAACGAATGCTAGGAGTGTTCCTTGGGCTTGGAGGGTCTCTCAAGGAGTCTGAAAAGAGGGAAGGGGCATGGAAACTTTTGTTAGGAGAATCCAAGGGCCTGAGGATAACAGCAGTCTCAAAATTATGTTCAAAGAGGCATCTTCCACCAGGAATCCCAAGCCCAGGGTCATTGCCAAGGCCAGGGGTAAGCTTCCTCACTTGTGTACCTCAGTTCAGAGGAGGAAACAGAAAAGGAAGTCAAGAAAGAGAAACAAGCAAGAAGGAAAAATAGACTTATTTCAGGAAGTCAGAAAACCCAAGTCCTCCGCTCAGTTTCACTTCTGCCTTGCTCTTGGCTTCTGACGCCCCATTAAATCAAGGCCAGATAAGTGTATTTCTCAGGGCAAAAAAAGCTGCCTTATCAGTGGCACTAATGCTGACCTCACCCAGGGTCAAGGTCACCTTTCAGTAGTCTCAGAACTCTCTATTTCTACCCCACACTCATTGTATCAATTCCCTGGCTCTGTGCTCACGGCTATAGATACGGGGACCCTCTAACCCAACTGAAGAAGAAATGCCAGTTAGAGCATCAAACATTAGGAGGCCAGGATCCCAGCCCTACCTCCATCCAGCTGGAAGAAACCCTTCTCAGTCCAATGTTCCAAGGTTAGGAGAGCGGGCAGAAATGACTCCTTCCCAAGTCTAATCATTCCCGTTAACCTAGCAGTTAAACCAGAGGGATAACAGGGCCATTCAACGCAGGCAGCCACCCCCAAGAGCTTTTGGCAGGAGCCAATCAGTCTCTCCAAATCTGACTCTGACAATCCACTTGGAGAGAAGTTACCATCTGTTTATGGGGAAAAAAATGTTAATAACCCCCAATCATTATCAAATAGGCAACCACTTTAAGTACCTATTAGCTGATGCTAATTCACAATGGAACAATCCTGGAGTGCCCATCCACAGGCCCCTCAGAGGCACCAGCACACGTCGAACCATTAGGATGGAAGGCAAGCAGATGAAGCACTTAAGGTATTACCGGAAGCCCAATCAGCCTTTCTAGACTCCTGTCCTTCCCAGCCTTCTGGCTTCTGCTGCCTTGCCATGCGGTCCCCAACATGTCCAGAAAGAGACAAAGGAAGTCCTCTAAGCCTGGGAAGCAAGACTCCTCCATCAGCTCCCACCTTTTCCCCAGGCCAGGTGTGTCCCAGCTTGAGAAAAGAGGATTAATAAGAGACATGTTTGAAAGCCCCTTTGAAGCAGGACAGCATTCAAAGATAATTAGATAAAGTATTGGAAGAGCAGGGCTGATTTATTCACAATCTGTCTTCATTTCCCAGACCTTCCCAGGCTCTCTGCATACAGCATGCAGGTGGGAAAGCAGGCCAGCATTGCTCTAGCTAGCCGTGCATTTTGGCAGGCCATTTCATTTCTCTGGGCCTGCTTCCTTACCTGTACAATGGGGACATTAGCCTAATAAGTCTAAGGTCTGTTTCAACTCTAATAAACCATTATTCTGTTTCCTCTGTACAGTAAGAGGGAGTCAAGAAGTATGAAGTTCACTCCCACAGTATCTCTGATCTAGACATATATAAAGATGCTTAAGAGGTAGTCAGACAAGAGAGACCAAATAATGTATGCCCTTTTTACAGCCTGCAAAAACCCCACACGTTTGCTTCTTTCTCCATTAAATAATAATGATAGTCACCTTATATGAAAACTATAGGACATGTTTAAGTACTTAAAGATACACTAGCATCTTCTACCTGGTTATTGTTCTAACAACCACGTGAAATAAACATGGCAGATGCACTGTGGATGTTCATGGTGGGGCAGCCAAGACCAAGGAGTTAGGTCATTCTATTGATAGCTGCCATGAGAAGTGACTGAGAATGCGAGGTAGAACGTCCGTTCTAGAACCAACTCAGCTTAACGAGACTGAAAACCAGAGCAGGTCACCTCCTTTCTTGGGCTTCCTATGCCTCAGTTTCTCATCTCTAAATAATGACACTGCAGGGCCCGGCTAGATCATTTTCACGATCTTTCGATGTCTAATTTTAAAATATTATATGAGGATGAGCATGGAATAAATTCTAAGCCATGTCACTTCCAGGCCCAGGATGCACCGGCACAATATAATTAGTTAAGATACTGACATATTTTGATATATTTCTGTCCCTCCCAGTAAACAACCCCTGCCCTGAACCTCCCGACCACCCACCACTCAACCACCCTGTGATCCAGCATGATTATGAGTTAACACCTGGCGCAGCAGAGAGCCCCCGGGTGCCGGCTCCAGCAGGAGGGTAGCATGTGCTCTGACTGGTCAGTGCCCACACCACACCAAATACTTCAGGATCATCCTGCCACTCTAAAGCATGGGGCTTCATCCACAGCCCAAAGAAAGCCCACTGGACACTCAGCCCCATTTTAGAACCTTTGTGATTATAAGAGAAGATGAGCTCGAATCCTAACCCCTCCACAGGGCAGAATCCTGACCTCTCCCCAGGCCGGAATTTCGATCAACAAGATGGCAGTTGATAACAGTAAAAAAGTGCCTGAGACAATGCATTTTCAGTTCATTTCTATAAACTCTGGTTAATACATTCAACTTCCATAAAATAGGTCCCCAGTGGAATTCCTATATGTACTAACATGGAGAGATCTCTAACACATGACAAGCAAATAAAGATGCAGAAGGGTGCTTAGAGTATAAACACGTGTACAAATTAAAACATACACAAAGTAATGCATCTTGTAAGTGTATTCACATATGTAGACATATATATGTGTATGTATATATGTATATCTTTCTTCACATCCTGTACCTATCTGTGACCACTCTTGGGAGTGTTACAGTCTTTAATCATGTTGTTTAAAACTCTCGGGACACGCTCTCTCATCCACATAACATTTATTAATAAGGTCTATAAGAGACAAATATACTTTTGATTGTTTTCTAGATGTCTATGAATAAATGCAATTGTGATTTGGAAAAAACAAACAAAACAAAACATATATATACATATACATAAGTAGAACTATAAAATTGAGCTGGTTACCAGACTTGGCCACTAGGTTTGCCATAGAGTAGAGGCAGTTGCTAACTTGGCAGTCTGCAGGGTATGGGGTCAGCTGGGAGACAGCCATGGCGGGAAGGGAGGGTGTGCAGAGACAGCAGACAAGGAGAGACAGAGATACAGGGAGAGAGACAAAAACAAGTGGACTGATGGATGCACAGTGAACTCAAGCTAATGACTGCCTATGGAAATGGGAGCGGAAATGGGACCAGGGTGACAGTTAAAGCCATCTTAGTTTTATCAGTAATAGGAATAAAACATTAGATGCAACAGAAGACAAAACAGTAACAGCTGCTTATTCTAAGTGACAGGAATATGAGTGTTTGTTATACTAATGTCCATATTTTTCTATATATTTTTTTATTTCTCAGAAAGAAGTTCATTTTAATAAGTCCTCCTCATCCATACACTGTGTTCCAGGCCCTCAGATGTGGAGGGTGGGAATTATTTATGAGTTTCCCAGATCATCCCCACTCTACCTCCACTGCTCAGACATCTCAGATTTCCAAATGAGCCGTAACTAGCCCATTACTGATTAACAAGCTGTGCTTGTTTTCTGAGTAAAATTAAAGTCATTCATTTCTAAGTTCAGAAACAATTTGTCAAAGGCTGTGCAGAGTTTCAGGCATACTCAGCTGAGTGACTGCGGGTTTCTGCAACAAGTCACTCCTGGTCTAACAGGACAGATGATGTGTGAGCAAGATAATGACAGTGCCCTAGGATTAGGGTAGAAGAAAAGCTTTTTTACTAAATATTGTGTGGGACAAAAGAGGGCATGATTAAGTCTTGGGAGGGCAGCCCTTCCTGGAAGGACAATGAAAGAAGCTTGGAGAGGCTTATACACAAAGAAAAGAAGAAAACTACAACCACAGGGACCCTTTTACATGTCAATTACACACAGATCTCAACACTCAGAGCAATGCAATGAGGGAGGTGGTATCATTCCATCATTTTGAAGTTGCCGGAATGTTAAGTAACTTTGCTGGAAACAGAGCAATTAAGTGGCATCACAGATTTTTAACTCAGATTTGAAAATTCAAAGCTGAGGAAGGGGTGGCTCTGAAGAGACGGAGGTTCGCCTGAGTCAGATTTGGGGGACTTCTGGTACCCGCAACTTTGCTCTTTTTTCTGGACTGGGAGGCCCGCTACTAATAAAAGATTAAGGGTGTATGCAGCCTGGGGCATTTGCTGTTTCATCCTAAGATGAGAACTAAATACAATCAGGCATAACAAAGATCAGAAAGATGCAGGCTTAATTCTAAACAGGGTCAGCCTTGGATACAACATCTCATCCTGCCTCTCACTCTAGCCAAACTTCTTCAGGTCACCTGACTTTAAATTAAGGAATATTTCACTTCCAAACTTATGGACGTGTTCTTGTGGCCCAATCAGGGCCAATGAAGGCAGCTCAGCCCGGGAGAGGGGCGTGGGTGTTGGGAGAGGCTCCAAGGACAGCTGAGGGGAAAGCACCACCCTGGGTGCTGCCTAATCCATCCGACATGGGGACACGCTCTTCCAGAAAACAGATGACAATTAAGAGGAAAAATCTGCTCGTATGGTGGTGCCAGTCTTGTCGCAGGGTCTCAGCTGGTGGTGTGCCTCTCGAGGTGGAGAGCAATAATGCCCGTTCTTCCCTTTGGTCAAGGCCCTGTTGTTTTCTTAGGTGGAGGGAGGAAGATCTAGGAATGTTCCTCCCATAGTAGGAAAATTTTGCACAAGTACTAGTGCCAGGTCCTCAAAGCCAGGAGCCCAAGGATGATACTAAGACTGAAGGTTCAGAGCTTTCATGTTGGTCACTGATCTTCCAAACCTGTGAAGCCCTGTTTGGTCCATCGGGTACTGGTAGATAAAACCTCTCCAGCCAAAGTGGCTGACCGTGGTCTTCTCTTGTTTAAGTCATCTGGCTTCAGGCCAAACTTCTTATAGAGAAGTTTTATAATTTGCCTTTATGCGTATTTCTCTTGGTCAAAGTATTTCATATGCTTCAAGAAAACCTGGTTTGCTCTTCTGGGACTTGTTCAGCTTAACCAAGAGCAGAAAGGGGCAGGAGGCTTCTGGGAAGCCAGACAGTCCTCCCCAATGATTTCTGCCTTTCTAGTTCTCTATGGCTATCCCTTGCTAGATATCAGTGTTCTAAACTTGTAGGGTGGTCACAGACTCTTTTGACAATATAATAGAAGCTATGGATTAGTTCCTTCCCAACCCCGCCCCCTGCCACCATGTACAAACAATTAAACATTTACATATAAGTTCAGGGGACCTCTATCCCTGTGAATCTCATTCATGCTTTCCCCTTCAATTCCTGAGCCCCCAGGTCAAGACCCCAACCACAGATACCAGTTCGTGTGCAGAAGTCATCGAAATTCATCTTTCTGGATCCCATAATCTCACCAGAAGACTCCAACCTGAATCCTAGCTCAGGAACCTGACGGCTTGTCAAACACTTCATACTCCCTTCCCACCCATCTCCTATTAACATCAGCCATAAATGGAAACCCCAGCTGGGAGTATATTTTGAAATTCAAGTTTCTGTTTAAGCACTGGTATCCAGCCTCCCTTGCACCATTTGGTCAGATCCATCCTGGGACCAGGCAGATGGATGCTAATTCACCATGTTAACCCCTTTTGTGCCAGTCCCCTTTTCCCAAGCCTTGGTGGAGAGCCACGTCTCACATCCCACCCCAGCTGTAATGGGGTTGAGTACTCTGTGTTGTGGAAACTGGCCAGCAGATTTAGCAGTCACGTTGCTCTTGGCATCCATTCTGGAACTCTGTGTAGAGCTACGTGCTGAGATACCATGCATGGGCAACCTTTCAATGCCACAGTCTACCATCCTACATTTAGTTCTGCTAATACCTTCTCATCACAACTCCAAGGACGGGTGCAGACAAGAGAAAAACCAAGTTACTCAAACAAAGAGTCCTTTTACCCACCAAAAATAAAAAGAAATGTAAGTCCTCTTCATTTGTTCTCAAATCCAACTTCTTTCCCAAATCATCCTCATTGTACCAGCCCACTGAAGCAATGTTTTTAGTCATTACAGAAAAACCAGGTGGTCCACAGTTTGGTCCTCACACCAATGCTGCCTTCAATCCATCATTACCAATAATAAACGTGTAGATGGGAGTCTCCACCAGGGCCGCTTAAGCCCACCACCCTGAAGCCCTCTCAGAGAGCAAAGAGATTAAAATAGCATCTTTTGATCAAAAGAAGCCATGTTTCCCCCATGAGACCCTCGCAAATGAAAATCCCACCTTACCCTTCATTCCAAATTTGGACCGTCGACCATACTTGTTGATCATGATAAAGAGAACCACCAACAGGACACAGGCAAAAGCAGCAAGTCCAACGGCTATGGATACCTATTGGAAGCCAAAAACAGACAGTCGAGCAGTTACAGAAAACCCGAGTATGAAGTAACATGCATGCTCAGAGAACATCCTATTACAGTAGCAACTGTAGCCCTCCCAGAACTTCAGTGAACTTCAGAACTTCTCAGACTGAGTAAAGTCTTGAGAAGATGTAATTTATGAGACTCTAAGAACATCAAAAAATAAATTACCCAGATTGATTAGAGAAAGTTCTATGATTCAGTGTTCTGAGCCCTCTCATCTGGGGACTGTCCTAAGAGATGCAGGAGGAAGCCCAGAGATGCTTCTGTCTGTTGTTCCGTTGTGGTTTTAATTAGCAAACAAATCTTGCATCTTCACATTGACATTCTTTGCATAATATTCTTATCCAGGAGATTCTAAAAAGACCCCTTTCCTTTTCTCCCCAGAGAAACCTCAGGTTCTGAGAGCGTGGAGTGGGGGCACCTCCCACCCAAGAAGATGCCCTGGGCAACTCTGACTTTTGTAAAAGGCTGTACAGTTAGCAGCCCCTTCGAATCAGGCCCAGCTGGCTCCTAATGGAGTGGGAAGTTTCAAACTGTTCTCCTCCCGAGCCCTACGGCTTAAAGCAGATCCTCAAAGACTTCCTCAAACAATGAATTATTCTCATCAAACAAGGAAGGTTTTAACCACCTGAAAGGAGGTCATTCATCACGGCTTCTCTATGCCACATATGCTAGAATTCCAAATAAGGCAGTATTGGGAAAAGTTAGCTACTAAAACAGAAGCCTGAAAAACTACTGCATCAGTAAACACCTTCCTCTTGACCAAGGAGTGACTCACCCCAAAAGTGTCTTCCTCTGGTTTATGGGTCACAGTGATAGGAGGGGTGGGGCTCACTTCGTAGACTGAAAACCAAACATAAATAGAGAAGAGTAGTTAGCTTCCTGGCCACGAGAGCCTCAGCCACGGTCCCTGCCTAACTCCCAAGCCCTCTTGCAAGTTCTTTCTGGAGAACAACCCCTTGAAGTCAGACTCTTGACTGCCTGGCCTCCCCAGGCTTTGCAGGGGTCCCCAGAGATCGGATTCCTGTGTGGCTGCCTGGTGGGTACTGATGACTCAAAGACAGACTCCACAGGTATAAAGAACCTTTGCTCCCGTCCCCCAATCCCCATCCCAGAGTAAATAATGTAACCTGGGCAATGTGGGCCATGAGCTATTGGATAAATAAGAGGGAAAAAACTGGTTTGGGATCACAGCCAGGGTCTGGATTCGGCCAATTTCGTGGGTAATGGTAGCTGTTGCTGACATTCAGCTCCTTTCTGCACCCCTTATCCTGTCCCAGGCTCTCCATGCCCTTCCTCGTTCCCTCTTCACTCCTCAGTGAGATCCAGGAGGCCTGTGGCCCCATAAACAACCCACTATCCATTGCCCTACGGCAGATTTCAGAACACAATGGCAGCTTCAGTTGGCAGCAAGTTTATCTGACTAGGAAACATCTGCTCTTCCCAGCAAGGCCTGGATGGGAAGCCGAGCATCCATTAGTCCTCCTTCTAGAATCAGCTCCTTGTCCAGAGAGAGTCCCAGTTCAAAATTCTCTGGAGGGACATCCTGTGAGATGACAAGTCCTCAAAGACCGAGGACAAACAAAGGAATCCAGGTTATATTTACATCTGTGCCAAACAACAAGGGGCGTTCTAAACAGGACTGTCTACTGTCTCAGGCCGAACAGGGAGCAGAAATGGCCTCAGCCGCCCCGTTCCTCTCCCACAGGGGACAAAAGGAAAAGGAATAAATACGTTTCCCCACAGACCATGAGCGAAACACCAAATCCTTTGCGGATCATCTAGTCCTGGCCCCGAATCACTTATAGACTGAGCCTCAATAATCTCATTTGAGGACAGGCGAACCTATCAGGAGACCTTGTCAATCACAGCTCCACACGAGGTAGGTCCTGGCTCTCAAAGCAGGTGACAAACACTAACATGTTTATAGGCTCCACATTCTCTCTGCAAGAACAACTGAGATGCTCAACAGGGGTCCACTGGGGCACGTGAACCCCACATCCTTCCTGACACCACCTCTGTGCATCTGGGTGGGAAGACCCACAACATGGTCAGACCCTAGAAAACTGTGGGGAAACTGAGGCAGAAAGTGGCTGTCCAAGATGAGTGGGCTTGGAACTGCTCAAGTATTTCTACTCTCCTTTCACAGTTCACTCAGATGCTCTCAGTGGCCATGAGTCTGAGGATGCTGGTAGAATACAAAAGAGGGCTATTTGGACTCAGTAGTTACCAAAAGTATCAGAATAAATCACTTTCAAAGCAAAAGGTAAAAGAGACTTACAAGAGACAAAGTTATCCGTGCTCTCTGCAAAAAAGACAAAGAGATCATTAACAAACGTAATAAAAAACCAGAACAGTCGCACTCTGTCTTTCTCATAGCTATGATCTCTCCCACTCACCATGATCCCCTGTTGCCCTGGCAACTGAAAACTAAAATCCTTGACTCGTCACCCCTCCCCCACACTCTTTAGAAGGTGGTCTTCCAAACAGAGAAGGAATAAGAGCTAAAACTCCTGCTTTCAAGGGAGGTGGCCTGGTCCACCTGGAGACTAGAAACTATACTATGAGATGAGGAACTACATCCAGACTCATCATCTCACCCTCATTCCTCCCGCCCTCAAGTGCCCAGAGTGTTGGGAACGTTGGTGGTACATTAGCGCCAAGAAGAAATGCTGCAGGATGGGCTTCCATGCATCTTCCTGGAAAATGCCAGCTATGATCTCAAGACACAATTCCTCAGATCAATATGTAGAGTTTATTCTAGTAGGTCATTGAGACGTTCTTGGGAATCCCTCTAGAATCTGTCCACTCCCCAGATGAAAATGTGTTGTTTGGTCTTCAGCCTTTAGAAATGGCTCACCTAATAATGAAAGCCAATCACTGCTGGGCATTGATTATGAGCCAGGGGCTGTGCCAAATGCTTTATGTAATACATCAATCCTTATAACCACCCTAGGAGGTGGGTAGCATTATCCCCTTTCAACAGAAAAGGAAACAGACTTATAGAAATTAAGTAACTAATTGAATGTCACTCATCTAAGAAGGGATAGAGCTGGATTCAAATCCAAGTCTGGGCTCAGAACCAGTCTATCAGAGATTCTCAAACTTTAGCATGCCACAGAACCATCCAGGAGGTGAGCACTACCATTTTCCGGTAAAAAGAATGAGGGAACGCATTAATTCCAGGGCTGGGGCGGAGAAAGTACAAGATGTGCTTGGAACACCTTGCAGTACTGGAAAGTAAGAAGGTGCTCAAGAATTATTGGGGGCATGAAGAAGGGACACAGGAGCCAGTATGAAGGGGTCTCCAATGGCCAAACTGGGGATGATTTGAGCAACAAAATATAATGACAATATAATGACAGTCATAGATTGTAATGAGCTGAATTATATCTGCCCAAAATTCATATGTTGAAGTCCTAACCCCCAGTACCTTAGACTATGACTGTATTTAGAGATAGGGTCTTCAAGAGGTAATTAAGTTAAAATAAAGTCATTAAGGTGGGAACTAATCCAATATGACTGGTGTCCTTATAAGAGGACACTAAGACATAGACATACCCAGAGGGTAGACTATGTGAGGACACAGAGAGAAGACAACCATCTGTAAGCCAAGGAGAGAGGCCTCAGAAGGAACCAACCCTGCTGACACCTTGATCTCAGACTTCCAGCCCCCAGAACTGTGAGAAAATAAATTTCTATTGTTGAAACCACTCAGTCTCTGACACTTTCTTACAGCAGCCCTAGCAAGTTAATACATGGATTATAATTCATAGAACAAAATAAATACCCATGAGTCCATACTGATATAAAGAAGTAATTTAATCAACAAATGAGGAAGAAAAGAAAGCTTTTCCTTACAATAAAATCCAATTAATAAATGTAGAGGAAAAGGATAGAAATAGAAAAATCACCATTGACAAATGGCACACTAATATTTGTTTCAAGCAAGAATCATCAATGAATGCTAAAACTAACGTGTGAAAGAATGATAAGAAACAAGATATTTACAAAGCTTCAAAATATTATGCTTATTAATCACAGAGGAGAAAAAAATAGTCACTCTGCAGTGGAGAAACCTAGCAGACACCATCCTGACCACTTAAGTGATAAAGTTAACATCACTGGTAATAAAATGTACAGACGTCGTGTACCCCGACACAACGTACTGAACGGGCACAGCATCACTTCTGAGGTGTTCCTGCCAAAATTGCCTAACTGGCATTCATTTGTGAGAAAACATCAGGCAAACCCAAATTGTGGGACAGTCTACAAAATAACTAGTGAGGATCCTTCAAAAGTGCACAGTGAGAGAGTGGCATGGACATATACACACTACCAAACGTAAAATAGCTAGCTAGTGGGAAGCAGCCGCATAGCACAGGGAGATCAGCTCAGTGCTTTGTGACCACCTAGAGGGGTGGGATAGGGAGGGTGGGAGGGAGGGAGATGCTAGAGGGAGGGGATATGGGGACATATGTATATGTATAACTGATTCACTTTGTTATGAAGCAGAAACTAACACACCATTATAAAGCAATTATACTCCAATAAAGATGTAAAAAAAATAAATTTAAAAAAAAGTGCACAGATCGTGAAAGACAAAGAAAGCCTGAAGAACTGCCCCAGATTTAAAGGTAACATGGCAGCTAAATACAATGTATCAATATAATTCTGGATTGGATCTCAGAGAAGAAAAGGATAGCAGTGGGACAACTGATAAGATTTAGATAAAGTCTGTAGATTAGGTAATAGGGTTGTATCAACGTTACTCTCCTGGTTTTGATCACTGCCCTGTAGTCATGTAAGATGGTAACACTGGGGGAACCTGGGTGAACAGTATAAGGAAGCTTTTTTGGTACTATTTTGTAACTCTTCTGGTAAATCTCAAACTATTTCAAAATGAAAAGTTAAAAATCTTTAAAAAATTTTTAAAGAAATATGGATTATTGGTCCTCACCCCAGAGTTTCTGACTCAGGAGGTCTGGGGGAGGTCTTGAGAATTTTGCATTTCAAACAAGTTTTCAGATGATGGGGATGCTGCTGGTCCCTTTGAGAACCACTGCATTTTACTCCACTTCCTCCTGGCACAAGCCTACCACACCCTGAAAAGTAAGAACTTATTCGTTCATTCGTTCACTGTGGGTCTTCCATTTACCAGGCCCTTGGCTAGGCTTTCACAGTCATTGTAGTCATAGCTCTATCAAGTATGCGCCAGCAAATATTCTTCCCTAACTACCCGTGGGGAAAATTGATGCTTTCTGTGAAGAAGTCCCTTAGAGAAAGCCTTATTCACAGTAAATTCAGTGCTAATAGGTTGCTTGCTCATCATCCACTTTGTGTTGTTTTGTGGGAGAGCAATACAGCTTTCTCCAGATTCCTGAATGTGCCCTTCAGGCCCGCCCCCCTCTTCTAAACTTCAGGTGACCAAACGGCTGATTTGGGAGGAGGATGGAGGCAAGGGGGCCCTAGCCTTGGCTTCAGAGCCTGAGAAAAGAGAGGTGCCAGATCAATTCCTAGTTAACACCAATTTGCATATTTCCCATAAGGCTCTCATTTATTAGAGAATATGCTCACGTCAGCCAAATGTTTTGGCCGAATCTGTAAACCCTGTAATCTCTCAATCAGCCTATGAATGCTTATCTCCTTTGCAAGAGCCTGGAAACATTGACACACCCAGGAAGCACACAAGCCTTGGAACAGCCAGACCTCCTGGGTTCTCTCTAACCTGTGGGAGGACTCAGAACTTCACCCTGGAAAAGGATGGTACCCAAGAGTGGTCCTCACCTCAGCCCGCACCAGCAGGCTGGGAGGACAACCGGACCAGTGTGCCAAGGCAGCATCTGAATCCCAACAGGAACTGGGCATGAAAGCAAGGCACGTGTGTCCTCCAGATCCCCAAAGCCTCAAGAAAAACCCAGTGGGAAAAGCCAGTGGGATCCAGAGAATGGAGAAGAGAGGCAGCAGCTTGCGTCCAGATAGAGAGAGATGCACAGAGACGTGATAAGGAGAAGAGATGCCCTGGCTTCAGGTGTGAGGAGGGAGGGGGGAGCTGCACCAGGCGTCCACATGCTCTGCCCACCCGGCACAGAAGGCCACACGCTGCTGCCGCCTCCTTTCCCCCAGCACTGGCAGGTTGGGACCACATTCTAGTCTCAACAAGTTTGGGGGGGAAAGAAACCAGCCTTGATGCGGCTATGGGCACTGGGGCAATGGTGTCCCCCATGGTTTGTACCCAGGGCCCTGATGGAATTCTGGTTTCTGCTGTCACAAGATCATGATGAAGAGACTTCCCAGTCGGGTAAAAAGAAATGAGAATTCAAGAGTTATGGCAGCTCACTTATTCCTAAACGTTTTGTCAAGTGTTCTCAGATATTTGTTGCACATGTGCAGGCAAACACACACACACACACACACACACACACACACACACACACACACATACCTTGGCAACATTCCTCCTTCTATCACATCATCATCTAAGGATCCCCAACTGGTGACCTTCCAGGTACCACCTTGACCCTAACGTGATCCCCAGCCTCCCCTGACACTCGGATCCCTGAACCCTCACGGTCCCCACTCTTAGGCCCAGATCCCTGGAACACCAGGGACTGGTTCCTACACCAAGGCTGAACTCCAGGCTGAACATTCTAGTGCTTCTTTGGAAATGAGGAAGGAAACACCAACATTTGTATAGCATGTGAAGTTTACAGAAAGCTTTTCCAGAACATTTTCATTTCAATATCCTGCTCTGAAAAAATCCTTCTGATGGAGGCCTCTGCATCTGCAGACGGCTCCACTGAATATATTCAATGCAATCAAAGCTCTCCCGTGGGTCTCCAGCCCATGAACAGTCAGGAAAGGAGACCCTCACCTTCAGATCTCTGTTTTTCCCTCAAAACAAGTCCCTTTTCAGTTGCCCTTGGGTGTTTTTTTTTATATATAATAATAAAAACAAACAGTAATTCTGTGCTTACTCTGTGCCAAGCACTGTGGGAAATATTTTAGGTGGATTAATCCACTATGTGTGAATTAATCTTCACTACAATCTTTGAGGCAGAAGCAGGGGATTGAGTAATTTGCCTCAGATCACAGAGCTGATAAGCAATTGAATGAGAATCTGAATCTTGGCATTGTGACTCCATAACCACTACCCTAGTAAACTACCTGAAGGCTGTCTGTTAGAACTTACCAGCTTGATTAGAGAGTGACGACCAGATCTAGAACTCCTAAACTCAACTCCTAAACTCTCCACCTAGAATCCTAGTCGTAGCCCACAGCTATTGAACCTTCCCTCTGTCCGGACACAGAGCTAAACACTGGGTGGACATCACTTCATTCATCCTCAGGGCAATTTAGGTGGGAGCTCTGGTTATCATTTCCATTTCACAGATGAAGAAACAGAGGCACCGAGCAGTGATCATCCTTCACCTCACGCCAACCATGTGCTAAGCCCCATTCTCGGAGCCAGTAGGGCCACAGAGAGGATAATACCTCCATCTGTCTGATTTCAGAACCCTTGCTCTTAATGTCTATGTTTTGCTGCCTGGGAGCAAGAGGGGTTCAGATGACAAATACAATGTCCCCACACCACAGCAAGAGAAGAGCAGGAGTCCACCGAGAGCCTTTGTATCCAGGCTCAGCAGGTGCGAGGTTTACCGTCCACTCCCCTGGATAATTTACTCTCCTGACGCCTACATATTTTGTCTCTTGACATGACTGGCCCATCTTTTCCCTGTCACTGCTTTTCCATCATCCATTGATTCCTTTACAAACAAGCAAACCTTCGCACAGGATGGCCTGGCAGGGTGTAGATGGGTTTGAGGGACCCACTGCAGGTGAGCTGTTTCCTTTCAAGTTCCTCTGTAACTTCACCCTCCCTCTGGCCTCCTGGGTCTACCAAATGCCACGGCAGGAGACGGCAAATGAGGGAGCGTCTGAATTTTCGGGGGCGGGGGGTCTTGTTAAAATACGGACTGCCAGGCCCCACCCCACAGTTTCTGATTCAGTAGGTTTGGGTGGGGCTCCAGGATTTGAGTTCTAACACCTGCCCAGGTGATGCTGATGTTGCTGGTCTGGAGACCACTCTTTGAGAACCAGTGGCCTGAGGAGAACTGAAAAGGTGACAGGCGTATCCAGAGGTGAAGAGGAGGGGCAGCTGTGTCTCTTGGGGACAGAGGAGGTGCCTGTATGGCTGGAAGGATGCAGAGAACTGCTTCCCTCCCAAGGGGAGGGAGGACAAAGGAAAAGCCGTGGCCAGGACACCCTCTGCACGCAGAAGCCAGGGTGGCTCCCCCTCCCTCCCGAGCACTCCAGGGCTCCCTGCTCTCGCCAGGCCCCAGAAGCTTCCCTTTGGAAACAGAAGCATGACTCTGGCGAGGGCTTCACTCCTCGCCCATCGGGGAGTGTTGACTCTCCTCTTTAAAAACAGATTCCATTCTCTAATCACCAGATGGGCACAAGCAGGGCAAAGGGCCACTCCAGCCCTTTATGCCAACAAAGCCTAGCCTGACTTTGGCCCCGAAAAGCAAAGTATCTCTGCATCTAAAAGCTGCTGCTTCTGCAGTGCAAGCCAGGACTCTTCCAGCTCACGTGTGGCCCACAGTGGGAAGTGTCCTGAGGCCTCTTACTGGGCATACTGGGAATGATGTTGGAAATGTAGGACCATATGGGATGGCCAGGGTCTCAAACATCAGCACGTTCTCAGGCCTCTCCTGAGTGATGGCTCCACCATCCCCTGGCCCTCAGTGGCAAGAATTTAGCTTCCCAGGCAGCCTCATCTCTCCAGAGTTTCTCTCAAAGCCTCTAAAGTTTGAGTTTCCTTGCACTAAGATTAAAAAGGCCTCTTGGAACTGCTACCCTCTGATTATCTGTATGCTGTGAAATCACCTTCACAGAAGCAGATGCTGCACAGTGCTAGTCTTCCAATGCTCCGTGTGTGTGTGTGTGTGTGTGTGTGTGTGTGTGTGTGTGTGTGTGTGTGTGTGTGTGAGAGAGAGAGAGAGAGAGAGAGAGAGAGAGAGAGAGAGAGAGAGACAGAGAGATCGAGATCAGTCTTTACACTCCCCTTTAATCTCATTAGAATGCTGGATTTCCAGGAATTGAAGGCCAAGAGGTCATCTAGCCTGTTCCCAGCAGACATCACCAAGGTCATCAAAGATACATGGCTTCACTGACAGAAACTTATCAGCTACCAAAACCACCCCCAAGAGATGCTGCAACCACTTTCACTAAACTCTTGGGAGTATTTTCTTCTCCTCTAACTTCAGGAAGGTATTTGAAATATTCTAGCCCAGACAGAGAAAGACAGACTCCCCTCCCAAGTATTCAAACAAAGTTCTTTCATCATTTCAATGACCCCGTCCACTAGAATCAGCACCATCCAGGCTGACAGCATCAGGTACCCTCCACCCATCAGCTCACCACGGAGCTAGAGGAAAAGAGCCACAGACCTGGAAACCCAGCCAAGGCCTTATTACTACCCAGCAAGTGGAAAGATTCTGTTCACTTGCCTGTTACATGTGGGGTTGAACCAGATAGACCCTGAAGCCCCTTGTAATGGAAGGTCATCAAACCATCGTTAGGTGCCAAAGCCTGTGATACGTGCTTTGTCTACTTTAAGGTATTTAAAAGTCACGAGATTCTTATGGGAGAAGTACAATCATGCCCATTTCACAGATGAGGGTATTGAGGCAACGATCATGCCCAGAGTCCCCCAACAAAAAAAAAGAATTGGTTCAGATTCTCCGCCATTCTTATCCACCTCTAAAGTCCCCACTTTCTCTACCATAACACCATATGCCCTTATATGTACAGCTGTGTATTTCTGAGGGGGTCTTGGTTTTCACTGTGACTGCTATTGGAAATCAGAGACTTCATCTAGTTTACCCAAAATTCTGGTGATGGCTGAATATGTTCCAGTGTGTGTTTGGTTGTCATTGATGACAGTATTTGTGTTGATGCTGCTTCTCCTCTCAAGCCCCCACTCCCTGTCCCCCTGAGTCTCTGGAGGGGATCAGTCACCCTAGAGCAGCCCTGCCCTCACCTGGAAAGGGCTCCTTGAGGAAGTGGCCATTGATGGTCTGGTTGGCTGTGCCCAGGGGGTTCTTGGCGATGAGGGTATAGTTGCCGTTGTTGTAGTGGGTGGGCTTGTTGAAGAGCAGGCAGCCCTCGGAGACCTCGCCCTCCTGGTAGTACTCCACGTGGATGATCTTGGACTCACGCAGCGGCTGCCCATTGTGCAGCCAGTGCAGTGTGGGCGGCGGGTTGCCGCGCACCACGAACTCGATGCAATGTTCCAGGCGCAGCTCAGGCTCCTCCAGACTCACCACGCGCGGGGGGTCTGCCGGGGAAAGGCCAGCTGACGCCCAGAACACAGAGCCTCCGGTGTCCCAGAACAGCCTTCCAGGAGCTGGGGTGGGCAACCCAATTATTCCCCACCCCGCTTTAAAAAGACCTGAGGGAATCAGAGGTTTCCCCCCCAACACCACCCCCAAAGAGGGGAAGAGATGTCTGTATTGACTCAAGCTTCCTGGATCCACTATAGGTGGAGGGTTCCCTCTCATGACCTTTTAGAGGTTTAGCAAAAGGCAGACTTGGGCCAACTTAGGAGTAAAGTCAGAGCTGAGTTGGAGGTACATCATCTCCTGAGGGACAGGGACATCCTTTCTGGGGTTACTAGCCAAGGACTGACTTGATTTGCTCAGTCCTGTCCCACAGGAGTCTTTCTGCCCCTCCTGGTGGACCAGGCCCATTGAAGCAGCTCTGCCCGGCCCCAGCCTCCTATGCTGAGATCCCCAGGGTCCCAGCCGCCCCCCACAAGGGCATCCGCTCACAGTGGACAGTGAGGGCGACGCTGGCATTGCTCATGCCCACCACGTTCTCTGCAATGCACGTGAGGGTGAAGCCGTTGTCCTCACTCGTCACATTTACCAGCGTCAGGTTGATGGCATGTACATTGGTCCAGTTCAGATTTGTCTAAAAACCCAATAAGAAAAACAATAATCATGTGTATAAAATAAGCTGCAGGGATGTATTGTACAACATGGAGAATAGAGCTAATATTTTATAATAACTAAAAAAATGTTTAAGACTGTACATTTTAAGTTATGTATACTTTACCACAATAAAAATTTAGGAAAAGAAAAAAGAAAAACTAGATGAGGGTACAAAAAAACAACAACAATCAAACAGTTTCTACAAGGGCGGCTCCCCAACCTAACCCCCAAACACCTTTAGGAATCAAAAGGAAAGCTGAGCAATAGGTGAGGGAGGCCTTGCTGGTGAAGGCACATTGACCAAGGGCCAAGCTCTCTACAGTCAAAAGCTCAGGTAACACTCACACTTATCCCATGAGATGAATGGTAGCATTATACCCATTTCACAGATGAGGAAAGTAAGGTACAGAGATGTTTATAGCATGTTCAAGATCAAGTTGGCTAGAAAATGTTGCAGCTGGGTGGAACCCAAGTCTATGTGCTTCTTCCTATAGAAATAGGACCACAAACTTCCCCTCTTCTTCTTCCTTATTCTCATGTCTCTCGCTTCTATTCATGATTTTAGCTCATTAAGACTAAGAGGTGATAGGTCCCAAGCCTCGGACGCCTACCTGGTGGGTGTTGATGGACTGCAGTCCGGTGACTATCCAGTCCACGTCGGGCAGGGGCGATCCAGAGCCATTGCAAGTGATGACAGCATTGTCACCCTCCCGTACGGTCAGGTTGGCATGGCTCACACTGATCTCAGGCAGGTCTGGGAGGGAGGACAAGGTGGGTGAAAAAAATAGGCAAATACTTGCTACCAAAACTTTGTCCACGGGGGCAATGGGGGCACCGCTTGCTTTGTCCAATAATGACTCCACAAAACCTGCCTGACCTCTCAGAAGTCCCCCAGGTCCCAGAAGCTTCACACCACCTCCCAAGCAGATGGTAGAACTCAAGATTTAAGCCCATGCAGTTGGACGTGGTGGTTGGGGAGCGGGGATTGGTGAGGAGGACAGTTGCTGAAGGAATGCAGCTCTAACAATGACATCAAATGACATCTTCCACTTTGGGCACTGGTTCTCAAAACTTTGGTCTGCTTCAGACTCCCATGGGGATCTTGCTAGAAATTCAGATTTCCAAACTCATCCCCAGATATTCTGATCTCTTAAGTCTGTGGATGGACCCAGACATCTGCTTCTCTAAAAGTACCTTAGATGCTCCTGATACAGGAGATCCAGAGACCACACCTGGACATAACACTCCTTCAGGTTTGCTTAACAGGGAACTGACAGAGAGAAAGGACTCTGGTCTAATGACAAAGAGCACACTTAACCCCTTTCTGCATCCCTGGAACCAACCTTCCCACGGCTGGCTCATGAAGGGACAAGAATGAGCAAGGAGGTAAGAGGGGAGCCAGATCTGCACCCAATGCAGAGTTCAAGGCTGGGAGGGCAGTGGGGAAGGAAGGCCCTGGCTATCCCGGCTGATGTGCAGCACCGTCCCTGGTGTCTGAGGGAGGCCCGCGTGGAGCCAGCTGGGACTGGGCAGCTCACTCACCGCACTGGCTGATATTCATGCGGAAAAGTGGGAGCTGGGAGCCGTCGGCACTGATGCAGTAGAGGTTCTGGCTGTTCAGCTTGGCCTCCCCCTGCTCCTGCCACAGCTGCATCCAGCGGATGTCACAGCTGCAGTTGAAGAAGTTCTGCTCCAACCTCCTGTGGGCAAGAAGTGAGGGAAGGGAACCCCTGAACCGAAGGTGGCCCAGCTCCCTCCCAGGGCTGTGAGGCTATGCATGGGCCCCCACCTGCTCCTCAGGGACTAAGGAGAGAAGGGTTTAGCAAGGTCTCCAAAGAAGTAAAAAATACTTACAGAAGTCCATGAATTTATTTAGTTTTTAAACAAATAAACTCATTCCAAAAAAATCCACTCCACTGAACTTACCTGCCAAAGAGACCTTTAAAATACATCGGCTTGGGAAGCTCCTCTTCTCAAAACCCTCCAGTGGCCTCCCAACTCTTTGAAAGTCAAAGTCAAAGGCCTACAGGATCTATACCACCCTCTGTCACCTCTCTGACTTCATCGCCTGCCTCACCCTCTCCTCCTCTTCTTCAGCCACTCTGACCTTGCTGTGTCAACCAGGATGACCTGCATGCTCCTGCCTCAGGGCCTTTGCACTTGTTGTCCTTTCTGCCTACAGAGTTTGGACTCAGAACATACCTGCTAGATCAACTCCCGCCCTTCATGAAGGAATCATATAGCCTTCTCTGACCACTTCTATAGGAAAGCTACCACCAACCCCTGCCCTCACACTGCCCAGTCCCTTGCCTATTTTCTTCTTTCTGGTATTTGTCACTGCCCAGCATCACTTTAAATATTTATTTGCTTCCTTGGAAGTTTGGGGCTGGCAGATGCAAATTAGTATATATAGAACGGAAAAACAAAATAAATCTAAAAATTAAAAAATAAATATTTATTTGCTTGCTTGTTTATTATCTGTCTCCCCAAATAAAAATTAAGTTCCATCAAAGTCAGAGACATTGTCTATTAGGTTCATTGCTATATCCCCAGTACCTATAACTGAGCCTGGCATATAAATACCTGTTGAATGAATAAAAGGAGGGAGGAAGGAAGGAAGGAAGGAAGGGAGGGAGGAAGGGAGGGAGGAAGGGAGGGAGGGAGGGAGGAAGGAAGGGAGGGAGGGAGGGAGGGAGGGAAGAGGAAGAAAGAAGCTATTCTCCCTGGGGAGAAGGTGATTCGCTGTTTCCAATATCTGCTCAAAGCCTATCTTGGGACCAGCTTTATTCCTTCATAAATTCAACAAAATCCTTAATAAGCACCTCATTTATGTCTGGCTGTGGGCTGAGGGCTGCTGAAACAGAAATGAATAATCAGTCCCTGTTTTCCAGGAGCACTCATCTTGGTAAAGAAGACTGTCTGATAGAGGAAGAGTCAAGTTCAAGGCCTTCCTTCTCCACTCATTTTCCTTGTGACTTAGAGGGAGTCACCTCCCCTCTAGAGGGAGTTCTCTCCTTAGGAGGACAATTGAAGGGCATAAGCTGATGTGAAACTCTTAAAGTCAAGGGCACCTGATAAATCTGAATGCCAGGATCACTCAGGGGAACATGATTCTCTTTCTGGACCAGTAAGGGGATGACTCTATTGGTGCCCAGAGGGAGGGCCACTTGGGTAACTGCACTAAGACCCAGGATATTTTTGACAACTGGCAAATTCCAAAGTAGTGAAGCACACATCAGCATTAACCAGCTTTCAGAAAAAAGTGAGGCCCCTGGAAGGGAGGAATCAGTGCTTTCTAGCCAACAGGACAGCACAGGTAGAATGTGCAAACACCCCTGTATGATATCCTCTTAGTCTAAAAGTGCCCATGACTTTGCTCTGCACACCACACTCTTTCAGCAAAGGAGACAAGACCTAACCTTCATCAAGCATTTGCCTCTCACAGCTGCACTCAGAGCCAGCCAGTCTCTCGTCCTCATGCACAAGAGGGACCCCCTCCTACGTTTGGAGAAGTCAAGTCACATGCTCAAGGTCCCTCAGCTGGTATGTGACAAAGCAGGGCTTCAAAGCTTAGCCTGTTGGGCTCCAAAATTCATGCACTTTCCCTGCCATCTATCACGTGCAAGGCATAGCTAGATGGGAGATTCTAGGAGGAGTAAGCAGGATCCCTGAACTTTGGAAGCTCGTGGAGGGAAAGACTAGGGGAAGAGTTAGAGGGATGATGCAGGCTGGATTGTGGAAACAGGAAAGAAAGCTTGTGCTACAGCAGGAGCACCGGGAAATAAAGCTGGAAGGGCAAGTGGAAGCCAGATGGTGGAGGACATTCACTGCCACATCAGGAAGCTTGAAATGCATCCAGGAGGCAGTGGGAACCACCGAGGCCCTTGCAGTTGGAGAATGAAGTGAACAAAACTGTAAGAAGAGTAATCCAGCAATGCTGAACAGGATCAACCAGAGGGGAGGACAGCCGGAGACTGGGACCCCGGTTAGGATGTCTGATAAACACAGGGTCACCGTGTACAGTGCTGAAGTTCATGCATGTCTCAATGCACCCAGCCAAAGGGATGAATGGGGGATGAAATCCAGCCTGCATACCCTTGACCAGACCCGGTACCTGGCACGGGGCTCTATCCACCCAGAAGAGGCATCTTTTCTCATTCACATATAGGTACCATATAGGCTGGCAGGCTCCAGGTCAATGTTCTCCAACTTTCTGGTCTCAGCACTCCTTTTCACTCTTAAAGATGACTGAGGGTCTCAAAGAACTTTTAGGTGGATTATATCTATCACGATTTACCATGTTAGAAATTAAAACTGAGAAAAATTTAAAACACAAGAATGCATTAGCACAAACTCCATCAAGCATCAGAGGAATGATGGTAAAGTATGTCATGTGGCTTCTGGAAAACTCCACTGCCCATGGGAATGAAAAAGGCAAGTAATGTCTCAGGGTTATTATGAAAATAGATTTAACTTCTTGGTCTCCCTGTAAGGGTCTTGGGGATCCCCATGGGACCCTGGACCACCGTGAGAGAACGGCTGCCTAGTTACTAAGAGCCTGGAGTAGAGAGGTAAAAACTGGGGAGAGGGAAGGGGAAGATGGAGCAAACATCGTAAAGGAAGACAAGGTGGTATTTGGCGCTTCCTTGGAGGTAGAAGAAAAGGAAAGAGTAAAAGATGACCCCAAGGTTTTAAGCTCCAGGGGACAGGAAGTCAATGGAAGACAGAAGTATCTTTGGTTGAAAACAGAAGAGAAAAACCAATGGAAAGGAAGAGGGGAAACATATTAGGAATCGGGTCAGGGCAGGGCTGAGGGTGAGGAGGGAAAGGTAAGGTCCTAGAGCAGGCAAGTGACGGATGAGGTCCAGGACCCTTGGAGGGGTTTGCCCTGGGTCAAGGCAGATGCTTCTGCAGCTGAGAAATGAGGGAGAGGAGAGAGAAAAGGTAGACAGGAGAAAATGAGAGAGAAGTCATAAAAATAATTGGATAATAACGTTTGTATTGCATTTACTCTGTGCCCAGCACTATGCTGAAGGCCTTACAGGTCTCACGCCCTCTGACCCTCACAACGAGGAGGAAGCAGGGGAAGGGAACGTCTGAGGGCTTCCTTAGGAAACACAGGAGGTCAAATTCCCTGCCCGGCATTTCTGGGGAAAGGGAGTGGAGCAGTGGTTGGGAGTCAGGCGGTAGGGGCTGTGAGGAGAGGCCTGGCAGCCCTGCTGGAAGAATACTGAGGGTCCAGATGCCGGAACACATGCACACTGAACCAGGTCAGCCTGATTTGTCCCAGTTGCTTACTTGACAAGATGTGGTCATTCATTATTAAGTAGCTGTAAAAATACAAATTACCCACCTGGGTGGAAAATACTAGACAAGTGAGAGTCTTAGCCAGGCTGCTTCAAGCCACATGTGCTTTATTCAGTTCTGCCTCTTGTCTGAGCCCTGCACTACTGCGTATCCCAACATCTCAGGGGTCCCTCAGAAAGGTGGACGGTGCCACAGCGTCCTGAGGCTGGCAGGGGAATCCAGTGAGATATGTGGGGTGTGTCTTAGACCCTGCCAGGCATGGGCACGCTAAAAGCTTGTTTGTTTCCCTCCGTCTTTTTCCTCCAGAAGGCATGCACCATGAGACCTGGTCCTTTCCTCCAACCCAGGGTCTCCTGGAAACTGCAGAAGAACTTTGAGTTCTTCCCCCCATCCCTCTGGACTCTCCTCCTGGACAACAAGACATACATAAGGCAGAAAGCATTTTCAGTCTCAGAACAGATGACCTGGGCATCTCACCGAGCAAATCCACTATCGTCTTCATATCCTGACAAGAGGGGTCAAACAGTGAGGTGGACCAGAAGCAAAGAAGGGCAAGTCCTGGGTCTAAATGATGCTGTCCATTCTCCCATCAAATCAGGTCTGGAGCAGAGGGGTCTTCAGCCAGGGCTTCAGGGGCAGACTCAAGGAGCCTAAAGCAAGCCTTCCCCTGCTCCATCAATAATGCAGGCAGCCCCATGAATAATACAACAGCAGCTGCTTCACAGCAAAGATTACCAACACCCAGCCCTTTCCTCAAGATGGCCCAGGGCCTAATCATAGGGCCCTTGGGGCTTCCCACAGATTAACTCAGCCCCATCCGAGTTTGTGCACAAAGACACTTTGCTGAACAGCCAAGACCAAGACTGAGTGTTTAAAAAACACTGATTCCGCGCTAGTCGTCACTCTGGTTTTCTTCCCTCCTCAGCATCAGGGCTGCCAGTGGCAATCCATGGCCAGGTAGTGAAATATGGGGAAGGGACCCAAATCTGTTGTCACAGAAGAAAACATGCCCAAAGGGCACCTTGGAGATGCCAACAGTCCTGTGGTTAAAAAAATTATCCAAACAAAAGATCTGAGTTGAGCCAGTTGTGTCACCTTGGGCAACTATAGTAGATTGAATAGTGTCTCCCCCGCCCCCCAAAATTCATCAAAGTCCTAAGCCCCAGTAGCTGTGAATGTGACCTTATTTGGAAATAGAGTCTTTGCAGATATAATCAAGTTAAGGATCATGGATGAGATCATTCTGGATTACGGTGGGCCCGAAATCCAATGACTGGTATCCGTATAAGAGAAAAGAGGGAAAAATCAAAGACAAAGAGACAGGGAAGATGGCCATGTGAAGATGGAGGCAGAGACCGAAGTGGTGCTGCCACAAGCCAAGCAACACCAGGAGCCACCGGAAGCTGGAAAAGGCAAGGAAGGATTCTCCCTAGAGCCTTGGAAGAGTGTGTAGTCATCCTGACACCTTGATTTTGGACTTCTGGCCTCCAGAAGAGTGAGAGAATCACTTTCTATTGTTTGAAGCCCCCAGATTTGTGGGAATATGTTAAGGCAGCCCTAGGAAATGAATACAGCAAGTATTCATTCAGCCTGAATTCTCTAAGGCTCTGTTCTAATGTCTGTAAAATGGGGGTAATTGTGCTCAATCTGCCTTCTTCACTGTTACTATGAGGATTAGTGATAATATATGTTAAGGTGCTTTGTGAAGTAAAAGGGGCTATAAAGAGGCCCCAAATTATTATTATAATACCAGTATTATTAACATGATTGTTGAGTGATTTTGCGAGCCGTGGCAAGTGGTCAGGGCCAGGACTGGGGGAAGGAAAGTGACAGGATCAGCACAAACCCATCCCCAAAACTGAGTTAATATTTTACCAAGTCGATTAAATCTGTAAATTATACCAGAGGTAATTATCACTTTGCTTTAAGAAAATGAAATATTCCAATCTATTTTAATCATGTCTGCTCCATGCGTGCGGGGTATTAAGAGAAGCCTGTTCGAGATACACTAATGGTCCTTAGGGTATTTCTGGAGGGTTTCTGTGCTGTGAATTTATATCCTTTGGTGCCTCTTGCCTTTGCCTAAATGGTATCATGGGATTCAGAATCCAAGTTTCTTTTCTTTCCAATTCATTCTTTACCTCTAAGTCAATCTCTTTGATTCTTGCTCAGCTTTCTGGACAGACTATTGCCATTTTCTCGGTAAAGGGAAAACACCATCTTGCCATAAACAGAAACTTCGGAGAGCACTGTGCAACACCAACTCAAATTTCTCCAAACCCGTGCCATTGAAAGAGTGCTGGCTACTCAGGAGGCAGTCTTGAAAGATGCTTCCGGTTCCATCAGTAAGAGAAAAACACAGCCTGGACAGGTGAGAGGCGGGCCAGGTGCCCGGCCAAGACCACACCCTTCATCTCACAAAAGTAAATGAGAAATGAGTGAAGGAAGTCTCTGGCACACAGCAAGGGCTCTGAGATGATAACTTGTTTGGATTTTTTCCCCCTTTGATTCCTCTGAGAAGAGCTGCCATCTTGAGTTCTGGCAGAAGGGGACGCATAGCATGAGGGCTATGGTGCTGAGTTGGGTAAGGAAAGAGCTGGTCTTTGAAAACAATAGACCTGGATGGTGGCAATGCTAATAATCACAATACTAATTCCCATTTACTTGCCATATGATGTTGGACCAGTTATTTCACTTGGCCAAGCCTCCAATCCCTCATTTGTCAAACTGGGTTTAAGCATACCTCCTCTGTGGGATTGTCCCAGGGGTGAGACAGTACATCGTATATATTAGATACTCAATATACACCTCTTTTTTCTCCTTCTCTGCTACTGGAAAAGTTGTAGACACTCAGCCCTTCTGATGGGGAATCCCAACAGCATTAGTTCTTCTGTCAAGGATCAGAGGAGGGGCTGCTTGGGGCAGGCAGAGATCCTCAGTGATGGAATAAAACATGCTAAGAAATTGTTGAATGCCCTAGCTTTCTCCTTCTGTTCCTGCAGAAGGTCGCTCAAAGCCTCACACTTCTGCCCTTGTGATCTTTTGGCTGCCACAGCTCACAGAGCCATCTCCCTCTGGCCTCTCTCCTCCAGGGCCAAAATTCTTTCTTCCTGGAAATACCTGACCCATGCCCACACCCCAGCCCACAGGCTCCACTGGGCAGACCCCAGCAGTCTAGATGGCTCATGGCAGATGGCACCATGTGGACTAATCAGGAAGTCAGACAAGAAAATATGACCCACTCTTCCATTTGCCAGGAACTGGGATTGTTTGGATTTTAATCACAGCCACAGCTAAGAGCCAACACGCAGGCTCTCCAGCCAAAAGATAAATTTTCCACTCTCAACGTTCAATTCTTCCTCAAAAAAATAGACCCTTACCAGGGTGACTGCTCCTTAGAGGCGGGGCTTCTTTATTTTCCAACATAATTTTTTACTTATTTAACAATATGACAGAAATAAAATACTCCGTGGACATGGTGGCTCTCACACACTGACTCACCCTGGAGGGAATGTCTTCATTCCCCCATAAGTCACATCCAGCTCACTGGTGTATTGATTCACAGGCAAAGATGAATGCAGAATCCCATGATCCTCTGGGAGAAATCTGACATTTTCTTTAAATATATATCCACAGAACAACTGTTTCTAAAACTCCACGAAACAGGTCACCGGGGCAGCACGCCATCGATTTCGCAGCCAATGATTTTTTTAGAAGGAGCACTGAACATTTTCGCAATAATTCAGCCAACAGTAGAGCCGGATGTCCCCTGGAGAGATGCTATCCCTGGCCTCCCACAGATGAAGGGTCAGGGGTCCCAGGAGAACTGGATGAAAGACTCCAATTAGCTCCTTTAGGGCAGGGTCCCTGGTCAGTTTTAGAGCAATGTAAGGAATAACTGCAATTGTGCCTTTTTATTGAAAATTACTGTAGAACAGATCCTTGGATTGAAAACAGATTGAGAAAGTTGGGAGATGGCGAAGCATAGTGGTCAAGATCCTGAGTCCACGTGCTACCATTTAGTTAATGGGTGACCTTAACCAAGATACTAAACCTTGCTAAGTACCCCAGTGTCCCCAAATTTGAAGTGACAGTAGCCATTCCGACCTGATAGCATTGTTATAAGGATTAAATAACCTCCGTAACTCGAGAGATTACTTGGCACACTGCCTGGCCCAGAGTAAGATCTCAGAAATCAGTGTTAGTGGTGATCAAAGCAGTCATGTTAATTTACCTCTAACATCTTTTCCACCTACAAAGAAGGGAATGAACACAATGCATCAAGTGTAACAGTTTGACACTGAGATATCTGTGACATTGTCCACTTTTCCAGTTTTTATTTTTTTTATAAAAAAATAAGTACATATGCACCTTTTTCCAAGCTCAGGTAGGAGTTTTATAAAAAAAAATAAGTACATATGCACCTTTTTCCAAGCTCAGGTAGGAGTTTTTATTGGAGTACAGCTGGATGGCAGCCATGTATGACTAAAGAACTCTGATCACTAGAGCTATTGTGCTCATAGCAGAGGAGAAGCCTGGTGGGAGGGGCAAAATCCTAAAGAAGGAAAGCAACCCACAACAGTCTTGTCCTAAACTCTCCAACACTGTCAGAGACCATCTCTGTACTTCCCATCCCTGGAATGGCATTTTTAAGCATCATGTAGGCACTTGGGTCCATGAGGATGAGTAGGGTATGTACAAGACTGTCATGAGATGTAAACATTCCCCTTCCTGACCAACTGGGTCAGAAAAGGTAAGGTTATGACGCATCCTTGAACTCAGGTCTTACCAGGTGGAGGGAGAACAAGTTGAAAGGCCAACAGTATGGGCGGGGATCCAAGGCCATTCACTGCCTCTTGGTAAAGGATAGAAAGCAATCTGCATTCAGTGAATTTGGATCTGAGTCATCAAGTAAAAGGGAAGACACGTGAGCAGTGTCCCTGGAACCCTGACTCCCTAACTCTATCCATGCCTCAATTCCTTTTCAATTTATTCCTTGATTTGTCCCCTCAACATAATATGCCATCCTTCATGCACAGAGATGACCCTGATGACTCACACATCAACATGACTTATTTTTTCCAGCAGTGGTCACGAGTTTTCATTCATCCATCCAATGTGTGTTTGTGCAAAATGGCTGGCTGGGGTAGGAGTACATTGATCAGCCTCAGAATGCAGCAAATCTAAGCAGTCCACAAGCAGACTGAATAAATATATGGGCTTATTCCCTCCAGGATGTCCATACTCAAGCCAAGTAGGCTGACAGAAGATCACGAGAAGTGGAAAATACATGCAATCTGAAATCAAAGGCCTGGGTTCAAGTCCTGGTTCTGCCAGTCCCTAGAAATGTGATTTTCGTTGTGTTTCACATGCCTTTCTGGAGCTCAGAACCCTCACCTGAAAGTGTAGAGATACCTTTTATACGGGAGGTATAATAATACCTACCTCCCATGACATGTGATGATAAATCAAAGGTCATGTAAATGAAAGCACACCTAATAATCTATTTATATATTGAAAATGTTATTATAACTTGATAAATTATCTTTATTATTATAAATATATATAAATATAAATGTTATTACTAACTACCAACAGATCACAAAACTAGGTCCTGCTAAGAGATGAGATTCCTATCTTCTGAAATATATTGCACCCAGAAGGAGCATCAGAAATCAAGGGATAGGGTGGCTCACTCTCACTGAACATGGTACACCCACATAATCCAACCCAAGGAGCCCCTTCAGGTGTACTCCCAGCTTCAGGTGGCTCCACCCAACCTTTGACCACCACTCCACGGACTGGGACAGTCTTCAAAACTGAACTTACAATTCCCGAAGACTCAGCGTCTGGAAGAGCTGCCATGAGAGTGTGGTGAGCCGGTTACTCGACAGGTTTCTGCAAGATTGACAAATAAAGAGGAAATTAAAGGAGAATCTGGCATGTCATGCTCTCCGTAGTAAGCGTGGTCATCTCATGGGAGCCTGGCTTTGTTGTTCTTCTCCACTGCTCCCTTCGGCTAACAGTACATCTGACAGTTAGTCGAGGCTACAGATCATGTCTGGAGAGGATGCTGAGACCTTTTAAAAGGCAAGGTTTTACAAATCAAATGAAATAAATAAATAAATAAATATTTCTTGGTCATTCTCCCACATGCTCTCACCACAATAAAATTTTCGAGAGCCTTTTTAAATCCACCCTTCTACAGGAGGACAGAGAACTCTCAGAGTATAAGGTATACAAACCAGGAAGCATTCTTTTTTTTAAGTAGAGTTGTTTTACAATGTTGTGTTAATTTCTGCTGTACAGCAAAGTGATTCAGTTATACATATATATATATATATTCTTTTTCATATTCTTCTCCATTATGGTTTATTATAGGATACTGAATATAGTTCCCTGTGCTATACAGTAGGACCTTGTTGCTTATCTATTTTATATATAGTAGTTTGTATCTGCTAACCCCAAGCTCTTAATTTATCCCTCCCCCTTTTTTTTTAGCTACTGAGGTATAACTGACTTATCAAAAAAGTTGTACATATTTAATGTATATGTCTTGATGAGTTTGAAGATAATATACATTCGTGAAATGGTTGCCATAAACAGTGCCATAAACTTAACTGGCATCTCTAAAAGTTTCTTCCCTCTCTATTTTTTTTTTTTGGTGATAACAATATTTAACGGAAGACATACCCTCTTCCCAAATTTTTAAGTGTACAATACAGTATTGTTAACTATGCACTACTCTGTACTAGAGATATCTAGGACTTCTTCACCTTGCATAAGTGAAACTATTGTGCCCTGTTACCAACAAACATTCTTTTTTTTAAAACATAGATTTATTTATTTATTTTTGGCTACGTCGGGTCTTCATTGCTGCGCGTGGGCTTTCTGTAGTAGTGGCAAGCAGGGGCTACTCTTCGTCGCAGTATGTGGGCTTCTCATTGTGGTGGCTTCTCTTGTTGCAGAGCATGGGCTCTAGGCGTGTGGGCTCAGTAGTTGTGGCTCACAGGCTTTGTTGCTCTGCAGCATGTGGGATCTTCCCAGACCAGGGCTCAAACCCATGTCCCCTGCATTGGCAGGCAGGTTCTTAACCACTGAGCCACCACAGAAGCCCTCAACAAACATTCTTAACATTCACACAAGTCGAAAATACTCCGCAGGTCACCTACAATTCCTTCAAGCCAGTCCCTCCCTCAGCAATCCTGTCCATCAATGATCAAGACATCAGCCTTTTTGTTCACACTTCTGTCCTCCTCCTAATGGCTTTTTTTTTTCATTAGGATGTACAGGGGAAAGGAATAGTCATTAGTCTTCTGAATAAAAGAAGAAACACACCCACGGTTATTACTTTGCCAGGTTCAACAAACAACTTTTTTTTTTTTTTTTTTGCAATACGCGGGCCTCTCACTGTTGTGGCCTCTCCCGTTGCAGAGCACATGTTCTGGATGCACAGGCTCAGCGGCCATGGCTCACGGGCCTAGCCACTCCGCGGCATGTGGGATCTTCCCGGACCGGGGCACGAACCCGTGTCCCCTGCATCGGCAGGCAGACTCTCAACCACTGCGCCACCAGGGAAGCCCCTCAACAAACAACTTTTGATGTGGTAACATCCCTTCAAGGCAGCGATTGGAGACGGCTAGAGCTGAAGTGGCACCCCAGGAACCATGTACTTATCTAGTGATGAGAAAGGAGAGCGGTAAGAATTGCACTTAGGTAAATACCTATCCACATGCACACACGTGTGTATAAGCACGTGTGTATTTATGTCCATTAAACATGTAGGTAATAAACGCAAACACAGACTCCTGCTTATACCCATATGCATATGCTTACAGGTACACCTATATTTAGAGGACTTCTATAACAGATATTTGTTGAGAGCCAAATATAGGCTACACTAAGGAATGAGGGGGTGGATGACAGATAAGGTCCCTCTGGAGCTTATGTTCATGTTACAAATGAATAAGCAAAAGAAGTGTAGTTTGTGATGAGCAGAAGGAAGGGAATAAGCAAAGTGGGGTAAGTAACTGATGTGGGAGAGAGAGAGGGCTACGTCAGAAGATGCTTCCAGAAATACCCTCTGAGAAGGGGATGTCGGAGCTGAGAAGAGGAGTGAGAAGAGCCTAGCGCCAGGGAAGGTGTGTTCCAGGCAGTGGGAGCAGCAAATGCGAAGGCCTGAGAGGGACGAGGGGGCCAGAAAAGGGCCCAGTGAGGAAGGAAGTAGAAGAGTGGTCTAGGATAAGCAGGAGAGGGGACCTGCCACACCCACCTTGCTGGCCAAGGTAAGCCACCCGGATTTTACTTTAAGGAACAACGGGATGGCACTGGCTGGGTTTAAGTAGGGACGTGGCATCATCTAATTACCATTTTTTAAAATAGGAACCCAAGACTGGAAGTCATCAGAGCAATTAGGAGCTGCTGCAGTATTCCAGGCAAAAAGAGAGAGTAGAGACAATTAAGCTGATGGAATTCAAGCTAGGTGGTGGAGGGAGAACTGCCAGAACTTCCTATGGGATTGGATCGGGCAGAGGAGGGAGACTTGAGCAACCAGGAGAGTGGTGATGTCATTTAGTGAGCCGAGGAAGGCTGCAAAGGGGTCCCAACTGGGGGGCGACGTGGGGATCAAGAGCCTCCCCCTTGCAGACACTAAGTTTGAGATGCCTGTTAGACGTCCAAAGAAGAGAGATGAGATAGCTTGTTGGATGCGTCGGTCTGGAGCTCAGGGGAGAAGTTCAGGCTGGGTGAGGTACAGAGAGTAGACACAGCTCATCAGAGGAGCAGATATTCAAACACAAGGACAAGCTATGGGATAGGGCTTCCCCTTCCCATTTGAGGCAGCTCTGCCTTTGGTGACAGCCCATGACTGTGTGGGGGAGAAAGACCCCATTCTTGGGGTGCAGGGGACTGGGGCAAAGGGAAGGTGTCCAGTAGGTATCACCCAAGTTTACTGTCCCACTCTCTCCCCAGTCCCCAGCACTCTCTCCTTTCAGAGTCCTTAAGCCCACAGCCCTTGCTAGGAGAGCCTCCCATAGCCCCATACTGTCACCCACTTCCTCTCTGCAGGACTGTTAGAGCACTGGTGTGTGTGACGACACAGGCTCTCACTAAAAGCCTATAAACCTCAACCCATCCACATGCTCAGCTTCAAAAAACCCCTAACCATGGCGCATCTTATTCCTACAAACGGCCTCCTTCCCCCACTGACCGGAAGGAAAAGGGTGACAGAAGAACTGCATGATGGCCACTTGAGGACACCCAGGCACCCAGCTCCCTGCAGAGCAACTCCTGCTTGGGAGGGAGGAGCAGGGGATCAGACACGTACGCCCATCAAAGGCGCTGACCTTACACCAGGAGCTGGAACTCGGGGTCAAGGATAACAGGCTTCACAGTACCACTCTATGTGCCTCCATTACCATGAGCCGCTATGATGTTTCAATAAAGGTGAGTACCTCATCCAGATAGAAGTCTTCTGTTTTGTTTTGCTTTTCTTGGTTTACTGTCTACGCACAACAGCATCAGGGGCAGCAGAAGTTAGACAAGGCCCAGGGGCCTTGAGCTCTCTGCCCGACTCCAGCGCAGCCTGGAACAAAGCCCCTGGTTCTGAAGCGGAGCAGCAGCTCCTGTGAGAGACGGCCGCCAGGAACGCCAGACGCACTGAACCCTGGGAAACACGCCCCACCGCCGGCCCCGCCCCCGGCCGGAAGGAGGAGGCGGGGACACAGGAGCGGTCCCGGGGAAGTGGAAGCCTTGCCCAGCTCCGAGGGAGGAGCAGCCTAGGAGTGTGCCAGTAGTTCTTGCGGGGCCCGAGGCAGGGAGCGGGTTGCCAGCAATGTCCTTTCACAAAGGTCATGTTTTGCTACATTAGGCAGAAATGTCAAGAGAAAATTGGATTCTGAAAGAAAGAAAATAACAGGCATTCTGGGCAAATAAAGAATAAGAAATAGCATTATCTCCTTATTACAAGTTAGAGGGGAGAGGGGGCCTGGGACACCTGGAAAGGGGGAGGTGGGCTCCGGCTCTCTCAGGGGTGTCTCATCTGCAGCTTCTCCCCACCCTCCCCCCACCCACCAAGCCCCACCTGGAGGAGAAAGGGCCCCTCCGGATTCCTCCAGTTCTTTGGCCAGATGGAGCGGCCACAGCAACACTCGTGGGCTCTGTCCACGACTGCCCTCTTCCCTCCCTCCTCCCTGACGGTCCCAGTGGTGTACAGACCACCTTCTCCTTCTGCAGTCCAGATACTCTCCTTCTCTCACCCCCTCCTACCCCCCTGCACCAGCTCACAATCAACAGCTGCCATTCATCAAGGGCTTACCAAGCACCAGCTACTATGTTACCCACTTCTGCATTCATGATCTCATTTAATTTTTACAGCAACTCTACAAGACGGGTATTGCTATTATCTGCATGCAAAGATGAGGAAACTGGGGCTCAGAGGTGGCCAATGAAAGATGAACAGCTCTGAGTAGCCTTAACGTGAAGACTCCAACAACAGGCCACAAGAGGCATACCCAGGAACATTTGCAACCAACACACAGACATGTAAACGCCCAGGTACACATACTCACAACCCAGTGTGTGTCCCCAGAGACAGAGACGCTGTGCTGCACAAGTCCCAGGAGGAAAGCAGTGCGTACAATCTGGGCAACCGTACACAGCACCCTGCCAGAGACACACGATAGAAGCATCCAGCCACAGAGACAAACAAATAGACAAAAGACGAGAAAGGCAAACATACACCGCCAACAAGGCAAGCAGGGCACACCTCTGGCCATCCTGCCTTCAGAGGCATTTATAACTGCTCATGTGCTGGGCAGATGGGAAAGACAAGGCAGGGAGCTTTAACTGACTTAACACCCACTCAGAACTCACTTCCCCTGATTTTCCTTCTAGCTGATGCCTCACCTGAGTTCACCTGTCATCAGTTATTGATGAGCCAGTTACCCCCCTCACCAGACAAAGGTTTAATTAAGAACCTCTGAGCCTCACCGCAGCCCTGAGCCTCCTCCCTTACGGATCCATTATCACTCGTCTCTGACTTGTGCTTGAGTCAATGGCCAGTTTCCAAGTCACCTGACCGTTGGAAGTAATTTGGTGAGCAAGATATTAAGAGATGATGCATCAAACACTTTCCCAAAATCAAGCTCCATGACCTTGCCCCTGTATCCCTTACCTGAGACTACCAAACAAAACCATTAATTTTGTCCTGAACTACTGGCTCGTTCATAGCCCAGACTCTGGGGCCCAGAGTAATGGACCATGGCAATGCAGCTACTGGGTCCTCTGGAAACAGGGAGCCAGACACACAGGTGGCCAAACTCTGAACCTGAGGAAGAACAGGCTGAGATGGCCCCTCCTGCATTAGCCCTGTGGTGAACAAGGGGAAACTCAGGATGGGAAGCAGTCCTATGGCCCTCCTAAAGGGAGTGCCCAACTGCAGCAGGATGGGGCCCCACAATTGGGAAGGATGTCACCTTCTACCCTGGGAACCCTACCATCCAACAAGAGGGTCACTCGAGATGGACCCTGCAGCCAAGAGAAGCCGACCAGATGAATCCCTCTGTTGCCCCAAAACACACTGCATCCTTTGGGGCTGACAGTTGAGAAGGAGACACTGATTCCCATCCACAAAGTGAGCCTGAAGAAGGTACCATGGATTTCCCAGAGTAAGGGTGTGGCTGACTTTGGAAGTACCTCCTCTTGTACCAGCAGAGGCAGGCCCAGGGGCAGGCTGTGTCTTAGGACTTAAGTGTCTTAGAACACTGAGGAGTGTGTAAGGGATTGTTGGATGCAGGCGCCCTGTCATTCCTGTGCTATTAAGCCAGGCTGCCCCACCGGCACCATTCAGTCGGGCATCTCCCCTGTCCACACCACAGACCTTTGCTGGGTTGGCCCCGCTGCCACTCCTGGATGTTCACTCCACCTCTGTCTGTATCTCCTTAGTCCCTCTCATTTGGGTTTTATCTTCTGTTATGACGGGCTGGACTGTGTCTCCTCAAAATTCATATGTTGAAGTGTGAACTCTCAGGACCCCAGAATGTGACTGTATTTGGAGACAGAGCCTTTAAAGAGGCTTTAAGACAGAGTCTTTAAGGTTAAAGGAGGCCATTGAAATGAACCCTAGTCCGAAATAACTGGTGTCCTTATAAGAAGAGATTAGGACACACAGACATGCACAGAGGAGATGATGTGAAGACACGAGGAAAAGTCAGCATCTATAAGCCAAGGTAAGAGGCCTCAGAAGGAACCAACCCTGCTGACACCTTGATCTTGGACTTCCAGCCTCCAAAACTGTGAAGAAATAATTTCTGTTGTTTAAGTCACCCAGTCTGCAGTGTTTGTTATGGCAGCCCTAGCAAACTAGTATACCTGTCCTCAGCCCCTCTTTTGCCCCAAGGTCCTGACAGTTGGCTGCCCAACTGTGATTCCTGAAAGCCTCCAAAGTCATGATTTTCAGTCCCTCCTTCACTCTGCCTATGTCCCATCGCTCTAGGGAACGAGCTTCCCAATCAGGGTGCAGCCATGAAGATGCAACATGGCATCCATCCACTCAGTCAGCTCCCCACTGGGCATACGCAAGTCTCCTGCTGCAAAAGATGGTTATGAGAGAACACAGAGACCCAAAGGTATGCTCAGCTGGCATCCTAATGGTGAATGCCATGGTCACTGACTTTTCCTAGAGGATTCACGCTGCTGCTTGCAGAAAGCACTATTCTAAGCACCGTATGGGCTCAGAGCAGCAAGCATGGCTCCCCAGAGAACAACAAAGGTCCAGCCCCTCCTGCTTTCACAAGCTCCCATGGGGGCTTGCTGGCTGCCAACATCATGATGTAAATATGATTTCCTCCATCCACGAAGGCAGCATTAGAAAGATGCAATTCTTCCTTCCTGAAGACCCAACACCTCCTCAGCTGTCTGTCTCTCCCCTTCTAACTTTCCCCATGAAAGAACTCTCTCCTCGTTCTTCCTGAAGACAGCCAACTCCCTCCCCTGCCATGTCACGCCAAGATTCTTTTGAAATTTCTGAAGGACCTGGAAAAAAAAAGTCAAGAAAGGAGAATTCTTTCATGCAGCACTGACCCCACAGAGAATTGCTAAAAAGGAACAAACCATGGAGACGGAGAAGGCTGACAGTCTCCTCCCTGCTTCTCCGAGAACCAGGGAACTTACACGTCATGATCTTGAACTTGGGACTTTGTGCATATCAGCCCAAACCGAAGATGCCTGCAGCCCCCCATGAGGAGCAGTTAGGGTGGCTGCCATCAACCTCCTCAGGTTGAACCAGCGGGAAGGAAGGAGGCTCCAGGCCATCTCTCCACCAAGGCCTGCTGCCCACCCCCGAGGGGCCCCCCTGAGCCAACCCCTTAAAATCCAGCGCCTGTGACAAGGTAGCAGGTGCTGCTGCCCTGTGTCCCTCTTGGAGGCCAAGAAGTATTTTTCTACATCATTGACATATTTGCTTTTCCCTCAATTAAATTGCTGTAAGAGGGGGTGTGGGTTAAAGCCATCTGAGCCATTTTTATTCAGCTAAATTACACTGGATGGCTCATTTAATGAACTTTAATGAAGCCAAAATGCTTTCTCTAATCAAATCTCGAGTGACGTGACTGGTGTCTTGACCTTAGATCAGGAGACTGCAGGCAGCTTTTCCACAAGGCCCTGGGCTGAGCTAAACCAGGGTTTCCCAGAGAATGTTCCTAGGAATCTGAGATCTGCCATATATTAATGGGTATTACAAGGGAAAAAGTTTCATGTTCCTTGAAAAATGTGGTGCTAAATAAAATTAAACAGGCTTATTTACTGCAGAATTTCTCAGAGCCTTTACTAAATGAAGGATCTGACCCATTGAATCTCTCAAGCTTATTGGCTCACAGAACCTCCTCCATGGAATTCTAGCAAAAATATCACCCCACATAATATACTTAGAGAAATGATCATGGTGATAAGAAGTAGATATGTGGTCCTTATCCACGGTTCATAGCTCACAGCTCCCCAAACTCTTGGACTCTCTTGAAGGATAAGAACAACAGGAGCCCCTTTTCTTACAACACTCGGTGTCCTGTCCTCAGTTCCTAAAATTGCTTCAGAGGATAAAGTGACTTTCGGAAATCCCCTAAAGATGGGCGTCTGGTTGTCAGGGGAACCAACCATGAATAGGGAGTTGGGACCTTTCATTCCCACCCCTCGATTTACTTTGAGGGGAAAGGAAATCAATCACCAATAGACAATGATTTAATCAATTATGCCTAGGCAATGAAGCCCCCATAAAGCCCCAGAAGGACAGGGGTTGGAGAACCAGAACACTTCCCTTCGCGTCAGGCCCCAAACTCCACGGGAACAGAGGCTCTTTTGTTCAAGACCTCACCCTTTGTACCTGTTCATCTGGTTGTTGATTTGTATCCTTTAATATCTTTGTAATACACCAGTAATCTAGTGAGTAAATGAGTTTCCTGAGTTCTGTGAGCCACTCTAGCAAATTGATCGAACCCAAGGAGGGGGTCATGGAACCTCTGATTTATAGCTGGTTGGTCAGAAGCCCAGGTGACAACCTGGAGCTGCAATTAGCACCTGTAGTAGAGGGTGGTCTTGTGGAACTGAGCCCTTAATCTGTGGAGTCTGATGCTATCTCTGGGTAGCTAATGTCAAAATTGAGTTGAATTGTGAGACACCCAGCTGGTGTCCCAGAACTGCTTGGTGGTGTGGGGGAAAAAAATCACGTTGGAATTGTGTGCAGATTCATTAATCGTTGGGTGCCAAGGTCAGCAAGCTATGGCCTGTGGGCCAGCACTCTGTTTTAGTAAATACAGTTTTATTATAAGACAGCCATGTCCAATGATTTACACGTTGTCTAAATCTATGGCCCAGGTGGAATAACAGTCCTCCAAAATGTCCACAGCCTCATCCCTAGAATCTGTGAATATGTCAACTTCTATGGCAAAAGGGACTTTGCAGATGTGATTAACAGCATGGATCTTGAGAGGAGGACATTATCCTTAATTATCCTGTGGCCCCAAAGTAATCACAGGGGTCCTTAAACATGGGAAAGGGAGGCAGAGAGGTCAGAGAGAGATGAGACACAGAAGAAAGCACAGAGGCAAAGAGGGTCAAAAGCCAAGAAATGCACATGACCTCTAGCAGCTAGAAGATGCGATGCCACGGATTCTCCCCTGGAGCCTCCAGAAGGGAACCCAGCCCTGACAACACCTTGATTTTAGCCCAGTGAGACCCATGTGGAACCTCTAATCCACAGAGTGGAAGACATGCAATTTGTGTTTTTAAACCACAAAGTCTGTGGTAATGTGTTACAGCAGCAATAGAAAACAAATACAAGTCACTTTTGCACTAAAGCAGCAGAGTTGAGCAGTTGTGACAGAGACCAAATGGCCCACAAAGCCTAAAATATTTAGTATGCGGCCCTTTATGAAAAGTATGCCAGTCCCTGAGCTAGACCAGCACTCGCCAATAACGCAAGCCACACATACTTTTTAAAATTTTCTAGGAGTCACATTTTAATAAGTGAAAAGAAAAAGGTGAAATTTGTTGTGTTCATATATTTTACTTAACCCAATCTATACAAAATACCATCAGTTCATGTGATCAATATAAAAAAATACTAATGAGCTATTTCATATTCTTTTTTCTGTTTTGTATTGTGTCTTTGAAATCCATGTGTATTTTACATTCACAGAACTTCTAGGTTTGGACTGGCTACATTTCAAGTGCTCCATAGCCACAGGTGGCCAAGCCTACTATATTGGAAGGTACAGGCCTAGAGCATCCATAAAAGCCAGGCATTGATGAGGTCCTCAGTGGAGAGGAGCAGCCAACAGGTGGAGAAATATAACTGTAAGTTCACCAAGGTCATCAGGTGTCTCTTCCCCAGATGCCAATCTGTCCCACAATCAAGCAGTCACATAGCTTGTTGTACGGAAAGAAATCACTCCAGTTGTCCTCAAGTCCACGGCAACCTCCCTGAGTGACTACCAGTGTCCTCTCGGGCTGGAGAAGCTCAGGACAGGAAGGGAAAGAGGGGACAGGACTTGCCACATGCTGGGGGGCAGGGGGGTGGAGAAGGATGCATGGGTGACCAGACTTGGGCACAGATTACTGGACTCTTAGAATGCCTGGCCCACCTAATCAGGTCCAGACTCTACGTTGAAGTTCAAATCTTTTCACACGATGACCTCAACTTCCTGTTCCCATATACTCTTTCACCACCCAAGTCCCTCCCCCATCCTTCATCCCCTCCCCATAAACAACCCTAAAGACCAACCACGAACAAAAGGGTATCGCCCAGCGGGCTGCCTGTACCCTTGGAGCTTCCTGGCACTCCTCCCTCTCTCCTGGCACTGCCCCGTGCTTTTGACACCTTTCGTGTTCTTGCTCCCCAGCTTCAGGTACATTTAAGTGGTTCTCTACGTATGGCCAGTGCCATGCACTCTGAAACCTTTCTTCCCTCCTCCTTCTCTCACTGCATTCTTCCTGGGCCTTGAGCACAGCCCACGTCTCAGACTGCCAGCTTTGAATGGCAGCTGTGCATGTGTCAGCCTCCCCCATCAGACTGCTTTTCTTGAAGGCAACCATTTCTTTTCAGTGTGATATCCTTGATAGCACCTGGAATCCAGTAAGTGAGTGCTCAGTAAATGTGCAGCAAGTTCACCCGAAAATTCCCACAAAACTTCTGCATCACATGGGTCTGGAGGCCGGTCCTACCACTGCCACTTCCATGCTCTGTGACCCTGGGTTAGCTCCTTAACCTCTCTGTGCCTCAGTCCTTGGAGTTGTGGTGAGGATTAAATGGGGTATGGCAAACAGGGTGCAGAAAGCAGGTGGTACAAGGCCTGGCCCTCAATGAACACAATCTATCATCATTCATGGATGGTGTCTCTCCCCTTATCTGCTCATCTCCAGACACCAAAGCTGCAACAGGCCAAGCCCATTAAAACAAATACCAGAGGCCCAGGCAATGCCCCCTAATTCAACACTGACAAAATCTCAGTTCAACAAAATAATATGGAAACCCATTTTAATGAGAGAACAGGTAGCATCTCCTCCCCTGGAGACGTGCTGGTGTCTATGCCCCTGCCCGTCACAGCCCACCCTTCACATGCTTGGGCAGAGCCCAAAGTTCCCACAGGTCCAGGGAAGAAGCAGCCCTCACCCCAAGGCCTGAGAGTCAGAGGTTTGGTCAGAGATCAACCTGCATCTGGATATTTGCCAGGCCGCAAACCCCAGAAAAGGCCTTAAAGTCAACTTTGTTCCTTCACTCACCTGCTTCATAACAGACCTTGAGTGTCACTGAGATTATTCTGGGGATTTTGTTCCCTGGGAGTTTCTTTTCAGACAAATTAACCAAAAGCTAATTGCCCTGAAGCACACGAGCTGTCTCTGGAGCCCCAGAAGGGCACAGCCCGGCAGACACAGGCGTTCCCAGCAGTGGCCACTCAGGGACAGAGTGAGCCAGCCTGGCTCGGGGAGCCTACCACCCCAGGAGAAGCTCTGGAGCATGCAGGATGACGTGGTGATGGGACCAAAGCCTCACACTCATTTTTTACTCCAGAGCTGTTGTGACAAGAGGAAAACAAAGATGCAGAGACCATCTGTGAGAGCATCCGTGGGAAAATCAAGAAACCACAGTGACGGTCTGCCGTCTGTATCTGCGGGTTCCGCATCCTCGAATTCAACCAACCGTGGATAGAATCCACGGTTGGTTGAATCAGTGGATGCAGAACCCACACATACGGAGGGCAGACAGTACTACGCCATTTCAGATAAAGGACTTGAGCATCCTTGGATTTTGGTATCTGGTGGGGGTCCTGGAACCAATCCCCCCAGATGATACCAAAGGGCAACCCTACTGACTAAAAGTGATGGGGGGACTATTGAGGGAGGAGGGAAACAGAGGTGAGCCTGGTGCAGGCCATACTCAGGCAACTGCCTAGGGTGCTGTCAGGGCCAGGGAAACCTGAGTCCAGGGAAGTCAGGTGGGGAGGGAGACGGGCAGGAGTGCCATGCTGCTCTTCAAGATACAGAAAGCATAATCCTGCTAATTACCTGTCTGCCAGGCCAGGCACCTGTCCTCATTCTGAGATCTACTCTTGGGATTCAAGGAAAATCTATGGCTCTCTTAAAAACAACAGAATTGTGAGCAGAAAGTTGCCTTGGGCCTTTTTATAAAGAAATCTGACTAGGCCGACATTGCATCCCAATCCTCCTTCAAGATGAGTGGTTGAAGAAACACAGGCCAGGTGTGGATTTGAGAACAGCATCACAGAGAGCTTCTCCAACTCCGGGCATCAGAATCACCCGGAGGCTTGTAAACCCGACAGCCAGGCTCCACCTCCCTCCGGAGTTTCTGATTCAGTAGGTCTGGCCTAGAATTTGCATTTCTAGGCAGTTCCCAGGGGATGCTGATGTTGTTGGTTTGGGAACCCTACTTCAAGAACCACAGATCTAGAGAAATCTAGTAAATGAGTTTACTTTGGGTCCTATCAAATCCTTCTGTCCTAAAAGGTTGCACGATCCTACATATATGAGAGAATAAAACAGTCATGTGTCCAGATGTAAAGAGGCACTCTGTCAGGAGTTAAGGCATTCCTACAAGGGCTCCTGGGAACAAATGTCATTATTCATAGCTAGGAAGGGGACTTAGCAATCCCCGCCTGAAACTTGGTGGAGGATCGCCAATGGGGAGGTGCCACCAGGAAGTCTGGAGAAGGGCTGTCACCACACTGGAAATTGACTAAAATGAACAAATTGGGCCCTGGCTGCCCAAAGTGCCTCCTGGATTTGCAGGATGAATCTGTCTGCTTCCCTCACCCCACCCCCCGGCCCCTCCTCAGCAGGATTTCTGAGTGTAGGACGCGGGGTTACCACCTGGAGACTGTTTTAGGGAAACCCGTGGGGGGGTCCCTCCAGGAAGGGGGCCCTTTGGAACTCCGTGTCTGGTGGGCCTGGAGGATGAAGGAGGGTTAGGAATCTGAGAAAGGGAGAGGCAGCGAGGGAAGTCCAGGCTGCCGTGGGGGAAACGGACCTGCGGAAAGGGAGCAGCGGAAGAGCGAGGGAGATAATAGTAAGACCAGAGCTCCAAACCGAGGAGTGTGATCAAGGCTGGGGCCAGGGAGCCTGGCGAGTGAAGGGGTCACCCAGGCAAGGGCAGAGAGGGTGGTGCTAGGCATGGAGACGGAGGAGGCACATGGCAACAGCGGGCTAGAACCATGCTCCGGGAGAAACGACGGCGCCCAGCCCTCCTGACGAAGGCCACACTCCTGGCTGCCCGAGGACGGGTCCCCACGAGAAGCCTGGAGAACAGTGTCATCAACTAGGGCCAAAAGGTTAACTGAGGCTTCTCTCTGGAGTAGCCAGGGCGGAACACAGCCGACTTTGCTGACAGTGGCCTGAGGGCTTTGGGTGCCTTTGAAACAGAGCAGCTCAGGCCTCCCTGTCCCTCCCCTTTCTCAGACCAGAGTCTGCAGGGATAAAGAGCCGTAGCTGGACGCTGCCTGCCTCCCTCCTGGCAGAGGCCAGGAGGACACATGAATGCCACTGGCGCTCGGGGCCTTCTCCTCCACCCCGACCGGCCAGGAGGCTCAGACACAGAGATCATGTGAGGGACTGGGTAACAGATGAATTTTTAAAAGGAGTGCGTGGGCAGCTGATCTAGTGCAGGAAGAGCCCAGTCAGGCCGTGTGATGGAGAACCTAATCACATCCCCGCTGTACTGCTCTGCGAAGCCGCATCGTGCCGGGTAGGGAGAGATTTTCAAAGTGTGGTCCCCAACCAGCAGTATCAGCATCACCAGGGACTTGTTAGAAATGCACATTCTCAGGGCCCCCACCTCAGGCCTGCTGAGTCGGATGCTCTTGGGGTGGGCCCAGCATCCTGTGTTGTATCAAGCCCTCCAGGGAATGCTGACTCAGGCTTGCGTGTGAGAACCACCGGTGTAGTGATAAACAGCCCGGACTCTGGGGCCAGACAGACAGACTAGACGCTTGGCTCTGGTCCTCCTGAACTGGGTGACCCGCCCTGAAAAAGTGACTGAACCTCTCTGGGTCTCAGTCTCTGCATCCTAACCACAGAAGTCATAAGCAGAAGGCTTAAAGAGCAGCTTGGAGGATTAAGATGAATTAATACATGTGCCCAAAACAAGTTCTTGGCACAGAGTAGGTACTCAATGCTTCGCTGGGGTGGCTGAGGTATTGCAGGTGGTAGTAATGATGGGAGCTCACACGCCCAGTGGTCCTTGCTCTGGGCCTGCGCTTTTTAAAGGTTTTGCACACGAGCCCAATTAAACACTGCAACATATGGTATTTGTCTTTCTCTTTCTGACTTACTTCACTCTGTATGACACGGTGCTTTGTGACCACCTAGATGGGTGGGATAGGGAGGGTGGGAGGGAGGGAGACGCAAGAGGGAAGAGATATGGGAACATATGTATACGTATAACTGATTCACTTTGTTATAAAGCAGAAACTAACACACCATTGTAAAGCAATTATACTCCAATAAAGATGTAAAAAAAAAACCAAAAAAACAACATTGCAACAACCCCACCAGCCATGTGCTACCATCATCGTCGTCATCATCAGCATCCTTGTCCTCATCTCCACTTTACAGAGGGGAGATCACGGAACCAGGAGGTTAGATAACTTGCCCTGGGTTAGCAGCTGCTGCCTGGGGGAACCAGGAATTGAACCCCAGCAGCTTGGCTGCAGAGTCTGTGTTCTTTACCACAGCAGGAGGAGCTATGTTACTGGGGTTTCCACCTCGGGTGCTCCCAATGTCTCCCACCTGTCACCACCCCTAGGACAGGATCCTACCTTTCCTAAGCAGAATTCGGAAAACCCTCCCCACCCCGTATCTGGGAGGACTTGACATCCTGGTCTCTGAAAAAGGAATTCGAGTCAAATTTTCCATTGTGTCCCCTGAGCTAACTGAGACTATGTGTGAAAGCCATAGAGGATGGAGAGCCATCTGCTAGCACCAGGGAAAAGCATGGAGAACCGTCAACCAGAGCTGACCTTTGTATTCTCCCTTCAGGCGCAGCCCAGAGCCCAGGCAGGGAGGGGTCTGGTAGAGTCATACACATGATAACATGCCCAGGCTTGGAGCACCTTGGAGCCCATCTCCAGGAGAGGCGTGGGCAGGAGACCTGAGCTGGAACAAACATGAGCTGCCAATGAGTCTAGCACAGGTCAGCCTTTCAATGTGACTGCGTAGTTCTGGGGGGCTGACAGGGTTCAGGGGCTGGATGCATTCTGACCCACAAGCATTGCTTCCCACTTCTGCTCTGCCCTCAAGCTGCTGAGGAGTTCCCTCTGCATACATCAGATTTTAGAGACAGCAAGCAAAATGGAAGCTCAATAAAGAACTAACAGGGCTCCCGTCTCATATCAAATGCTTGTACCTGTAAGGAACCAGCAGCACCTGCGACTAAGACTCTCCCGCAGCAACCCAAGTCTCCTCTCCCAGATGCTCTGAAGCACCAGCATCCTAGCAAACAAGGATAGAAGGCTTCTAGAAGGTTCCATCTTTGCTCAGCCGCTTTCTAGCTATATAATTCTTGGATGGCTCACTTCACCACGCTGAGCTCTGAAATGGGAGCAAAATCTCTATCACATTAGATGGTGAGAATTAAATTAATACATACAGACACTCCCTGCAGTGCCCAGCGTATGCAGGTCCTCGATGGAAATGGGCTATTGCTACTCGCAGAGACTCACAAAGACAAAAGCTGATGACATGACACCTCTGAAGCTCCTGTGAGCAAAGTGGGGGGCCATCAGGTGAGGGAGGGATGAAGGGTGCAGCCCACGCTCAAGTTCCCAAATTCTTGGAAGAAAACAGGCACGTGGAGGGAACCATCACTGCGGGAGCAGCAAAACAAGAAAACTCGCACCCAACAACGCGCTCGGCAGACGCTGCTAAATGGTTTCCAATTAATTAGCTGATTACACGATAGAACAGAAGGGGATTCAAAAGAGCGCTGTTGACCTTTAAGAATAATTAATATCAGGATAGCAAACCCATCCAAGGAAAATAATTAGGAACATTTTAATATTACATTCAGAAACTCTGGATGGGGAGGCAGATGGGCCTTATCTAAGCAACGCCCCAGATCCCTCCTGCTCTGGCTTCCTGTCTGCCCACCACCTCCCCACCCCAGCCTCTTCCTCTGGATCCTGAGACTTCCAGGCAGCCCAGGGAGACCTCTGGATCTCCCACCTCTGCACATGGACGGTGGCTGCCCTGGTCCAGTCCTGTGGCCACTCTGTTTGCCCAGCAACAATAGCAGAGGAAGGAGGGCAGGGTGAAAGCTACCTCACATCACCATATGGGAGGGAGGATGCTGAAAGGGGCGCATCAGTACCCCCTTCACAGTCTACTTGAGGATCTGGAAGCCTCTCTCCCTACCTAGTGCACTGCCAGGGTCAGCACCTAGCAAGCCTCCAGCCTCCCATCTCACACCATAATTCCCCTGTCACAGCCCTGATGGATTAGATGATATTCTATCTGATGGCACACAGTCCATACGGTCTGTGAGGTCAAGGGCCCACTGTCTTACTCACAATTCTATTCCCAGCGTCTGGAATAAGCTCTCTGCCCAGGACAGCCTTCCTTGACATCTGGCTCTTCCCAGAATGCCTGGCAAAGTCCTCCTCATCCTCCATGACTCCCTGAAATATCTCTCCTCTAAGAAGCTTTCCTAACCACTACCTCCAGATGACTGGTTTCCCCACGCACAGGCTCCCAGAGCATGCTGTCCTTCCCTTTACTTTAGCACTTGTCATAGTGTCCAATAATGTCTGTTAACAGTCTGGCTTCCTTTTAGACAGTGGGCATCCTTAGAGTAAAATCATGGTTTTCCTCTGTCTCTTTGTGTCCCTGATACAAGCAGAATACCTGGTATATACCTGGTAGGTGCTCAGTAAATATTTGTTGAATGAACCCAAGGATATGCGGAAGTCATTTGGCTAAAAGGAGGCAAAGCCCACAAAACCTTCACTTTCCCTTAAATATCTGCATGGATACAAGATTAATTCATTCAATAAGTACTGATGACAGGCGACCACATGGCCAGGTGTGCCCAAACAGTCCCAGTTCATATCTGTGGTCCCAGAATCCCATCTAGTTAGTTCCTCTTTTGCTCTAAGAGCATTCCAGTTTGGACAATAATTTTAATGAATTCCTACTATGTGCCACGCCCTCTTCTAGGTGTTGGTTTACAGCACAGAACAAAAGAGATGAGCAAATTCTCGCAACAAAATGAGTTTTAGTCTCATCCCAGCTTTTACTCTATTAAAAGGCAAACACCACCCCCTCCATCATTCAACACACACTGATTTAGTACCTAGTCTATGCCAGGCAATGCTAGGCACTGGTGCATGGAGTGAACAAGACACGTTCCTCCATGGAAACCTCTTCATTGACCACATTTCTGGAAGAATTTGGGGAAGGGGACCTGTCCGAAAAGGTTTGCTTGTGGCTCAGAATTCGAATTTTTTCCATTGCCTAAAACCTTTTCTCGTCCCACAGGGTGGTGAGATGCAGTCAGCCTGGCCACGGCCCCCATGTCCATGCACGTCAGCTGGCCCAGGTCGGGTGCCCTTATATAAAATATCTTGTTTCTTCTAATCCTTAGAAAGGGAAAGTCAGAGGGTATTCTCAAGAAAGTCCAGAGCTGCAGATACATGAGACCCAGAACGATCCCCAGAAGCCCGTGACCCCGAAGCCACCCAGCCTCACTCCTGATCCCCCTCCTCATTCCCCAGGTTCTCATCTGTCTTCACACAGACCTCTCCCATCCCCACTTATTCTAAATCAGTGCGAAGTTCAGGAACCTACAGCTCTCTCTATTTCCAAAGCTCATGTGGCTTTCCTTCTACTAAAATTCTCCGGGTCTCCACTCTCCCTCCTCCTCAGTTACAGAAGCACTGGCCTCACCTCTCACCTTGTGCGATTACCTATAACAGCTGCATCCTCTCTGCTGAGCTACAGCCATAGGCAGAGGCCCGCTGCCCCCATCCAGCCACCCCACCGCCATCTTGGTCTCATTTCCAGTATCAGCTGAAAACATCTCTTTTCTCTTTTTAATTAGACTTCTCTGCCTGCTCACTCTCTGTTATTGGCCTCCTGACTCAGGGCTTTAATTTATTCACCAAACAATGTCATTACACCACTGTTTTCTGTAATTTATACCATGCACAGTCTTTTGGTCTCTATTGTCCAATTCTGAAAAATGTTTGAGAAAAGCAGCGTTCGTTCCTATTCCCCATGGCCTCCCTCCTGCAGAGACCTGGCCGAGTCCATGGGGACTTTTATGGAAGGAAGAGATGAGACAAGAACTCTTATCTCATTTGAATTTATGGAACCCAGAACTGCCCCTCACTCCACTTGGTTTCATGTAGAGTGGAACGACCCCCAAGGAGCTGTTTCTTCACCTTCCCCCAGGCTGCGTGAGGATGGAATCTCAACTGGGAAGGGAGGGCCTTCGCCTATAGAGACGAGGCACTTTAAATTGAGACTTAGAGAAACGAGAGAGAGAAAGAGGAACAGAGAGAAAGAGCACATGGTACCTGGGCCTGACAAAGGCTGGCACTCCCAGGGGTGACCATCCACACTAGCATTTGTGAACTGCCTTTCTGCTGATAGCTCTTTTCACAAAGCGGAAGACGGAAGACGTAGTTCACACTTTGATCACAATCATTGTTAGTTAAACGAAAGCATGCAGGTACATTTCACCTAAGGGTCTGAATTTCACAAATCTTGCATTGATCAGGGTGCCAAACTCAACGAATTCTTTCTTATCCCAGCACTACTATGGCTGACCTCAGCTTAATTTAAACCACGAGCTTTAAAGACAAGTGCAAACAATTAATTAACCTGTTAATCATTTTTCCCTGCTATGGGAATTTTTCCAGAATCATTAACAATAATCATGTCAATAAACTAAAGAAAATTGGGAAACAAATAATTTTCTGAGAAATAGAAATAATAGGTAACATTTATTGAGTGTTTGATAGGAACTAATACTAAAGATATTAGATATTAAAGATGTTAGTCCATTGAATCTTCGCCAAAACCTTTTATGGTCCACATTATTGTTATGATTCGTTCTCATTTTACAGATTAAAAAAAATCCATGGCTTAGAAGTTAGGTAGCTAGTTCAAGGTCACAAAGCTGGTAATGTTAAAATAGCACCTGAATCGTTGTGCCTGATTCCAGCATCCATGCCTTTAACACACTACCATAGTGTGCACCTGTGTGTGTTGTATGAGTTGTGCTTATGCACACACTCATCAGCTGGAAGTTGTCTTGCTCTCCAGTTGGGACTTTGTTTTGCATATTCAGGTGAAAGCCTTCCAAGAATGAAGAAGGCACATCACCTCGAAGGACAAACCCACCAGCACCATAACTCAGCCTGCTTTGCGGTTTCTCCCACAGCTTGTCCCCTCTGACTATTCCTCTGAGAAGGCACATGACAAATGCACTTGCTCAGGGCCCCCATTCAACAGAAACAGAACAGTCTTGGCTAAAGGGATTGAGCACAGCAATCCTGGACACAGACCCTGGGGGCTCTGTCCTGGAGGAAGGAGCCCCACTCCAGTTTCCCATTCCCTTCCCAACTTCATGGTCATAGATGATGCCCCAGTTGAGGGCACCCCTGTCATAAAGCACAGTCCCTGTTCCCTCTGTATGGGGCCTGGGAGGAGAAGAGGCTGGAGGAGCAGGCCTTTCTCACATCCCCTCCCGTTTACATCTGGATCCCACTGGGCAGGATGGCTGAGAGCAGGCCACCTGTCCACCACATGTACTAAGCTCTTCCTGAGTGCCACGTGGCTCTTAAGGTCACAGGTCAGTGGCTGTGATGATGCTAGAGAGAAGATAAGGGGGAAGCCAGGGACCGGGAGCTTCTCTCTGGAGAGCTGTTCACAGCCCATGTGCCCAAGAGGGCTCCCTGGGCTCTGGCCATGGTGCTGAATCCCCAGGGAGTGGCACATGGAGGTTGAGAACATGGTAAACAAAAAGAGTGGTAGTGAGATACCAGTTTCTCTGACAAGAAGAAACAATCTTCCTATGTTCTTTTTGGGAGAGTTGGGCTCCTGACCACCCTCAGATAGATGACCTGGCCTTTGCACCATGATACAACAAAAAGAACATGAGTTCAGAAGCAATTTATAGATATGAGTCCATATCTTTAGCTATGTGACCTTGGACAAGATACATAACCTCTCTGAGCCCTAGAGTTCTCATTTGTAAAACAGGGAGAATATTACTTATTTGAGCAGGATTACTGTTGGAAGAGTGCCTAGTAGAGAGTTTAGCACGATAAATATTTCTTCTCTTTTTCTCTTGGCTTTGTTCCCTGTTTGCTTGCAAATGCACACACACACAACCTATGAGTTTTCTCCCTCTTCCTATATAATGTTGCATGTTTTCCTTCAAAGACAAATTTAAGACCCATGTCCTTCTTGAATCCTTCCCCAGCATCCCTGGGATACAAGAATCTCTCTGCCTGGTATGGTCAGCACTAAACAGCAGATGTTAGCATTTTGGCATCTCTGGCCTAAGAAAGCTAATTTTATCTTCCCAACTAGATTGAACATTTCAACTGTACCTGGACCAAATCCTGTCTTAGTAACTCCATTCCTCCTCCCTCCCCCAAGTCACAGCACTGGCCACAGGGAGACATTACCAGAGCACCTGTTACCTGCATTTAACAAGGCCCTTCATAGCATCATCCATACAATCATCTAATATAGATTTTTAACCTATATGTTAACCTATATGTTTAACCTATATGTTTTCAAACTACTTTGGAGTTAGTTTCTGGCAATGATCCAACTACTATCACATTGCCAGTAAAACCAGTGTTGGTATGTATTTCCCATGTCACAGGAAAGGAAACTAAAAGAAAGAGCAGGTGGTGATGAATCCATGGTAAGTCTCAGAGCAGCATCAAGACCCCAAGGTCCAGAAACCAGGGGAGTCCCCACCCGGGGGTCAGCGTTGACTTAGGAAACAGCCCAGTGTAGCAGAAAAGACAGAGAGCTTGGAGTCAGACCCAGGTCCTGATCCACACTTCACTGCTTCTAGCTATGTGGCCTTGGGTAATCCACTCTCTGTTTCCTCAGCAATAAAATGAGGATGACAGTAATTGCTACTTCACCTTAACACTGCATGTTAAATAAGATGGTATTTTTGAGAAGTGGTTTATAAAGCACTGTAGCCATGTTGGTCATGAGAGCATATTATTCAAGGAATTGGGCAGTAGCCATAAGAGGAAACATGTCGTTGGGCCTCTCATAACAGTAAACCGTGCACAACAGTGACAGCCCTTCTCTATGCCCACCTTCAGGGCCCTACAAAGACAGATCCAATGCATTTCACAGATACTTGGGGAGACCTCTTAGGTGCCTAGCATGTTCTAGGTACATCAATGAAAGTGTGGGTCCAGGACAACAGACATAAACTCCATAAAATTCTGGTATGATCTAGAGCTATAGCAAAGAAAAGACCTAATATCTGGAAAGAACTTGCTACATGTCAGGACTTCAAATGCATTACCTCATCCGAGTCCCAAGACCAGCCTATGATGGAGATGATTTTATCGCCAGAGAAAGAATCAGCTCAAAGAGATTAGATGAACTTGACCAAAGTCTTGCAGCTGGTCAGCAGTCAAGCTGGGAATGGAGCCCAGTTATGAATGACTCCAATCCTCGTGTCCTCAACACAACATTACCCTCTTCTCAAGGCTTAACAGAAATGGGGATGGAGGGGGTAGTCAAGAAAATCTTAGCACAGCCCCATGCCTTTGAAATCACTTAAGAAATGCTGTCGGGCTTCCCTGGTGGCGCAGTGGTTAAGAATCCGCCTGCCAATGCAGGGACACAGGTTTGAGCCCTGGTCCGGGAAGCTGGACCACATGCCACAGAACAACTAAGCCCGTGCACCACAACTACTGAGCCTGCGCTCTAGAGCCCACGAGCCACAACTACTGAGCCTGCATGCCACAACTACTGAAGCCCACATGCCTAGAGCCCGAGCTCTGCAACAAGAGAAGCCACTGCAATGAGAAGCCCGCGCACCGCAGTGAAGAGTAGCCCCTGCTCCCCATAACTAGAGAAAAAAGCCCACGTGCAGCAATGAAGACCCAATGCAGAAAGAAAGAAAGAAAGAAAGAAAGAAAGAAAGGAAGGGAGGGAGGGAGGGAGGGATGGAGGGAGGGGGAGAGAGAGAGACAGAGAGACAGGGAGAGAAAGGAAAGAAATGCTGTTGATGATCTTTAAAAAGACTGGGCTCGCAAGTATGCCCAGTCATAGCCGGGGGAGCGAGGCTTTCCAGAGATTGCTAAGGTCCCAGCAGAGACCTGCACCAATGACAGAGACAGAGGGGAAAAGGAGTAAGGAAGGATGGGAGGAGAGGGAAAGAGTAGAAAGAGAGAAGGCTGCAGGGAATGCAATTATTAATATTCTAATTGGAGTTCTGAGTGCTTAAGCTTTATTTAAGAACATGTCTGGCTGTGTAATTACAAGGCCTTAAGTTGTTTTCTTTTCCTCACAATAAATAAGGAGCACACGGCTGCGCTTTGCAAACACTGCCCTTGCTGGCATCGGCAGAGGCTCCTGATCGCAGACGGACAGCTGGCACTCAGAAGGGCAGCCCCACTGCCACCTGGACGGGTGCCCTTGCATAAAATATCTTGTTTCTTCTAATCCTTAGAAAGGGCAAGTCAGAGGGTATTCTCAAGAAAGTCCAGAGCTGCAGATACATGAGGCCCAGAACCATCCCCAGAAGCCGGACAAGCTACCTGCCCCCTGGGCCACAGCCGGGCTCTCCAGGTATGGAAAAGGACGAGGAACTAAGGTGCCCTTTCATTCTTGGAGGAAAACACTGGGGTGGCTGGGTGGGTGAGTGAGGTCAGCCCCTATTTCCCCTGTGGAGCAGGCATTTCTGGGGGCAACTGGCTCTGAGCGGCACGGACACAGTATGGAACCAAACTCAACGAGCATCGGGGAGGTTGTCCAGCCTCTCAAAGGCAGAAGCCTTCTATTGCCCTGAAGGCCTTTGGGCTTCGGATCTACCCAATGAGAAAAAGGAAACAAATGACCGTGCAGCTCTTCCATCGAGTCACCCGTTCATTCATCCACTGATGTGTCTGCCACATGCCAGTGCTTGCCAAGTTCTGGGTACTGGGTGGCAGAGGAGAGAGGCAGGATGCCTACCTTTAGGGAGCTTTCAGCCCAGCAGGGACAACAAACATCACATAATTGAAAGATAATTATTAAATTCAAACGTATATTTTATGAGACAGGTGCCATGGAAGAAAAAGAACAGGGACCTAAGAAGAGTGATGGGAACAGCATCTATGGCGGCGGTTGGTGGCGGGGGGTGGGTCACAGAAAGCTTTCAACCAATCCTTGGGCTGAAACTGGAAGGAGGGGGAGGCAGTAACTAAAGAGCCTGGGGGTGGGATGAAAGCCTTCCACCCCGAGGGATCAGCACAGGCAGAGGCCGTGAAGGGTGGCAGCATGGCACGATGGAGGCTTGGAGGGAAGCACAGTACAGCGGGAGCCGGGAGCAGAAGAGGTAGCGTGGGAGGTGTTGGTGGAGAGTGCTTGGGACAGGTCCCGAGGCTGGTCCCAGGCCTGTACTGCGCTGTCCCACCCAGGTCTCTGTCCAGGCTGCATGCTCACCTGGTAGACTGAGGGAATCTGGCTCTTAGTCCAGGCGCATCAGAGGCATGTTCATGAAGATCAGATTGAAATATTTAAACAATCTGGGATGGGGTTAAGAATGACAGCTCTGGGGAGACCTCTTAGGACACTGGTGTATAAAAGAGACTGGGGCCCTGGGCAGAGAAGCACGAAGCCCTCCCTCTGGAAGAAGGTGGGGAGGCATCAGACACCTACTGCCTGGCAGCAAATGGGGCACACGGGGCGGGGCAGGGGTGGGGGTCTGTCCTGCAGCCCTGGTTTCCCCTCCTCTTCTGGCTCTCCCTGACATGAACAACTCCCCAGAGCTCTGCTGCCTTAGCGAAAGAGGTCCTAGATCAGAGGACCACTCTGGGAGACAGGAGAGCTGGAAGCAAGATTCTAACCTTGTAGTACTGCCTACTTAAGGCCCAGAAGGCAAGATGATGGCGGGAGTCATGCTGTGAGCCTGATTTCAGGTTCAGTGGGGTCCTGTGGTCCCTCAAGCACATCATACTTCCTCTTTCACTGCCAAGCTTCTGGATGTACAGAACGAAGTTCCCTCTACCTGCAATAGTCCTCGTCCAGCACCCCACCACCCAGCCCCCCACCAAGCTCTTTCAGCTGCTGACTCCCACCCACCCTCAGGTTTCAGGTTGTCTGTCATCACCCCAGGGGGCCTTCCCTGCTACAATTGCCCCCCACAAAGATGCAACACCTGCCTTTGCCAAATGCTCCTCAGGAGCCTTCAGTCCCCATCACACTGAAGAGTAACTGCCTCTACCCTTTGCCTCTCTCTCTCACCCCCAGAAGCCAAAGACCTAAGTGTAATTTACCTTGGCAGCTTTGCCTGGGACACAGTTGGACCTCAACAGACGTATCTGGTGGGAATTAATGAATGCATGTCTTGGGAAAATGCTACATAAGCCTGTGGGAGTGGACTTCACAGGACTCTAAGACACAAAACATCAGTGGTTAAATGCCAGGCTCAGGGCTGCTTGTTTTGGGATGAGGCTGACGTCATCTGCATCAGCAACACTCTTTACAAAATCCTTATAACGTGATCACCAAACGGAGTCAGAGTTCCTTTTTTGCCTCCATTTTTAGCTAAACCCAAGAGGATAAAGTGTTTTGGTCATGTTTTCCCAGATTTTGGTATTTGGATGAGGTCCCCTCACCACATCCCACTGCAGCATCTGCTTGTGGTCCAAAGCTCCCAGGAGGTTGGCAAGGAGACGACAACCCAGTATTGTCTGTCCAAACCCAGGAAATCAGTTACAGACATAACATCCCCTTGAATATCCTGTCAGATGCTCAGGTTCCACACTCGTCAAAGTCCTTTCCCAACACTATGCACTCAACCCTCACCATAACCCTCTGGGGGGGACATGCAGACTACAGGATTGGACCCATTTTATAGACGAAGACACAGGTGTAGAAGAGGAGGTCTTCTGTTTGCTATCTAAAGAGAACAGCTCTATGCTAGCTCTACTTCCTTGTAGCAATATGTTGACCATCACCAGGGCATGAGGAGCAGCAGAAGGGCCGGACCACCACACCCTCGAAGGCTTGGGCTCTGGGTTCAGGTTCCCATCAGGCCCATTGTAGGGTCCCTGAGGACTCCTGGGGCCTCATCACTCTGTAAAGTCAAATGAAGTGAAATGACCTCCCCAAAGCCCAACCCTGGGTAACTCCAGTTGTTAGCAAAAGCCCCAGCTTAGGCAAGACAGATGCAGCCACATCCAACCAGTCCACCATCTTGCAGAGAGAAGCAGGTGGCCCTAAAGGGTGCCTTACACCACAGGCATGGGCAGAGCTCGAGAGAATTACGCTCCTCTGGCTGAAAAAACTAGCCCTGGCTAAATGCAAATAGGATAGGAGCTATTCTGGGCAGAGGCTTCAAAATCACAAATCAAGCCAGAGTCTTAACCACATTAAAGAGATGCAGGTGTAAACTCTGCAGCGAAGACATGAACAGACCCACGGAAACATCTATCAGGGAAAAGGATGGGACACAGCCACCTCTTTTTCTGTTTCAATTCCTTTGTTGAGAATGGCAATGTAACACTAATAAAGCCCCCTCCCTGGCAATAACATTATACTAATACATCCTATGAGCTGGCAAGGGTGCATGGCCTTGAGACTGCCCCAGAGGACAGGGGCTGGGGTGGCATCCACTGGCTCCAACCAGCATATCAACACAACTTTCTAACTCCCTTACCCTTGAGCTTCTGGTTTCCCCACATACTGGGTTAGAATTCCAGAGGAGCCTAAGATCCACCTGTTTAGAGCTTGGGCTTCCAAATGCCTTAAACAAGGACCGAACTTCTGAGCTTCTGTAATGGCTTCCAGGATAAGGATGGACTGTTTACTGAGCACCTACCATGGGCAGCCACTAGGGGAGGTGCTGTATGTTTGTTCACTCTTTCAATCCTCACAGAAAGGCCCGTAGGGTAGGAATTCGTTCCCAATGTCCTGGGAAGGATACTGAGACGTAATTCCTTGGCCGAGAACACAAAGTAAAAGAGTTGGCAAAGCTGGAGATTCAATGTCACCTCCAAAGTACATGCTGTTTTCACTCATTCATTTACTCCCTCACTCATTCATTCGTTCATTCATTCTTCAAACCTGCAATTAATATGAAAGAAGCATGATGTAATAAGACCTAGAGTTTGCACAGCATGGGGGAGAGACAAACCTCTCCAAAGTGTATTTCAGGTCTAACTTGGACTCCTCAGGTGGGTTTCAAGGTCAATGTGGGGAGCAGCCCCTATTGGCAGCCAGGGGACTGCCATGATTTAGGTCAGGGGTAGCACATGGCTTACCCCTGCTCTGGGAGACCCAATGCCCTTTCAACCCAGAATGATGGGTTGCATCATGATGGATGCAAAGTCATGATGGCTGCATCACCTAGAAGGCCACCCAGAAAAGGCAGAGGCTCCTCAAAACCAAGGCAAGCCCCGAGAGACAAAAGGGTTAACCCAGGAATAAAAGAGACTTTCGCAAAGCCATCAAGAAGAAACCAGGAAGAAATACGAGACTGCCAGCCTGCTAAAGCATGAAGAGGGACAAAAATTAATGATGACTCCAAAATAGCCACAAGACTAATCTCATTTTCTAAATCTGTCCTTAACAAGAAAAACGGAGGAGAGGGATGTGGACAAATGGGAAGTAATGAAGCCTTAGGGGAGGGGGGAAGAAAAGAAAAGAAAATCTAGGATAATCAAGGCTGGAAAATACGGGCACATGGTCTAATCCCCAAGGCTAGGAGACACGCAGCCCAGAGGCCAGAGTGTTTACTCAGCATTAGACTGAGTCTTTAAAAGCAAAGCTGATGAAGTTACAGATAACTCTTAAAGTTCAGTCTGGAGGCTCCTAGAGAATGGAAATACCCGAAATCAGAAAGAACGCAACCTTTACATTGAATGTAGGGTTTTGACTACAAAAAAATGCAAAATAAATATCACAGACAATGGTCGGCAAGGGAGGTGTGTGGCCATACAGTCTGGGTCACATTGGGTCTGCCCCGGGTGGATCAGAAGGTTGTCCGCAAAACAAAGTGAACAGAAATTATCAAGGAAGACATGAGTAATCCCAGGACCACAGGGAGTCTGGAGGAGAGACACAAATGGAACAGAAAAAAAAAGAAACTCAATTTAGGAAGCTTGCCACCTGCCTCACTAGGGCCCAAGGAGCAAATCGTTCCCAGGGTCCCAGAGGGGCAATCGCCCAGGAGACCGAGGGTGTGAGTGGGCTGGAAATTGACTTTTTTTTGGAGGCAGCAAATAAATGAGTAGATACTAAGAAATTCCAAGTTGAAAATCTGGAACTTGGTGAATTCTAGGGTACGAAACACATTTTAGGTTCAATAGGACCAAAAAGGATCCATTTAAAAGACAACAAAGGCCCTGTCTGAAGTCATCAGATGTCACAGGAGCTGGGATATGGGAAGAATGCAGGGATCCAGGCAGAAACAACACCACTCGACTGCACTGGGAGGTATCAGGTGTTGAAGCTGCAAAAGTGGGCACGAAATCATGAGATGGCCGAGCTCGGGCCTCAGAGTTCATATAATCTGGTCCACATCCCCTCCTTTCCCACTCCCATACCCAGATCTTGTAATGGGGTCTGCCACCTACAGATATGGTCCTATCTGGGACTGGGGCCAAACACAACCAGGGCTGGTGACATGGAAAGCAGCCCCATGCTGCCCTGGAAATGGGCAGATTGAAATTCTGGTGCTCCTGCAGACACATATCATAAGTGTGGATTTATCCCCACCTGCTCTGTTCTCTTTGTTGAGCACTCATACTCTGTGACTACCTGATAATGGCCCTCTTGAGTGCCAGCCAGTAGGCTAAAGGGCATTGCCGGCTCCCCTAGACCTTGCTGGCAACCACATGTAAAGGACTTGGTTTCAGGGACTTCCTTAGTAGTCTCTCACAGTCCTTCTGCCAAAATATTCCCCCATTCTGAGAAGTGCTGCTCTGAAGCTTATTGCCTGACCTTCCTCTCCAGCTGGGTTCCAGAGAACTGACACCAGCCCTGGTTGGCCACGGTCAACAGATGGTAGAGTGGAGTTATGAAGACAACAGGTTCTGGAGCTCTAGAGGCAGCCCACCTAGGGCTGGCTTCTGTCTCTGCCACTGAGTAGCTGTGTAAATGTAGGCAAGTCACTTAACCTCTCTGTGCCTTTAATTCCCCATCTGTAAAATGGAGACAATGATGGTGGCCACTTGCTGAGAGGAACCTAAAATGACATATAATGTGCATATAGGCTAATGCCTGGCATATAATCAGTGTTTTCTAGATGTCCTTGGAACTCACTGCATTGGAATGCCTACCAGGGAAGTAGTGCGGAGGCGAGGGCCAAAATAAGCTGAAAGCAGCTTTCCTCTGGCCTCGTCTTTGATGGCCCCAGATGCCACTTTTCTTCCAGGAAGAATTTCCCAAAATTCGATGAGGCCAAGTCTGGGCCACTTGGTAACACTACCTCATTTTACAGATGTGGAAACAGATTAAATGGGCTACACAGCTTATCCAGGGTCACAGACAACCCAGAGAAAGAGCAAAGCCATGTGTAAGGTGTGATCATCCAGCACTGTCATAGCCAAATAGTACCTCTCACAACTGACAGCCAATAGGGCCCAAGCCCCTCCCCACACTCGTGTGGACCCAAAGTTCAGCATCTTCTTCCTTCCTGACTCAAGCTTCCCACATCATTAGATTGCAAAAATCCCACCACCTTGACACATGGCTCAATTTCCAAGTCCTGTTCCCTTGGAATTCTTTCAGCATTTACCTGCTGGCCAGACTAGATGGCCTGGAACCATGAACATGTGTCTACACAGCTCTGGGAGAAATTCCAAAACAGGAAAAGGGCTGTACTCATCCCACGGTGAGCAGCAGCCCCTGTGCCATAAGCAGGCCATCCACCCATCCAAACCCACACCTCCTACAATGCCCAACCCCACGGCCACCTCCTCCATGAAGCCTTCTCGGCTGCTCCACCACTGATCCACTGTCACACTTACAGGTTAAACCAGTGGCCCCTCCAATGCCTTGTATTGGAAGACTGGAGAAGGTACAGTGCTTCAAAGTTGTGAGCGATCACAGCTTTGTCACAAATAACCCAGAAGCTCTAATAAAGAACTGCCACTTGCTTACGATTATCCTTTCTATACATGTAAATTAGAGAAGGTTCAAAGCCATCCTGCAGTAGCATCCCTCTCACTTGTGTTCTGAGACGCTCTCTTGAGTAGGATTGAAGGGAATAGGATGGCAGCGAAGGCACCAAGAGTGAGTACAGCATGCACTCCTTGGTAGCCTACCCACCCCATGCACTGATTACAGCCACCGTCGTTCCTGGTTTATCCTTTTCTCTTTTTTTTTTTACCACGGCAAAGGTTTCTTTCTTTCTCATACTCCATGTCCACAGAAGGTCAGCTGTGGCTTTGCTCCCATAATCTCCCCAGCGAGACTCAGGCTAATAGAACAGCCTCTGTCTGGAACATTAACATCCTCTGTCCCATGGCAGAGGGCAAAAAGACACGATGGACCACACACAGGCCCTGAAAGCTCTGCTAAGGAAGGATGTGAGATACACACACACATACACACATGTACACACTCATCAGTTTTATTGATATATAATTCACATATGATACAAGTCACCTGATTAAATGTATGATTCACTGGTTTTTAGTATATTCACAGAGTTGTGCAACCCTCACTATAATCCATTTTAGAATGTTTTCTCATTGTCCCACAAAGAAACCCCATACCAGTATATTCCTGACTTATCTTTACAATACCGGAGATTATAAACTATGAAGGCATTCTTTTATGCCCATGAGAATATGGCATAATATAAATCTCATTTGTCACATCTGGTATAATAATTTTTAAATGGCTAAGACCTGCTAGGTATAATACGTCACATCCCAGAAACCACACACCTCTCTCTAGGACATCCTTGGAAAGGGTTCTTAACCCAGGGTCCAAGGGGAGTCTGTAAATCCCTGAAAATGTGTGAGAAATGATGTATGCATGTGTATATGAGGATTCTTATGGGAAGAAACTCCATAGAATGATCATGGCAGAGCAGAGTCACTCACACACTCAACAAATAGCCAAGGACCACTGATCATGTGACAGGCATTATTCTAGGTGCTGGAGCCACAGCAATGGCCCCAAGTCCCTGCTCCAAGGAAGTTCATTCTAATGGGGGAGACAGAGTATAAACAAGTAACTGAATGACATACCTTCAGATAATCAAAAGTAATAAGGGCCAAGGAAATGATGTAGCAAAGAGTGAAGTGAAGAAAGGCCACTCAGGGCTTCCCTGGTGGCGCAGTGGTTGAGAGTCCGCCTGCCGATGCAGGGGACACGGGTTCTTGCCCCGGTCCGGGAGGATCCCACATGCCACAGAGCGGCTGGGTCCGTGAGCCATGGCCACTGAGCCTGCGCGTCTGGAGCCTGTGCTCCGCAGTGGGAGAGGCCACAGCAGTGAGAGGCCCGCGTACCTCAAAAAAAAAAAAAAAAAAAAGAAAGAAAGGCCACTCAGATTGGGAGGCCAGAGAGGCCTTGCTGAGAGAGACATTGGAGGGAATGATGAGAAGGACCCAGCCCTGCAGAGATCTGGGGCAGGGTATTCATCTGGGTTGGATGGATCAGCAAGCACCAAACCTCCAAGGGGAACATGAGCTTGGTGTGTTCCAGGGATTGAAAGAAAGGTTCACAGGCTGCGGCAGAGGGCCAGCGAGAAGAGAGCAAGGAAAGTCGAGGGAGATGGAAACGAAATCAACTCAAATCCCATGGCCACAGTAAGAGGTTTAGCTTTTATTATAAGTAAAGCAAGAAGTAATTGGAGGGCTTTAAGCAGCAGAGTGACACGATCCGATTTATGTGTTTAAAATATCACTCTGGCAACTGTGTTGGGAATGAAATGTAGGCGACAAAGCAGAGGCAATAAAACCAGTTAGGAGGCCATTATCATAGAGCCAGGTGGCTTGGATCAAGACAGTCTATGTGGAGGGAGAGGGAAGTGGACGGTCTTGATGAATTGAATGGTGGAAGAGTGGAGGAGGGCAGGGAAAGGGAAGAGAAGACTCAAAAATGACTCGTAAGGTTTTGGCCTCAGCAATTTGGTGGATGGTACCACTTAGAGAAACACGAAACACTGAGGGTTTGGAGTGAGGATGTGGAATGAAACCACAAATTCTGTTTTGGCCAAGTCAAGTCTGCCTTGTGTCTTAGCCACCCAAGTAGAGATGCCAGGGAGGCAGTTTGATTTATGAGTCCAAAGGGCCAGGATGAGAACAGGGCTAGGAATATAAATTTACAGGTTTAGCGCTAAAGCCCCTTCCACCTTTAACTATCTATGATTCTGTGAAATCAGAGACCAATGAGCAGGGGCGAAGTCATTAATAACAGCAAAAATACTGAGTCTTTCGTAAAGCACTGCCTTAAGCACTTTTCGAGCATCGTCTCATTTAAAGCTCAGAACAAGCCCATGAAGTGGGAACTATTATATTCCCTTCAAAGCTCATGGAAGCTGTAGGACATGGACTTGTAAATCTAGGATTTGAACCCTGGCCTTTCCATCTCCAAAGCCCACACTCCTAACTGTTAGCTACACAGCATTCAATGGCTAAGTGCTGCACATAAGACAGAGGAGGAAGGGCACGTACGAAGAAAAGGTCACGGGACAAGTGTGCCAGTTACAACCCCTTTGGGACCTGGAGAAAAATCAGTGCAGAGGTAAGGGGCAAGAAGAGACAAAAGTCTACTGATACAATATCTACACATTGTCTTGGAACCCAGGATGGGGTGGTTATTTCAAGGAGAGAGAACACCAAGTAATTTACAATGCGTAATAAATCAATCTCACCACATGTTCACCCCAGTGGTCTCAGGAGAAATGTGTTGCTGACTCAGCCATGTCCTGAAAGGGCAGGGACTCTGGCCACTTCCTCTTTTCCTACCTGCCCAGTGTCGCTGCCTTTCTCTCCTTGTGAACATGACACAGTTGACACAATCGTGCCCAAATCTGGACATTGTCCCCTCCCCACCCCATTCCCCGCCCACACAGGTCAGCTCTGGGCTGGCTCTCTCAGCTGAAGACCTCGTGTATGTTTGCTTACAACAAAGAGGGATAACTTAGTGTGACTTAGGGAGAGAAATCAAGCAACTGAACACAAGAAGGATCCCACCACAACACCTCTAAGGGATTAAATAAATTCTTTTGGCTTGCTGGAATCTTACATTACATATTCTTGGAAGTAAGTGGGCCACAGGCTAATGTTAAGAAATTTCTTACAGCAAAGATATTCAGGTCGTAATGTAGCTGTTGTTATAGGATTTGACCTGAATAGGAAAAGAAATGAAACAGAGCTTTCTCAACAGAGCTCTTTGAGGATGGATGGTGCTAAATCTCCCAGGGGAAATAGCGGCTCTCTAATAAAACTGTAAAGACCTTCCTCCACCCGCCCCCCCAATAAGGAATTCTTGCTGTGAAAACTAGACAGAGAAACAAAACATGCCTAGGAAGTAGAAAAGTCCAGGGACTTCAGAGTCAAAAGGATCAGAGTCCAAATCCTGGCTGTTCCACTAACTACTATGTGACCTTGGGGGAACTCAGTTATGACTTCTGAGCCTCAGTGTTCTCATCTATGAAATGGGGATAGGGGAACCCTAACTTACAGTTACCCTGAGGGGTGAGATCATATTTGCCAAAGCACCAGGTCCAGTCCTTGGCACGTAGTAAAGTTCTCCATCAGTATTAGCTTTTCCCTCTTCTCCTCAGATACCTGCATTTTTTATGCAATTCTGTAAAAATGTTAAGAAAAATTTTTAATTGCTTCAGTGAAAAACATTGTCCCTTCTGGCCCATGAGCTACAGTAGAAAGATTTCTGGAAAGAGAATCAGAGGACTTTGGTGCAGTTGTATTTCTGCTACTTAGAAATCAGACCCTCTCTGGACCTGTCTTCTGGGCTATAAAAGAAGGCTGCCGACCACACTCCCCATCCCAGGATGGTAAGAGGATTAAAGGAGATAACACAGGAGAAAGTACTTTGAAACCATGAAGTGCTCTACAGATGAAAGGAAGTACCATCACTTCAGTGCAGTTCATAGGTAGACATCGCCATGACTCTACTTATGGGGACCCCAGACTGTGGCGATCTGGTCTCTTTGTGAGACACCCCAGAGAAAACAAACCCCAGGAAGGAAGAGATGAGTCAACTGCAGGGGGTGGGGGTGGGGTAGGAGATTCAGCAACCGATCCAAGTTCACTACTGTTAGTGGGTGTGGTCTCAAGATGGAAATAAAGCGTAAGCTCATCAACTGCCACTGGGTGGATCCTTTCTGAAACTACCAGGGCTAAGAGGGGTCTACATACAGTCTAGAGCAAGGGGGACTAAATGAAGACCACAGAGAATCTATCAGGGTTTATTCATCAGTATTCAAGGAAGAAAGTCATCAGAGAGATTGTAGATAGGAGTATTCTAGTCACCAGAGAGATGCAGGACAGAAATCCAGCTTTTCCAGAATAAAGTAATGGTCAGAATCCCTGTCAAGGCCACCTAATCTCTCTTCTTTGATTCCACGATCACCATCACCAGTAATAACAGTAATTACGTCACTGTTAGCAGCTTCCATTTCTAAACTCTGATTATTTACAGGCACTGGGCCAAGTGCTATATGTGCCTCGTATCATTTAATCTTTATCACATCCCATCACCAGAACAGGCACCATTTTTACATCCATCAGCAAACAGCCATTCCAATTACCCACTTGGAAAATCCCTACCCTTAAGAATCCTTGGGACTTCCCTGGTGGTGCAGTGGTTAAGAATCCTCCTGCCAATGCAGGGGACATGGGTTCGAGCCCTGGTCCAGGAAGATCCCACATGCCGCGGAGCAACTAAGCCCGTGCGCCACAACTACTGAGCCAGCACTCTAGAGCCCGCGAGCCACAACTACTGAGCCCATGAATACAACTACTGAAGCCTGCACGCCTAGAGCCCGTGCTCAGCCACTGCAATGAGAAGCCCATGCACCACAATGAAGAGTAGCCCCCACTTGCTGCAACTAGAGAAAGCCCGCGTGCAGCAACAAAGACCCAACACGGCCAAAAATTAATTAATTAATTAATTAATTATTTTAAAAAATAATCCTTAATCCGAAATCCTTAAGATCAGGGAAAGGATATAGGGTCAAGAATATTCCAGTCTCTCAAAAAGTATTTCCCTTGGGCTTCCCTGGTGGTGCAGTGGTTGAGAGTCCGCCTGCCGATGCAGGGGACACGGGTTCGTGCCCCGGTCTGGGAAGATCCCACGTGCCACGGGGCGGCTGGGCCCGTGAGCCACGGCCCCTGAGCCTGCACGTCTGGAGCCTGTGCTCCACAACGGGAGAGGCCACAGCAGTGAGAGGCCCGCGTACCGCAAAAAAAAAAAAAAAAAAAGTATTTCCCTTCATGTGTAGGAATCAGTATTTCATTTTTCACACTCCAGAAAACAGAGAAAACAGAAGCAGTCAAAAAGAGATGGTCAGTCACTCGTAAACCTTGAAGAGTCCTAATCTCCAGCCTTCTTTGTGGCAGACCACCTGGCCTTCACATCGTTGGCTCCTTTTCTGGCACAGGAAAGAATTACACTGACTAATGCAACAGCAGCTTAGAGGTGGGAGACAGTTGAACCAATCAGAATAATTTGGATAACTTGACATTGGTACAGAAGGCAATGATCTCACCTCTGGCTTCTTATTGGGTACAGAGGGGAGAAGAAAGACTTCTCAGCCATCCCTAAGAAAAAAGAAGAAGAAGGGGGAAAACAAAAGCTGCCAAGCCAGGGCTGGGCAATTAGTGCTGGAGTAAGTGATCATCTTGTGATTGCTCAGCTGGGGCCTGAACACTTGTAAATGCATGCAGAGGACAGAAATAGAAGATGTTGTGAGACAGCAGAGAAACCTGGTCCATCTGCCAGGAGAAAATGTCCCGAAGCTGCCGGGAGATTCACTCAGTCAGGATTTGGGGTGTGTCTTCGTAAAGGGGAAAAGTTAATAAACCAACCCATCGATGAAGCCAGTGCATACGCCTCAACCTCTTAACTCACTTCTCTGCGATCCTCCAGCAGCCCCACCATGCCTATCAGAGCCCCCTGGACCAGGTGCTGACCCTCTCACCTTGATCTGAGCATCCAACTAGCCCCCAATATGCAGACAGGCCCAAACTGGGGCTGGACTGATGGTGACCCATCTTTCTCACTCTTGATCCCTTTGTGGCCAATAGCAAGTAATTTGTCAAGAGCCGGCCAATGTATCCAGGAGAAAACAGTGCCCAAGGTCATGGGCAGGCTCACTGGTGTCATCAGAACCTATTCCACCCAGACCCTTCCTGCCCCCAAAGTCTTGGGAATCTTGCAAAGCCCCACCAGCCCATCACTGCCACCAGCCAGCAGACCAAGATCATCTCAGAAGAGATGGTGGGTCACAGCCCTTTTCTGGGATCTCAAGGGTAATTCAAAGACAGTTTCTAGTACAACCCAACTTCAGAGACACCTTTAACCCAAGATGCATCTCCCCCCACCTCTGTGGCCCATGGAAATATGTTGGGTCCGGAAGCCCTCTCAGTTGCCCTACGAGCTTCTGGTGACACAGTGCCCTAGCAGGCTCTGAGCACCAAGCCACTGTCGTCAAAAGGGACAGAGCCTCTCCTATGCTGGCAGCTTGTCCAAAGTATGACCCTAGACCGCAAACTGGCACTCCATATGTCATATTCTGCCCACAGAGTAGTTCTGCCTGGCCCATGAGTTGAGAGGTTTTATTTTTAGTTGCCAGTATTTAAAACTTGAAAGGTTTCACTGGACCTCCAGCTCTTCTTGAAAAAAAAAAAAGCAGTAAATCTGGCAAGCCGAGGCCCCGCCTCCTCATGGCAGCAGTCAGCTGGAATTGCTTACAGGCTGCCTCTTAGGGGGAACACATAGTCTCCAGCCTCCACTCTCCCAACCTGGTCCGCCGTGGGCATTTGGCTTTGTGACCCTTGTATGAGTTAGTATGAAAAGGAGACTGCTCAGAGGTCAAAAGCTTCTTCCCCTGGGATAGTTTACATTGAAACTCAAATCCCCAATAAAATAAACACCTGGAACATCCGGTCCAAGGCCCTCCTCTGGTCCCAGCTATGCCCCCAGCTGCAAAGAACACACATCAGGAGAAACCCACCACAGAGGCTCAATTAGGGCAAGGGGGCAATGGCTAAATGAGACAGCTGCAGGGGAGGCCTCAGTCCCCCACAGGTACTACATCAGACCTTGAGCGGTGGCCATACAGTGTGCTATGTCCAGAGAAAGGAAAGAAAGTTCAGCACAAAGCAGGGGTGGCCATAACTGATTTAAAAAATACTTACCAAGCACTCACTATGTGCTTGGGAAAACATACAGAGGCCCGGGGGTGAGGCCAGGACCCCCCAGAAGAGAAACAACTCACACACCACAATTCTCTGCGACTTTTCTCTTTCTCTACCTCCCCTCCACTTCCCTTGGATGCTGTGTCTCTTCCTGTGAGACTCCTATGCAGCCGGGATGCCCTTCAAGTGCAAAGTGCCTGGGCCAATACAACTCTCAAGTGGCCAAAGGAAAGATTCATCTGCACACCATTCCTCCATTTTCTCCCCAAATACAGTAGAGTCCATCCCCCTGGTTCCTATGGAATCTCTGCTCTTGGAGAACATGCCCAGCAGATGTCCAAAATGGTCACCATCCGAAAAGAAGGCTTGACCGAACAGTAAGGACCCCCAACAGGTGCAGCGTGTTGGCACTTCCCCTAATCGCTGGCCCTAGGCTTCTTTTCAAGCCCACCTCTCCCCAGGAAATGGTGGTCCTCCCATCTAATCCTAGAGTCTTCAGCCCAGAATTAGGTTTGGAGAGGAAGCACCAAGCTCGTGTGATTCCACCCCTACAGGTCTAGACAGAGCCGAATGCCAGGAGGCTCCTCCACCATCAGACATGGCAGTGGTGGGAGAGGAGAGGAGGGGGGCACAGACAGAGGGGATCCCACCAGGGCCATGTCACCTCCAGCTTGTCCCAAAGCTGTGTGACCTTATATACAGGTGTCTCTGCTTTTCAGACCTCTTCTCCACTGAACCCAGAATCTATTTCGACATGACACGTGGCCTGGCCCTGCTTTTCCCCAAACCCCACGCCACCACCCCAGCAACCCCCCCCACCACACACACACACACACTTACGGACCTACACATGGTCTCAGAAGTATAGTACTCACATCACACACTACACTTATATGGGGAATTTCCTCTCATTTACATTCCAATACAATTGCAAATTTCATCACAGGAAGTGAACACACTTGGGAGTGAAAAGACACTCCTGCTAAGCCTTGGTCCTAGGCTCTTCCATCCAACAGGAAACTTAGAGATCATCAAATCCAAACCCCTTGTTTTAAGAGGCAAAATCTCAGGTGCAGAGAAGTGAAGGGACTTGCCCCAGGACACAGTGGCAAAGCCGGGTCCAGATCTCGGGCCTTGGGCTTCACAGCCCAGGACTCTCTCCCCACCCTATGACCCCACCCACCCACTCTCTGAGGCCTGGGTCCCAGCTCTACTTACATATAGCGCAAGTGGGGATTTTTGGCAAAGGCTCTGGGCTGGATGCTCCGAAGTCCTGAGTTCTTGATGGTCCTGGAGAGAGAAAAAGATGTTGAGCAGAGCTTATGGAGCAGAGAAACATCTCTGCTCTGGGCCAAGGCTGACAGCCAGTGAGGCCAAGACTGGACGGCAGCCGCCTGGTGAACTGAACGCATCTCTTCATCATCAGTCGTCACTGGGTGATCCAACTGAGGGGGTCCAGTGGGAGGCATCTGGGCTCACACCCCACGGGGACCTGGATCAGGGTGAGGGATGTGCCCATCCTGGCAAGTGGGTAAGAATCTGGTCCACGACTACTGCCCTGCAGCCCCCTTTGTGCCTCTTCCCTTCCACCCCAAATCTCCCACAGCCACTGGCACTGAATACAAAGGAGGAGGTGACTGCAAATTTCCTGCTCCACGGGGACCATCAGCCAAGCACAGGAGACCTGGGTTCAGGTCCTGCTTTGAAACCCAAACTATGAGCTGAGCCCTAGCCCATCCCACTCCCCACACACCCCGGGAGCTGGTGCACTCACAGTTTCTGGAGGCCAGTGTAGAGCTCCATGTCCACGGCGTTGAGCGTGTGCAGACCGCGCCAGTTCTCTATGTGTCTGCAGGGGAGAGGAAAGGCAGGGTTCAGGTCAGCAGAGGGGCCATGGGAAAGGCACTGGCTTTAGTGCCAGAGACCTGGGTTCAAATCCTGGAGCAGCCACCCATGAGCCAGGATTTCTACCAAGTCGCCAATTATCTCTGAGCCGGTTTCTTCCCCAGTGTGGTGTCACGCATGCCACCTGGCTGATGGGCTCGCTGTGGGATCCCAAGCACCAAACTCATGGACAGCATTTAACGCTCCCCCCTCAGCTCCAGAAAAACTACTCTTTAAATTCTTGAGATCCAATCTCCCTGTGGGTCTTCCTGACTTAGTTTCCTTCCATTCTCTTTCATTCTTTTTCATTTATAGGATTGTTTAAAGGACAGGCTTGTTTTCTTAAGTTCCTGCCGGTAAAGACAATAGAAATGACATGGTTTAAATAAAGGGGGTGTGTAGGGGGGCTTGCTGGTGAACATGGCTTGGGGGTGGCAAAGCCCAGAAGGAACACACACCTCCTCAGGGTCCCCCAGGGGCCAGACATTGATGACCCCCTTTGGGTGACCACGGCCCAATCCATCTGGAGTTCAAGAACATCAATGGCTTGATATGGCAGAATCAACTCCACAAAGGAGGGGCGACCACAGGCCTGGGTGTCATGGAAAGAACATGAGGCTGGCAGTCGAGGAGCCTGATTCCAGCTTCATCTCTGTGACTTAAGCAGCCGTGGCTTTGAACATGAGCTTTCAACTCTCTGGGCCTCTGGTGTCCTCATTTGTAAAGAGAGAGGCTTGCACCAGATCAGCAGTTTCTCCCCCATCTCTTCACAAAGATCTCCTTTTAGAACTTACTCCCAAGAGGCTTCATGTTTAGCTCCCTAAACATGTGTCGAAAAAGCACACACATTTATTAAGTAATAATTAATTCATCTTCTCGGATTTATTAATCCAAGATATAAATCACTGTTAACCAGAGCTTTTTATCAACAGGCATAAACCAGCACTGACTCACCCAGTGGATAAATTCCAGCCCAAAGCAAAGGAATTCTTGAAAGTACTGTTAGTATGCAAGGGCTTATCATGGGTATGCATATGATTTCCTTTGTTCATTTATTTGTTTGTTTTATATTGACAAAACACCAGGGACAAACATCCTCATTACTGCTTTTGGTGTCAAGGTGGAGAACCATCAGACTGTTGATTACCAAGGTCCTTTCCAGCTCTAGAGCTGTCTGAGCGAAGACCATTCATACACACCCGCTACCCCAAGGAGCTTCAATGGGCCACAGGAAAAGGCTTCCCGCTGCCCAAGCTGCCCTCCTGGGATCTGACTCTCCTGTCAGTGCCCCCAAAGTCTAAGCCTGCTCTTTGCAAGGAGGGAAAAGAAGTGACAGCTCACCCTGGGACAGAGCTACCCGAGGCACAGAAAAGTGGCTGCCACCTTCCCCAGACGTCTCCTCCCTAGCCCCACCCCACCCGTGGCTCTGCCATCTGCCATCAAGTGGAGCCGGAGCCAGGAAGGCCACAGGGAGGTGGTGGCCAGGGCCTCTGGAAGCATTTCAGAGTCGCGCAGTGACAAGGTATGCCAAGAGCCCTTTTTGTACCACATTCTCTCGGAGCCCCTGCTAAGCAGCCAGACACACTGGCATCTGCTGGGGACATGGACCAGGTGGCCAGGTCAGTACTGAATTCCAACTCCAAAGCCTTCTCCCTGGAAGCCTCATGGCCCCAGGACAGTTTGCTTGGTCTGGTCTCGCCAGGGCAGGGACCCTGGCTCCATGTCAGATGAGAAGGAAGGCCAGAAGTGGTAGAAGGACCTGGGCCAGCCCCACTCCCACCCAGAGTATTCACTGGGCCCTCGGTCCATGTAAACCACCAAGTAGATTGCAGTGTTTCTGCAGGCGGCCATTCATTCATGGGAGCCCAGCTTCAGACAAGAATCTACTTCCAACGAGCAGCTGTCAATCAAGTTGTTTAAATAAATGAAATCATTTTTCTGAGCCCACATTAGAATTCCAGAAATGTGTTTTTATTATGGCTGAGTTGTCAGTCATTATTGCATTCTAATACTTTACCCCTCTCAGCCCTCCTGTCCTTATGCCCACAAATGACCCTTCCCCTGCATAGGCACACACCGAGACATGGCAGGACAATGGCTGAAGTCCTTGGTGCAAAGGACTCCCTGGTCAATAGCATATGGCCCCTGCGTCCTCTTTTGGGTCTGAGTTTTCCTACGTGGGGGAATAGCACTTTTACAGCAACGGTGCAACTGTGTGGTTAGGAGTTGGGGCTCCAGAGCCGGGCCAGCAAACTACAAATTCCAACCCACTGCTCATTTCTGTACAGCCTGAGAAAGAAGAATCGTTTTTACATTTTCTTAAAAATCAAAAGTAGAATCCTATTTTGTGACATGTGAAAAGTATATGAAATATAAATGTCCGTTTTCATATCTACTCATTTACTCTTGTCTGTGACCACTTTTCCCCACAAAGATGGAGGTGAGATGGAGCTGCAGAGACTCGCCTACAATATTGACTTTCTAGCCTTTTACAGAAAAAGGTTGCTGACCTGAGTAGCGCCAGGCTGCCAGGATACTATGTGACCCTGTCCAGGTTACTTCACCTGTCTGTGCCTCAGTTTCGTCATCTGTCAAATGGGGATAATATCAATGAAATACCTTCATCATAAGAAGGACATGAAGATTGAAAGGCTATGTTAAAAAGGCCTTTCAGCAGCTGGGATGCACAGTCAGTCTTCAGGTAGTGCCTGTGATGATTGTTTTTAAACCTGGGTTTTGTAGAGGCTGGGCAATCTTTTCTCAGTTTTCAAGCTAAAAAGGGCAAGCTGGTTCTGCTGGAAGTTGTCACCTCTCAGCAGTCATTGATTAAACACTTCGAGGGGCAGAAGGGTGGAGGGACGGTAAACCTGTCATTCATGACCTCCAGGAAAACTGTTCAAGCAGAAATTATAAACAGCTTCAGAGGATGCACAGACGGCAGTGCAGAGCGGGTTCCCAGGGAAGAGCAGGGCGGCGAAGGTGCAGCCTGACATTTGCAGTTGACGTGGGCAGGGCGCCTGCCAAGTTTTCTCGGTGACTCACCACTTGGTACCAGCCCGGGGGGTCAGTTATGGTAACTCTGCTGGCTGCTTTGTGCTAATGCGGAGGCCATGAGTTTTAAGTTTAAAAGGCAGGCTCTAAAAATATAATAAATAGATAAAGTATGAGAGCAGTCTGCTTTGGTTTGGTTTGTGGTAAACAGTGGTTCCCTCCGCCTAGTACAATTACATGTGACTTCTTTTTGTGTGCTTTTCTGGGTTGTCCAGGTTGTTTTCATGGAGCATTGATTTTGTCATTTGAAAAACAATCAAGAATGATCATGTTTTTGAAGGAAGGTTAGGCCCTTGAGCCCTGTGCGGGGCAGTCACTGGTCACCCTGTTCCAGGACCACAGGCTGCACCAGCCCCCCCGAGCAGAGGCATCTCACACGCCTGCTGCCGCTGTGGGGAGATGAGAACTCAGAGCGATGCCAGGAACGTGGGTCAGTGGGACCACCAGATTCTGCGTCTGTCTGCTCAGGCAGTGTGTGGCGGTAGATGCCCCACAGAGACCTGAAGCCTTGTTCTCAGTGTGACTCCAGGCTCCCATCCCTACTTTAGTTACCTCCACTTTAGTCCCTTGAATACAATGGTTCCCAACTGGAGGCGATTTTGCCCCCCAGGGGACATTTGACAATGTCTGGAAACATTTTTGGTGGTCACAACTGGGGAACAGGAAGTGACACCGGCATCCACAGGGATGCTCCTAAACATGTCAATAATGCCCAGGGCAGCATGCCCACAACAAAGAATTATCAGCCCCAAATGTCCACAGCATCGAGGTTGGGAAACCCTGCTTTATTATACAAGGCTTCTACCTAAGAGTCCATTGAAAAAAAAGTTTCATGGCTTCAGACATAATTTTGAAAATGATTGTTTTGCAGCAAACACCAAAAGGCCCCAGGCCAACACCAAAAAGCTTTCCTCTAGGTCACAGGGTCCAGGTGAGAGAAGAAAATCAAAAGCCATGGTTCTCAGGACACTCCCGTGACAAGGGCATTACTTGAGAGGAAATGAGGGGTCTTTGGCCCACTGGACCTTGGCCCAAGCCAGGTTACACATTCTAAAAGCAATAATGGTCTCTTCTGACCAAGCTCTGGCTGGAATCCACTGCCTAGTGCCTTGCCCCTCCACTGAAAGTTATCCTTCTGCATTTCTAAGGCCTCGTCATTGCATGGAAATATGAAATGTGCCATCCAGAGAGTCAACGCAATGCCCTGTCCCTGCCCTCTCGCCACGGCCCTTCCCTGACACCACAGAATCATGACTCTCTGCCAGGAGCTGATATACAACACTGTTCCAGAGAGAGGGAGGAAGTGAGGCTTAATTCGTGACAACACTGAGCTCCCAAGCCGGAGCTGGGCTTAGGGCTACAGCTCAGAAAACTTCAATGAGATCTTGGGGGTCCCATGGTCAAAGTACATCCTGCTTCCAGGTGGACTTGGGAGGAAAGGAGCCACTCCCAGTGGCTCACCCAGCAACCATTCCTGGAGCAGATAAACCCAGTCCACAGTTGCTTCGGATCCCTGTGGAAATGAGCTAGGACACAAATGAAGTATTAATTAATACTTTCACAGAGAATATAACAATCCTTGTGCTAGATTAAATCCAATTGTGCTTTTGTACCATTGCTTCTTCCTCCTTCTGTTTGGCTTGGGCCAATATGGTAATGAGTTGGCAATCTCCAAGCATATAAAAATTAGATGGTACAGACTGTGGTCCCTATTTTAATTAAAAACATGCCATGTGGATATGTTTAAGAGTTGCTTATACCTCCAATATTTAAGTCCTAAACACAGAAAACCCTAGAACACTGAGACGTTCAAGTCCATCCAACACCAGGGGACTAAGTTTGTTGGGGAGGCCCATGAGAGGGCAAAGCACCCTTCACCTGGCAGAACTTTCCTCCTCACCTGGGTAATCAGCAAGACAAGGATTGGTTGGTGGGACAAGGGAGCATCCTTCCTTCCTTTAGATGTGGCAGGCCCAGTATTTCTTCATTTTCCCAAGCTTCTCTCCTCCCTTGCTGTCAGATGGCTGTTATTTTCACTGTGATTCCTCACTGCTATTAATGAGCTGTTCTTCATAACCAAATTTTCCAGACAACTAAATTTAAATGCAAAACTTCTGCATGGGGCTTCCCTGGTGGCGCAGTGGTTGAGAATCGTCTGCCAATGCAGGGGACACAGGTTCGAGCCCTGGTCTGGGAAGATCCCACATGCCACGGAGCAACTAAGCCTGTGCGCCACAACTACTGAGCCCGCACTCTAGAGCCTGTGAGCCACAACTACTGAGCCCACATGCTGCAACTACTGAAGCCCGCATGCGTAGAGCCCGTGCTCCGCAACAAGAGAAGCCACCACAATGAGAAGCCCACACACCACGATGAAGAGTAGCCCCCCCCGCCTCAACTAAAGAAAGCCCGCGCGCAGCAACAAAGACCCAACACAGCCAAAAATAAATAAATTAAATAAATAAATTTATTAAAAAAAAAAAACCCTCTGCATGTTCAACTTCCTTGCTGAATGTTTCTTTTTTCCCAAAAAAATGCATTACACACCTCCTTGACTTTTGAAGCAGAGTAAACAGAACACAGCTTAGATTTTCTTGATGATCCTAGATCATTGTGATCAACCTAACTAGCCCACTGGGCTGTAGCACAGTGACACCACTAGAGGCTCTCAAAGTAAGCAGAACCTGCGCCCCTACCCAAAGTGGTCCTACCCTGAAATGACTCTTGAATGCTAATCGCAATTGCCTTCATTTTTAATGGTTTTCTGGCTCTTCTTTGCTATTGGGTTGTGCCCCCGGGGACCTTCCAACATGCTGAGACCAGTCTGCTCTGCAGTCCATTGGAGAACAGAGGTCAAGAGCAGGCACCCTGAAGGTAGGCTGACCTGGAGACGACACCCAGCTCTGTGCTTAGAAGCCTGATGCCTCTGGGCCAGTTACTCCAGCCTCTCCAGACCTCAGTTTCCTAATAGGAAATCCAGCGGCCGTGAGGATTAGATGAGGCCATGTCCACGTCCTCCATTCGGCTCTGACGCCTAGCACTAGTGCAATGCATAACTGATTCCATGACTGTCTTTGGAACTGTGCCTTCAGGAAGAGTAAAAAGAATCTGAATAAGGATTTAAGGGAATATGAAAAACTTCAGGCACAGACATGCACGCACACACACACACACACACACACACACACACAGAGAGAGGTAGATATTTGCCCTTGTTTTCTTACTTTGTTTCGCATTCCCTTTCTGGATAATTGAGCTTGCCAGATAAGTAAGCATTCTTGTTGGTAATTCATAAGTCACATTTTCCTGGTGGCACCATCACTAGTATATTATATTCAGTATATTCAATCTTGGAGCTGTATCCTGGCAGGAGGTAGCTGAAACTGGTGTTTCTCAGATGTTCTGTATATGAATACTCCACTCCTCCAACACAGAACATAAGAGCTTCGGATAACAAGGCTCGACAGGTGTGCCTTCATTACCAGATGTCCCTGTCCCCTGTCAGACCTGAGGCTCCCATCACCTTCTCACCTGAATCCTGTTCTAAGACAGAGTTGGATGCCTGGGGAAACTAGCCTGGAATCTCACTTTCTAATAAGTCAGCGTTGGAGCACACACATGCATGAGCGTGCACACACACGCACACGCACATACTTGCACACACACAAAGGATGTGCCGGGTGTTTGACTTCTCAGCCTTGCAGGCCAAGGAGGAAATTGATTTGTTATCCAGGCATATTATGTCTAGTGATCCAGACAGAAGCATTAGCTTTCAATTATCTGATATGTTTAGCATTATAAACAAACTGTCTGGAGCAACAGCTCCATGGAGCGCAGGCACCAGGGGGCTGGAGAAGAGCTGCATCGGATCACACCAGCCAAGTCACCCAGTTCTCCCTCCCTTGACAGCTGTCAAGGGGGATACTAGAAGCCTGGGGAGCCTTCCTGGGCTGGCAACCCCAGCATGCCAGCACGTGAGCACACCAGCTCTACAAGCAGCTGCCTGCCAAGGGCCACGGTGAACCAGCCCCACATCAAAGACACCCCCGGGACTGCAGAAAGGAACATTCAGATCGTGTGGTGAACAGATGGAAGACGGCAGCATCTGTGCCGGTTTCCTGATCAATTCCAAAGCTCGTGCCAGGAACGAATGGGGTATGTTTGTGTGCACACCTGTGCTCTTCAGGTGCTGAAATGCTGCGTCTCCTAACAGAGAAAAGGTCAAGGGCACACATCTGGAACTCAGCCAGCTCACTGGGGAGTCCAAGCTGCCCTGCTCGGGTCCCAGCCTGTGATCAGACTGGCCTGCCCATCACCAGTCTGTCTGCTTCTCCCTATTTTCACTGCTGTCCACACATCCGCACACCAGGGAGCCACCGCCTCTAACTGCAAACGGCCACTGCCTCCTAGCTGGCCTCCCTGCTTTCACTCTTCTCCTTCCACAGTCTCTCCTCCAGAGTGATCATCCTCTCCCCTGCTTATAACCCTCCAACTGCTTCCTTTGGTCCTTACAATAAAATCCAAAACCTGGGTCGTGGCCTACGAGGTCCCTCATGAGCTGACTGTTAGCTGCTTCCATAATCTCTTCACTGAACACATTCCCCTGGTTTTCTAGGCCCTGGCCACACTGACGTGCCTTCTGTTTTTTAAACCTGCCAGGCTTATTCCCAGTCAGAACTTCCATGAAATGCTCTTCCCTGACTCCTTTTAATCCCTCAGGTCTCCCCTCCAAGGTCACCTTCTCAGAGAAGCCGGCTCCTCTGTGAGCCCACCCTCCCTTCCCCGCCAGCTGCTCTGGCGCAAGCCCCTGTTTATGTCCTTCACAGTCTTTCATAACCATCTGTAATTGTCTTATTTGATTATTTGATTACGTGTTTGTCATGTCTCTAGAACTACGATACATGAGAACAGAGATCCTATCTGTCTTCTTCCCCACTCCCTCACCTCCAGAATCTCAAATAAGGGCAGTTACCCCAGGATAAGTACATGCCTGGGAAGCCATCCAGGTTGGTGCCAAATAGCCACCTCGATGCCCCAACTCATGCCAGAGGTTTTCCAGGCTCAGCACCGGCACGGTCCTCACCCTGGGCCCAGCTGAGCAGCCCAGAGCCCTGGGCCAATCCCACAGGAACCCTGAACTTGATCTCTGAGGAGGAATGTGGCCCAGGGCACACCATTCAACATCCCAACTGGGGACAGGCAACTTGGGGCATCACTACAGAGCCCAGAAACAGGTGATCCCAGAGGTCTCAGGAGGCCCAAGGACCAGATCTCCCCCACCTAGGACCAGATGTCAGGTCTACTGCCCACCATGGGGGTCAGGAGTGGGGGAGTGGGAAGGGCCTCCTCTCAGCAACCATGGCAGCAGATGAGATGGGAATGCTCTTGACACCTCAGCTCAGCTTTTCCATCTTTCCCTTCCCTAGGTGACGATGACCTTCACCAGAACATGAGTTTTCTGAGGGCACTGACCGGGGGTTTGGGTCCCCAGTGCCATGCAAATGCTCAGTGACATCTGGCTGAATGAATGAATGAATGAATGAACCCCGAAGTGATCAACAGCAGAGCTTAAGTGTTTAGCCCTCTACCAGTCCCCCTGTGGACCTTCCCCTGCCCTCACCCCTCGAGACACCTTCTCGAGGACTCATTCCTCTTTTCTCCCTCTCTCCCCTGTCCCCTCACTCTCGCCCTCTTAGATTTTTCCATCAGCATACAAACACATCCTAGGAGAGCCCATTTCAAAAAAAATCTCCTGGATCCCATGTTCTCCAGCTACCAACTCATGTCTCTCCATCTCCGTATGACAAATGTTTTCAAAAGAATTGTCTATATTCCCAGGCCTCACTTCCTCACCTCCCTTTGATTCTTCACCCCAGTCTGTCTTCTGTCCCCACCACTCCACTGAAACTACACTGTCAAGTCACCAGTGGTTTCCACGTTGGCAAATTCTTCTCTGCCACCCAGTTTCCCAGTCTCTTGGTGGCATTTTACCTAGTTTACTGCTCTCTCTTTCTGAAAACATTCTCTTCTCTAGGAATTCCTTAACTCCACTCTCTGCCGGGTTTCTTTCTATCTCCCTGGCTAGCCCTTCTTAGTCTCCTTTGCTGGTTCCATAGTCCTTGTCTGATCCCTCAGTGGTGAAGTCTCCAGGTTTTGCCCCCACCCGGCCACAGGGATCTCACCCAGGTGCTTGGCTCCGAACACCATCCAAGCCTCCAAAGGTGTCTCTAGTCAGACCTCTCCACTGAGCTCCAGGCTCTTCCCTGATACGTCCGCAGGTCCAACACCAGCCCTTGCTGTCCTCCCACTTGGGCTTCTCCATCTCAGTAAATGGCACTGGTACCACCCGGTCGTCCAAGTCAAACTTCATCATTGATTGCTCCCTTCCTTCCCTCCAACAGCCGCCCCTTAGCAAGTCCACCTCCACAGGAGATCATCAGCTCTGTCCACTCCTCAGCACCTCCACTCTTATCACCCCTGATCACCCAGGCCACCATCGCCCCTCACAAAGACCACTGCCTCAGAAGCATGACCACTGCTTCCACTCCCACCTGACTAAACCTGTCCTCACACAGAAGCCTGAATGAGCTTTTCATAACATAAATCAGATCATGTCCCCCTCCCCCACCCACTCTCCAAAAAAATAAACCTCCAATGGCTTCTGCACTTGGGATGGAATTCAGACTCCACCTCAGCCAGCAAGATCCTCCATGTCTGGCTCATCTCTCTCCCTCCTCAGCTCAGACTAACCTTACCCTTGTTCACTTGGCTTTCCTCCCAGGGGTCTTCTTTCTAGTCTTCAAAACATCAAGCTCCCTCCCCCCTCCCAGGACCTTTGCAGTTGGTTTTGCCCTTAAAAGCACTTGGACTCCCCTTCAATGTCATCTCCTCAGGGAGGCCTTCCCTGACCAACGACCTAAAGACATTCTGTATCACCTTCCTCTGGATCAACAGTTCTCAAGCCGGGGTGGATTTAAGCCCTCAGAGAACACTTGGCAATGTCTGGGGACATTTTTGGTTGTCATGACTGGGGAGGGGCTACTGCATCTAGGGGGTAGGGACCAAGGATGTAACTAAATATCCTACAACACAAGACAGCCCCTCACAACAAAGAGTTATCCCCTCCAGAATGTCAGTCGTGCCAAGGTTGAGAAATGTCACTCTAGGTACTTCCTTTATATCATTTGACAAAATCTATAATTATCTCATGTATGTGTTTACTTGTTGACTGTGTCTCTCCCCCAACAGAATGCAAGCTCTCTGAGGGCAGGCAACCTATCTCGTTCACTACTGTATCCACGACACTCAGCCCAGTTCTTAGTACAAGGTAGAAGATTTAACTGAACAAATTAATAAATGACTGTACTTCCTCAGAACCCTGGGACCTTGCAGCAAGTCATGAAAAGGCTATGGTTCCCAAGGTCTTGACGGGACCAGCATTTTCTCCAACTATTTGAAGAGACAAAGGTGTAAAGAAGCAAGCTGTGCCTGGGGGATTGGGGAGGGAGGCACAGCCCTGTGGCCCCTTGGAGACAGTCCCCTCTTGTCTACAGATAAGACTCAAACCACGTTGATCATAAACCCTCCAGTCCCTACTAGACATCTCAGCTTTGAACTAGGAGAGAAAGAGGAGGTCTTTGATCAAGAGCAGAAACAGCCTGAGGCAGGGAGAGACACATTAGCTTTGACCCCTTCTCCCCAGTGGGCCTTGGAGGAGAAAGTCTGACTGAGAAGGAAAGTCTAGTCTAGGCCAGAGCAGCTGGCTTGAAAGTAATCCAATAGTGCAAGTTCTGTGCCTAAGAGCAGCTGGCCGCAGCGGCCCTGAAAATGCTGCCCTTCGAGTGGCCAATTTCCTTAGGAAAATCTCAAATGGCCAGGCTACCCTTTAGTGAATTATAAAGCACTTATCACTTCTTTAACAACTACCCGTATGGAGGACTTAATTCACTCAAAATGGAAGTTATAAAGGCAAATTGGTAAGTGAGCATTAGGCTCAAGTGCGTTGCATAAAGACTTACGAGGGCAATATTTTCCCCTATTAAAAGGGTAGATTTCCTCGCTGCAACTCGGCCTCAGAGTTAATGCGGAAAAGTCACTCCAAAGCTCTGGGTGCTTTCCTTGCGAGAGGGTAATTCCAGGTCACTGGAAGGAAAGGGAGTCCTTGACTTTGCGGGAATAATTATCCCCAGAACCTAAGGGTGTCAGAGTGATTAGTTAAGGTAGCCAGCAGGAAGACAAGGTACCTAGCCTTCCCTCTGCACGGCAAGCTGGGATGGGACCAAACTACAGAGAAGAGAGAAGTCACGGGACAAAGGAAGAAGGGTGAGCTGGGCCAAGACCGGAAACAGGATGTGGAGTGGGAGACTGCAGGGAGAGAAGCTCCTTTAAAGCATCACTGCTGGAAGAAACACTGGCTCTTATCCGAGACCTAAAAGGAAGGCGTCAACAGCATTAACCCTTGTAATCTGTAAGGAAACCAGCACTTCAGTTCCTTAAGTTTCCAAAGGATTCCACTTTGGGGGCTGGAGAGATGGCCTTCCTTACTCGGTGAAGGAAATGCAGTTTTTTCTCTTGTTAACTTTTTTCACTTTCTTGCTTCAGCATCGTGAGCAGTTTCCTATCCTCTGGCAATAAGCTGTCTGTTCTCTTCCCCATCTACTCACCCTGTTGGAAGACATCCCTCCATTCACATAACTTCAATTACTGCCTAATTAGAGATGAATTCCAGCTCTACAGCTCTACCCTTAATGCCTAACCTCTCCACTGTCCTGTCTTCCTGTTCTCACAATACGCATTCCCCTGGACACCTAAGAACAAAAATATGGACAGAACAGCTTACTCTTACCTCCTGAATTCTCCCAAACTACCTCTGCTGAGTCCTCCTGACTTGAAACATTAGAGCAGAGATAGAGTAGATTTCAACTTATGTGCAATACCAGTGGGTTAGTGAGAGTTAACACAGATTGCTGTGTTTAGAAGGAGTCTGTGGTTGAGCCCGGAAAAGAACTGTGATTGATTAGTGATGTCTTCCCTGGGCACAGGATACAGAAGGGCAACATAAATACCATCTATTAACCATATCTATCCAAGAAGACTTTTGATATCTCTATCTCACTCCTTTTCAGATTCAAGTCCTACTAATCCCTCCTCTGCTGATATTTCTAGTAGCTCCCCTCATCTTTTTATGTCCACAGCCCCTACCTGAGAGAGCCTCATGTCCAGATGGATACAACAACCTCGTAGCAGACCTTTCAGCTTCCAGGCTGTTCTAGGCTCTACTTTCCCTACGATGACATTGAACTTGTCCCTTAAAGGCTCAAGACCCTCCAGTGGCTAACAAATGCTTCTCACGCCAAACCGAAACATCTTAGGAAGCTAAAGTCTGCAGGGAAAGCTGTAGGTGAGGGGAAGGGGTTGGACAAAGGGTCACAGATCCTTTGAGGAAAGAAGCAACTCTTTCTCTATTTCCTGTGTCCAACCCATTGCACTGTTGAAATGCTTCCCTGAAGCTCAACTCCAAACCAAAGCTGAGAGGAAGGGGGGATTGCGAGTTGGACTTGTATGAATGGCTTTTGTAACTCTCATCTTCCATATATATCCTCCAAATATCCCCTCATGCTTCTGTCACAGAAAATAAAAAGTCAGGCTGTATGAGGGATGTGTGCTCACCTCAGCAGAGAAGCCAGCCTGTCGAGCTTCACCATCCTTCTCCTCCCTAGTTCTTCTCTAGACTTTTGGAAGCAGTTTCATGCAATAAAAAATAATAGGCTTTGGAGTCAGCAATGAACTTGAATCTCTAGCCTGCCACTGACTAGCTGGGTAACCTCCCATGGTCTCAATTTCTGCATCTATAAAATAGGGATAGTGATGCCAATTTCATGGAGGCATCATAAAGATGAATTAAAATAGTGTTTGTACAAGACATAGCACATTGTCTGGAATACGCCAGAGCTCAAAGAATGATGATTTTCCCTTCCAAAAAGAAAAGCAATGTGACATCATAAGAAATACATATACTGGGTCTCTGCTCCCATTTTCAGACACATAGCTCCTAAAACCCTTGGAATCTCCAGAGCTGTGTCTTTTTGTGATGTGTCTTTTTGTATGATAATAAGATGGCCCATGGCTGGGGGCTCCTGGAGAGCCTCAGGATGGGGGCTGGTAGCCAAGGAACCCAACCAAGTGATTACAGGATTGGAACTTTCAGCCCCACCTGACTGGAGGTTGAATTAATCATCAAAGGCCAAGAAGTTAATCAATTATGCCTACATAATGAAGCCTCCATACAAATCCTAAGTGGGGTTCAGGGATCCTCTGGGTTCATGACCACATGGAGGGGCTGGGAGGGTGGTGCACCTGGAGAGGGCGTGGAACCTCCATGACCCCGCCCATACCTTGCCCTTTGCATCTCTTCCATCTGGCTGCTCCTGAGTGGTATCCTTTTATAATACACTGGTAATAATAAACAGTAAGTAAACTGTTTTCCCAAGTTCCGTGAGCTACTCTAGCAAATTACCAAACCCAAGGAGGGGGTCCTGGGAACCTCTGATATATAGCTGGTCAGTCAGAAGCTCAGGTGACAACCTGGACTTGTGATTGGCATCAGAAGTAGTGGGGTGATATAGTCTTATGAGACCAAGTCCTTACCTGTGGGATCTGACACTCACTCCAGGTAGGCGGTGTCAGAATTGCTTTGACTTGTAGGACACCCACTCAGTGACCACAGAGAATTACAGGATTGATTAGTATGGGGGGGAAATCACATGTTAGATGGCCAGAAGTGAAGAACTGTATTGAGAGCAGAGAAAAAGAAGTGAGTTTTTTTCATCTCAAGCCGTCACTGGATTGTACAGGCATTGAGGTCAGGAACTGGGGCCTCCTTGGCCAGGAGAGTGACCGTGCTTGTAGCTGCAGTGGTTGAGGCTGTGACATGCGTGTAGTGTGAGACCCTCTTTCCCATCTCTCCCCCCACACCCCCCGCCTTCTAGTAGAACACAGGCTGCACTTTACAAGTCAGCCCAACAAAGCACTTGCCGCTGGGACTAGTTCCCTTCTGCTTCCTCTGAGCTACTGTTCCTGTCTGCCAGCCAGCCCACCCCTGGGTACCCAATGAATGTTCGTGAAGCTGAACATCCTTTTTCGGGTGCCAATATGCCGCATCTTCCTCCCTCCACTAAGCTTTTATCAAACCATCCTCACCCAGTTGCAATGATCAGTGATCCCCCCTCACCCTCCAGTTACTGGGGACTTGTGTCTGCATGGCTGCTGGTGTAGGTGTGTGACCCTGTCACCTGCACGTGGAGGCATCATTTGCCTGGCTTCCCTCAGGGGCGCGTAAATTCCTTGACAACAAAGTCCACTGCAGTCTTTATTTTGGTCGCCCTCCTCTGGCCCTGTGCTGGCTCTGTGCTCCAAGTGGTCAGAGCCCACAGAGGTTCCCAGCAGCTTCTCCTTGAAACTGGGACCAGGGGGGCTCCAACCTGTGGTAGAGAAGAGCTGCCTAGGGTGTGGGGCAGGGCTGGGGTCCAACGTCAAGGGTCAGAAAAGCACAAAACGTAGGGCCAAGGAGAGATGTTGCTGACCCATGCTCCTCAGACCTCCTCCTTCAAAACTCAGCTCAGACGGACACTCCTTCTGGGAACCCTCCCTGGTCCTCCCCTTCCAGGTCCTGAGCGCCTTGGCTATGCTGTCCACCCCAGAACCATGGTTGATACTCAAGATAGGTAACAACTAGTAGATCACAAACTCCAACCAAAAAGGACTCCAGCCAAAGGGCTGGATCAGGGCCCCGAGGACCTCCTCCTAAGCCCGGTACTGATGCTTACTTAGCTCCTGGATCCCGGAGGGGCCAGGGTGGCTTAAGAGTCGGGTGTGCTCACTAAGGGAGCTCAGGACGCAGGTATTTAACCACTGCCATGGAAGCACTTCACCATTTTAACAACCTCCCGACCTTAGCTGGTGTGTGCTGACAGAGTCTCAGCTCCAAACAGAAGCTGTGCTTCTCACAGGACATTCACCATGTTGTCTTGTACCCTGTGACACCCCTGTCTCCCCATAAGACTTTGAGATCCTTGGGGGCAGGGACTGTGCTTTTTATCTCAGCATCCCCAGCACCAAGTCGGGCCCCCGGCTCTAAAAAGCCCTCAATAAACATGGCATGGATGTGGCAGGAGCTCTCCTTTCCTGTGCTGTCAGCTTCACCCTGGGGCGAGAGCACCATCTGGGAGTCCCCTGTAGGACAGGAAAACTGAATGCCACAAAGACACCGGTGGTGCTCTGTTAGGGAGCCTGGTCACGCACACTCCCTGGAGACTAACCCTCTCATTGGAGGTATAGAAACCCCAAGGTCAAGGTGGTGCCTCGGCCTCCAGCTCCAACACCTGGGGGAACCTTCTCGGGAAGCCAGCCTTTAGCCCCGTCCCTGCAGGCATTCCTCCTTTCCAGGCTGCTGACAGCGGGGTTTACTCAGGACACCAAGGGCCTTGGCAATGTGGAACTGCACTGCAGGCTCCCCAGCTGGAGTTCAGCCACGGGACGGCCCGGGGTCCCCCTTCCAGGAGAAATGGCACAGGACAGAAAGTAGCGGCGATGCCCAGTGAGTACGGGGAAAGGGACATCTACAAGCTGGGGAGGGAGCTAGAGACAGCAGACACGGGATTTTCCCGGCACACCCCAAGAGAGCTTGAGCTCTCTTCTCAAGCCATGCACAAGGAGAAAGGAACACAGAGCCTGTGGCTGTCAGGATGGAGGGTGACAGTGACTAAGCTGACAGCATGACTGAGCACTGATCAGGGCCTCTGCTGCTGGGCTGGACCATGCCCAGCTACTCTCACCACGAGGAAGGACTTGATGTCTCCGGCTGCCTGGAGCACCTTTACCCTGCGGGCTCTTCTCAGGCTGGTCTGGCAGAGCCAAACCTCAGCACAGGTGGGGCTGGAAATCCACTGCAGTCATTCATTTATAAAGGACCCACTACGCACCAGCTGCCTCCGCCCAGCATCTGGGGTACCCCGAGAGGTCTCCTGTGGCACCAAGCTATGGTCGTCGCCTCGTGCTCACTGTGTCTCATCAATAGGACAGAAGCTCTTCCCAGGTCCTGGTTGTTACTTCAGTGAGATGCTGGGGGTCCTGCCCAAATTCTAGCCACTCAGCTGGGCCCTAACGACCCAGAAAGGACACAACAGCCTCCTTTTCCCAGCGGATGGGCCCAGGTTTCACGATTTCTCATCACCACCTTGCTAATGGCTCATGGGACCAATTTCAAATCATGTGGACTCCTGTCTCACTCCTTGGAATCGCAGCATTATCGGTTCCTGTTATCAATAGCTTTGCTGCCCAGACCCCCCATATTAGAGCCCACGGTCAGCCACACCAGCCCAGATCAGACCCAAGGCCCCCATACCCTACTCTGCCATGATAGGTTGGAAAGGGAATGCTGGCTATACTCTGGGGACCAGCCCAACAGCTGTGTCAGTTTCCCTTAAACCTGAACTCCCCTGTCCCTAGCTTTCTTCCTTTCCTTCACCAGCATGGCACTGGGAATTTGAAATGCCCAGTAGCTGCATCTACCACCAATGGATTCCAGGGCCCTGTCCCTGGGTGTGTGAGGGTATAGTAGGGCCACTCAAGCCTCACAACCACCACGTGCAATTCAAGAATGCAAGTCCCAGGCCAGCACAGCACTTGCCTGTGCATTTCCTGAAGGGGAAAAACTGTTTAGTACTCAGATCAGACCCTCAAGGAAACTGTGTGACACCAAACTCTCACTTCCTGGGTACTTCCTAGAGGCTATGTGTGTGCAGAGGGGTTAAGGTGCAAATGAGCCCAAGGCAAACAAACACTCCCAATTCACACCATCTGGACTCATGGGTGGCTTTGACCAGCCCACCAAGGTGGAGATGGTGCTGAGTCTGCTAGGCCCAGGGCTTAAATTTGAGATGTTTGTCATTGCCTGATGGTGCCTGGGGGCCCCAACCCTTCAGAACATGAGGACAGGACACCAAGAGGCTGGGCTTTTTCTTAATGGAAACTGTCTGTTTGCTAAAGAGGGCCCAGTCCATTGGATCTAGTCCCGAGAGATTTCCCTGGGATAAACATTTGCATAGGGCACATCAAGCTCTTCTTAGGGATAGCAGCTTTACGAAATAAATGTGAGAGGGGCTCTAAGTTATTCTGACCTCTTCTATTCCCTCCTTCCTTCTTTTCTTTGTAAAAGATAACACATTTCCAAGAGGTCTGGATTCCTGAAAAGAGATCACACTAGGGTCGAAATTTGCAAACCTATCTCCATTCAAAGAGGGTCAGGGGTCCACAGATTAGCATTCCCCAACACCCCTTAATGGCTTTTCCCCAGGTGACTACTACTGCCCCAAACCTGCAGGAGCTCCCCTCCAGGTCTCCATTTCTCGCCTTCCAGGTCCTCTCCTAATTAATCTCACCCCGGGTGGGAGGCGGGGTAAGCTTCTCTCCACCACCAGCCTGCCTCTCGGCAGCCTTGCCAGCTTCTCCCCACCTCACTTCCGTCGAAAACCCACCCCGCCCCCAGTTCACTGGCTTCCTCTCCCTTTAGTCATTCATCTCCTCTCCCAGCCAGCTGATCTGTGCAGTCTGAAATCATACTTGGCGGTGACGGACAGAATGCCCCATTCTCTAAAGCAGAAGCCTCAGAGAACCCAGAGAGTGAGTCAGTGTTTCCGAAAGGCCTCATGCACTCAGCAGGCTCCTCTGGACTGTCATGGGGGGGGAGGGGGGTGGCGCGGATAGCTAAACATACCCTTTTTGCTAAGAGATCCATCCAAGCTCATCTTCAGGGTGTGGCCAGCTGGGGCCCCAGACCTGATCCTGCCCTAGAATTCCTCCAGGGGCCACCTCTCCATCACTGGTCCAGCCCCCCTTCTCACAACAGCATGTTTCTTGGAGAGGAGGATGCTGCCAGGGAGAGCGTCCCTGTCTGCAGCGTGCCTACCAACTGCAGGAGGTAACCTGTGTCTCCAAGAGGCTGGGCGGGTACCATGGGCCTGGTTTCAGCTCAGAGGTGGAAGCCTAGAACAGCCAAGGCTCAAGACCACAGACTTAAAGATGAGAGACTAGGAAATACACATGGAAATAGCTAGCAGGAAAAATACAGTCAGGAACGGGCTGGATAAGACACTGCAATCCTTCCAGAGCAAACTCTACACTACGTGTCCTGTGCCCCCTGATGTCCCTGGGACCATCCCACTTTATGCTGCTGGCTGACTCCCAGCTGCCAGCATCTGCATCTCTTCCTGGAAGCTTTCTCTAGGGCAGGCCAAGTGTCTGTCTGGGGGACTGAGCACCCCAGAAGCACCCTCTTAGGGGTGACAGTGGGCAAAGAGCCCAGATCCCTCGCCTGCCTCTCCTTCAGGTAGGATAACACCAAGGTCTGTCCTCTACACCACCTCCCAGAGTTTCCTCCCGGGACTAAAGGCCAGCCATCCCATAGTGGTCGCTGGCTTAGTATCACACCCTCTCTGGCCTCCTGTCTCAGCTCCCCATTCCCTCCACTTAGGTTTCCAAGGATTGTGTCCCAATTAAACTACTTGCCTTTGACTATTTTTCTCAGTCTGCTTCTAGGGGTTCCCAAACTAAGACATCTTTTTGCCCATCAGCCACTAGACACAGGAACCCACATCTGCCTTTCCAGCTGTCCCTCCTACAACATGACTCGGACCCCAACAAACCATTTAAAACAATAAAGAGCCATATTGTCTGGTCTTTTCTGTGTGCCAAGCCTTGCACTTACCCCCAAGACTTCATTTTAATCTCACCGCCACCCTAACAAAATGATTTTATCACTCTTATTCATAAACAAAGGCACTGAGGCTCCCAGAGGTTCCGTGACCTTCCCAAATGTCCTGCAGCTAAGAAATGTGAAGCAGATGTGAGCTCTCATTGGCTGGATTCTGAAGCAGCTGCTCTTATTCCCGACATTCTATTGTCCTTTCAGCAACCCAGTCAACGTGGTCCTCCCGCCGTTCCTTGTACTCCGCCTCTCTCTGGTCTACCCTCCCCACATCTCCTTGCTAAAAATATGTCTTGCCTGTTTCACAGTTATTAAGAGGACTAATATTAAAAAATCTAAAACCATATGAAACCATAACACATTATGGGAAGGTCAGGAAGTCATATTTTGATCATTTCTACTTATCCTTCAATGCTGCTCACTCCACAAAGTCGTGCCTTGATCTCCTGACCCTTGGTGGGGCTTCTCTTTCCAGCCTTATCACATTCCGGTTGGTGGGGGAGATCTCTGGGGGTGTATCTCATCTCCCCTTAAGGAGGCCCCGTTCTCTGCCCCCTGCCTGCACCATAGGATGTACTAAAAATCCTGGCTGAATGAACCGATCAATTATATGGAGGTGTGATGGTGGGAACCCGCACAGCCCAGGTGCTGTCCCTGCACACACCCACAAGCTAAGAAAGACAAGCAGGCTGCAGGCACTGAGCAAATATCCACCGAGGACCTGCTACCTGCTGGGCACAGTCCCTGGCTCTGACACACTCATCAGGTGTCACCTCTCAGCAGGGAAGGACAACCTGGGCCAGGAGACACAGCCCCTGTCCCATTGGATCAAACAGTTTGCCCCTCTGGGCTCCATTTTGATGGGAAGTGAGGGGAAAGAGAGGAGGGGGTGATGGCAGAGATTATGCATTTCTGGGATTCGTTGTTAATGAAAAACGAAGTTTATAATCTGGGCGATATCTCCCCTCACCCACGCTTTTCCCACAGGGAAATAAGCATTCCTCAGGAGCGCCGTGAAATCTGAGGGAAAGGAGAAAGCAATTCAGGGATGACATGGAACATTCATTAAGAAGGGTTTTCTCTCCCTGCTGCTAGACTTAGCATGTGGTTCTCTACAGGGTGGAAAGACAACAGATTTTGATTCAGGTTCTGAGACACGTTTCAGCTGGAGTTTTGATGACTTAGTGTCCCTGTGAGGTGAGAAATAGGGGCAGGCACAGACCTCTCTGGCCCCGGGAAGCACGTGGGCAACAGCAAGACATGGCTTGTGTCCAGATTGGCTGATGTGGATCTGGGCTCTCGGACCTGGCCCCCTCGTCAGTGAGGCCTTTGGGGACTCTCCTGCAAGCACTTGTCCAAACTTCCATGGGGATTGAGAGTCCAGCAGGGCTTTGATGCGTACTTGGACTCACACTTATTATCGGATCTGCCAAAGATAGGAGGCTATGAACTTCCCCAGACATGAGCTCTGGCAGTCTTCCTAGGGATCCAGGAAATGTATCCAGCCAGAGCCCTTGATTCCCAGAGCCCCAACATGTGACTCAGCCACGTGCAGCCCTACTGAGCAATGGCCACCCTAAGCCCCTGAACTAGTGGTCCCAGGCTCAGCCCTCTCACTCCCATCTGATCCCTCCTCTTTCTCCAGGCCTTGAGTAAATATAAGAGTGATCCTGACTGCAAGAGATGGATCCTGGATAGTTTGGGGATGGAAGGGTGCGTAGGCTGTATAGATGTCCCCCACGACCCTGACCTACCATAGCTGAGCCTGCCCAGACCCCCGCGTGCCAAGGGTCTCCCATGAGGAGTCTAGAGGCTGGGTCTTGCCCTCACCCGTAAGACCGGAAGGCACCGTGGGAAGAGATGGCTTAAAGAAGGTGTCCCAGCTGCAACGGCTGCCTTCCTTGTCTTCCAGGACCTGCTTGGCCCCTTTCTCATCCATCCTCCACAGCGGCTGGAGATGGTCCGGAAGCACACTAGCAAAACTCTTCAATGGGGGCCCCAGGGTCTGAGGATAGGCCCAGACTCCTTAACATGGCCAAGCACTGTGGGGCTGGACCTTACCCGTCTCTCAGCCCTTCTCTCCAGGCTTCACCTCACCCCTGCCCTGCAGCCACAGGGCCCTCCTGCCTGGGGTCTTCATGACTGTGTACTAGTCCTGCCTGGGAGACGAGCCTTCCAAACCCCTCCCTACCTGGCCAGCTCCTTCAAGTTTCAGGGGACACGCACTTCCTCAGAGAAGCCTTTCCAGACCCCCAGGACTAGGCTAGGTCCCCCAGGCCTACATTATCACAGAAACCTACGCTCCTCTTCAGAGTACTTATAGTTCATCCCGTACTCACTGGTTTCGTGTATCTCCTCTACTCGACTGTGGGTCCATCGAGGCCTGCTCAGCGAAATTTGCCAAGTTGCTTGAGCCAAATGGGATAGTTTTACAGGAGGGTGATTGCTGGGACAGTGGCCTCAGCTCCCTGGAGGGACGACCCAAGCACCCGTCCCCGGGGTGATTCTGTGTCCTGTGAGCTGGGCAGTGGAGCCGTTTTTCACTGCTGGGCCAGTTGTGACAACGAGGCCACGTGCAAGATGCCCTTCACCCCAACTTTCTGTCTTCCTGGCCACAGTCCAACCACACCCTGTACTACATCATTTCTCAATGAATCCTGGTTTCAGAGCATCTCTTAAACGTATCTGAAGAGCTCAAGATGAGATACACACAGCGGTCCTTCTGAAGCATGTTATGTGTTATCGCCATGACCTAATCCCAGCACCGACTGTGCAATAGCACAGAGGCAGAAAAGGCAGCTTCCCGGCCAAGGCTGCCCTCCCAGACAAGTCACTGTCCCTCCTGGCTTCCTGGCCCCGCCATCAGCATTACCCTCCAATCTGGCCTGAATGCACACTGTGGCCAGAGGCACCAGGCTCTGGGGAGACAGCAGAGATGTAGTCGGATATGCAAAGAGTCCTGCCCGCTCCAGGTTACCTTTAAAAGTCACCACTCCTTGGCTTCCCTGGTGGCGCAGTGGTTAAGAATCCGCCTGCCAATGCAGGGAACACGAGTTCGAGACTTGGTCTGGGAAGACCCCACACGCCGCGGAGCAACTAGGCCCGTGAGCCATGGCCGCTGAGCCTGCGCATCTGCAGCCTGTGAGCCACAACTACTGAGCATGCGCGTCTGTAGTCTGTTTTCCGCAACAAGAGAGGCCGCGATAGTGAGAGGCCCGCGCACCGCGATGAAGAGTGGCCCCCGCTTGCCACAACTAGAGAACGCCCTCACACAGAAACGAAGACCCAACACAGGAAAAATAAATAAATAAACTCCCACCCCCCCAACATCTTCTTTAAAAAAAAAAAAAAAAAGTCACCACTCCTGTGGACACAAATCTTTGTGTTCCATCTGAACCTGAACAACAGGTAACCCTGCGGATTTCTATAAGCCAACCTCCAGAAACTCCCTACTGTGCTTGGACCCCAAAAGCACGAGGCAAGCAAGGCTGCTTTATTTGCATCAATGCCAATGTGCTCCCTAGCAATCGGATCTACTGCAGTCCTCCATCCGGCACAGCCAGAGCATCCCTCCAGCATGCCTGGATCATTCCCAAGGAAATGGCAATGTCAGAAATGGGAGTCTTTTTCCAAACAGCCTATCCGGAGGCCTCCCAAACACTGGTGCTCAGTGTGCCCTGAAAGGCTTCCGTCTCCCAAAGACCACCCATTCCTCTTCTCCCCTCCACACTCGGGGGATCCATCACTTCATCTAACTCCTGCCTGGTCTCCATTTCCTTGGGACGTGCCATCTGAGCTGGAGAAAGAAATGTGAGATGATACCCTTATAAAGGGAAGCAAAACAGGGTGGATAAGAAAGGAAGCGCAATGCATGGTGAGCAAGCAATTTGACGTTTGTGTGATACCTGCATCACTGCTTCTCAGACTGTAACATGCATTCAAGCCAGTTGGGGAGCTGGTGGAAAGGCAGGTTCTGACTCAGCAGGTCGGGGGTGGGGCCCAAGAATCTGCATTTCTAACCAGCTCTGGTGATGCAGATGTTGGTGGTCCACAGAACGTACTTTGAGTAGCAGGAATCTGTCTACACAAAGCTTGGCCCAAGGCAGGCACTCAAAAAGATTTGTTAGGTTGGATTACTTTGTAAGAGGACCCGGGTTTAATGGTAGAAATCATTAACAAACAGCAAGTGATAAATTGAAGTAGTTAAACCAACGGCTAGCAACACTGGCTGCACATTAAAATTACCCAGGGAGCCTTTTAAAATGCCAGTGCCTGGGCCCCCCCTTCAGAGATTCTGACATCACTGGTCTAGGGTAGAGCCTGGGCATTTGAATGTTTTGAAGCTTCCCAGGTGATCCTAATATGAAGCCTGCTTAGGGTCCCACTGAATTCAGGAAACCTGTGTCATTGCCTGCTCCGAGCCAGGCGTCGTACACTGAGTGGGACACTAGCACAAAGAATTGAGCAAGCCAGGTCCCCGCCTTTGGTGACTGTGTCCACTAATGAGGGAAACAGGTCCACTCATGACTCTAATGGAAATAGTAATAAAAGGCTTATTCAGCTAAGCTGTATTGAGAATAACAGATGAAGAAGCAACTGATCCAGTCTAGGGGAAATTAGAAGGGGGGAAAAAAAGGCAGAGATCAAGAGGTAGTGATATTTGGACCTTAAAGCCTGAATAGGAGTTTTCTAGGCAGACAAGGGAAGCAGCTGTCCCAAACTTCTGTTCTTCCCCATTCTTGGTCACAAGGGGATGATGTGTGGCCAGGACCCAGGGTCCTGTATTCTGGGCCAGCTGCCTACTGATGCCCCAGCTACCTGAGGAAGGTGTAGTCCAAAGTACAAGGTCAATCCAATGCATGTTCTCTGTTACTGGCTGGTGCTATTTAGAAGGCCGCCGGGAGCAGCCAGGATGCTGTTTAAGCCAGAGTCCAATCAGGAGAACAGAGTCCACACCTTCTACTTGATAAAGGAAAGTTCATGGAGAAACTAGTGACATGTTAAAGTGGCTGAAAAACCAAAGAGGGAACCACAGTGCAACCCAGAGATGAGCAACAGCAGGAAGCCCACAGGCTGAAGGGATGAAAGGAGGAGGTGGTGTCATGAAGCCCAGGGTCAGAGCCGGCTGGTGGGAGCTGGCAGCAGTGGGGATCGCCCAGCAGGAGCCAGAACTACTAAGAGAGGCAGTCATTGCCAAAGATGCAAAGATGATACCCGGTGGGGGGATCGGGGGTGCCGGCCTTCTCCCTTCCCCCACCCCAGCTCAATCAGTGCCTCCCACTAGCCAAATCCAGCCAAGATCCAGCTGGCAAAGGAGCCTGGGAGATGTAGCTGTTACGGGTGAGGACTTGAAGGGCAGGGAATGGATCTGAGCACTTACAGGGAAATGACAGATTCATTCTGGCCCTCTGGTCAAAGCAGGCTGAGGATACCCCCCGCCATCCCTTCTCTCTACACTTAAAACTCCATCTTGGCCTGGAGCTCAGCTCCCCAGCCAATGTCCTGAAGACACTGTCCACACAGGGGCTGGGGAGACTCCGACTACCACTAGCTGCAAACACCCTCCCCATTTATCCCCATGCTGCTAGCAAATATGATCAGTTTCTCAGTGAGCAATGGTACACAAATGTTTGGGAAGCACTGCTCTCAGAAAAAGTTAAGAAAGAGGGATTAAAGGGAGGCCACACCTAGGAAGAGAGAGTTCTTCTCCTAGAACGGGGACGGCCTGTCAAGGTGAGGCAGCCTCAGACCCACTCAACTGTGCAGACCACCTGGGAGCAACAGTAGAGAAGCAATTCCAAGAGGGAACTGGTTCCAAAGCAGAAGCATGGCCTGCCCTGTCTTCTTCGTAGAATCCTGAAGATGGAAGAAATTCTCCAAATGAAACCCCAAACTGCCCCACCCTCAAGTTTTTTTGTTTGTTTGTTTGTTTCTTTTTTCTCTTTTTTTGTGGTTCGCGGGCCTCTCACTGTTGTGGCCTCTCCCCTTGCGGAGCACAGGCTCCGGACGCGCAGGCTCAGCGGCCATGGCTCACAGGCCCAGCCGCTCCGCGGCATGTGGGATCTTCCCGGACCGGGGCACGAACCCGTGTCCCCTGCATCGGCAGGCGGACTCTCAACCACTGCGCCACCAGGGAAGCCCCACCCTCAAGTTTTGAAAGAAGTAAGGGAGGGACTTCCCTGGCAGTCCAGTGGCTAAGACTTTGCCTTCCAATGCAGGGGGTGCGGGTTCGATCCCTGGTCAGGGAACTAAGATCCCACATGCCTTGCAGCCAAAAAACCAAAACATAAAACAGAAGCAATATTGTAACAAATTCAATAAAGACTTCAAAAATGGTCTACATCAAAAAAAAAAATCTTAAAAAAAAAAGAAGTAAGGGGACACTGCAGAATGTTTGGTACCTCAAGCAGTTATTGCTCTGTGATCCCTAAATTCCTTTCTTGGCTTTGCACCATGATGGTTTGGAACGGAACAAACTGGACAGAGGGAAAGCTCAGAGCAGCAATAACTCTTCTGGTGCCCCTGAAGGGGGCGCTGCCAGGTCCTGCTCAGGCCCAGAAGGTCACTGAGACCCAGAGCCACTTGCCTCTGGTTTTATTTAGAAATTCCCCTAAGTGCATCTCTTTCAAGTTCAAGGAGAAAGCCCAGGCCTGCCCTCACCACAGCCAATTTCACCAAAGTCTTCTGGCTTATTTGTTTGCAAATGGCCGTGAAAGCTCATCCTGAGATTGTAGCAATGAGTACAACCATTACCATGCCTCTAACCAAAGACCGGGCACCAGGGGCAGGTGCCATCTGCAAAGGACACAGCTTTGGAGGAGACTTGGAGCAGTGAATGAGGGGGACATGCCCTGCCCACGACCCAGAGCAATCAGATAGATGTTCCATCCAGATCTCCAACACTTCACTTAGATTCCATTTGGATTTCTACACTCCACTCATTTTTTAAAATTTCAATGCAATATTTTCTCTTTCTTTATTGAAAAAAAATTTGCATAACATAAAATTAACCATTTTAAAGTATATAATTTTGTGGCATTTAGTACATTCATAATGTCATGCAAGCACTGCTCCTATCTACTTCTGAAACATTTTCATCACCCCAAAAAGAGAACCTGTACCCATAAGCAGTCACTCCCGTTCTCCCCTCTCCCCACTCCCTGGCAACTACCTTTCTCTTTTCTGTATCTATGGATTTACGTATTCTGGAAATTTCATATAAAAGTGATCATACAATATATGATGATGTTTGTATCTGGCTTATGTCACTTAGCATAATGTTTCTGAGGTTCATCCATGTTGTAGCCTGTATTATAAATTCATTCTTTTTCTGTGGCTAAATGACATTCCCTTGAAGAGATGTACCACATTTTGTTTATCCCTTTATCAGTCAATGGACATTTGGGTTGTTTCCACCTTTTGGCTATTTAAAACTGTGCTGCTATGAACATTCATGTTTAAGTGTTTGTTTGAATATCTATTCTCAAGTCTTTTGGGTATATACACCAGAATTCCACTTAACTTTCAAAGGATTTGAGGGACCATATAATGTAGATATAATATGAGGGCTTCCCTGTTGGCACAGTGGTTGAGAGTCCACCTGCCGATGCAGGGGACACGGGTTCATGCCCCGGTCTGAGAAGATCCCACATGCCACGGAGCAGCTGGGCCCGTGAGCCATGGCCGCTGAGCCTGCACGTCCGGAGCCTGTGCTCCGCAATGGGAGAGGCCACAACAGGGAGAGGCCCACGTACCTCAAAAAACAAAAAACAAAAAACAAAAAACTGTGCTGCTATGAACATTCATGTTTAAGTGTGTGTTTGAATATCTATTTTCAAGTCTTTTGGGTATATACACCAGAATTCCACTTAACTTTCAAAGGATTTGAGGGACCATATAATGTAGATATAATATGAAATAGCAAATCTGGTACATAAGCAAAACATACACTTAAAAGGGAACAAAGGAGTGTATGTTAACAGGAATCCAAGATGAGCTAATTCCCACGATCAAGCACTAAATTTTGCCATGGGTTTCCTGGCAGCTAAAGTGAAAAAGAAAACAAATCAAGTTACCAAAATTCATTTGTAGAGATAAACATTTTTTCCCTGACATTAAATCCAGAAAGGCATCCGTAATCCGGATCCTTGTATAAAAGATTGTTTGTGACATTGTAGAAAACGGATTCTATATATTTCTGCAAGAGACAGCAATGTTCTTCAAATGAGTGGTTTTGTTTTTTTCTTTTTAATCAACTCTATATGGATCGTGACCACATTTCAACTGTAATTCAGTAAAGCCAATTTTGCAGGATAAGGCTAAGAAAATACAGCCCAGACACATTGCTTTCTAAATGCCCAATTTAATACATGAATCAAACGTGAAGCAGCCCAAAGAAATAACCCTTGAAGCATCCATGAAAATCTCTCTCTAACAGTTAGCTTCTTCAGCACACGTCTCTTTAACACACGGATTCTTTAACACGTGCCTGTGATGCAGATATTTTATGCAGCTGGTTACAAGGAACACCTTAAACTTAGACATGAGACAAGCAAGAGGGAAAGCAGTCATTCAGGTATGGGTTTACGAGAAGCCTCTATGTCAATGAACCCCCATTCCCCCCAACAATGTTACTACTGAGACCTGTGCCTGGTTGCCCCCGACTCTACCCTCTCCCACCTCTTCCCTCTTGCCCAACCTGGTCCAAGCTTCATCAAAGCTATTTTTGGTTACTGCATCACACACACACACACACACACACACACCAGGCCCTCTAAAGTCAGCACTCCCATGGCTGCTGTGGGCCAAGAAGAAACTCAGCAGGCAAACCTCCAAATATTTGGGCTGAGAGCAGTGCCTGAAGGGCAGATGTCAGGGCCCCTGGAGTGGGTGGGGCGCCACTCCATCCTCACCCCATCCTGGGTCAGAAGCATCCCCCCGCGCACACAAACACACAGATGCACGTGGCCAGCCTCCGCAGGGCCAGGAGGCGGCCTGCCCTGGGCACCTGTTTGCCCCAGGTTTACACTGTAGTAAAAATATGCCTTTTCTCTGTTGGCCAGAGATCAGCAGGACTGCCTTTCTTGCATGGCTCCTCCTCTGACATACAGGGAAGAGCAAGGAACATTTACTGATCACCTATGACCTGGGGGAGTAAATCTCACTTCACACAATCCCCACAAGGTTCTAAAGTCAGAGCATCATTCCTGTTTTCCTGTTTGACACATAAAGAAACCTAGAATGAAACAGAGGGAGGGACAAGGACAAGCTGCCCACACACACACTTGAGGTTCCTTTCAAGTTTGGCCTGGCCCTTCTCTCGCAAAACTTGACACTGCAAAGTCCAGGCAGACAGACGAGGCAGTTGGCATCATCTGGGGTGTGAAGAGAGCTCTGTGGTTCAGAAGCAGATGTGTAGGTGGATTTCAAATAATCATTGCCTGCACATGAGGCTTACTCTCTGCCAGACACTATTTTAAATGCTTGGTAGTCACTAACTTATGGTCACCCTACACACCTTATGAGATAAATACTACTACTATCTCCATTTTATGAGAAGAAACTGAGGCACAGAGGGAGGGGCCAGGTAACTTGCCTAAGGTCACACAGCTTAATCAGGGTTTGAATTGAGGTGATATGGCCTGGGCATCCATGATTTTAGCCACTGTATAGTATCCTAGGACTCTCACAACAAAGTATTACCAACTGGATGGCTTCAAACAGCAGAAAATAATTCTTTTACAGTTCTGGAGGCTAGACGTCTGAAACCAAGGTGTCTGTAGGGCCCGTGCTCTCTCTGACGGCTCTAGGGGTCAATCCTTCCTGGCCTCTTCTAACTTCTGGTCGTTGCTAGCAACACTTAACGTTCCTTGGCTTGTCACTACATCCCTTCAATCTTGGCTCCATCCTCACATGCCTTCCTCCCTCTGTGTGTGTCTGGGTCTTCACATGGCCTTCTTTTTTTTTTTTTTTGTAATATATAGTTTTTCTCTTTTCGCTCTTTTTTTATTATTTTTTTTTAATTGAAATATAGTTAATTTACAATGTTGCATTAGTTTCAAGTGTACAGCAAAGTGATTCAAATATATATATATATATATATTCTTTTTCAGATTCTTTTCCATTATAGGTGATGACAAGATATTGAGTATAGTCCCCTATAAGGACACCAGTCTTTGGATTTAGGGTTCACTCTAATCCAGTATGACCTCATCTTAACTAATTATACCTGCAAAGACCAAGTAAGGTCACATTCTGAGTTTCTGGGTGGACATGACTTTTAGGACTTTATTCAGCCCAGTAGAACCACCATGCTACACTGTTTCTAGAAGGAAAAGTAACTAGATCCAGGATCTCCCTGAGCCAGGAAAATATGAAGCCAGAGAGAATCGAGACAGAAAATGAGCCCCCAGTGAATACTCTGCATCCTTCCCAGGTAAGACCAGTTTCCCCAGAACGACTTCCGTGGGATTCCAGTTTGAAGGGACTTGCCATCCCATCCTCATAACCAGCTGGGCACAGGTCTGCCCATCCACAAGGAGGTGATCTCCTTAAGGGGGGACTCCCAGGGCTCAGCTTCACGGTCTGGTGTCCAGAGCAGCTCCTGGTGCACAGCAGGGGCTCAGGGAAGGGGTGGGGAGCAGAGCGCTTTCTGAGCCTCTCTTTTCCCCACCCCTGTGCCGGTTTCCTCCCTCATCCAGCATTTAGGCTCAGGAAGCAATTCTGAAGTTCAGCGATGGCAGTTTATCAGAGGGAAAACATCCCAGTTTGTTCACAGCTTCCCTGACAAACCAAAATTCAAACGGAGCATCACGCTCGGGGGTCGGGAAGGAGAGCAGCTGCCACCAGGGATGGGCCAGAGCAGCAGGCCCGGCTGCAGGGTAAACGCAGGCCCCTCACAGCTTCTCCTGGTCCTCATCCCCGCCTCCCTCTTTGCGGTGCTATTCCTCCCTGTGCAGCATTCACCCTGCTTGACACCGTCATTTCCTCACCCCTCCCCACTCCCCCTGCAGCGCTCAGTGCTGGCGGCTCCCTCCCACAATGCTGGGAGTGAGCTACTGGGAGAGAAACTCAGAGGGTCAAAAGGCAGCTCTCAGCAGAGTTAGGCTAATGCAGGGATGAGAGAGGGGAAGAAACGAGGCCTAAGGAACTCTAGAATGAGAGATCGGGAAATTTCAGCTCTAATGCTAGCAATAGACTGCACAGAGGCATTTTGCAAACTCAATGCAAGGTGGACCACTTCTGGTAAGAAACTTGCCATCGATTGCCTCAGGGGAAGGGAGCTGGCAGCTGGGAGGGCAACTTTTCACTGTACCTTTTGAATACTGAACCAGAATGTGTGACGTATGCCAAGAATAAATAAAATAAAAATGTAAATATTCATGCAAAGGGTCTTTGCTCTTAACCCCTCCTCTATGCCTTCCCATCAGAAAGTAGAGGAGGGAGGTCCCTGGTGGCCTAGTGGTTAGGATTCTGGGCTTTCACTGCCAGGGCCAGGTTCCATCCCTGGTCGGGGAACTGAGATCCCGCAAGCCGTGCAGCACAGGGAGGAAACAAACCCCAGCCCTCATTAGGTTGTGAGACTTGAGTAAGGAAATGTATGTAAAGCGGGTGCCTGTGCCACGTCTGCTCAGGGATGCTGGCGGTCCTACCCCACAGCACTCCCATGTAATCCAGGATCAAATGACGGGAGGGGACAGGCTGCCGTGTTCTAGGTCACCTGGGGCAAGGAGGGCAGGAGTTGCTGATCCCCAATCCCAGAGAAACAAACTGCTGGCATATCAAAAAAGCCTCCTAAATTTGATTTGCATACCCTGGAGCTTAAGGTCCAACACCCTGGTCACACCAGGGCTGGGTACTAAAAACCCACACAGGGTGGCCCCAGGCATCTGTCCCAGCTCAGAGAGAGGCCATCCCAGTACCTGGAGAGACACGTGGTTACAGAATCAAATGTGCCCAAACAGCCCTCCCCAGGGCTCACCAGCCCAGCCTGAGCGCCTGGCCCCATTAGCACCAGGGCGGGGCAGAGGAAGAAGTTCTGCCAGCCCCAAACTGGCAGGGAGACCTGGCAGAGGGCTGAAACACATGGGCACAGCCAGAGGGAGAGCTGTCTCCTTAATCCAAGCTCAGCGGCTGGAAGTGCCTTCTGTCACTTCATCCATCCTCCCCTAGAACAGGACTCCAGGAGACACATCCCCGGGGGTGACCCAGAAAGGTGGTGGCTATTTGCTTGGGGGATTACTCTCACCCCCTCTTAGGGGAGCCCGGGGTCATCTCAAATGCACATCTTCCTCCTGCTCCAAGAACTCCAGAATCCATTATCTGCCCCTCTCTTGGGAAATGTACTTCATCCGGCCTTACTGTAGTTGTCTGTGGAATAGCCTCAAGCTCCACTTGTCTTTATCCACAAATGCCTTCAGAATAAGAACTATATTTGGTTGTGACTCCAAAGTACCAGTGGAGTGAGGCAGCCTCAACAGTTTAGGGTTCGAAGTTGACAGATCTTCAAAAACCTGACTCTTGTGCCCAATGAGCACATGAAAAGATGCTCAGTAACACTAGTCATTAGGGAAATGCAAACCTTAATGAGATACCACCTCACACCGTTAGGACAGCCACTATCAAAAAACAAAAACAAAAATAGAAAGTAACAAGTGTTGGCAGGAATGTGGAGAAATTAGAACACTTGTGCATTATTGGTAGGAATGTAAAATGGTACAACCACCATGGAAAACCATACGGCAGTTCCTCAAAATGTTAAAAATCAGATAATCATATGATTCAACAATTCCACTTCTAGGGATATTAAAAAAAAAATTTGAAACCAGGATCTCTCAAGGACATTTGTACAGCCATGTTCATTGCAACATTCACAATAGCCAAAGGTTGAAGAAACCCAAGTGTCAACCCAAGGGATGAATGGATACACAAAATGTGGTGTATACATAGAATGGGATATTAGTCTTAAGGACGGAAGCTCTGACACATGCTACAACATGGATGAAACCTGAGACTATACCAAGTAAAATAAGCCAGTAACAAAAAAGATAAATATTGTAGGATTCCACTTATATGGGGTACCTAGAGTAGTCAAATTCATAGAAACGGAAAGCAGAAGAGTGGCTGCCAGGGGTAAGGAAGGGGGAATGGGGAATTATTGTTTAATGCATACAGAGTTTCAGTTTTGCAAGGTAAACAGTTCTGGAGATCTGTTGCACAACAATGTGAATGTTTTTAACACTGCTGAGCTGCACACTTAAAAATGGTGAAGATGGTGAATTTTATGTTTTATGTATTTTACCACAAGCAAAAAAGAAAAACAAAACTCTGTGCCCATCCTCCAGGCTGCCTCAGGGGCCGCCACCTTGGAAGGACACTTGGAAGACAGGAAACTGGCTCTTCCCAAAGGCCTCTGGGGGCCCAGAACATCTCAGGCCCCAGGTTGGACTCAGTTGTGCCCAAGGAGTCATTTCTAATCTAGCCCAACCCCACTGCACATCACTGGGCAAGTCACATGTCACCTCACCTGTAAAACAGGAGGAGGGCATTTGCCTTCAGTACAAGCAGGTGCCCTTTGTTGAGGCCTCTTGTGGACGTTTGTAGGCAGCCTGCATAGAAAACCGCTTCAGAGCAAATAAGCAGGCCTTTGCTACAAGGCCATGGTCATTGGTGGAGGAGACCCAGGCTATGGAACCCTGCCATAGCTGGATTTGAACCTGCCCTTGCCACTTCCTAGCTTTGTGACCCTCTGTGACTTTCTGGATCTTTCTGAGCTTAGATTTCCTCCTCTGTAAAATGGGAAAATAATGCTCATCAACTAGAGCTGTTCTGAGGATGAGAGATGATTCTTGCTGAGTAGCTGGCACACAGAAGGCACTCAATAAGTGGTATTTTGATGGTGATTGCTCTGAGTTTTAACCACCCATGCTGTCAGTAAGAGCAACCACGTGCCTGCTCTCAGGCTCACAGCCCACTGCAGGGCTGGAGTCCCTGGGAGGTGTTACCCTCAGGCCACATGTGACGGTGCTGCTTCTGTGTCCCACACCACGACCAGAAACTCGATGACGTCACCACCAGCATCGGCACAGCGTCTGCTCCCCTCACACAGGGGTCTGACTTTATGTTAACCCTTGTGAGAGGAGGAGCTTTAGGGTGCCTGGGACTCCCTTGGCCTAAGAGTTCTTCATTCTCATCAAACCCACCTGTCTATAAACCCAGCCTGCACCCTGCCATCAAGGCTTTTCTCCATCCCAGCTGCAAGAACATTTCATACCAAAGAGGGCGTGACATCACCCACCTGGTCTCTCTCACAACACAGCCTGGATGACAGATGCCATAGCAACAGCCCTAGCAACGACGACAGGAGACAACCTCTTGGACACAGACCGATGGGAAACTTGTAAACAACCACCAGCCACGTATGCAGGAAGGGCTGCAGAGAGCCAGAGGAGCACACACGTGCAGGACGCCACCTGCCTGGGCACAGAGGGAGCCCCATTAGCCAAGCCCAACTTCCCCTTTCAACATCGAAGGGAAATAATCAATGGGAAAGGGACAGGGGAGGCTGGAAATCCCTTTGATCTGCAGCAAATTAAGTTTGATCCTCTCCAGCCAGCTGTGTGGCTGTTTGGATATAACTGTGCTCTCCGCTCCTATCTGACAGCTCCCTGATACCCGGATCCCAGGCAGCTAGAACACTGCAGCTGTGTTGGGATCCCTGAGCCACTCGAGCTGTACGCTCGGGGCAGAAGGCTGGCCTCCTGGCTTCGGTGCTCTACAGCCATGGAACCCAGCAGAAGCCTAGGAGTTAGAACCCATCCTGTTCCCCTTGCCCGGGGTGGAACTCTGCAAGAAGTCATCATTCTCCTTGGACAAGGCTGACCAAGCCCAGGCCTCCACCAGCCCCACTGTGAGGACATTTCCATTTACAGAGCACTTCATTCTGGTGGGAACTGAAGCTCCTGGGGTGGTGACTTGTCCGGGCTTCCAGGGGTGATTAAGGTCAAAATCAAGACTAGAAGAACATTGATGATGGTGATTGACAAACATCGAGCACTTCCGGGTCCAGGCCCTGCAACTGAGTAAATTACAATCGTGCTCTGCACACCCCTCTGAGATGGATGACATTACCCCACTGCACACATGATGAAACCAGGGCCCCGGGGATGACTTGCCTGAAGTCACACACAATCACTGCGAAACTTGCTTTCAAACCCAGGAATGCCCTCACCTCCTCCCTCACTCCGACTAGCCCAGCCTACGATGTCACCTGTATGCTGCCGGGAGAGAAGAGCTTCAAATGCCAGCAGAAAATCTCCAAGTAAATCTGGCTACAGTTTAGCAGGCTTGCGTTTAAGAGAAGATGTCATCAGAAGACCAAAATACAATAAGAGAAAATAAAATAAATGGAATAAGAAAGAAGAAGAATGCCAGCAGCAGGGATGACAATGAGAATGACAGTGGCACTGGGCCACACACAGAGACACTGCAAAAGCTCCCCAAGCAAGCCAACAGCTTAAGCATTTGGGATGGGGGTGGGTCTCTGAGGCAGGGGTCCAGCTAAAGGTAAGGAGAAGGCAGACAGCCCACAAGAAAAACCACAAATAAAACCCCAGCTTCTGCTATCCAGAGGGGTAAACAGGACCTCAAAGACCCCCAAGCTAGAGACCCGTGGGCTAGCCCCCAGTGGCACCTGCGGGAAGAAAAAAATGTGCAGGTACAGATGGCAGTTCAAATCCAGGCTCTGCCACTGAGTAGCTGTGTGATGCTGGGCAAGTCACTTAGCTTTCCTGTGCCTCACACCTGGGAAATGGGGAGAAAACCCCCAGTGTGTGAGTCACTGAGGATGATATATGACCAGAGATGGGAAATGGCTCAGCCCTGCAAGGCTCTTAGGAGATGTTGGCTAAGCAAAGGTCCCCCCGCTCCAGGCAGTGCCAGGAGCTCACGCAACTTTTGGACCACCCATCTCCAGCCAGTGGCCACACACACCAGAGCCGGCTTCTTCCCAGCTGGAGCAGGAACACTCATAAGGCACCTCCCTCAAGCCAGAGGACTGAGGCTGGCCACAGGACTCCGTTCCCAGCCCAAGGTCTAAGACAACACATTCATAGGGAATGATCACGGCAGAAAGGGCCCAAGAGAGTAACACATCCGGGGCTCTAAACCTTAGATGCACATCTGAAACTCCTGGGGCCACAGTCCCTGGGGTGGGGCTCAGTCCTCGAATTTTTAGCAAGCTCTTCTGGGGATTCTGGTACACAGCCAGCCAGGGCTGGGAACATAGTCCAACACTTTCATTTTATAAGAAGAAACTCTATCGTTGCTAAACCTAACACCGATGAATTTCAATTATTCTTTTCCTGGTTGTAAAGGAATAGAGACTCATTGCAGAATGTTTGGGGGAAAAATGAAAAGATACCAAGAAAATTAAAGTCACTCATAATCACATCTCCCAGAGATAACCACCCTCAGCGTTGGGGGCATTTTCTCTCATCTTCATTCTTGGGCAGATGAGATACTTATGGATATACAACTTGAATCCTAGCTTTCCTTCACTTAGATTTTATGTTAAGTGTTTTATAATGTCATTACAAATTCATAGGAAAAATCAATAAAGATGAAAAGATGGAGAGATTTTAAACATGGTAAAAAAAAACAAGGTACGTAGCTAATGAATACCAAGGGCAGGGCCGGGACCCAGATACCATGATCCTACTTCGGTGCTCACTCCTTCACCCAAGGAGTTTGCCAACCCCCAACTGTCACACTTTATCAAGGAGTCCAGGCCAGGATGAAGAGGCACCGAGATCAGCCCCCCAGGGATGGGTGAAGGGGGTGAGCAAGGCTGGAGTCCTCTTATTGGCTGTCTCACAGGGCCAGCTCAGGGAGTCAGATTACAAACAAACAAGCTAATGACACAGTCCTGGAGACCAATTAGGCTGCACAATAGAAAAATTACAGGGCTGTTTGGTCCCAACAATATAAGATTAATTTATCAATACAGTTTATGTGACACTGGAGAGATAGCAACCTGAGCGAGGGTTTCTTGCAGACCTTAAATACAGCCGGAATCTCTTGGCCAACCAGTCCTCAGAGCAGGAACCAGAAAGCAAACTTCTGAGCCCAGGCAGGGTGCGGCCGTAGGGAAGGGGCTGCGTGGTAGCCACCTGGGACCCAGACATCCTCTGTCACACAGGCGTTGGTACGGATCCCAGAGCCCAATTCCGACACACACACACACACACACACACACACACGCATCTACACATTCTCCCAACATGTCCTGGCCCTGAGTCTGGCACACAACCGGCGCTCAAACCTCACTACAAGCCTATGAGGCAGATACCACTGTTATCCCCATTTTACAGACCAGGAAACTGAGGCACAGAAAGGTTCCATGATGGCCAAGGTCACACAGCTGGCCAGGAGCAGTCTTAGGACTCAAATTAAGGCAGGTGTCAGCCTGTGCTCTTGCCTCTGAAATGGCCTTTCAATAATAAAAGAATAATTTTAAAAATAATAATGATACAGCCCCTTCCTTGGACTCATCTCTTTCAGTATACAGAGCACGTTCACATGCTGTTTCACACAGAACTGCCTGTTGCCATCTCGTGAAATGTCCTGTGACCCCATTTGATAGGTGGGGAAACCGAGGCAGATGCTTGGTACTCAAAGACTTGCCTGTAATGTTCAGGTTGTCCAGTTATTAAGCTGGAACTGTATAAATCTGCCGCTATGGGGACCAAAAGTGTTTATCAGCACTTTGATGCCGACCGACTGCTTCCTGGAAGAAAGAGTCATGATCTACGGCTGACTCACCCACTTCTAGAGGGCTGGGTGCCAGGCACCTGGCATTCTCACCACCACTCCGGGAGGTCAGTGCTGTGATTAAGAGCAGACAAGGAAACCCGAGGCCCAGGGAGGGGCGTGACCTGATGAGCATCCCATGGCCAGGCAGCGGCCGAGTGAGATTAAAGTGTCACTGTGGGACCACAGGGATCCTTTTGGGATGCTGAACTGCCTCACCCCCTGCACTCAGTGCCCCCTGAGCTCAGAGCAAGCAGTGGCGGGGAGGGAAGGGGAGGGGAGAAGGCCCTCGTGCCAGGGAGGGGGTCGAGGCTCGGTCAACAGAAGGCAGATGTCAGCAGCTCCAGCTGGAACACCCCCAGAACACGGGCCCCGTGGCACTCAGTGACCTTCCCCAGAATCAGCCCAGAGGACTGTCCTTGACCAGCTGTCCAGGGCACAGTGTCACAGCAAGGCCACCCAGGAGGGTTCACTGGCCTGTGTCGCCAGGCATGAGTGCCTGGGGGGGGGGTCACAGCTGTGCCCCTGCTGCCGCCCTGTTCCCTTTCTCCCTGGAGCCCCTGCCACACACACCTTGGAGGCAGAAGAGCAGCTGGCAGGCGGAGGGTTGCACCAGGGACAAAGAGGGCAGCCGGGGCAGTGGCGTGGCCTGGTGCCCAGCAGCAGGGTTGGGGAGGCCCTGTGTACAGAAGCAGCATCCCCACTGCCCTGCCGTGCGCTCTCAAGGTAGCCAGACTCCCGCATCTCCGTTATTTCCCTCCATGTAAAATGGCCATCATAGGAGCATCTGCCTCCTTGGGCCATGGGAGGGTTAAATGAGACGTTGCGCAGCAAGAGCTCTGGGCATGAACTAGTGCTTGATAAAGGTGGTCGTTATTGTGATCAATGGGGTGGGAGGGGAAGGCGTGGAAAGTTACGGCCTAGAGACTGGAGACAGAGGCGGTGCCCCATGGGCAGAGGACCGAAGGACCGAGGGACAAGAGGCAGGGGAAGTGGAGTTGTAGGCAGGATGGAGCAGTCAGGTGCATTCCTTCTGTGCACTCCGGGGAGCTACAGAGTTAACGGGACACCAGCAACACCCACATATCCACATGCCCACCTAGCTCGGGTCTCAGACTCCACCTCTCCGAGCAGGTGTAGAGACCGTAGGACAACAGCCCTGGAGCAACCCCACCACAGACCGCGCAGTGTTAGTGTCAAGCCCCTGTGTGAGCATCCGGCCTCAGAGGAATGAGGCCCTAAGTTCAGATTAGGGCTCTACCTGCAAGGTACCTGCAAGGTTGGGGGGGCTGCCCCTGCGCCCAACACCAGAGCTCAGGACCTAGAACTGAAGGGGAGGGTCAGGGCAGGCTGGGAGGTCAGAGTCTGAGGCCCCAACAGCAAGTTGTTAGGAATCTCCAAGCCCCTGCCTGCCAGTACTGTAGACAAGCCCCTGCAGGCTGCACTTTGGATCCTGAACAAGCCAGGTCCAGGGACTCACTCCCCCACCTCCCAGCTGGCTGGGGCATGTTACCCACAAACCTCTCTGAGCCTCAGTTTCCTCATCTGTCAAATGGAGCTAATGACGTTATTAATTCCCACTTCAGACCAGCGCAGTAATAATTCCTGAGATCATCTCTGTAAAGTGGGTAGCAGGGCCTGGATCATATTAAGACTTCAATAAACAGTAGCATTCACAACCGTCACTATTATTCTCGTTAGGTTTTTTGGCCAGTGACGCCCCTTCTTGAATAGGAATGCAGGCCCAGGCGCACATGAGGAAGGAGAGCTATGATGCTGAAAAGGCAAGTGCTGCTCAGACCAGCCTGCCCCTGACCTTGAGGAGTCCTCACCTTGCTGGGGAGGCTTTTACGCAAACAGTCCTGCACCACGGAGCCAGGCAGACGTTTGCAGGAGCCCCCATGCTCCAGGGAGGAGCCGCTGGGGGTGGGCTCTACAGAAAGACACCGAGCCCCGGGGGAGCAGGGTTAGCAAGTGCACAACTGCAGCCCTTTTCTTTGAAACGCCGACTATTTTGATAATGTTTGCTCTTTTTTTTCCCTATAATTATCCCACTTTATTCTCCCTTAGTATTTAGTCATTTATTTTTTTCTTTTAAATGTCAGCCAGTACCACCAAGAGGACTCAAGAAAGATGGGGTTTCTCATAGGGGCTGTGTAGGGGGCCATGCTCCTGGGAATCAGAGGGACAAGCCTCAAGATGAAACTGAGGGGTACCCGCCAAGAAACCACAGTGGATCTCTACCCCCTCCACCAATGGGGTTTCTTTCCAATATGGGTCAGGGTTTCACTTGAGTAAGAGAAGCCATTTCAGCACAGAAAACATCAAATATGGGGCTGATGCAGATCTGGGTTCTCCACTGGGCTGGGGAGACCAGAGGCTGCACCTCTGCCTGATCCAAAACCAGTCAGAGCTACAGAGGCCACTGCCGCCGCCCCCTCTCTGCAAATCCCAAGAATGCTCCGGTCTCTGCTCTCCGTAGGAGGAACCCCTGGATACTATTCAGAGAAGGCCCTCAAAGTGAGCTTCAGATGAATGAAGCGTGAAGCGAATGGAGGGAGAGGAAAAGGGAAAAGAAGCAGAAGGAGCTGGGGCAGGACTGCAGCGTGTGGGCTCTCTCTCGACATCTCTGCTGTAAGTCATCCCACAGTCCCAGTTCATAAAGCAGGATCACAGTGATGAGAACCAGCCAGGTGCAGCTCACTTCCCCTGTCCTGACAGTGCCAGTGTTTCCCACACAGATCCACGCAGAGCAGATCCTCAGCCCTCTCCAGAAATGCAAGGACCCCTGATAGCCTGGCATGCAACACCCCATGGAAGGTAAGGGAGGGGTGGAGCCCTGGGAGGCTGATGTAAGGGCCAAAACAACAAGGCCCAGATGCTGCCCTGGGGGCCTGATGGGCTGCAGTCAGTGATCACTTGCTGCCCTGATGTACACGGCTGCTTCTGCCTCAGCCTTGAGCCCCTCTACCCCAGAGAGATGGCCCTTGAAAAGGGCAGATGTGACTAGCCAAAGGTGATCCCAGGAAGCAACCTAGAAGTCGAGAGAGCACTGGATATGGAGTCAGAGGTATGGGTGTGAGTCCTCACCCTGTCGTGTCCGCACTGTAACTCCAGGCAAGACCTCCCTTCTCTGGTCACCAGTTTTCCTCGTCTGTGGACTGAAGGAAGAGAACCAGACCATCTTGAGGTCCCCAGCTCTGAGGCTGAGAGGCCTAATATCCAAGCAGCACATGGGTTGCCCCAAGGGCAGCACAGAGCCCCTCCCGTCTCCTTCCTCCCTCCCCCCCACCCCGCCCCTGGCCCCTGAGCATAACACTAAGGTTGCTCTCTTCCCCTCTGCAGAGGCCGCAGCCACCAGAGGATCCTTCAGGGTAGATCTTGGGAAGTTCCAGGTAGATGGTGTGAGTGGATGTGATTAGCCTTAAGATGTCCAGGGAGGCTTGGGATTGCGTACAGTAAGAGGACTACAAGTTTTACCATATTCTCATCCCAGAATATACTATCTGGCTCCATCAGTTCCATACACAGTTGTTCCAGATGTGGCCCCTAGTGGGTGGACCGAAGTTCCTAGAGGATGTCGGCTGCCTAGGGTCCTTCTGACCACGGGACATCTTGGGGTCTGGGATGTTCAGCCTCAGAAGGCCCTCCTCCCTGCTCTCAGGCCCACCCTCAGCACCCAGGGCAGTGCTGAGCCATCTCTGTGTACCACCTGTGGCTGATGCAAATCTCCAGCAAACCCCCATCCTTGCCCTTGTTCCCACACTCAAGTCAGCAAAGGATCTTCTTTCCCATTCCACTACCAATAAAATTAATAACAGCAGGCACAACTAGGGCACCTACCAGGCACCAGTGGGGGACCATGGACACCTAAAAGGACAGGAGGAACCCCCAGCGACTAGGCCGGAGGTCAGGCCTGAGCTCCTGTGGTGGGAGCTCTGAGTCCAAACCACTGGACTAACAGAGAACCTCAGACCCAAAGGAATATTCACTAGAGTGAGGCCTCCTGGAGGTCCTCACCTCAGCACCAAGACCTGGCTCTATCCAACTGCCTGCAAACTCCAGCGCTGGACACCTCAGGCCAAACAACCAATAAGACAGGAATACAGCCCCATCCATCAAAAAAAAAAAAAAAAAAAATTAAACAACAAAAAATATGTTACAGATGAAGGAGCAAGGTAAAACAACCTACAAGACCAAATAAATGAAGATGAAAGAGGCAACCTACCTGAAAAAGAATTCAGAGTAATGATAGTAAAGATGATCCAAAATCTCGGAAACAGAATGGAGAAAATACAAGAAACATTCAACAAGGATTTAGAAGAACTAAAGAGCAAACAAACAGTGATGAACAACACAATAACTGAAATTAAAAATACTCTAGAAGGAATCAATAGCAGAATAACTGAGGCAGAAGAACGGATAAGTGAGCTGAAGATAAAATGGTGGAAATAACTGCCAGGGATCAGGATAAAGAAAAAAGAATGAAAAGAATTGAGGACAGTCTCAGAGACTTCTGGGACAACATTAAACGCACCAACATTCGAATTATAGGGATCCCAGAAGAAGATGACAAAAAGAAAGGATCGGAGAAAGTATCTGAAGAGATTATAGTCGAAAACTTCCCAACATGGGAAAGGAAATAGTCAGTCAAGTCCAGGAGTGCAGAGAGTCCCATAAAGGATAAACCCAAATAGAAACACACCAAGACACATATTAATCAAACTATCAGAAATTAAATTCAAAGAAAAAAATATTAAAAGCAACAAGGGAAAGGCAATAAATAATATACAAGGGAATCCCCATAAGGTTAACAGCTGATCTTTCAGCAGAAACTCTGCAAGCCAGAAGGGAATGGCAGGACATATTTAAAGTGATAAAAGAGAAGAACTTACAACAAAGATTACTCTACCCAGCAAGGATCACATTCAGATTCGATGGAGAAGTCAAAAGCTTCACAGACAAGCAAAAGCTACGAGAATTCAGCACCACCAAACCAGCTTTACAACAAATGCTAAAGGAACTTCTCTAAGCGGGAAACACAAGAGAAGAAAAAGACCCACAAAAACAAACCCAAATCAATTAAGAAAATGGTAATAGGACCATACATATCGATAATCACCTAGAAGGTAAATGGATTAAATGCTCCAACCAAAAGACACAGACTGGCTGAATGGATACAAAAACAAGACCCTTATATATGCTGTCTACAAGAGACCCACTTCAGACCTAGGGACACATACAGATTGAAAGTGAGGGGATGGAAAAAGGTACTACATGCAGATGGAAATCACAAGAAAGCTGGAGTAGCAATATTCATGTCAGATAAAATAGACTTTAAAATAAAGGCTGTTACAAGAGATAAGGAAGGACACTACATAATGATCAAGGGATCGATCCAAGAAGAAAACATAAAAATTATAAATATTTATGCACCCAACATAGGAGAACCTCAATACATAAGGCAAATGCTAACAGCCATAAAAGGAGAAATCACAATAATAGTGGGGGACTTTAACACCCCACTTACACCAATAGACAGATCATCCAGACAAAAAATAATTAAGGAAACACAAGCTTTAAGTGACACAATAGACCAGGTAGATTTAATTGATATTTTTAGGACATTCCATCCAAAAGTGGAAGAATACACTTTCTTCTCAAGTGCACACAGAACGTTCTCCAGAATAGATCACATTTTGGGTCACAAATCAAACTTTGGAAAATTTAAGAAAATTGATATCATATCAAGCATCTTTTCCGACCACAATGCCATGAGATTAGAAATCAATTACAGGAAAAAAAAAAAAACAGTAAAAAACACATAAACATGGAGGCTAAACAGTGCACTACTAAATAACCAAGAGATCACTGAAGAAATCAAAGAGGAAATCAAAAAATACCTAGAAACAAATGACAACGAAAACACGACAATCCAAAACCTATGGGACACGGCAAATGCAGTTCTAAGAGGGAAGTTCATAGCAATTCAAGCTCACCTCAGGACACAAGGAAAATCTAAAATAAACAATCTAATCTTACACCTAAAGAAACTAGAGAAAGAACAAAGAAAACCCAAAATTAGTAGAAGGAAAGAAACCATAAAGATCAAAGCAGAAATAAATGAAATAGAAATAAAGAAAACAGTACCAAAGATCAATAAAACTAAAAGCTGGTTCTTTGAGAAGATAAACAAAATTGATAAAATTTTAGCCAGATGCATCAAGAAAAAAAGGGAGAAGATGCAAATCCATAAAATTAGAAATGAAAAAGGAGAGATTACAACTGACACCACAGAAATACAAAAGATCATAAGAGCCTACTGCAAGCAACTACATGCCAATAAAATGGACAACCTGAAAGAAATGGACAAATTCTTGGAAAAGTACAACCTTCCAAGATGGAACCAGGAAGAATTAGAAAATATAAACAGAAAATCACAGGTAATGAACTTGAAACTGTAATTAAAAATCTTCCAACAAACAAAAGTCCAGGACCAGATGGCTTCACAGGAGAATTCTATCAAACATTTAGAGAAGAGTTAACATCTATCCTTCTCAAACTCTTCCAAAAAATTGCAGAGGGAGGAACACTCCCAAACTCATTCTATGAGGCCACCATCACCCAGATACCAAAACCAGACAAAGATATCACAAAAGAAAGTTATAGACCAGTATCACTGATGAACATAGACGCAAAAATCCTCAACAAAACACTAGCAAACAGAATCCAACAACACATTAAAAGGATCATATACCATAATCAAGTGGGATTTATCCCAGGGATGCAAGGATTCATCAATATACATAAATCAATCAATGTGATACACCATATTAACAAATTAAAGAATAAAAACCATATGATCATCTCAGTAGATTCAGAAAAAGCTTTTGACAAAATTCAACACCCATTTATGATAAAAACTCTCCAGAAAGTGGGCATAGAGGGAACCTACCTCAACATAATAAAGGCCATATATGACAAAACCACAACAAACACCATTCTCAATGGTGAAAAACTGAAAGCACGTCCTCTAAGATCAGCAACAAGACAAGGATGTCCACTCTCACCACTATTATTCAACATAGTATTGGAAGTCCTAGCCACAGAAATCAGGGAAGAAAAAGAAATAAAAGGAACACAAATTGGAAAAGAAGAAGTAAACTGTTTGCCGATGACATGATATTATATATAGAAAATCCTAGAGATGCCACCAGAAAACTACTAGAACAAATCAGTGAATTCGGTAAGGTTGCAGGATACAAAATTAATGCACAGAAATCTCTTGCTTTCCTATACACTAACAATGAAAGATCAGAAAGAGAAATTAAGGAAACAATCCCATTTACCATCGCAACAAAAAGAATAAAATACCTAAGAATAAACCTACCTAAGGAGGCAAAAGACCTGTACTTAGAAAACTATAAAACACTGATGAAAGTAATCAAAGATAACATAAACAGATGGAGAGATATACCATGCTCCTGGAATGGAAAAATCAATATTGTGAAAATGACTATACTACCCAAAGCAATCTACAGGTTCAATGCAATCCCTATCAAATTACCAATGGCATTTTTCACAGAACTAGAACAAGAAATTTTACAATTTGTATGGAAACACAAAAGACCCCGAATAGCCAAAGCAATCTTGAGAAAGAAAAACAGAGTGGGAGGAATCAGGCTCCCTGACTTCAGACTATACTACAAAGCTACAGTAATCAAGACAGTATGGTACAGGCACAAAAACAGACATATAGATCAATGGAACAAGATAGGAAGCACAGAGATAAACCCACACACATATGGTCACCTTATCTTTGATAAAGGAGGCAAGAATATACAATGGAGAAAAGACAGTCTCTTCAATAAGTGGTTCTGGGAGAAATGGACAGTTACATGTAAAAGAATGAAATTAAAACACACCCTAACACCATACACAAAAATAAACTCAAAATGGATTAAAGACCTAAATGTAAGGCCAGACACTATCAAACTCTTAGAGGAAAACACAGGCAGAACACTCTACGAAGTAAATCACAGCAAGATCCTTTTTGGCCCACCTCCTAGAGTAAGGGAAATAAAAACAAAAATAAACAAATGGGACCTAATGAAACTTAAAAGCTTTTGCACAGCAAAGGAAACCATAAACAAGATGAAAGACAACCCTCAGAATGGGAGAAAATATTTGCAAATGAAGCAACTGACAAAGGGTTAATCTCCAAAATATACAAGCAGCTCAATATCACAAAAACAAACGACCCAGTCCAAAAATGGGTGGAAGACCTAAACAGACATTTCTCCAAAAAAGATTTACAGATTGTCCTATACAGATTACTCCTAGCTACAAATTGAGACAGCCCAGGTTCTCTCCCTGGCCCTTGTCCCTTCTTACTGTTCACTCACACCCTTGGCTTCAGCTCTCACCTTTAGGCACAGAATTTGCAGATCTCCAGCTAAGTCCAAGGCCGGCCCTGAATTTCCAACCACCAGCCAGATGTATGCTGCTGGATTTTCCAAGCCAAACCCAAATCCCATGTGTGAACCCAGAGGCATCCCTCTCCTTCCCAACTCACTATCAGCCTGATCTGCCTCTGTCTCTTGGCAATCACACCTCTCTCTCCCAGGCTCTTCACTGGAAAGCCCAGCTCTCTGACTCCTTCCACGCCCCCTTGGCCCATATCCTGCCAGTCTGACCTCCACGCCATTTTCTCTCCCATGCCCTCCTCAATTTCGCCCTAAATGCCCTCCTCCTAAGTCTGATTTTCATCCCTCCATCTGGAGAAGATTCTCCATCTTCCAATGAGTCTGCCCACCCCAGATGTCCGCTGCTCTGCATCTGTCTCTGACTGCTATCAGATCAATGTGCCTGCCCTGGCCCTGGCCTCCAGTCCATAGAGAAACCCCCCCGGCCTGCACCCAATGCCCTGAGAGCTTGGCAATTGCTGGCCCTGGTCCACCTGCTTCCTCTTGTCCAGTGTGACTCACCATTCATGTCCTTCCTGATTCCCCTGGGCAGGACCAGAGCCTCCCCAGGAGACCCACAGCACCTGACCCCAGCTCTTTTCCCCTCCTCCCTTGGATGACAGATGCCTACAGGGCATCACTGTGATGCTCAAAATTACTTCCATGACGCCTCAGGTGGTGCCTCAGCAAGGTAAGAGAGAGAACTAAAGCATCTGCACGCTCACAAGCCCTCTAGATATGGTGGCACACACCGTCCTCCAGTTCCCAGAAACATCTCTCAACTACCATCTCCCTTGCCTTTTCTCACTAGAGGCCTGAGAGCCACATGTTCACTCGCTCAGCCACCCTGGCCACCTTTGGAGCACATAGAAATCTGGGTATCACCCAAGCCGGTTTTCAGTTACTTGCAGCCAAATGCAAGATCATACGTGTGATCTCATTCAACTCTAACAGCCACCCTTCAGGGTGGTCGTTTATTTTTCACACGAGGAACTGAAGCTCAGAGAGGTTATGTGACTTGCCCAACATCCCAGAGCCCATGAGTGAGTGAATCAGGATCAAAATCTGCCTGATTCTTAAACCCAGTCTCTTTCTGACCTGCTTCGCCATGCTATATTTCAATGTTTTTTGAGTGACTCAAGGAGCAAAGAGATTATGCACTTAGCAAATCCTCCTCCTTAGGACCCCCCTCAGAGATGTGGGAAAGGGCTATAACTTCCTCCAGCTGGGTGCCCTCATCCCTCCCCATCCAAAAGAAGGTGCCCTGGTCAGCAGCTAATGTGGTCTCTAACCAGTGCTGTCCCTCGTCAGAGTCGATCTGGGTACACCAGGCAATGCCCGGGGGACCTCAGCAGTCCTGAGGCTCTGTCCCAGCTGCTCTCTGCACAAAGGCAGGTGCAGCCTCCCTCACCTGCTCACGGGTACTTGCTCCCCCCGCCACCTCCCATCCACATGAAATGAAGCAATCAATGGTACAAATATTTTATCTCATTCCCCACACAGTTATTTTATTTGAGGCAAATGGATCAGTGTAGCCCAGGGAGCATGGAGCAGAATTTCTCATTGAACTGATGTTTGTTTGGAAAATCTAACCAAGTTATAAGGCAGCTGCTGAGGTACGGGGCTGGGGTGTGAAGGGTGGTCCCAGCAACCCTGGGTGTAGCCTGGATGGGGAGTCCAGAGCCAGCCAAGGCTGTCATCCAGAAAGGTGGGCAGGGGAGCCTGAGCTCCAACCCTCTTAGTTGCTTGCTAGGTGTGTGATCTTGGGCATATATACTAAGTTCTCATTGCCTCAGTTTCCTCATCTAGAAAATGGGACCAATAATGCCTATCTCATTCAGTCATGTGAAGATTAAGGCTATCAAATGAAAAGTGCTCAGCATAGATCCTAGTACATAGTAAGCACCCAAGGTTGGGTGACTGTATTATCATGACTGTCATTGTCATCATCATTATCATCATCAATAGCATTATTTATAAGGACTTCTTCTGACCAGAGGGGATAAGAGAATGTCCAGATTTTCAAAGTTCACATATGGGATCCTTTTGTTCCCGTAAGTATGCTCACATGTTCCCATTTTGGAGTCAGAGAATATGATCATGGTAAGACTGGAAATTGTGGAAAGGATTCTTTTCCTTCTTAACAGACAGAGGATTTTGGATAAATCATTTGCCTTCTCTGGAAAATGGAATGATACGGTCTGGCCAGCCTTCCTCATGGAGTAGTAAAAAGTGATTGTGAAAAGTCATTTGAGTGTAGGTCAATAATTATCATTTGAACTTTCCCCATGATTATTAATACCCATCTAGCAACCAAGCTCCTTTTTTTCTACCTAAATGCCAACATCTTGACTCCTCCTATTACCTTGCTATACCTGTTTGGGATAAGAAGCAGGATCCTACCTGCAGAAGCGGTGAGGCGAGGGGTGGAAGGGGGAGAGGGGCAGAGAAGCCAAAAGGACCTCGTAAATAAAAACAAAAAGGTAAGATGTTTCTGGAGTCACCATTTTTAACAAAGCTCTCCCAGGTGAAAGCCCCTCTCCCGAAGAAATGCCAGTTGGTTGGACACCCATCAAGAAGGCTGCCTGGTGGCCATGGCCCCTTCTTTAACAAGCATTTTGGCTGCTTTGTCAGTTGGTGAGACTTCACAAAGAAGGGTCCCCATCAGAGACACCAAGTCCTGCTCCGGTTCCCGACCTATGCTAATCATCTCTCCCAAGTCCCATGGACTCAGGTGTCCCAAACAGAAGTCACCATCTCAGACCCTCACCTCTACCTGCTCAAGGCAGCAATGTCCTCCTGTTCCTGGTGAATTTAAGGTTCTTGCCTTGTTGGGAAAAAATTCAGAGATGAAGTGATAGGTAAGAAGTGGATTTATTTAGAGAGGAAACACACTCCACAGACAGAGTGTGGGCCATCTCAGAAGGCAAGAGAGCCTCGAAATATGGCGTGGTTAGTTTTTATGGGCTGGGTAATTTCATAGGCTAATGAGTGGGAGGATTGTTCCAATTATTTCAGGGAAGGGGGGGGATTTCCAGGAATTGGGCCACTGCCCCCTTTTTGGCCCTTTATGGTCAGCCTCGGGACTATCATGGTGCTGGTGGGTGTGTTATTTAGCATATGCTAATGTATTACAATGAGCATATAACGAGGCTCAAGGCCTACTGGAAGTCGAATCTTCCGCCATCTTGGACTTAGTTGGTTCTAACCAGTTTTTGTGATGTCCTATGGCTATGTCATTCTTTTAAAGGTGGCGCCCTGCCCCCTTCCCTCCTGTTTCACTCCCCTCACCCAAGTTCTGGAAACCTCAGTACCTCTTAACAGCTCTATCACTCACTCAACAGCTGTAATCTGTTCTTTGAAATGTTTGTAGAGTCTCTGAAATCCCTTCCCTCTCCATCCCCTTTGCCTCCTGCCCCCATCACCCATCCCTGAGTTACTGCACTCGCCTCCTGCCTTTTTTCTCTACTATCTGCTTCTCCTCTTCCTCAAGCTGTGGTACATGTGGCATTCTGATTATTCTTCTTAAAACACACATCAAAATGACCTGCTCAGGTACATGTAAATACACACACACAAAATGGTGTGCTTTCTTCCATACACTGAACTTATGCAACTTTAGCTTACACACCCAGAAAGAGTGAGAAGGAAAATAATAACTATTTTTAAGATGCTGGTGCTTCTCCCCCCATATCATTCAATAAAGGCCTCTGTCAGAGGCTCTGAATCCACCACCGTACCCATGGCTGGCCCCAGCTCCTGTGTGCCCCTCACAGTGGGTCACTTTCAGAGGTCACTTTCTGCCTTATGCAGACTCTAGAATCAACCCTACTTAAGACTTGAAGGAAACCCACCCCAAAGTATGGGTTTTATTCCAGGTTGCTGCAACTCAGTGATTTCTTTGTCTTTTTTCTACTTTGGGTTATTTCTAATTTTCCATTAGCAAACATACTTATCATCTTTTAAAGCCATTTGAACTTTTTTTATTTAAGATTGTCTTGCTAAACCTTCAATGACTCCAATCACTAACCCAGTACAGTCCAGATGCCTCAGCCCAGCATTCAAAGCCCTGCCCAAGTGGGTCTCAAGGCACATGTGTCTGTGTCCCTCACACCCCTCTATACTCGTGAATGGGAACCTTGCATTTCCTCTATGCAACTTCTGTTGTACCTTCAGCCCGAAATGTCCTCCCCACCCTTCCCTCCTAATCCAGATGCGACCTGTGCATCAAGGGACACCCCCATATCAGCTGCTTCACCAAAGTTTTCCTAAACCCCACTCCACCGCCACTACATCCCGTTCTGTGGCAACCCCACTCCCCATATCCACGTTCTCTGGAAGAGCTGGTGCACTAGTCAGACCTCCCCCCAGAATAGTTTATCCCTCTGTTGCAGCCTCTGCGATACCTAGCTTTGCACACCACAGATGCTCAAATAATGGAGCAAGTGAAGCGGATCGAATTGGATTGAACTGAATTGGACAGCTCTGGCTTGACTTGATTCAACAGCTCTGTTCCTTAATACAAAGTTTTGGTAAATTTGGCAAATTGTGCATTCAGTAAGGCTTTCAATGAGTTGCCTCTAGGCAAATTAGCCATTTGCTCCTCGGTCATTTGGGCAACTGGCCCTCTGTCACTTGGCTTTCGGGGGACTGGCTTCTGACAGGTTGATGACCTGATTTTCTGTTGAACTGACCAGAGCAGACGTTGAGCGGCAGGGGGATGGATCTCGCAAAGGCCCCAGAGGCCCCTGAGGACAAGGGAAGCTCAACCCCAGCCCTTCAGTGACTCTTCAGAAGCACTCCCAGACACCCCAGCCCTGGGAGAGCTGGGAAAACCGGGGGACACTCACCCTTAAAGAATTGCTATGCGGCGATGCCACTACCCCAAGCCCCGAGAAACCATCCATCCAGCCTCGAGCTTCTGTCTGAGGATTAGGACCTACTCCTCACTCATGGGCAGCACCCACAGCGAAGGGGCCCAGGGGGCGCTCGGCTGCCCCCACCCCTGCCCTTCCCCCCAACCCCTGCACTTCCCCCGGCCCAGAGTGGAAGTTTGACTAAAGCTCAGTGTCTTTGCTTTTATAAATCTCTGCCTTTTAATGATGGCTCAAGGCTGAGGGGAAAAAGGACCATTAAACTCACTGAATAAGTTAATGGGGCAGAGAGACTCTATTTCGGAGCCACCTCAGGCTATTTTCCTCTGCAGCTAAAGCCTGAATAAGTAAAAAGAAAAAATTAAAACCGCAGAGCGCATTGCCAATAAATAACCCCCAGTAATCTCTCAGCATCCAGGACTTCATTTGCAGAGATACTATAATGCAGATCACTTGTAAAACACCTCTGGTTTCAGAGTTCCACCTGCCGTGGCAGCTGGGGTCTTAACACCAGCCTGGTTCCGTCCCTCCCAGCGAAGGCAACCAACTAAGGGCTGCTCCCATCTGGGCTGCGAGGCCCTTTAGGCATCGCTGTGAGAAGCTGCCCCCCAGCAAACGTCAGCACACAAAAACAGAGGAAACCCCAAGACCCTCCAATCCCCCAGACATAGAGATTCCCTCAAAGACTCCCTAATTCACTGTCCTGAAACTCAGAACTCTCTCTCATCCCTCGGCACAAACCACCGAATCCAGCGTCTTGGTTTCCTTGGCCTGGACAGCTCCACCTTTTCACAAAACTCACAAAACTCTCCCTTCTCCTCCTCTCCTCCCCGCTCTCTTCCCTCTTTCTCCCCCCTCCTCCTCCCCGCTCGTCCTCTCCTCCCCCCTTTCTCCCCCCTCCTCCCCCTCCCTCCCTCCTCTCTCTCCTCCCCACTCTTCCTTCCCCACCCCCTGCTCCTCCCTCACTCCAGCCCTCAAGCCCTGCTCAGCCCACTTCCCTGCCTCCTCCTGAGAGAAACAAGGCCTTCCTTGAACAAAGCTGGAAACATGACCCTTAGGGCCTAGAAAGCACAAATAAATAAGTCAGCACTCCTGCTGGTAAGTGTTGAGTCCCACTAGACACACGTTGTTTACTCTTTAATATTTAAACATGTTAATTAAATCTCTGAATAAACAAATACATTTTAGCAAGTGGCATTCCTGAGTCGGAGCTCCTTCCCGCCACCGCACACCTCAGGGCCCTCCTCGTGGGCCACTGACGTGTTGGTGGATGAGGTCCAGGATCACTGCCCCTTCCCTAGGCAGCCCGGACTTACCATCAACGGGTGATGGGCTCCACCCCTGTCCAACCCACATCTGCTCCTCTCAAAACCCAAGGCTCCCTCTCAGCTCCCCTGACCTTCAAAAAGTCCCACCCCGGGGCTTCCCTGGTGGCGCAGTGGTTGGGAGTCCGCCTGCTGATGCAGGGGACAGGGGTTCGATGCAGGGGACACGGGTTCGTGCCCCGGTCCGGGAGGATCCCACATGCCGCGAAGCGGCTGGGCCCGTGAGCCATGGCCGCTGAGCCTGCGCGTCCGGAGCCTGTGCTCCGCAACGGAAGAGGTCACAGCAGTGAGAGGCCCGCGTACCGCAAAAAAAAAAAAAAAAAAAAAAAAAAGTCCCACCTCCTCCAGGTCCCCTCATTCATTCATTCATCCATTCACATGTTGCCCAGCGTTGATTTAGCCAGGCAGATGCTGAGCACTGGAAAGAAAAAGATAATCAAGGGACTTCCCTGGTGGTCCAGTGGTTAAGACTTCCCCTTCCAGGGCAGGGGGTGTGGGTTCGATCCCTGGTTGGGAAGCTAAGATCCCACATGCCTCGGGGCCAAAACCCCCCAAAAACCCCATAAAACAGAAGCAATACTGTAACAAATTCAATAAAGACTTTAAAAATGGTCCACATCAAAAAAAGACAAACAAAAAAAAACAAAAAGAAATTTTTTTAATAAAAAAATTTTTTTCCAAAAAAAACGATAATCAAGACGGGACCCCAATCCTCAACCAGCTCACAACTGTCCCGAGGAGAAGCCCACCTCCCTCATTCTGGCCTGGCCTGGCCCCTCCCTACCTCTCCAGCCAGAATGAACGTCCTCAAGCTCTTTAAAGGTTCCCTTGCTTCCAGGGCCTTCTTCATGTTGTTCCCTCTCCCTAGAGTAGCATCCATGGCTTGTGCTCCCCACCATGGGGCTAATTCACCCTTCAGGTCTCAACTTAGCAGTCCCTTCCTCTAGGGACCTCCTCCGCGTGCCCCAGCTATAGGATCCTATAAGCCAGTGAGATTTCTCCAACACATTTATTGCACCCATTTAAGATATAAATTGAATCATCTCCTGTTTAAAAGGAAAAGCCTTCCAGAGCCTCCTATTTCACTCAGATTAAAATTGAATCCCCTTCCCATGGCCTGCAGACCTCTCCGACCTCACCGGCCTCATCCCTCCCCCTTGCTTACTCCAGTCCATCGCCCCCTACGCTCCTCCAGCCTCTTTTCCACGCCAACAACATCTAGTCCATTCCCAACTCAAAAGTGCTGTGCTTGCCAGAAAATTCTACCTTCAGGGATATTCACGAAATTCTGCCTCTTGCTCATTCTTCAGATAAGAGCTGGGCTGCAATCTCCTCCTGGAGCCCGCCGCCTGCCAGGAGAAGTCCCCACCTCCCACCTCCCGGTCAGGCTTCCCATCACATCTCTCTGCTTGGTTCCTTCCTAGGACTTATGGTTCTCTGACATTATCTGAGTGCCAGATATCAACACTGATGGCCCCTGCCCACTGAATTTCCAGGCCAGAAACTTTATCTGTCTTGTGCATCACGGCATCACCAACGTGAAGGAATGAAGCTTGTTTGTGTCTCCACCCACCACTCACTTCAGGCTCTGAGGGCAGGACCAGGCAGGGCCAGGCAGGCTGATGCCACAGCCCTGCACTCAGCACCCACCTCAGACTGAGAAGGAGTTAGTGGACACGTGCTGGGCTGGGGCTCCCCCATACGCCATGTCTGAGCACTCAGCAAGCAGGCCTCCCAGTTATATCATTTCGGGACGGAGATGCGGAACCAGGGCTGTTGTCTGGCCTTTATCTGCCCATTATACACAGGACCCAGCCCAGGGCCCTGAGAGGGGCCACATGACTAGGGTGATGGAGAACACAAAGAAAAGAGGCCAACTCCAGGCCAGAGAGCACCAAATGCCCCCCCTGGCCCTGGCTTCACAGTGTCAGAGAGAAAAAGGGTGCTCTGAGAGCGCCAGGAACATCCTTGGGCTGCAGATACCAGAAGGTGCCCCCAAGAACAGCACCCTGATTTTTCTGCCTGCTTCAGCACCCCTCCTGCAAGCAGCAGCGTGTCACAACAGAAACCCCACAGGCTCTGAGTCAGACAGGAGCCCAGCTCTGCCACCTACCAGCTGGGTGACCTTGCCACCCCTGTCTCCCTCAATTTCTTCATCTGCAAGACAAAGATACAATAGCACCTGTTTCGATGAGTCATGTACATGTGTCTAGCCTAACCCAGATTCATCAAAAGCAGCCCTATTGTGTAAACTGGTGCAACCACTTTGGAAACAGATCTGTCAGTGTCTTGGAAAGTTAAATATCGTACAATCCAGGAATTCTACTCCTGGGGACAGACCCAAGAGAAATGAAAGTGTTTGTTCACAAAAAGCCCTGTGCACGAAGGTGCAGAGTGGACTTACCCATAAGAGTCCAAAGTTGGGAACAGTCAGGGTTCCAACAGCTAGGAGACTAAACGAACTCGGGTATTTCATAACGTGGAGTACTACTCAGCAATAGACAAGAACAGACTGCTGTTATCTATGACGCGGATGAACCTCAAAAACATTTTTCCAAATACACATTGTATGTTTCCATTTATATGAAGCTGTAGATCAGGCAAAAGTAATTTATTGTGGGAAAATATCAGAACAGTGGTTACCTCTGGGGAGGTGGGGGGCAGAGACTGGGGAGGGGCACAGGGAAACTTGCTGAGCAGATGGGAATACTCTTGATTTTTCTGGGTTTGGGTTCCACAGGTGTATACGTTTGTCAAAACTCAGAGGATATACACTTGCAATTTATACATTTCACTGACTGGAAACACTACCGCCAATGAAAACAAATACTGAATGCTAGTTTAATGATATACATACTAAAGTGTCTAGGGGGAGTGTACCAACACCTACAATTTCCTCTGAGATGCATCAGAAAAACAAGGTGGATATAAGTGGCTAGAGGAACAAAGAGAAGGACAGACCCTATGACAGAGCAAGAAAGTGAAATATTAATTGCAGATTCCAGGGAGTGGGTATATGGATGTCCACTGTAAATTTTTCAGCTTTTCTGTGTGCTTGAAAATTGCTTTCCATGATGAAATGGCAGAATTGGGAGAATCCTCCTTATTTACATGTCCCAAGGAAAGCAATTTCATAGCCCTATTTTGTGGCCCATTCTTTGGGGAAGTTCTTCCTTACTGCTAACCAGACCCCCATAGGCTGTGGTCACAGACCACTGACGTTTTCGGTGGGGCGAGTGGGGTGTCTAACTTGGTGGTGACACAAATCAGATGCTCACTGGTAATTGTTGAAAAAATTAATTAGTTAATTAATAAGAGAGAGTGCATAGTGCACTTGATATGAGTTCTTTTCTGATTTCCACCTGCAATCTCCTAAACATCAGACCATCAGACAGCAGTCCTCGGGGGCCCTTCTCAGACTCTGCACTGGTTTGTATGTGTCCCTCCCTCTACCCCTCAGTTTCTCCTGCGAATGTGCAGCCTCCCCGATACGGCTCCTTGGCTGCTCCCACAAGGGCCAAACAAGCAGATAGATATGTTTAAGGCACCAGCAGCCAGAGGCACCAAAAAAACGAGGACAATTCAGCTTTGATGAACTTCTGCAGGTTTCTGCACTCGGAGAGACTCTATTTTCATTTCAGCAGACATGCAAAGTTTTTGTATTACCGTTGTTCTGAGCTGAAATGTATCCCTCCCAAAATTCATAAGTTGAAGTCCTAAGCCCCAGTACCTCTGAATGAATGTGACTCTATTTGGAGATAAGGTCTTTAAAGAGGTAATTAAGTTAAAATCGGGTCATCAGGCTCTAATCCATTATGACTGAGGTCATAAAACAAACACAGAAAAGACCATGTGAAGACACAGGGAGGAACTGGCCATTTGCAAACCAAGAAGAAAGGCTTAACATTGTTTTTATTTTAAATTACAAATCTGGTGAGTGTGGTCATCTCTTTATTGCTTAAACCTTTTAAAGTGTTATTCTAATAGAGAAAAAAAACAAAGGTTTATATATTGAACACCTTATTTATCCATCACCTGGAATTGATATACATATTACCATTTTGTCAGATGCTAAGATCTCCAAAAAAGGAAGGAAAACATCACAGGTGAAGTTAAGAGCCTTATGTTTACCTTCATTTCCTCTCCCCTCTTCCTAGAGCCAAGCCTCTCATGAAATTGATTTGTATCCAGTCCAATGGTTTTATCTTTTTACTATATATCTATGTGTATAAACAGTGCATTATATTGGTCATTGAGGTTTTTTTTTTTTTTTTTTTTTTTTTTTTGTGGTATGCGGGCCTCTCACTGTTGTGGCCTCTCCCGTTGCGGAGCACAGGCTCCGGACGCGCAGGCTCAGCAGCCATGGCTCACGGGCCCAGCCGCTCCGCGGCATATGGGATCCTCCCAGACCGGGGCACGAACCCGTATCCCCTGCATCGGCAGGCGGACTCTCAACCACTGCGCCACCAGGGAGGCCCCCATGAGGTTTTTTTAATTGATGTATAGTTGATTTACAATGTTGTGTTAATTATTGCTGTGCAGCAAAGTGATTCAGTTATACATATATGTACATTCTTTTTTTTTATATTCTTTTCCATTATAGTTTATCCCAGGATGTTGAATATAGATCATGGTGTTTTTTACCTTACATACGTGGTATGTCATTTTGCAACCTGTTTTTTTCAAAGTACAGCCATATTACTACACAGAGAACAAGGTTTTCAAAGCAACTGCTATGCAGGATTCCAGCCTATCAACATACATGGCTCCTCAACCCTTGCCCTCCTGAAGACATGTGAGCTGGTTCCCAATCATTTTGCAATGAATGTGGAACAGCGGGCTCTGGAGTCAGCCTGGGTTTGAATCCTAACCCTGCCATTGACAGCTATGGTCTTAGACAAGCTCTTGCATCTTTTGGGCCTAATTTCCTCATCTGTGAAATGAGAGCAGTTCTCTGCTCATACGACCGTGTGGATTAAATGAGATGCCAAATAAACTGCCTGGCCCAGAGCAAGTGCTCAAAACCAGCCGCTGCTACTACTGTGTGCTCCAGAGACTGGGAAGACAGAACAATCAATAAACACAAGTCTGGACAACAAAGACCATCTCAAAAATGGGACCAGTGACAGGTAGGACTCAGGTGGACAGAATGAAATCCAGACGGCTTCCAGGCAAGGGAAGTGGCCTGACCAGAAGACTAAGAGTGGGAAATGCTTGGGAATGTTTCAGGAATGCCCACTAGACGAGTTTGGCTGGGGCAGAGGGTTCCCATGGCGGGGATCATGGGAGGCAAGCCTCCAGAGAGATGTTGTAGCCAGAACACAATCACCGAAGGCTGAATTTTACCCCGGGACCAATTAGGACCCAACTAAGTTTCTTGAGCTGCAGTTACCGAATTATGTCCCTGCCACCCAAATAGTTTTTTAAAATCAACTTTGAGTCTTGGAGGGCATTCTAGAAAACAGCTGTGCTTTCATTTCTCAACTGCATATCAGATGACATAGGTCAGAGCACGTTCGGTCAAGTCCAGCCCTGTGGGGAAAGGTTAGTGGGAGCCAAGGTCAGGACGGAGCCAGGCATCTTTTTGGGGGGTGCAGAGAGAACAGATAAAAGGGAAATGGAGAGAGAACTCAGCACCTGGGTGAGCGCAGTCAGAACGTGCTGGGGAGCAGGTAGTGTTCTTCAGGAATGGGGATGTTCAAACGTTTTGTAGCCTGGGAAACTTCATAAAAGTCTTACGCAGAATACCACACCACCTCTGACCTCACTTCAGGGAGCAGAGCTGGAAAGCTGCCAGTGTGACCGTCGTGCTCGAAGTGTGGTCCCTGGACTAGCAGCATCTGCCTCACCTGGGTACTCACTAGAAATGGCATCCTCAGGCCCCACCACAAATCTACAAATTGGAGTCAGAAACTCTGGGCTGGGGTCCAGCAATCTGTGCTTTAGCCAGGCCTTCCGATGAAGGGGATGCACGTGAGTAGGAGGACCACCAGGGTCTGATCCCACACCCCTCCCCCCACACAGGCTCCACCCCCAGAGACATCCTCCTGCAGCCTCAGCACCCTCCAACCTTCCACCCCGTCCACAACCACCACGTTAGACGTATGAGAGGTCAGCACCAGAAGAGGACTCAAAGATCACCTGGTCAGGCCCCTGATTTAAAATGTAAGAAAACGGAGGGTCAGAGATGGCCAGTGCCTTGCCCAGAATCACCCAGTAGGTCGGTGGCAGTGACAGGACAGACCCCACAGATCACTCCGTTCTGCCCCAGTGTCCTCACTTAGAGGACATTCTCAGGATGTGGCCAAAAATACCTGTGCCCACGAAATTCAGGGATGCCAAACCCTACTGGGTCCCAGGACCCCTTCTGCCCCTCCCTCCTTCTCAGTATCAATCAGTGTCAAAAACAGAATAGCACAGAACCCGTTGTGCCCTGTGGGAGCTGTGGGAGGGCACTGGACCCAGGACTAAAAGCAGAGACGAGAGGTTGCAGGGCGGGGGGCAGGAACTGAGAGCATCTGTGACACGAGGCGGGGGCATGAGCAGGGGCTCTGGAGCAGACCTGCTGATTCAAGCCCCATGTCTGCCACTTCCTGGTTGCATGACCCAGGACAAGTGCTGTAGCCTCTCCGTGCTCAGTTTCCCCACCATTAACATGAGGATGCTAATGGTCCCTGCCTCGTCGGGTTGTGCTGAGAATGAAGGATGGTTAAAATCAGACTGTCCTATATAAAAGAGGATGTATATGTGTGTATAACTGAGTCACTCTGCTGTACAGCAGAAATTAGCACAACATTGTAAATCAACTCGACTGCAATAAAAAATAAATTAAAAAAAATAAGACTATTCTGAGAACAGCACGTGGGACCCGGTCACAGCACAGCGTCTGTCGTCCCCATGATGAGTTAAGGTTCCCTAGAAGATTCCTTCAGCAGCTGCTCCACTGAAGGCAAAGCCAAGGCTCCCACAGAGGCGTGGGAGCCATGAGAACAAGGTGCCCGGCACCAGGTAGGTGCATGCATTGTCCCCAAGCTGGGTTCTGCGGGAGGTCTGCGAGATATGCTGGTAGAAATCAGCCCCTCCTATTCGGCAGGTCTCTATGGAGTCCCTGTGAAGTGCTGGCTACAGGATAAAACACAGTCCCTGCCTCTGACACACCGCACAGAGAGAAAACAAAAACATCCAGGAGGCTGACGCCACCCAGGGCACGTGGGTGCAGCTCCAGGGAGCCTTCCCTGGGCTAAGATGCTGGCTGAGCCACCCTCTCTAGCCAGCGACCCACCCGGGCAGGTGAGGACTGGTACCTGGGAAGGTAACAGGGTGGAGCCTCAAGGCCAGGCGCCTGATCAGAGTCCAGGTAACAGGCAAGTCACCTGGGAGGGGACACAGCTTGCGGCCCAGGACCAGGGGTGGTGGGGTGGGAAGCAGGGAAGAGTGACCAGTCATTTCCATGGAGACAGGACATGACCCTGGACAATGATGCCTGCACAAGGGTCAGGGACGGATAAGGTTGCTCCTCCTCCACCATGGCTGCCCCAGGTCCCAGGGCGCTGCTCTGAACTGCAAAGAGGGAGGGTAGGCCTGTCTCGGTCGCAGCCAGGGCAGGGGCAGGCCCCCAGCGGGCTAGACAGAGGGTCTGCTGGCTGCTGGGAGAGGGAAGCCAGGCCCAGCCCTGGACCAGCACGTGCAGCCAGTCTTCGCTTGCCCGCCTGGGTGCTCACCCCCCCATCACATGGCGGAGGAAGGCTGACACCACCCCCCGGCAAAGTCACCCTCTGACGGAACTTTGTCCCAGGATCTTGGCCTGGGGGACCCAGGGAATCTGGCTGCACCTTCGGCACCCAGCCCACCTCCCGCACAGCCTGGAGGTAGATTCCAGGTGGCAAAAGAAAGGGGCTTGACCTTACACGTCCTGTAACTATGGGCAGAACACAGATCCATCTGTCCGGCTGGTTGATGCTTTCCCAGCTCTCACCAAAGGGGCCGGCCCAACAGAGGCTCTCAAATAAACATGCTGAATAAATGCAGAAATAGGGAAATGAGCGAGTGCCTTGAAGAGACTCGGTGACATCTTCTGGAACCTAGAACCCGCCGTTCCTTGGGTTTCTCCCTCCCCGTCTCACTGCCCCCTCCTCCGGGCTGCCCGGGGTCACCTTCCCCATAAGCCACCAGCCCCCAAATCTTTGCCACTTACAATTGGAAAGTGACAAGAGAAGAAACACAATTGTCCTCTCTTGCCTTTGATATGCTGCATCTGCTAGGGTACCATGGGGCCTCTGTGGACCAGCAGCAGGACGGTGAGTCAAGGTCACGGCCAGCCAGGACCACACCCTGACAACCAGCTCTACTGTTTCCAATCAGATGAACTCGAAAGCAGGTAAATCTAGAATTTTTAAATCTCCATTTAGAAAAAACTGCACCCTCTCCTCCTCAGGGAAGCCCTATTTTCATATCTATACATTTTTCTTTCAATTTCCCATTAGATAACATTTTCTAAAATTCTGCCCCTGCTTTTCTTTCTTTTTTTTTTTTTTTTTTTGCGGTACGCGGGCCTCTCACTGCTGTGGCCTCTCCCGTTGTGGAGCACAGGCTCCGGACACGCAGGCTCAGCGGCCATGGCTCACGGGCCCAGCCGCTCCGCGGCATGTGGGATCTTCCCGGACTGGGGCACGAACCTGTGTCCCCTGCATCGGCAGGCGGACTCTCAACCACTGCGCCACCAGGGAACCCCCACCCTGCTTCTCTTGACACAGCCCTTCCAGCTGTAGATGTCTTGGCTAATAATACTGGCCACCCCGACTCAACTCCAAACTCCAAGAGGGAGGGAGGGACTATGGCCTTTTATTTTTTCAGCGTCGTGTCCCAAGGCTTAGCACCATCCCTAGCACATGGCTGGAGCCAAGAGCTGGGACAGAAGAGGTTTGACCCCCCTCCTCTCCCTGTCCTGCAGAGAGAAGGACCCAGCCAGCCCAGCTAGTGCCTCTGGCCATCCTTCCCCAATAGTCCAGATGCTGGGACAGGCCTGGACAGGCAGTGAGGCGGGCGGCCAGATGCAGCTCAGCATCCATGGTGGGAGGAACACACCGCCAGTTTCAGGCCCCCATTAGCAGTCTGTTATACACTTGGAAGACAATCCTTTGAAAACAAGTGGAATACGAGGCCTCCTCTTCAACTCCTTCCCCACGGACAGAAGCCGGGGGCCCCCAGAAGACACAGGGCCCTCCCACGGAGGAGGGAACACTTCAGCCATAGGCCACATGCCCTAGGAGACAGGCACTTCTTTCCACGCCCTCCCCTTCACTGCCAGGGGCTTCGAGGGGCCCTAGCTCCCTCCAAGGGCCTCAAAGACAAGGTTTCTGCCAAGGGTATAGAACTACACCCCTCCTCCACGCCCCTCCCCCTCCCCATCTATCATGTTATTTCCCACTTGGTGTCTTATAGCCACACTTGTTAAAATGACTGCCACTTAAGAGGTGGCAAGAAGTCAGAAATGCAATCTGGAGCAAAGCTGATATTAAATAACTTCCTGAGGCTGGCACGTCTGCCAAGCCCCCCTCCTGGATCTCAGGTGGATCATAAAGAAGCTACAGAAGATAAGGAGCCAGAAGCACCCCAATTCCAGCCCCAGAGCCACACCTCTGCTGGGGGAAGGCCCCTCCCTTCTCTGGGCTGGAGTTTCTGCACCAGTAGAGCCTAAAGTAATTCCTTCCTATGTGATCCCACACCCCCAAACACACACACACACACACACACACACACACATGCACACACTGAGTAAAGGATATGAAATGATGTCTGACACTCAAATCTACGCTGGAAGAGCCCTCCCTGTCAACCAGCCCTACCCTACCCTCGCTGTTTTCCAGATAAATACACTGAGCCTCAGAGATCTTGACTCTCATGGCTGAGGCCAACCAGACAGGCTGGGGATTAAAGAATCTCAAGAAGAGTAATACCCAAGGAAAATACCAGAAAGGGTCTGGCTGTTAGATGCCAGGATTGGTTGGCTACAATGAAGTCAGTCAGGTGCACAGGTGTGTTCTGCAGCTGTGGCCCATGCCCATTGGCCCAGCAACAAACACTCCCAATGGCCATCATCACACTCGCGTCCTCAGAGAATCATCTCTAGCTGCTCACACTTGAAGGGGAGAGAAATTCATCTGACGGATCCTCTGAAGCCTGATGCCGAGTCAGTCTCATCTGCCTCAGCAATGCCCACCATGGCCACCCCACCAGATCAGAATACACTGCTGTTCTCCATTCTGGCCACTTGGTGTCACTGCTGTACCCAATGAACTAGAACCATAGCGGGCTCCTTGGGAAGTAAAACGATCCTACCAGGCCAAAAGGATCCCATACATACCCCCTGCACTGTGTCCTAATTCCATCCTTCCTCCAGAAAGAGACAGATGGTCCATCATGGAGTATCCATCCACCATGTTCCAGACAATTTCCACACATCATATAAACTAATCATCACAGCAACACCTCCCAACAACACCTGACTTTGCAGGTGAAGAAAATGAGACCCTGAGAAATTAAGCAATTTACTCAAAGTTCAAAAAAAAAAACAAGCAAGGAGGAGGGCAAGAATTGGAACCCGAGTTTGATGTCAAATTCCATGAACTTTTCACAACATACTTTAGCCTCCCTTGAGTTACCAGACTCTGTGCTATGGGTTCTGGTTAAATCAAGTTGGTTTGCCATGACCCTCGGAGGTGCTGGGAGAAAACCACGTGCAGCTTTGTTCAAAGGCACAATCATGGGCCTCCCTGGTGGCGCAGTGGTTGAGAGTCCGCCTGCCGATGCAGGGGATACGGGTTCGTGCCCCGGTCCGGGAGGATCCCATATGCCGCGGAGCGGCTGGGCCCGTGGGCCGTGGCCGCTGGGCCTGCGCGTCCGGAGCCTGTGCTCCGCAACGGGAGAGGCCACAACAGTGAGAGGCCCGCATACCGCAAAAAAAAAAAAAAAAAAAAAAAGGCACAATCATAATAGGGCAGGATAAATAGCACCTCCCTTCCTGCAGAAATCATGGTCTAGTGCCCTCTTGTGGCTGACCATAGAACTGGAATGAATGCGCATGGGAGGCTCTTCAGGGTGGATTGGACGGACTGAGCAGTCACTCCCTTCCCACTGGACTCATCCATTCTTTCTCCCAGGGCTGGTCCTGGATCCCCATCTGTAGCTGACAGGCCTAGTCAATTACAATAGCCGGAAGAGAATCATCCAGTGAGTGGGAAGCTACATAGAGCAAGCACAGCAGTAAAACCACATGGAACAACGCCTGCAAGGGGCTGGGTGCTCCTGAGTCACCCTGCATGCAGGTTCCTGGCATCCCAACTCCCAAGGCTGGGGAGTGGGGGAGGTGGGCAGCAGGAAGGCTCTGCCTGGACACTGCCACTTGGTTTCCCAACTGAGGCTATCAGTAGCAACCATTACAATCTCCCTGTTCTTGGGCAGACATGTGCCTCAGCCACTTTGTCACCTTTTCCAAATACACACCATGTTAGTCCTTCTGTTGCCCCCTGAGCTCTGGCCCTAGGGGAGGTCCTAGCTCCCCTCTCATCCCACTCTTCAAGGACGCAGAAACGTCCCTGCCCTTCACCTCTGAGAAACTCCTATTGTACCGTTTGCCAGTTTGGCCTCTGTGCACCCATCATATGCCATGCACTTACTATAATCTCATTTAATCCTCACAACTACTCCAGGAAGACAGACCTAGTTAGCCCAGTTTTTCAGATGAAGAGACAGAAACTCAGAGAGGTTAAGTAACTTGCCTAAGCTCACACAGGGGCAGAGCCAGGATTTAAACGGAAGGTTGTCTGGCCAAAGAAGCCACTATTCTTCCTATGACACTGAGTTGCCTTTGAGGCAAAAGAACCATTGAAAGTCTTGGGGCCCAGGAATAGTTCTAATGGAAGACCTTGGTTTAAAAGATTAATTTGTCAAGATGTGGAGGATGAGCTGGAAGTAGGAGAGGCTGGACTCGGGAAGAACAGATGAGGGTCATAAAAAGTAACCACACCTGTGGGAATGATGTTCTGGAGAGCGGTAATGAGAAGAGGAAGAAAACGAGAGGGAGAGACAAACAAGCATTAAGACTTTTACACACACAGACAGGAGTGCACGTTCTCATCAAAATCTTAAAATAACCCAGTATTATTTCTGATGAGGAAATGGAAATCAAAAAAGTATCCAGCCCAGGGTCACACAGCTGGGAAGAGGCAGAGTTGTGAACTCAAGCTTCATTTAGTAGGTGCCGTCCATAAGCAAGGTTGTCTACGCAAATGATCTCCAGCCTAGTAGGACAGCCATAAATGTTATGTTCATCCCTGTTCTTCAGGGATCAGCCTCAAAAAAGTATCAGAAATAAGTAGGTGGGAAAAGACTGACCACAACAGAGGGTCCCACCTGCAGCCCTGGGTCCAGCAGCCATGGGATGGCCCTCAGGGCACAGCTGCAGTCCCCAGATCTGAGAGCTCAGGACCCACTAAAAAAGAGGGAGATCCTGTCTCCAAAACTAATGGCTGTGTTAGGGGGACAAGGCTCCTTCATGAACCAACTAGTACAAAGAACAAGACAGCACCTGCTCAAATACGAGACTGCTTGGAACAGCCAGAGAGCTCAAAGCATGCACAGAAAGGAAACAGTCAAAACTAGCCAGTCCAGGCAGGGTTCAGGACCCTGGTTTGCACGGCACTTTGATACCCATCAATTTAGATGGGTGTCTCTGAGAACAGAGGTGGTCTAGAGAGGTTGAGAGACAGCACCAAGCTCTCACGTCTGGTAAATATCAGGACCCTGTGCTTCCTGAGCAGCTTCCTGGTGTCTAAGTAATTACCAAGCTTGGCATGGCTGGGGTCGGGGGCAGCGGGGAGAGAGAGAGGGGAGAGATGCCTCCACACTTGGACCGGCATATCAAATGGCCTGAGGGAGTTCATAAGGCTCCCATGACACTAACTCTGCAGTGTAGCCGTCTGTCAACTTCTCTGTGTCCCCATCAAGACTTATCTTCCTGGGCAGGAACGATGTCCCGTTCATTCATCTCCATGACCCTCGTGCAGATGCACTGACCCCTCCTGCTGCTGCAGCTGAGACAAACTTGGTGGGAAGGAGAGCACTCCAGCCCACTTCTGGTCACCCAGGGCACTCTCCCAGCTGCCTCCTGGGAAGCTCAGGTGCAGGAGACTCACATGTCTGGGCTGCAGACATCATGGAGGCAGGACCCCATGATGAGGGCTGCGAGAGGCCCAGCCTAGGGGAGAGCTGACCTTCCTGCTCAGCCCTGGCTCAAAAAAGGCTCTGAAAGCCAGGTCAGCCGGTGCACATCTCACCACACTGGAGCCGCATCCCCAGCTCCCAGGGAAGGCAGCCACCACCAGCCTCGGTCAGTCTCGTGCGCAGCACTGCCCTCTGGTGGTCACCAGGAGTCTAGACGCAGACGATCTTTGTAGGCAGGAAGCCAAAGGCTTCAGGGCTTGTTTACGGGAGACCTCAGTCGTGATGTGCGTGGAACACAGAAGAGATGCAGTTGTGGGTGCGCAAAGACGCCTCCAGATGCGCGCACACAGCCCACTTTACCGCGGGAAGCAGCCCAGATTAGGACTGCGCATCTAAGATTGCTCCTTCTCTGTTTGCAGGAGGCTAAGGGCTCCTTTCCCTGCCTCTGGAAGAGCCCAGATCCCTCAGCCCCAGAGCAGACGCTTGCAGAGGGCGGGAGGATGAGAGCCACACCAGCTGGGGAGGCGGCCTCAGAGGCGTTCTGGTCCCACTGTGCCAGGAACTTGCTGGGTGATTGAGTCAAGTCCATTCACCTCTCTGGAGCCTTGGGTTCCTTCTCTGTAAAACTGGGTTTGGCCCCAATTATTTCTGAGCCCCTTTCCAGGTCAGATGATTTATGGTTCAAAGTCTTGATCTTTTTCCTAACTCAAAAACTCTCTCAGACGTCTAGAAATGTAAATAAGCAACATGGTGCCCTACCGCTTGAGGAACCCATCGTATGTGATCACCCTGATCTGACAGTGACCCTGAGAGGGAGATAAACTCCAATTCCCAGAGGTGACCCCAAATACCAGAAGGGGAAACCAAGGCCAGAGAGGCTCTAGGATGTGGTGAACTCTTCCAGCCAAGAAGCAGCAAAATGGGGTGTTTCCACAAATTCCTGCCCTGCAATCGTAGCACTTTGCTGGGTACCCCAGCTCTCTCTGCAGGGACAGCTGTAGCCATCCCCCATGCTCATCCCTATGGAGAGACAGATGGAGCTTCCCTGAGCAAGGGGGGAAGAGAGATGGAGCAAAGAGGAAGGGTAGAGAGGAGTAAAGGCTGCTCATTTGAGGAGGAGGGAAGAGAAGGGCCAGGAAGAACTAGAATTCACCCTCCAGGAAAGACGCTCTAAATATCCGCTTCCAGCTCTAGGTGGACACATAAGACATCCTCCTTCTGCTCTACATCCAGTGGCAGCCTTGGAACTCCAAAACTCGAGCTGGGAGAAGCCAACCTGCCCTCTATTCTCCCATCCAGGCTCTCTCTGGCCATAGGCAATTGGGGACACAGTCCTGCTGACCGTGTCTCAGCCCAGAGTGGAGCTGGCTGGGGCCCAGCCGCCAGCTTCCTGAATACTCGTCAGCCTCAGCTGGCACGTGGTCTCCTGGGGGAGCTGACCTGACCTCAGAAACCAGGATGCTATGGGGTGGTCAACGAGGCCTGGGGAGAGGGCTTGGGTGGGACGAGCCTCATGGGAGGCTGCTGTTAGGAACAGGTCAGGAAGACCCCAAGCCTCCCCATCATTAGAGTCTGGCTTTGACAGTGCTGGCCAGGGCTGCTTGGCCAACACCAGACCCACCACTGTCTCATCTGCCTTCCTCTCCAACCCCAGCCAGGGGAATTCACAGCTAGGGAACTGGAATGTTATAAAATAAGGGATCCTCCTAGACCTTCATGTCTACCCTTTTATTTTATTATTAATTTATCTTGATGGTCATAGATTCGTGAATGTGTGTGTATAGCAGTATATATCCACATGCATAAGAATATAGAGAAAGAGTATAGGCAATGGAGCTTAACATTAAATGTCAGACTCCTGTGACTGGCTTCATGAAATGAAGCAAGTCACATTCCACCTCTGGACTCATTTTCCCCATCTGTAAAATGGGACGAATAATAGTACTTATCTCCTAGGGTTGGTGTGAGGCCGTAATGGGTTATATTACCTCCAAAGTGCTTGGAACAGTGTCTGGAACATAGTAAGTGCTCAGTAAATGCTAGCTGCCATGAGTTATCATGTATCGACAGCTTTCTCTTTACCCGGCATGACACAGGCCACTGACCCTCAGAGTGCTGCTAAAAGGTAGTTGTTATTATTATCCTCATCTCACAGAGAAGGCAACTGAGGCCCAGAGGAGGGAAGGGGTTTGTTCAAAGCTAGGAAAAGGCCAGGTCTGGAGGAGCTGCTGGGGACAGGTTCCTCTCCCTGCCGGATGATTCTGTCTGGGGACAGAATCCTGAATCTTCCACCACCCAGACAGGGGACACTTACGATGGGACAAGCCAGATGGGGAAACAGGGGCAGAAGTGAAGTTAGAAAGGACAGGCTCCACACTGGCTGCACCCACAGATCCCTGAGCCCTGTGTGTAAATAGAGCTCAGCAGAGCCCTCGCCAAGAGCAGTTTTAATTGGCATGGGCTGCAGGCTGCGAAGAGCCCTGGGGCTGCCAGCCTTGCATAGTTGCTGCCTCTGGGGACCCCAGATTTGGAATCATTGCCCCAGAGGGAGACACTGTCATGGGCGAGGCTCTGGCTTTGACAGAGTGCCCAGAAAGGGTGCCAGAGCCGAGTAGGAGAAGGCGGTGCTGCCATCTGGGCAGGGACGTCCTCCAGCAGCCCGAGGACCCCCAAGTCCCCGCCTCTCTCTGCGCCTCTCCTGGGACCCTCGCAGGTAAGGTGAGGGAGGAGCTGACTGCAGGGGCCCCTTCCAGCTCTGAATCCCGGGGAGCCCTGCTCTCAGGGGTAGTAGGCAGAAATCTGAGGATCCTCATGGGAGTTCCACTGAGCACTGAGAATCTGGAGTCTTCATTCCTGATGGTCTGATGTCCAGTCCATCAAAGAGGAGCTGCCAGCATGCCCGGCCCCCAGGAGGGTTTGGGTTTCCCAAAGTGGAGGCCAGTAAGGCTCAGGGGATGACAGACGACTTGAGCTGAGGGCTCAGTTGCTCATCTATAGATCTGGGGGACCGAGTCCAGCCTCCAATCAGGCCACGCTTAGACCCAACCGCCAGGCTACTCAGCTGCCCTCCACAAGGCCCTCATGGATGGGCTGCTCCCATAGCGCTGCCCCTTGGGAGAGAAGGAACTTTCTGGATGAAGATAGTCTGCTTCTCCGTCCCCAACAGCCAGAGGGTATCCAGCTACAGGGTTACCGCTGGGGAGAGAATGGAGTCCAGGACACCAGAGCGGCCCTGAAGGGAGCATCAGAGGAGGAGCCTCAAGACCCTTCTGGATCTTTCCTTTTGTGAGACACTCAACCACTGGGATTCAAGTTCTGTTCTTTATTTTGTTTGTTTTGTTTATCGGGACAATGGGGCTAATAATCCCTGCTTAGGTACTTCAAATAGCTGTGGCAAAAATAAACACAACAGGGACTTCCCTGGTGGCGCAGTGGTTAAGAATCCGCCTGCCAATGCAGGGGACACAGGTTCGAGCCCTAGTCCGGGAAGATCCCACATGCCGCGGAGCAACTAAGCCCGTGTGACACAACTACTGAGCCTGCGCTCTAGAGCCCGCGAGCCACAACTACTGAGCCCGTGCGCCTAGAGCCTGTGCTCCACAACAAAGAGAAGCCACCGCAATGAGAAGCCCGCGCACCGCAACAAAGAGTAGCCCCCGTTCGCTGCCACTAGAGAAAGCCTGCGCACAGCAACGAAAATCCAACGCAGCCAAAAATAGATTAATTAATTTAAAAAATAATAAACACAACAACTGTAAACTGGAGAGCAGGAAGACATGAACTGGGTGGGGGGGGAGGGATTCATGGAGGTGAAAGATGTGCTACAAGGGACAAAGGGCAGGACCCAGAGGGCTACTAGGGACCGTCTTTTGAGAACTGGCCTGGCCCTGGGACTAGGGGTGCTTAGGAATCCTGATCCTCTCTGCCACCCAGCCTGCTCCCTCCTCACATGCCCCTGCCCCCACTCCCAATTCATCAACCCCTCCTAGGAACAGAGCCATGAAGGGGAGCCAGGGGCTTCAGGACCACCCCTCCTACTGTCAACCTGGCTCCCTCTCAAGCCCAGGCCCTTCCAGCCACGACAACATTGGGTACCAAGCTTTTTTGATTATGCATGCTTTAGCAATAAAAATTCATCTCATAACCCCCAAACACTCCTATTTATTAAATTATATGCTTATACTTCTTCGATTCATATATTAAACATTAAATATTCCCTCTTCTCAACAAGAATAACTTGAAATAGAAGCTCCAACGTTTTCTTCTCACACCCAGCAGAGGCCCCTGCTCTGGCAATGAGCTGAAACTCTGCAGAAGGACATCTCCCTGCCTTGAGCTCACGGTACACGGGGGGCATGGGGGCGGGCCACGAAGCTCGGTGTCCAGCCTCTAACGGGAGGCTGCAGGCCTCGGCGCATTCTTGCTAGGGGTGGTTTGGACAGTGGACTCCAAACTGGGTGGCCCAGAGTCCTCTAGAGGTGGAAGGGGAAGGAACGAAGGGAAAATGGCCAGTGGCCAATGGCCAGCGAGGGAGCGCCTGCTGTCTTCCTCTGGGTGGCGTCACAAGGGTCAGCACCAAGCCCAGGGATGGTGCCCTTAGAAGTGGCCTAGAAGAGCCTCCTTGGGCATGTTCCCTGGGCCCCGGGATGGCATATGTCTGAGCTGGAAAGGACACTGCTCCATGGCCTCAATTCACAGTTGAATTTCCAGGCTCAGAAATACTACAGTCTTCTACTGTGGCTCACAGAGGATAAAGGGTAAATCTAGGTGTGGGGCTCATGTGTCTCATCCCTTTCTCTAATCCTACCCTGCCAATGGCCAACTGGAGGCCCCAAAGGGAGGCTGGAGATGGTGTCTGTGATCCCAGTACAGTCCACTGAATGCAGCCCTCTACATGGGGACCCCAGCCCAGGCAGCAGCAGAGATGCCACGATACTGGCAAAGGCCAGCCCAAGGGAGGCCTTTGTCCACTCCTACAGTCAGAGAGAAGGAGTCAGCCGCCAGGGACAGGTAAGGCAAGGATGGAGAGCTGCCCAGGGGAGCGGGTGTCAGGCCCGTCCCTCTTCACAGCCATTCTTTCCGCTTCCGCTTCGCAGGAGAGTGGTCAGCCTCTTGCAGGATGCTGGGCTGACTCCCAGGCTGCATGCTCACCCCTCGGTAGCCAGGCCAAGAACTCTCAGAGCTAGGGCCGGGCTGGGCTGGTTTTACCCAAACCCATCACGTGCTCAGGTCCCCTGGAGCTGCAGAGCTGATGCCTTGGGCTTCGGGCTGTGCCTTGGAAGACTGACCTGGGCTGAGGATTCTGGATCCAGGGAGGGTCCTCCAGGGAATCCACCTGGAATCCACCCACCAACAGCCTGGCCTCCATACAAAATCTCAGGGCCTCTTCAGTCCAGGGTCCCCAGCTTTTATCCTGGAAGTACCTCTTTCCCCACGGCTATAACCACTTCCCCTTCTAAATCTCACCTCAAAGGCCCCTCACATCTCTACCTCCCTCCCTCAGGCCTAGCCCCAATGTGGGGGGCTCCTGATTGAACCCTATGATGTTCTTGGGGCCTGGCTCACACCCCTGCCTGCAGCCCAGCTCTCACTGGTAATTGTCAAGGCTGGCTCTCCCCTTGACCCTTAGAAAGGCTAAGAATCAAGAAGTCAGTACAGCAGCCAAAGCCCCAAATGATCCCTCACCCAGCCAGCGGAGGGCCTGCAGGGAAGACAGGGGAAATCAAGGGACCAGAGTGCTGTAAACACCAGGGACCCTGTGGTGGCTCATGTGGAGACCCAGCTGACAGCTCAGGGTCCTAGCCAAGAGCCCACGGTCTTCACAAGCCCAGGAACACCCAGCCCAGCGATGTCATCTTCTCCCCCTGGATTTTCTTTCTAGCAGTCCAAGGATGCACTACTCCAACCCAACCCCAGGCAGGCCTGGCCTAGAGACGCCAGACTGCCCCCCTCCCAGCCACCACCCTTCTGCCTTTGTGACGTCAGAGCCTGGCTGGGTGCGGCCGCACATGGACCCTTTTAGGTAAGGTTACTGTGTGTCAAGAGCTCCAACGGCAGCGGGATCGGCCTCCTGAACAGAAAGAGGCCAAAAGGGAGGGCACTTCGGGAGGGGCGGAGGTGAGACCCACACTTCTGTCCTGAGGTCTTGCAGCTGATTTCCTCCTGATACTGATGGGGAGCCACCTACCCCATCAGAGGCGCCCTCCGATGGGGACACAGGAGCCACCGCACATGCCACCCCTGAGAGGAAGGACCACAGGGAATCTCTGGTCCCTCTGAAAACTCAGGGGGGATCAGTTCAGCACCTGAGGGAGAGACCTCAGGAGTCCACAGCCCCAAGAACAGGAGGGTGGCTGGGTGGTGGTCACCCCAGGTTCCCTTAGCTAGGCCCGCTGGAACTCCAGCTTCTGCCCCAGCCTCTTCCTCGGCCCCCAGAGTCTGCCCAAGCTGCACCCCCAGACATACACCAGCATCAAGAGCTTCAGGCCGATGGAAGGCTGGGGGACCCCTTGATCTCCAAATCTCTGATAGCATCAGAAATCTAAAGAACACATTCCTTTTCAGCAACGCCCGGGCTTGGACTGAAGCCCCACCTCCAGGTCCCACTAAAGGAAGGCCCCCCCTCTGCCTGGAGGGCTCCTCTCTGTCCTCAAGCCCCTCCTTCCAGCCCGCGTCCATGGGTAGCCCTGAAGAGTGGGGGACCTGGGTTTTGGGGTCCAACAGACAAAGGTCTAAGCCTGGCTCACTGCTGGGGCTATGTGCCCCCAGGAAAGTTACTTTGCAGCTTGAGCCTCCATCATGAGGCAAGACAGGGATGGTGACACCTGCTTCCCAGGGCGAGCAGGACTCCCCTCCTTCTCTGCTCTGCCTCCAGGACAGAAGGCTGGGCCCTTCCCTAGTTTGGTCAATACCAGCCATAGATATAACAGGGCACTGGGGAGAAGATGGGATGAGGAAGGGTCATCCCACCCATGACCTCTGACCCTCCCCCACCTGCCACTCGGCACAGCTCCAGTGGGAATCCAGTTCCCTGGCTCTTAGGTGTTGGGGTGGATTCAAGGAAAGGAGTCCTGACTTCCTGGCAAAGCGTCTGAGTCCTGAAACAAGGATGGAGACACACACAGAGGGACTCTCAATCTACTCCCGGATTACCTGCCCCAGCTGCCCCTCTGGGGTCCTTCAGTGGCAAAGGGGACAAGAAGCCACCCCATCCCTTCCCATCATTACCTTCCCAGCAGCCCCACCTTGGACCCTTTGCCTGGAAAGCTCAACCCAACTCTTCCTTATCAGACTGCTTCCCCTAGCTTTCTTTTCAGAGGGGGGACACCTCTGCCTGGCCATAAGGAGCCTATGTGATTGTGACCCTCCCCACCTCCCACCGGCTTCCTACAGGGACACACATCCTTGGAACAGAGAACAAGCTGGCTGAGGCTTACCAGCTCCCAGAGACCTGCACTAGGCACCTGGGGCACCGTCTCTCCAACCCCTGGCCCACCCGATCCCCTGAAAATCCCTAGGTCCAGCTCCTGAGCTCCTGGACCCACTGCTAGGCTCCCCACTCCCGTCCCCCACACACCCCTACCCCCACCCCTCCGTGCACGTCCAAGGCAGAGGTTGCCTGACAATCTCACTCCCACCCTCCTGGCTGCATCCTTGGGGCTGCTGGAATGCTGTGGCCTGCAGGTGGGAGAGGCTGCATTGGGTCCATCCTGTTTCTCCTGCCCTCCCCTCCACCCCACCCTCGGCTGTTTATCTTGTCACCCCAGGCCAGCTGGGCTGAAGGTGGTGAGGGGGTGAACGGTCGAGCCAAGATATGGGTCAAGCTTGTCTCCTGGGCCAGGAGTCAGGGACACCTCCTGGGCTGCACACTTCTCTCAAACTGTTAGCTGTAAGAACATGAGCAGAGTCTCCATAAAGCCAAGAGGGCTGCTGGGCTTTGGAGAGAGCAGGACTGCAATTCCTCCAGGCTTTACAGCCCCATCGCACTGGGGCCGAGGTGAAGGGAGAGCTGACGCCTGGGAGAGCAGCACCCACGGCAGAATCCAGCCCCTCTTGAGTCTGCCCAAATGCCTGCCTCAGACCCCAGCCAGGACTTCAGTGCCAACCCTTTTCAGCATCCCACCCACTTCAGGGGTCTCCAAGGGGTGGGGACCTTGAGGGGAGACAGGTGAGAGCTACCCCCTGAACACTCCCAGTGCCATCCACACCCTTCTGTGGATGGCAGGATGGGATGGGGTTCACCTGGCTGAGGTCAGTGGAAGATAATCTGGACAGGCTCTCTCTCTCCGCCCATCCTTCTAACCCCCATCCCTGCCGAAGAAAAATAACCGGGGCGGGGGGGGGGGGGGTAGGTGGAAGAGCAGGCCACCACAGGTCTCACTCAGACAGGGTAGAACCAAGCAAATGCTAGTCAGAGTTCAATTTTCCAAATAAACGGATCTGCACGATCGTATAAGAAGCCCCATCCCCAAAACACGCAAGCTTTCCCTCCTCCCTTCACCATCCTGACTCGGAATTACTGGAACAGTTATCAAAGCTCAAACAGGAACAGGATCTGTAGGCGCCCAGATGCAGATGAGGGTGGGAAAGGGCGGGGGGTGGGGGGTGTCTCGGAAATGCCCAAAATGGGGTTGGAGAGGGCGGGCGAGAAGAAAAGGGAAGAGGTAGGCGTCCATGACGGCCTCGACATGTCCAAAGTCTCCCTGCGAGCAGCCAACTCCCAACTTGTTTACTTGACAGCGTGTTTTGCTGTTTCCAAAAGGAAACAGTTAAACCTCTGGGCTGGATCGCGAGCAGTCCCTGTCACCTTCCCTCCCGGTTAAGCGCTGCCGCCGCCACCGCTGTCGCTGCCGGCGCCGCTGCCGGGGAATCGAACCTCGTCTACTTTATTCCACTTGAGCGTGGCCAAACTGTTGCTATTTAGTGGGGGGCAAAGAACCCGATTCGCACCCTCGAAACGAGCCGCAGCGCCTGGGGGCGGGGGCGGGAGCCGGGCCCCGCGTGCCCCGGCCGGCTGGGGTTCTCTCGGGGGAGAGGCACACACACGCAGCGCTAGATCACGCCTCGCCAAGGCCGGAGTCACCTGGAATACGCAGCCCGAGAGCATCTCCCGAGCCAGAGCGAGCCTGACGCGCGCCCGGCGGGCGGCGGGCGGCGGGCGGCGGGCAGCGGGCAGCGGCGGGCGGCGGGCAGCGGGCAGCGGCGAACCGGGGCGGGCGGAGGGCCAGCGAGCCTGACGCGCGCCCTGCGGGTCGGCGGGCGGGCGAGAGGGAGACGCGGAGCGAGGGGAGAGGCGGGCTGGGGAGCGGCCGCCTGACTTACATGGAAGTGATGTTCCTTGAGATGTCCGTGATGTTGATGCTGGCATTCCCATTGCTGTTCCCTGAATCCTGCCCTTCCAGAAGGGGGAAGAGATTCCCATCGTCCGGCCGCCGGCAATTGATCTCAGTCTTGCTGCAGACACAATTTGCAGGGCAAGCCAGCACGGAACCCACATAGTCCAGCCAGACGCTTCCCAGCAAGAAAATCCGCCAGAAACTACACTTGGCTGGGCAAAGAGAGACATCCATCTCCGATCGCTGCTTCTAAAAAAGAGGAGGAGGAGAGGAGAGGGGGGTGGGGTGGGGGGAGTGGGGAGAGCTGGGGGGGGGGAGGAAACAAAGACGGCGAGGGAGGGGGGAAGGGGGAGGGGGGCCTCTGCCTTTGAAACGCCGTGCGATCAGATGCAAAATCCTTCAGCGTCTGAAACCATCGCGGCCGCCGCCGCCGCCGCCGCCGCTGGGTGGGAGCCGCGGGGAGCGCCTAGTGGCGCGGTCTGCCTGGCATGGTGGCCGGCTCTGCGCTCGCCGGCTCGCCGGGTCCAGGGGCTAGGGAAGCGAGCCGCGCTCTCCGACTCCGAGACTTTGCAGGGTTGCAACAGACGGTGGGGAGGCAAAAAAAGAAAAAGGAAAAAAAAAAAAAAAAAAAAGGAAAAGGAAAATATGGTGCTAAAGTCACCAAGTCCCACCTACTGGGCAGAATTAAAACGGACACACCTGCAAGATACACACACTCACACACACTCACACATCCACACACCCGGCGCCCGGAGGAGGAGGAGGAAGATGCGGTCGGAGCTGCAGCAGCCGCCGCGAATGGCTCGCTGCGCGCCTGCAGAAATGCACAAGTGCTCCAAGCCTTACGAAACGCACGGGTTATCCGAGCGTCTTCCTCGGTTCCCTCCCTCTCTCCCCCACCCTCCTCCCCTCCCTCCTCTCGGCCTCCTCCCCCCGCCCCCCGCCCCGGCTGGGAGCGGCAAGAGAGCGGAATCTCCCCCCTCCCTCCCTCTCCCACTCCTCCCCACAACCCTCTCTCTCCCCGCCCGCCCTCTCCCCTCCTCCTTCCCCACCCACCCACCCACCCACGCACTCGCCGGCTCGCGGCTCTCGCCCGCACAGCCACCCGCAGCCGCGCGGCCGCCCGCCCGCCCGCTCCAAGCCTAGCGGCCCGGCGCCCGCTCGCCGCAGCCAAGAGGAAAGCAAGAAGGAAGGGAAAAAGTTGCAGTTGGGATTGCGAGGGTCTGGACTGGGGAGGGGGACTTGGAGAGCTGGCGGGGCGACGCGGAAAGGCGCTCTCCTTTCCACTTTTTGGCCCTCGCGCTGCCCGGTTTTGCTGCAATCCGGACCGCGAGAGGAAGTGAAATGAACGCGGCCGAGGTGATCGGGGAGCGTTCCCGAGCCTGGGTGGGAGGCACTGGCTTGAAGGCGGCGATCGGGGGTGCGGGAGCACACAGGACCCCCAGAGAGGCACCCAGAGCCGGGGACCGGGGCCGCGGACGCGCGGTCCTCGGTCTCAATGACACTCATTCCCGTAATAGAGAGTTCGGGAGCTAGGATCGGCTGGGAGGGACTGCGGGGCACCGCTGGGTTGGTGCCCCCGCGCCCCTTGCGCCTTCTTGGCGGTGGGTTTTGCGTCCTTGGGCAGACAGGGAGCGAGGAAGGAAGGAACTAGCGCCGAAAGGGCTGCGCTGCAGATCCGAGGTGGCCCCAGGCGAGCTGCGCGTGCGAGAGAAACCGCCGGGGAAATTGAGATGCAAGGGGCATTTTTTGGCAAGCATCAGGCCAGTACCGTCAGAGGCCGGCTTCTCGGGCTCGGCTCTCTCGCGTGCGCTGAGCTGGCTGCCGGGCGAGGGGGCGGGCGGGCTGCTTTCTCCGGATTCGGGGGCGCAGGACCTCCCTCCTTCCCTCCCACACAAGCACCCCTTCCTGGTAGGGGCGCAAAGCAGGTGCAGCCTTCTACGCGAGCTCAGTTTCCGTCGGGAGAGGAGGAGAGTCCCCGCTTTTTGCCTTGGTAGAGATATTTCTTTTTAATAAAACGTCAGAATGCCAAATGTGAGATGTTTGCTGAGAACACGGAAGCATTCGCTGCCGGAAAGGAAAAGAAAGGGTTAGGGAAGTCCGAGAAGGCAGACACACTACAGCATTCACACGCAGAAGAAAGCACAGCTCTCCTCGCCGACTTGGAGGAGGGCAGGCGAGGAAGCGAACACACTGAATTCAACTGCATCCAGCATCTGAAAGGATTCTCCCCCGCCCCCCTGTGGATTCCGATGCAGGTCATGCAACTTGCGGGCAAGATGGGGGAAGGGGTATGCGGGGGGCCACCGGCCCGCCCCGGGCGCAATCACAGACTGGCTGGGCGCCTGCGAGTGGCACTGTCGCTGTGAGTAAACTTGGAAGCAAAAAAAAAAAAAAAAAAAAAAAAAGAAAAAAGAAAAGAAAAGAAGGGAGGGAGGGAGGAAGGAAGGAAGAAAAGCACGTGTCTATAAAAGGCAGTTTCCCCGATTCCCCCTTACATTCCACCTTCCCTTGGCCTCAGTGAGACTTTTACCCCCTGTTGCCAGTGTGGCCTTGTTGCCAGACTGGCATTTTGCCCTCCCACCAGCAGGAGGGGACAGAGAGGGGAGACCTCCTTAGACTCTCAAACCAGTTCCTATTGGCCCAAGGCCATCTCTGATAGCCTTAGTCCACCGTAAGTGCCAATCCGTGATTAGCTCTGGAATATGTTTGAGAATCAGGGAAACTGAGGTGTAGTCAAAGCTGTCACTTGGCCTTTTTCAGGAGGTGGCAGGTGGTGGCAGAGAAACACAGAGAACCTTTCTCAGACCATGTCAGGGGAGACTCCAATAAGCAGGGTGAATCTTTTTTAATGGACAGGAGTGAGCAGTAAGGGGCTCTGACCCCTGGCAGGTAGTTCCAACCCCTGGCAGGTGTGTGCCCAAGTAAAGACTCCAATACACCATGTGGATTTAGCCCAGCATCAGTTCTCCAGCCTGGAACTAAGATGGTTGTGTCTTAAAGGTGCCCAACACACTTTTTTTGAGAAAGAAATGATTTTTAACACTTCCAGGAGAGAAGTGGAGGCGTTTATAAATCAGAACAAATTAAAAAACTTGTAAAACCCCTTTGGAGATGGTACAAATGCAGCTGTGAAGCAAGAGGCCCTGATGGGACAAGAAGTTTTTCATCCTGACAGTAAGATGGGAATTAAGATGGGACATTATGTTATGTTTATGCTAGAGCTCTGAGCCTGAGCAGGAAGTGGCAACTTACAAGGAGTAAGGCCTTTTTTAAAGCAGATGATGGGCCGGGAGTGGCAAGAGTAGAGTTCGTTTGGGACCACGGGCAAATCACTTAAGCCTCTGGGCCTTAGCTTTCACGCCTGTAAAATGACTAGGTTGGTCCATGCTGCCCAAAGCCTGACCCTCTGACCAGCAGCATCCACATCACCTAGAAGCTTGTTAGAAATGTAGCATCCGAGGCCCCACCCCAGACCTACTAAACCAGAATATCCATTTTAACAAGCTCCCCAGGTGATTCATAAGCACACCACAGTTTGAGAAGTACTGAGATGACTCCCATAGTTCCTTCCAGCTTGAATAGTCTCTGATTCTACATGGACCTGGGTGGGAGGGATCGTTGAGAAAAAAAGAGGTTTCAGGGATGTAGATTCTCAGAATATTATTCAGGGTGACAAAAAGTGGGTGTTTCAGATGCAAGGACCTTGTCAAAAAACAGACCTGTGAAGTTTCACTTCAAGCACAAGGGAAATATCCTGATGCTTCATTAATTCTTTTTTTTTTTTTTTTTTTTTGCGGTACGCGGGCCTCTCACTGCCGTGGCCTCTCCCGTTGCGGAGCACAGGCTCCGGACGCGCAGGCTCAGCGGCCATGGCTCATGGGCCCAGCCGCTCCGCGGCATGTGGGATCTTCCCAGACCGGGGTACGAACACGCGTCCCCTGCATCGGCAGGCGGACTCTCAACCACTGGGCCACCAGGGAAGCCCCATTAATTCTTAACCTCTGAGGACAGCCAGATCTGGATGAGGGGGCAGGAGAAAGTGTCATAGACGCCCTCCTCTTGGTCAGTAGGGGTACAGAACATTTGAGGTGTCTTGTCTGCTTGGCAAGAATGTCCTGGTTGACAAGGAAGAATGGCTGTCACATCACCGTGATTCCCAGTCTCCAGCTGTCACTGGGTCCTAGAGAGATCGTGACCCAGCTCAGCATCCTGCCAATCAAGGGATAATCCCTCCCATCTCTTACAGCTGGCATCTTAGAAAGGAGGAAACTTCCCAGTGGATCCCACGCTGATCGATAAGAAGCAGGAATGGGCAGAGTTTTTTGAACAGTAAGTAAAGCTTTAGAAACCTTTTACAGCTGAGCAGTCGCCATCTGATACCAGAGGTATGGAGAAGACAGGAACATTACTAAGATTTGGATGTGGTCGCCCACCAGTCAGGCCAGAATGGGGGCTGCCTTCCAGAGCACAGTGATCCAACCTTCCTGACATCTAGAGAAACTGAACACATCTTATTCCAAAGGGCATATACCAGCTGCGTGAGCACCTGAGATTTCTCCTTGACTATGTGTTTATAAGATATCCCCAAAGCCAAATTTTCTGCCACCTCGAAAAGGCAGAAGGGAGTGGAGACTCAGGAGGCATAACAAACGAGATGCTGCCCCGGGAACCATCATCTCCCAGTGCCACCCCTGCCGGCCTGCTGCTCACACGTCTACCTTTCTAACCCAGCCACCTCCCCTTTTCCAATGAACCCACACCTCCGAGTCAGTGGCCACTTTATTGGGATGCAGGCCGGACCCCAGACATTTCAGATTTACCCGCCATGCCCTACTCCTAAGATGTCAGCCTAAATCCAAGAACCATGCTGCAGAACTTTCTAGTTTGAACAGAAATAGGACCCACCACCTTAACTCTGAGCTGGGAGGGGAACTGCCATTCTGGGTGGTGACTGGGTGGTGACTGGGTGGGGAGTGGGGAGCACAGGAGAAGACCAAGGGAAAACTGAGCCCTGAAGAATTTGCTGTTGCAAAGCGTATCTGTGCTGGCAGGCTTGGACTTGGGTCAAAGAAAATCCTGTTTCCTGGGTGGCCTTCACTCGAGATGCAAGGGGAAAAGGCACATTTGGAGGCTGAGAAGATGTAATGGTATCCAGAAGGCCCGGAGCCAAGGAGGGAATTTCAACTGTACGTGGAGAATGTAAGCCCACCCATGAAGAGAGACAGTCAAGCACCAAGGTGCTCCAAGGAAGCAGGAATATCCAACCACAGGACGTCTCAGCTCAGGACCCAGATTTAAGTCCCAAGATTTTAGGCACACACCTGCCAGGGGTTGGAACTACCTGCCAGGGGTCAGAGACCCTTACTGCTCACTCCGTTCCATTAAAAAAGATTCCCTGAAGGATACCTAGCTTCTCCTACCCTGGTTGGAGTGTCTGGAGGCATCTAGGGGACCAGTGATGCTATCCAGGTGATTCTCCACTTATTCTACTCACCCAGAATGATAGATTCATAGAGTCTCTGGGCTGGAAAGGACTCCCGCCAACGACCTGCAACACCACTGGATGCAGAAATCCCCTCAACAACATCCCCAAGTATCCAGCCTGTTCCCTCTTGAACACCTTCAGGGACAGGAAGCTCATACCACCCAAGGCCTCTCATTCTGTCCTCAAATAGCTTTATTCCTTGAAAAGCCTTCAATTTGAAAGAATGAAGCCAGGCTCCCTGAAGCTTCCACCCTTGGTACTAGTGCTGCCACCTAGAAGCCCAGGGGAAAACCTTGTCTCTTTTCTGCAAGCCAATCAGGAGGCTGCCCACATCCACCTCTTCTCTGAGCAAAATATCCTCAGTTCCTGCCCTGTACTTCAAAAGCACAGCTTTCTGGTCCTTCCCCACTCTGGTCATTCCTGATGCATTCAGGTTTGTCAATAGCCCCTTTAGAGTATGGCTCCAAATCATGCAGGCTATTGGTGCTCTGACCTTGGGGACAAGAGAGTCAGCAGCTCTAATGGGACTAAATAAGGTGTCATGAACTGAATTTACCACCCACTAGCGTTTGAGCCTGGGCAAGGCACTTAAGTCTTTGTGCCTTGGTTTCCCCATCTGCAAAATAGGGGTTTAACAGCATCTAACTCACAAGGTTATTGTAAGATCATGCAGTAAAGCACTTTGAGCAGTGCCTGACATACCGTAAGTACTTGGTGAGGGTTAACTTCATTTTTCCATTTTTGAGGCTCCCAGAGGGCTTTGCTGCCCTGGCCAGGAAGCCCCAGCACTGGTTGTCCACTCACAGCCAAAAACACTGCCCCCATAAAGCTCGTCCTGCATGTGTGCAGAGCAGTGCCCCCTGGCAAGTTCCTGCATCGTGCTGGGCTGAGGAGCTCAGCCTTTGCCCATGGATGCTCTCAGCCAGAAGCCTAGACCCCAGAGCCATGAATGGCGAGGGTCCAAGTCCCAGGTCCCTGCAGAAGAAGGCGCTGGTCCAAGCTGGGGTATGTCTCCATTGAGAAAAAACCCTTCGGCCCTCCCTAGTTCCTTTGCCAGCCTGTTGCTCCTTCAGGAGTGGGGCGAGGTGGGAGGGCGTGGTGCTGGCTTTGGTCTGCCCTTAGCGGGGTAACCCCTGCTGAGTCCACATTGTAAATGAAGGTTCGGTGTCTGTTTCCCCAGAGCTGTAAGAACCAAGAGAGAGCCAGGACCTACCTCAATGCCAGCTCAGGAGTAAACACCACACATTTTGGGGGTGATTTAATGCACACTTTTGCTGCCCCAAACCCCATGTGTACCCCCAAGAGAAGTTTGGGACAGAAGTGGGTGCTCTGAGCTCACCCCCTCCTCCACACCCCAGAGTTACACTTGCGGCTACAGACTTGTCCCTGGTTGGGCAAATAGCAAGGGGCTTCCAGGAACAGAAAGATGAGTAGCTCCTGTTCTCAGCTCCAAAGTCAGGAGAAAGTTGGCAACAGCAGCTTCTAGGGCAATTCCAGACTTCCTGGGCCCTCACCAGGCCCCCCTCACCCAGGCCCAGCAGCCCATTACTGTGGCTTCCGTCCTGCAGAAAGGCAAACCCTTCTCCCCAGCTCCAGGGCCCCACTATATCCCACTGTCCTTCTTAACCAATCCAGTCCACTCCTGTTCAGCACCCAGGCTGCTGCTATGCCTTCAACACCTCCCATGGTGCCCTTTTCTCCACCTGCTTCTCACCAAAGCAGCCCATGTCACACCCTCCCCTGGCCTGGCTCAGACTCACAGAACGTTGTCTTTCAGACCCAGCTCTGCACTAATTTCACTCATTTAGTATCAGAAGCCTATTGGGGGGCTTCCCTGTTGGCGCAGTGGTTGAGAGTCCGCCTGCCGATGCAGGGGACGCGGGTTCGTGCCCCGGTCTGGGAGGATCCCACGTGCCGCGGAGCGCCTGGGCCCGTGAGCCACGGCCGCTGGGCCTGCGCGTCCGGAGCCTGTGCTCCGCAACGGGAGAGGCCACAACAGTGAGAGGCCCGCGTACCACGAAAAAAAAAGCCTATTGAGCTGTGTCACCTTGAGCATGTTACTTAACTTCTCTGATCCTCCACTTTCTCCTCCACAACTTGGGGGCCCAAGGATCCCAAGGATCAAATAAAATGTTACACATGAAAACACCTCATGAACATTGAACGCTGCACAGATGACAGACACAGGTTCCTGCTAACCAGGCAGAGGACCCCAGGACCTTTGCACACTCCATCAGCATTTCATACCTGACCCGCCTGCAATTATCAACCAGATGATCTCAGAGAGAGGGAAACACAAGGCAACAGCTTCCATCCACACCACACATTACATTCCCTCTTCAAAGGCACAGCTAAAGCCTGGGGGTCGGCCCCAGGCAAATCTGATTCAGACCTCAGCTCCAGCACCTGCTAGCTGGAGACCTGGGCATATTATGTCGCCTTGCTGAGCCTCATCCTCCTCACCTAAAAAAAAATGTACTCTTGGGTATTGTTCATGGATATTTCCCCTGTGATGTAGTTTTGGGAATGCAATCATAAAATGTACGTGAAGCACCTAACCCAGGGGTTGGCATATAGTAGCTATCCTTTCCTTTCTTTTTCTTTCTATTCTCCCTTTAAGGTTGGGGGGGGGTCCAACCGTTACCAGGTGGTTCAGACCCCATATTAGGGTACTCACAAATTCTGCCCTGCCTGTTGGCTAGAAGCCACCTGGCTTCTATTTCTTTAAATAAGCTGCACAGATCTCCAGCAGCTCAGAGGGCTGAAGAGGTGACCCCTCAAAGTCCTCAGGACCAGAGAGGAAGAGATTGCCAGCATACCGGGGACTCAAAGCAAAAAATCAGCAAATTGGCTCCAATTTCCTCTGGTGCTGATGATGACTGGGAATAGCACACACACACATTCACTTAAGTAGGTATCAAGAGCAAGTGGAAAACCAAAAAAAAAAAAAAAAAAATTAGTCTTATTTGCTGAGACACCAGTGTGGGAATTTGGGGGAAGCGTTATGATGGGGGGTGGGGCCTGAGGAGCCAGGCTCGCCTTTGAAACTAAGAGACAGCTCCCTCCCACGGGCTTTCTGCCACATCCTCCACCCCCTCCCCAGCCCACAGCACCAGCTGCACTGCCTGGGAACCGAGAAAACAAAAGCCCAGCCCAGGGAGTTCCGGGATGCGGGTGGGACACGGAACGAAGGTGACTGTGTGGGGAAGGTGCAACCAGCCCTGGTGCGCCTTAGCCAGAGCTGGGATCGGACCCCCAGAGCTATGGGGTGAGGGTGCGGTGTTGGGGAGGGGGTCCCAGAGACCCAGCCTGGAGGCAGACCTGGGAGACACCATGAGTTCATCCAACGGGTAGAAGCCAGATGCCCCTCTAAAGGCGGGGACACTTGGTCTTCCCCTTGGATGCCCTCTTCCTGGTGTCAAGATCTAGAGCCATCCTCAGGACTCCAAGAAAGAGAGCCCAGGAGCCCAACACTGTGGATGGATGGCCGTGACCCTTTCCCAGTGTGCCTGAGGCTGTGCTTCCTCTGCACACAGTGACAGCTCTGCCCTCTGCTCGCCCAGGGCTGGACAACCTTCCCCAGCACGCTGGTCTGAAGGATCCAGCTTCTTCCTGCAGATTTAATGGTTTTGCCAGGCTCTGTGCCCCACTGTGTTGACATGTAGCAGGGGCCACCCAGAGGCTGCACCCACATACTAAAAGGGGAGCTACACCCTGGATTGTAGCAGGCCACCTCCTATGATCCTGGGGTTCCAGGGATGAAGATAAGCAGAATGATGCTGACCATGAAGATGGTGACGGCTGCAACCACAACACGTTGGCTTCTACGTGTAACATTTTTCTATGCTCTTTATAGGCACGGTTTCACTGAATCCTCACAAACTCCATTTTACAGACGAGAAAACCAAACTGGAGAGGTTACATCCCTCGTCCAAGGTCACTCAGCTGGTATGTGGTATGAGCCCGGTTTTAAACCCTAACAACACACCCACTGCACCGAGCCACCGCTTACATTAGACTGGCCCCTGGTGAGGCGATGAGGAAAGGGGAGGCTGCCCCTCTGCAGGGGAGAGGGACATCTTAGGACACACTGCCCTTTTGCATCCTGACAGCCCTCTCCTATTTCTTGTCTTCCCCTAGTAAAAAGGAAGAGACAGAGGGAAGGAAGACTCCAGTTGTCATCACTGGGCTGGGCCGGGGCTCAGGCGGCCTTTGTCGGGGGGAGCGGGGGCTGATTAGTCTGCCACCTGCCTCATGGGTGGGTTCACCTAATGCCCAACTAACCCCTCCCCAGGAGGAGATTGCTGCCCCAGCTTTCTCCTGGCAAAGGGTAGGAATTCTAGAGGTGGACCCTTTGACACGGAGGCCGCATTGAATGTCCTACCCGAGCGTCTGTAATAAACAAATCAATAATTAAGAGAGGATGCACATTAGCCTTTGAACAGGTTCCAGAGAGTTTATTTTTGATCTTCCACGAGGTGAACGAGTGTGTGCGTGAAGCCTGCGGGGAGGCTGTGGGCAGCAAGGGAGACGGGGGCGGGAGGGGTGGGAGGAAGAGGACGCTCGGGAGCCTCCAGCCCATGGGGGCATCTGTGAGGGCCAGGCTGAGCGCGGGGGAGCCGGGTGGCGGGTGGGCGAGCATTTAGACTGTGCTGGGCGCGCACATATATGTGCAGGGGGGGAGGAAGGCGGGGGCCGAGGGGCGTGGCTGGGTGGGTGGGTGGTAAAGGCAGCTGCTGGGCCCGTGCAGATGAGACTGCTTAATACGGGTGCTGGGGGGAATCTTCATTGCCTTGTGCCAGACTGGGTTAGAAGCCGTGCTTTTAATCTGTTAGCTCTCAGATAGGAAGATTGCGGAATAGAACACCTTAAATAGCAACCCTCCTTCCGGACTCCCACTTTTTTCTCCCAACAATCCCTGCTGCCTGAGAAAGCCAGTTCACTTTCCCTTCAACTTCTAAGTTCACTGGAAGTTTCCAGTCCCGGGACTATGGAAAGAGGAAAGAAAACATTCAGTAGTCTTCTGTCAGGTTGGTTTATCATGAACCCCACCTCCTCTGGCACACATACCCCAAATAATAACCATAATAATAAAGCAGACATTATAATTAGAGAATGCTGACATCTGAAAAAAGGAAACCTTAGATCAACCAGCCTGGTGTTTCTCCAACAAGAGCCCCCAAGCCCAGAGGAAAATGAACTCCTCACCACGGGTGGGGGAGGGAAAGGAGGAGTTGGGGGAAGGGCTGCAGCAGGCATGAAATTTCTTTGAAGTCTCACATGTTACTTTCAAAATTTGAGCGAGTGTGTCATTCTACAGCCTAGTAGGTCTGTGTGTGTTTTGGTGTGAACTAATGTTTTAAAATCTCTCCACGGAATAAAATGAGTGACCCTGGAAGGTACATGTCATGTGTATTACTACTGGGCCCTCAGAGACCCCTGGGGGTTTGACACAAAACCCTCGGTGGAAACTTACCACTTTCGGAAGCACATATTTAGTCCAAGCCCCTCCCTCCTCCCCCATCCCTGTCATTTTATAGGTAGAAAAATTAGGCCCAAGATGACTAAGTTATGTCCCCAAGGCCACAGAGCTAGTTAGGACCAGAGCCAAAGGCTTCTATTTAAAGCATCCATTTTGCCATTCAAACAAGCAAACAAGCAAACAAACAAACAACAACAAAAAACAGATTCTAGGCTAGAGCTCTCAGAACGCAGCTGGCCCCTCCTGGACCACAAACCTCTCTTCCCAACCGGATAGCTACCTTTTTAGCCCAACAGCATTTTATGACAGATTTTTATGACATCATCTCTCTAAGCATCTTTCTCCAAGGAATGCAAAATTCTCCAATACCACCACACCCGGGCCTTAAAACAATCTCCCAGAGTTCAGCAGAATACAGCAATTTTTGGTGTTTATTGGGTTCCTATTTATCCCACCTCCTCTGCAAAATGGATTTGCAGGTAAACATGATGACCTCTCCATCGTACAGGTGGGAATCATGTGGGAACGTGACTTTCTCAAGGTCACAAGATAGATTTGGGGCAGTGACGTGGATGGGATCGCAGGCACATATTATACAGTTTAAAGGAGGTCAGGATTTACCCACCAGCCCTAGCTGAATGACTATCAGCTTCTGCACAGAGGCAGCTACCTTCACTAGCCTGAGCTGTGAGATAGCGGGGCTGAGGCAGGGGCTGGGCAGGGGCTGGGGTTGGTTGGGCAAAGGCTCTGAGTGCCTCCTGCTGAGCTCAGGAGCAAAAGCTTCTAAAAATACCAAGCACGTTTCTTGCGGGGGGCGGGGGGTGATGGCTGATTCAGCTGACCTTTCCTAAGGATAGCCAATTTGCTGACTCCATGCTGGGGGCCAGTGAGCAGAAAGGCCGCCTGTTTCTCTCCAGCTGACTCTTGGGCTGAAGTGGGGCAGGATGGGAATATCCTCTCACTCCCAGGATCCCTCACCTCAGATGGATCCAGTGAGATTGATAAAGAAGAACCCTGGACCATCCCGAGACTTGACGGAGAGCAACCCGCAGGCCAGGCAAGATCGTGGGAAAGTCAGACTTGGTTTCTGTTCTCATGCAACTCAGGGTCTGCCAGCCCAGGCAAGGAGGACAGCAGATTGTCACCTGTGATGGGAAGCAAACAGCAGGGGGTATGAAGAAGAGGTTAATTCTGGGTGGGGAGAGCCATCCTTTCCTTTGTTTTTATTCATTCATTCATCTGTTCGCTGTACACAGTTCTGTGTACTGAGATCCTTTGCAGCTGCTTTGGGAATAAGATGCTGGTCACCGAGTCTGGTACTGCCCGCTCTCATTTTCCTTATCTGTAAAGTGGGCAGGTTGAAACTGAGGGATTTCACAAACTCCTCCCAGCTGGGACAGCCAGCCAGCTGGGTCCTGGCTGAAGTTCAGGGCACTCCTGCCAAGTCCTGAAGTTCTGTGTTATCCCTCTTTATCTTCGCTGACTCTCTCAGAGCTGGCCTTGCTTCCGGCCCCCTCCCAGCCCCTAGAAGGAGACACAGCAGGGGCAGCTTCCCTTGTTGGGCTCTCTCTCCCCGAGGCTCCTGGTAGAAGACACTCCCTCCTCTATTTCTGTCAGAGACAGTCCCTGGCAAGCCTAGGGGTCTCATCCCAGCAGCCTGGCATTCTGGGGAGAAGGTTCTAGTCTCCACCTGTGTGTAGCTCATGGTTTCTGACCCAGGACTGATGTGGGCCAGACGGGTGGGCCTGACAGGAGGACACATGTGGGAGTCACGGTACATGCTGGCTCGTCCTCACGCAGCTCTGTGGAACCCCTGGGGCCTGGCTCTGGCCTGAACTGACTCCCGAAGCCCTGGCCTGTGGTCCTCCCTGGCTGGTCCTCCGCAGACAGGCCTGGAGCCTCGCTAGGAGAGGATGCTGTCCACCCCAGGATGGAAATGAACACTGACAGCTCCTGATTTATGGCCTTGTTATCCTGTAAGAGAGACAGGGAGGCAACTGAAAAGGCCAGCAGCATCCCAGGAAGCCCAGTAAGGAGTCCCACACCACCTGGAGCTGCCCACTGCTCCCTGGCCAGAGAGACCTGCCCCCTGAAGGGCCAAGAGCGTGCCTGAACAGGGAGAAGTGGGGCGGGGAGGGCAGGTGACCAATGCCCACAGCGCAGGCGGCAGCGGAGTTCCAGCCACACAGGGAGCTCGCTCTCCTGATACGACCTCCACAGGTGAAGAACCGCTTGGAGAGGTTGAGACTGAAGTCGAGCTGTGAGGACAGGCACGATCTTGAGTCGGTCTGACCTCAAGGCCCTGCCTCCTACGTGGCTAGGGACAGTGGGACCTAGTGGACAGAGGGATGGGAGCAGGGAGGAGGGTCCCTGCTGTCAGGATAAGGGGAAGGAAGGTAAGGCCGAGGATTTAGAAGAGGGAGGGGCTGCAGGCGGGGTGAAGCTAGAAGAAGAAAGGCAGGAGCAGAGGCGGTGAGGGAGGGTGGTGAGGGCTCAAGAGCCCTGCCCACTCCAGGTGGGACTTCCTGCTCTGTGGCTCTCTAGGCGTGGATTCCGTCTGGGTCAGCGGCAAGGAGATAACAGGCAACTCCAGCCCCGGGGCCCTCGTCATGCTCCCGGCCTGGGAGTGGAGCAGAGCCCATGGGGCCGGGGGTGGGGCTGGGGTGGGGGGTGGGGGCAAGGCTGGTCCAGCTCCTCATTAAAGAATAAAAAGGCAAAGCCAGCAGGGGGTGGAAGTGGCAGGGCGGCTGACCTTTTGTTGAGAGATGGCTGGATCTCCAGCTCTCTCCTGCTTTAAAACCTTTTGTGGATCCCCACTGCCTGCAGGACTCCAGGCTCCATCGCCCAGCACCCAGCGCTTTCCCGGATCTGGCCCTCCTCTCTTCTCTGCCTTAGGGTCCCCAGACTGCTGGGTCCCCATGCCCAACTCCCACACACTTCCTGCCTCACCTTCCCCACTCACATTCACCTCTGCCCTTTTGCTCCTGGGACCCGTTGGCCTCGGCCTGTCAAAATCCTGCCTCGATTTCAAAGCCTTGGACATCCTTAACGAGCCTCCCCAAGTTCTCTTACTAACCTCTCTGCCCCCGTATGTTCAGAGAGTGCCGGCTCAGCATCTGTTACAGCATCGATCAGAGCCTTCCCTGCTCTGAGGCAGCCATGCGTATTTCTGCCTCCCTCCCGGAACTATAGGTGCCTTGAAACCAGGCCTATTGCATTTGCACAGAGCCTGTGTCGATCTAATATGCATTGAACGAAACTAGAAAATTAAACCAGAAAAGAATGTGTCCTATTCTTTCCCTTCTCCCATCTTCTATCCCAGCAGAATCTTTCTTGGGGTCCCAGGGACAAAACTTGCACACTGGGCAGTGTGGTCTTTTGATAGAGTTTTAAATTGAAGGCAGGTGGGGCTGAGTGCCCTTTCCCAACTCCGTGTGAGGTTAGAGACTGTGCTTCTACAGATGGGGCCTCAGAGATGTGGGTCTCTTGGGCATTGGGAGACTGGCCTCACGTTCCTACAGGACCTCAGGACAACTTGCAAGGAAGTCAGCGTATCTGAGAACAGAGCCAGCGACCACAGTGATTTCCTGGCTCCAAGGAAATTCAGGTACTGAGTCCAACGTCACCTCTGCCCATCCCGGAAGAAGGGGTGTTTGCCAGAAGCAGCACCTAGCACCTAGAGGCCACAGGGCCACCAGTGTTTACAGGGCTACAGAAAGCGGAGGCTGCTGTCCCCCTGCAACGTCGGCCTGACCGTGTAACTCCTCCCGCCCCTCCCCCTATCCCCAGCATTGAACACCCCAAGGCACTGTTTCCCAGTATGGGGTGACCAGAGGGGGAAAACCAGGTTCATTTCCAGATGCTTTAGACATTCCAGGGGAAAATGAAGGGCTGGCAAACGAGAAAGGGAGGGCAAACCCATAGCACGAGAGGTGCTGCCCTCGGTCCCTGAGCTGTGGGGGCATTTCAGGCAGCGCTGAGTGCAGGGACAGAGCACCAGTCCTCAACGTCGGCCCCAAGCTGTCCTTCAGAGAATCACTGGCTCCAGCTAAGCAAACCAACTGGTCCTGCCCTGCCCAGGACTTCCCAGGTCTTAGCACTGAAAGTCCTGCATCCCAGGAGCCCTCCGTCCAGGGCAAACCAGGCAGGTTGGTCACCCTGACTCTAGGCAAGCAGATATTATTGGGCCAGGACACAACAGACTCTGGGTAGGGGCCTCATACTACAGTCTGGGAGGTAGAGAGGGTGGCTTCTAAGGATCGCCAATGTAGAGGGTACCTGCCACCACCCAGCCAGTGCCCATGCTGAGCCTCAGAGAGGTCACCTTGACCCAGATCACTGAGCTAGAATTTGAACCCCAGCTCCTTGCTGGGAAGGGGGCAAGAGGGGAGCAGCATAAACCTTCATATCTGAGCTGTCCCGCCTCTGGGACCTAGGAGCACATAAGCTCTGCTGATGGCCCTTGTCCTCATCTTGAGACCCAAGGGAATTCATCACAATTAGCAATCCCAGCCTCAACAAAGAGCTGGGTGCAGCCACAGGGCCAGTGGGAGAGGCCGAGCTGTGAGGCCACTGACCTTTACAGCTGCTTCAGGTTGTGGCTAAGTGGCCCCAAGGCAGCCCCGGGTGCAGAGGGATGGAGAGAGACTTGTTTAGTCTCTGTGGTCCAGAGGGAAATTCAGGGGCTTCAAACTCAACCCCATCCTGGGCTGGCAAACCTCCAGGGAACTCAGCCAATCCTGTTGTCACGTCTGCTCCGCGGTCATCACAAGCCAAGGAGACTGGCTCATTCACGGCTTCGTGCCCGCCCCCCGCCCCCCCAGGCCTTGTTCTCCCCACGATGAAGAGCTCGGGTTCCTTCAGTGGTTTCTCGAGTTTTGAGTCTCTTTGTCCTGCTTGTTCCCTCGGTGTCTGTTTCAGTGCATCGTGTCTTTTAAAAGACAGCTCTGGCTCTTCTTCATTGGGTCATAGCAATGAAGATTGGAAAGTGACCAAGGGAGAAGGAACAGAGGTGAGGGTTTCAACGTGAGCTGGTATGAAATGGATCACATAGAATGTTCCCTAGAACTGAACAGAACAACCAAGGGTGCTTGACCAGAGCAGACCAGAGCTCGGAACTTCACTCTGAACTTTCTCCCAGCACAAATTCATTTCTGCTGCATTCCCATCCCACGGCTGACTCGGATCAATTAGAAGCACGGAAGCCTTCTTGCGAGCAACCCTGAAGCCTCACCTCTCGCATCCAGTTGGTCTTTAGGGCAGAACTTGACTTTTATCTTTGTTATTTCACACCTCATTGATTCATCCTTCTGTTCTTGTCCGTCCAGATCTTCGCAGATCCAGAAAATCACCTACCCCTTTCCCACTTCAGGCCAGTTACAAGTCTGTTTGGCTTACTTTATCCAAGTCTTCAATCAAATTGCACATTCTGCCGACTTGGAGTCTCAGCCAGAGAAAAAGAACTTTGTCTGAGGAGCCAGTGCCCACCCGGATCACTTCAATCCTTGTTCATGTCCCTGCCTACACAGTATCCCCCTCCCTCTGGGTGCTGATGTGCACACGCACCCACCAGCCCAGTTCCTGTCCAGCAGAGCTCCCAAGGATGGCCTCTCTTTCCATTTTCTGATTGCCCAGCCCCCAAAGTCCAGCATTTCTCCAAGGTCTGTGCACCTGGGGAGCTAAGACCAAAGTCCCAGAGCCCCAGTGCCCAGGTTACCTGTCATTCCTCTTCTTGAGGATGTGGGGAGGTTTCTTTGTAGATACAGGGAGGCTTCTTTGCTTGGAGAGATGTCCATCAGATGAAGGGAAATAAAGCATATTCAACAGATGTGTGAAGTCTGGAGCTAGGCGTTGGCTTCCAATGGCCTTCAAGGCCATCAGAGCATCCTTCCCACTGTTTCTCCATTGGGCCATCATTGCTAAAACCCCGAGGCAGAGGAACTACCATGTTCTAAAGACCTCCAAGGGGGAGGGGCAGTACAGCCTCCATGCTGCATGCTGCCACTGACTCACTCCCTCAGTCATGCACCACATTCTGAGCATGTGTTGTGCGCCAGGCCCTGGATAGGTGCTGCAGATAGAGGGGTGTTTAGAAATGGCTTCCAGGAGCTGACAGTCTCCCGGAGAAGGGAGCCGTGGAAACAACTCAGTTTTGCCATGTGTGAAGTGCCCCAGTAGGGTGAAGTAAAGCCTGCTCTGAGCTCCCGGAGGAAAGAGAGCCTACCCGCACTTAGAGGGGGTGATATTTGAGCAAGTGTGGAGGCAAGTTCCTGTATCCCAGTTGTTCTAAACTCTCTGGGGAGGAAAAGGAGAGGCAGGTTCTTTTCAACTCATTTCTGATTCCTAGAGGGGAAACCAGCCTATAAGGGGCACAATTACATTCTCCTAGCCCCTCCGGTGTCCCGAATCAGCCCTCCAGACCGCGGTGCCTGGCACCCCATCCAGAAGGACTGCTGGGCAGGCAGACTCCCTTCCCGTAAGCCAGGGCTGCGGTTGGGTCCAGCGCTCCAGCAGGGCCTCGGCTGGCATCTAGCACCACCTACTGGCCACACAGGGAAAAGCTCCTTGAAGTCGCTCCTGGCCTGGCTGTCACACCCCTTCTCACCCTGATCACTTCCCGACCCCTATCCTCCATCCCAAATGCAGAAGGCAACCTTGAAAGGTGACATGGACACTCGGAAGGAAACAGGAGGTCTCGGAGACAGCTGGAGCTGTCAATCCCCGGAACAGTCTATGTCCAGGAACGTGAGGGAAATGAGACAAAGAGGGCAGAGCAGGATAGGAGCTGGGAAAGGGGACAAAAGGGAGAGCAGGAAAGGGAACAAGGGTTACAACCAGAGAGGGGAGGTGCTGGAAGGTTACATGGAGCCTTCCTGGGGAAGGAAGGACTAAGCTCTCATGGGCATTCTGATGTCCCGGGAAGGGGTCACATTCCAGCCACTGCAGGCCAGGTGCCAAAAGGTGCCCTCATGCCAGACAATGTCACTCCTCTTGCCCCAGACTTTCTGGGCAACTCCTCCCAGCCTTTAACTTCAAGCAGGCCTGCACTAGCCCCCGCTGCTGCCGGGACCACCTCTGGCGTCAGGAAGCACCCTTCTTGATGCCCAGCTCCCACTCTTATGAGTTGGAAGAAAGCAACAAAGATTGGGAAGAGGGACTTCCCTAGTGGCGCAGTGGTTGAGAATCTACCTGCCAGTGCAGGGGACATGGGTTCGAGACCTGATCGGGGAAGATCTCACATGCCGTAGAGCAACTAAGCCCGCGAGCCACAACTACTGAGCCCCCGTGCCACAACTACTGAAGCCTGCGCGCCCAGAGCCCGTGTTCCGCAGCAAGAGAAGCCACTGCAATGAGAAGCCCACGCACCACAACGAAGAGTAGCGCCCGTTCGCTGCAACTAGAGAAAGCCCATGCGCAGCGACGAAGAACCCAATGCCGCCAAAAATAAATAAATTTTAAAAGATTGGGAAGAGACAAGAAAGGGAGAAGGAGCAGGGGTGGAGGTTTCAACACAATCTGATATTAAGTGAATCACATATAAAATTCCCTGTGGAAGAGGAAATTGCAAGTAAGCATCCTTCAGGTATGAATCACTGGCTCAGGAATTTCTGCTGAGAAGAGAGCTTCCTGGGCACTAACAGAAGCTGCACCCTCCTCTTCCTGGGGCTCCAAAGAGGGGCCCACACCTGACCTGCTTCCTGTGGAGGAGCATATGGGGCTGTAGGCAAAAGCTCAGCCTTGGGAATCAGACAGAGCAGCTGTTGACCTTGGGCAAATCACTTCACCTCTCTGAGCCTTAGGCTTCTCCTCTAAGAAATAGGGACATTGGGACTTCCCTGGAGGTCCAGTGGTTAAGACTCCACATTCCCAATGCAAGGGGCCCAGGTTCTATCCCTGGTCGGGGAACTAAGATCCCACAGGCCACAAAGCACGGTCAAAAAATAAAGAAATAGGAACAATAATGCCAGCTCATAGGACTGATGTAAAGGGTAAACACTACAAACCACTCAGCACAGGACCTAGATGATGAGCTCAATAAATATTGGCTAGAAAAAAAGGAAAAAGAGGACCCAGGCCAGTTTGTCTCCGAGCACCTTGAGGCCCCTTGTTGGGCGTTCCCAGGCAGGGCTTGAAGCCTCCCCGAGCCAGCTCCCAGCCTCCTGTGAGCGAGGAGGGAAAGGCAGGGGCCAGGCCTGTTCTCATGGGGAAGGTTGCTCCTGGGTGGATGCTGACTGCATACCTCACCCACGGGGAAAGGCGTGCAGCAAGCAAACGGAAAAAGCCAGCACCCCTCTCTGCTGCATTCATTCTTCAGACCTTCCCACAGCCCGGCGCCTGCTTTGGGGGCGGGTAAGAAGCACCAGCCGAGGCCAGTTTTGCCTTCTCTGCCTGAGGTGTGGACAGCAAACCCAGTGCATGGGCCCAAAGTTGGGTGGGAGCCAACTTCTGGATCCCTGGCTTTCCCAAGGCCCAGGGGTCATGGGTGACTTGGCTCTGGATGAGTGCTTTTCAAACCTCTGTGCATAAACGCCACCTGGAGGGCAGGTTAAAATTGGCCCCAGGATGCTGGGCCCCAGCCCCAGAGATTCTGATCCAGGAGGTCTGGGATGAGGCCCGAGATTCTGCATTTCTAGCAAGTTCCTAGGTTTGCAGCTGCGGCAGCTGCTCTGGGACTATGTCAGTTGAAATTTCAGTCAATTAAAATTTAATTTAATACAATTTAAAAATACAGTTGCTCAGTCCCACTGGCCACATTTCAGAGTTCCATTGCCACATGCAGCCAGTGGCTACCATATTGGACCGGGCAGATACAGAACATTCCCATCACAGGAGAAAGTTCTGTTGGACAACGTTGCTCTAGGAAGCCCGTCCTGATGACGGGATTACCAAGGGAGACAAGGGTTAGGAGAAAAAAGAGTGTGTGTCTAAAGACCCAGGAGACTGAGACTTTATGGAAACTTGAAGAACCCATGGGGGAAGGCAGGTTCCTCAAAGGCTCTTCAGCAGGATCAGGGTGTGATGTGAAATGGCCCAGCTCCCCGCTGACCATGATGGAGGAACACAAGCCTCCATGGCAATGCAGAGGACAGACATTGCTTAAAGCCAGCTTGGGGAGTGGATGGAGGTGAGGCACAAGCTAAGATCTGAAGGAAGCCTGAGCAGGGAACAGGCCTCCGGGATTTCTGTTCAACTGTGATCTGCTTGCCCACAGACCCATAAGCAACCCTGTCACTCGGGACGTGAGCAAGTGGCTGGGTTTTATTGTATGAGGCAGGGGCAGCTGTGAAGGACAGAGTCTGTGCCAGGCAAGGAGCCTGAATAATGGGATGTCGGCTCCGAGGAGAGACACACATCAGTGTTCTGAACAGATGGCCCAGCAAAAGGGGTTAAGGAAAGAGATCGCTGTGAGGAGTCTTGTCACTTGCGTTTGAGCAGAGACCCAGGACTTTTGGTGGGTCCGAAATAGCAAACGCTGGGGAGGGGTGCTGTCTTTCCCTGCCCCCAGCCCTCCTCCCTCTGCGCAGGCACCTCCCTCCTCCTCCTCCCAGGGAGGGACAGGCTCTGACAACCGATCCCCTGGGGAAGGGAGGGCACTCTGGTGGGTTCTGCCATGTCTCTGTGTGTCTCCTAGAAAAACGGCTCCATCCTTGAACACAAAGGAATCGGCTTTGGGGGCAGGAGGCTCCTAGGCTGCACCCTTGAGTGCACCCAGAATTCTAGGGGCTTGGAGCTCTCTTCCAAATGTCCTGACCTTGATCTCAGGTCTTTGCTTCCTTTTCTGCCCCTTCTGTAGGGGTTCCTCCAAGAAGACCACCCCCTGGCAGCCAGTCTGGGACACAAAGCTCCTTGGCTAGGTGTACAGAGACCTGGAACAAGACGGGAAGCTGGGTCATTCACAGGCTCACCCACTTTACCCGTTTGCTCCATCTCCATTTCCAGACAACACTCTCTATCTTCTGCCTCTCTGCCTCTCTCCCCTCACATCCTTCCCTCTCCCTTCTTTCTTTCTTTCTCTTCTTTTCTCCATCTTTTTCTGCCTTTCTTTCTCCATCTCCGATCCTGCTCTGATCCCCAAGGAAGCCCATCCACATTCCAGTTCTGTCTACTCTGAGCTTCGCAAAGCCACCCCTCACCTGCCTCTCCACCTCTGGTCCCAGCAGTTCCCAGGACCAGTCTCCCCCTTGGCACTTGGCCCAAGAACAGCACTGCCTGCCCCTCCAGCTGGCCCTTCTCCCTTCCTGAAGCCTCTGTCTCCCTGCACTCTCCATCAGTCAGCCTCTTCTGACTATTCCTTCCTGGAAATCCCTGCAACCAGAATCAACGACTCACTCCCTTTCAGTTTCTCCAAACTCTTTATCCCTGACCTCAGGGTAACGTGGCTTGGACCCTGGTCCTGCCATCTTTTTCTTGTCCAGCAACCGTATCTTTCCCATTTGTAAAACTCACTTGTTACCTTGGATAACGTTTTGGTCTATAAGGAAGGCAGATTTCATGATGCCTTAAAAATAAAAAATTATATTTAGCATAAGAAGGATTGCAAAAGGCAAAAAGAAATCACCCACTGACTCAAATTTCATACGTCCAAGGAACTTTGCCTGGCTGGGCTTCCTTCTGGACTATGGTAAAAAAATTGTCACCACCTTGGGGTGAGGGCAGGGATGCCATTCTGATAGGAAGAGTAAAAGCGGACAAATGTTTCCCAAATTTCCTTTAAAGATCTATTTCTTATTGGGAACCCTGGACCAGGGTTTCACAGTCTCAGCACTATCTACGTTTCGGGCTGGATCATTCTTTGTTGAGGGGTTGGCTGGGCACTGCAGGATGTTTAGCAGCATCCCTGAGCTCCACCCACTCGATGCCAATAGCAACCCTCTCAGTTGTGACAATGAAAAATGTCCCCAGACGTTGCCAAGCATCCCCTGGGGGGGAAAATCGCCTCTCATTGAGGACCACTGACTTGACAATAGGCAGGTTGATTTCAAGTGACAGGGTAGAGATTGGTGGCTCTGGACAACTCCTGAGGCTCTAGGGGAAGGAATATGACTCCCTTGGGCTCCTTTGGGTTGTAGGACAGTCACGTGATGACAGCTCCTGTACACTGAGCTTCATCCTGTTCTGGGCACGGAGCTAGAGACAGCATCCCATGGGTTACATATCACACATCATGGAATCTCACCATGCTGGGAGGAGGGGAAACTTGGGGAGGCTGAAAGGCTGATTTAGCCCTTAACCCTACCTCCATGTTGGGTGTCTTCCCTTGTCCCCTTGGTTAGCTCTTTGTAGAGATGAATGAATGCAGAGCAAGAACCAAGCTCATGCTACAAACTCCAAGTGTGCAAGCTCTTTGCAAACGTTAATTCTAACACTCTGCCTAAGTTCCGTTCCTGAGCCCCTTCCCTCCTGGCTGGGAGAAATGTCATCTTAGTCCATCTTGTCCCATACGTTCTTCTTACAGTGTGACTTTGAAACTCCTCCCACCGAGAGGTGGGGGTCCTGTGGCTATGGCAGAAGTGACATTATGTGACCCTAAAGGGAGGTACAGCTTTGCCTTGTTCTCTTGGGATGCTTGTTCTTGGATCCTAAGCCACCATGCTATGAGGAAGGCCAAGCAGCCACATAAAGAAGACACCCGTGGGTGTTCCAGCCGACGGTCGCAGCTGAGACCCCAGCCGACTGCTAGAGCAACTGCTAGACATGGGAGTCAACAGCCTTCAGATGATTCCAGTCCCCCTCTGGCAAGTCGTCCCCAGCCTTCGACTCTCCCCAGACTTCATGGAACAGAGATCAGCCATTTCTGATGTCCTCTTTCTGCATTCCTGACCCATGAGCATAACAAAGTGATTGTTTTACAAAATTCAGAGTGGTTTGTTATGTATCAATAGTAGGTGGAACACCCACCAGAACATCACCATGCAGATGGGGTCCTGCCTCCTTGCTGGGGGTTCTCCCGAAAAGAGGGCAGGAGTCCTCACTGCTCTGGAACTTGCACACCTCTCTCCTCCTTGCTCCTGCCTGGGGATCTCTTTGCAGTCCAGGGTGAAAAGTCTAGCTTTCCTTTTTGCTCCTCCAAGACACTTGGTTAGTACCCAAGCATCTCTTTCTTCTTCCTTTCATGTCTATGAGGCAGGAGATAGATGGGCCCCAGGCTGAGCAGCTGGAGTTTGTACTCCAAGATGAAGATAGGAGAGGCTGAGCCCTGCCCAGATAAAAGATAGAGACCACATATTTCTCATTCTTGAGGTCAAGGAGACCTTCCCAACTATAAAGGTCCTTGAAAGTCAAAAAGGGAGGGAGTGCCATCCCATAGTAGGTGATGTCAACCTTCCCAGAGGGCTCTTCACTGGAATCCATCCTGGCTAAGAGATGCACCCGCACACAGGGGAGGACCCTGAGATAAACCAAATATGGACTCAGAACCAGGCAAAGCAAGATGATTAGCCAAAGGAAACCTGGAAGAAATGCCCCATATAAGTGATGCAAACTATCACAAGGGAGCGACTCTCTGAGTCCGCTCGTGTATCTTTCCACATGTACCGTATTCTTTTTCCTCCTAATAAACGCTTTACTTGTTTCACTACTTTCTGTCATTGTGGGAATTCTTTTCTGCAAAGCTGAAGAGCCAGGGCCTTGTCACTGGCCACTGGTCCCTGGTGGTCTAGTGGCTCGGATTCAGCACTCTCACTGCCGTGGCCCAACCTCAATCTCAGGCTGGAAACCAAAACCCTGCTTCAACAGGCTGCAGGCTGAGGCTGCCTGAGATCATCTCCATAACTCATCTAACTTTGCTGAGGGTTTAGGCTTTTGAAGCACAAAAGCCTGTGAGACTTTCAGGCCTTTCACATTTCCCACCATCTCTCCCCTGGGGAAAGGAGCACAGAGCCAGGGATGTACTTCAGTGGGAGAAGGGAAAGGCGCAATACCCACTGGGAGGGGAAAAAAGGTGCATCGATTATTCTGAATAGAATTATTGAGATGTAATTCACATAGCATACGATTCATCCATTTAAAGTATACAATTCAGTGATTTTTAGTATATACAGTTACAGAGTTGTGCAATCGTCACTACAGTCAATTCAAGAATTCACTTCATCACTCAAAAACAGAAACCCAATACCCCTTAGCCATCATTGCTTAGTTCCCCATACCTCCCAATGCCTGGCGACCAGCAGTCTTTCTGTCTCTATCCATTTCACTATTCTGGACATCTCACACAAGTGGAATCATACAATATGTGGTCCTTTATGACTGGTTCCTTTCACTTAGCATGAGGGTTTCAAGGTTCATCCATGTTGCAGTAGGTGCGTAGATAACACTAAGCCAAAGACATCCTTCCAGCTTCCCTCACCTCTGTTCCAAATTGTGGGGAATATGCTCTTGGCGTGTGAAAAGGGTGTCCTGCCTTCACCCACACAGTCATTCCACCTATGACTTTTGCAGCGGGATCAGCAACGGGATCCCAAATTTGGGGGCCACGCTCCAAAGCGAAATGAGAAATGGAACTCCGAACAGCCCCCTCTCTGGCATCCCCCCCTGTGTGATTAAGTGCTTCGTGGGTGTCTTCAATGAACTACTTACTACACTGGACCATACCTTCTCCCACATGAACCTGTCCCACCAGTTACCATGAGCTCAGAGAGGAGGCTGGGAGCTCAGGGGAAAGACAGCAAGACCCTAGCCTTGCCGAGGGTCTCCAAAACACAGGCATGGAGGAATCCAGTTCTTAGGATTGCTGGCACAGAGGGCCGAGAGCAGGCAGGGTTTAGGACCCAGCGCCAAGCAAGAGGCAGTGAGAGCTGCCAGTGGAGGGCTTGTGGCTCACCTAAGAAATGGATGAAGAATGAGCTGGAGAGGAGCATGACCATCAATGAACCACAAAGCCTTTTAGCATCCATTTACGACTGCCGCTGAACAAACAATTGCAAACACACCGGTCCCGAACTGGGGCTTGGGTCTCCTGAGACAGCCTTGAACTCCAGCCCGGAGCCCCATCCCCAAACAAAGGAGAGAGGATGTGCCCTCAGCAGCCCTGTCTTGGGTTCCAGACAGGGATCCAGACCTGGAACCCTGTAGCTAGATCCAGACCTGGAACCCTGCAGCCCTCCATCTCCCTTGCCTTCCCCATTCATGTTCCCGTCCCATTGCCAAGGAGCCCCCGACACCTTTTGCTCCATAAGCAATGCTTCGCCATGAATAGAGATGAGTTCCTGGGCTCTGCTGTCTCAGTAGCCACTGTTTAGATATCAGCTTTCAGAATCAGATCCTGTTTACCTAATCCATCCATGGCTTAGGTTTCCCTTGCTGGAGGGAGGCACAGTTTCTGTGTGCTAAGGATAAGGCAACAGGCTCCATCCCCTGAAACAAAGGCCAGGAGGTCTGGAGAGCCCTTGATTTGGATAAGCAGAAGGGGGGCTGGTCCTCCAATGTTCCCTTCCATACTCCAGTCACTCTGGAAGGTGCTGGACCCAAAGGTCTGCTCAACTAGGCTGGGTTTACAGGCCAAGAGTAGGGTGTGGAATACATAAAGCCTCAAGGAACTCCTAAAGGGGATCTGAATTCCTCAGCAGGAGCAAAAGATTAGGCTTATCCATCCCCACCCAATGCCTCCCTTTGATCCATGGACCAGACAGATCTTTCTAGCACACCTGCCAGAACCTGGGGGCTGGGATCTCTCCACTTTGCAGGTAAATAGGAAAGCTGGAGCTCTGGGAGGACCAGCCCAGCCTCCTAGCTCTGCCGGCTGACTGTGTATCAACTGGAGGGAACAGGAGGTTTTGCTGAAATGGAAAACTCCTAGTTAGAGGCCAGAACATAGTAGATGTGCAATAAAGTCTCGTTGAGTTTGTCAACTCTCCAGCACTTTCAGACCCATTGGCGAAAGAGGTCAAAAAGAATGACCATGGAAGAAGTCAGGTGCTTTGAGAAAGGGCTTAACACAAAGACAGAAATCAACTGGGCTGGGAGAGGACGCTGTCCCCGACTCGGGTTCCCAGTGCCATCAGCCAGGCAGGCAGAACTGCCAACACAGCTACAAAGCTGTCACCCTCCCCCTCCCGGCCCTGCTGTCCACCGCCCCCCTCCCAGTGGCGTCCGCCTGTTTATTTGCTGAGCCCTGGTTTAACAATGTGCTGTTTTTATGAGTTGTGCTGTAGTTCTTGGTAAAGCACTTTAATCCACTTTAATGCCCCCACTCTGCTCCTCCGCGACAGCCTGGTGGTTACTCTAATGCATCCCTCTCACCTCAGGGTTACTAATGAGGTCAGAGGGAACGCAATATCCCAACTGAATAATTCACTAATCAGATGCTACAGACTCCAGTGGTAAAATTTATTTCTGACACCTAAACAGCAAATGGGTTTGCGGACACACTCACTCCCTCTTTGCTCCAGAGCTATTTCTGCTAAATGGAGGACTACTGTGTTTGCTTAACAAAAGGGCTCTGGTCTGGCCACAAACACAGCTTATCAGTTGGGGCCTTGCAGTTTCTTCAGAGGATGGGAGGGGGTGGGGCGCTGTTCAGAGTGGGGAGGGGGGCTCTCACCACGTGGGGCTGCCTCTCGAGCCCCCATCCCTCCCCTGGCAGGCAGCAGGTGCCCTCCCACCCAGCTTGTGCTAGTGGACACCTCCAATCCCTGCTCCCTGCCCCCCGTTAGATCGGGGTCCACTGTTAGATCAGCCTGGTTGCAGGCTTCTTGCAAACGTAGAAAGCTCCCCAGAACCATTCCCCGGGGAAATGCATACGCCCATTCTAACTTTGTACTCCATGTTCAGGGGTTCCCAGGTCCCCTAAAGGCCTCGGCCTCACCATAAGGCTCTTCTCTGCACTGGGCTCTGCTAGATCATCACTAAATTCTTTACTGCATCAGGTGTCCATGTTCCCAGTTTATGAAATGGAGAGGGACAGCTAGAGGTCTCGAAGCTCCCCCCACCCCACTCTGAGATTCTCCACACCTCAAACAGAGCCTCCAGGGCTCACTTCTTTATGCCTCTGCCCAGCCTGGAGAGGCAGGACCCTCAGATGGGCTGCTGCCTCTGAGGGAGGCACCAGCCCCTCAGGCTCCCACATCCTCTCCCTCAGGGGCTGGGAGGACACAAATCCATCTTCAGACTCTGTCCACAGAGGGTGTCACCTGTCCTCCAACAGATGTGAAGTTGCAGTTTAAACTCCAGCCAAATTTCCCCAGGAACCAGAGCAACAGCTCCCCATTCTGGAACATCCCAGGCTCCCTTGGATCATGCCAGGTTTCTTTTTACTCCTTCAAGTGACCAGTCCCTGTGTCGGGTTCAGGGTATCTGATAAAAAGGAACATGGGAGACCTATCACAGCACTGGTACATCAAGCAGAGGGCTCTGTTAATAGCCTTTAAACTTGATTGCCAAAAAATAGTAATAAAGGCATATGGGCACAAAAGAGATGAATCTGAATATCCTTCAAAAATATAGACGATAAATCAAAATTGTCTTCAGTTCTGAAACAGATCCTACCAATCAGACGTCTTTTGTTGTGGAATTAGAATCAGAACCTCCAGCGCTCCCTTTCCTTTTTCAAACTCTAGCCCTACTCCCCAGGGTCCCAAGCCTGCCCAGGTGCCTCAGGCTCTGGCCAAAGGGCTGGAGAAGGGAACCGACTTGGGCAGGGGTCTGGTTTCCAGCCACAGTCTGTTCCCTGCCCTGGGTGGGCACGGCGCTGGAGGAACCTTGGGTGTCTGGAGTCATCCGCTGCGCGGCATCCATGTGTTTTTTTTTGGTTGTTTGTTTGTTTTAACATCTTTATTGGAGTATAATTGCTTTACAATGGTGTGTTAGTTTCTGCTTTATAACAAACTGTATCAGCTATACATATACATATGTTCCCATATCTCTTCCCTCTTGCGTCTCCCTCCCACCCTCCCTACCCCACCCCTCTAGGTGGTCATGAAGCACTGAGCTGATCTCCCTGTGCCATGCGGCTACTTCCCGCTAGCTATCTATTTTACGTTTGGTAGTGTATATATGTCCATGCCACTCTCTCACTTTGTCACAGCTTACCCTTCCCCCTCCCCGTATCCTCAAGTCCATGCTCTAGTAGGTCGGTGTCTTTATTCCCGCCTTACCCCTAGGTACTTCATGACCCCTTTTATTATCTTTTTTCATGTGTTTTTACTCATCAGCAACCATGCCACCTGAGGCTGCTCTTCCATCCCCACTTCCCGAGGCCGCGCAAAGGTGCTGGAGACCGGCAACAGCTCGGCAGCTAATGAAGGGCCCTCTCTGCCTGGAGGGGAGGATGTGCATCCCAGCTGCTGGCAGCTCAGGCAGCCTAATTGCCTGTCCCCCCAGCTCAGCCCCTCCCTGGCTCTCTCCTTCACCCGCTCTTCTCTGGCTCTACAAGAAGCTAAATGGGCTGGGCTCCACGCCCCAGGGGCCTGCGGGGGGCGGCGGGGGTGGGGGGGCAGGTGTGGGTGAGGTCCCTAGGCTGAGTGACGTGTGGCCTCCGGGTCACAGGTCTCCAGCCTGCTTTCTGTATACAGAGGCAAAAGTGGCTGCTCCCCAGCAGCCTGTCTGAGCCACCAGCCTGCAGACTGAAGCAGCTCTCCCGCTTGACCTTTGCTCTGAGGTGTGACCCCAGCTTTGCACTCTGATTCTAATTTAGGAAGCCTCCTCCTCAACTGGTTCCTGGGAGCCTTGAGCCTGGCAAATGGATCTGAGTCCTGCATGGCTGATTCTGGCAGATTAACACCTTCACTCCCGGACTGGAGCCTGGCTGGGCGGGCAGACCATCATCAGAGGGTCCAGCACGAGGTTCTGGCTCTGGCTCCCCGGTGCTGGGCAGTCTTCTTTGCCATTGACTTTTCCAGAATCTGTCTCTTCACTTCTCCACCTCTTGGTGCTCAGCCTTGAGTCCTGAAGCTTTCCTCCCGTTTGAATCCAGAATGAGGTGGTTGGCTGGACATCTCATGGCTCCCAGGCCCCAGCCTCTCAGAAAAGCAAAGGGAACTAACATTGGCTGAGCGGCTTCCATGTGCCAGGCGCTGTGCTAGGGTCTCTATCCTCGAGGCAACCCTGGGAAATATCCTTGTGACCATTTCAAAGATGAGGAAATTGAAACTCTGGTGGGTTCAGTAGGTCACCTGTGCCCCTATTCATTTGCTAGACCTCATTTAGCTCAGGAAAAAGGAGCAACTGAGTCCTGAATGACTCAGGAGACCAAAGGGGCGTTCTGGAGGTGAGCAGGATAAGACCTCAGCCTGCAGCTCCATGGAAACCCCACGGGAAGGAAGGAAGAACTGTGGTTCAGGACTCTTAACTCCTGGGGAAGCACTCACCCTAACAGAAGTAACTACTCCTCCCCAGGATAGCACAGCTTGGGCTCTCAGGGGAGGCAGTAGTGGGGTGGGGGGCAGTGGAAAGAGATTGCAGAGTCTTAAGCACCCCAGCTCTGACACTCATCAGCTGCATGGGTCTACATGGGTCATTTCACCTCTAAGCCTTGGGGTCTGCATTATGGGGAAGGCTGGACCAGATGACCTCTCATATCCGCATTCAGTTCCATCATTCAACACTGGGACATGGATCCTTTATACAAGGAGGTGATAATGAACATGATCATGACCAAGATGCTAATGATATTAATAAAAATATGTCAAAAAAGAAGGCTAACATTTATTGAGAGTGTGTTACATGCCAGGCATTGTGCTGTGTTTCACATGGATTATATTATTTCACCCTTACATCAATGAGAACTAATACTGTTCCTGTTTTACAGATGAGGAAACTGGGGTTCATAGATGCTCTGCATCTTATGCAGGATCACACAGCAAGATATTACTGGAGCCAGGAATCAAACCCAGGCTCTCTGATTTCAGAAACTGTACTCTTGGCCACTATTCCAGGCCCTTCTTTATTATACATAGAAGACTTTGCCAGTCCCTGGCCAGGCTGTCTTGAGCCCCAAAGGCAGAGGGCAGGGCATTCTTTTCCAGGGAGTAGCAACCTGGGAGTTAGGAATCTGGAATCCATACCCAATGGCTTCGGCCTGCTCTATGGCTCAATTTCCATCTCTAAAATGGGACAAAAGAAACCGTCTTAAAAGAGCCTGTCCTAACCCAATGCACAAGGGATTATAAAGAGAGGAAACTCAAAAGGAGATTCTATATGGAAAAATTGCCTATATATGTAACATTGGAATTTTGGGTTCCCTCATGATTCCAGATCCTCAGGATGCCCTCCCCACCCCATCCCACTGATTCAGTTTCTCCCTCCAGTCTGTCTGAATGAGGAGACAATACAGGAGGATGTGCTCTCTTCTTCACATTGATTCATTCACATATTCTCCCATTCTATTCATTCCACCCGTTCATCCTCCCATTTATACACTACTTTTATCCTTTAACTAGGTTAATTCATTCAAACATTTACCTAACCACCCACCTATACATCCATTCACCCACACACCCATCCATCTACTCACTAACTTATTTACTCCCCCATCTATCTATTCACTCATCCATCTATCTATCCTCCCATCCATTCATCAAACCACGCATTCCATTTATCCATTCATTGACTCAGTCATAAATTTTATCCATCCTTCCATCCATCCACCCACATGGACATCCATTCACCCATATACCCATCAACCCAACCTCCACCTATTCATTCATCCATCTATTCATCCACTTACCCATCTATCTAATCACCCATCCATTTATCCACCTGGTTATCTCTCTGTGCACCGATTCATCTAGCTATCCTCCTATCCATTCATCAAATCACACACCTATTCGGTCATCTATTTATTAATTTATTCATAAATCCTATCCATTCTTCTATCTACCAATTCACTTTTCCATGCAACTACTCTCGCACCTACCTACCTACAAGTTTACCTATCAACTCACCCATCCATCCATCCATCAACTCACCCACTCATTCATCAATTCTTCCATTCATTCACTCAACACATTTTGACCACCAGACCCTATATTATGTGCTGAAGATAACAAGGTGGAAAAAAATCACAGACTCTGCTTTGAAGAGGTCAAATTACAATGGATAAGAGAGTGATGCAAAAATAGGCAACTGCAATAGGGAATAATGAGGGATGGCATAGTGGGAGAGATGTGGGATTTAGGAGGACAGAAGGGCCTCTGTAGGGATCAGAGTGAGGATCACAGATCTTCTCCTAGGAACTCACATCTGGCCTGGGTTTCAAAAGGTGATTAGGAGTTTGGTAGATGAACAAGGGAAATCAGTGCCAAGCAGAGGCAAATGCATGTGTTGCATAAAAACATGAGAGAATACAAAGCTCTAGAGCAATTATTCTCAACTAGGGTGATTTTGCCCTTGCGGGGACACCTGGAAATGTCTGGAGACATTTTTGATTGTCATAACTTTGAGATGTCACTGTCATCCAGTGGACAGAGGTCAGGGATGCTGCTAAACATCTTTCAATGCACAGGGCAGCCCCCATCCCCAAAAGAAGAATTATCCAGCCCAAGTGTCAATACTGTCAAGGTTGAGAAACTGAGAAATCTGGTCTAGAAGGACAGTAGATAGTTCAGGATGGCTGGTGTGAAGAGAAGAGGAACCAGTGAGAGACAATCCCAGAAAGGTAGGCAGGAGCTAGATCAAAGACTGCAAATCACATTTATTGAACACTTACCATCTTAGTTCAGGCTGCTATAACAAATTGCCATAGACTGGGTGGCTTAGACAACAAACATTTATTTCTCATCATTCTGGAGACTGGGAACTCCAAAATCCATTTGGCTGGTGAGGACTCACTTCCTGGTTCACAGATGGCTATTTCCTCACTGTGTCCTCACAGGGCAGAAGGGGCAAGGGAGTTCCCTGGGGTCTCTTTTAAAAGGGCACTAATCCCATTCATGTGGGCTCCATCCTCATAACCTAATCTCCTCCAAAGGCCTCACCTCCTAATTCCGTCATGTTGGGGATTTCAACATACAATTTGGGGTGGACACAAACATTCAGTCCATAGCACTTACTCTGTAGTAAGTTTTGTGCTAGGCACTGGGAACCCGAAGATAAAATAGGATCCAGTGGCTTCTCTCTAGAACTTTACAATCTCATTGGAGAAATGATATATATCCATGAGGGGAAAGGAACCTCTAGTAACTGAGCCCCTACTATGTGCCAGTCTCTGTTCTAGGATCATCATGTATATTATTTCATGGATTTCCTACAATAATTCTATGAGGTAAGTACTTTTATTTCCCTTTTCCAAATGAGAAAGCTGAGGCTCAGACAACTTAACAAAAAACAAAACTGGCTCTACATCACGTGGTAAGTAAGTGGTAATGCACTAAAGTCCATGCCGTCCCCTCTGACAACTCAAGGTTGCAGACTTAAGGCAAATTACGAGTAGAGACCTTGATGGAGATGGTGGTCCACAGAGACTTCATGGAAAGGGCACAACTTTACCAGCATCTTGAATGAGGAGAGGACTCAGATATGCAGGAAGGACAGGGGAGGCGGGAGGGTAGAGTGAGTAAAGGCACAGGTGAGCAAGAAGGTGGCAGGTTCTGGAAATCCTGGGTGGTTGGAGGATTGGAAGATGAAAGAGAAGAGGAGAAGGGTCCTACTGGGAGCCTAATGCAACAAACTGCATGTGGGGTCCTGCAGGTAAGATGCTCATGGCCATGGGACCCAAAAAGACACCAGTGGCACAGACTTTAGAAATACCCCAGTCAACAACCTCTGAGGGATAAAGAGAGAGAAGGAGAGAAGTGGAGAGGGATTTTACATTTCAAGCCTGAGTTTTGCCTAGAAATATCTGTTTCTGGTCTTCCGAGGATGGAAACTTCCTCTGCCTGCCTCCATCAATCTCTGGGGGAAAGGGCAGACCACGCAGATGACCACAGCAGAGGTTACTGCTCTATCCTGCCCTGGCCAGTCCTGGAGGGGAAGCAGCTGTCTTTGGGGGCATCACATTCACCTCTGTTAAGAGAGCTGTGCTCCTTCCTTCAATTCATTCCTACCCTTCATATACATCATCACACAGGCGCACACGGGCACACCCACACATACACCAGATCTGAGGGTTTAACAGACACTGCTCATCAGATGAGGAAGGCAGTTTACTGAAGAAAATGCTCACTGGCCCCACTGCTCTGAGCTGCATTGGGGTGAGAAGCTTAAAGAGAATCAATTTCATCCAAGAAATCTGAAAGGAGACAGGGAAGGGAGGGGCCGGTTTCAGCAGTAGCCAGAGAGACAAGGCAAAGGAGTCATAGCCCAGACCAGAGAAAATCTTTGCAAATTGAATTTCTGACCACGGCAGGGAAACAAGCCAGGGCAGGGGAGAGGCCTTATCTCTGTGGGAGGAGCTCAGTGCTCCTGGGTCAGAGGGCTGCCCCTTGCCTCCTAGGGAGGCATGTAAAAAGAACAGGAAAATCCCGTCCCAGGGGGGCAGTGCCCTCCCTGCAAAGCTGCCCCACTGGCAACACACATCCTCCATTTCTCCTTCACCCCTTAGCACCTCTGCTCCCTTCCTGGTGGGAAGCTGGGGGAGGGTAGATCCTGAAACTGCCTCTAAAGTAAGGCCTTAGAGGTGGGGACGATCTGGGCAAGGAGTAGGTGTAAGCCTGCCGCCTGTAGGAGCCCCAAGGTGGAGGCAGCCCCCCAGGCCCTGCTCCATTGTTTTGAACCCAAAAGGAATCTTCAATCGCTAGTCAACTGGTTCTCCTTCTCTCTGAATTTGGAGGCCCCTCCCATCCACTTCCCTCTCCGCGCACCCCGCCCCCCCGCCTCCCGGCTTCCCCCAAGGAGTACCTGAGCTGGCCATCCTTGGCTGAGCTGTGTGGTCATGTTCAGGGCTACATCCATATTACAGAAGCGTAGGCCTGAGTGTGGGAAATAGGGTGTGTGTGTGTGTGCTGCACCAAAGCGTTAAGCTGCAAGAGTCAACTGTAGCCCGTTCCTTGGGAGAGAAGCAGGCTGCCCAGCCATGAGCTGATGGATTACACACTGTCATCTTCATCTGGCTTTGGTTTGAAGAACAAGACCCCAAAGGCTTGTGGGACATGGGCTCAGGGAGTCCTGGGGAACCAGGGCTGTCTGCACACTGGAGTGGGAGGGCTGCAGACTCTGTCCCACGCCTAGTGGCAAGCCTGTCCCATTAAGCCTCTGGGCGGGAATGCATCAGGGTCTCCAACAGCTTTCACAACAATGGAAACCCTTCCGAAAGCAATGGCCTGCTGTGTGGTGGGATCATGGTGCCCCTCTTTCTTTCATCAAGGATCTGCTGGTCTGCAAGTTTGTTCGTGTCCATTACATGCATTACAGCCACTAGAACTGTTATTTTTTCAGTGTCTCAAAGAGCTAAAACAGTGTCTGACATGTACTAGGCACTCAGTAAATACTTATTGAGGGAATAAATGTTTGCTTTATTTAATCCTCCCAACAGCCCTCAAAGGAAGACAGTTCTGTCATCACAATGTGCTGATGAAGAAACTAAGGCTTGCAGAAGCTGAATAACTTAGACCAGGCCACTCAACTTGGAGTGGAGCCAGGACTTGCATCCATGTCCATCTCACTCCAGAGCTCACGTCCATCCTCATCCTGACACTCTACTCTCTTTCTTCATAATCCAAGAAGCCTCATCTTAAACTTGGGATTTGTAGCATGTTAAACAAGATACCACTGAGTTATAAATGGAGTGAATTGCCATGGCCAGAACCAGCCAGGGGAGGGAGGCCCTGTGGGGAGCTGGCAGGAGGGAGGAAGAATGGGGGGTGTCTTTAAAGAGCCCCAGGGCCTCCTCTGTCCAGAATGGCATGCACATGGCCCAGAATGGAGAAAGGCCCTTCGCCGGTAGCCGTGGAAATGCCTGAGGTAAGGACACGGGACCCCTTGGGGTCAGGAAGCTGCTTGCAACAAGAACCGGATCAGGGAGAGCAGATGCCACCAGCACAGACATTGGGCCACCTTTGAATCATAGAATGATCCCCTGAACCCTGAGACTGGAAAGACGGGGGCTCACCTGTGAGCATTCATGACCTGGGACTCCAGCTCCTGGCCCCCGACCCCATTCTCCCCACCCAGACCCTCCATGGTCAATCAGCCTTGCTATTCGGGACCAGCTGGTGAGCTGAGACATCAGGTTTCCTCAGGACCTGGTACCCTCGATGACCTTGAGCTCACCTGAGGGGGACCGGGTACTGTACCCACAGACCAGCATCCCTAAGACCCAGCACCGAGACCTGTTGCACTCCTTTCCCCCTCCCCTCCACCTTCCAGCCCAGGCTCTCTGCACCCACACTGAACATGCTCTTCTATCCCAGCCCCTCCCATATTGGGGCCCAAGTGAAACCCCTGGCCCATCCCCCAGATCAGAGCTGCTACAACCCCTGCAGAGGGGTCAGGCTCTCCTGACCACGGAGACATCATTATTTTAGAATGTGCCCACACCTCTGGGAAGTGTCAGTGCACAGAGCAGAGTGAAAATAACAAACCAACACCCCCGGACAACAAACACCATACGTCACAACGGGGACCTGACAAATGAAGACAATAACTTGGAAGGGGGAAAGAAAGTTTAAGGCTCTGAGTCTTGGCAGGGCAAGGGAGGTGAGCCTGAAGTCTCCAAAGGGTGAACTCTCCCAAACTAGGGCGCCATCCCTGTGGCCCTGTGCTGGACCGTCCTCCTGGGTCAGGTGGCCTGGGCTGGGGCACAGCACTGGATGCAGAGGGCAGGCACTGGGGGCCTGTCTGGAGGGAGGTTGGCTATGGACCAGACCAGAAACGGGGTCACCAACCCCAGGGCTAGAGAGAGAGCAGGAGTCGAGGAGAAAAGCTAAAATGAGACACAGAACCCAGGAGAGACACTGCCTGTGGTAGGGCCATGCGGGAGAAATCCTGCGCCTAGGGTAGCTCTCTTGCCCACCTCACACACATCATGAATGGGCTTTGAAAGGTGCATCTGTTGTCACTGCCTGGTCCGATTCCACCCCCTGCTCTGGTAATGGCGCTCCCTTCTCCTTCGGGGACAAGTCCTCCCCTACACTCAGCCCATGATTGGGGTGGGGCGTGGGAGGGGGGTAGATGCCGGCCCCAAGCTCTAGCTTCAGAGGTGAGCAAGTGGCCCAGGCCTGGCCAATCAGAGTATTCCATCCCCCTGCCCATGCCAATAGCTCCATGGATAGGCCCGAGAGTAAATCCTGTTGAGAAAAACAAACTTGCCAAAAGCATGACATAAGCCTATTGCTACCAAAGGTCCACCATGTGAAGAGGGCCTGAACGAGAGATAAGTAGACAAATGGAAAAGAAATCATAGAGTGAGAGAGAAAAAGAGAGAGAGAGAGAGAGTGAGTTCATGGCATTATTTGAACCCCTGGAGCCAGCTGTACCTGACATTTCAGTTATGCAAGCCGATACATCTTTTTTGGGTTTAAGCCACTTTGGGTTTAGTTTCTGTCACTTGCAACCCAAAGGGTCTTGATTCACCCAGATACCCCAATAAAGAGGACCAAACAGGGTGTCATCTCTAGCTGACGCCAACCAGGTACCTTACACTAGGGAAGCAGAAAGGCCACTAGCCAGATGAAACGTTTCCCAGAGTATTTCTGGAGCTGATTCCACAGGGCATCCTATGGGAGGCCAAAAGGGCCAGCAGACTGGGCCATGAGGGGGGTTTCACTGCATCTTTGTCGCCTGGTCTTGCCTCCTTGTCACCGGAGAGATGCACTTGATGGAAGCCCAGGCTGCATGCCAAGGGTTACAGACGCAAGCCTCTTGTATGTCCCCTTCCAACATGGGACTCTCTGAGTGTTTGGGGTCCAGCCTCACATGGCAGCGGTGGCCTCTCCCCTTTGGTACACCCCCCTAGAGCACAAAATGCTGGTCCCATCCTGCTCTGTGCAACTGTGACTTTTGTGCATGGCTCCTCACCCTACTAAGTTGTGACCACTCTGTTCCTTGTTTAATGTAATGGGACTATAAGAAAGTTTTGGATTTTTAGAGAAAAAGATTTCACCACTATTTTTCAAATTTAAGTGACTTTTAGGCCATGATTAGCCTTGTCTAGGACAGGGGTTGACCTATGCATCTAATCACAGACATGTCTCAGTTCTGCAAATTGGGTCTCTTGACCTTGTGGCCCCACTGTAGGCAGCTCATCTTTTTTTGTGTGTGGTAAAACGTATACAACATAAAATTTACCGTTTTATCCAATTTTAAGTTTACAGTTCGGTGGCATGAAGTACATTCACACTGCTGTGCAACAATCACCACCATTCATCTCTGGAACTTTCTTCACCTTCCCAAACTGAACATCTTTGCCCATTAAACAATTACTCCCCAGTCCCTGGCAACCACCATTCTACTTTCTGTCTCTATGAATTTGACTATTTTAGGTACCTCATATGAGTGGAATCATGGGATATCGTCCTTTTGTGACTGGTTTATTTCACTGAGCATGTTTTGAAGGTTCAACCATGCAACACAGCTTTTGAGATCTTCTGTGGACATACCTGCTAACTGCAGAGCTTCAGTTCTTACTAGGATGGCCAACTCACCTGCTTTATTTCACACCTGGGGAAGGTGAACTTCAGACAAGAGAATGTCTATTTCTAAATATAGGTCCAGCACCCTAAAATTCCAGCAGACCTGAATTAATACTCCTGGAACTGACTTGCTGTTTCCTCATACAGCTGGTAAGCCTCCCTCTTAAAATCCTTTTCTGATAAACAACAAGGAATCAGATGCTGACTCCATCCAGAAAACCACCCTCCCTCCCCAAATAGAGGAAGGTAGTCCCCGGACCCAAAGAACAATTTAGCTACCTATTGATTTGCTTCTCTCTCCTCTCATTTCCAACCAACCTCATAAGTTTGGAGGATGCTGATTTAAAGAAGGTATCATCAGGGTGACTGTGATGCCTTGCCCCAGTCTCAGAAAATAAACTTTATCTGAGTGAATTCATGTGGCCTTAAAAAGAACTGAGCTTTTGTTCCTAAGACTCCCACAAAAAAAAGCAAACCAGGTGTACCCACGGACACACTCATACAGAAACTCCATCAGGGGATGCTGGATCTCAGTTTTCCAGATCATCCATTCTGAGTCACTGCTTCTTGCTCCAGTTGTTCTGGATTCTATGTGAGTTATTACTGCAGCTTGGAACCACTCCTTGTCTCAGGCCCCCAGTAGATGCTTCACCAGCCCTAACACAGCATCCCCTTGGACAGTTTTCTGAGACTCCTGCTCTGGCCCTATGCACTGCCTGCATTCACCCTTGAAGCCCAGCTGCTTCCAGTACTAGTTCTCAAAATAAAAGGTCAGCAAAGGGGGATGGACACTATGCCAGAGAGTCAGTTCTCCCACCTGCCCGATCCTGGCCCACAGGGGAACAACAGGAAACCCTGGCACAAACATTCTACGGAATGTTCCCATTCCATTCCATTCTACCAAAGTCTCTCTCCACTATGCAAGGCTAGCGAAATCCCCATGCCCTATCTCCTGTCCCTACAGGACACCCCTTGGCTTAGGAAGTTAAAGGCCACATTGACCGAGTATGTCCATACTTGTCTATTAGAAATCAGTGCAATACCTGACATTCCCTTTTAACTTAGGTGAAATCGCCTGGTCATCCAAGAGCCAGGTGTGATATAACCAGAAATTCCGTGAGACCTTGACACTCCCCAGATTGAATTAATGGGTAAGTTTTGCCCCACTGATGTGAAAAATGAGAGTCTGGATTAGAAGTGTACTGAGAACCTTGCGGTTTTATTATCCAATATGATCATAAAATGGACATGTCCTACCTAAGTGGACACGTGAAAAATGAGAAGTAGAAAGAGGTCTGAATGAACCCAGGTCCAAAGGTTGATTTTTCTTTTTTAAGATTCTTCTATCTTAATTCCACTTCCATAAAATGTAGGCAGTATTGTAGTTCTACTCAAAGGGTTGAGGAAGTAAGTGACATAGTGAATGTAGAAGTGTTTGACAAATTGCCTGACATGCTGTAGATTCTGAATATTGCTTTCTTCTTTCGTTCCTCTCTCTCTCTCCCTCCCCTCTCCTTCCTTCTTTCCTTCCTTCCTTCATTCCCTTTTCTCTTCAAATGAGCCATAATTTATGGAGGGATGAGACTCCCATGGCATTTGCCTTCCTGCTTTCCTCTCAACCACCCCACGCCCAGAAAGAGATCTGTATCTGCTTGGTCCAGGCATAGAGCATCCACTGGGCCACATGCATTGGGGCACTGTTTTGAGAGGTTGTGAGTCCACACCCAGGTCTCTCTTCCCTCCGGTCTATGCAGGGGCTCCTCTTGGGCCCTGGCTGTCCCTCTCTCCACTGCCTGTCTCTGTTCAGCTGGCCACAAGTAGTAAACACCTAAGATGCGCATTTGGGCTTTAAGGCGTTCTTTACCATAGAGCCTGGCATTAGCCCAGCATCAGTAAAGTGGTTCTTCTCTCCCTTTAGTTCTTCACTCCCATCCATTACCTTGAAATCCTGTAAAAGGATAGTTGTCAAGTCATGACATGAGCATTCCGGGGTCTCTGGCAGATATACCATCAAACTCTAATCTCATATGTGCCACCAATGGGACACTTCTGCCTGGCCTGCCGTGTTCCTTGGATGCTTGGAGGAATTCCTTCAGGCTTGGCCTTTGGTCAAGCCCCGGCTGACCTGTCCACATTCCTCCAACAAACTCCCCTGGCCAGGATGCCTCCATTCATTCCCTGCAGTAGAAAATGAGGGAGGCGTGGAAGAGGCTGACACCCACCCACAAGGAGACAGCCAGCTCACAACAGGCTATGAACAAGACAACCCTTCACCCAGGAATACTTGTTAGGAGGAAAAGGAACCTAACAGGCTGAAAGGTTAAAAAAAAGAAGGACTCTGGCTAACGAGATGAGGGGCCTCAGCCTCCAGCCTCAGACCTGCAGTCCAGTCCTCTTGCCAACTGTTTTAGGTAGGTCAGATTTTGTGGGTAGAAAAATGGATGCCATCTGCATGAATATAGTTCATATTGCATTGCACATATTTATAAATATAAGTGCTGTAGCACCACCACGTTGCCTGCGAAGAATGCAAGCAGGTTGTGATTAGAGGTGAGCCAGTTGCTGATTGTGGGTTAATTAGCTCTGCTAATAAACTGCCTGTAGCTTTAGTTAAGAAAAATAACATATTTCATCCTAGGTAGAACAATTACAGTGTATGTAAAATAGATGTTTTTGTCTAATGAGCATCTGAAATGCTTTCTCTGGAAAAAAAAACACACACACATATACACACATCACTCTTTCCTTTAAAAAAAGAGAAAAAAATCCAACCCCTGCAATCCCCGACTGGATTTGTGGTGAAGATAAACTTCAAAGGGGTTCTGCAGTGTTCCAGCCCAAACGCTGATCTTCAGCTGATGGTCATCAGCAACAGGGCAAATCTTAATGAAATCAGAGTTGGATTCCAGTGGGAACCTGGGATGGTGGGATGAAGAGCAATGTGAGTTGCTAAACAATAGGGCTCAGTAGAAATTCCTTAATTAGCAGGGAGAAGGACATTTGCAGTGAGCATCCCTGGGACCTGGTGAAGTGACCAGTAGGGAAAGAGAGCCAGTGAAAGAGCAACAGCGGCAGCAGTGTAAGGGCCTGGGTGGTCCAAGGCAGCAGGATGGGGACATGACTGCACAATATCAGGGAACACTTGTATCCTAGGTCTGCATGAACCTCTGATTAACAAGGGTCTTAGAAACTTGGGGCTAGAGGAGACCTTAAAACTCATCTGATTCTGGGATGGCAGCCCTGACATACAGACTACCTTTCTCTCCTCCAGCACCCCTTGGCAGACAAGGCTAATTGGTTATAGGATTCTTTCCTACTAGTCCCACACAATCACTCAGCATTGATTAGAACTGGTCATCCCTGATCTAATCTTGCCTCTGCTTCAAGGTAAGAAAAGTGAGATCCAAAGTAAATTTGTGTCATAAGTGTTTTAAGTGACCTTTACTATGGTCTCTTGACTCTTCCCACTATAAACCATGTCCAGGATACTCCCAGATATGTGTAGTTCTTGATTTCACCAAGGCTAGCCTCAAACGGGTCACAATAACCCTTCCAGAATCCAGAAAAGTAACCCACAGGAATGCAGGCAGAGAAAGTGATGTTTGTTCCAAAGAATCACCTTTGGATGAAGGAAGCTGCAAGAACACAGACTGAAGGGAGGGGGCAGGTCAGTGGAGCCATTGGGTTGCACGCCAGTGAGAAACCTTTTCCTCGGGCACTGAGACAGGCGAGATGGCAATATCGACTAAGACGAACATTGTTCCAGTCAGGTGTCTTGGATGCTAGGGCTACCATAACAAAGTACCACAGACTGGGTGGCTGCAGTAACAGAAATGTATTTCTCACAGTTCTTGAGGCTGGAAGTCCGAGATTGAGGTGTCAGCAGGTTTGGTTTCTCCTGAGCCCTCTCTCCTTGGCTTGCAGATGGTCACCTTCTTGCTGTGTCCTCACATAACCTTTCTTTCAGTGCATGAACATCCCTGGGGTCTCTTCCTCTTCTTATGAGAACACCAGTCCTATTGGATTAGGGCCCCACCCTTATGACTTCATTTAGCCTTAACTATCTCCTGAAAGGCCCCATCTCCAAATACCATCACACTGAGAGTTAGGGCTTCAACACAGGAATCTGGAGGGAGACACAATTCAGTCCATAGCAAAGTGTCATCAAATCATAGCCTTTAGAGCTGGAGGGGTCTCAGAGGGCACCAGCTCTCAACCCTGCCCAGTGCAGGACTCCCTCTCCAGGTCATGACTGTGCTCTTCCAGCCTCTGCCCTAATGGTGCCAGAACCTCTGCATCCACACACACACGTGCACGGAGGAGGGGCTAGCAGTGCTGGCAAATGATGGTTATCGATGCACCACTGTAATAGGCGAATAACGGCCTCCCAAAGATAGCCACGCCCTAAACCCAGAACCTGTGAGTATACTAAGTTACATGGCAATGGGAATTAAGATTGCAAATAGAATTAAGGTTGCTAATCAGCTAACCCTAAAATAGGGAGACAATGCTGGATTATCTGGGTGGGCCCGTTATAAACACACAGGTCCTTAAATGGGGAGGAGGGAGGCAGGAGAGTAGAGTCAGAGGGAGCTGTGACTATGGAAGAAAGGCACAGAGAGACAGTGTTGCTGGCTCTGGAGATGCAGGAAGGAGCCACAAGCCAAGGAAAGCAGCAGTCTTTAGGAACTGGAGAAGGTAAGGAAACAGACTCACACTTAGGGCTTCCAGAAAGGAATGCAGCCCTGCTGGTACCTGGATTTCAGCCCAGTGAGATCTGAGTTGGACTTCTAGCCCACAGAGCTGTAGGATAATACTTGTGGTGATGTGTTACAGCAGCCATAGGAAACTAATACAAGAAACTGATGAAGTTCTCCCAAACGCTGACAAAGGGGAAAGGGCAGCAGCGCTGGAAGGAAAGCTGGCAGAAGGATTGAAAGGGGAGAGATGGCAGGTCCCCTATCACTTGGAAGAGTAGCCCCCACTGCTCTCTGCTGATGGAACATTTCACATCTCACTTTGCTGAGAGTGACTATCTCTCGGGCCCAGCTCAGCGCTGGCACAGAGTAAAGGCTCAACACTGCTTCTCACAGCTTCCTGGACCCCACGGTGACCCCCTATGGGGCCTCTAGCCCCGCAGGACAGTGTGGGTTCACAGAGTGTCTCTGCAATGACACCACCAGCTCCTTGCACTAGAACTATCTGCTTTTCATAAGGGCTACCAGATCAGATTTGGAGCCAAACATGGATTCTCAACAACTATTTGCAAGGAAAGGCAATGTAGAGTTCCATTTGCCCATAGAGACATTAGCATCTCTAGAAGTCTTGCTGTACAGCATTTTCTTTCTGAAACAATGCATTTCTTGGTGGCAGTTTAACCTTTTGAATGCTGTTCCCTGTGAGGTCATTCATCTTCTCTCTGAACGGCTCCCTCCTCCTCCCTAAGGTCTTGGCACACAAGTCCATGAGCTCTGGAGATCTAGGTCCTCTTTAGCAGGAAGTCTCTCTGGGGAGGGGAGACAGCCAAGGAGGGAAGGAAGGCAGGGGACCCTAGGAAGCCATGGTTTCTTCCAGACCAGGGAGTCAAGCTGAAAGCAGGCTGTCCAATCCCGGAGAGCCTAGCAGATGATAAGTACAACCAGTTTTCCCTTCTCTCCCAGAGCCCGGAACCCAGGGACATGTGCAAGGCACGTCTGGGCTTAGGTGTAAAAATAAACCTGGGGCTGTCAAGCCCCAGCATATTAATGGCAATTAATGATTCGCTCTAATCCTCCCCAGCTCTCCGTGGGCATCTGCGACATGCTTGGGGCTGGACACCCCTCCCCACTCCCTCCACTCCTGCGGATTCTGTCCATATGCTGAGCTACTCAGGAATGCAGGTCTGGGAGGGAAAACTTAATGGGAAGAGATGTCCGCTACAAAACGCCTGTCCAAGGCTAACAGGAGAGATGCAGCCCACCAGCCATGGGGGTTGGGGGGTGCTCTTGTACCCACTCTTCCCTGGGACCGGCAAGGTTTGGGCAACTAGCAGCTCCTTACAAGACCCCCTGAGCCAAGAAAACTGAGGCCTCCAAGATGCACTCCTGGAGTCAGATTCTGGCATTTCAGGTGCTCCTGTCTCTCAGTTCAGATCGCACTCAAAAGGCAGCCCCATTTCACCCACGCTGGTCAGCTCCCCTTGCGCAGGACCCCAGACCCTATAGGCAGATGGCAGCTGCTCCCAGAAAGAGTCCATCCTTCTAACCTCTCTTCTGGGCTGAGTGTGTCTCGGATACAGTGAGTCCCCTTTCTGCATCCTTGCAGCGCCCATGCTCCCCCACTACAGCACTCCTCATGGATGCGTCCCATCACCCTGTGTCCCCGCCTGGACTGTAACATGGGAGGGCAGAGACCACACCACCACGTTCCCAGTCGGTCCCAATTGCCTGGCATGGCACCAGGTGTGCCACAGGTGCATAATACAGGTTGGACGTCTGCCTGGTCAACTGGCCACGTGTGGGAAGTGATGGAAATGCACCTCGCACGTGCTAAGCTCCCTGTGTTCGCTCCTCTCGCTCTCGCTCATTGACTGCTTCATTCAATCTTCCCACCTCCCTATGCCTTAGGTACTATTATTACTCCCCTTATTTAGAGGAAGAAAATTAAGTTCCTGCAGCTGAGATCACTTGTCCTAAGTCCCACAGCTCATAGGCACTACAGACAAGAGCCATCCCAGGCTGTGTCTGCCCCGTTCCATCAAGGTCACTCTGCAGGAGGTTCCAGCCTCGCCAAAGCCCAACTTTCAAGGTCATTGCCCGCCCCCCACCCCACCCCAGGACCAATTTGGTTTTCAAAGCAGCCCCAGGAACTGGATTTTTGTTAAAGACCCCCATTTTACAGGTGAGGAACCTGAAGTTTAGAAGCAAATTTCTCAAAGTCACAGAGCAGAGCTCGGGTTCCAAGGACCCGTCTGTGGATGACGTTGAGTCACAGATTTCTGACTGGTCCATCCTTGAGAGATGGGAGCAGAAGGCTGAAGAAGGCCTAGCAAGAGGCACTGGGATGTTTATGGGAACTTGCCCTGAGGTCTGGGCTCATCACTGTGGGTCCAGAGGCGGGGAGAGTGATGCAGAAGCTGGAGGTAAAATTATTTGCATTGCTGATCACTGGTCCAGGATTTCTCTGCAAATCTGGGAGTAGGTGCTTGGGCAGCTCCAGCCCAACCCGTGCATTTATAACCCACTCACACTGGAGAAGGAGAGGAACTGCTTCTCCCTGTGCTGTAATGAGCCGGAGATAAACTTTGCCTAGATAACACACTGCCTCTTCGTGCCAGTTCCATTTGGGATTAAAACCACAGTGAAAAAAGAAGAGAAAAATGGAATCAAAAAGGCCCCCAAAACCAAACACCTTGAAGACTTTCCCCTCTTTGAAATCTCTCTAATTGGGCAATTATCTAAGGCAGGAATGTGGGCTTCTCCCAGCCATTACAGAAACACACACAATGAGGAAATTATTGCCTTCTTGATCCTATACGGAACGGCTGTTATTCCTGCTGGAGTGAAATTGGGTTTCCACACTGAAAGTCTTTGGTGGCAAAGAAAGTCACTCTCCCCGAGTCCCCAGCTGGCCTTGGTAAAAAGAATCAGGTTGCTGTCATAGATTCAAATTTAACCACCAAATTTCTCCTTTCAAAAGGACAGCTTCCTGCACAGGCAGTCCAGTAATGTGATGCAAAACACCCAATTCTACCATGTTTCTGCTGCCATTTCAGGCATCAAGGCAGCCAGGAGGATTTCACCTGCCCACCACTGTGCTTTCACCTGGCTCAGTGCTGCTGCTCCATTTCCCTCCCAGCCTCTCCATCCAACTGCTTCTCATCTCCATGGGGACCCACGCTGAGAAATACTTTCCATCCTTGCCCTTTCTTTTTTTTTTTTTTTTTGTAGTACGCGGGCCTCTCACTGTTGTGGCCTCTCCCGTTGTGGAGCACAGACTCCGGACATGCAGGCTCAGCAGCCATGGCTCACGGGCCCAGCCGCTCCACGGTATGTGGGATCCTCCCGGACCGGGGCATGAACCCGTGTCCCCTGCATCGGCAGGCGGACTCTCAACCACTGCGCCACCAGGGAAGCCCCATCCTTGCCCTTTCTTAATCCCCCAAGACACAGAATCATGGGACTTTCATCCCAGTAGCAGTCTCTCTCAGGCTGAGGTGGCTGTTTTACAAGAAATCACCGGGATCCACCTTTTTCCCCCTAAGCAAGCAGCACATTCCTTGAGTTTTTCTTATAGAAGAAGGATGGCACTATGTGACAATCTCCACTCTCTTGACCCGTCCACATACCCAAGAGCCAGGGATGGCCAAGCAAGCACAGAATGGGCATAAAGATATATTTTTTGAGATGTCAAAGTAAATCCTGCATTAGGGCCTTGAATGACTAACCCCCTCCCTGTTTCCCCTACACACACACACACACACACACACACACACACACTCACACACACTTCTCCATTGCCTAGGCCAGCACACTGGTGTCCAGGCCTCTCTCCAGACCACTGCAACAGCCTCCTATCACATCTCACACCATTCATCTCTCCCCGCTGGTCCAGCCCAGGTTGGTTACACCAGTGCCTTGTTCAAAACCCTTCAGTGGCCCTCCATGGCCCCCAGAATAAAGGTGATGCCTTTAGCCAGGCATTCAAGACCTTTCTGAACCTGGTCCCAGCACATCGTTCCAGCTGGATCTTTCTCAGAACCCACACACCCTCTGGCCAACTGGTCTACTCCCCATCTCTTGCTCACACACCCACACTCCTCCTTCCTTTGAGTTTGCTCATTCAAATCCTCAGCTTAGAGTGTCCTCCCCTCCATCTCTACCTGTCAAATCCCACTTGGTCTTCAAAGCCCAGCTCAGGTGTCACCTCCTCCACAAAACTGCCCACACTTAGCACATGGGAAAGGCGAGACATTTTCACATGGCCAATCTGATGCAGGCTTTGCAATGCAACTGATCTGGCTCAGCCATGTCTGTGCTTAGAACCCCAGAGTCCCAGCTTATCCTAATTCCCAACCCATCCCTGATACTCCCCCTAGGGGTGAGGGTTGACCAGGGGGTGAGGTTGGGAGATGAGGTGCAGATATCTGGTGTGTACATTTCTTAGTTGGAAAATAGCTGGGAGTATAAAAGTTTGGTTTTGCGGTGCATCAGAATGTTTCACTGTTGAAACTAGTGCATCAAGATCTGCTGTCCTCTGCCTGCCCCGTGATATGTCTTCCACATGTTTGCTGAATAAGTGGTGTATTCTCCCCTCCTTGGCTCACTTTGAGGTAAGCAGCCTGACCCCTCACGGCACCTCCCACCGTGCCCCTCGCCACTGCTAGAACCCCCTGCCCCTCCTGCCCTCCCCGCCCTTCCCCACCTCTAAGTGACAACAGAAGGGAAGGAAATATAAGGAGCCTACGGCAGCCCTCCTATAGGCAGTGACTCAGGGGTGGTCAGCTTGCCAAGGGCCCACTCCAATCCTTGCCTCTGTTCTGGTCAGCTTCCGCCTTGACCCTGAAACCTATCCTTTTTCAAGTCTCAAACGTACCTGTAGGCTCAGTTGTCCACATCCTCCACGGTTTGGCTTCCTTCTACCCAGAGACTACAGTCCCAACCCTGAACCGCAGTCACAGGATGAGAACTCTGCCACCAGGGACCCAAACTGTCTGATGCCCCCTGACTATGTCACTGCCCAGTGCCTGCCCCAAGACTGCTTGTTTCCAGGTACATCACTCTCTTCTGTCAAATCCATAGTGGCAGACTGGCTAGATTCTCACCAAACCCACTACCCCTTCCTCCTGGCACACACCTAGACTTCCTTCTGAGGAATAAAGGGCAGCCAAATGACTGCATTCTGGCCAGAGGAATGTGGGAGAAAGTGATGAACTTCTGTACTTCGCCTCCAAGCCCAGCCCATAAAACTTCTTCTGCAATCTCTCCCTCTCTCTCTCTCCCCCTGGATGATTGCAAATAAGGATGAGGCTCCAGACTGCACTGTCCAATATGGTAGCAGCTAGCCACATGTAGTTATTTAAATTTAAATTACTTAAAGTGAAAGAAAATTAAAACTTCAGTTCTTCAGTTGCACTGACCACACGTCAAGTACTCCAACATCAACGTGCGGCTACAGAACATGTTCGTCGTCACAGAAAGTTCTGGGACAGTGCCGCTCCATGGAACCCCTGTGGAGCAAAGTCTGGCCCTTGAATAAGGGCTCAGAACAGAATCATCTCCTCCTCCTCAAGTGCCCTTTACAGGAGCTAATGTGAGTGAGCAAGAAATGACCTTTGACTGGGTAAGCTCTTGAGATTTGAGATTGATTGGGACAGCAGTTAGAAGACCCTAACACCCCCCCACAACTCACTTGTCCAATGCTCTAGACACAGAGCCCAGCACTGCTGCCTGTCATCTATACCTCCCTCCCTATTCCCAGATGGTGGGGGGAACAAGTGGCTGGGACTTCAGCCTCTGTTCTTGAACCTTCCTCATTCCTGCTTAGGTCTGTGGCTCTTGCATCTCTGTCCAAACTTCTGCATTTCCCAAACCGTTTTCACCATTTTTGCCAAATCCATATGTGACCTCCATTGTCATTTATGTCATATCTTTCCTTAAATGGACTCCTTTTTTATTTAAATAAATGTATTGAATAAGGAAACTTTATGTAGCTTCTTAAATGGAATACTAGTATTACTTTCTGTATTAGTCAGGGTTCTCAAGAGAAGCAGAACCAATTTTATATATATATATAGAGAGAGAGAGAGCGAGAGAGAGAGAGAGAGAAAGAGAGAGAGAGAGCACTTGATTGTAAGAAATTGGCTCACACAATTACAGAAGTTGACAAGTCCCAGGATCTGTAGTTAATACGCTGGAAAACAAGGAGAGACAATGGTGTAAGTTCCAGTCCAAAAGCCAGCAGCCTCAAGATCCCAGAAGAACAGATGTTTCAGTTCAAGTCCAAAGGCAGAAAAAAACTAATGTCCTAGCTCAAGGCAGTCAGGCATGTGGGAATTCCCTCTTACTCGAGGGAGGGTCAGCCTTTTTGTTCTATTCATGCCTTCAACTGATTGGATGGGGCCCACCCATAGGGAGGGAGGGCAATCTGCTTTCCTGAGTCTACTGATTCAAATGTTAGTCTCATCTGGACACACTCAGAATAATGTTTGACCAAATGTCTGCGCACCCTGTGGCCCAGTCAAGTTGACACATGAAAGTAGCCATCACACTTGCCACAAACAGAAGATAAATACAATTAGGACCTAACAATTTTATTTATGTCCAGCTGGAATCTGCAGCCTGTCTTAGGCTCTGAGCCTGAGACTTGCTATTTTTTTCTCTGTTTAAAAGGGAGATTAGCAAGTATTGGGGAAGTGTTAAAAGTACACCGATGCTACACTGAGACTTTCACCTTAAAATAATCATAAGGATTGTAAAAGAGTCCAAAAGAGAACACTCTTTCCCACTGTGTGATTCAGCCCTTCAACGCCAGTTCATATCCTACCTTAAGTTATCCCCAGTGCCCACCAGCGGAATCCACACCCACCCGGGGGCCTCTATCTTAGACTATGGACCTCTGAAGGCCAAGACCACATCCTAAGGACAGTCACATCACCCTCATACATCAGAGCCACTTAGTAAATGGTAGATGAGTGACGGCGTGGCCGGGAACATTCTCTGACCTAGTTGGCGGTTTCTGTCAGAAGCAGAACATCATGACAAAGGAAATGGAACCAGAATGTTAAACCACACTAAAGGTTCCGTCTACCAAAAACCTCCTGTGGCACTTTGGGGCAGGGCTGTGTCTAAAGGAATTAAAACATTCAATAGCTCCAGGCCAGATTAAGACATTCTGAGGCTCCAAACTCTGTCCCACATCATCCAAAACAACAGAATGTATTTTCACAGAGAGAACATTGAACATTTCTATCTAAACACAAATTCAAGCTACATATATACAAAACAGTGTATTTAGAGAGAAGGAAGAGAGGGGGAGAGAAAGAGGAACAGGAGGAGAGAAGGCAAAGAAGGAATCGAAAATGGAGGAAATCGGAAATCTAATCATGGCTCTCCCCAGCATGAAATTCTACAGTGATTTTCCCTTCAGAATAGGGACAAATCCAAGCTCCTTTTTAGATACATAGAACTTTGGACCACTTATGTCAAAATATAGCCTCCTAAGACCACCCAGTGCCTTCAGGTCCCCACAGGAAGAGCCAAGAAAAGCCATCCCCATGCACACTCATGGACCACCCAGGGGCACCTTTAGCTGACAAGGCTTTCATATCACCAGGACTTTCTGGGCTGAGGGAATTCTCAAAGATAGATACAGAGATCTGGGAATTGTTTTCAAATTTCCAAAAAACCTAATGGGTATCATATATTTTTTTCCTGCAACAAAACCTACTAAATGACCTGCAGTCCCATAGCAGGGTCCTATACTTACCTCTAATACCACACTTCATTTTCCTGCCTGTCTCCCCAAAGGAGTATGAGCTCCTTGCAATTGGGAACCATATATTTGCCTGATTTCATGTTTTTAAAAAAGATATCCTCAATGCCTGCCACATAATCCTTAAAAGATGTCTGAGAATAAGCCAGTGAATTAGTGAATGAAACAAATAAAGGTGATACTATACTGTTTTACATACTTGGTGTCTTTGAGTAATAAAAATGTGAAGGCAAATCCATTAGCAATAGGGTAGCAGATTATTTGGAAGGAAAAATCACTCAAAATAAGTGAAAAAAATAATGAAAGGAGTGCTAGGCAATGAAGAGGTTGGGAGCCTTTGACAGTACACATACACATTTGTTCCCACACAAAAAGCCTAAGAAACCCGAATCCCCCCGGGGAAGCAGAGCCCTGGAGACACAGTCTGTTTCTGAGCCACCAGCTCCTAAGGCAGAATTTCTCAAAGGGAGGCCTGAAGACCACTGTATCAGAATCAATGGGAAACTGATCAAAATGCAGATTCCTAGGTCCTTGCCCCAGACCCAGAGAGTCTGAATGCCTGAGACTAGGACCTGGACTCTACATTCTAAGAAGTTCTTTGAGTCATTCTCAAGCACACGCTTGAGAAAACCACTGCCCCAAGGGTTCCTGGGCAAATCCCTTTCTGGCCACCTGCCGCCCAGGTCAGGGGATGGGCTCAGAGAGGCTGTCTCGTGCCTGTACTCCAGCTGTGAGTGCACATCTCTCACCTGGGACTCATAAACATTGTATTGGAGAGAAGATGTAGTGAGAACTGGGCATAAATTATGTTCCTCTGCCCCTCTTCCCACCCCCAGCCTTCCCCTAAGGAAGGCCCTGGCCCCAGGGACTGCTCACCGGTATTTCAATAAACTCCAACTGGCCCTTTATCAGATGGTCCAGTCAATTAGAACTTCATCAGGAATCAATTTGTGAGGCCCAGCCGAGATGTAACTATAGATCAGGGCAATGGCAACTGATTATCCCACTAATGGAATATTCCATTGATTAATTGAGTATTTAAATCTTTCAGAGTGTGGCCATGCTTGCTGCCATTGTTGCTGGATGAAAGGGGTACGAGGAGCATCCTGGTCAAAGAAGAAACGGATGGTTCACTCTCCATTTATCAGCTCTCAGCAAAATAACAAGTCTGTCCTGGGTCCTCACAAAACAGGAGCATCGCAAGGTCTTCAACACAATGCAGGAAACTCCCAGAGCTTATTGGGCCAATCAGAGGAAGATGGGTTTAAATTCTCCTTTTTCCTGCATGGCTGTATACCTAGTGGCTCAAAGTAATATCCATACCAGTGCGTCTCACACTTCCAAATCACCTGGAGACTTGTTAAAACACAGATCTCTGGGTGCATCCCAGTCTGATTCAGCAGGGCTGGGGTGGAGCCTGAGAATATGCATTTCTAACAGGATCCCCAGTGAAGCTGAGACCACACTTTGAGCAGCACTTATCTATAATTTATAAACATATATTTTAACAAGCGGGAGAGAGGGAGACAAACATTATCTAATACCTGTGTGATTTATGCTAGACTCTGAAATTTTAAAATGCACATTATCGATGCCAATGCAATATTGACAATAAATGTAAGACAATACATGCTACACCAATGAAAAAGTGGATGGACTTACGTTGTACTGGGACCCTCGGTTAAGAGTGAAGGTTTTGTTTGGGGCTCACATCCTGACCCCAGTTCTTCTTAGCTGCATAGCTCTGAATAAGGAACCTCACTTCTCCAGGCCGGGGTCTCCTTGTACTGAGGCTGCCTGTTCCTGCACCACAGATAGGCCTGTGGAAAGAAAGCGCATAAAGCACTTAACGTGATGCTTGGCACATAGTAAAAACACAAGAGATGGAAGCTATTATTATTATTACCCTGATACCCAATACCTAAAAAGGTCTCAGAAGTCAGGTTCCCTTTGGGGATAAGAGGGATGTGATTGCTTTTTGCCGAGAAGCAGATGCGTCTGCTTAAGGGGATGGGAAAAGCCAAGGAAAGCCCCTTGCTCCCTGCATCTTCTCTAGTCACTGCACTGGGTCTTTACCACATGACTGTGAAGTTTCTGACATGCAGAACTTCCGGGGACTTTGGGTGGGTGCGGACCAAATTTCCCCAAGCAGCTGGTAGATTGTGAGGGCAAAGGAAAAAAGAAAAGAAATTGGCCTTTATTGAAGCCCTGCTGTATGCTATGCACTTTTTCTGTTAAGGGATCTCATTTAATCTTGACTGAAACTGGGAAAGGTTGATATAATATCCCCACTTTTCAGATGGAGAAACTGAGACCCAGAGAAGGAAAGAGATTAGCTCTAGACAATCAGCTGGTGGGCTGGAATTGGAGCCAGGTTTGCTTAACTCTAAGGTCCACACGCTTTTCTCTTCACCACAGCATGTCCCAGTTCTGGGAGTCTTTGCAGGTATAGGGGTGAATTTGTGGGTGGTGCTACGGTCATAAGCACATGACTGTGTGGAGGTGTATCTACATTCCACACAGCAGACGCGAGCCATCAGTATTCAAAGCATACTGGAGTAAGTTATTCCAGTCACTCGGAGTTCAACCTATCCTCCCGAGGACTTCTTAACATCAGGGACTGCTCTTTCCCTGACAAATATGGATTGCTTCATTGGTCCTTAAATTTTCATTTGAGTGACCTACAAAGCACAAAAAATGACAGCACTTCTTGAATTATTTTTGTCTGTAAACCACTTCAACAGGGAAAAAGATCCCATCAGCTACCTATTGCATGGTTTCTGAAAATGAGAATCATCACCAGAATTAATGGCAAGACCGGCACTGCTTTTGATGGAACACCAATGAGTGGTGTCTGATTTTCAGAAAATACCAGAGGTCAATTATTCATCCATGCCACAGCAAATTGGATCCACTGTCATCTTATAATAATTAATCCTAAAAGAGATGCACCCAGCAAAATCTGAGGGCCTCTTATGTGGATATCTGAGAACTCTCAAGCTCTGATATCATCTTTCTCCCAGTGACTTGAGCCCAAGTCTTGGAAGATAATAAAAATCCCAAGGCGGTAAGATACTTAGATAAATGTCTGCCCTCAGTCCCAGCTTTCATGAGCACACTTCCTCATGTCCATTTTTTCAGCTGTTCTCGGCACCCAGGAAATGGATCCATGTATTATTTAGTGTCACGGAGGTTACACTAAACTTGGAGTCCAGGATGTTGACCCAAGGCAGGTTTTTCCACAACCAGATGGTAGCCTTAGAAAATCATCTATTCCCATTTGGGCCTCAGCATCCTCAGCTCCAAAGCTCTGTGATTCCAAAAGGTGTTCTCCATTTGGCAGATGTAATTTTAAGGGTCCTGGCTTTGCAGGGAGAGCTCCTGCTCTAGACGAGGATGTTTTCTCACAGGGTAATTTGAGCTTGAGCCGACAAAGTATAACATAGACAACTTTTTCATGGCCAGCTGGATGGAGGGCAGGGACAGCATGAAAAATTTAAAAAGCAAAGATCAGAATTTAGCCAACAGTCTCAGACCACACCCCAGCTAAGCCTTTTCAGACTTCCTCTATGTCCTGTGTGTGGCTTCTAAACCCTGCCAGCTGCAGGCTCATCCTGGCCAGTCCCTGAGCCAAGAGCCAGCCACATAGCCTATTCAGAGCTCCACTCCACTATAAGAAGGACATTTAGAGGTGTCTAGAATTTGAGCGTCATCTTCTAGGTGGACATGGGGTCAGAGTAGTTCCCTGAACGCTTTCAAGATGGTAATGCTGTACCCTCTTTGCTCAGCACACTGGGAATGACCTTGTGCCCTGATGTCTGGTTCTTGAATTCACTCCAGTTCTATCAAAAATAGGGGTCTAGCCTGACCCTCTAAGCTATTTCCTACCATTCCCTGACTTGCCACAAGAAGGTAGTAGAAGATCTGGAACTAATACCTAGATTTCTAACCCAGTACTCCTTTCCCCCCACCACACAGCTCCACACACTCATAGTGATAGATGGGAAGATAAATATATAACAGTTATGATGCTTTTGGACACATGTGGCAGAACACTCAACAAAGATTAACCAAGAAAGGAACTTAATTACCTAACCTAACAAGTTACAGAAGCATGGAAGTTCAAAGGTCTAACTACTCGTTTAACAATGTCATCAAAGAGCAAGGTTCTTTCTTTCCTTCTACTCTTCCATTATCGTCAATTTTCTTCAGGCTTATCTCCTCATGGTCTCAAGATGACTGCTGTGGCTCCAGGTATCACATCCTTATACAACCATGTTCATAGAAAGAAAAACATTTTCTCCTTCCTCTTTTCATCAGGGAGGAAAACGTTTCTCAGAAACCTCCCGGCACTTTTCCTCTTAGTTTCCATTGGCAAAGATTAGATCCCGCTGTCGATATTCTTGATGCAAAGGAGCCTGGGAACGTGAGTATGTGACATTAACACTTATAGTAGAAGTCTAGCTCTACCAACAAAGAAGGATTTGGGATGCAGAGAGTTCTGATAGTTAGGCAACCAGCAGTGTCTGCCCCAACCAGTCTTTATCTGGGTAAAGTTGAGCATGAATGTCTTTTAGGTATGTGAAATTGCTTCTTGAATGAATTTCGGGTCCAGAATGGTATAAATATTAGGTAGCAAGTGTTGATATGAGTTTTGAAAGGCCATTCCAGGGATAAAGCTTAACCATATGGCAGGCAGAAATGACAGACTTACAGAGTGATGCCTATTGCAGCTGGAATTTGAGGAATGATGAGCATCAGGGCTTCCATGCTGCACAACTCCAGGGGGTGTCATCCACACAGGGTGCAGTGACAGAGCACTGAGAAGGTGTCCATGTTAGTGAAGAGAGTCTCAGAAGAAGGCCTTGGTCCCCAGAACAATTAGAACCTTCGACACTGCCCCTGGTCTGAGGTCTCCCTGCCAGAGTCTCATCCCCCGAGCATCTGCTCCCCATCCCAACTCTGCCCTCACTCTCACCCCTCTTACCAGGCAGGGGATGAAAATGACCCCTAAGCCCAATGGATCAAACTTCATGAATAATCTCTGATGAGCAAGGAAAAACAGTTATTGTTTGCATCCTTCTCCCTCACTACCCCCTTCTGCCTTTGGTCCCATTAGGACTTAGGTTACAATGAGAGTCCTAGAAAAGAGCAGAACAGAAAAATGCAGATCATTGGGACAAAACTGAGGATGTGGGCTCTCTAGTAAGATCTCTTTGCCATCATTGAGGCCTAGGTTGGCAAATGACCAGCCCTACTCATATCAAGATCTGTAGGGGTCAAAAAAAAAAAAAAAGAAGGCAAAGCTAGCTGGCCTCTTGGAGAGCCTGCTCTGTGCCATGCATTAGAAGGGTGTTATCTTATGTATAGTGATGTAACTAGTAAAAATGAACAAGCCCCAGTACAGAGTCTAATACCAACCACCCTCTTCATGGTTTCCCCCTGCAAAAGTGATATAAAGAGTTCCCTTCCTTTCTCCTTTAAGATGTGGAAGTGGGTTTGGAAAAGCAGTGGGAGGTTCTGAGTGGTGAGATGGTGAGATGGGGACATGGGCAGATGGTGTGGCCTGTGTGTGTGTGTGTTGTGGCTCTACAGAGAATGGAGCACAGATACCTCGGAGCCAAGCATGGTGGCATTTCCACCATGCCAAGTGCTGTCACTGGCATGCCATAGTTGCCCAAGGCAGCTGCAGAACTGATTAGGGTCTGAGCTAAAATTACAGCCCCTCTTGTACCCACAGATCTTGCCTTGGTTCTCTCAGGTTACCAGCCCCAGCAATCCACATGTTACCCTGGGATGAGCCTATGTGGGGTTTTCACAGCCACGGGCCCCTACAAGCCATTGACTCAGTGTTTCCAAGTTTCCCATGATCTTCTGAACTCCACGTAGTGGGTATCGCTCCCTCCATTGTACAGAAGAGACGTCAAGTGGCCCTCTCAAGGCCACAGAGCTAGTAAATGGCTGAACTTGGATTGGATATCTGATCTTTGTGACTTAAAAGTCCTTCAGTGGGACGAGGGCCCCATTCTCCCTAGGATGGGGATGGAGGCTCTCAGGGCGCCTGAGGCTAATAGAAGACAGCTGCTTTGCCCACATACGTCTGGTACATTTTTGTAGCATGAGAAGCTCTCTTCTCCCATAGCAACCACTTGGGGTTTTCAGCTGCTAACCCTGTCCTCCAGGACAAGAGCAGTCTGGGCTAGGCAGGCCCGTGTAACCACACTCCACTCCAACCTCTTTGTGTTAATAAGCCGTGGATCCCACTTCTTTCTTCCAAGCTTCTCATTTATTTTTCCAAAGAGCACAATAAGCACAATTGATTTTAAAATAAAAACCTCTGGCTTATGCACAGAGGCATTCTTCAGAAAGGTTAAAAATGATGAGGAGGCATTATTTGCCATTATCCGTACTTTGTAACCTTGCAATTAAAGCACCACAAGACCACGGCGGCCCCCCTTGATGGTATCCCGTGTAGGCTGCTTTTGCAGGTGGACAATGATTATGGCAGTGCCTGGGTGTCCTTGGCTCAAGGTGGATGTAAACCACAAAGGACAAAGTCTCTGTAAGTCAGAGCCAGAAGAGGCCTTCTGTAGTATCTGGTACAGCTCCTTCCTTTGCTTGATGGGGAAAGCAAGCAGAGAGGGATGGAAACCTTGGGAATTTGTAAGTCAGTGTGAGCAAAGAGCTACATGGAAGTCTACAGAAAATTCATTCAAAAAAGGGAACTTGGCCTTCCCCTTGGGATGAAGCAAATATTTTCTGTAAAAAGAGGCTCCACTGAGAATTAAGCTTGCATTTTCCTCTCTTTCTAGTGAAAGAGGTGGCAGAAAAACTTCCTGGGAGGATTTGGCAAGTCAACCCTGGAAGAGTTACTAACCGTCAGTCATTGAAGTAGGGGCAGTACTTCATAAGGCGGAGAGAAATCACTTGTGAGGGGTGGGCAAAGGCGGACTGCCGTGTTTGGAGGGTCTGAAGAGAGTCTGAAGGAAGGGATGTGAGATACCTAGGTTAGCTAGGTATTGTCCTAGCTAACTCATCATTAGACATCATTCTTCATGATACCTGCTACATAGTTGCACATTTTCACTACGTACTCTCAATAGGGGCTGTTTTCGCTATAATAGGAGGGGTTGTGCACTGATTCCCACTATTCGCAGGGTATACACTCAACTCAACATGAGCAAAAATCCACTTCGTAATCATATTTGTAGGCGTCAACATGACCCTCTTCCCAGAACATTTCTTAGGTCTATCCGGTATACCTCGACAATACTCTGACTACCCAGATGCCTATACAACATGAAATACTATTGCATCAATAGGCTCATTCATTTCACTAACAGCAGTCATGTTAATAATTTTCATTATCTGAGAGGCATTCTCATCCAAACGAGAAGTCCTAACAGTAGAATTAACGACCACAAATTTAGAGTGATTAAATGGATGTCCTCCACCATATCACACATTTGAAGAACCTCCTTACGTTAACCTAAAATGACTAAGAAAGGAAGGAATCGAACCCTCTTCTACTGGTTTCAGGCCAACACCATAGCCATTATGTCTTTCTCTATAAATGAGATATTAGTAAAAAATTATATAACTTTGTCAAAGTTAAGTCACAGGTGAAAATCCTGTATATCTCTATGGTACATCCTTTCCAACTAGGATTTCAAGATGCAACATCGCCCATCATGGAAGAATTACTACACTTTCATGATCACACACTAATAATTGTCTTTTTAATTAGTTCCCTGGTCCTTATATTGTCTCAATAATGTTAACAACTAAGCTAACACATGCCAGCACAATAGACAAACATGAAATAAGAGACCACTTGGACGGTTTTACCAGCTATTATTTTGATTTTAATTGCCCTGCCATAACTATGAATCCTCTATGTGATGGATGAGATTAATAACCCATCTCTTACTGTAAAAACTGTAGGTCACCAGTGATATTGAAGCTATGAGTACACTGACTACGAAGATTTAAGTTTCGACTCCTATATTATCCCAACATCAGACTTAAAACCAGGGGAATTATGACTACTAGAAGTAGACAACCGAGTAGTATTACCCATAGAGATAACAATCCAAATACTAAGCTCCTCCGAAGATGTATTACATTCACGAGCTATACCTTCCTTAGGCCTAAAAACAGACGCAATCCCAGGACGCCTAAATCACACGACCCTAATATCAACACAACCAGGTTTGTATTACGGGCAGTGTTCAGAGATTGTGGGTCAAACCATAGCTTCATGCCTATTGTCCTTGAACTAGTACCCCTAAAATACTTTGAAAAATGATCCGCATCAATGCTGTAAGTTCATTAAGAAGCTAGGTAGCGTTAACCTTTTAAGTTAAAGACTGAGGGTTAAGACTCTCCTTAATGGTATGCCACAGTTAGACACATCAACTTGATTCATTACCATTTTAGCTATATTTCTAGCACTGTTTACGATATTTCAACTAAAAATCTCAAAGTACACTTACTACTCGAATCCAGAATCAATACATACCAAAGTACGTATCAATACATACCAAAAACAGTCTACCCCTTGAGAAACAAAATGAACAAAAATCTATTTGCCACTTTCATTGCCCCTACAATAATCGGTAAGGATGTGAGGTCCTAAGTCCCGGAAGTAGCACATGGCTGTCTGACCCAATCCTGACCCAGTGCAGCTGGGCAGATGGAAGGACAAGGTCGGGGATGCCACCCCAGATACAACTTTCTTGGGTCTGAAACATGAATAATGGTGCCTGGAGTCCCAGGGGGATGAGACAAGGGGTTGGGGAGAAGGACACCCAATTACATTGCAGGCAGGAATCATCTTCCCTAGCAGAGCCCTGCTCTGGGCTCCCAGAGTTCTAGCAGAGTCCTAGAGATCCTAGCAGAATCCTAAAGATCCCCTGCTGGCTGGGAGGTTGACTTTGCTACTGGATCATGGGGAGGTCCAAGGGTGAGCCAGGGAAACAGCCAGTGGGCTGGGGTGGTAGGCATTCACCAATCAGTACTTAATCATTCCAATATTAAGTGTCATGGCTGTGTCATTAGGTATGGTGTGAATACCGGCCTTGCTCTGTGACTCCACATAAATAGCTTTGCTAAGGTCATTAGTGACCACCATGTTCTAAATCTGTTCTAAATCTAATTTTCAGGCCTCATCTTATTCGATCTTTCAACTGCGTCCAGCACTCTTGAACATTCCTTTCTTCTTGAAACACTCCTTTTTCTTCTTCTGTGGCTTCATTCTTTCCTGGGTTTCTCCTACAGTTGTGACACCTCTTTTTCAATCTCCTGTTCTAGTTCATCCCATTCCATTGGCTGTTTAATTTTGTTATTCCTAAACACTCAGTCTTAAGCTATCTCTTCTTTCAGGTCTCTGCTTTCTTCCTTGGCAATCAGACCCAGGCCCATGTCTTCAATTTCCATTTACACACCAGTTAAGTCACATTTTCATATCACCAGCCCAGAACCTTCCTCTGTTCATTAGCTCTAACCACTTGAGTGTCTCAAAAGTGCATCAGGACAAAGTATATTTGTTACACATATCTGATAAAGGACATGTATCCAGAATATACATTCAGAAACTCTGAAAGGTTAATAATAAAAAAACAAACCCAATTTTTATCTTGTTTGCTTGTTTATTTTTGGCTGCATTGGATCTTCATTGCTGCGCGCAGTCTTTCTCTATTTGCGGCGAGTGGGGGCTGCTCTTCGTTGGGGTAGGCGGGCTTCTCATTGCAGTGGCTTTTCTTGTTGTGGAGCACGAGCTCTAGGCACATGGGCTTCGGTAGTTGTGGCATGTGGGCTCAGTAGTTATGGCACACAGGCTTAGTTGCTCTGCAACATGTGGGATCTTCCCGGACCAGGGCTCGAACCCGTGTCCCCTGCATCGGCAGGCAGGTTCTTAACCACTGCACCACCAGGGAAGTCCTCAAACCCAATTTTTTTTCTTTCCATTTATTTATTTTTATTTATTTATTTTTGGCTGCACTGGGTCTTCATAGCTGCGTGGGCTTTCTCTAGTTGCAGCGAGAGGGGGCTACTCTTCATTGCGGTACGCGGGCTTCTCATTGTGTTGGCTTCTCTTGTTGCAGAGCATGGGCTCTAGGCACGTAGGCTTCAGTAGTTGTGGCACGTGGGCTCAGTAGTTGTGGCTCGCGGGCTCTAGAGAGCAGGTTCAGTAGTTGTGGCGCATGGGCTTAGCTGCTCCGCGGCATGTGGGATCTTCCCGGACCAGGGCTCGAACCCATGTCCCCTGCATTGGCAGGCGGATTCTTAACCACTGCACCACCAGGGAAGCCCCCCAAACCCAATTTTTAAATGGACAAAAGATTTGAATAGACACATTAAGAAGATATACAGATGGCAAACAAGCACATGAAAAGATGTCCAACAACGTTAGTCACGAGGGAAATGCAAAATAAAATCACTATACAGCTACTGAAATGGCTAAAATAAAAATGTGGCTAATACCCAGTGCTGGTGAGGATGAGCAGCAGCTGGGCCTCTCATCCATTGCTGGTGGGAATGCAAAATGGTACGGCCCCGTGGGAAACCAGTTTGGCAGTTTCTCATAAAGTTAAACATGCACTTACCATTCAACCCACAATCTCACTCTATTGATTATCGCTATTTATTCAAGAAAAATGAACACGTATGCTTACACAAAAACCTGTATGTGAACATTTATTGTGGCTTTAATCATAATTACTAAATGTTGGAAGCAAATCAAGTGTCCTTCAACTGGTGAATGAATAAATAAACTGCAATATAGCCATATCACAGAATAGTAATTAGGAATAAAAAGGAACCAACCACGGATCCATGAAACAACAGATCTGAATTTCAGATGCATTGTGCTAGGTGAAAAAAGCCAGACTCAAAAGGCAACAACACACTGCATGATCCTGTTTAAATGACACCTGGAAAAGACAAAACTCTAGGAATAGAACACAGATCAATTGTTGCCAAAGATCTTGGAAAGGGGCAGGAGGAAACTTTTGGGGGTGATGGGAAACAGGACCAGCTACATAATTGGCAAGGCCCAGTGCAAAATGAAAATGCAGGGCCCCTTGTTAAAAAATTATTAAGTATTTCAAGATGGTGACAGGACAGCATTAAGCCAAGCACAGGCCCTTCAAAGCACAGAGCCTTATGTAACTACACAGGTCATGTGCCCATGAAGCAGCCGTAGATGGAAATGTTCTATTTATTTATTGTGGTGGTGGTTACACAGGGTTATGTGTTTGTCAAAACCCATAGAATCATGCACTAAAAAGGATGAATGTTACTGTATGTAAATTAGACCTCAATAAACCTGACACAAAAAACTGAGTCTTGTCACGAGGAAGCCTCGCTAAGGCAGGTTGAGGTTCATCCTACAGAAGGAAAGGTCTGTACGCTTCCAACTGCCCATGAAAGTCAGGGAAGTACTGAGAGAATGCTCCAGACTGAAGGGGACAGAAACAACATGTGCAGCCAAGTGCTACATGTATCCCTGGATGGGATCTTGGGCCAGAAAGGAAAAGACCTAGTTGAGAGGGTTGGTGACATTTGAATGCAGGTTGTGGTTTATTTCCTGACCAGGGAGCTTGTATGATGGGAATGAAGAGTGTCTTTGTTGAGGGAGTAAAGGTGATGGAACAGGTGCAATTAAATGCTAACTACATTTAGGAAAGTCTGGGAGGAGGGGAGACAGGAGTTCCTTGTGTTCTTGCAGCTCTTCTTTAAGTTTGAAATTATTTCAAAATAAATGTTTTTTTAGTACTTCAGAATCAACAGGTCCAAAAACAAACTCACAATCTCTCCCAAACCCCCCAGCCCTGAACTTGGCTGCTTCCAGTGTCCTTCTGTCTCAGGAAATGGTATCACCTGCAATCGGTTAAGTGAACTTGAATCTGGAAGGCTCTCCTGATGCTGTCTCTTCCCCTGTGATCCCTGCCTACCTTCCAGGTACTTCTCTCCCCCTTCATAGCTTGCCTTTAGCCGGACCGGCCGCTGCCCACCCCAGAGGCTGCACACATACTGCCCCACCTCCAAACGCCACTTCCTTGGGAAAGCCCTGATTCCCAGGCTGGGTCAGGGTCTGTGCTGTGCTGCCTCAGGGCACCCTGGCCCTTTCCCTCCCTGTGTGTCTCACAAGCATGGTTCTACATCATCTGCACGATTCTTCTACCAGCACCTGCCTCCACCATGAGGCTGTACTTCCACTCTGGGAGGGACTGGGTCTGGCACTGTGTTTCACACCTGGGGCGGGCTCCATAAATATTTGCTGATGACCATATGGAGATGTGAATGCACCCTGGCACGTCTCTTTGGAGGGCCAGATTCTTATCAGAGAACTGCTCTGGTCAGCTTCAAGTCAGAGCCCAGAGGCATGAGCTGGTTTTGAGATCAGAAAGCTAAGACAGATTTCTGTTCTTTTGGTTTCCCTACATTTGCTTCCTGAGCTCTGGTTTCCCATCTTGTAGGCAGTCTGTCTCCCTTCTGAGGGATTCTCTATTTGTAAGGGTGTTAACTTACCTGGCCCCCTAATCGTCAAGTTGACTTGACTCAACTCAATGTGACCTGTCATTTTGCCTACCATTCGCATCTATGCATGTCTTTTGTGGGGCCTTAACTCTTACCACACAACTAAATTTTCCTCTGTTAACAAAATCTGGGGCACCATATGTCAGGATAAGACTTCACATGGGGGTCCCCTGCCCTGGTTCCCCTTTTCTTTCCACTCCCATTCATTCTCACACCACAAGGGGTCTGGTCCCCTCCTGCCTGTGGAGTCTAAGACCAGCGAAGCCAGGCTCCGTTCACAGCCCCGTGTGCCCCTGGACAGCCCCTGGAATGGGGGGTGCACATACCAGTAGGTTCGTTCTGGGGAAGCAGCCCAGGGCCAGAGGCCTACACAGGCCCTGGCAGTGGGCTCCGGGCATCCAGGTAGCGAGGTGAAGAAGAGAGTATGGGTTCTGGTAGGTGTGTCCCTCTTGGCCCTTGGGGAAGGGTGTAGCCAGAGGAGGACCAGAGTGGGTTGGGAGTTGGGACAGGAGCCCGGGCTGCCAGTTCTACAGGCAGTACTGCCATATGCCATCCCTGGCACTACCTACTGTGGCAGTTTTTGTCCTGGTCTGTTTATTCAGAGGGCAGCCAGGGCGTCCCTGATGGAAGGTGAGTAAGATGCATAGTTCTGGAACATTCATACCTTCCTACTGACACTGAATGCCGAGGCTTGTCTGAATGAGTGATGAGGTCTGAATATGAAGCATTTTTAAAGACATAAGATAACTTCTAAATCATAGGGGTCCAGTTCAACTCCCTTAAAGAAAAGTAAATTGAGCTCCAGAAAGTCTGAATAACTCCCCAACGTTGAGCAGATCTAAGTGACAAAACCATGACTGGAAGCCAGGGCCCAGAGCATTTCTGTCTGGGCACCCAGATACTGCTCCTACACCCTTAATAGCTCCAAACATGCCCACCTAGGGGCGATGTCGTGCACAGGAGAGGTGTGAGTTAAACAGGGTCAGGGCACCAGCCCAAGAGTCAGGCTGCCCGAAACTGACTGCCTCCACCTCTCAAGAGATGTAGGAGCTTGGGGTAAATTATTCTGTCATGTTAAATCTGATTTTCTCATCTGTAAAATGGGTATCAAACGAGGCACAGATTCACCTGGTTCAGCTATTGGAAGGATTAAAATAAAATCCATACAAAGTAGTTAACGTAGTGTCTGGCATAAAGGAAGAAAAAGAAGCTCGATATATGTGAGTCACTATTATTTTATATGATGGTAAGGAGAATCACATTAATAAAATATCGCTGGTCTCCTTGGGCTTCTGGAAAGGGAGGGTTAAGTGTGGATTGGGGCTGCCGTACCCATTACTGGTTCAGGAACAGTGCGGGAGGCTCTTGGCTCTCAGTTTCTGTATTTCTAATTTCCTCTCCACATTCTTGCTGAGGCAATTAAATTTATATCATCTCTGTTTTCTCTCAATATCTCTCCCTCCCCTTAAGCAGGCTCTTAAAACAGATTCATCTATTCTGCTAGACTTTTCAAGGAACAAACTTTTGGTTTTATTTATCCTTTCTAATATACTTTCATTTTTATTTCATTAATCTCTGCTTTTATCTTTATTCTCATTTTCTTTGGGTTTATTCAGTTGTTCCTTTTCTAATTTCTTGAGATGATAACCTAATGCCACCCCTTTTGGGGGGGAAGGGGGCTTTCTTCATTAATAATGAAGGCATTTAAGGCTATAAGTTCTCCTCTGCAAACAGCTTTTGCCGTGTTTGATAGATATGGGGACCTAGGCCCTCTCCGCAGAAAGATTTCTGAACACAAGTAAAGTTCAGCTCAGGCCTTTAAAAAAGTGATCGCAAGTTTGAAATTAATGAGACCCATCGCTGTTGGGGTAACACTTGACTGTTGTTATCCTCAAAGCTCTTCTTCCTCTCACCGCCCCCACTAGGCCACCAGTGTCCAGGCCTGCACTCTCTCTCCTTGAGCTTGTGCACTCACCACTAATGACCTCCCTGCCTTCCAGGTCTTTCTGTACCACAGGGCTTCCGTGATCTTTCTAATCCACAAATGCCATCTCATTGTCCCTCTGCCTCAAACCGCTCAGGAGCTTTCTCACTGCAGCATAGTTTTCAGCACGGCAGACACGACCCCACGTCTGGACCCCTGCCCCTCTCTAGTCTCGACCACCCTCCCTCCTCCACTCCAGCGACCCTAATCCTTCATCCTACAGCAGAACTGCACCGTGTGTGCTTCCCAGTGTGCCGGCTTGCTTTAGAACATCACCCCTCTGCTCTGCAGGGCACATCCCTGCACCCGCTGTGTCCACCACACCTCCCCTGCCAACCGCTGCCGTGCAACCATTTCATCTGGACTTCAGAGCCACTAGCTTCAGGAAGCTTCCTTGGCAAAGAGCCTCTCGGCTCCCACAGCCACCCAGACGTTGCTCCTCCCTTTCTCTTACCACATTGCATTCAAATCGCCTGTTTGCTTGCTTCTCCATCACTTTACTGTGGGCCAAAGACAACATTTTCTTTAACCTGGGTCCCCAGCCCCTCACTTAATGATTGCATTAGGGAATGTCTAGCAACTCCAGTATCCCAAAGTGTACCCTTCATCAGGGTTCCCAGGGCTCTTATACCATACGTTCCAGTGAGACAGCAGGTCCTGGTGGAGACCGGTCATCAGGACTGAGGCCATTGTCACCATCATCAGGGCAGGACCCCAAGAACCCAAGCCAGGGGAGCCTGGGCAAGCCCTCTTCTCCTCCTCCTCTGCCTTGGCTCCAGCGCTTGTACTCTCAGAGCACTGCAGCCTCACCTGACTACCTCCCGGTTGCAGAGGGCCCCAGAGGAGAAGGGCAGAGGGCTAGGTAAGGTGGTATCCATGGGGCAGAAGATTCCATTTCACACCAACTGGTCAACAGGTTAGGGAGACGCTCTCTCTCTGGCCTGTCTGGGAATCCACCTCAAGGGTACTCAGGTAGCTGCTGGCCCTTTAAACAGAGCCAGCTCCCACTGGGCACTCTTAAAGCTCACTTCATTCGTGAATTAAGTCCCTGACATCCCATATCTGTATGATCAATATGTTTGTTTATTAGCAGCAGCTGCTGTGTTTTAGCGAAGGCGGTGGGCCCCAGTGAGAGGGCCGGTCGGTAACCACAGAGCAGGGCCCGGGACAGGGAGAAGAAAGGCCTCCCGCTGGCCGATGGGATCTGGGGCTGGATAGGATTTCATGGTAATGGTCCTTTAATTGAAATCACTACTTCAGTAGACTGTTGGGTAGGGAGCTGTGCTGATGGCTCCTGGCTCGGCCCCCCTTCAAGAGGTCCATTAACTGGTGGATGTACTCCCAGCGCTGGGCTAGGGGAGCAGCGGCAGCACTGGGGGAGCTGAGGCTGCAGTGGTCAGCACAGCTGCTGTGGACCGCGCGGAGGGGAGTGGGACTTGGGGCTTGGTTGCTCTCAGGATGTCAGACCTGCCGACTTGACCTCCCTGGCCTGTTCCCAAACCCGAGCTAGGCCACTTGTCCCCACCCTGGGTTCATTTCCCCTCAGTGACTCAGGAACCTCATTCCTAGGCTGACTTATGTTTTTCCAGAAGAGGGGAAAGACTCATCATTTTCCAGTTCTGATATCTGCTCTGTGTTGGTAATTCAGGATCTGCATGTCTTGTCTGTGTGTGGTGCTGGAGGGCCAGGAAGCAATCCCTGAGTCACTAATTCATTCATTCATTCATGCATTTGGAAAACACGTAATAAGCAACTGCTATATGCCAAGAACCATGCTAGGTTCTGGGAACACAAAGATAGAAGAGTGTAATATTGTCCTAGAGGGATTTAAAGTCTTACGGGGGTAAAAGCATGCAAACGTTGACAATACAAGAAATTAGGAGCTTTATTGGGAATATGTGTGATGTACAGTGGGAGCACAGGAGACGAAGACGAAACCTCTAAGTCAGGAAGATGGAACCCAATTTGATCTAAGGGAACCTGTCCTAAGCTTTTAAATTAGTAAATTTCCAGGCCCACAAGCCTCTTCCATTTCTTCCAGATTCCCCATCCCAGTCTGGACTGGCAGGTCTCCTCTACACCCTAGAATATGCATTGTGTACCATAGCCTGGCAGGCTATGCAGTGGTTCTCATCTGGGGGCAATTTGCTCCCCAAGGACATCTGGCAGTGTCTGGAGCATTTGTGGTTGTCACAATGTGGGAGGCGGGTAATGGGGAGAGGACCACTGGCATCTAGTGGGTAGAAGCCAGGGATGCTGTTAAACATCCTATAATGCACAGGGCAGCGCCCACAACAAAAAAATTATCTGGTCCAACATGTCAACAATGTCAAGGTTAAGGAACCCTGGACAATGGTGATGTCTTCCTATTTTATTCCGAGTGAGATGCAAACACAAGCACCTTCACCATTTCTGCCTTAATTCAGAACCACCTTCCTTCATCCATCCATCATATCTAATTCCAACGTGCGACCAACCCTTCCAAAGGATAATCTTGCTGCCTATTCTACCATTTACGTTCTCACCTTGGCCTTTGGGGCTTGATGTTGGGTACCATTTTCTATGACAGGACCCTGGCTATTTCCAGTTCAACCCCCAAGTGCTCTAAACTTGGGGCTGCGCTCCTGAAACACGTTCCCACTGGGCTCATCCCATTTCCACAAATATGCATCCCGACTACCTCTGCTCCCATCCTTGGTCTCCTGCCTCCACCCTATATTCAGCTAGAAGTGTGGACACATCATTAAGACCACCACTCTCCAAGTCTCTCACCAGGATCCCGCCCTCCCAAAGGTCTCATCCTTCAGGCCTACATCTCACTTGGGCACAAACACAGGTGGTCCTAGCACACTGAAAAATGTTGGGTGAATGGGTGTCACCCCACATTTGCCAGCACCTGGCTCAGGGTATTGACCCAAGGATATGCCTGCACCCAAAAGTTTGGAGTCATTTCCAGTATCTTATTAAGGTGTCATGATGTCAAAGATGCTGAGAGATCCCAGCCTCCTGATTCCTTCTGTACAGGGTGCTCAGTAGAGAAACTTAAGTTATCAACTTACTGTCCACTAGCCAACTTCTAGGAGGTTATAGAAAATGTCAATTGTTGCACTTGAACTTTCTAAGCCAGAGATGACAAACAGCTGCCTCCAATAAATTGATGCTAGTTGCCTGTAGCAATGTGTTGTGAAGAATTCTGGGGAAGTGGGGCAGGAGGGACCAAGAAGGGTCCTTGCGGAGGGGGTATTTGGGGTTTTCAATCATTTCTGCCTCCGTTCCTTTACATAATTCAGCTTTGATTCTACAGCCTAACCCTTATTCCAAGTAGGCAGCTGGCCCTAAATCTCTCTTATTACAAAAATTCTGGAACCTTAACTCTTTGAGGCCAAGGATCAAGAAGAAAGAGGGTTAAGATCAATGAGCAACATTTTCAAATACATAGAGTTGAGGGGAGTAGAGGCCCCTGTGCCAGATGTTTTCTATTCTTGCATCTAAAAAGGAAATGAATTCTCATACATTCCTCATGCTATTTTATTAGTAGGACAGTGACTAGAGTTTATGATTAGTGCCTGGGCCTTCATGAGAGACCCAAATGAGTACTGAGATAGATTATATCCTAAATGAAGTTGACGTTGCATTCTTGTGGTTTTTCACCCATGGATACGTGTACAAATTCTGTTTGGTGATATAACTGAAAAGTAAAACCGTCTTCAATCTGCAAATTTCAATGACCCATTCATTGCAGAGGTGCCAAATCTGTGATGACTTTGTTTCCCTGAATGTCAATATGCACATACCTTAGAATATCCCAATAATCAGGGATTTTGAAAGTCCCCTTTCGTAAGATTGAATCAACCACTTACCCAATGTTTGAATACACTCTCCAACGTTTCCGCCAAGTTGCCCTAACTTTTGTCTGAACAGATCCACAGATGAGGACTTATAGCCTTCTGTCCAGTGCAGAGCCAGAAGCCCTGGCTGTTTAAACAACTTCCTTAAAGGGAACAAAATCTATAGACCTATACTTTCCATCCTTCAGCCCCACTTCTGCTTGAGGACCCTCAGAACAGTCCAGTCCTCTTTCGGACATTCCTTCAACCATCTTATGATAGAATCCTGTAGACCAGGGATCAGCAATCTACAAGCCCAGGGCCAAATCTGGCCCACCACCTGTTTTTATAAATAAAACTTTATTGAAACACAGTCACACTTATTCATTTATGTATCGTCTATGGATGCTTTCACACTTCAACAGCAAAGCTGAGTAGTTGTGACAGAAACCATATGGCTTGAGAAGCCTAAAATATTTACTATCTGGCTCTTTACAGAAAAATTTGCCAACCCCTGCTATAGACCATACCTTCTTCAGCGCTGTGCTGAACCAACCAGCTCTTGCCAGTGACCACCATAGGGCACGGTTTTGAGTCTTTTCACCTTCACTGCCCTGATCACTCTCCTCTTAACAGCTCCCATTAATTTATGTTCATTTTTTAAAAGGTGATCCCAGAACTGTGCTCCTGCAGGGGCTGGACAAGACTTGTTTCCTTGCTTTTTCTTAATAGTGAGCCCCTCTTTCTACAGGGGAAGATTGCACTGGCCTCCTCATGGTCAACTGTCACTGCTGATTTACAAGGTGTTCCCTGTTGACAACAAAATCACACCACCATTACTAGCTAACATGTACTGAGCACTTGCTATAAGCCTGGCCAGTGATAAGCATTTATTTTAGATCATGGCTTTGTTTCCATCCAACTACCCTGCAAGGAAGATCCTATCATTACCCCCATTTTAATAAATGAGGAAATGGGGGCCCAGAAAAGTAAATACCTGAGGTCAAACATTCACAAAGGACAAGACTAGATTTCAAACTCAGGTTCCACTGACTCCCAAACTCCTTATATGACAACAGCTTTCCTCTTCCCAGGTGCTAGGACTTGGTTGGGTTAATTTAACTATGGTCCCCAGTAAAGTAAACTTTGACTTGCACTTCACACTTTAGCTCATTTGCACTCATTTAATCATTATTTATACAACAAAAGACCCATCGAGCAATGACATGTGCCAGACCTTGATCTAGGTGCTGGGATAATAGCAGTGAACAAAATAGGCAAAAATCACTGCTTTGGTGGAGATCACCTTCCAGTGGGGGAGGAGAGAGAGGAAGAGGCATAAATAAGATAAGAAAGAAATCAGAAGGTGGAAAATGCTATAAAAAATAAACAAGGAAGTAATAGCTTGCTGGAGTGGGGCAGGGTCACAAAATAGGGTGGTCAGAACAGCCTTGCTGGGAAGCTAACCTGCAGGAGGTGAAGGACTGAGCCACATGGGCCCCTGGAGGAAGAGCCTTCCAAGCAGAAGAAGCACAAGAGTGAGGACCCTAAGGCAGGAGCATGACCAGCAGGGTCAAAAAGTGGCCAAGAGACCAGCTGGCTGGAGCAGAAGGACCAAGGGGCTAGTAGTAGTAGGCGAGGTAAGTGCAACAGACTGCAGGTTTGTGTCCTCCCCTCACCCCCAAAACCCGTATGTCAACTCCTAATGGTATTTGGAGGTGGGGCACTTGGGAAGTGACTAGGAGCTCTTGCAAATGGATCTTCAGTCTCAATGCCGTCTCATCTGAGGGATTTCTGCTGCCTTCATGAACAGGATTATTGCCCTTATAAAAGGGACCCCAGAGAGCTCCCTTGCCCCTTCCACCACATGAGGACATGCTGAGAAGACGGCTGTCTATGAATCGGGAGGCAGGCCCTCACCAGATGCCAAATCTGCCAGCACCTTGATCTTGGACTTCCCAGCATCCAGAAGTGTGAGAGAGACATTTCTGTTACTTATAAGCCACACAGTCTATGGTATTTTGTTATAGCAGCATGAATGAACTAAGACAATGAGAGGGGTAACAAGGGATAAGACCCTATGGGGCTTGAGGCTTCAGTAAGGCTTTGGGGATGATGAAGGGAAGGCACTGGAGGGAATCTGAGCAAAGCAGGGGCATCATCTGACTTGTGCTTTAAATGGCTCCCTCCAGCTGCTGGGGTTAGAATGGACTTTAGAGGACAAGAGAGGAAGCAGGCACAGCAGTCAGGACGCTATCGAGATGATACAGAAGACAGATGATGGTGGTTTGGACCAAGGTCACCATAGGAGACATGGGCGGAAGTGGCTGGGTATATTTTGAAGGCAGAGCCAACAAGAATTCCTCGTGGATAAAGGATGTGGTATGTGAGAGAAAGGGGAGGGTCAAGGATGCCACCAAGATTTCCGGCCGGAGCAACTAGAAAGATGGAGTTCCCTTCAACTGAGATGGGAGAAGACTGTGTGAGGGGCAGGTCTGGAAAGGACGATCATGAGTTTAGTTGAGACACATGAAGTCTGAGATGCCTATTAAAGATCCAAGTGGAGGCACTGAGTAACCAGTGGGCTATGAGACTGAAGCTCAGAGAGGATCTTTATGTTCATTCCACCCTTCATTCATCCACAGCTGTTTACTGAGTGCCTACTTCAGTTCAGCAAGTTGCAAAGGCATAAAAATGTTTCTGGGGAAAAAATATAAACTGGTACTTGTGTTTAGATCAATACTAACTGGCACGTCCTACTATCTTAGACTGTTAACAGCCATCGCTTCTCCATCCTCAGCTCCAACACACCCGCTTCACACACACACACACACACAGGCTCACAAACCACAGAAGGATGGAGCCTCTGTAGAAGAAATGGGGGGAGAAGAGAAAGGGAAAAGATAGGGCAGACGCACCCTGGATGCAGGCAGAGAGCTCTCTCTCTGAGCTCACTGTTTCCAACCTCCTGTGACACTTAGTTCCTCCAGCTCCAGAAAACGTCCCACACCCCCTCAACTTCCTCCTCGTTCATCTGGCCTGGCCACCTCTAACAGGACTGGCCCAGCAGGCACCACTGTCCGAGGAAGGTGTATGGCCTCCTTCTAGGACTGCATCAAGGGAAGATCATTATGGTCTTAGATGACATCCTTTTTTTTTTCTTTTCCAGCTTAATTATGGCTTCTGAGAGAGAGGGCTCAGCTGGTGCAGAAATCTGCACTCCGAACTCACTGGCACAAAGGTTCCAGCCAGACAGACCTGGGGAGACTTTTCTCTTGGACTCCGGCTGGGAGATAGAGACTTTTTAATTAGAAGTTGTTATTAATGGGAAATGCTGCAAATTAAAACTAGGCCTCCCTCTCCCTCCTTTCTTCCCCACTATATTTATCTCTGATCTCAATTAGAAAGTTCAGGGACTCGCTGCTGAATAGAATTTGTGGAGATGAAAGTTGCTGGAGACACTGGGAGGAGGGTGAGGACGGGGGAGAGGAGGCTGGGGGTGGAAACGGGAGAGGGAGGGGCGGGGCTGAGACGGAACGGAGAGGTGGGGAGTCTTGGGGACCGCCGTCTGGCCCTCAGCTCCCACATAGGTCCTGGAACTGGCCCAGGAGAGTCCTCCTCGGTTTTTTCTGTCTCTAACACTGGTGACAAATGTCTCCACTCCTCTGCGAGGGAGTAACTAGTCACTAACACACGGATGAGACATCAGAGGTGCTACACTCTAAACAGGACTAGCTTTGGGAAGAGTGGGTAACACCTTCAGTTTGGTTTGATCTATGCATTTTCAAATGGAAAAAGGCTTTCTTTTTCCCACTTGCAAAGATAATATATGCTTGTTATTTTAAAAATTCACATATTACAGATAAAAAGACTACAGTAAAAATCATTTGAAATCCCACCATCTAAAAAGATCTATACTGTTAATGATTTTGGTGAACATCCATGCTTACTATCCATCTCTGTCTCTTTCACAATTTTGTATCTTGGGGATCATTCTATATATATCAAATGTCCTGAGGCATGCTTTTTCCTCAGCAAAATATATTGTGAGGTATCTTTCTATAACAATCAACATAAATCCATGTCATAATTTTTAATGGCTACATGGCATTCCATTTGTGTAGGTGTATTATAATGTATTTAACTCGGCTCATCTTAATGGTCATTTAGGATGTTTCCAGGGTCCGTTCTTAAAATCAATGTGTGCCTTCCCTTTTCCAGAGCTGAGCTGGGACTGGCCTGTATCGCTCCCTCCATCCCTCATAACCTGGGACTTCCCAGGGTCCAACAGCTCCACCTATGGGCTGGAAGACCCCAGAGCAATAGCATTTCCTCTGTGACTCCTTTGCCCGGAGTTGGAAAGTCTAGTGTAGGGCTTCCAGCCACAACATTCTGACTGGTGACATAGAGCTATGGAAAGTTGTATGGTCAGAGGATTTAGAACAACAAGCAAACCTCTCCTCGTGGGCTAAACACTTGGGTGGACCTTCAGATGGACAATAGCCCAAGCTCAGCCCTCTCAATATGGTTTGCTATTATTATGCTATGCAACCATGAGATGATATTTGGAAGCATGATTATGATAATTCCATTCCACCAAAGAGAGAGAGGAAGAGTGTTTTGGAGCTGGCCAGCCTGGGAGCAAATCTCGATGCCTCCCTGTCCTAACTGTAGGACAGAGGTAAGTGACTTGGCCTCTCTGAGTCTCACTTCCTTCATTGGAAAATGGCAGTAATGATCCCTCCCTTGCAGGTTTGTTTGAGAATTAGAAATAATGTATTGAGATGCTCACCACGTGGTCAGAGCAGTGGTAGCTTTAACTGTTATTATTATTAGCATTATTAAAAATAGGAAAATAGGGCTTCCCTGGTGGCGCAGTGGTTGAGAGTCCGCCTGCTGATGCAGGGGACACGGGTTTGTGCCCCGGTCCGGGAAGATCCCACATGCCGTGGAGCGGCTGGGCCCGTGAACCATGGCCGCTGAGCCTGTGCGTCCAGAGCCTGTGCTCCGCAACGGGAGAGGCCACGGCAGTGAGAGGCCCGCGTACCGCCAAAAAAAAAAAAAAAAAAAAAAGCAAAATAATAACAAAGGTATTAATAACAAATTTCTCTCCCTCATGCCTTAGGTGGTCTTACAGGGAATATGTGCAAGACATGGGCCCTGCCCTCAAAGCAGGCACAAACCTATCATAGGCAACTTTCCAAGGAAGCAGGTCTTTAGAGAGGCAGGAGGTGGCTGTGGGGAGGGAAGGCTTCCTGGAGGAGATGGCACAGAGGACAGAATAAAATGAACAGGCAGCACAATGAGAAGAATTTAAGAAACAGGGGTGGGAAGGGACGTAAACATCATGAGTCCAACCCCCTGTTCCCACACTTAAATGGAAACCTGCTCCACACAGGTCTGTCTTGTTTGCCCAGTTCCAGGGATGAGTGGAAACCACACCTGGGAGGCAGCGCTTTCCCTCTGCCAACAACTCGGAATTAGAAAATTCTTGTGCTCAAAGTTGAGGAAGCTCTAGCGTAGGCTTTCTGGACTGTCAAAATGATTAAATGCAGACCTCTGAGGGGAAGAGAGATTATGGAGTTACAAACAGGGTAAGTGACCATGGTTTGGGGTGGCTTTGGTCGTCACCTGTCAAAAGCAAGGACTGGTCCAGATGCCCAGATGACCTCCCGGCTACACCAGCCTTGTGCCCCACGTGTTACACACATGTCATCCGTGATCTGTATTTCCAACCCAGGCTGTGGTCCAACTGCTGCTGAGGACCGTGGAACACACCCAGGACAGCCAGTGTGGTGCTGAGGGCAGAGCAGTGGATGGGGCAGGGGGTCCTCTTCTCTCCATCCCACACCAATGTCCCAATTCAAACTCTCACTGCCTCTTCTGTAGGCAACTATGAGGATCTCTACCTGGTTCCAACGGTCATTATCACTCCACGCCGAGCCCTTCCCCCACACTACTGCCAGATTAATCCCCCACGGCTGCTCCCCAGCTCAAAACCCACCCAGAAATCCCCACTGCATGCAAAGTGAGCTTCCAACTTATCAGCCCAGCATGCAAAACTCTCCACTATCTGACCCCGACTCTTCCCCTAGCTCTACCCTCCTCTCCAGATGTAGAGAAATGCCTGATGTCTCCCATACATGCCCCATGCTTTCCCCCCTTCCTGTCTTTGCTCAAGTAATGCCCTCTACGGCAGTCTCTCTCCTCTACAACTCCACATATCCAGATTCTACCCACACTCCAAGGTGATGCCTGTGCTGGTCACCCATTCAGAAGTGAGCTCTCTCTCCTCTGGCTTTCGTTTGTATCTTTCCTATGGAAGTTAGCATCTTCAATCTGTCATAATTATTAGTGATTCTAGAGTGCGAGCCTTGTAGACTCATCCCAGAGGACAGGGACGATGACATTCACATCTGCCTGCACACTGTAACCATGACTACTAGTTGATGAAGGTTCAGGACACACCCTTTGACACTCATCAACTATGTGTCCTCAACCAAGTCACAGTCGAAAGCCTCAGTTTCTTATCTGTAGAATGGGGCTAAGAATACCTTCCCAGGGTCATTTGTCAATCCCAAAGCTAATGAACAAGATCCTACACTCCACAACAAAACTGGTGATTAAAGGTGCAACCAGCAGAGAGACCTCTAGGGAAGTTATGTGGGATGAAACAGAAAGAACCCAAATGTGGCTGTTCCCTCACCTGGAAGCTGGCAAAGTCCACTGCATTCCCAAAGTTGGGGTTCCAGAAGGTGGTGCAGGGCACTACAGGGAAGCTTCACTTTATCCCCCTTCTGGAGATTCCTGTCAATCTGCCCATCCCTCAGAAAGATGATGGACCCGCTTCCACTGCTGGAAGCCCTGTCCTGATCCCTTACCTATCCCCCCACATCACCCCTCCCCTTCCCTCCCCACCCAGGGCCCCAGGTCGTGTGTGCCCCCTACTGGGGGACTTGGGCTCCCCAGGCAGCAACACCAAGGTGCTCACTCTCCCCTCCTGAGCAGCCCAGACTCTGAAATTACCCCTTGTCTGTTAATTGCTTCTTGCTATCTCTCCCTCTCTGTAGGACTATCACTGCCAGCAATTAGCACAAAGATCCTTTCCCACTCTAGTTAAGATCCCAAGCTGCAGTTAAATGCTCCCAGATCCCATTTACATTATTTCAAATGCAATTCATTCTGGCTCATTAAATAATTCCAGGGCTGGCTTTTGTTGCTTTTACCACCTTAGGAATCTCTTTTTCCAGAAAAGAAAAAAAAAAAAGAAAATATGAGGGAAGTTTGATAGCAGGAGAAGGGTCTGGTCTGGGAGACGGAAGAAGGTTTTCTGTCCCGGCCTCTCCAGACCCTTGTTCTGCGTTTCACTCCCTCCCTCTGGCTGCTACCCTCGCTCCTTTGCTACTTTTTCTCTTGGAAATGACTTCACCTGACAGCTATGGATTTAGAGCTTTTTTGCCAATTACTTATGCCCAGTGAGAAAATAGGTTTTTAATGTCTGTCCTTGTTCTGCCCAGACTGGCTACCTCACCGTGAAGTGAGCCCACAGCCCTCTCTCCCCAGCAGGCTGTGCTCATAGCCCAAGCTGCCCAGGCTGGGAGGACAGGGTGAGGACTGCTGGAAGGGGCGGGGGGTGGGGCCGGACAGAGGCTCGGGTCCGGGAGCAGCACCCAGGCTACTGCGCTACTGAGAGTGTACCAACCCATGGGATCCACATCCTTGCACTGCCCATTCAACACTCATTCATTCATTCTTCATTCATTATGCAGATTTACTGAGCACTTACTATCTGCCAGGTACCAGGAGAGCATTTTACATGTATTAATTTGCTATATCCTTGGAAAAACCCTGTAAGATAGATGCTATCCTGAAGGTGGTTTTACAGGGAGTGAAATTAAGCCTCCAGAGAAGCTTAATAAATCACCCCAAATCACACAACTATAAATGCCTAACTTGGGGCTTGAACTCAGACACTGCTCTTCCTAGACACACGTAACCACTCCAGTGCCCCAGCCTTGTCCTTGGTGAGCTCCTGCCCTGGCACAGCTGCAGAGGCCTCGGAAAGCTGAGGTCCCTGCCATGTCACAGCTCATGTTCTACTTCAGGAGACAAATACTTAAACTATTTTTCTATAACGCAGCACATGGTCTGGTGAGGACTATGATCAAAGTCTGTGCAAAGTGCTGTGGAACTCAGGGACCAGAGCCATCCATTCTGCCCGGGAAGCGAGGAGGCAGGTTGGGAGGGGCTACAAGAGGAGGCAGCCTGTCATCCAGGCTTGGCAGGCTACGGAGGAACTCATCAGATGAAGGAGAGAAGAGAAGGGCATTCCTGGGAGAGGGAACAGCATGTGCCAACACTCGGGGGCTTGAAAGGGCCTGACATAATTAGGTAGCATAGTTCCAGGCAAGACATGAGTGAGTTTGGCAGGTGATTTGTTGCATAAATATTGTTCTAGAGCAGTGGTTCTCAACTGGCGGGGGGAGGGTGGTGATTTGTTCCACCCCCCCACCCCCCCAGTGGACTTCGTCTGGAGACATTTGGACCAATGTCTGGAGACATTTTTGGTTGTCACAACTGGATTAGGAGGTGGAACTGGCATCTAGTGGATAAAAGCCAGGGATGCGGTTAAACATTCCTGTACGATATGCAGGAAACCCCCATAGCAAGGAATTATTCAGCCCCCAAATCTCAATAGAGCCGAGGTGGAGAAATCCTCGTCCAGAGGAGTGATGGTGCCATGGCACTCAGAGCAAAGCAAAATCAATTCTAGTTGAAGAAATGAGAAAAGAGTTCATGGAGAAGGGGCATTTGAGCAGCTCTCAAAAATCGGTAGGGTTGGGCTTCCCTGGTGGCGCAGTGGTTGAGAGTCCGCCTGCCAATGCAGGGGACACGGGTTCGTGCCCCGGTCTGGGAGGATCCCACGTGCCGCGGAGCGGCTGGGCCCGTGAGCCATGGCCGCTGGGCCTGCGCGTCCGGAGCCTGTGCTCCGCAACGGGAGAGGCCACAACAGTGAGAGGCCCACGTACCGCAAAAAAAAAAAAAAAAAAAAATCGGTAGGGTGGACATGTGGGGATGGAGGCAAAGACATCCCCAGCAAAGGAGAGAGCATGAGCAGGACCTAGAAGGTGGAAAGTGAAGGGTGTATTCAAGGAACTGTCCAGTTGGCCATGTACCTCGTGAGGAGCAGGCAAGAGAAAGGGGCTGGATAATTAGTTTAGGGTTAGATCTTCATGAGCCCTAAAGCACTGAGAGTGATTCAGTAATGCATTAGGGAGCCATAGAAGGGCTTTGAGCACCGAGAGACAGGATCGGAGACACACTTTGATTTCTCAGGCTGTAATTAATTAATCAGGCAATGCGGGTAGAGGCTGGAGGAAGGGAGACCAGTGAGGAGGCTGTTTCCCTGTTCCTGGCAGGAGTTTCTGCCAACCTGACCTCAGAGAGTGGCAGCCACAGTGAGAAGGAGAGAACAGTCCCCTGAGACTCCTCAAGGGAGAGGAGGTTTGGGAATTGCAAGGACCTGGCCCCTGACTGCAGCCATGAGAGGATATGGAGGAGGAGAGGAGGGTTGAGGGGGGAATCCCCATCTCTGGGGAGCAGTGAGCAACGCAGGCCACAAAGTGAAGGGAGCTGAGGGAGCCTGGAGGGATGCTTCCCACTGACCATGACCCGGTGCTCCTGGGAGAAAGCTGGCAAGTGGGCAACACCCATATCTGCAGTCACAAACGTGGTACAAAGGGTGGAGCCAGGAAGATGGAGCAGGCAGGCCGGCTTGGAAGGGCCTGAACAGCATCACCTTGGCAGAGGAAAGCAAAAACTGAGCATCTGGCTCTACTTGTTGATGATGTTGATGGTGATGGTAATAATAATAGCAGTTACCTGACATAATCACACTACTAAACTACATAAAATAGATAACTAATAAGAACCTACTGTATAGCACAGGGAACTCTACTCAATACTCTGTAATGACCTATATGGGAAAAGAATCTAAAAGAGAATGGATATATGTATATGTATAACTGATTCACTTTGCTGTACAGCAGAAACTAACACAACACTGTAAATCCACTATACTCCAATAAAAATTAATTTTTAAAAAACAGCAATTACCATTTATTGGGAGTTTACCCTGTGCCAGGCCTGGTGCTAAACATATAACACAAGACTGAGCCATAGCTGAGCCTCATTTTACCCACCAGACAGTTCTCTGGGAGGTACAAAACCCAAGCTCCTGTCAATTAATTTAAAATTTAAATGTAATTTGATATTTTAATTTGTTAAGACAGGCATGCATTACTTTGGCAATTAAAAATACAAGGAATTTTTAAAAAATGGAAACCAAGATTTATGCACAAATATATTCATTATAGTATTTTCTAGAATAGCCATGTGTTTGCCATCAGTGGAACACCAACTACACATCAGGCACTGCACTGGGTGTTTTACATGAAAACAAACAAGTATTTTCTTTGGAAAAAAAGAGGAGACTTTGCTTTTAATGGACTGGCATATAGTAGCAGTTCAATAAAATGTGTTGAATGAATTATTAAATTTATACCAAGTAGAACAGAAGGGCCCCTGACTGGGACTGGGCCTTGGGAATAAACAAGAAACCTCAGATATGAATCTGAGCTGAATCATACCGGGCTTGTCTCTGAAATGAGTAGACGTGGGTGACGGGAAGTGGGGCTACGGCTGCTTCAATCCCTCCTGCTCCATATCATGACCGGGAGCTGAGTCTGTGACAGAGGAACAATGTCCCAGCTGGGAGTCAGGCAGAGGGACACTGGGGAGAGGACCCAGGAAAGGCAGACAGGTGAAAGCTTCTGTGAGGCATGGGGGGCTTTATGAAGGAGTGCTGTAGGACTCATTGATGGCCCCCAAGATCTCAGAGGCCTACAACAGCAAGCATGTCTTTGTCACTCATGAGTCAGGGGGTGGCCTAGGCGTAGCTCTGCTCCACCTGTCTCTCACCTGCCTCCCAGGAGCAGTGAGCTGGCCTGCTGGGTTTTTCTCAGGGCAACGGCAGATGCTCACGACAACAAGATGAGCCACACAAGGCATTCCTAGCTCCGTCTTACACCAGGTCTGCTAATATCCAATCAGCCAAAGCAAGTCATGTGGCTGAGCCGAAAGTCAAGGGGCAGGGAAATATGTTTGCCCTTCTGTAGGGGGAATTACCAAGCTTCATAGCAAGGGACCTAGATATATGCCCGGGTAGAGGACTGAGGGCAATAATCAGCCATGCAGCCTCAGCCCAAAGCGATTTGCAATTTCCTTGTCTCATATACCAACTGTGCTCAAAGAGGGCCATGTTGTAAGCTAAGAGGTGCCCCTTGTGATGGATGAATGCTCTCTCCCCTGAAATACAGAACAGGAGTCACGGGAGAGAAGTAGGGTGTAGGGAGAACACTGGCCTATGGGCTGGAAACCTTGGGTCTTTTCATTGCTCTTAGCGTTCAATCTACTGAGCTTCAGCTCCATTTGACACTGAGCTGACCCTAACTTTAAACTCTGACACTGTAGGTGACCTTTTCCTTCATTAAACTGCTTTCCTTCTTTCCAGAGCATCATTCTCTTACTCTTTTCATCCTTCCCCCCAACCCCTAACCCAAGCAGCCCCTTCTCAGTTTCCTTTGGAGGTTTTTCTTCCACCACCTGCCCCTGAAATACTGGTGCCCTTCAGGATGCTGCCTTAGACTTCACTTCTCACTCCACACCACAGATGAGCTTCAGAACACCTACAAACTCCAAGAAAGTTATTTAAACTCTTTGAATTTTTCTCTGCTTGTAGATTTCTGAATTGAGGGTTCCCAGGTTTCATACGATCCATGGAGGGGTTCAGAATTGCCAGTAGGCTCCAACCACTGCTGTGTACTCTTCCTGCTTGATTCTCATCCTCCTTCAGGCTTTGACCATCACGTATGCCCTGATGGCTCCTAATCTTTATTCCACCCAAACCTCTCACCTCTCTCCACACAACTACCCACTCAGTCCCACAGGCACCTCAAAACAAATCCATGGCAGGTTAGGCAGCGCCAGTTGTCTCCTCTCCTCATGGATTCCCAAACCCGATGACCTCATCATATTGCCCTGTCTTCTGCACAGACTTCACAAAGTTGGGTCTGCTTTCTGTCTTGCTTTCCAGTTATTTCTTGAATCCATATCTTCCCCTCCACCCCAGCTATCCTCCCTCATTGAGGGCCCCAACATCTCTTATCTGAATATTCGTCCAGCTGCTTTACTTCACTCCAGTCTCCCCAGTCCATTCTCCTCCGTGACATCAGTGGTTCCTTCTAAAATCCAAATAGGATGTACAAATCTCCTGCCTACACTGTACCCAGGGTCCCCACTGCTTGCAGGAAAAGGTACAAAGTTCTTGGTGGGCCACAGAAGCTCATCATGAGCTGATTCCCACCTACCAACCCCATCACTCCCAGCAAACCCCGCGGCTCGTGATTTTCGGTTCCCAGAGCACACCCTGTTCCTTCTCACGTTGAGATGTTTATGTGGCCACCCCCTTACCCTGCTCCCGAGCTCTCAGCCTTCCTGTAAGAGTGAGCTTCAACATTACCTCCTCCAAGGAAGCATTCCTGGACCCCAGGCTGGATAGGTATCCCTCTCTGAGCTCTAATAGAGCCAAGGAACTCTTCTGTCAAAGCTCCAATGAGGTTGTACTGCCCACTAACTTATAAATATCACATGAGCAGGAATATTGTTTTTGCCTCCCAAAGGCTTTATAGTACATGATATGACAGCAAGTATTCTATAAATGTTTGCTGAATGAATGAATAATTAAATAATAGATGAACAGATTAAATGTTGGTGGTACCACTTAGGGGTCTTATCTTTCTCATCTGTAAAACAGAAATAATAGTCTAAATATTAACACTGAACAATGAATGGTGGCCCATTCACACAACTGAGAATTACATAATCAAAAAGTGTTTATCAAGACAATGTAATAACATGGAAAATGCATATGATGTTAAAGTGAAAAAAGCAGGATGGAAAAATAATTGAGACAGCGCAATTACAACTATACCAAAAGAACAATCACACACACATGCACATTCACACAACGGAAGACTGGAGAGACATGTACTGACATTCATCCTTGGGTAATGTGCCTGTGCATGATTTCTCCTTCACTTTATATCCCATATTTTCCACATTTTCTTTAGAGAATGTGCATTATTTTTATGATGAAAAATTAAGCTTTATTACCAAAAAATAAGAAAAGAAGTTTCTAAGAAAAGAAGCCTGCATCCTCCTCAATTGGCAATGTGTTGAATGCCTCCTAGCACTCTCAGAAAGGGAACTTGTTGTGTCCTTCTCAGGTCTTCTTATTCCGTTAGAAAAGCATGTTGGCACCCACACTCTGTCCCTCCCACTGCGCTCGCAGGCGGTGCTGGGCACCCAGGCCCAAGCGGTGAGGACACCTATGAAGACATTGCCTAGAATGAACTCTGACCCTGGTCTTGTGACCATGGGAGGAAATGCATTGCGGGCTTAGTCACTTCCTCTGACCAGTAAGTTCAGTGCAGAAGAGACAAACATCATTCTGAAACCTTGCAGTGTGAGAACACGCTCCTGGAACCAGCTCTTTGGGACTGCCCATTTTCAAGGTCTCAATTTTTGCCCTTCTATCCCTGGAAGGACATCCCACTCCATGTCATTTAGAGCCAACAAACTGCTAAGTCAGACATATTGCTCTGACTAGCATTGGAGGGGCTTCTAGGAAACCTACCTTCTCGTCCATTGCTGGTGGGAGAGGAAAATGGTATAATCTTACTGTTGACCTCTTTGGCAAGATGTATTTGACCCTGATTTCCCCTTTAAGCATTTATTCAGGAATACGGCAATAGGTATAACTTAAAGAATGTTCATCAAATACTATTTATAATGTAAAAAATTGGAAACAATGTACATTTCAAAATAGAAATTAATTAAATATATTATGACACAATCATTAAATGAGTTACCATGCAACCATAAAATAACAAGGTAGGGGAACAGTGAATGACATGGAAAATGTGGAATATTTTTAAGTTAAAAAGCAGCTTACAAGACATTCTATACATGATGATCCTGTTTTGCAGTATGTATGAATGTATCTATAAGCATAGAAAAGAGACTGATAGGATAAACAAAAAACTGTTGGTGGTTATTTCTGAGTAGTAAGCTTTCAAATGGCTTGTCTTCTTTAGGCTCATTTCTATTTTCTACATTTTCTGCAATTAGTTTGGATTGCTTTTGTAACATGAAAAAAATATTTAAAAGAATTATACTTTTGACAATCTTTCAATTCTCTTGAGCCATCTTCTTTTCTAAGTCTCATGCTATGGATTGGCCATCTTTTCCTTAGCTCTACTCAGGTCCACCTTCTTAAGGTTTAGGGAATATGTCTGATTATGCCCAGCTTCATCCACCCTGAGTTACCATAGGAGCTCGCCAAAGTCTCTAGTCATTTCTTCTTTACTAACCAATTTCTCCTTATCAGTTCAAGGACTAGAATAGCAGTACCCCATGTATTTCTCCCTGTCCACAACAGATGAATATAACAGTAAGGCAAGTCAAAAAAGCGTTAGACATCAGCTTGTAGCTGAATGGAATTTCTAGTTGGACTTCCCCATCCTGGGCTGCCTCAGTTCTCGGGCAGGTTGTTCACTGCACAAGGCATGCATCCAAGGGGGCAAGTGGGGACGAGACTCAGTCCTTGTTTTGCTAACTGGGGCTTGTGCCTGGTGCACAGCTGGATCCTTAATGCAGAAGGTTTCCTTTGAAAATTTCTAAGGCAACCATCCTATCATGAGCCTGGGTGGGTGCCTGCAGGACTGAGGACTCTGCAGGGAATGATTTTCTAATTTGCACAGAAATACCCATGGACTCACAGTAACACTGTCCCCAGTCCCCAAGACAGTCTGCATCGAGAAGCCAGTATCAGCTTCCTCCACTGAGCAGGCAGCTTCCATAAAGGCCTTAGCTCTTGACATTCACAGAAAGATAGACAAGATGAAAAGGCAGAGGGCTATGTACCAGATGAAGGAACAAGATAAAACCCCAGAAAAACAACTAAATGAAGTGGAGACAGGCAACCTTCCAGAAAAAGATTTCGGAATAATGATAGTGAAGATGATCCAGGACCTCGGAAAAAGAATGGAGGCAAATATCAAGAAGATGCAAGAAATATTTAACAAAGACCTAGAAGAATTAAAGAACAAACAAACAGAGATGGACAATACAATAACTGAAATGAAAAATACACTAGAAGGAATCAATAGCAGAATAACTGAGGCAGAAGAACGGATAAGTGATCTGGAAGACAGAATGGTGGAATTCACTGCTGCAGAACAGAATAAAGAAAAAAGAATGAAAAGAAATGAAGACAGCCTAAGAGACCTCTGGGACAACATTAAACGCAACAACATTTGCATTATAGGGGTCGCAGAAGGAGAAGAGAGAGAGAAAGGGCCTGAGAAAATAGTTGGAGAGATTATAGTCGAAAACTTCCCTAACATGGGAAAGGAAAGAGCCAACCAAGTCCAGGAAGCACAGAGAGTCCCATACAGGATAAACCCAAGGAGAAACATGCCAAGACACATAGTAATCAAATTGGCAAAAATTAAAGACAAAGATAAATTACTGAAAGCAGCAAGGGAAAAACAACAAATAAAATACAAGGGAACTCCCTTAAGGTTAACAGCTGATTTCTCAGCAGAACTCTACAAGCCAGAAGGGAGTGGCATGACATATTTAAAGTAATGAAAGGGAAGAAACTACAACCAAGATTACTCTACCCAGCAAGGATCTCATTCAGATTCGATGGAGAAATCAAAAGCTTTATAGACAAGCAGAAGCTAAGAGAACTCAGCACCACCAAACCAGCCCTACACCAAATGCTAAAGGAACTTCTCTAAGAAGGAAACACAAGAGAAGAAAAGGACCTACAAAAACAAACCCAAAACAATTAAGAAAATGGTCATAGGAACATACATATCGATAATTACCTTAAACATGAATGGATTAAATGCTCCAACCAAAAGACACAGGCTCGCTCAATGGATACAAAAACAACACCCATATATATGTTGTCTACAAGAGACCCACTTCAGACCTAGGGACACATACAGACTGAAAGTGAGGGGATGGAAAAAGATATTCCATGCAAATGGAAATCAAAAGAATGCTGGAGTAGCAATACTCATATCAGATAAAATAGACTTTAAAATAAAGAATGTTACAAGACACAAGGAAGGACACTACATAATGATCAAGGGATCAATCCAAGAAGAATATATAACAATTATGTATGCACCCAACATAGGAGCACCTCAATACATAAGGCAACTGCTAACAGCTATAAAAGAGGAAATCGACAGTAACACAATAATAGAGGGGGACTTTAACACCTCACTTACACCAATGGACAGATCATCCAAACAGAAAATTAATAAGGAAACACAAGCTTTAAATGACACAAGAGACCAGATAGATTTAATTGATATTTATAGGACATTCCATCCAAAAACAGCAGATTACACTTTCTTCTCAAGCGCGCACAGAACACTCTCCAGGATAGATCACATCTTGGGTCACAAATCAAGTCTCAGTAAATTTAAGAAAATTGAAATCATATCAAGCATCTTTTCTGACCACAATGCAATGAGATTAGAAATCAATTACAGGGAAAAAAACCCGTAAAAAACACAAACACATGGAGGCTAAACAATACGTTACTAAATAACCAAGAGATCACTGATGAAATCAAAGAGGAAATCAAAAAATACCTAGAGACAAATGACAATGAAAACACGATGATCCAAAACCTATGGCATGCAGCAAAGGCAGTTCTAAGAGGGAAGTTTATAGCAATACAAGCCTACCTCAAGAAACAAGGAAAATCTCAAATAAACAATCTAAACTTACACCTAAAGGAACTAGAGAAAGAAGAACAAACAAAACCCAAAGTTAGCAGAAGGAAAGGAATCATAAAGGTCAGAGCAGAAATAAATGAAATAGAAACAAAGAAAACAATAAAAGCTTGTTCTTTGAGAAGGTAAACAAAATTGATAAATCATTAGCCAGACTCATCAAGAAAAAGAGGGAGAGGACTCAAATCAATGAAATTAGAAATGAAAAAGGAGAAGTTACAACAGTCACTGCAGAAATACAAAGCATCCTAAGACACTACTACAAGCAACTCTATGTCAATAAAATGGACAACCTGGAAGAAATGGACAAATTCTTAGAAAGGTATAACCTTCCAAGACTGAACCAGGAAGAAATAGAAAATATGAACAGACCAATCACAAGTAATGAAATTGAAACTGTGCTTAAAAATCTTCTAACAAAAAAAAGTCCAGGACCAGATGGTTTCATAGGTGAATTCTATCAAACATTTAGAGAAGAGCTAACACCCAAACTCTTCCAAAAAATTGTAGAGGAAGGAACACTTCTCAAACTCTTCCAAAAAATTGCAGAGGAAGGAACACTCCCAAACTCATTCTATGAAGTCACCATCACCCTGATACCAAAACCAGACAAAGATACTACAAAAAAAGAAAATTACAGACCAATATCACCGATGAATATAGATGCAAAAATCCTCAACAAAATACTAGCAAACGGAATCCAACATCACATTAAAAGGATCAAACACCATGATCAAGTAGGATTTATCCCAGGGATGCAAGGATTCTTCAATATACACAAATCAATCAATGTGATACACCATATTAACAAATTGAAGAATAAAAACCATATGATCGTCTCAATAGATGCAGAAAAAGCTTTTGACAAAATTCAACACCAATTTATGATAAAAAAAAAAAAACTCTCCAGAAAGTGGGCATAGAGGGAACCTACCTCAACATGATAAAGGCCATATACGACAAACCAACAGCAAACATCATTCTCAATGGTGAAACACTGAAAGCATTTCCTCTAAGATCAGGAACAAGACAAGGATGTCCACTCTCACCACTATTATTCAACATACTTTTGGAAGTCCTAGCAACAGCAATCAGAGAAGAAAAAGAAATAAAAGGAATACAAATTGGAAAAGAAGAAGTAAAACTGTCACTGTTTGCAGATGACATGATACTATACATAGAGAATCCTAAAGATGCCACCAGAAAACTACTAGAGCTAATCAATGAATTTGGTACATTTGCAGGATACAAAATTAATGCACAGAAATCTCTTGCATTCCTATACACTAATCATGAAAAATCTGAAAGAGAAATTAAGGAAACACTCCCATTTACCACTGCAACAAAAAAGAATAAAATACCTAGGAATAAACCAACCTAGAGAGACAAAAGACCTGTATGAAGAAAACTATAAGACACTGATGCAAGAAATTAAAGATGATACAAACAGTTGGAGAGAAATACCATGATCTTGGATTGGAAGAATCAATATTGTGAAAATGACTATACTACCCAAAGCAATCTACAGATTCAATGCAATCCCTATCAAATTACCAATGGCATTTTCTACAGAACTAGAACAAAAAATCTTAAAATTTGTATGGAGACACAAAAGACCCTGAACAGCCAAAGCAGTCTTGAGGGAAAAAAATGGAGCTGGAGGAATCAGACTCCCTGACTTCAGACTATACTACAAAGCTACAGTAATCAAGACAATATGGTACTGTCACAAAAACAGAAATATAGATCAATGGAACAGGATAGAAAGCCCAGAGATAAACCCACGCACCCGTGGTCAACTAATCTATGACAAAGGAGGCAAGGATATACAATGGAGAAAAGACAGTCTCTTCAATAAGTGGTGCTGGGAAAACTGGACAGCTACATGTAAAAGAATGAAATTAGAACACTCTGTAACACCATACACAAAAATAAACTCAAAATGGTTTAGAGACCTAAATGTAAGACCGGACACTATAAAACTCTCAGAGGGAAACATAGGAAGAACACTCTTTGACATAAATCACAGCAAGATATTTTTTGATCCACCTCCTAGAGTAGTGGAAATAGAAACAAAAATAAACAAATGGGACCTAATGAAACTTAAAAGCTTTTGCACAGCAAAGAAAACCATAAATAAGACGAAAAGACAACCCTCAAAATGGGAGAAAATATTTGCAAATGAATCAACGGACAAAGGATTAATCTCCAAAATATATAAACAGCTCATGCAGCTCAATATTAAGAAAACAAACAACTCAATCCAAAAATGGGCAGAAGACCTAAATAGACATTTCTCCAAAGAAGACATACAGATGGCCAAGAAGCACATGAAAAGTTATTCAATATCTCTAATTATTAGAGAAATGCAAATCAAAACTACAATGAGGTATCACCTCACACAGGTTAGAATGCCCATCATGAAAAAATCTACAAACAATAAATGCCGGAGACGGTGTGGAGAAAAGGGAAGCCTCTTGCACTGTTGGTGGGAATGTAAATTGATACAGCCACTATGGAGAACAGTATGGAGGTTCCTTAAAAAACTAAAAATAGAATTACCATATGACCCAGCAATCCCCCTACTGGGCATATACGCAGAGAGAACCATAATTCAAAAAGACACATGTACCCCAATGTTCACTGCAGCACTATTTACAATAGCCAGGTCATGGAAGCAACCTAAATGCCCATCGACAGATGAATGGATAAAGAAGATGTGGTACATATATACAATTGAATATTACTCAGCCATAAAAAGGAACAAAATAGGGTCATTTGTAGAGACATGGATGAATCTAGAGACTGTCATACAGAGTGAAGTAAGTCAGAAAGAGAAAAACAAATATAGTATATTAACACATATATGTGGACCCTAGAAAAATGGTACAGATGAACCGGTTTGCAGGGCAGAAATTGAGACACAGATGCAGAGAACAAACATATGGACACCAAGGGGGGAAAGCGGTGGGGGGGGTGGGTGGTGGTGGGATGAACTGGGAGATTGGGATTGACATGTATATACTAATATGTATAAAATGGATAACTAATAAGAACTTGCTGTATAAAAAAATAAATAAAATAAAATTCTAAAATTCAAAAAACAAGGAATAAAGTACTGATACACGCTATTTTAAAAAAAAGGATCTTAGCTCTCTTCTTTTCTCCTATAATCTTCTCACATGCTCTCCAACTTGCTTCTACCCCGACACCCTCTATCCTACCCTGCAACAAGCAACAGCCTTGCCCTTCAGTGTATGGAGAGGCAGTGGATAGTGTTCAGGTTCTCAACCCGTCTGTCCATCAGAATCCCTCAGGGAAACTGTGAAAGTCCAGACACCTCAGCTGCACCTCAGGGCAATTACATCAGAACCCCTAGAGTATGACCCAGCCAGGTCAAACTCTTGAGAAGCACTGGTTTACTGGAAACAACTGGAAGGGGGGTTTTGTTTGTTTGTTTCAAGTCTGGGTGTAAGGTTCAGTCCCTCTGCTTATTGCCAGACAATCTTAACAAGTGACTTTCCTTTTTTCCAGCCCAGTTCTTAACTGTGAAACCACCAGTTCAACGTTTTCTAGACAAAATTACACCGTGAACTGGAAAATCCTATAAATGTTCTACTGCTGACCCCAGAATGAGAGAGTAAAAGCAACACAGCCACTGTTACCAACAAAGAGTGGAGGGAGAGGAACAAGCATGAAGTGCTAAAAATTTGGCTCACGGGGCCATAAAACAGTGGGTGAGAATTATAGGTCTAGATGCTCTCTGAGAGTCCTCTCATCTCTTAAAATTGGTGTTCTATACATGTGTGCAAAACTGGCAGAAAGAGAAACCTCTGTGCTTCCACATGGTTCAGAGGGGATTGTTCATTGCCTAAATATGATGCCATTTCTTTTTTCCAGATTCAGGTCATTGGGCTCAGAAAATTTGCTGTTATTGCCACTCCTTCCTCATACCATCCTGAGTCCTTGCTTTCCATGTACTAAGGCAAAACCTTTTAGTGATTACCAGCCATTTCCAACCAGCTGGCTCCACTGAGAGAAATAAAGTCACTCAGCCAGAGAAGTAAAAACCCTTCAAGGATTTTATCAAATCTCTTACTTTTCCCACTTTTCAGTCCCTTCTGCAAAGACAAGCCACATGTCATTTTCTTCCACACTGAAAAGCCATCCCACCAGGTCTGTTGCAGTAGAAAGTATTCTGGGTGAAGCCCAAGAAGACCTGAGGTCAAGACAGAGCTCCACCGCTTCCTAATTGCTTAAAGAAGCATACCCTACCCAAGCCTCAATTTCCTCATCTGTAAAATGGGGAGAATAATATCTGTTCTTTCCTCACAAGGTTTTGTGAGGATCAGTTGATAAAATGCACCTGAGAGCAATTATTAAGCTCTTATTACTTTAGCCAAGTTCTTGTGAGGTCTGCCCAGCTTATATCCTCCCACCCTCAGACACTGTGGTTCACTTGGGTCAACTGCATCCCCCTGGCCGTGCTCACTGGCTGAGGGATGGCCATATGACCTAAGCTGGTCAGTGAGCCTTCTGCTGGTTCTATTGAGAAAAAGAAGTTCTCTTTCTGCTGGGAGCCATCTTGTCCCCACAGGGAAGAGGCAGTCCAAAGAATGAAAGCAACACAGAAAGAAGCGGAACAAATGATGTCTAAAGACAAATTTCCAAAGAAGCCATTTGAGCACCTGCATGAATTCATTCTTTCATTCTTTAATTCAACTAGTTATCACATTCCTCCTATATTCCATGTCCATTTCTGGATGCTTGGCATTAGGTGATGAACAAAAGGAAGACCCTACGCTCCTGGAGCTTGCATTCCAGTGGGAACCCCAGACAATAAATACCAAGTAGACACGGAATACCATGCCAGCTCATGATAAGTGCTATGAAGAAAAATTAAAGCAGGGTAAGAGACGAAGACTGAAGGAAAGGTGTTATTTAAGTAGAGTGACAGAATCCAGCTCTACCTCGGGACTTTCAACCTTCGTGAGCCAATAAAGGCTCATTGTGCTAAGCCAGCTTGAACTGGTTTGCTATCAGTTGCCACCAAGAGTCTTGATGAGTACTGTTTTACAAATGCAGGGATTGATAATGATACTGATGATGATTATTATAAGAGCAGCACAAAAGCCTCCTGCAAAGGAACTGGATCACAACTCTGGGAATTCATGTCTAAGATATTTATGCCAATGGAACAGCCCAAGGACCAGAATTATCAATAGATTTCCAAAAGTATTCTCTGTGGAGTTAAATGCATAAAAGGATTATTCCTCTGGATTCATCCAAGGCAACAGTTCACTTGAAAGTCAGAAATTTAACCTTAAAAGTGTGTTTAGAAAGTTGAAGATATTGATCATCAAGTCAAACAAATCATCAAATTGGTCATCTGTGGCCACTTGGTAATAGCAACATTGCCAGACAAACACCTATCACGTATATGGATATAAGGGAGACTCTAAGAGCATTAGGTATAATGAAATGCAATTAAACAGCCAGTACCCACAGTTGGTTGATTTCCTACTGTTCTTACAAAATAGTTAGAAACTGATAGTCACACACTTTGACCTTTCCCAAGGTCATTTGCAACCAGACATCAAGGGTGAGAGTGCAACTGCACAATAATACCATCACTCCCAGTTTTCTGAACTTGGGTCCTTCAATTTTAAATTCCTAACACCAAGAAAATTTTGAAATGTTTTATAACTCACCCACCACACACACACACACACACACACCACGCAGACAAACACACAAATTCTGGTATGAGGAATGCCTCAACCATGGAGTCTTCCCACTTCGAACTTTTAGAAGGCCATTGGAACATTCTTTATCATTTTGATGCATAGGATGTATGACCAAATAAAGAAAAATGTGAAATTGGAACTTCTATCATTGTCCTCCTGGGCTGCCACACCCACACTGTGAATAATATTCGCCTTACTCAGACTAAGACGGGTGCAAGCCAAGATGAGCCTACTCAAAAAAACAAAGCAAGTGCTCCAAGCTTTCCTGTAGCTGCTGGAATCTTCTCATGTTTCTCTTCCACAAAATGTAATGATTGCTGAGATACTGTATTACCTGCTGGGAAAAGGTGTTTCAGTATTACTGAACTAGACAGCATGAGGACCCTTTCCAGAATGTCAAACAGGTATTGTCTTCTGCTGCTGGGCTGGTTTAAAGTGATGCACACAAGGGCTGAAATAAACTTTGCAAAGGCAGTATTCTTTCAGGAGTGCTATGATTATGGTTCTGGGCCCTTTTTGCACCAGAATCTTGACTCCAAGAAACATTTATGATCTACCAGATTAGATAGATAGATAGATAGATGGATAGATAGAGAGATAGATGATAGATCTCTACGTGTCCCTAGTAATGCTGGAACACGGGATGTTATATGAGGAAAGGGTTCTATAATTAAGCAAGTTTGAAAAACACTAGGCTTTTTTTAAAAAAGACTTTTAGGTGATAATACACTTTGGTTACGGAGAGCCTTTTAAATGATAATGCACATTGTGAATGAGGTATGCCAGGAGTCCCAAATTTATTTTATCAAAAATTTTAGGTGGGAATACCTATATATACCCCATGGGGCACAATTTGGGACAAATTGAGCTATAACAATATTCACTAGAATTCTTTATCCCCAGACTTGGGGATTCAACACAAAGGAATAAATGAGAATGTTTGAACTCACGCACTATCTAAAGAGATTAAAAGAGATTATACTCTGGGTTTAATTTAAGTGTAATTGAATCCAACAAACTACAGATTAAAAAAAAACAAAACTACTCTACTTATGAATTTCCAAGTTATAAACTTTCATAGATACAAACAAAAGCTACAAAACAAGATCACATTAATTCGGCCTCCTGCCAACAGATGGCGATAGATGTAGTGCAAGTTCCTTCCAGTCTGGACCATAGAATCCTTTGTTAATAAGTGGCAATCTTACCTCTTAGTTTTGAGGTAGTTTGCAAGCATGGTTAATCCCACTGTATCCAGCAAGTACAAGAGCAGCAAAAGTTTTAAAGTGCCTGAAATAAAAGGTGTGTGATTGTGATAGAACTAAAAGAAGAAATCATAAAAGGTTGAAAGTGCTGAGAAAAAAATAATGACTGCTGTGCTCGTGTGCCTGGATTCATTGCAAAAGGATGCACAGTTTGGAAGGACAAAGTGCTTAGCAAGCAACCTGCTGTGCTTACGCCATCGCTGATAATCAGCAAGAGGGGAGGGAAAAGAACAAGGCAAGAACTTGAGAGTAGGAGGCTATAAGATGAGCACCCCCATGGGCTGCCCATGAGCCAGGTATTAATGCAGAACAAAGCTGGGACTTTGCTCAAGGACCTAATGGCAGAGTGTGGTGAAAGTGCTGCTGTTGAAGTGTGTATTCATTCATTCACTACCTATTTTATTGAATGCCTAATATGAGCCAAACATACTTGCTGGCTACTGGGAACATGTTGGTGACTAAAACAAACGCAGTCCTTACCCTTGAAAAACTTACAGTCAGGCTTCCCTGGTGGCGCAGTGGTTGAGAGTCCGCCTGCCGATGCAGGTGACATGGGTTCGTACCCCGGTCCGGGAAGATCCCACATGCCGTGGAGCAGCTGGGCCCGTGAGCCATGGCCGCTGAGCTTGTGCGTCCGGAGCCTGTGCTCCACAACGGGAGAGGCCACAACAGTGAGAGGCCCACGTACTGCAAGAAAAAAAAGAAAAAAAGAAAAACTTACAGTCAGTGGGAGATGGGGATAGATACAGGTAATAAACTAAAAAACATTAAAGTGTAAATGTGGTAAGTGCCATGAAAGAAACAAAATAGGAGGCAGTGATGGAAAGCCAGGGAAGGGGAAATGGGGTGGGAGGTGGTGTAGAGTTGATAACCAGGGGAGGATCATAGGTTCCAGGCCCTTCAAATCTGCACAGCGTCAGAATGAGTGGGGAAGTGGAAAGTGCAATGATCACGGTGGCTGCAGTGCTCCAGGAGATGCGGGTGGAGGCAGGAAGGAGTTATCAGCTCCACAGACTCCCTTAGTGCCCCCAACTACTTGGAGAAAAGATTGCCCGTGAAATACTTAGCAGCATGAAGAAGAGTCTGCTGGTTTTAATGTTTCCAAGGATTCGTACTCGGATTAAGTTATGCTCCCAGGGCCTCAGTCCCTCTGGACCCAAACAAATAGACTTAGGAAGAATGTAACCTGTTATTAAGTAGAGGAGGTACTGTGTGCTAACTAGCAAGGTTGTGGTGCTAATTTTTAATTTCTTACCACTAAAGAACTGAGGAAGTGTTTAACTGGACTTAGCTAAGAGAACTGTCTATTAACCTGATCTGGGTTTTTTCTTCCTGTGCACCTAGGAGTCTGCTGAGCCTCTGCTGTTCTTCCTACACTGATCTGGACCCAGACTGGTGTGCACTTCCTTGTCATGGTCTTCTTTTTGCAGACAATCCCTAGTTTTTATTTAACAGGACAAAATTTAGTTCAGCATTTATCCATCGTCCATTTATGATGCTGTGTTTGCTAAGATTAGGCTTGCCTATGAGTAGCAGCAAATCCAAAATAACAAAGGCTTTAAAAGATGAAAGTTTGTTTCTCTCTCAAATAAAGATTGAGAGATGAATAGTCCAGGGATAATGGCAGCTCTGCTCCACCAAATCCTCATGAAGCCATGCTCCTTCTCTCTTGTAGCTCCCCCAAGCACGGCCTCTGTTTACCTCATGAGCCAACATGGTTGCTCCAGCTCCAGCCATCTATCCCTCAGAGAGCAGGAAAAAGAAAAGTCCTTTCAAGGAACCTTCCTAGTACCTGCACTTACCTCTTCCACTTATATCCCATTGGCTAGGACTAGTCATAGCCCATACCTAGCTGCAAGGGAGTTGGTAAATTTATTCTCTATCAAAAATAGAAGAAGAAAGGGCTGCCTCATCCAACAAGCTCTGCAACTTATCTGTTACCAGTTTTGTCTCCCAGTTTCCATGGCTCTGCTGTGCTGTTCTTCATCTGTATCCCTACCTCAGCTCCCTCTGGGTTCTGTTGTCTATGAGAGGTCATATCTCCTTCTTCTTTGGGAGGAAAAGACACATTGCAATTTTGCCAGAGCTGAAAATGGCCCATTAGGCAAAAGCTCCAGACACTAGGATATATCCCATGAATTATTAGAAAAACATGTGTCTAGATTGCAGTAGCTTATAAATTTATCATTTACCATCTTAATGTCCACTGTCCTATGGATTGAAGTGGTAATATTATTAAGGGGTCTGAGCAAGGGAGCAAAGTAGGGAATTAATTTTTAAGGAAAAGCCACGTTATGCCTCACATGAATTTGGAAGCACTTTACCCACTTAGAATCCCCAAGAAATAATTATTGGCTCAGAGAAGTTCATTGACTATATTACATCACTCAACACCTATTTCTTGAGCATCTGCTATATGTCTGACACTATTAAGGTACTGGGCATACAGCAGTGAACAAGACAGACAGGGTCCCTGTCCTCATGGTTCTTGTATTCTAGTGGTGGAGAGGGAAGCTATAAACAAGTAAAGAAATCAATAATATATTCACAGATAGTGGGTAAGAGGAAAGAATGACTAAGGTGGGTGGAGGACCGTTCTAATAAAAGGTGACATATATTATTGACCAATAATAATAGCTAATTCTCACATAAATCTACTATGGGATAGGTATTATCCTAAGACTTTACATTTACACCAACTCATTTAATCCCCACAACAATTCATCCACTCAGGCACACCAGATACTCACCTTGTTCAAGGTGGCAGAGCTGGGATTTGAACCCAGTCAGGCTAGCTCCAGAGTACTTGCTATTAAGGTTACATGAGAAGATCCTTCTGAGAAATGAGTAGGAGCCAGCCACGCGAAGACCTGGGGAAAGAACATTCCAGAAAATGGGATTAGCAAGGATAAAGGCCCTGCGGCTGGACCAAGCTGGGATGTTTGGAGAACCACGGGAAGGTCAGCACAGCTGAAGACTGGAGGTGGCCAGTTAGGCAGAGAATGTGAGAGAAGCAGACTGAGGTCTGCTGACCCCGGGGCTGGGAAAGCCAACCCAGGTAAGAAACTTCCAGTCACAGAAGCAGGTTAATGTGCCACCTTCTTTCCCACCACTCAGCCCCTCTCAGTGTGACACTGATGAGCCACACTCAGCCACAAAGCAACCCGGGACCATCTGCCAACATTGATACAAAAGACTTTATTGTTCCTGAAGTCGAGGCACCATTTTTGCTTTTATAATCTCTCTCTTTTATATGGTGGCTGATCAAAGTGCTTTTGGGGCTCCTTGGAGGAAGAGCCCACACCTCCTGTCCCTGTGTTTGTACTGCAGTGTCTCAGCAGGGGGGTTCTGCACCCTCCTGACCATGAGCTCCCAGCGGTCAAGTGGTCTGCCACACACACTGTGCTTGGCAGGGCCTCTTTCCTGGGAGGTGTCTGCAATGGACACGGAGCTCCCCACCTCAGGTGGATGAATAACAGCACCTAATAACCCCCTGGATCAATGGCTCACTGAGGTCTGGGGCTGCTGTCTAGAAGTATTAGTAGGGAGCCTGCCCAAAGAATTCAAGCCAGTAACACAGGCTCCCTGTCCACAGCGACACCTTATATTGAGAAGTCACCCACATGCTCATTCCACAAGACACATATTACCTTCTTCTCATTCTGCTACTTGAAAACTCCCATTCCTATAAAATAGAGCAAACATTCCCACTGTGTACATGGCCTCTTAATGATCCAATTTCTGCCTCGATAGCCAGCTTCATCTGCCAACACTCTCCGTCATGCCCACTTTTCTCCCTCAGGTCAAGCACTTTACGATTCCCCAAACACACAGTGGGTTGGTTCAGGCTGTGCTCTCTGCCTGGAATGTCTCCCCGCCTTCTCTTTCAAGTTTTCTCTTAGAGCCACATCCTCTGCAGAACCTTCTCTGACTTCCCCAGACAGAGTTGGACGCTTTTTCCCACCTAATCAAGTAGCTCCTTGCATGTCATGCTGTAATGTTCATCTGCCATTTCCTTCATCACAGGCACTGCTTGAGGCAGGGTCCAGTTTCTATTTACTTTTGTCCTTCAGTAACATTTGAGAGTTTTCTCCAGAAGGATCTGGCATGTGTCCTGTTCGGAATTATTCTTGGGTGCCATTATTTAGGTTTTACTGCCCTTGTGAATGGAATTTTTTCTCTATTATATTTTCTAGTTAATAATTTCTGATATAGTGGACTTTCTGTGTTTTTATTTTTATCCTTCTACACACTTAAGGTAAAGAGTCAGCTGGTTCAAAGATAAACATCAAGTTCCAGCCCTCTTCCTCCCTACTTCCTTAACCTATCCCCACAGGAAACAAATTTTAATTCTTTTAGATGATTATTTTGGTATTTACATTGCTATTTCTAAATACCATGCTTATATTGCTATTTCTTGATTCATTGTTTGCAGGAATGATCTGTTAACGTCCCACTGAAGATGAAGGGCTAGCTCTTTCCTCTTCCTTCCCCTGCCCGCCCCGCCCCCCCCCCCATACACACATACTTTGCATCCGCATTAGTTTACTAGGGCTGTTGTAACAAAGTATCACGAACTGGATATCTTAAGCAACAAGAATTTATTGTCTCATAGTCCTGAAGGTTAGAAATCCAAAATCAAAGTGTCAGCAGGGTTGGTTCCTTCTGAGGGTTGTGAGGAAGAATCTCCTCCAAGCCTCTCTCTTTTTTCTGGTGGATTTTCAGCAATCTTTGGCCTTCTTTGGCTTGTGGCAGCTTAACTCCAGGCTTCATATGGTGTTCTCACTGTGCCTCTGTCTCTATGTGCAGATTTCCCCCTTTGATAAGGACACCAGTCATATTGGAGCAGAGCCCACCCTAAGGTGACCTCACCTTAACTTGATCATCTACAAAGACCTTATTTCCAAATTCACAAGTTCTGGCGGTTAGGACCTCAACCCATAACACCATCCTTTCAGAACTGTATAATTACATCATCACTCTGGTTAGATTAATGTGCACTATTTACATTGTAATGAACCTACCACTCAGTTCTTCAGAGCTGAGCCATGTAGTTCCATTTCCTTTCCTGAATAATTTTTTATATGCCTGGAGTTAATAATTGTTTGTTATTCTGTTTAATTTTTTATGTTCTTTTCACTAATTCAACTCAAAACTCATTGCCAGTTGTCTAAATCTTTTTTCATCACATTCACTCATCTCAGCTGTTCTATTACTTTCATCTTAATGAATTCCCCCTTCCCAAGCCTTCTGACCTTATTTCCTGTCTTTTGGATCAGTAGTCTTCCTTTTTGTTGGTTACTCCTCTGATTTATAGGTCATAGCTTCCTAAGAAAGTGTGTGGGAGGTAAATATTTGAGACTTTTTATTTCCAAGAATGTCTGTACTCTACTTTCACACTCAATGGAGAGCTTGGTTAGGTATAGAATGATAGGTAGGAAATCCTTTCACTTTAGAATTTTGATAGCACTACTCCATAGCTTCCAACACTGCTGTTGAGAAAGCTGAATTATTCTACTTCCTGATTATTTGACTGAACCTATTGATTTCTCTGAAAGCTTATTAGAGCCTCTTTTGGTCTACAGTTATTGTACACAGAATTCTAAGATGACCCCCAATGAGCTACACCCTTGTATATTCTGAGTGTGGACAGAATCTGTAATTTGCTTCTAGCCAAAAGGATATGGCAAAGGTGAAGGAAGAGTCACTCCCTTGATTAGGTTACAGTCTATAGCAAAGGTGATGGGAGATAGTCTCTTGTGTGATTACATTATATAAGACTCTGTCTTAGACTGGAGTGAGAGGTTTTCCTGTAGGCTTTGAAGAAGTACACTGCCATGTTGTGAGAGGGCAATAAAGTACATTCACAATGTTGTTGCAACCATGACCACTACCTACTTCCAAAACTTTTCATCACCCCAAACAGAAACTCTGTACGCATTAAGCAATAACTCCCATTCTTAACTGCTTTTTAAACAGCTTTCTACCAATCCTCTTTTTTCCCCCCCTACCTCCAGTTCCAAAAGTTTCTGGTGCAACCAATCTCTGAGCCTTTACATTCTGCAGTGTAAATCTGATTTGTTCTTAGGATTCTGCTGGTTTAGGATTCTGCTGGCTTAGGATTCTTCTTTCTTAGGTTAGCTACATAAATTACCATTTGTCCATCTGCTTTCTAACTCCCCAAATGATGTTGTCTCCACTCTCATTCTCCCCATCTTTGTGGATTTATGGGAAAAAAAAACTTTACTGGTAGTTTTAGTGGCATTTCAGAACATAATGAATTTAAATGACTGTGCTGAATCTATTAATACCATTTTCACCAAAAAGTCAATTGGGTATGTAGACCTTATATCTAGCCACCTTACCAAATGCTCTAACTTCTAACTACTTCTCAGTTCATTTCTTAAGTTAAGTAGGTGATGGCATTGTATACAAATAATGAGAGTTTTAAGGCTTCTTGCAACATGGGCTGTTGAGTTGATGGAGTTCTCCCCTCCAGTCACAAACACATGGAAATGCATGATATTATTTGAAAAACATGGCTGCACTGAAAGAGAAAGAGAGAGAAAGAAAGAAAGGAAGGAAGGAAGGAAAGAAGGAAAGAAAGAAAAAAGAAAGAAAAAGAAAGAAAGAAAAAAAGAAAGAAAGAAGAAAGAAAGGGGGAGAGATGGAGATGGAGGAAGGGAAGGATATAATGGTGCCAGCAATCAAGAGAGCAGTCAGAGCTAAAAAGGTATAGGAAAGGTCATGATCACCCACAGAGTGTTTGGGGTCATGGACCAGGGCTCCAACACCCACATAAGTACAGGAAATCCTGCTTTGGCTCTTGAAGTGAGAAAGCTGGGACTGAGCTGCAAGACGTGCTTTTTGTGTCCCATGTCATATGGCTTTGGCCAGCCTCTGATTTCCATGTAGAAGGTGACAGTGTCCCACCTCCAGCAAGCACCTAAGAGCAGAGGCTAGGTCATGTGGGGCCCAGTAGGCCAAGATAGGAAGTTTGGAAAGGTTTTATATGGCAGAGTGACGTTATCTGATTTATATTCCCAAAAGACTCCTGTGGTTGCTTTGTGGAGAAATGGATGTTAGTGGAAGCAGGGGAAGAAGTCGGGAGGGCACTGCAGTAGACAAGGGGAGTGTCCTGATTATCTATCACTGCGCAACAAACCAAATTTAGTAGCACTAAAACAATAACCATTTTATTATGCTCATGGATTCTGTGAATCAAGAATTCAGAAAGGGCACAGGGACAATGGCTCCCCCCTGCTCCGTGATGTCTGGATCCTCAGCTGGGAGGTTTCAAATGGCTGGGGATGATTTAAATGTCTGAAAACTGCAAAAGCTTGGCTTAGCTGGAACTGTCAACTGGAACCCCTACTTGTGCCTCTCTTGGGCTTCTTCACAGCATGACCGCTCAGGTACAAAAGGGAGCATTCAAAGGGAGTGTTTTAAGAGAATCAGTCAGAAGCCTTGTATGACCTATCCTGAGAAGTCACATAGCATCACTTCTGCCATACTTTACTGGTCAAAGTAGTCCCAGGTCCTTGCAGATTCAAGGGGAGGGAACACCACCCTTCACCTCTCAATGAGAGGAGTGTCAAAGAATTTGAGGACCATGTTTTAAAACTGCTAAGGGAGAGATGATTGTGGCTATGACTAATGCCACAGAAGTAGAGATAGTGGGAGAAGACAGATTCAAGACACATTCAGAAGTCAAGCCAAGGACCTTTCTATTGAATTTTGTGCTCAAGAAAGAGCGGGGGAGCGGGTGATATAAAACATGAATCAGAGATGACTTCTAGGTTTTTGGTCTGAGCATTTGGGTAGATGATAGTGCCATTTATGAGATGGGGTGAAGTTATCCCAGAGGTTTTATTTCATAGAAAAGGAAAAGTTAAAAGAAAATTACATTTTTTGAGTAACAAATAGATATACAGACTTTGTGCTTGAAATTTGTTTTTTCATCTAATCTTTAAAATAGCCCTGTGAAGTGTGTATTTTCATTTCCATTTTTTGGATGAAGAAACCAAGTTCCCACAGGTAAGTTACGTGCATAAGGTTACACAGCAAGTAAGTGGCAGAGCCAGGAATCAAACTTCAAAGACTCTGTTCTTTCCATTCAACTACACTCTTTCCCAAGGGGTCACTGAAGCTCAGAAAGATTAAGTAACTTACCCAAGATCACAAAGCTAGGAAATGACAGAACCAGAGTTTAAAATAAGTTCTGGCCCTAATCTCCTCTTAGCCGTACAGGTGGTGATTGAAGGCAACAGAGCAGGTGTATCAATAGGAAGAATACAAACACTCTTGAGTAAGAGGGCCAAGTTTCCTCATGGCCCCCAATGGCCCCTGGATGGTCTCATGCACATTGCAGTGCCCTGTGAATGGCAGATGATTCTCAATTAAAAAAAAAAAAGAAAGAAAGAAAGAAAGAAAAAGGAAAAGGAAAAAAGACCTGCCATTAAATGCCTTGACCTATAAGTTACTCCTTAAAAATTGTCCACAGATCATTCTATCCACCCAGGACATGGTATTATGGATGTTCCTTGAAGACACAGGGCTGTATGGATGTTTGGCCAAAGGGAACAGTGGTATCATCAACTTTTGACATATAAGAGAGAAACTCTGTTTTGCTTAAATCTCGAATCTTTGGTCATCCACATCCAGTGTCTTTGATGGTGGCAGCAATCTACAATTGGTGAAAATTAACACTCAGGTAGGAAACAGGTTAAAGAGACAGTGAGAAGAGAAATTAAAGTCTGAGATCTGAACATCCGCACCCTTTTTCTCCATCTGCTTGCCACTCAGAAGATGGGGCTTGTTTGTTGTCTCTCTCTGCCACTGGAAGTGAAATTTCTTGAGATCTTGGACTTATCTGCCATGTTCATTCAGTCTCTAGCACCTAAAAAAGGACTTAGTATGGAGTACATCCTCAATAATTACTTGTTGAGTAAATGAATCAATAACCTAGTTCATATTCTTTACTCCTACACTATAGAATGGCATCTTTCTTTCATTGGTGAAGTCTCAGGGAGCCAAATCAATTGCAGACTTCCCATCCCAAATGCCCACTACCTGGACCAGGGTAACTTCCTCCCAAGAACAGCACAGGGCTTCCTGATGTCTGGCACTCTGCCTGGTGGGCATCCCTCCATCCATGAGCCTGTTGGTGCCTCCATGTGGCCAGCGGTCCCTAGGCCAAGAGAGTGTCAGATGCACCAGGCAACCAGTGAGAGGTACCCACCTGTGTCTCACCAGGATGCCAGTCCTGCAAATAGGAGCAGCTAGGACACATCCTCGGCTGTATCCCCAGCCTGTCCCCAGCCTGACCACACCAACCAGCCAGCCTCGGCTCCCTGCCCAGAGCTGTCACCAGCCTTCCACCCAGAGAAATGCCCATCTGGGCTTTGGATTCAACAGGGGACTCAGCTCAGGATATTTGATGACCTTAGACAACCATAAGAGTGAAAAAAGAAAGCAAGGCGTGCGAGGGAGAGATGGAAAAAGAAGAAATGACACATGGACATTAGTTTCAAAAGGAATGGATTTCTGTGGGAGGAGAGAAAAGGACAAAGTGAGAAACTCTTTCTTCTTATGATGAATTTTTCCCAAACATGTCAAATTCTTCTCCAGAAACTTGAATAAGCTGTAATCAAAGGTCCTCATGAACCTTGGAGGCAGACAGACCTGGTTTTGATTCCTGGCTCTGGCTTCTGCTTGCTCTGTGGCTTCTGTGGCCTCTCTGGACCTGTTTCCTCCCTGTAAATTGGGCAAATAGCTTGTAGGAGGCTGTGAAAATTCAGCGAGAGCTTGTCTCATGCACCTTGTAGCCACTCAGAAAGGTGTTCATTTTTTCCCTCCCTTTGTTCTCCCACTATGTGAAGACCTGCTTTGGGCTGGGCTTTATTTTTAGGTTGCAGATTTGTCTGTTGCACAGCCCCTCAAAAGCATCTGAACTAGGATTGTGAGCTCAGGAAAGAGATCTATTTATGAAGGAGACCTGTGATAAATGTTATTACACCCCAAGCTAGCAGTCAGCTGAAGCTGTTCCAAGGAACATTTCCACCTTCGATGCTGCAGCTCACCTGAGAGTCTCGTGGTGAGACAAACCAGGGGGCTGCACGAGGAGGGGGAGGTCACACAGGTGGGGACAGGGAGGAGGAGGAGGAGGAAGGAGGATCTCACACACACACACACACACACACACACACACACACACACACACATGTAAGCTCAGGCCTCAAGGATGCTCTGGGAAGCAGTATGGGGAGCAGAGAGGGTCCTCTCTCCAGTCAGGAGACTGGGCTCCATGAGGCTCTTTCTTTCTCTGCGTCTGGGTCTTCTTATCCATAAAGCAAGAAAGTCAAAAAAGGTGGCCCTAAAGGTGGCCCCTTGTGCCCTGGAAGTCTGGCACACAGAGACTTCTCCTGCCCAGGCCCCAGACCACAATGCCACAGGGGCCTCAGCAGTGTCCTGGGAGGGCATAGGGAAGCTGATAGGGTGAGGAGGCCAGCGGTGCCCGTTACACAAGGCATCTCTTAGCCATAGGCATGACTAACCCACTGCTAACGGTAGCAGATCTGAGGCTCTTGAGAACTCAAAAACTTCGGTTCAATCCCTGAACCCCTTGCTTCCTTCTTCCAGGGCCCTTTTCTTACTGCAAAGCCCAAGCGTTCAAGGAACTCAACCTCAGACCTCTCCTCCCATGCCTCTGAGATAGAAAAAAGCTGGGTTTATAGAGGACCCTAAATTAGACTCACAGCAGAGCAGGAAAAGGAAGGCAGCATTCTAGTGTGAGCAGAATATTAAAGTCAGTAATAATAACAGCCTCTAGTCATTGGTTGAGAGCATCAGGTGGGAGTGGGAGCTCTCATTTCATTCCCTCCACGGCTCTATGAGAAGGTGCTATCATTATCCTCACTGTGCAGATGAGGAAGCTGAGGCCTGGGAGGTTAACAAGTTCATCCATGAGGGGTTAGTAGGTGGCAGAGCTGTGATTCCAGGCTGAGCCTATTGAAACCAAAGCTTGTCCGCAGAGCTTGCAAGCTGGAGGTCTCTGCCACTGCACAACGCAAAGAGAAGGTTTCAAAGAGGACAGGTAAAGTGTATACGTCCTGTGCAGGGACAGACACTAGATATTTCCAGTGGAGCCATCAGGGATGCAGGAAGGAGAAGCAGGAGGGCAAACTGTGTCCTGGACCACAGCCCCGAAGGAGTCTGGGAACTCCTTGGGAGGAATTCAGGGCTGGCAATGGTCAGTGTAAATGTCCCTGAAATTCTACTGATGGAAGCTGTACCCAACAGGTCCTTTAATGCAGACAATAAAAGCCAACTCTGGTTAGTATATCTCATACAGGAAAGGAGTATATTGGAAAGAGATCAGAAGAGCTAATGGCAGCCCTAGAGAACTTGGCAGAAATCAGTAAAGACCTGGCAGCCACGAGCTCCCCAAGTTCACCCTGGCACCAACACCCCACCAGTGAGGCTACTGACTCTCCTCAGCCATCCTGTCCCAGTGATTCATCTCTGCTGCTCCTATGTCTCTGTGCCACTCCCTCCACATTCATAGGTCCAGGTAGCGGCCTCCAAGGGGCTCAGACTAGGAGGGCTCTGTGTGTGTGTGTGTGTGTGTGTGTGTGTGTGTGTGTGTGAGAGAGAGAGAGAGAGAGAGAGAGAGAGAGAGAGAGAGAGAGAGAGAGACAAGGGGGTGGATTCCAGGAGAGGAAGTGGTTGGCATCTTTTGCCTCCATGGTAGAAGGTAGGTTCCTGCCTCCCACCAAGATTTTCTCAAAGCATGGATTCTCCCAAATAAAAAGTGTGCCTGCATGCTGGCTAGCCAAACAAAGACAATGTCCACCTGAGATGCTGAGCCATTGTTTGTCCCAGGTTTGTGACAGCCACAGAGCTCACAAAGGGCTTTCTCAGACACTTCTGGGAGGTGGACAGAGCAGATACTAAGATTCTGGCTCTGGATGGGAAACTGAGGTTCAAGGAGATGACGTGTCACCTGGCCAAGAGGTGGTGTGGGCCAGGGATGAGGACCCACGGGCCTTGCCTCTGTTTGCACAATGCTTTTCCTATTATGGTGGCTGACACGCCCACCTGGAGCCCAGCTTCCTCCAGAACTCCCTGATGCCACCGCAGGGCACCTCCAAGGAAACCTGCCTCACCGTCACTGGGCAGACAGGCAAACCCGAACACAGCAGGGGTCAGAGAAAACCTTCTGACTCCTCTGTCTCTTTCTTCTGACAAGCTCAGTACACTTCTCGGAGACCCTCTTCTTCATCCCCCTAAATGCTGGGAAATGGCAGACAAAGAAAGGAGACCACTGAGGTCAGAAAAGGGAAGTCTCCTGCCACGTGACTTCGTGGGCTCACCCCACTGATATGTGTCTGTGGCTCGTGCTGCGATTTGATGCCAGACCCACGGAGCAAATTTCAGCTCCTCACCAGCTGAGTGGCCTTGATGTGTCACGTTAGCCCCAGCCTGTTGCATCCAACGTGGAACGGTAAAACAATGATCCATCTCATGGTGCTGTGGGAGGCATTAAATGAGAGAAAGAGGCACCCCTGAGTAGGACCATGAAGTGAACAATTATTACTGTAACCAGCAACCTAGACAAGCTGCACTTGCTGGCTTACAAACACAAACACCTTTGCTTTTTGTTTTATTCTCCACACTGTCTGACCTCCTTTCTCTGCCCGTGGTACATTGAGCAGATCACCTGTGTTTTCTGTTATTTTCAGGTATTAACAGTTTTTACATGTAGTGAAAGGCTGGAAGAGTCTAATAGAAAATCTTTGGTCTCATCTGATCTAAATGGCTCCATTCCCCCTGCCCGGAGCCCGAAGACATAGTGGGTCCTTCCATTCTTCTTGTCTCCTTTTCTGCCCCCTTCATGCAGCTGCTTCTAGTGCCTCTAGGAACACGATAGAGGGCTAGGGAGGGAGGGGAAATAAGGGTCAGAGAAGTTCTCATTGGATTGGTTCTGTTGTGGTCTGCCACTGATGTCATCTGCCACTGATGGCTTTTTTAAAAAATTATTATCGGTAAGAACACTTAGCATGAGACCTATCCTTTTTTTTTTTTTTTTTTTTTTTTTTGTGGTATGCGGGCCTCTCACTGTTGTGGCCTCTCCCGTTGCGGAGCACAGGCTCCGGATGCGCAGGCTCAGCAGCCATGGCTCACGGGCCCAGCCGCTCCGCGGCATATGGGATCCTCCCAGACCGGGGCACGAACCCGTATCCCCTGCATCGGCAGGCGGACTCTCAACCACTGCGCCACCAGGGAGGCCCTATCCTTGACACATTTTTAAATGCACGTTAAGTATTATTAACCATAGGCATGATGTTGCATACAACAGGTCTCTAGAACTTATTCAGCTTATATAACTAAAACTTTTATACCCACTGAACAGAAACTCCCATCTTCCTCTCCCCCCAACCCCCGGCAACCACCATTCTACTCTCTGTTTCTGTAATTTTAACTATTATAGATTCCTGGCTTACTTCACTTAGCATAATGTCCTCCAGGTTCATCCATGTTGCTGCAAATGGTAGGATTTCCTTCTTTTCTAAGGCTGGATAATATTTTATTACATGTATGTACCACATCTTCTTTATCCATTCATCCATCAATTGACATTTAGGTTGTTTTCACATCTTGGCTATTGTGAATAACATTGGAATGAACATGGGAAAGCAGATAATCTCTTTGAGATCTTGATTTCAATTCTTTTGGTTGTACACCCAGAAGTGGAATTGCAGGATCAGATGGTAATTCTATTTTTTATTTTCTGAGGGACTTTCATACTGTTTTTCATAGCAGCTGCACCATATTACACTCCATCAACAACGTATGAGAGTTCCATTTCTCCACATCCTGGCCAACACTTGTTATTTTTTGTTTTCTGATAATAGCCATCTTAACTGGTATGAGGTAATAATTCACTGTAATTTTGAGTTGCATGATTAGTAATGTTAAGCATCTTTTCATGTATCTGTTGGCCATTTGTATGTCTTCTCTAGAGAAATGTCTCTTCAAGTGCTCTGCCCGTTTTTCAATCGGGTTATCTGGGTTTTTGCTGCGGAGCTGTAGGAGTCTGTAGGGGTTTTGAGGGCCCCACCCTCCCCCTTTGGGAGCCTCTCTCTCAGCGTGGCGTCCTTATGCAAGGGAAGTGCTCTCTGGTGACTGCCTCGCCACTCCTTCCAGAGCCCACATCCAGGGGCACAACCACACAATCTCTTTTTGTTGAGGGAGTCATCTTGCATGGAGCCCTTTCCAAATGGCTTCTATCCCATCACCCTCATAAGACTCAGAAAAAGTTCACTGGAATTGGGAAGGGCAAGCCCCTCCCACCTCACTCTTTCTCTGTGTTCTGACAGGACGGGCATTTCCAGCCAGTCCCAGCCTTTGGATGCTTTTCACAAGAGTCAGACCCAACTCCTATACCCACAAACGCTGGAGGACACAAATCATGCTCTCTCAACAAAGTTCTTTCACCTCACTCTACCAGTATCCTGGAGTCCACAGAGTTCCTCCCCACAGCTGGAGGAGAGTAAGGGGCATCCCCTCCCCTCCCCCAATGAATATCATGTTCCATTATTATCAGGCAGATTACATAAGAGGTCGTTTTGTTAACTCATCTTTAACTGGCATTGGGGTTTTGTGAGCAGCCCCTCGTGCTCAGGAAGAGCCCAGGGGAGCTGTGAACTTCCAGGGAAATGTGTTCTCACAACTGCTCTGTGTGTCCAGGAGCATTTCTCCAACCAGGACTGCAGACGGAGCTCAGTGGGGCTGGGGGGACAGACAAAGCTGGTCTCCCCCTCGTCCAGGATGTGGTGTCTAGAAGCAGAAGCTGTCCCTGGGTCCCTGTGTGAGGGCCCAAGGATCAGGGCAGCTCCTGTGGAAGAGGGAGAGCTGGGGCTGGAGGCTTGGTGAGCCAGGAAGTCAAGGGCGAGACATGCAGGGAGCTCTGTAAGCCTTCGTCTGCCCCAGCACACCTGGTGGTCCTCACAGAGGGGCAAGCTTTCCTTCTACAGAGCAAAGGCGGGAATGGGGACTAAGATGACTATAGAATAATGATGATGGTGAGGATGATGGTGGTGGTGGTGGTGATGATGATGATGATGGCGGTGATGATGGTGGTGGTGGTGGTGACGATGACTATGATGGCGGTGGTGGTTGTGGTGATGATGGTGATGGTGGTCGTGGTGATGATGGTGGTAATGATGATGATGATGATGGTATGGTGGTGATGATGATGGTGATGGTGGTGATGATGATGGTGATGATAATGATGATGGTGGTGGTGGTGGTGGTGATGGTGATGATGATGGTGATGGTGGTGATGATGATGGTGATAGCTGCCACAATTTGCTAAACTCTTATAACAAGTGAGCACAGGCCTAGGTTACATGTATTGTCTTGTTTAATCTTCATAAGAACACTCTGAGGTGTGGCAGGTGGAATAATGGACCCTAAAGATGTTTCCATCCTGATCCCCAGAACCTCTGAATATATTATGTTACATGCAAGGGGGAATTCAGGTTGCAGATTGAATTAAGGTTACCAATCAGTTGAACTTAAAATAGGGAAATTATTCTGGATTATCTGGAGGAAGAAGAGTGGGTGTCAGAGAGATGCCATGTGAGAGAGACTCAACCAGCCGGTGCTGATTTTGAGGATGGAAGGGGCCACAAGCTACAGAATGGGGGTAAGGAAAAGGCAGGGAAGCAGATTCTCCCACAGAACCTCCAGAAAGGAACCCAACCCTGCTAACACTTGGATTTTAATCTAATTGAGACCCATTTTGGCCTTCTGACCTCCAAAAATGTAAGATAATAAATTTCTGTTTTTTAAGCCGCTAAGATTGTGATAATTTGTTGCAGCAGCAATAGAAAACAAATACAAATGGATACTCTTATCAGATGAGAAAACTGAGGCTCAGAGATATAAAGCAACTTGCCTAAGATCACATAGCTTGGAAGGGCAGTGAAAAAATTGGAATTTGGATGTACAGACTGTTCCAAATCCAGGGCTTTTTTTACTCTGTCATGCTGCTCTTTGATGGGGGTGGTTTTGATGTGCTCCCCCCATTGCATACTTGCCATCTCACTGAACCTTCACAGCAAGCCCATGAAGTCAATAACACTTACCATTTTGCTGATGTGGAAGCTGGGGACTCTGGGAGGTGACGGGACTCAATCAGGCCTCACAGCTGGAATATAGGAAGAATGGAAGCCCCTGACGATTGAGCTGTAGTTACCTACATCAGCTCCTCCCTGACACTCCTCTGAAGCCAAGGCACTTCTTTTATCCATTCAACATTTACTAAATGGTCTGCTAAGTGCTGGGCACCACAAGAGTTCTGGGACCACAGAGAGAGATGCAACCCCATTCCAGTCCTTGGGTTCCCTACAATCTAAGCTTTCGTATAATGTAGAGAAAAAGTCTGCTCCCTTTTTTCCATTCTTGGCCTCCACACCTCAGTTCTAAGTCTTGGATCATGTGTCCCAGAGGTCATGGATCAGAGCCTGACTTATTCTTTTATCTAGGTTCATGTTAGCCCAAGATTCCATCCCAGAGGGAAAGCATCTCAGCTGCTGCTACTAGCATAGTGGTCTCTGGACAGTGAGATCTGGTTCCATTGCATCTGTGAGTTTCTGGCTTCCCTCTCCCCACCCTCATATTCAACTCCTTAAGGCCTTCCAAGAAAAGAAGGATCTGTGCCCCTGCACTGATAGAAAATCTACCCCAGGGTTCAGCCCCATGGATGAGAGGGTAGGGGCAGCAGAGGCACAAGGGGCAGAGAAAAATGCTCCCACGGTGGCTAGAAGTGCAATCACTACAAATGTGAGGAGGAGACTGGATGACTTTGGCTTTCCCAGTTGGTACCCCTGCCCAGTCTGCTGGGCTTTGTGCCTGGGCGAGTGATAAGGAGGCTTATCATTGACAACTACCCTGGAGGAAAGACTTACTTGGCAGATGTTTCCCAGGCAAATGCTCTTCCTCTTCATCATGGATCTTCAGATCCTCCAGGTTAAGGTTCCAATGTCTGTTATCAACTGGGAAGAGGTGATTACAAATGATCAGGTTCTCTTGGTCTTCACATCAGGAAAGGATGTGATCTAAGGAAAGGATTGTTGATTTCACTTCAAGGATGTGGCGTCTCCAGACCAAGAGGAGGTAGGTCATAGGGAGGAGCCTTGCTTGTTCATGGAGAAAAACCCAGTCTCATCTCTGTCTACTCGTTGATGTGCCCCAAAGGACCTGTCCTGGGAAACACCCCAGTGCTTTTTTTTCCCAGATGATTTGCAGTGTGGCCAGGGCTCAGCCCTCCACGTTCCTCATTATGCTTAGCTGATTCCCAATATTTGGTCTTACTCCTGGCAAGAGAAGTCGGGAGAGGAGTAGAGGTGCCCAGCTTACAAGACAAGAACACTCAAAGGGATGCTCAAAATAGAAGGAGAAGATCCTCGGAAGGACCCAACATCAGGACCAGCCTGAAGAGAGAGTGAAAGGAGAGAGTGAGGTTGACAGTCTTGCAGATGATGAACAGGCCAAGAAGGTGAGGATGGAAAAAGTCTTTGACATTCATCTGTGCACAGAAGTTTAATGAGCTTCTACATATTCATGGAAGGTAGAGTCTCCTTTCTGGTGAAGTACCTGTCCTCCTTTCTAATTAAAGCTTATTCTGGAGTGGGTATGAGGCCGTGACATGGTTTACCTTCATTTACTACCCTGAAAGCTTAAATAACATCAGCTGAATCAACTGAATCACTAGTTTGGAAGAGGTAAAATGGGTACAAGTTTGAGGGGCATAAGAAGACACCATTGAGGCAGTGCTCATGGCCTGGCTGGGGTCGGGGACATTCTTCCTTCCAGCAAGAAGGGAATGGTCAGAGCTGGTAGGGAAAGGAGGCAGCATTTAAGGATTGAGGGATTGAGAAGAATTTTAAGAAGAGTTTGCTGAATGAACAAAGGTCTTTGGGAGAAAAACAACAGTAAAAGAGGACAAGCTAGGGAAGGAAAGACTGTTAAGAAATTTGTTTAATGAGTGAAGCATCCACTTGAGAACCAAGTCAGTAATATGGCCAAGGGAAAGCACCCCAGGTTGAGAGAATGCTGGTGTGGGAAGGGCAGACCACAACCCTTCAGCCTAAAGGAGTAGGAAGTTACCAAGGCCATGGTTGTGGGAGCACCCTTAGGATTAAATAAGAAGTTTGATTGCTCATGTAGGGGGATAAAGAAAATTACTATTTTACCAGATGGCACCAGAGAACCTCCTAGGGAAGGAACTATCTTTGTTTGTGAAAATATCATCAGAGTTTCTTAGGTGATGCAAGGTGGGATCCTGGAGAACTGGACTGGAAGGAAACAAGGAGAAAGTTAAGCTCTTTGGCAAGTTAAATGCATAGAAACTTAGATGTAGAGAAGAGAAAAAGGATGGAGGAGAGAGCAGGCCTAGGAACATCACTGGGGGCTTGCGTTGTAAGAAATGGCTGAGGGAGGACTTCCCTTCAGTGGTTAAGACTCCGCCGCATTTCCACTGCAGGAGCGTGGGTTCATTCCCTGGTCGGGGAAATAATATCCCGCAGGCCGTGCAGCGCGGCCAGGAAAAAAAAAAAAAAATCTGAGGGACAGGGAAGGGAAATATTCGACTTTAAATTATCTGGCTGCAGTGCTGGGATGTTCCTTTCCACAATGTGCCTTCAAATCACAAGGCAAAATCTACTATGCACAACTACCTCATGTGAACTGTATTTGGGAGGTGTGTAGGTGCAAAAAGGCGGATCAGGAAAAGCTTGTGGGACTTCCCTGGTGGCGCAGTGATTAAGAATCCGCCTGCCAATGCAGGGGACACGGGTTCGTGACCTGGTCTGGGAAGATCCCACATGCCACGGAGCAACTAAGCCCGTGTGCCACAGCTACTGAGCCTGAGCTCTAGAGCCCACAAGCCACAACTACTGAGACTGCGTGCCACAACTACTGAAACCCACGTGCCTAGAGCCCGTGCTCTGCAACAAGAGAAGGGACCATAATGAGAAGCACACGCACTGCAATGAAGGGTAGCCCCTGCTCGCCTCAACTAGAGAAAGCCTGCACACAGCAATGAAGACCCAACGCAGCCAAAAATAAATAAATAAATAAATAAAATTTATTTAAAAAAAAAAAGAAAAGAAAAGCTTTTGTCCCTTATCAGAGTTGTAACCCAGGTGAAGATAAAGGTCCAGGGCACTAAATACATAACAAGAATTATCAACCTCCCCAGCCCTTCCCCACCCTCCCCTACCCCTGCCCCTGAAATCAGAGCCATTGTTGACTAGGAAAGCTTTTGAAATTTACAAAAACCAAGGTAGGGAGCTAGATTGGCCTCACCTTCCCAGAGACAGAGGAGTGGGGGATTTGAGTCAATTTCAGCTAGTCCTTTACACAGTGCATCTCAAATTTCCATGCACAATGAAATCACCTGGATTCTTGTTAAAACACAGATTTCTGGCCCCCACTCTCTTGAGAGTGTGATTCATCAAGTTTGGGTGGGGCCCATGGATTTGCATTTCTAATAAGTTCCCAGGGGGTGCTGATGCTGCTGCGAATAGCAGTGGTTAAAAGATAGGATGACCCCAGCCCCTAAAAGTACCCTTAGGACACTTCTTTCCTGAATCTACCTCTCTTGCCAGGGAACCCAAAAGTCCATGCAGTGTGAGGTTCGTGTAATACCCAGAACTTCTAATCAGCGACTGCTACCTTACCCAGGAAAACAAGGAGGGCCTTGTGAGAAAGTATCTTTTGGATCCTTCCTTCAGACTCATGTGCAGCAGCTAGGCTACTTCTTGGATGGATAAAATGGAAAACCACCAGCATATTTCCCGTCACTCAGCATCCTTTTTCCCTAATGCCTTGTCCACCTCTTCGACTTAAACTGTGAGCTCCATGAGCGCAGGGTCTGGCACATAGTGCCTGCTTAATAACTGTCTGGTACGTAATGGGGTGAACAAATTACCCCTTTTGAAGTCCTGAACAGGAAAAACATTTCACTCTGGACCAAAGTGGGCAGGAAAGTGGGGAGCTGAGGTCCACAGGGTGGGCCCAAGGTCAAAGGTTTCCCCTCTTTACAATCCCATGAACCCTGGTCTCCCAGTCTCCTCATTCCCTCAAGAAACTGTGGGCTCCCCAGTTCTAGACCTAAGACTGTGTTGGCCAAGGGGGAAGATGCCACCTCTTGGGAGAGAAAGAGGAGAAGAGAGGAGGGGCTCTGGCCAGCACAGAGGGCTGAAAGAAAAGAAATAACATCTCCCCAGGGCTACGGAGGCTGTCTCTGAGCAGATGATGCAAAGTTTGTGAGGGAGGCTGCTACCGCCCCCCAGCCCTTCACCATTCTCCTGTTCTGCCTCCCTGCCCCCTCCCCGCCTCCTACTCAGAACCAGTGACTAATTGCATCGCATTTCTCTTTGACTTGCGTCACCAGCAGAGAGTGTGTGGTTGTTTTTACAGCTTATTCTTTCAGGGATTCTAAGTGACATTTTTTAAGTGCTCTTCTCCTGTCTTGGAGGAGCGCACCCTCCTCTACTCTCTCCCCCTCAGTCTGTCTTGATCTCTCCCCTGCTCAGCTCAGTTCCCTTTCCAAGGGCTGCTGGTAAGAATAAGAACAACTCAGAGGCAGGGGGCAGGCCCCACAAAGGCAACAGAGAGGCTTTCCTGTTCCCTGACCCTTAGGAGACCCCAACAGGAAGAGCCCCTCAGGAGGCACCCCCCAACCCTGAAAGAGAGGGCCCACACTGAAAGTCACACCTGGTCAGCTGTCCTCCCTCCCTTCCTTCCTTCCTTTTCTTCTTTCCTTCCATCTATGAACATTTTCTGAGCACCAATTAAGTGCCAGCCCCAAGTATAGAGTGGCAAGCAAAACAAACATAATTTCTGTCCCTAGGGTGATAGGTGGAGGGGGAGGTCCATTGTTATCCATCAGTAAACTGACGATTACAACTCAGTGGGTATATCCTATAATCTGGAAGGCTATAGGGACTATTACATTGCATTGAGTAGGCACCAAACCTAACCTGGGGGAAGAAAGATGATCAGGGGAGGCTTCTAGAAGGTGGTGTTACAAAATGAGGATGAGATGCTGTAGAAGGGGGACAGAGAATGGACAGAAATAAAGCAAAAAAAAAAAAAAAAAAAAAACTATCATCATGGTTTGGATACAGTAGAAAAAGCAAAGGAGTGAGACACAGCTCAATGTGAGCCATCAGGCAACCATCTGTGAGCCTGGAGCTTCCTCCATAAAACAAGCATGTTGGGCTATATCACCTCTAAAATCTCCTTTAGCTCTAAAACTCTGATGGTTAGTCAGGATCTTCTATCATCCAAAAAAAAAAAAAAGGCAAACAGCACTATGAAGGAGAGCTGTAGAGTGAAATGGACAATGGACTTGGAGTCTGAGGACCTGTCTTTAAATGCAGGCCACTTGCTACCTGTGGGACCTTGGACAAGGCAGATAAGCTACATGAGCCTCAGTCTCCTCATCTGTAAATTGGGGATAAGAATGTTAGCTATTTCACAGGACTATTAGTAGAATAATATTATTAGTATTTATTGCTAATAAATTAATAATTTATTACTACTAGTAAAATTATTAGTAGAATAATCCTGTGGAATTATAACAAGAGAATGCATTTGCAAGTGTATATTGAGCACAGGAGTGACTAAGTTCTGAGCTACTGTTGCCAGGGGTGTATCTATTGTCCCACACAAAATGTTAAGGACATAGGGATCTCTTTTTAGTTTAAATTGCAAGTAAAGACTCTTCCCATCAAAAAAAAAGGGAGTTGCCTAACATCCAAAATTCCAATGGTCAGACAGCATGGAGTGCAGCCACCAGCACAACACTGCTGATCTCAACGGGCTTTTTCTTCCTGCCAGAAAAGCCACTGATGGGGACAGGGAACTGCAATATCACAGGACCTCCCTAGATTACCAAAGACTTCCCACTCCAAGGGCCTCAAAGCAAGAAGCAGGCATCTCAGCACAGAGTGGACCCCAGAATACAGAGGGGCACTTGGACCAAAATCCACACCAGACCACGACCAGTCTCAAATCCACTGAGCTAAGAGACCTGACCTGCTCCTTAGTGAAGAGGATGCAGAAGTCAACATCAGGACAGCCCACATTGTCTCTGCTTGTGGAGATCACTGGTCGGCTGTCACAAGAGTGAGCCCTTCCCAGGAAATACTTTGGACAACATCCAGAAGTCTCCAGTTGAAGAAGAGCTCTCATTCCACACACATACCTGGGCTAGTGTGCCTTGCCTGACGATTACAGTCAGGACTCCAGTGCCAAGAGGGAGCAAAGCCAGGGGAGCCACTGCCTTCCAGAGTTCTATCTGGGGGTTGCTGCTGTTACAAAATATCTAGCATATAGTGTTTGTCACACAACAGCTGACACCAAATGCTACTTGAACAACATCTTACTTGTGTCTACAATTTGCAAGTGATTTTCCCTCTATTGTCTCCTTTAATGCTTTCAATAACCTGGAGGGAAAGTTGACATAACAATACTCATTGTGACAGCCAGTAGTGCTGTTCACCAAACCTTTCCAGATCTCCCCCTTTCTGGGCACATGGTAAGATTGTTCTTCCCTGCACCTTTGGAGTTAGAGACGACTATGTGACTTGCTCTGACTAATGAAAAATGAGCAGAATAATGTGTGTTACTTCCGGGTGGAAGTACCATCAGTTGCGCCCACTCTCCCTGTCCCACTACCACAGAAATCAGCAATGTTTCTGATGGTAACTATTTTTGTCCATCTCTGTCCTAAAATAAAGACAACATGTAGCAGAGCCCTCAGTAGACCCAAGATGGACACAAAAAGTGAGTAAGAAATAAATCTTTGCTGTATTCAGCAAATGAGGTTTGAGGGTTGTTTGCTACTGCAGCATGAGCCTATGCTGACTGATACAAGCATGTCACAGATAAGAAAGCCAATACTGAAATAGGTTAAGTGAACTTACTTGCCTTAAGTAACACAGCAAGATAGTGGCAAAACAAGCATTTAAAGGACATTCTTTTTGAAGCTAAGTTCAATATTGCAAAACTAGTTTGAGTCTTGAACTTAGACCCTTTGCAACTAGAACTACATAACTTCTTTTATCCTTGTCATCAGTCCCCAAGAGCTCAGCTTCTGGCAGAAAAGAACACACAGAACAGTCAGTTCATGAGTATCTTCATATGTTGAAACTTCCAGGAGGCTGGAACTTTCCAAATATAGCCAAAGCTCACAATATCTGTAAGCAGATAAGGCCCTGTACTCTGCCTCAGTTTCCCTACTAATGGAAGAACAAAACCTGGCTTAGGTCACCAGCCCTTTCTACTTTCCTATTTAGGGCTATGTGAAGAGACTAGTACAGGCATACCTGTACTTGAACCAAGTGACGGCTTAAGCAGGGGAGGCCAAAAGTCCTGCCCACAAAGAATTACATCCCCCTTAATCCAGGCCAGACTACCAGGTAATTCTGAAGAAATCTAAGAGGTCTGGGAAGGCTGGGAATAACTGTCAATGGAGTTGACTCATCAGTGACGAGAAGTGGACTGGGGCCTCAGAGGTATAGCCATGTCCAGCATAGACTGCTCCTCTAAGAAGAGGAGTAGATCCAGCTCTGTCACCTGGAGGTAAAAATAGCCTGGTCACTGCTCTTAGGCTTTGGAAGACCTGGGTATACCGCACAGCCAGCTTCACCCCGCCCAAGCCTGCATAATGGCCTCTTGGGCAGCCCATCAGACCTGTGGTCACTACACAATGTCCTTTGTAGGTTCCTCTGAGTTCACTCACCCTTGTCCAGCAGTTCCAATGTGCTAGGGTGGTGGGATGGGTGTGGTATCTCGGCTCCCCAAAAGGAGCACAGGGATGTCCAAGACAGGAGGCACTGGTGTAAATCCAGCATTTACCAAGTGCATACAGACTTAAATCATTTAGGCTTCACTATCTCCCTGTTGGATTGATGTTCTCTTCATTTTGTAGACGAGGAAACTGAGACCCAGGAGATAGTGCCTTCCAAGTATTAAGTACTCACGTAAATAATAATTCTTATTATTGCCATCATCATCATCATCATCATCATTTGGAAGATCCAGACTTCAAAGAGTTCTGTGGTATCTCCAAATCCCTTCTTTTAGACACCAGCAAACTCTTTAGATCAAAGTTTCTCAAACTTTGATGCAAATCAGAATTACTTTGAGAGTTCTGAAAAAAATGCACCTGCATGGATTCTACCCCAATCCAACTAAGTAAGAACCTATATGTTTGGAGCCCAGGCTTTGGCATTTTATCTTGCTTTCCAGATAATTCTAATATACCTCCTAAGTTAGAGAACCACTGACCTAGATGGAAGAAAGTTCTACAACCACCCACCTACTTACACGCCCACCCCCCCATCCCAATATCTCACTCTCCTCTGCATTGGGATAGGGCCTCTAAAGTCTGATTTCCCTTGTCTTAAATCTTGGAGGCCTCATCTCTGATCCTTAGGGATCAGCCTCCCCACTGCTGGAGGATGCAGCCTCTAAGATGGCCCCGAATTTGATCCTCACTTCCTGGTTATACCCCTGTGTAAGTCACTCTCTTTGAGTGTGGGCTGGATTTAGTGACTCATTTCCAACAAAAAAGAATATGGCAGAAGTGATGGGATGTCACTTCCAATACTGGGTTATAAAAAGACTGTGGCTTCCATCTTGGGCACCCTCTTCTGCTCTCACACTCGCTCACTCTGAAGGGATTCAGCGGCTATATTGTGAGCTGCCCTACAGAGAGGCCTGTGTGGCAAAGAACTGATGTCTCTAGCCAACAACCTACCAACAGCCATGTGAGTGAACTTGGAAGTGAATCCTCCCTCATCAAGCCTTGAGATGACTACAGTTCCAGCCAACCTTGAATACAGCCTTGTGAGAGACCCCCAGCCAGGGGGGTGTCCAAAAAGCATTACTAATAAAAGCCTAGCTTCTAACAAAGACGTCAAGACTATTATCAATACATTTGTTCAGGAAAAACTCTTCCCAGTGTTGTCCTGTTCACACTTGTATTAGTTTTTCTTATCAACAGAATTTCTTACAAACAGAAATGGTGAAACAGTAAATGGTCATTGTTTAAGCCATGAAATTTGGAGGTAATATGTTAAGAAGCCATAGGTAACTAATACAATAACCCTTGGGGCTAGAGCATAGTGGTAGGCAGAATAATAACCCACTCCCCAACCCCTGCAAAAGATGCCCAAATCCTAGTTCCTGGAACCTGTGACTATGTTACTTTATATGACAAAATGGACTTTGCAGATGTGATTGAGTTATGGATCTCGAGATGGGGATTTTCCTGGATTATCCTGGTAGGTTCAGTGTAGTCACAAGGGTGACAAGTGGGGAAGAAAGGGGTTAAAGAATCATAATCAGAGATGAGGCACAGTAAGAAAGGTTCAACATACATTGCTGGCTTTGAAGGTGGAGGAAGAGACCATGAGCCAAGGAATGCAGGCAGCCTCTAGAGGCAGGAAAAGGCAAGGCAACAGGTGTTCCCCTAGAACCTCCAGAAGGAACACGGCATTGTCAACACTTTGATTTTAGCTCAGTGAGATCAATTTCAGACTTCTGACCTCTAGAACTATAAGATGATAAATTTGTGTTATTTTAAGCTACTAAGTGTATAGTAATTTTTTAAAGCAGCAATAGGAAACTAGTGCAAGTGTGAACAGGACAACGCTGGGAAGAGTTTTTCCTGAACAAATGTATTGATAATAGTCTTGACATCTCTGTAGGAAGCTAGGCTTTTATTAGTAATGCTATTGGGATGAGGCTATGGGGTTCATGAGAATAAAGATGAAGTAATTAGTTTGCCTCCAGAAGAGAAACCAATGGGAGTGGTTTGCTTTCCTGCCCCCAGAGCACTCACCCAATACCCATCAGCTGCCCCACAAACGCATGCCACCAACTAACTCTTTCGGAAACTTACTGACAGGGTGGGACGAATGCAGGACTCTAATGTGGGTCAACACCACTTGAGATGTTTATGTCATCTCCAAGTACCAACAAGGCAAAGAGCTTCCCACACAATTTTCACCTAGCTTTCCTACTTATGTCCCATCTCCTCCCCACCACTCAACCTCCCGAAGATGGAGGCTGGGTCAAGAGTAATGGGGCAGTACTGGGGACTCCCTAGACCTCCAGGCCACTGAGATTTCCACAGCCGTACCTGACTTTTCTTTACTCAAACAGGTAACCTCCCCACCTCCACCCCAGACAACCCAGGAGTCTACCTACTAGATTGCTATTATATTAAAATTGCTCACTTTACTGATCTGATCTAATTATCTCCCTAGCCAATCAATGAAGTAAGCGGAGAAACTAAAGCTCAGAGAAGTTAACTGATTGCAAAGCCAAGAAGAATCCAGATTTCCTGATTCCAGCCCTATATTCTGTCAAAAAAACCACACTTTTCCCACTTTTAGCAAAAGAACTTGAATTAAAATCTAATTTCAAGGCTGTGAGACAGACAACTGAGTTCCAAGGCTGGCTGTCACCGAATGGCTGTCATTTCCCTGTGCCTCGATTTCCTCATCTACAAAAAGATCTATTAGCAAAACGCGAGACAGAGTTTGTGATAGTGTCAGGGAGCTGAGGAGGAATACAGAAATCCCCCCAAAATCAGTAGCCACTCCCACTCAGATTTCCAGACCCAAAGCTGGAAACCATGAGAAAAAAAAATTCTCCGAAGTTTTTTCTACAACAAACTTTGAATGTGGGTGTGAGCAGTACTTTAAGGGTTTATAAAGTGACACGTGGATCACCTGTCAGGGAGCCAGGATTGGAATACTGGTTTTAATTACACCGAATATTTCACTTTCTTATGCAGAGGCATAATCAATTATCTTATTTAAAGGCATTATGATAACGTGTGTGTAAAATGGAGCCATTCCCTGTATTGCATTAGATTCTACTAATTATAGGAGAATGTTTGGAGCTAAAATGTCAGCTTGTCATCCGGATGGCCTGTAATTCAGGATTTGCATTCACAGATGGGAAGGGAACTCTGACAAAAATTGCGTTCAGCTCCAGCTCATCTGGCCTTCGCCTCACAGGCTCCAGCAGCATGGAGAACACTGAAACACTGATCGTTGCTCTACCCCACCCCTGTCTGCCACGATGGCCGGTGGGTGCTCCAACTCTTCCCTTTCCCAAGAGGGCAAGACTGGGAGGAAGGTTTGTGGGGCAGTGGCAGGGTAGGAGGGCAGCAAACCACACTAGCTGCAAAAAATGGAAGAGCAAAATCCCTCCTGAAGACCCACCCACCCTCCTATTTCGTTTTCTTCCAAGTATCTGAGATTCTAAAACTGACATTGAAAGGGATTTGTGTTCCTAAGAATTTACAATCTTTGGCTTTCTTGGAAATAGTGATCTGATGGATTTAATTCAATGCACATGTATTTCATGAGTGCCTACTGTGTGCATCATGCCGGGGAGTTGGCTTAGAGGGCACTGGTTAATAGTGTGGGCTCTAAACTAGACCGCCACATTGGCCTCTGGAACTCACTAGATGTGCACTCTGCACCAAGTAACTCTTGTGCCTCTGATTCCTTGTCTGTAAAACGGGGATAGTTGGGTCGTTACAAGGTTGAGATAGATGATATTTGTGAAGTGCTTAGAAGGAGTCTGATGTCAATTAAGAAGTCAAAGATAGAAATTTCTGTTTTTCACAAGCCACCTACTCTGTGGTGTTTTGTTATAGCAGCACGAACAGACTGAAACAGCCATCCACCAGGTTTCAATGGTTCCCTGCACCCCGATGAGTCCTACACCTCCACCCAGCCCTGGCCTCTCTCCTGAGCTCAGACCCACATGGCCAACTGCGTCCACTGTCTCCTTCTCATACCCGTTCATCTCCATCTCAGACCTGCCCTCCTCCCACCTTCCTTAGCGGCACTGTTTACTCACTTCCCTGGGCTGGCAAACTCCATGGCATCTCTGACTCACCCTCCTTGCTCATGTAGTCATTCATCAAATCCTGTTTTGTCTCGGAAATGTCTTACATGTCATCCCTCTCCCTCATCCCACCACCACCACCACTGTCACATCTCCTTGCTGTGGCGGTCAAGGCCCTTCTCTCCCCCAGTCTCATTGGCAGTGCTTCTCTCTCCCTGCAGACCTACTATGTCCCAGGCACAGTCTCAGGCACCTGTCATGGAGGCCCTTCCAGGGACAAGGTGCTCATCGGAGGTCCTGGGCTACATCTGAGAATCCAAGGCTCAGAGAAGCCAAGCATTTAAGTTATCTATTAATCAGCAACAAAGCATGTGAAAACTCAGTGCCCTGAAACAATGGTGATTTTTTTATTTCTCACAATATGTGTTTTCAATCTAGGTGATCCTTCTGCAGGTCTTACCTGGGATCCCTCATATGGTTGCAGTCAGCTTACAGCTCACCTGGAGCTGGAAGGTCACCTCACTCACATGTGCTGGCTATGGACGGGAGCACCCTGGTTCTCCTCCACATGGGTTCTCACCCTCTACTAGGTTAGACAGGCTTCCTTTCATGGTGGTCTCAGGACAGCATTCAAAGAGAGTGGAAAGCAAAAGCGATAAGGACTCTTAAGGCCTAGGCTCCAGAACCCACCTATGACAGTCCCACCATATTTTATTGGTCAAAGAAAGTCATAGACCAACTCAGTGTGATGGGGATGAAGAAACTCTGCCTCTCAGTGCTAGGAGTGGCAACATCCCATCACAAAAGGGATGCAGGGAGGCCCGATTTGGGGGCCCTAATTAAAATGAACTGGCTACCACACCAAGGAACTCGTCCACAGTAATTCATTCAACTTGAAAATCCTAGAGTATGAACCAGGGTCTTCCGATGCCAATGTTCTCCCATTTTTACATTTGCTGTTAGACCTGCTTCCCACCAAGAGGAAGTCAGCAATGGATGGGTCACCAAGAGCAGCCACGGTGGCCACTTGAGCTGGGCCACCCTGAATGAAAGTAGCCAGCACCATCTCATTTTCCTGTAGCTCTGGCTGACGGCAGCTTCCCGTCCCACCTTCCCACTCACTGCATCCAACTTGGCTCCAGCAAGCAGCATAATGCAGGACTCGAGAACTCCCCCAGGTCCCCAGACTCCATTAAGGAGCTGATTAAAATTTGATGCTCCCATTTAACACCTATTAGCAAACAGTGCCCTCCTGCTAAGAGAGAGAACTTGGAAGAGGGGGTCTCCCCAGCTCCCAGTAGCACCCTTCCTGCCAAGGTGGCAAACCATTAGATGAAAGAAAGATAAAGCAGAGATGGATGGGGAAGGAGGACCAGCTCTTCCTGAGCCCCAAAGTGAGCCTGAGAGCTTAAGTGTCCCGCAGTGAACAGTGGGACTGGGCCAAAGATGAGAAATTGGCATCTGAGAATCTGCAGCCCTAAGTGATGGAGAGAGGCCACCTTCTCTCCCCTGCCTTCCCACCAAGCAAAGCTCTAAATTGTCCAAGACCATGAGAAGATGCGTCGTGGTAATGAATGTAATCAGGATACAAATGCTCCAAATGGCAAGAATTGGATCTCTGTTCCCAAGGTCAGCTCTGGGAACTCTCCAGAGAAACTCCCAAAGGGAAGGGGATCCCAGAGAAACTGACAGTATTCCATCTCTCCTTCCTAAGCAGAATGTCTCAGGGGCAGACCTGTTGAATTTGGGGTAGGAGTGAAGAGATGATCAGCCAAAGGTTGCCTGAGTGCTTACTATGTACCAGTGCCTGGCGCAAAAGGGGGCTTACACAGAACAGGAAACAGAATATCTACCCTCAAGGAGTGTATAATTTCACCAAGGCCACAGGTGCACACACGCAGTTAACAACACAAGGTGTTGGAAGGAGCATAGAACTAGACTTGACTCCCAAGCTCATCACTTACTAGCTGCGTGAGAAGCTTCTAAAAAGCGAATTCACACTCTCCTGGTTAACACTTAGCAAACACTGTGCCCTCCTGCTAGGAGAGAGAACTCAAAGGGGGCTTCCCCGTGACCTTGAATACCAGCATGGCAGCCATGAGGAAGAGCCTAGCAAGTCACGTTTAATCTTGAGCCTCATCTGTAAAACGGGGATGATAACACCCATCAGATTGTCATGAAGGTGGGATGATCTAGTGCATGTGAAAGCACCTTGCGAATGTTCAACAGCTATTCAAGGTCACAGCCTTGTGATTAGTGTAAGTGTTAAGTATAACCCACCTCCTCCAGGTTGTGGAGCTTCCTGCGGCCACTGAAATAACATGGAAATTTATATGTTTTAAGGTTTATCCAGGAAGCTTTATTCCCTACGAGGCCCCCTCCCTAAGATAAAAAGCCCTTCCAGTCCCACCCCATAACCATGGCTTCGACCACATCCCATAATAGGTGTTTTCACAGCAGAGCCCATGATAGTCCTTCGGGGAGCAGGGTGACTAGGGGAGCCCCATGATGACCCTTGCCTGTAATTTGGACGTTGCCCCAACACACTCACCTCCCCCCTCAGGATCCTGTGGTTAATTGATGGCTCCCATGATCTCTGCCTCCCGCTTTGGCCTTTTCCTCTAACCAGGGTCTTCTGCTCTGGGACTCATCACCCTCGCCTTCTCTTTGAAGCCCTGTGTTTCCTCTTTTACCCAGAACAAGAACTTGGCCAGCCCTCAGCACCACTTCCTGAGGGTAACGGGGACATCACACCATCACGGCGCCAGGGGAGGGCCAGCTGGTCAGGGAAGACTGCAAGGGAGGTGGGTGCCCAGCTGCACCTTGAGGAAAGCATCTCCCAGATCTATAGAGGGATGGGGTGGTCTCAGCAGAGGGGCCACGGTGTCTTGCTGGGGCCAGTGCAGCAGAGGTTCTGTTGGGAACAGTAAGAACTGGACCTGAATGAGAAGACTGGAGCCCTGTGGAGGCCAGGCCTTCCCTGCCAGGCTGGGGAGCCAGATGTGCCCTTTGGACCATGGAACCCACCAAAAGCTGGGCGCTTTTGAGCAGTAGAGGGATGGAATGGAATTAAGGGTTTGGTGATGGTACCCTGGCAGGGGTTGGGGAGGTGCCTTTTCTGGGAGGACAGCTTTGGATGCAGGGTGACTGGAACCACCCCTGCGGTCCCGTCAGTACCCCCCACCAGGCTTCACAAAGGAAGACTGCAGCCAGAGGCTCAGCAGCTTGCCCGAGGTCTCTCTCAACCACCCCCTTGATTCCTTGCTCTGGAATTAAATGTAGACTCCCAGCAGAGGAGCTACTTGCCTGACTTCTGTCACCCCAACCCCTGCCACCTCCCCGTGCTCTGCTGTGCTCTCCTCCACAGCCTCCAGTGTGACCAGGTGCCCATAAAAATGTCCTTTCAGGTTTTGGGTGCCTCATGCTCCCAAACTGCACCCGGCAGGGTGTCCATGTTGAAAGATGTTGGCATATAGAGTAATTAACCCAAGATCCGAGCTCCCCTTTTTCACTCACCAGCTGTGTTGCCTGGGGCAAACTGCTTAATCTTTCCAGGCCTTGGTTTTCTTATCTGTAAAGTGAGACCATAAACTCCCTTTGCAGGACAGCGGTGGGATTGAATGACATAACGTCTATAAAGCTCCTGGTGCAGAACGTGGAACAGAGTGGGAGGCCCCTCCCTGCCCTCCTCTGAGGCACCATTAGATACCTATTAGCTATCACGGTGAGGGCACATAATGGGGTGCTTGTTCACAAATGGCACTCCATTGGGAATGCGACCTCAGAGATGACCTCCTCTCCTCTCTGCCCCCATACCTGGGCTGTTTCCACCTATGGATTCTCCTCTCCAGTCTGGCTTCTTGCTCCTGTCCTGTTACTGACTCCGTTCAGGCTCTCATCACCCCTCCCACAATCTACTGAGACAACCGCTTCCCAGCCCTCCTGCTATGACGGGCGCTGGGGGGGGGCTTTTCTACAAAGTCAGGAAATCTCCACTAGAGCCCCGTGGCCCTCAGGATCAGCTCAACTCCTTTTCATGGCTTATAAGGGCTTCCCAATCCCACCCCAACCTTCTCTCCCGTCTTACCCGCTGCTTACTGCCCCACCTCGCACCTGTAGTCCAATCACTCCAAACTCCCCACTGTCCGGCAGGCACCCCTGCTCCTGCCTCCTTGCCCAAGTAACAGCACTTGCCTCTGCGTAGGCCCACCTCTCCCCTCCCCAGCATATGGTCCCAGTGAAACCGTCATCTACTGAGAATCTCAGACCCAGCAAAGCCTTCCCTGGTACCCCTAATGGACTCCACTGCTTTTTCCTCTATGCCAGGAGTCTGCAAACTATGACCCAAATCCAGCCAACCACCTGCCTTTCTACGGACCATGAGCTGAAAATGGTTTTACATTTTTAAGTGTTTTTTTAAAAATTGAAAGAAGAAGAATATGTCAGGACACGTAAAAGTGTTGTGAAATTCAAATTTCAGTGTCCATAAATAGTTTCATCAGAATCCAGGCACGCACGTTCGTTTATGTATTGTCTCAGGCTGCTTTTGCATGACAAGGGCAAAGTTGAATGGTGGCAAGAGACTGCATGGCCCGCAAAGTCGCAAAGTCTAAAACATCTACTCTCGTGGCCCTTGACTTAGCAGAAAAGCTTGCTGACCCCAGATCTAGGCTGCTACGATTTTCATTTCAAACAGCTCTTGTCCTAGGATTCCCTGTCTTCTCTGTGGATGATGAGCAAGTTGAGGAAGAATCTTGTTCAGCAATGTCCCTTAGGCCTGTTCCAGTCCCTGGCAATAGTAGATGCTCAATTAATATTCTGTTCCCACTGGAAACACCTCTTCAACTGTCCCCACCCCCGCAGGCAGGCCCTGATGCCTGGAATCCCTTATCACCACTTCTACTATCACCCTACCCCCAGCCCTGGCGGTGGTAGGGGCTGGTGAAGACACCTCCTGAAGCAGCGAGCGAAGAGCATTACTCCCACCTACAGACACAGAAACTGCAGTCTAACCGGATGAGCTGATGTGCCTAAGATCATGCATTTAGGAGGGGCAGAGCAGAGATACCAAATCCAGACCTTTCCCTGCACACAGCCCACCACGTGGAGGACCAGGAGAGCCGGGATTCCTTCAGCAGCAGAGTCCCGGGACCAGAGGCAACTCCCCAGGAATGTTTGTGGCATGGGGCTTATAAGCAGCATTTGTCTAATAAAGTAATTTATGAACATCTTACATCCCCTAATTACTTGTCACAATAATGTGAGGCATCTCCCCACACGCTTGTTTTTCCCTTCTCTGGCACAGAGTGGGAGCTCCTGGGCCTGGGAGGCGGAGATAAATATAGCCCTTCATTTACTCACCAGTCGGGTTGCCTGAATGCACAACCGTACACATCGCCACCCCGACACATGCTAAGCCCGTGCACGCGAGGGGAGCGGAGCTGCTTGGACCACATGACGTCACTGACACTCTCGGGCCAGTTCTAACTTGGAAAGGGACTTGGATTTGTCCAGCATGATGCCAACTGTCCACAAGTGGGACCATTCTTTGGGAGTTACTGGGAGGCAGATTTGGGTGTGACATAAGGAGTGGCTTCTCTGAAGATGAAGCATCTAACAATGCCCAATAGAGGGCATTTTTCACTAGGTGAGGATGAGTTTGCTTCTGAGGTTCCCATGGGTTCCAAGTCCAAGACATTCTATGCTTAGAAATGTTCCACCCACTTTGCCTCAGCCTCCAGCAGCTCAGATTGAAGCACAAGGGGCGTGGGTGGGGCTAGGGATACGGGGGAAAGGCAAGGCTCTCACACAACAGTTCTGCAGCTGTCCTCCAACTCAACTCATGTCTTTCTTTAGGGTCCGATGCCGGGTTCTGTCACCATCTCTGCCTCTTGGGAGAATCAGTAGCAGAACCCAGGACCACATATGTGGTCCTAATTCTTTCCTTTCTGGGTCCACACTCCCATTCTCCCTCAGCTGTCCCTCCTGTGCCCTGTGTCCCCCAGGCCTCCCTAACTCCCAGCACCCCCTACTTAGAGCCTCGATCAGACTTTATTTCCCCATCACAGTCTGGAGGCCACAGATACAGTGATCCGAAAGAAAAAGAGTGTGAGTGTGTGTGTGTGTTTCTCCTCTTTCCATATGTGTACATGAACAGAACTGGCCCCAAATTTTCTAGAAAACAGTCCCACCCTAAACCAGCAGAAAACTGCTTCCTCCAGGTAAATTCTCCTGTCTTTCATGGTCTTGTTCAAAGGGTTCCTCTCCCTTGAAAAGTACCAGGTGGATACAGACCTGAAATATCTGGTTGGGTGGTATATGTCCAGCTCATCCCAATGTGAGGATTCATTCCTGGGGTCACAGGACTCCCCTCCTCTCTGATGTCATTCTGTGAAACATCAGGGCTGTGTGTGTTCACAGCAATGCCCTCTGAGCCCAGCTGTGTTCGGTAAAATACAATAGCATTTGCCAAACATCAAGGTTGATTGCAAAGGCCTTGGACAAACAGACAAGTAGGGTTATTCGGAAGAGATAGAGACCAGGTCTCTCCAATGGAGATGTCTCCCATAGAGACCCTTTGTTTCCCAACACCTCTACCCAGCCACCTGCGTCCACCCGAGGTTTACCCAGTCAGCAGCATTTTTTCTCATTGGTTATTCCAGAAAACCATATTTTCTTTCTTATCATTTCCACTCCTGTTCCCTTCTACTCCCTGAGCAAGCTGAAGTTTCCTGCATTCCCATGGCAATCCTAGGAATCAAGGCAGAATATAGAGTGAGCCCAACTTGGGTGAAATTGCACCTCTACTGAGTTTCAGCTGTACAACCTGGTACCAGCCATTTAACCTCTACTAGGCTCAATTTCTTCAACTATAACATGAGGGTTGTAATATCTATCTCTGATGGACAACTGTCATTTTTGCCTACCCAGCAACCATTCTTCCATCTTCCAGTGTCAACACCATGATTTTCCTTTGGGGAAAACACATCTTTCTTACTCCTAGTCCATGTGGTTTAGGTTGCCCCCACCACAAGTGGGCAGATAGCCCTGGGTTGACCAGTGAGAGGACAGCAATCGCTTGGCCACAGTGACTGGTTCAGGAAAGGCTCTGTGACCCAGGCCAAGCCAATGATAGTCAGCCCTGGGATTTTTGCTGAAGCTCTCTTTCCTTGGGAATTGCTACAAAGGTAGAGTAAAAGTCTAGAAGCTGCTGGTGGCCACCTTCGCCACCACATGAGGCATGTCTGTCTGAGAATGAAACCAATACAGAAGAAAACAGAACTGAGAAATACAGAAAGAAATTCTTTAGGACATTATTGAAGGACCTGGATCTAATCATGTCTAAAATTTGTCCTTGAACTTCCCATGACATGAACCAATAAATTTCCTCTAAGCTAGTTTGAGCTGGGTTTCTTTCACGGGCAACTAAAAGTCCTGACTAATATACTACCTCAGGGCTTTTGTCAGAATCAAATGAAACAGCATCTACAATCACCTAGCAGAGTGCTGGCACATAATAGGAGCTCATTAAATATTAGTCACCTTCCCAAAAAGAGGAGGAAAGGAAAAGTGTCAGTGGACACAAGACTAAAAATGCAAGAAAGATGTATAATTAAGAGAGCAAGAGCCCAGGGGAGCCAAGGAGGGATGAGATCAAAGCATGGGTGGAAGGCTTAGCCTGAACAGGGATAGGGACGCTTCTTCCTTGGGGGCAGCAGGAAGAAACCCTGGGAATTCAGAGAAGTTGAGGTAGGGAGGAGGAATGTAGAGGGACTTCACAGCAGGTAGCCTGGTCTCCTCGACCTTGGGGTTGGGGTCCTCTGCCTAGTGGAGCACAGGGGTGGCCTCAGAGGCTTGAGGACAGTGAGAAAGGTTGGATCAGCTGCCGTAATTGTTAGCAAGAGAAAAATGGAAGGTTGCTGCACAGCCAAGGCCCTGCTGCGCTTGCCCCTGCAGACCCAATCCACACAGACTTGTGCCTTCTTCCTGTAATGTTTCTTTGGCTCTTTCTATCTTCCTTTTGGGTCTTGAAAAGAGGGCACTGCATCTGGCTTGCCAGGAGACAAGCTTAGGGGCCCAAGCCCAGGAACACACTCCCCCACCCCCAAAACGTGCAGCCCTAGTTTGGAGAGGACTCCTATGGAGCCCAGCCTCCTACCTGTCCTGCTCCTGCTAGAAAGACAGAAACTGGTTCGCAACAGAAGCCATGTTTCGGAGTACCCAGTTCAATCTCTCCTTCCTTCCTTCCTCTAAATTGGAAGTTGGCAAACTTTTTCTGTAAAGGTCCACAGAGTAAATAGTTTAGGCTTTCTAGGCTATATGGTCTCTGTCACAACAACTTCTCAACTCTGCTGTTTTGGAGCAAAAGCAGCATAGACAATATGTAAACAGATGAGCATGGTTGTGTTCCAATAAAACTTTATTTATGGACACCGAGATTTGAATTTCATATCACTTTCATGTGTCATGAAATATTATTCCTCTTTTGTTTTTTTTTTCCCCCAACCATTTAAAATGTGAAAATCATTCTTAGCTCATGGGCTGTACAAAAACAGTCGGTGGATGGGACTGGCCCACGCGTCATAATTTGCTGACCCTGTTCTAATAAACGGCAATGGCTGCCATTCATTAAATTCCTACTCCACACAAGATCTATTTATATTTCCTTAATCACCATTCCAGCCTTATTAAATTAGTAGGATTATCCCCATTTTATAATTTGGAAAATCTGAGATTCAGAGAGCTTTTGTGACTTGCCTTAGAGTATCCAGCTCAGGAGTGGGAAAGCTGGGGTTCCAGCCCACGTCTGTCTGGCCCCAAAGTCTTTCTCCTCCATCAAGCTCCTTCCAGAGCCTCTCACACCTTTCTGAGAGGTGCACAGCTTCATACTGTTCTGATTTGCAGTTGTTTGTAACATTGGCTTAATTCCCCTACAGATGTAAAACAGCCTGAGGGCAGGAATGTGCCTATTTTATTCCCTCCTTACTGGCTAGCCCTCCACGAGCCCATTTTAGCCACTCAACAGAGCAAACCACACAAAGAGTTGTTAAATTCAAGACCACAAACTGCAAAGCATCCTGAGTGCTGTCCAGCAATCCCAGCAGGTTTTTCTAGAAATTTCTTTCTCATTCTCTGAGATGTTGGCTGAATACCTCCTCTTCTCTCCACATCCCTCCTCCACCCTCTGCTCCCCAGTCCCCGCCTCATTCTCAGCTGCCGCTCTCACCTCATGCTTCATATAGAAACAGAAGCCATGCTTGGGTGCCCCAACTGCCTTCACCACATCCACGAACATCCCTCCATCTGAACCCAGAGTCTCTTCCACGAGTCCCTCGAGGATCTGGCAGTAGCTCCCTCGCTGGTCCCATTTCCCACCCTCTCCCCAGCCTCACTGTGCCCCATGCTGTTCCTTGAACAGACCATGCACACTCCCAGCCCTGGCCTCTGCCCCTTACCCCATTCCCACCCTCTCCCCCACTCACCTCCTACATTCCTTCACTCCCTCCAGACTCAGGGCAAAGGTCACCTACTTAAGAGGTCTTCTTGGGTTACCCTGTCTAAAATCGTCTTCCCCAACCTTTCTATCACATGACTTTGCTTTGTTTCTCTTCTCCCAGGTCTCATTCCCTGACATTAATCCACATCTGTATTTGCACACGTGCTTCTTCTGTATCTCCCAAGTAGAGTGTGAGCTCTTTAAGGGCAAGGAAGGACTTGATCTGTTTTGCTCACTGATGGATCTCAGTGCCTAGAACAGGCACGTAGAGCAGGGACGCAATAAATATTTTTGAATGCACTAAGAAAACTCAGAGTCCCAGAAAAACTTTTGCCAGATTCTCCTTAAACTTCCCATCCCTGGAACTTTCTCTCCCTGTATCCCAGAGGCCTCCCTTCCAGGCTCCAGGGGCTCATAGGGATGGGAGAATCTCAGGGATCCTTCAAGAAACATTCTTCTCCCTCTGCTGCCCTAGCCTGCATCTCCAGAGCCTGTTGGCATCGGAGCTGTTTCCGGGGCCTTGTAAACTTTCCTTAACCTAGGAAACCCAGAGCGGTGCTAGAAACCAGCAGTGCAATTATAGGGCTTTTAAACTGCCAGGCTCCTCTGTGCTCGTTTTCCCAGGGGTCCCTCAGAGGCCGGGTTGTGTGAGGTCAGAGGGAGGAAGTGAGAGCACTCATCTTGGCCAGAGCAGAGTGCCTTTCCAGCTAACGCAGCAGCTACCTGCTCAGGGCCTGAGAGGCAGGGCAGCCAGCGGGGCAGCTCAGGAACCGAGAGCAGATCCTGGGCTCCACACCCCAAAACAGAACCTGGAACTGGCTGGGGTTGGAGGGTCTCCACCAGACCAGAGTCAGCTGGGGCAGGGGAATGGGGAGTGGGGAGGTGGCACTGACCTCCAAGTTAAGCCCATCTGCTTGCAGAGAAGCCAGAACTGGCCCTGCTGACCACTCCAGCTGCATCTCCAGGGAGGCCATCTGGAGCACTGGGCACATATCTGTCCATCAGACAGCCTATGACATTGCAAAGCTCTTCTTGGATTATCAGTCTGTCTTCCCCGCCAGCCTATTGCTTCTTGAGGCTCAGAGACTGTGACTCTTATGTCCCCACAGTGTGTTCTTAGCCAATGTTTGCCTGATAAAGAAGTGGCCCAGGAGAGACAGGTGGGGTCTGCAATGCACAGGGTAGAAAAGGGATCCCCAGCAAGTCCACCTCACATACAACCCGGCATATCATGGGCTGCTAACTGCTCTGCAGCTCACAACAGTTTCCAAGAGTGTGCGTTTTGGAGGGGGATGGGGGGTAAGGAATTTGGCAAGGAGGTAGCTAGGACCCCCTCTCAGCTCAAGCCCACCAGGCACATCCTAAAACGCAGGGTTAGCTGTGGCCGCGGGAACAGCCACTCTGGGGCTCCATCCTGCCTCTAGGATCAGTGGATCAGCGTATCTGCACCCCCAGGAGCTCAGCCACCCCCAGGACAGAGACGGGCCACTGCTCCTCCCCTCTCTGGAACTCCTTCCTTTGAGCACAGTGACAGAGCTGAAAGGGACCTCGGGGGTCTTCTAGGCCAACCTCCTAAATAAAAAATGCTAGAAGTGGACACCCAGAACTCCTGGCGCAGGTATCCAGCATCCCAGCAGAACTCTGGATAGTGAAGCAGGAAGACCTCCCAGGCACCACGGCCTTGGAGGAAGAGGCTCTTCATCCCTCAGGGCCTCTCCCTCATCACTGACAGCAAGTGGTTCCACCCTGGAGTCTGGGGCGGGGCCCCAGAATCTGTATTTTTAACAAGCCCTCAGGAGATGCTGCGGGGACATTCCATCAGTGTTGGGAGGAGGCAGCTTGATTCACTCCTCTATTGATGAATAGTTGACAGCCTAGAAAATGCCCTTCCTCCACCCCTTTCCTAATCTCAGGCATGGATGGTTCCCAAGGTCTGAGGGGGTTATGGGGTCCCTCCTCAAGCTCTCCCTGGCTTGGAAGATGATGTCCTTCAAAAGGATGCGGCAGGAGCCCCTCTGACGCTGCCACGGGGTGGTTGTGTCCTAGCTTGCACACTTGGGGACTACACCCCACGGTGATTCATGCCTCCACACAATGAGGAGGGCGTAACCCAATGCAGGCCCTGTGCTGGGCAGGGGGGAAGGAAAGAGGAAGCCCCTACTAAGCCCGTCTGAACAGGACTCAATGAACACTCACAACCATCCTGTGGGGTGGCGATTATTGTCCCCATTTTACAGAGGAGGAAACTGAGGTTCTAAGAGGTGCAGTGGCTCCCCAGTGTCATCTATCTGGTACACGGCAATGCCCAGGGCCAGGGCCAAGAGCTTCTGACCCAAGGCTGGTATTCTCAGCTTCCCCTTGAGGCCTGAGGTAGTGGTCCCTATCCTGATCAGGGGAGCTGAGGCTACCAGGGGAGACATTCCAATGGGCTGAGAGACAGCCAAGATAGGAGGAAGGAGGGTTGTGGGTTCTGATCCCAGTGGAGCTTGTACGGAAGTATCTAGATTACCCTCCTGCGCCAAGCCCCCCGCCGCCAAGTGAAGAGAAAGGTTTTGCTGGTGTGGTGTGCCTCTCCATGTCTGACTGTGATCCAGGGAACAGACAGAGCTTGCAAACCTGAAGGGCTAGATGAAAGGCCATTAATAAAACTCCTGGCAAGGCATGACCTGGGCTGCGCAGGGGTGCCCTGTTCATAAATCTGCCATGGCGCTCCAGCTTCCGCACCATGACCTGTGTGACGGGATGACTTGACTTGAGCAGCCTGAGGAAGAGGCCTAGAGAGGAGCTGGGTGTGTCCTGAGCTCTCGGAGGGGCCTTAGAGCCCCTCGCACCCTAAGCATTTCTCTCTAGACTCAGCAGCAGTGAGAACCACAAGGGACACCTGGGCTGTTCCCACCCAGGGAAGCTACACACTTCACGGTTGAGGACTCTCCCTGGCCTGGAGCTCTGGGATCTCAGACAGGTGCTAGGCTGGTCTTTTCATCCAGAAAATGGACCTGGGGAAGCCAAGATCTTTCCAGCTCCCTGACTCTAGGATGCCTCTGCAAGCCTAATTGTGAGACTCAGTTTCCCTCTTGGGAGGGTAAGGAACTAACATTCTTGGAATAACCACCAAAATCCAGGCACCCTGCTTGTTCCACTCCAGTGAATCCCCTTAATAACCCAACGAGGCAAGTCCTATCATGATCCCTACTTTGCAGAGGTGAAACTGAGGCTCACAAAAGTTAAAATAACTTCCCTAGGACCATGTATCTGTTCCCCAAAATGACAGATTTAGTCACTCAGATCCTTTTGGGATATGACGGAATGTAAGTAAAAATAACACGGACAGAGGCAGGATTCAAACCCAGGCTGCTGGGCCTGCAAAGCCCCCGTGCTGTCCTGTAATTTCTTCTACGCCAGTGGTTTTCAATGGGGACATCTGGCAATGTCTGAAGATATTTTGGGTTGTCACTGCTGGGGGGAAGTGGTATGCAGCTGACAGCGAGTGAATAGAAGCCATGGATGCTGCTAAACGTCCTACAGTGAACAGGACAGCCCTCACCCCCAGCAACAAAGGATTATCTGGCTCCAAATGTAAACAGCACCACTGTTGAGAGACCTTGACCAAGAGCCAGATAGACTCGTGCTCTGGGCTCTCACTGCCCAGCACCTCTTAGGTCAGACCAGAGAGCTGGGCCAGTGATTTCCAAAGTGTCCAGTGGGGTACACTGGGTGTAAATGGCTATTGTGGGGGGGATGGGGATGAGAGGCGGTTCTTGTCCTTGTAACTTTGGGAAACAATGGGCTCAAAAAAACTAAGGCATCTTAGGTACAGGACTTCTCAGTGTCAGTTTTAAGTCAACCTGTCTAGACTAAATCCTCACTTACTCAGTCAAGCACTAATCTAAATGTCACTGTGTTACTTTACATCTAAAGTGTTACTTTATAGATGTGATTAAAATCCATAATCAGTTACCTCTAAGTAAGAGAGATAATCCTAGATAATCTAGGTTGGCTTGATTCAATTGGTCCAAAGGCCTTAAGAGCAGAGCTGAGGCTTCCCTGGGGAAGTAACACCGCTTGTGGCCTGGAGCTCCACCCCGTGCGCAGGACCCTCAGCCTGCCCTTCAGACTCCAGATCTGTCTGGTCAGCCCCGACAGCTGCATAAAACAACTCTTTGCAATAAATTCCTATCGATTTTTCTATCTACCCCACTGGCCCTGTTTCTCTTGTTGGACTCTGCCTGATACAATTTGTACCATGATTCATAATCTCCAAGAGTAGAATGTAGTTTTACAACAATTCCCAAACAGATTATTTGGGGAGTGGGGCCTTGAGGTTGAGGAGCACCTCATGGGATTCATGTCTGGCAGATCTCCCTCCCTCCCTCTCTCTCTCTCTCTCTCTCTCTCTCTCTCTCTCTCTCTGTCTGTCTGTCTTGCAAACTCTGATTTAGGCAAACTGAGCTGGCCGGTCATAAGGGAATGTCAGCTTCCTATGACACTTGACCGTGACCGTGTGCTCCCACCGTGGGCAGAGCGTTCTCATCACCATCATGTCAGCCACCCTCCAAAGTCTTGGCTGCTCACAAAACATGTCCTCCACATCAGCTCAGGTAGAACTCACTGGGACACCCCGGGCCCAGACGTTTGTTCTCAGTCGACGTCCTAGTCTATAGAGCAGAGCTGACAAGCCCAGCCCTTCACCAAGGGTGTAAAGACAAAATCAGACAGTTCATGGAGAGTCCCTGGCACACAGAGTGTGGTGGGTGTTCAACCAGTGCCAACCCCTCCTCTCTCCTCCCCCTGATAATGAGCTATGCTAAAACAGACCCCCTATATCTCCTTATGCAATACCTTAAAAACCAGTACCTTTAAAACCACTCAGAATGTTCAGCATTTGCCAAAAGATGCTACGGCGCTCTCCTAGGCCCATGGCCCGCCCTGAATTTAACAGGCTCATGTTTACAAACCCAAATCCATGCATCTCCGAGGCTCCCACACATATCCCAGCTGTCCTTCCAAGATGTATGTTTGGAGAGTCTCTGGCAGTGTCTACGCCAACTGATGCCTCTCAGAGTGTTCCTGACACTCAGTCTGGGCCCCAGGCAGCCACTCAGGGGTGGTGAGAGGGGGAATCAGGCGACACTTCTGTTATCTAAGGACCACCGGGACCCCAAGCTGCAGGGATCAGGCCAGAGCTCTGAAAGCAGGACATGTAGGAAAGTCTAGCAGCTAAGAGCAGGGAATTGTAGCCCAAGACACCACTCACTCTGGGCCCCGGATTTTTCTGGCTTTCTGTCCCTCACTCTCTTTCTCTCTCTCGGGGTGTGTATGCATTTACACTCATGAGCACATGCACACACACCCTTTCCCAGGGCTCAGCCACCCTGTAACAATCCAATCACACCGAACAGTAGCCAAGAACCAGGAAGAAATGCAAGTCCCTTGATTGGACGGAACATAGATCACAGTTGATGCTGTAATGAGCATGCACTTCACACATGGGAGAGCAACTCAGCCCTCACTTGGACTCTATTTATCCTTTCTTACAGCACTGCGTCAGTAAGCGACATCTGAATCACCAGGACAGCTTGTTAAATACAGACCACTGGCCCCACCCCCAGAGTTTCTGATTCATCTGGTCTTGGATGGGGCCCAAGAATTTGCATTTCTAACAAGTTCCCAGGTGAAGCTGATGCTGCCGGCCCAGGGGCCTCACTTTAAGGACCACCGCTTCACAGCTTAGATAAGCCAAGTCTGGACTCCCAAGCAATACCTGATCAGAATGGAATCAGTGAGTGTATGTTTTGGGGGCAGGGCAGATGCTGGTAGTGGTGAGCCCTGCCAAAGCCAGGCTTTCTGACAGCTGCAGGAAGTGACAGTTGACAGCCCAATAGCAAAGAAAGAGACAGCAAACTATAAAAAGCAGACATAGGAACTCAAAAAGCAAAGCAGTCTGAAGCCATCTCAGTGGTATAAAATTATTATATACCCCTAAATAAATCCTGAGGAAGCACTCTCTTGGCGCATTGAATAGTCATGATATTCACAGTGGAGGCCCTGAAATATGAAGAAGGCAACTCTTAGCCTGCTTAAGAGGGCAGGAAACATAAAATTAATTTTGAAAAAAGAAAATCTACATCTAATTTGTTGGCAGTAAAATCATCTGGGTGCTCAATGGATTATAAACGTGGCAAGCTGGAAAATTTACTCTGTGTGCTAATTCATTTACCTCGTTATCCATGGTTTTACTTTGTGTGTGCACCTGTGTATGTGTGCACCCACACATCTGCACAAGAACGTATTTTGCATAAATGCATTCCCTAACGCTCATTGCTACCCATTCTCAGATCTATTCTTAAACATCATTTCCCCCTTGACCATTCAGGCAATGTTAGGTTCCCAACTAAAGCACCTTAGATGCACCTATTGCATCTTTAATTGTTCAAACCCTTGTCTTCTTTGCCAGAATGTGAGCATTGTGAAGGAATAGGATCATGACTGTCTTTTTTTCTAGGAGTTTCCATTACCTAAGAGAGTAAAACACATTAGGTGCCCATTCATGGCTGTTGACTGCATGACTATCACATACTTGCTGCCACTTTTCCTTCCTGCTTTCACTGCACCTCCCCCCACTACCCCCTTACAAAGACTAAGAAAATGTAGGGCAAGGAGCACGGAGCATGCACCTTTAGGCAGCCCATGTTCTGAAAGATGGCATAACTTGTGCTTACTCCTGTTAGCTAGGGAGACAGTCCTCTGGAGTGAGGTTTTAATCAGAATTTGCATATTCTGGGTGAGGCAGGGACAAGGAGGAGGATGCAAAATCAATTAGATTATTCCACTCCAAGTCTGCACCCCCTGGCTGTTCCTAATGAAGCCATCTTCTATCCCTTCGCCTTCCACTCCCCACAAACACACACAGGCCCCTCCTTATCCTCTAACTCCAAACGAACCACCCAAGAAGGACAGGGCTTGGCACTCCTGGCCCAGAACACCAGCAGATCGAAAATGGAGACAAAACTGATTGAGAAAACCATGTTTTCCATAATTGATTCATTTGCCTGTAAATAAAGAGCATTAATGAGAATCAGCCTGAGTGCCTCATTAGCAGGAACACCCCCATGGGCTGGTGGGGAAAGTAAATATCTATGCCCTCTGCACAGGACTGACTGCATCAGCCCAGCAGCATTCAAGGATATTGGAAGACTCTCTGCCACACTCCCCCACCTGACAACCCCATCTTCCTCTCCCAGCTCCATCGCAGCCTGCTAGCACACAAATTCACTTCATGAGAACTCTGCAGAATTCCTAAGCTCATGAAGAACCCCACTAATACAGACGTGCAAGGATAAGATGAACTAGCAGCTGCCTGAGCCCGTGAAGATGGTTTTCTTCATTTTGCTTTTGGCCAGTATCAAATGGGGTAATGATTTTCCCACAACTTCTATCTAGAAGGTTGTTCCAAGAGAGAACATAACTTTTTTTTTTGAATTTTTGAAATTTATTTTATTTATTTTTTTATACAGCAGGTTCTTATTAGTTATCTATTTTATAATGTTAGTGTATACATGTCAATCCCAATCTCCCAATTCATCCCACCACCACCACTACCTACTCCACTTTCCCCCCTTGGTGTCCATACGTTTGTTCTCTACATCTGTGTCTCAACTTCTGCCCTGCAGACCGGTTCATCTGTATCATTTTCCTAGGTTCCACATATATGTGTTAATATATGATATTTGTTTTTCTCTTTCTGACTTACTTCACTCTGTATAACAGTCTCTAGATCCATCCACATCTCTACAAATGACCCAACTTCATTCCTTTTTATGGCTGAGTAATATTCAATTGTATATATGTACCACATCTTCTTTAACCATTCATCTGTTGAGGGACACTTAGGTTGCTTCCATGACCTGGCTATTGTAAATAGTGCTGCAATGAACATTGGGGTGCATGTGTCTTTTTTAATTATAGTTTTCTCTGGGTATATGCCCAGTAGTGGGATTGCTGGGTCATATGATAATTCTATTTTTAGTTTTTTAAGGAACCTCCATACTGTTCTCCATAGTGGCTGTATCAATTTACTTTCCCACCAACAGTGCAAGAGGCTTCCCTTTTCTCCACACCCTCTCCAGCATTTGTTGTTTGTAGATTTTCTGATGATGCCCATTCAAACTGGTGTGAGGTGATACCTCATTGTAGTTCTGATTTGCATTTCTCTAATAATTAGTGATGTTGAGCAGCTTTTCATGTGCTTCTTGGCCATCTGTATGTCTTCTTTGGAGAAATGTCTTCTTAGGTCTTCTGCCCATTTTTGGATTGGGCTGTTTGTTTTCTTAATATTGAGCTGCCTGAGCTGTTTATATATTTTGGAGATTAATCCTTTGTCCGTTGATTCATTTGCAAATATTTTCTCCCATTCTCAGGGTTGTCCTTTTGTCTTGTTTGTAGTTTCCTTTGCTTTGCAAAAGCTTTTAAGTTTCATTAGGTCCCATTTGTTTATTTTTGTTTTTATTTCCATTACTCTAAGAGGTGGATCAAAAAAGATCTTGCTGTGATTTATGTCAAATAGTTCTCTTCCTATGTTTTCCTCTAAGCGTTTTATAGTGTCCTGTCTTAACATTTAGGTCTCTAAATCCATTTTGAGTTTATTATTGTGTATGGTGTTAGGGAGTGTTCTAATTTCATTCTTTTACATGTAGCTGTCCAGTTTTCCCAGCACCACTTATTGAAGAGACTGTCTTTTCTCCATTGTATATCCTTGCCTCCTTTGTCATAGATTAGTTGACCATAGGTGCGTGGGTTTATCTCTGGGCTTTCTATCTTGTTCCATTGATCTATATTTCTGTTTTTATGCCAGTACCATATTGTCTTGATTACTGTAGCTTTATAGTATAGTCTGAGGTCATGGAGTCTGATTCCTGCAGCTCTGTTTTTTTTCCCTCAAGACTGCTTTGGCTATTCAGGGTCTTTTGTGTTTCCACACAAATTTTAAGATTTTTTGTTCTAGTTCTGTAGAAAATGCCATTGGTAATTTGATAGGGATTGCATTGAATCTGTAGATTGCTTTGGGTAGTATAGTCATTTTCACAATATTGATTCTTTCAATCCAAGAACATGGTATATCTCTCCACCTGTTTGTGTAATCTTTGATTTTTTCATCAGTGTCTTATAGTTTTCTGCATACAGGTCTTTTGTCTCCCTAGGTAGGTTTATTCCTAGGTATTTCATTCTTTTTGTTGCAGTGGTAAATGGGAGTGTTTCCTTAATTTCTCTTTCAGATTTTTCATGATTAGTGTATAGGAATGCAAGAGATTTCTGTGCATTAATTTTGTATCCTGCAAATGTACCAAATTCATTGATTAGCTCTAGTAGTTTTCTGGTGGCATCTTTAGGATTCTCTATGTATAGTATCATGTCATCTGCAAACAGTGACAGTTTTACTTCTTTTTTTCCAATTTGTATTCCTTTTATTTCTTTTTCTTCTCTGATTGCCAGGGCTAGGACTTCTAAAACTATGTTGAATAATAGTGGTGAGAGTGGACATCCTTGTCTTGTTCCTGATCTTAGAGGAAATGCTTTCAGTTTTTCACCATTGAGAATGGTGTTTGCTGTTGGTTTGTCGTATATGGCCTTTATTATGTTGAGGTAGGTTCCCTCTATGCCCACTTTCTGGGGAGTTTTTATCAAAAATGGGTGTTGCAGGGAGATCAGCTCGGTGCTTTGTGACCGCCTGGAGGGGTGGGATAGGGAGGGTGGGAGGGAGACGCAAAAGGGAGGGGATATGGGAACATATGTATACATATAACTGATTAAATTTGTGATAAAGCAAAAAATAAAAAAAAAAAAAAAATGGGTGTTGAATTTTGTCAAAAGCTTTTTCTGCATGTATTGAGACAATCATATGGTTTTTATTCTTCAATTTGTTAATATGGTGTATCACATTGATTGATTTGTGTATATTGAAGAATCCTTGCATCCCTGGGATAAATCCTACTTGATCATGGTGCATGATCCTTTTAATGTGTTGTTGGATTCCGTTTGCTAGTATTTTGTTGAGGATTTTTGCATCTATATTCATCAGTGACATTGGTTTGTAATTTTCTTTTTTTGTAGTATCTTTGTCTGGTTTTGGTATCAGGGTGATGATGGCCTCATAGAATGAGTTTGGGAGTGTTCCTTCCTCTGCATTTTTTTGGAAGAGTTTGAGAAGGATGGGTGTTAAGTCTTCTCTAAATATTTGATAGAATTCACCTGTGAAGCCATCTGGTCCTGGACTTTTAGAACATAACTTTTTAAGGCAGTACTTTTTCCTATTTACCACTAATATCCCAAAGGCACATTCCTTGGACAGACTTCCTTTCTCACATATAAGTCAGGGTATCCTAGATTATGCTATGGTAACAAACTCTTTAAAATCTCATTGACTCTCAATTACAAAAGATTATATCCCACTCATGCTGCTTGTCTGTCACAGATCAGTTATGGCTCTGCTCCAAGAACCATATTGAAGGAGCAGCCTACTGGAGATCACCGATCATCATGACAGAAGGAGAGTGAACTTGGCAGAAGCACACACTGGCTTTTACAGGCTCTTTATTGGCTAAAGCAAGTCACATGGCCATGCTCAGGCTCAAATGGATGGGGATATGTAATCCTTCCCCAGGGAAGAGTACAAAATAAAAAGATACCAAGTATGAGTTGAACAGTTATACAATATACCATAACCCTTGACTTCCCAGGCTTTCAACTTCCTCACAATACATTTGTAAGTTCTCACCCATATCATCGTCACCCACAGCACCATCATTCTCCATGACCCCATCACCACTTTCACCAGCCTCATCACAACCACATCAATATCCTCATTAACAACATTATCGCTACCTGCCTTAACCCACGTTCCCTGGAAAAGATAGTCTGCCTGGGGGAGAAGCTTACCTACTGACATTTAGTTGCAGAGTGCAATACCAGGGAAAAGGAGACTGAGGCAGGAAAGAAGGGACAGTGAATAGAGGGGATATTTAAGAAGCAAGCCACAGTTTCATAACAAATGCAACTGACTGTTGAGTCTTGCAGATCTTCACATCTTCATGGTTCATCTGCTGCACCCCTTACAGAGTTTATTTGTGAGCAGGAATGGAGAAGAATTTATCTGTTGATCCCTTCCCAGCCCCCATCTCCCATTAGTCAAAGTCAGCTCTATGAAGCATTTACACCCTTGCTTTTCTGAAACATGTAAGCTGGTCTCCTGGGCAACCTCTAGAGGAGCCAGAGCTTCTGGGGGTCCAGGACAGAGCAGACAGTCTCTTCTTGTTCAAGGACCCTTTATCTGCAATGGTAGCAATGGCAGTGCTGGAGATCTGGCTTTCTTGCAGTGGAACAATAGGGTGAGCTCTCGCTAGGGCTGCTCAGCTGAAGAGCAAGGCAAGTGACCAAGGCCCAGGCAGAGGGAAGGTGTGGCTACATAGACCTGGGGTGGCACACAAATGGGGTCCAGTACAATTATCCATTGTGACTTTCAGATCTGCTCATACCCGTTTATAATACATGGATCTTATATCAGATCAATACACTTTCAATTCTTCCTCAAGAGGTGAGAGAGAAAATCCAGTTCTTCAAAGTAATGGCAAATTGCAATATTCCAAAAAGAATTAAAGGAGGCTAGTAAGCCAAACTTGGTACATCTGTACTACTGCAGCTGGTCCTAGAGTTGTTATAACTGACATTCACCATCACGCTCATTCAGCATCCATTTTGACTAGTCTGCATTTCTTCCCTGCTGGAGTGACCTACACCTTCATACCCAAGAAGTCTAACTCCTTAGTTGCCTAGACCTTGTAGAGCCATTGTTGCTAGAGTTGCCTGTGCGCCAAAATAAGCTCCCAGTGAATCTTCTAGTTTCCAGACATTGTCTTCCTTGTGCCCATTATGTAGCATCAAACCTAGCTCCTCATGGTAATCAGGGTCAATTATTCCCCCACCCAGTAACTCCTTTCTTTTTCTATTGGTTTCACTGGCATAAGGACCTAAAAGTTGCCAAGTGGTAGTTGCAATTTCTAGTTAAGTAGGATCCTTACTGTGCTCCCTGGAAGCCATAATTCCCTTCAATGAGCTCTGGGTCTAAGAACTGATAGAAATCTGGAAACCAGTCAAAGGACCACAATTTTCCACTCTTGTAGGTGACATCAACCTCCTGCTGGGCTGGCAGCTCTGACTTTTTCTGCATCTATTCATAGAGTTTCTCTCCCTTAATCTGTTTAGGTGATGAATTTAATTGATTGATTTTCAAATGTTATGGCAATCTTGCATTCTTGGAATAAGTCTCTTTTAGTCATAATATATTATTCACTGTCTATATTGCCAGACCAAATTTGCTAATATTTTGCTCAGGATTTTAAAATCTATATTCATGAGGGATACTAGTAATTTATTTTCTTTTAATGTCCTTGTCTGGTTTTGATATGAACAAAAGTATTCCTTCCTCCTCTGTCTTCTTAAAAAGTTTATTTAATTTTAGTATATTTCTTCCTTAAGTACTTGATAGAGTTCACCAATGAAGCCATCTGGGCTGGGAGTTTTCTTTGTAAGATACTTTATAAATATTTGTATTTGTGAAACTTTTATATTTACACATTTATTTACCATTTCTGGTGCTTTCCATTCCTTCCTAAAGATCAGAATTTCTACCTGATGCATTTCTCTGCAACCTAAAGAACTATCCTTAGCATTTCTTGTAGTACAGATTTGCTGGCAACAAATTCTCTCATTTCTTTTATCTGAAAATGTCATTATTTCATCTCATTCTTAAAGAATATTTTCACAGGAGATATAATGCTAGATTGACCTTTTTTTTTTCAAATTAGCACATTGTAGATGTTTTTCCACTGTATTCTGGCCTCTATGATTACTGATAAGAAGTCAGTGGAAATTTGAGTCATTGGCACCATACATGTATTGTATCACTTTTCTCTGGCTGCTATCAAGCTTTTCTCCTTATGTTTGGTTTTTAGCACTTTGACTATGATTTGCCTAGATGTCATTTTCTTTTTATTTATCCTTAGAGTCACTAATCTTGAATCTGTCCATTTATGTTTTCACATAATGGCAATTTTCAGCCATTATATCTTTTTTGTTTGTTTGTTCAGGTGCTATCTACATGACTGGTTTTTTTCTCTTCCACTCATGGAGACATTTATTGAACAGACATTTACAAGCAAATAAGCACAGAAGAACCATATAATCTCTTCTGTGTCTTGTTTAAGCCCCAGTCCTTTTTAGGTCAGTAGTTGTCAACCTCGGCTGCACCTGGGAAGCTTTAAAAAATACTGATGCTTGAGTCCCATCTCAGAGATTCTGATGATATGGATATGGGGTGTGGCCTGGGCACTTGGGCATAGGTTGTTTTTTTTTTTTTTAAATATTGTCAGGTTTATTAATCAGCCATTATATCTTCAAATATTTTCTTTTCTGCCCTATGCTCTCACTCTTCTCCTTCTGGGACTCCAATTCCAAAGACATTAGACCTTTTGATGTTGTCCCACAGTTCCCTGATCCGCTATTCTTTTTATTCAATCATTTTCACTCTCTACTTCAGATTATAGAATTTCTACTCAACTGTCTTCAGGTTCACTGGACTCTCTATCACCTCCATTTTCTTTGACTTATTTTTTACTTTATTGATTTCTACAGTTATCTTTATTATTTCCTCTTCACTATTAACTTTAGGCTTAATTTCTTTCTTTCTTTTTCTAGCTTCTTAAGGTGGAAGCCAGATCACTGATTTTAAATGTTTTTTCTTAATATCAGCATTTCAAGCTGATATAAAGCTATAATGTTTTATTTTTATCCCAAATTCTTATATGCTGTGTTTTCAGTATCATTTAGTTCAAAGTACTTTCTCATTTCCCTTATGATTATTTCCATGACCTATGGTTACTTAGAAGTGTACTGTTTAATTTCCAAATATTTGGGGATTTTCCAAATATCTTATTGATTTCTAATTTAGTTTCATTGTGATCAGAGAACATACTCTGTATCATTTCAATCTTTTGAAATTCATCAAGACTAGTTTTATGGCCCAGTATATGTTCTAGCATAGTGCACATTCCATATGCATTGGAAAAGAATGTGATTGTATATTCTACAGATGTTGGGTATATTGTTCTATAATTGTCAGTTAGGTCAAGTTGGTTCATAGTGTTGTTCAAATTTTCTATATACTAACTAATGTTTTATTTACTGGTTCTGTGAGTGACAGTGACATGATATTAAAATATCCATCAATGGTTATAGATCTTTCTTTTTCTTCCTTTATTTCCAAACATTTTGTCTTCATATATTTGCAGCTTGTTAGTAGACATACACACATTTAGGATTGTTATACTTTCCTGATGAATTGGCCCGTTTATTCTTATAAAATGACCCTCTTATCTCTGTGATACTTTTTAACTTGTTTGATATTAATATAGCCATTTCAGTCTTCTTATGCTAAGTGTTTACAAGTTATATATTTTTCCATCCTTCCATGTGTCTAAGTCTTTAGATTGAAAGTAAGTTTCTCATAGAAAACATATAGTTGGGTCTTACTCTTTTATCCCTCTGATCTTTATCTTTTAACTGGAGTGTTTATTATTAGTCTCCATGTACATTTTAAAACTTTATTGATACGGTGGATTTAGTTCTATCATCTTACTATTTTTTGCTATATGCCCCCTATGTTTTTTGTTCCTCTGTTCTTCCTTTTCCTACTGTCTCTTGGGTTAATCAATTTTTTTTTTTTTTTTTTTTTTAGTATTCCAGTCTATCTCCTCCATTGGCCTTTAAGCCATACTTTTTTGCATTATTTTTTGGTGGCTCTCTTAGGATTACAATATACATATTTAATTTACCACAATGTACCTTGAATTAATATTATGCTACTTCACACACAAGAAGTGTGAAGTAAAACAGTGCAACAGTAAAATTCCATTTCATCCCCCACTCTTTGTACTATTGTTGTCATATATTTCCCTTCTACACAATATATTGTTATTTTCATTCTAGAGAATTGTCATTTAAGTAATTTTTAATTATTCTTTTCCCACATATTTACATTTTTATTACTCTTCATTTTCTTCCCTGGATTCAAATTTCCATCTGGCATCATTTTCCCTTTTCTTCAAAAATGTCCATTAGCATTTCTTACAGTGCAGGTCTCTCAGCCTTCACTTATCTGATAACATCTTTATTCTTGCCTTCATTTTTTTTTTATTTTGTCTTCATTTTTGAAAGATTTTTACACTGGATATGGAATTCAAAGTTGACTGATTATTTTTTTCAGATTTTAAATATGTCATTCCATTCTCTTCTGGAATGTTTTTATGAGGAGTCAGCTGTTATTCTTATCATCTTTCCCCTGTATGCTGCTTTTTTAGACTTTTTATCTGGATGCCTTTAAGACTTATTTCTTATCCATTGCTTTCATCATTTTGATCATGTGTGATTTTCTTTGTATTTATCTTCCTTGGGCTTTGCTCTCTTTTTTTCTATAAATTGCTAGTTTTGATCAAATTGGGAAATTTTTAGACAGTATTTGTTTAATTATTTTTCCTAACCCATGCTCCTGTTCCTTTTTCTTTCTTTTTTTCTTTTTTTTTCTGGGACTCCAAACACATGTATTCTAAGCTCCTTAATATTTCTTTCAAAGGTTGTTAAGACTCTATTCTTTTCTTTTCACCTTTTTTCTCTCTCTGTTTCACTTCAGATAATTTCTATTGACTTGTCTTGAAATTCACTCATCCTCTTTTCTATTCTGTCAAATCTGCATTAATCTCATCCAACAGAATTTTTATTTTGGATATTTTATTTTTTAGTGTTAACATTTCCATTGATTTTGTTTTACAGTTTTCATATATCTTTTGAAATTCCTCTTCTCCTCACCCATTATGTCATCTTTTCCTACAGACTCAACATATTCATCACAATTATTTTAAAGTTTTTGCTAAAACTGACATCTGGATGATCTCTAGGTCTGTTTCTATTTACTATTTTTTCTCTTGAATTTGGGTCCCATTTTCCTGTTTCTTCTCATATCTAATTATATATATATTACATCTAGGACATTGAGGATGATATGTTACAGGGCTCTGGATACCATTATCTTCCTTAGAAGAGTATTGATTCTTGTTCTAGTAAGCAGTTAAATTACTGGCAGATAACCCTGATCTTGTGGAAGCTTAATTTTTTGCTTTGTTAAGGTAGGTCTTTTCAGTTTTTCCTTTATCCTAAGGAGCAGTCTTTAGTCCTTGTACATAGTCCTTACTCCCAGAGTTTGACCCCTCTCACATTTTAACAAAAAGCCTAAGGTATTGTCAAGCTCTTTTACCTTGGCAGAACTTGAACTCTAAATCATGTATCCACAGCACTGGAGAGTTGCTGTAATATCTGCTTAGTAAGATTGCTAGTGTTTTCTTCTGGGATTCCTTGGAGTCTTGCCCTATGTCTTCACAGTCAGCTAAGGATTTGAAGAAAGATCTGCAGATTTGGGAGCTCCCTCTTACATGACCCCCTCTTTTCCTGGATATCCCCCCTTAACTTTCAGCCATTCTAGCAGCCCTGAACTCCAACCTCTGTCTCCTCAGTCCATTAGTAATTCTGTATGAGCTCTATTCCCATACATTGAACAGACTAGGGAGTGCCCTCAGGGGAAAGACAGGGAAGTGTGAGTCTTACCTAGGGTGTTTGCTTCTTTCTTAGATTGTAGCCCCTCCAGTTTCTGCCTGCTTTTAGTCACTCTACTATGCCTTCAAGTAATTATTTTTTTTGTATTTTACCAAGAATTTAAAATTGTTGTCACTAGGAAAGTTAGTCTGATATAAGGTGCTCTGCCATTATCTGAAACCAGAAATCTCTTGAAATATTTTTATCATACAAATTGAGCAACATCCTAGTCAGTTCTCCATATATTTCATCACTTAAACCCAGTCCTCCTGATTTCTGTCATTTATTTGGTGAGTATCCCAGTAGCCTTCCTGGTAAATCCATTTTGGTTTGAATCAGCCAGAGCAAGTTGTTTACAACAAGGGCTGAGACTAATACTTAGGGTTTGTATTGACCTGTATGTTGCTCAAATCTTGACTACATTGATAAGCTTCAAAGACCTCTCTACAGTCACTGGCTATGCATGGCTCTCCCTGAAAATAGCACCTCAGATCACTGCCACCTTTAATAATTTTTTTGAATTTTATTTTATTTTTTATACAGCAGGTTATTAGCTATCTATTTTATATATATTAGTGTATATATGTCAATCCCAATCTCTCCCAATTCATCCCACCATCACCCCCCCACTTTCCCTCCTTGGTGTCCATGTTTGTTCTCTACATCTGTGTCTCTATAATATTTTTTAATTTTTAATTAAAATTTTGACTTAAAATATTTTAGTTTTATAATGATCATATTTTTGCACCTGGATAAGTAGATTCCTTCTTAATACTATTAAGTCATTTTACCGCCTGGTTTGGATCAGCTTCACTAGCCCCTTCACTCTGCACCCTTATTAGAATTATTCTCCTTTTCATCAATTCTAAGGGTCTAAAACATTCTCACCAAACCATTTGCCTTGCTCTCCACCCATTCATACGCCCACACACAGACACACATCTTCCTTAGCCAGTAAAGGCAGATGTTCCAAACTTTCACATCCTTTCCTCCCAGTGACAGGCAGAGAAGAATTCCAATTAGTAAAGGAGAAAAAGACATATATTTGGAACAGGGTGTAAGACACCAGAGGCAGAAGTCAGGAGAGAGAGAAAATTGTGAAAGCAAGGATGCTGATCTAGGGAATTTCAAGAAGTCCTCACGAGCTCATTTGATTGTGCACTGTCCAGTCATTTTCAGAATTCCAAACGAAGTGCCGCACTTGTTAATGAGTATGTTAATGACCCTTTAATTTACTCAGTGAAGACCAATTCATAAAACATTTTTGCTCCATTATGTAGAATTTCCTCTGTCCCTTTGAGGTGAATCTTTCCTCAGAGAAACTAAGAATGGGAATGGGCAAAGTCTCTTTAAAACTGGGTTCCTGGATCACTCTTCCTGCTAAAGTGAAGAAGGGATGAAAAGAAGGAGAATGGAATTTGGTAGTAGACAGACACAAAATTAAGTCTCTACTCGGCTTCTCACTAGTTCTGTGGTCTTGGGCAAGTCAATTATGAATAACAATAGTTAATACATATAGAACATTAGGAACTGTGTATTACTAAAATACGTTAAAAGTTTTATTTCATTTAATCCTTATAAATTCCTATTGAGGTAGGTACTATTATGATTCCTATTTCACAGAAATAGGAGAAAGCATCATGACAACATGCTATCTGAGTCTTGCCATAGTGCACAGCTTTTATTCATGGTGTTTGATGTTTGGTTTCATGAATGCTGTGCATCAGATGAAAGAAGCAGCAGGATTGCTGCTATAACAGTCTCACTGTACGGTTGGGTATATCTCCTGGCTGTGTCAATTTCAGCTTTGTGGCTTTCAAGTTTGGGTCCTGAACCTTCTAGGAATTCTGAAAATTGTTAGTATACTGTATTCATTTTCTATTGCTGTGTAACACATTGCCATGAACTTAGTAGTTTAAAACAGCACACGTATATGGAATCTAAAAAAAAAAAAAAATGGTTCTGAAGAACCTAGGGGCAGGACAGGAATAAAGATGCAGACATAGAGAATGGACTGGAAGACACGGTGGGGGGGAAGGGTAATCTGGGACGAAGTGCGATAGTGGCACTGACATATATACACTACCAAATGTAAAACAGATAGCTAGTGGGAAGCAGCTGCATAGCACAGGGAGATCAGCTCAGTGCTCTGTGACCACCTAGAGGGGTGAGATAGGGAGGGTGGGAGGGAGACACAAGAGGGAGGGGATACGGGGATATGGATACATATAGCTGATTCACTTTGTTATACAGCAGAAACTAACACAACAATATAAAGTAATTATACTTCAATAAAGATGTTTAAAAAAAAACAGCACATGTTAATTATTTCATAATCTCCATGGATCAAGAGTCCAGCACCTTTTAGCTAGGTCCTCTGCTCAGGACCTCATGGAAATCAACATGTCAGCAGCTGTGTCCCTTCAGGAGGCCCAGGTAGGGAAAAATCTACTTCCAAACTCTCTCAGGTTATTGGCAAAATTTATTTCCCCATGGCCACGTGATTGCAGTCCCTATTTTTCTGTCAGCTGGGGCTATTACCAGCTCCTAGAGACTGCTTTTGGGTCCTTGCCACATGGTCCTCTCTACAATACGGCAGTTTACTCCTTCAGGGCCAGTAGAAAGGCATCTGCTTTTCTTCTCATAATTTTTTTTTTTTTTTGCGGTATGTGGGCCTCTCACTGTTGTGGCCTCTCCCGTTGCGGAGCACAGGCTCTGGACGTGCAGGCTCAACAGCCATGGCTCATGGGCCCAGCCACTCCGTGGCATGTGGGATCTTCCCGGAGAAGATAAAGGGGACTCCACCCCAGAAAGCTCCCTTGCTCTTTCTACCATATGAGGACATGTGAAAAGACATCTATGAACCAGAAAACAGGTCTAACCAGACACTGAATCTGCAGGTTCCTTAATCTTACACTTTCCAGCCTCCAGAACTATGAGAAACAAATTTCTGTTGTTTATAAGCCACCCAGTCTATGGTACTTTTGTTACAGCAGCCCAAACAAAGACACACATATATACTATTTTAATTCTCTTCCTTCTTAAACTTGGCAAAATGGATTCTGTAATCTGCAGGTGAACCCTGAGCAAAACAGTAAATAATATAAACAGCAATAAATCTTTGAAGAAATGAGAATACAGGATTAACAGGCTGTCTACCCTGATGGGGTAAGGATACAGTTATCAATAAAAGATGTGATATTGCTAGTTTATAACACTTAGAGACAAAATGATTTCTTAAATTTTGCCTGTGTCAACCTGAAATAAAGAGCACGGAATGAAGACTTTGGTGGTCAGAATGGCAGCTATGATAGAACATTATTAGAGGCTTGAGGAATACAAGGACTGTGTAGACTAGGATTTATAACTGCAATGGTAAGCTTAGAGAATAAAACTTAAAAGGCTGGGGTTTTAAGTTTTCTTCTCAAAGTACGGTCAGAGAACCAGAGTTTCTATGACTACCGAGAAAGAATGACTCTCTTATTTCTAGCAGGGCTGATGTAACTAAGATCAAACTCAGAGTCTGCCTGTAGCTTACTTAATTATACATTGGAGCTTGAACTCAAAACCCTATCATGTCTTTTGAAAGGGCAGTTGTTAGAATAGAGTAAGATCTCAAGAACTGGAAAAGTTATATTCTGGAGGATCCATATGACTCTGAGTACTCCAAGCCCAAAGCCCACTGAGCTTCCTTCTTCCCTGTGTCACCAGGCTGGCTCTACCTCATATAAAGACCCTGTAATGACCTCACCTGGCATAGTTACATTGTAAGAATTCCTCCTGTCACCTAAATCTATCCTCTCATTGCCTCCAGATCTATAGTGAGGGTCAAATGACAGTAATCTCCAAGAGGCCAATTACAAAGTTGTACCTTGCAGAAGATGGCCAACATACTAAAAGAAATGTAGGAGTTTGCCATTTATATTGCCCAAAGTATGGGAAGAGACTTCTGGTTCTGGGTAAGATGGAGTGAACACACTTTACTCTGTACCTCCCAGTTAATAAAGCTATAAAACCTGGACAGAATTCATGGAGCTACTTGAGGTTTCTGAAAGATAAATAGTAGAAGGTGGGGAAAACTTAAAGTATCAATGAACTGGTGGTGAGTGTTCTTTTTTTTTTCTATGATATCTCCCAGCCTGGACTCAAGAAAGTCAGAAATCTGAAAGTGGGCACCAAACATGACAGAGAATGCTCAGGAGGAACCCTCTAGTTCTGGCTCCAGGAGCAAGAAAGGGAACTCCTAACACTCAGAGAAAGTGAGAAAGTCCTCCATTTTTCTTTCTTTCTTTTATTTCCTGCTCTCCATTCTCTTGTGCTCCAACCCCCAGGCAATCTCATGGAGACAGAACAGGAAGTAACAGCGGGGAGCCGACAGATCCTTAAATTCTGAGGAAGGGAAAACTTCATCTCCAACTGGAGGGCCTGTGGTCCCAAGAGGTGGAGGCAAACCCCACAGCTTTTTTTGTCTCTCTTATTCTTCCTGTCACTTGGTACCAGATGCAGGAGAACAAAAAAGAGAAGCACCTGGAAAATCCCAGAAAGATTACAGAGAGGGAAAATCTAGGAAAGCGATCCCATAAAGTAGTTTATAAACTCTGAACTCACCCCTGAGCTGCACATGTATGGCTCTGGCCCTAACCAGTATACCAAAGACTGAGAATCGGACTACAAGATAGACCACCATTCAGGCCCCAGACTGGTCACCAGGTGGCAGACCAGGTTGAGACACATTCAATTAGCACAACAGACTATGAAGACCCAACTGGCACTGAAAACAACAACCCACAAAAGGCTAGTTGGAATGTGCAGTCTGAACCTAACTGAGTCGATTGCTTGCCATAACAAAATATCAGCATTCTCCCTACAATTTAAATAAGACCTGAAGTCTCCTAAAGTAATATTTTAAATGTTCAGAATATAATTTTTTAAATTACTCAGTATTAGAAGAACCCCAAAAATTTCAACTCACATGGGAAAAGACAACCAACAGATGCCAATGTTGAAATGTCACTAACGTGGGAAATATCAGACAAAGACTTTAAAGCAGTTATTTCAAAAATGCTTAAGAAGTAAGGATCAATTAAAAGGAAAATAAAGATAGAAAGTCTCTGCCAAATAGAACCTATAAAGAAGAACCAGATTTCTTTAAAAAAGAGAAGAACCAGATAAAAATTTTAGAACTGAAAAGCACAATTCCACAAATTAAAAACTCACTGGATGGTCCAATAGCAGAATTGGAAGACTCAACCAGCTAAAGATATCAATTCTCACCAAATTGATCTATAGTTTAATACAATTCCATTCAAAATCCTAGCAGGAATTTTTATAGATATAGACAAGTTAATTCTAACATTTACCTGGAAGGCAAAGGAATTAGAATATGCAAAACAATTTTGGAAAACAAGAAAAAAGTTGTAGGAATCATACTACCCAATATGAAGACCTACTGTAAAGCTAGGGTAATGAAGACAGTATAATATTGGCAAAAGGATAGGCAGATAGGTCAATGGAACAGAACTGGGAGAGTAGAAATCAACACATATTTAGGGACAACTGATTTTGAACAAAGGTGCAAAACCAGTTCAGTGAAGAAAGTATCTCATTTAATAAATTTGCTACAATAACTGGACATTCATGCTCAAAAAAAAAATTAACCTCATTCTAAACCTCATAACTTATTTTCTTTAATGGATCAGAGATCTAAATGTAAAACTTAACAGTATAAAACTTTTAGGAGAAAACATAGGAAAAAAATCTTTGTGGTCTGGGTTAGACAAAGGTTTCAAAGATCTACACCAAAAGCATGATCTGTAAAGAAAAACTGACTTCACCTAAATTACAAACTTTTGCTCTTTGAAAGGCATTGTTATGAGAGTGAAAATGCAAGCTACAGACTGGGAGATATGTGAAATCACGTATCTGACAAAGGACTTCTGTCCAGAATGTAATTTTTAAAAACTCAACAGTAAGAAACCAGACAACTCAATTTTAAAATGGGCCAAACACCTGGACAAAGAGGATAGATGGATGACAAATACGCACATGAAAAGATGTACATCACTAGCCATTAAGGAAACACAAATTAAAACATACCTATTAGGATGGCTAACATAAAATAGAAAACTGACAATACCAAGAATGGGGAGGAACTGAAACTCTTATACATTGTTGGCAGAAATGCAAAATAACATATTCACTCTAGAAAACAGTCTGGCATTTTCTTATGAAGTTAAACCTATACCTACCATACGACCCAGCAATCCTACTCCTCACATATTTACCCTAAAGAAATGAAAACTTACATTCACACAAAAACCTATACATGAATGTTTATAGGAGCTCTAATCATAATTGCCAAAACCTAGGTACAACCTTCAAAAGGTGAGAGGGTGAACAAACTGTGGTATATCCATACAATGGAAAATTCATCAGTAAAAAGGAACAGACTGTTGATACACACAACAGTGTGGGTGAGTCTCAAATGCATTATGATAAATGAAAGAAGCTAGTCTCAAAAGACTATGTACTACATGATTCCACTTATATGACATTCTCAAAAAGACAGAACTACAGTGATGGAGAACAGATCAATGGTTTCCATAAGTTACATGTGGGGGAAGAATATGACGACAAAGGGGTAGCACAAGGAAGATTCTGGGGGTGAGGGAATTATTCTGTAACTTGATTGTGGTGGTAATCACATGAATCTATATGTGTGTTAGAGCTCATAGAATTATATGCCCAAAAAAGAGTCAATTTTACTGTATGTTAATATAAAACTTAAAAAAAAATTATGAGGAATATGTGTGGGAATGAAGGGGGTCTCATGGACCTAGAATAGTGAGAGAGGGACATAATTTTAGATCAGGTCAAATTTTCTATGTGTGAACATCTACAAGAGATTCTGGATGCAAAATATTGACTCAAGCTACTGGGAAGGATTCCATTTATTTGCTTGGTTGATGGACTAAAACTAGAGTCAACAGGAACCTACATGAATTTGAGATGCCAGAAAGAACTTGATATAATATAGAGGAAAGAATCCAAAAAGCTGGGGAGATAAGAGTGTAAGATTTATCATGTGTTCACAACTCCCACCCCAAAAATAACCCACAAGACAGTTCAGAAGATAATCTCTTCATCATAGTATTGAGAAATGCATTGATGATGAAGAGCACCAATACCCTTTAAAATCATGTTAGGTAAAATCACACTAACCACTGTCGGCAGAGTATAAAAGTAGGAAATGCTGCCATTATAAAGAGCTCCTTGATTTAAGTGACAGTGATGGAAATTTAGGATGACAAAGGTCAAGTAGATGTACTCAAATACCAGAGAAAAGGGAGATGCAGTTACCATAATAGGTAGCAGAGCCAGAGTAACAAACAAAATGGTTTTACCTACAGGGTTTTACCTATAGGGATCTTTGGAGATAATTAGGCCTCTATGACTTAAATAAATGGGTTACCCCCTAAGGTTTTACTCAATGTGCATAACAACAACAACAACAAAAAACCCCAGCTAGACTTAGTAAGCAGAGAAGATTGATTTGAGCCACTATTATAGAAACTCACTACTCCTCACCCAGTTCCCAGCCCTAAATCAGTTCAAAGAGCCAGAGCTTTCTGATTGAAAAGGAGATGGGGTACCCAGTTCCCAGTCCTAAATCAGTTCCCAGCCCTAAATCAGTTCAAAGAGCCAGAGCTTTCTGATTGAAAAGGAGATGGGGTACCCAGTTCCCAGTCCTAAATCAGTTCCCAGCCCTAAATCAGTTCAAAGAGCCAGAGCTTTCTGATTGAAAAGGAGATGGGGTACCCTTAAAAAAGAATTATGTAGTAACATTATAAGCATGTGCCATAACACTTTCACCTGACTGTTACCAGAAGGACACAAATTATGTTTCAGGATCATTGTACCCTAGCAGGGTGGGGGAAAGGAATTCCTAGAACTCTGAGGGACTACTTGACCCTGGCTCGGAGCTAACACTAATCACTGGCAACACAGAATATCACCATGGTCCACTGCTAGGGTAGAAGCCTGTGGAAGTAAAGGTTATTGGAGTTGGATATGAGTCCCGCCACAGTTATTTCATCAGTTCATGGTTGTATAGCCCATAAGACTGCCAGTTTTGTGGGGGATACAAGCAAGAGAAGGCTCTACCATGCCCTAGATGTTGTGCAAAGCTCTGCTACTAGGACTTCATGACATGGTAGATTTGTGGCTGATTTGAGAGCCTTGTAGAGCCTATGGCCAGCCCCAATATGAGCACCACAGCTGAGCCATCTGGGGCTTTGAAACAAAGCCCTGCCCTTTGAGTGGGCAGATGTTCTCTTGGCCATTTGCGGTATGGGCTACACAGCTTCCAGGTGTTCTTGCTAGCCTTTGTGGTCAGGCAGGGCCAGGCTGCTTTTCCCCTGGCCGGACTGCATCACCGACTTGGTTCTGCAGATGAGCAAAGTGCTGGTTGGGCTACTGTTTGTGATCTGCAGGGAAGAACTCGGTCTGCCTAGATCCAAGTGCTAGTTGTTACAAGCCCATACCCCATTCTCCATCACAACCAGAATCCCACTGATGGAGCCCCACAGATTCCCCTGCAAACCCCAAGGGGCCAGACCAGAGTGGGGACTCCCAAGAAGTGACCCACAATGTTGGGGGAGCTGTAAGTGCCCCTTGGGCTCTCTTTTCCCACTGAAGGATCCATAGGCTCTGGGGAGACCTCATCTCACCACATGGTTCTAAGATTCTCTCGTTGGTGTCTTGTCCATGAATAGCTGTTAGTTGTTCTTCTTGTGAGCGTGAGTGAAATCAAGTACTATGTCGTCATCTTGGTGATGTCACCTCAACAGTTCATAGCTTGTTATTGGCCCTGGAGGAGATAAAAATGTCAAACAATGGGAAAACTGGTGGCCTTGCAATTAAGTTGCCCATCTCTAACTAGGGGTGGCCAGCCAGCATTAGGATGTATCCAAAAACACTTCATGATCAGATGGAAGTGGTACGTAATGTACAAACTTAGCTGATCCAATAGATACAAGAAAATTGCATGACTCATATTCCCAAGATGTCTACTCCCTCCACATTTCCATACCTCCTTCAACCTATGCCTAGAGCCTTAAGAGGTGTTCCACATGACCAGCTGACTGAAAAGGTAAAAACTAGAGCCCCATTTTCAGGTAGTTCTGCACAATATGCAGGCTTTAGACGAAAATGGACTATAACCCCACATAGAGATAGTCCTAAAGAACAGTAAGGAAAACAAATCTCTCCCAGGGGGCACACTTTTAAGAGTATATCTCATGTTCCACTTTATATGAAAAGAGAGATGCCCTGGGTTGTGGATCTTCTAGGTTTCACAGGCAGTGGCTAATGGTTTGATCAGACTTGAAGATAACTAGATTGGAGGATTGGTGACAAGGACTATTGGAGAAGAGGCACGTGAATGGACCTCTCAGAAAGGACAGAGTGTGGAAATACTTTGTGGTTTCTACTGAGGAGGAAGCTCACAATAAACAGGTTATTAAATAATCTCACAAAATGTAGCTCTACAAAATGTAGTCTATTCTTTTAAGTTTTTTTTTTCATTTTCAGAATTTTTTTATACATCTTTATTGAGTATAATTGCTTCACAATGCTGTGTTAGTTTCTGTTGTACAACAAAGTGAATCAGCCATATGCATACATATATCCCCATATCCCCTCCTTCTTGAGTCTCCCTCCCACCCTCCCTATCCCATCCCTCTAGGTGGTCACAAAGCACCCAGCTGATCTCCCTGTGCTATGCGGCTGCTTCCCACTAGCTATCTGTTTTACATTTGGTAGTGTATATGTGTCGATGTTTCACTCACTTCGCCCCAGCTTCCCCCTCCCCACCCCCCGTGTCCTTAAGTCCATTCTCTATGTCTACATCTTTATATCCTTTAAGTTAATGACCAGTTTCACCCCTAGAGATAAGAGGTGGGAGTAGCTCCTCACATCATGATGACTAATGAACCACTTGCTAAATTTTTGCCTTCTGTGACTTTGGGTTCTACTGATGTAAAAGCCTTTGAACCAATGGGAGGGATACTTTTACCAAGGGACACAATAATAGGCCCATTGAATTGGAACCTGAGACTTCAACATGGACATATGAGACTTATGCCCTGTTGGACAAAATGACTGATCCGGATTATCAAAGTAGACTGCTGTCACACATGAGGGCAGAAAGGACTATTTCTGTAAACCAAGGGACCCCCTGGGGCACATCTAAAATTACCATATCCAGTGATAAAAAGTTAACAGTTCTAACCCCATATGGACAGAGCCAGTAAGTATTCAGATTCCCCAAGAATGAAGATTGGGTCACCCCACCAGATAAAGAATCACAGGCAGCTGATTTGCTGAAGACAAAGGGAACATAAATGGGCACTGGAGGAAGGACACTATAAACGCCCTCGCAGTGTCACAGCCAGCTGCATCAGTAAGTTCTGTGGCAGCTAGCCACATTTTCTTCTTTGCCTGCTGTCATGTACATATCTAGTATTTAATAAAGTTTCTTTTTTCTTCCTTCCCCTTTTCTCTAAAATTTTATATAGTCTATGTGAGGCTACAATTTAGTCCACAGGCTACAGAATATCAGTATGATATTATGACAACCAGAGGAGATATGGTCATCACCCAGAAAACCTGAACTTGTATCTAGGTGCAGAAACTAATGAAACTTTGGGTCCTTCCTTTGAGGAAGTGCATTTTGACTGTCCAAGTGATAGCTGTATCATTTTAAGCAAGCACAGGTTATTGCTACTATTATGGTTGGAAATGCAAGTATAAAAACATGGCACATATGGATGCTAGGCAGCCAAGGGGTAGATCGTAGTAACATCTGTAACTTTTGAATGCTTCCACATTGTAAAGTCTGCCTTTCCGAGATATAATCCAAAAACTACATTTTCCCGGCTTCCTTTTAAATAAGGTATAGACATGAGACTAGCTTCCTTCAAGTAGATGCATCAGCATGAGACTGGCAAAGCAGAAGGGAGAACAGTGAGGGTACGAGCAAGTGTTAGGTCTTAGGTAGTTTTGCAGGAGCAGTAATAGAAGTTCTGGTGCAGTGGAGGTCCCATTTGTTGCTTTTGTAGGGGTTAAGCAGAAGGTCTCAACATCTGCAGGATTTCCAGATGATAAAATAATGTCATCGAATGGATAAATATGTGGTCCTTATATACAATGGAATATTATTCAGCCATAAAAAAGAAAAAATAATGCCATTTGCAGCTGCATGGATGGACCTAGAAATGATCATACTAAGCAAAGTAAGTCAGACGGAGAAAAACAAGTACCATACAATATCACTTATATGTGGAATCTAAGATATGACACAAATGAAACAGAAACAGACTCACAGATATAGAGAACAGACTTGCAGTTACCAGGGGTGCGGGGGCAGGGGAGGGATGGGTTGGGAGTTTGGGATTAGCAGATGCAAACGATTATATAAAGAATAAACAACAAGGTCCTATTGTATAGCACAGGATATATATTCAATATCCTGTAATAAACCATAATGGAAAAGAATATGAAAAAGAAGAGCCATATATATATAATATATATATATATATATATATCTGAATCACTTTGCTGTACACCTGAAACTAACATAACATTGTAAATCAACTATACATCAATATTTTAAAAATGTCATCGAGATTTTGCTGTCTCCATCCCCAAGCTTTGCTTTCCTCTGCACTGGGTATCCTCAGATGAGATTTCTGAAGCAGGTTCTCCCTCTCACAGTGGCTCCTGGCAGCTCCAAATTGAGTAGGAAGACAGTTTCACCTTCGAAAAAAAATAAGTCCCTAGACTGAATCTCATTGATCCAGTTTGGGTCAGATGTTCATCACTGAATCAACTGTTATCCAAAGGGATAGAATATGCCAGATCTGGGTGACATACATACCCTGAACAGGGAGAACAAGATGAAGTCTGAAGGGGAGAATGTGTTTCTCCCATATATTTCCTCCCACGTATTTCATCACCCAAAAGCACCTGGCCTTAAAGAATGGAGGAACAAACTATTGAAGTGATGGCACCAGCAGAGAAACAACACCTGGTGAGGCTGAGGGTTGCCAGACAAAATGTAGCATGTACTTTAAGTTAGCAACTACTAACCTAATGGTGGTTCTCAAACCAAATTCAGTATGTTACTAAAGGAAAAGAGAATGGATGCTGGGTAAGCAGAAACAACAGCTGTCCACCAGCCAGGAAGCCTGGCTCCTCCCTTTAGCTACGAATGGGACAGAGAGCTAAGACCCTGACTATTTCTACCTTGTGATCCGAGCAGCACTTTCAGTTTGCTGGACTAAAATTCAGAAGGCCTGGTACCCAATTCTGATGTCTGTGAACTTGGGAAACTCCCTTAACTTTTCTGGACCTCCATCCCCTCCTTTGCCAAGTGAAGAACTAACAAAGCCTGCCTGGTGAAGATTCAACAACATAAAACTCATAAAATAGTTTCAAAATCTGTAAAGCGCTCCATAAATGTAATGGATCATATTTATTGCTCCAAGGAAACCAGGGGCAACTTGAGCCTAGTTCATCCTATTTGCAAACAGTAGGGAAATTGAGGTGGATGGAAGATGATAAGACAAAATAGAGGGGTTTAGATTGGAACCACTCTCACATGCCCTTCACCACACAGATAGGACCAATCCACCTCTTTCTGGGATACTGATCAAATTTTTCTGAGCTCTTCCCTTTCCCTGCATAAGAGTGAAAATAGCAGGTGAGCTGGGACCAAAGACTTAAACTGGTAAATATGTTTGAAGCAGAATTCCTCATTGAGGACATTTCTTCTAGGAAAGTAATTGGATCGAAAAGCAAAGATTCCTGTAGAAGGAAATTTATTGCAGCAATTATTAGGATAACAAAAGTTTGAAAGTAAATGCCCCGCAATAAAGGATTACATAATTACACAAATGATGGTATTATCTTCTCAGCAGCATACTAGGAGGTCATGAGAAAGTATGATATGGATATTATATAGAAGGATATCCAGGATCTAATAGCTGAAAAGAGCATATAAAGTATGATCCTGTTTTTATCAACCAACCAATCATATAGATGTGTTCATATGCATAGACAAAGCTTGAAAAGATACAAAGTGGAGTCACATCATACATGCATTTAACTTCTCTGAATTCACCTCTATGCACTCCACAGAGGGTGGGGGTGGGAGACAGAGAAAAGCTTAAATAGTGCAGATCTGACCTGCCACTCTACTCATTGAGCCCATGAGTGAGATGGGGACATGAGGCTGCTGAAATTCCCTCTCAATTCCCATTTGCTTTCCAGGACATGAGCATCCTCCCATGCTGAGTGTAATCTAATGTTTCAAGATGTGCATTTTTCATACTACCTGTCCCCTAAAAGCAAGCCAACCACTTTTTCTGGGGCTCAACTACCAAACAGTGATCTGGTCCAATCCCAGAGGAAAATGGTTGGGTTGTATAGATTGAGAGGTGGTATGTCCACTCCCAATGTGACACATTCCTGAGGAATTGTCCAGGGTAATACTTCTCCTTATGGACCGACTTTACATCCTGATCCCCATGGTACCAAACAAAATGTCTACAGCGGGGATCTCTGGGTGAACCTATTTCTTTTTTCTGCATCTCCAAGTTTCCTAAAATGAACATGTATTTATGTAATATATTTTCAAGGGATAGGTAAGACCCCTGTCCTCATAGGTACTTGAGGTACCCTCCAGGAAGTTCCACGTAGGGATCTCAGCTTTGCCAGCCCACAGAGGCAGCTTCCTATTGGGGCTCCATAGAGCCGGCTGTCCTTCTGCCGTGGCTTGGAAAGCTGCTCTCTCCCTTTCCCTCGGCCCTTATCAACGAGGATCTCTGTGGGTTATAGCATTAGGCCAGGCTGGGCAGCACTGGATGGCTGCAGGGCCCAGGGTGCCAGGCAGCTCGGGGCCATCTCAGCCCATCGCTCCCGGGCTCCATCAACCCTTGTTAGTCCTCATTACCAGCCCGAGCCCAGACAGGCTGCCTCCACACTGGGTCCTTGATTTTTCTATTTTGAGAGGGTTACTCGGGCTAAATCATCAAATCAAGTTATGCCCCTGAGGTCTTAGGACTGCAGCGCTCTGACAGCTCCCTCCCCCTACCAGTCCCCACAGGTTGGGGTGGTCCTACTCTGGTCCCCCAGCAGCACATAAACACACTCTCACAAACACCCCCCCCATGCTCACGTACAGACACACACACCTTCACAGGCTCACAAACACATTCTTTCACCCACACTCACACAAATAAGCATCCTCAATCCCAGCAACATAAACACCCACACTCAGGGGCCCTCAGAAGTCAAGAGAGACCCAGAAAAAAAAAAAAAGAGACCCAGACCACTTGCAGTTTTGAGGCTTCCAGAATATTAAAGAATGAGAAATGGTTATTACCAAGTCCCCATATTTGTAGCTGTTCTAAATGTTTACATGTAACAAATTATCATTGTGTGTTTTAAATGTAATATAATTACCCACAAAATAATGATAGGATTTATGATAGGATTTATGAACTATTAATTCCTAGGGCACTGTAGGCTGTGTGCTTCAGTAATGCTATGTGCTCAGGGCCGTGTGATGAATGTCTTCTCCTCTCCATCTTGTCAGCAGATCTTGGACTGCATGTATAACCTCATTTGAGGATAATATCAAGGGCCCCTTTCAGGACAGAGGATTCTCTGTAACCCCCAGATGGCTGGCCACCCTGCCTTGACTCAAGGTCTCTCAGCTCATTCCTGACATGGCAGCCTGGACCAGCTCTAATGAGAAGGAATGCAAAGCCAGCCATCCTGGAACTTCCATGTATCAGCACCCTCATCCTCTTCCATCAAGCAGACCTGGGACACAGACCATTGCCACTCCATTCAGGGCTTCTGTTCTGTCCACCTGTGTCTGGGAAAGTTTTGCAAATACACACACACGCACACTTACTTTCTCACTCACACTCATACATGTACTCATGCTCACACCCATACATGTACACACACACTTTAAAAGACAGTGTGGCATTAGGAGAAGACTGGCCTTTAGAAGCAAACAAGCCACCATTGGAAGCTCTCTTCCACCCCTTACGAGTAGTCATTTAAAGAGTCATTTGTCCTCTCTAAGCCTCAGTTTTCCAGATCTTTAAAGTAGATCCAGAGAAGATCTGCCTCATAAGTCATTGGTAGGTTGTCTCTGAGATATTTGTAAAAGCACCCAGCAAGTGCCTGACACATCACCTCTTTGCTGTATTTGATCCTCTTCTCTATCCATTCCACTGCTTGCAACTGACAGTAAGAAATGACTATCCCTCTTAGGGGGAAAAAACATCCTAAATGCAAAGAAAAACTTGCTTGTCTATACAGTATGGGGCAAAGAGTATCAAAATGGGAATCTAATAATATCTGAATTCTGGCTCCAGTTCTGCCAAAAATCAGTTGTGTGCCATTGGTTTTCCCATCTATGAAAGGGGTACACTGGAGTAAGTCCCTCGGGTCCTTTTCAGATTCAGTGTCTGGAATTCTCCTCAAAGGCAACTCTCTTATCCAAAGTGCACACCAGGGACTTCCCTGGCGGTCCAGTGGTTAAGGCTCCGTGTTCCCAATGCAGGGGGCACAGGTTCGATCCCTGATCAGGGAACTAAGATCCCACATGCCACATGGTGTGGCCAAAAATAAAATAGAATGAAGTGAAATAAAATAGTGAATTAAAAAAAAAAAAACCAAAGTGCACACCAGCTTTCCCAAACTCAACTGGTGAAATTCATAAATTAGACCTGAGACCAGACATGTTCAATCCTGTCCAAATTTCTAGCCCCTCAGGAAGACCATGACTCTGTCATAATACGGGAAGCCTTAACTCTTCCTGTGTCCTGCCCATTGAGCCAAAATGAACCTAGTGGAAGTAAAGGCCATGTAGGCCGCACTGAGGTAGAGGGTTCCAGGAGCTGGGTGGGACAGGCAGCCAGGGGCAGGGTAGTGGGAGGAAGACTCCAAAGGGGAGTTGAGGAAAGAAGGAAGGTTGATTTGCCAAGTCAGAAAAGGAAGATCAGAAGCTGGGGCAATCTGGAGCAAGCTGGCATGTGGCATGTGAAGTGCTGAGGGAAAATGGCTCCAGACCAGTTTTAGGTGGTGCCAGCTGTATGGCACAGGGCAAGCCTCAAACCACGGACGGGTAGGCAAACCCCTAGCCAAGACCCTGGAAATCACTTGGGCCAGTGCTTCCAGAGTGAGGCTAGATGGGGAAGGCAGAGATGAGGAAATGACAGTGATCAAAAGGGTCAGTTCGCTTCTCAGCCTTTCCTAAGTTAATGAATCAAAGACACGCACAAGGAAGTATCAATATGGGACTTGACCCAGGAGAAATTCTGTCCCCATCCAGGGAATGAGGTGGCAAACACAGAAGACAAAGAAAAGCTTGCCATTCCTTATAATCCTTTTCTGGCGACCATTTGCACTACAACTTCTAAATAGATTCTCTTCCATGACAATGATCCACTGTTAGCTGTAGCTGCAAAAGCTGAATAATAAAGTTTCATAGACCTTACCCAGCATCTCTCAGCCAGTAAGCAGTGGAACTAGGTCCAGCCTCAGGCTCAGCACACGCTGTCTAGCTCTTAAATCAAAGACGCCATTAATGTCAATTTTCAGAACAACTAGACCCTCAGTAAAAGAGGTAAGTATGGCTTTTGGAGCCAGGTGGGCCTGGGTTCAAATCCCAACTTCACCCTTTACTAGTTGTGTGACTTTGAGAAATTTTTGTAACCTCTTCATTCTCTATTTTATCATCTATAAAATAGACACAAATAATGCTTACCTCTCAATGTTTGTAAGGTTTTTAAGAGAACTTAGCCTATGTTTGTCACGTAAATAATAAATAGCTATTTTCTTTCCCTCTCCTTTCCTGCCCCCATTTTCTCCATCACATGTCAAAGAGAAATAAATTGTGGTTTCCCTGAGTCTACCTGTGTTTCAGGTGGGCATACCTGAGTATTCATATTCCTTCTGTCTTAGGTTTGGAGCATCATGGGAGAAGGTGTCCTCCAAGTGTCAGGACCCCCCCAATTCCCAGGTCCTCTTCCCAGATCAACTGAGCCTCCATCTCCTTGCACAGCTGAGGGCAGAAAGTCATTGGGAGTCATTGGCTCCCAAGCTCACCATTGTGTCTAAGCACACAGCCAGAAGCCACCCTTTAAGGCCATTAATTAGCCACAGCCATTTGGAATGACTTTTTTTTTTTTTTGGCATGGTTAGCTGATAAGAGTTTCAGAACTAGTTTCCTTTCCATCCCCAGCTTCAGCTGTTTGTTCCCTCTATGTATATTCAGTGGCACAATCATTTCACCAAGAAACACCTCCTGAGCTTACTGGCCAAGCCCTTTGGTCAGAGCTGAGAGGATCCCCTATATTTGCTCCTGGAAAGAGAAGTCTTCTGCACTAAGGGTCCCTCCAGGGTCTTCCTGGGCTTTTGGGAAACCCATGGACCAACCACAACCCGGTTCACTCTCACCAAGGATGAGCACCAATTCAAACATCCAAGCAGAAGACGTGGTCCACGCCCCATGGGTGACTTGTTATCATCCTTGGTCTGGCCAGATACTAAAGAACACATCATATGTTGGGCAAAGTAGAGTCCTGGACTCTGCCAACCTCTCTAGCCGTCCATTTACCTCCACTCCTCCATATGACCTAGGTTCATACCTTGCTGAAACACCTGCAGCTCTCAGCCTTCTGGTGTGTATTGCTTTCTGTATTGCTCTCTCTGATTGGAATGTCTTCCCTGTCATCTCCCAGCTCCTCCAGATCAGGAAAGGCTTCCTGGAGGAGGTGAGCCCATGGATCAGTCTGGAGGGGTGAGCTGTATCACCATTTTCCTGCCTAACTCCTATCCATCCCTCCAAAACAGTGCACATAGCTTCTCCCTAAGAAAGCCTGCCTTGATCACCCTCCCCTCAAGCTAGACTGGATGCTGCAGCAGGTAACATTCTTCCATGAGTGTTTCTGGTTTGGGGTTGAGATGTGTATTAGGAAACAGATGGCACACTCAAACTAGGTAATTGAGAAGAGTTTCATAAAGGGGCAGTTTACAAAGGTGTGAGCAGGGTTTAGAGAAAACAAAAAAGAGATAGTGCTGCGCAGAGACTAGCAACAGAGGGCAACCTTAACCATCCAAGGCCTAAAGGAGACAACAGGAAGAGCTGCCAGCTGAACCAGGAGATAAGGCATGGAGTGGAAGCAGCAGGGCTAGTCGTGGTTAATATCGTATATCAGGATGATATTAGCTTAGTAACGTTTGTATAATGTTAATACTTTAACACTTTTAGTTGATGTTTTGTAATATGTTTATATGTATTTTATATGTGAAGGTATTATGGTTTTAGTTTCACTGATTATTTAAAAATGAATTTCAAATACTTAATTTTAAAATACCAGTATTAATGCTAGTATTTTCACATCACATAAAATAAATAGTAAAATACAGTATTATAATTTTGTCCTGATATTGAAAATCAGTACTCTTGTGGTTGTAAGTATAAGAAACCCAACTCAAACTGGCTTAAGCAAAAAGGAAATTTATTACCTCACCATGTCTGAAAATTCCAGGGGGTGAGCTAGCTTCAGGCCTGGCTTGGAGCAAGGGCTTAAACAACGTCACCAGGACTTGCGTGACTCCGTGTCCTAGCCTGACTCTCTTCTCCTTCATGGGTTGTCTTGATTCTCAGACAGCCTCTCTCCTCAGGATTGCCAAGGACTGCAGCAGCTCTGGACCTCATACCAACTCAACTTCACATCTAATGGGGAGAGCCTCTTTCCCAAAAATCCACTGAAGCCACACTGCCTCTCATTGGCTCTGGTGGGGGGTTGGGTCCTTTGCTACAGCAATCTCTGTGACCTGGGTTGTGAGCTTCAACCACCCTGGAAGTCTGGGGTAGGCCCAGCTTTTCCTGAAACATAAAAGACTGAGAGTAGGAAAGAGGTGATTCCCCCAAAGCATAGGAAAGTACCCCCCAAAAGGGAAAGCTGATGCTGGGTGACCAAAAAACACCTCAGATACACCCATTGGGGTTCCCACAGAATCCTGGACTTCCCTCTAAAATGACTCCATTCACGTTATTAAAAAACAAAAACAAAAAAACCTCTTAGACAAAATTCCTAAAGGACAGGAACTCTCTTGTACCCCCAATCCCTAGGAAGTGTCTAGCATTCTCTAGCTGCTCCATAATTGTTTGTACAGTGAACATATGACTACAAGTTCTTTGTGAGGGTGTCTTGCTGGGGACCCTGTCTCCAACAGGCTGATGGGACAAAGCTTCTTAGTTACCTTCTGAGTTTTGAATATAAACTTGAGTGTGCCTAGGAATTTCTTGGAGAGCTTTTTAAAACACAGATTTCTTGGTCTCAACCTCACAGATCCTGTTTCAAGAGGTCTGGGGTGGGGCCTGAGACTCTGCATTTTCAGCAAGCTCCCAGGTGATACTGATGCTGCTAGTTTGGGACCTTTTCTTTGAGTAGCACTGCTCAAGAGAACCTACAAGAGAGGCCCTGAACGGGAAAAGCATTGTTCTGGTCAAGAGTCAGGCTACCCTTCATGATAAAACAACTACGTATATTCAACACAATGCTCCAGTGACTGCTATATTAACTGAGCATTTTCAAATGGCTTTGCTCGATGGGGCTTCTAATGAAAGGACTAGAATTTTCAGAACTATCTGGTAAAAGATTCATTCAATTAAAGCAATTAGATTTTTAAAGGTATTTGTCCCTTCATGAAGGCAAAGCCATGCTTTTCTAATTAAAAGCTAATTACTGGCTAATATGCCAGTCTCACTACTTTCTGCACAATGAGGCAGAGGGAGCGGGAGGGCCTGGTGGCTGTGCTGGAAACCCCAAGAGTGAAGAGTGAAGGGCCCTGCAGAATGAAACTTACATATAGTAGCTTCGTTCATCCAACAAGCATCTTGAGCATTCTAAAAGAGAGATTTTAAAATACCTATGTAAATTGGACTGGGTAACTCCCCTGCTTAAGACCCTTCACAGGCTCCCAAATGCGTGCCTCATCTCGTACCACTTGCTCCCTGACTTGGGGGCCAGTCACACCAGGCTTCTCTCTGTCACTTCCTCTAATGCAAACAAGTCTTTTCCTGTCTCAGGGCCCTTGCACATGCTGTTGTCTCTACCTGAAAGGCCCTGCCAGCCTCGGTGAAATATCACCTCCTCACATAGACCTTCCCTCCTTCAGTCTATTTTTTACCTTTAGAGAACCCATCGATGAAACAGATTTCAGATTCTAGAAACATAACCAAATACAAGCAAAAATATAGCACATGGTCAATATCACATTTCAAGTCAGTAGAACAAAGGATGCAGTATTCAATAAATGATGTTGGGATAAGCTGTGTCTCTACCAGGAAAAAAAAAAAAGTTTAATCTCAACCTTCTTCCTTATACCAAAATAAATTCCTGATGGAAAAAAAGGTTAAAATGTATAAAATAAAACCACAAAAGTACCAGAAGAACTTTTACATTCTTGGGGTGGGAAAGCCATTTTTAAAAGTATAGTACAAACCCAGATACTATGATAGAAAAGATTGAATACACCAACAAAAAATAAAAGTTTTCTGTGAAAAAAAGAAGAGTTACACAAGAAGAGTAACAAACTGAAGGGAGTATTTGCAACATATACCACAGATAAAAGTTTAATTCCCTTAATATATGAAGAGCTTCTACAAATCAATAAGATCAGCAGTCTAATAGGAAAATATAGACAAGATAAAATAGTTAATAGTAACTGGAGTAAAATGGATTTTAAACATACAAAACCTATCAGGTTGGATAACTTGACAAAGCTAACTAACAGATTGTTGGCATGCATGTGAAGAAACCGTCATTCTCCTTCTATGCACTTTCAATGCATGTGACCTTTATAGAGGCAAAAAACCATAATATTTAAGATGTGTAGAGTCTTCAATCTAGCAATTGCAATTCCAGAAGATTATCCTACGGATATGCTTGCCCATATATGAAATGACATATGTAGAATATTCACTGGGGCATTGTGAAAAATTCAAAAGACTGGAAACAAACTTAATATCCTTCAATATCAGAGACTGGTTAAATAAATTATGATACAATCCATACCACTGAATATCATACAGCCTTTAAAATGACTGAGGCAGATCTACTGCTGCCGGCCCGCCCCACCCCCACCCCCCCCCACCCCCACCCCCCGTCCCTCCAGACTCGCCGCCCGCCCCTTCGCCGCCAGCCGCCGTCACCAAGGAAACGGGCCGCGACCGCCCGCCGACCCGAAGCTGGTTTCATGGCAGCGGCGAAGAAAGCAGTTTTGGGGCCGTTGGTGGGAGCAGTGGACCAGGGCACCAGCTCGACGCGCTTTTTGGTTTTCAATTCAAAAACAGCCGAACTACTTAGTCATCATCAAGTGGAAATAAAACAAGAGTTTCCAAGAGAAGGATGGGTGGAGCAGGACCCTAAGGAAATTCTGCATTCTGTCTATGAGTGTATAGAGAAAACGTGTGAGAAACTTGGACAGCTCAATATTGATATTTCCAACATAAAAGCTATTGGTGTCAGTAACCAGAGGGAAACCACTGTAGTCTGGGACAAGTTAACTGGAGAGCCTCTCTACAATGCTGTGGTGTGGCTTGACCTAAGAACCCAGTCTACCGTTGAGAGTCTTAGTAAAAGAATTCCAGGAAATAATAACTTTGTCAAGTCCAAGACAGGCCTTCCACTTAGCACTTATTTCAGTGCAGTGAAACTTCGTTGGCTCCTTGACAATGTGAGAAAAGTTCAAAAGGCAGTTGAAGAAGATAGAGCTCTTTTGGGGACCGTTGATTCATGGCTTATTTGGAGCTTGACAGGAGGAGCCAGTGGAGGTGTCCATTGTACAGATGTAACAAATGCAAGCAGGACGATGCTTTTCAACATCCATTCTTTGGAATGGGATAAAGAGCTCTGCGAATTTTTTGAAATTCCAATGAAAATTCTTCCAAATGTCCGGAGTTCTTCTGAGATCTATGGCCTAATGAAAGCTGGGGCCTTGGAAGGTGTACCAATATCTGGGTGTTTGGGGGACCAATCTGCTGCATTGGTGGGACAAATGTGCCTCCAGGATGGACAAGCCAAAAACACGTATGGAACAGGCTGTTTCTTACTATGTAATACAGGCCGTAAGTGTGTATTTTCTGAACATGGCCTTCTGACCACAGTGGCTTACAAACTCGGCAGAGACAAACCAGTGTATTATGCATTAGAAGGTTCCGTAGCTATAGCCGGTGCTGTTATTCGCTGGCTAAGGGACAATCTTGGAATTATAAAGACCTCTGAGGAAATTGAGAAACTTGCTAAAGAAGTAGGTACTTCTTATGGCTGCTATTTCGTCCCAGCATTTTCAGGACTATATGCACCTTATTGGGAGCCCAGTGCAAGAGGGATCATCTGTGGGCTCACTCAGTTCACCAATAAATGCCATATTGCTTTTGCTGCATTAGAAGCTGTTTGTTTCCAAACTCGAGAGATTTTGGACGCCATGAACCGCGACTGTGGAATTCCGCTCAGCCATTTGCAGGTAGATGGAGGAATGACCAACAACAAAATTCTGATGCAGCTACAAGCAGACATTCTGTATATCCCAGTAGTGAAGCCCTCGATGCCTGAAACAACTGCCCTGGGAGCTGCCATGGCAGCAGGTGCTGCAGAAGGGGTTGGTGTTTGGAGTCTGGAACCTGAGGACTTGTCAGCTGTCACAATGGAGCGGTTTGAACCTCAGATCAACGCTGAGGAAAGTGAAATTCGTTATTCTACGTGGAAGAAAGCTGTGATGAAGTCAATGGGTTGGGTTACAACTCAGTCTTCAGAAAGTGGTGACCCTAGTATCTTCTGTAGTCTACCCTTGGGCTTTTTTATAGTGAGTAGCATGGTAATGTTAATCGGAGCAAGGTACCTCTCAGGTATGCCATAAATACTACCAACTCATGGATTCCAAAGATGCGAGCTCTTTACCTATCGAGAGAATCCAGTGATTCTGTCTATTAATGTGATGACACTACTCATAGACTCTGATTTTATTTATAAGCCACTAGCTGCATGACACTCCAAGTAGACCTGTGGCTTGAAATAAAGAAAATGCAGCAGAAAGAATGCTATAGAAACATTTGGTGTGTTTCCTGACATCGGTAGTTAAGATTGGACCAGCCACCTTTGGGGCTGACCCGCTCCTTTGCCATCATTTCCTGCCTCATTCCCTCTAAGATCTAGGAATAATTCAGATCCTGTCCATTGGAATCTTTTATCACATATATTCAAACTCTGATGGGCCAGGATTTGATTGCTGAGCTACACATGCTTGATTAAGGGGCTGTTACTAATGGGCTAAAAATTGGTGACCTTTTGTTTGCTTCTTTTTAACAGACCCCCCTACCCAAAGTCCTCTTTTCTGCATATTAGGGAGACCACAGTATCTTCACTGAATGTTTAAATGGAAGCCTCTACTAAATTCTTAAAATGGAAATTTAGTACCCTCATTGCTTAGGTATTTCTCTGAAAAGTATTTGCCAAAACTGAAAATTCTTCATATATTGTATTTAACGTGGTCTCACTAATTACACTGAATTGCTATCTGGATCTTATAGGGAAGGACACTTTCCTTTTTTTTTTTCTTTCATCTCTCCTTTTTATATATTTTTTTACTTTGTATGTCTAACATACATGCCCATATATTTTATATACCGAGGGTAGCCCATTTATAAAAAGAGTATGTGTTCTCACTAATTACACTGAATTTCTGTCTGGATCTTATAGGGAACAACACTTTCTTTTTTTTCTTTTTGTCTCTCCTTTTTATATTTCTTACTTTGTATGTGTAACATACATGCCTTTATATTTTATATACTGAGGGTAGCCCATTTATAAACTAAGAGCACATTGTATTCGGTAGGTTATAATGGGGCTGGTCTTAAGTGGACCTCTATGTGTATAAATATTTTGGAGAAAACAGCTGTATACATTTTTGGGCAAGGGTTATGCATATTATTTACCAGGAGAAACTTTTTCTTAAAGAGCCAACATTTAAAATTTAAGTATATGTTCTATGTCAATAAAAGAAAATGTACTTTAAAAAAAAAAAAAATGACTGAGGCAGCTCCCATGAATTGACGTGGAGCATTCTCTAAGATGCATTATTATGGGGAAAAGCAAGTTATTGAAGAGGGTGTATACCATGAGAGAATGTGTGTTTAAAAATAAAAGAATATGCATGCATATACTTATATGTGCATTGATTAACTTTGGAAGGAAACTCAAAGGGCTGGTAACCAAGGCTGCCTTCCAGGAAGGGAACTGGGATGGGGGAGACTTCTCTTTAGCTGCATACCCCTCTGTAACATTTGAATTTTGTATGTATTATGTATCAGATTGAATTCTTGATTAAGAATAAATGAATTAAAAGCCATTTCACAGAGGGAAACTACCAAAAGGGAAAAAAGCAGAAACAAAATATTACTAGTGATTGTGTGGTGGTACAAGGAGTGCCTGTTCTTTGTATTTTTCTATATTTAACCCTGTTTCTTTAATGAGCATGTACTGATTTAAAATGGGAAAAAGAATCATTTTTAAAAAGGATTGGCAAAGTCACTAATCACCATCTTTCCCATTGAGCTGCGTGTGTTCCCAGCTGGATATGGCATGAAATACCCCAGCCATATCTGTTATTCCTGAGCCATCCTTGTAAAGACCCTCTGAGCCTCTGCATGTGGCTTTGGGGAAACAGGTCATCCCAGCTGCTTCTCTGGTCCCACTCCAAGCATGTTGGGGGTGGGACCTGTGCTTAAATGACAGCAGAGCTCTGTCTCCAGAGCCACAGTGGCCCCCTGAATACTTGGAAAGACCACAAAAACACAGTTAGCATTTGAACAACACTCTGGAGTGTGCCAAAAGTATCTTGTACAACAACTGCCATGAGATGAAGCTCTAATTTTCCCTTTTGAAAGCTAATGGAATTGATGTTGTGAGAAAGTGACTCATCCAAGCTCACACAGTTCCATGCCATAGGGTCAGGAGTTCAATCCCCATCTTCTAACTCCAAACTTGAAGCTTTTGCCACTTAATTAAGTTGTGGAGGTAGACACTAAATGTGCTCACCAAAACTGATCTCTTTTTCCTGGGCACACATCTAGATTATATTTCCCTGCCTTTGTTATAATTGTGTGGTCACTGAATTAAGTATGCCTTTTTATTCTGATGTCCTTACTGACCCTGGGGAAACTGCCTTCCCAGAGTAAGCAGATTTCTAGAGACAGTAAACTCTCCCAAGAGCACACAACTCATATGCAAACTAAGCAGTCCAAACCCAAACCCCCAACCCCTGCTTCCTCAGGATCTTATCCTATGGGACACCATCCCTCTGCCCTAATCACCCCAGGGCCAGGCATCAGACAACTAGGGGCTACCCCTACACCCTGAGCCCCCAGAAATTATTCAAACTAGTCAGTCCTAAACCCGCTTGCCCTGCCACGCCCATTCCTCCCCACTGAAAATACAATAAAGGCTTTTCTGCAGTTCCCCTCTCTCTCCCTCTGCTTCCTAACTGACCCTGCTGCTTCCCCATGTGGTCATACATGGCCTGGCATGAACCTTCCTCTTGGAAACTGTGAGTAATAAACTATCTTTTCAGTGGCAGTTGTCTCCTTAGCTGCTAGCCTCACTGATGGAATGTGATCAGAAGTGAAAGATAACACTTCCAGGGCTGGCCCATAAAAGCCCCCATACAAGTTTCTTTCTCTCTGTCTCTCTCAGTCTCTGTCTCTGTCTGTCTGTCTCTCTCTTTCTCTCTAACTTGGATGTAGAGCATCCCATTAGCAAAGTATTTTGAGGTCCTAGAGGATGGTAGAGCTGCAAAATGGAAGGAGTCTGCGTGCTTGAATTACCACATGGGAGGCCACCTGTCAAACACACACATCTGAGCAAAAAATAAACTTCTATTGTGTTAGGACTTTGCAGTCTTGAACTTCTCTGCTGCAGCAGTTGGATGATCCTGATTAATACAGTTGCCAAAACGTGTCTTTGGTTACACCCACCACCTACCATAGCCCTGCTTTTCTCCCAGACTTCCATTCCCCCTCTCCTCCAGTCCCCCACCGACTTGAAGCTCTACAATCCTAAGTCCCCCTTGACAAGCATCCTATTATATCAGGTATATTCTCCCCAAATTCAAAGCCACAAATGTCTCCTGGCACCTACCATGTGCCCGGTCCAGAACAGGTTGCAGGACACAGGTGCCAGCCCTATGAGAGGGCTGGGGAGCAGCTACTGGAGGTCAGGAGCTAGGCTGGGCCCGGGGGACACAGGGCTGAAGCAGAGAATATCTGCCACCTTGGATTACAGACTCTTTGATGGGTAGGTGTGCAGGTTTCAACATCCAAAAAAAAAAAAAGGAGAAAGAGGAGGAGAGAGAATGAGATTGCAATTAATTGAGACTCAAAGAACTGAGGTAAGATGGATTATGGGTCCCAAGGAAGACCAGGGAGCAACTTGAGAACCTCAGGTCACAGGCAAAGGGGAGGCCCAGGGGCTCTAAAAGTGTAGGTAAGAACACTGGAGAGCGCAACACCCGAGTCCCCCTTTTTTGGGGGGGTTGCTAGAGCTATTTGCCTTCTGTCCTTGAAACCAAGCCTCCCTTAGGGCCATCCCAGAAACATGCAGCGGCTCACCCTCCCCAGTGCCCCCATCCAGTTAAGAGGCTTGTGTCTACAGCTCTGGTCATGGGCCCTGGCCCGTTGGACAGCTGAACACTCCTCCATCACAGCCGCACAGCCCTCAGCTGCAAACATATTTGCATTCAGCCAACACGTGGGATTTGCTGTGAGAAGCTGGGGATGCAGCACGTGTGAGACAGTGTCCTAATCACTGTTCCTAATCAAGGAACAGAAATGCCTCAGATAAGCTCAACTAGTAGAGTGTGTGATGGAAGGGCTACCAGGGAAACCCAAGGAAATATTGAGCAGGAAGTGAAAGTAACTCTCACAGGAGCTGGAAAATCATCCAGGGCATCTCTCCCCCTCTCTGTCCCCTGTCCCTGGGTGGCATAACCGTGTGTCCAGTCCGCTCTGTAGACTGGCTTCATCTAGGTACTATGTGGGTTCTGGATCATCCACAATGTAGCTGAGGTTAAGGGGGAGAAGGGTGCCATGGAACAGAGTCCCTTCCAGCCACTGGGAGCACTGTGAGCTGGATAAGTAGATTGTACAAGCAGAGATGCAGATGAGCTCACAAACCCACCGCTGACTGGCCCCAGCCCTCAAAAAGCTCACTGTCTACTGGGAGAGCTTGCCCTCAAGTATACTCTCCAACAAGGAAATGAGAGCAAGGCATCAGTCCCATTTCCCAGGGTGGAACAATAAGTTCAAAGAAGAAAGTCCCTATTGCAGGTGAGGAACCTAACTGAGTCCCTATGGGAGTGACCCACCCACACTTCACACAAACCCATCCTGTGTCCCACACTGACCAGCCTGGCATTTGGTTCACCTGAACCTGTAGCCCCACACAACCTCTCCATCCTCAGCCTGCCATCAGAAAGTCCTGTCATACTCTTGCATGAGCAGGATGCCAAACCAGAGGTAGCTTTATGACTCAACCAAACAGCACCATCCTTGCTCCCTAGAAGTGTAAACGTCAAGACAGACCACACTGGTCTAAAAGTATCTAGGATGTCCCATGCAAAAATACAGAATGTAAACAAAAACTAGTCACACGGTGGCAGAAGGAGGGCTGGACTTGAAATGCTGAGACCTGATTGCTTGTCCTGAAGTGGAAACCAGCTCATCAAATGAGGGTGGACAAGTCACCTCCTCTCTCTACATCTAGATGACTTCTACAGTCTGCCCTTCCAGCTTCTTTGGTTGAGGAACATCTTGGGCAGGGTTAGTGGGGTGGGATGTAAAAGAGAAGATGATTCAGGCCTTCCCCTACTTAGTCAGAAAAGATTCCCTGCATGACATCAGGTCCCAGAATTGGTTAAAAGAGGGCAGGGAGAGGGCAATAAACAACATCGAGAAAGAGTTTTCAGGCCTGGTGCCACTGGGGAGAAGGCGAGTTGTTGTCACAGGACAGGTACATCTGGCTGAACAGCAGACCAGTATCCTGTTGAAAGGTTTGCTCAGCCATTAAAAAAAGAAGAAGAAAATCTTGCCAATTGCAACACCATGGATGGACTTTGAGAGCCTTATGCTAAGTGAAATAAGTCAAAGACAAATACTGCATAATCTCACTTACATGTGGAATCTAAAAAAACTGAACTCGGGACTTCCCTGGTGGTCCAGTGGTTAAGACTCCAGGCTTCCTCTGCAGGGGGCACGGGTTCAATCCCTGGTCAAGGGACTAAGATCCTGCATGCCATAAATTTAAAAAATTAAAAAATTTTAAAATAAATAAATAAAAAAGCTAAACTCATAGAAACAGAGAGTAGATTGGTGGTTGCAGGGGGCTGGAAGGTGGGGGAAATCAGGAGGTACTGGTCAAAGTGGACAAACTCCCAATTACAAGATGAATAAGTTCTGGGATCTATTGTACAGCATGGTGACTATAGTTAACAATACTGTATTGTATATTTAAAAGTTGAAAGAATAGATTTTAAATGTTCTCACCACAGCAATAACAAAAAAAATGGTAACTATGTGAGGTGACGGATGTGTTAACTAAGCTTATTGCGGTAATCATTTTGCAATATACACCTGTATCAAATCATCACATTGTACACAATTTTCTACGTCAATTTTACCTCAGTTAAACTGGGGAAAAAATGATCTGGGTCCTGATGTTGCTTCATGGTCTTCAGTAGGTGAGGGTATGTATATGAACGAGCCATAATAGTAGGGGGCAACCATGAAGTGAAATACTTGGCTTGTGTGGTCTTCTCCAAAGAACCTATTGAAGGATTCTTCAAGGCATCCTGTCGTGAGTCAGGAGGCACAAAAAAACCCATCCAAATTATTTTAAGTCAGGAATTTCCTGGCAGTCCAGGGGTTAGGACTCCATACTTTCACCTCCAAGGGTGTGGGTTCAATCCCTGATCAGTGAACTAAGATCCCGCAAGCCACACAGCACAGCCAAAAAAAAAAATTGTTTTAAGCCAAAAGAGAATTTAGTGATACATGTAGCTGAAAAGCTGAGAGGCAGGGCTGGCTTCAGGCATGGCTGGATCCAGTCACTCAAAGAGTATCACTAAAACCTGATTCTTCATCTCTAAGGTCTTCTTTCTTTGGGTACGATCCGTTCTCAGAAAGGCTCTCCTGACAAAACCACAAGATGACTATAATTGCTCTAATGCCACATACTTCCAGGTTCAAGTCCTGTGAGAAAGCATGAGCCTACTTCCCCAGTACTCAAACAAAAATCCCAGAGTTAAATCTCAATGACTCTGATTGGCCAACTTGAGCTATGTGCTAGTTCTTAAAACAATCATTGTCAGCAGGGGAATGAAATGCCCTGACTGTATAAGACTGAGCCTTATGTTCTACCCCTACCAGGGATGGAGTCTACTAAAACCACATGGGCTGAGAGATGGGGAGAGGTGGACCCCCAGATAAAAATGGAGGATACTATTACCAGATAATGGGGAAAGAATACTTGAGAGGCAAATAACACATGTCCACTATAACAAGTTATCCTAAACTTCATATATTGCTAAAAAGTGCATTTCCATGGCAGATGTAAATACACATTTAAAAAAAGAATTCCATCATAGCTACTTTCAGTGTATCTTATCTTCCTCCCAAGGGCTGATTCTTATTCATCATTCTACCCCTTGAAGTGCCTAATACAGGACCTGCCTGGTAAACAGTAGTGCTTAATACCTGTTTCTTGGATTGAAATGAATATCTGCAGTGGACTTCATTAGCACTGTATGCAGCACTTTATACAATTTAACAAGCATTCTTGTATCCATTATCTAATTTCATCTTCCCGAAAACCCTGTAAGAAAGGCATTATTAGTTTTACTTTATAGGTAAGAAAACTGAAGACGAGTGAAGCTAAATAGCTCATCGACCGGTAAGTGACTTGTCCAGCTGGTGAGTATCAGAGCCGAGTCAGTTTCAATGCAGGACTTCTCAACCTAAAGTATGGGCTCCTTCCTCTCCACTGTGTGGTCACCCAGGGGAACAAGGAGAGGACATCAGCACCATGGTTTGGGTCCCTGCTGCCCCAGCCCAGCTAGATTCAGACACAATAAACCACTGCCCACCCAGTAAACTGGCCAGCAGGGTCTCTATCCCTACACATCTGGAGATAGTCTTGCTGCTAGGTCATGTGGCCTGGGGACTAAGCCCTGGGGGCAGGAATGAATGCTGAGCTGAGAACTGTGGTGCCAGGCAACCTAATGGATTCTCTGTTAGTGCCCCCACCTCCTGCCACCCTTCAGGTCTCTACTGAGGCTGGAGCGAGCCAGGGCTGAGTTATGAACCTAATTTATTGATGTATAAAATCCAAAGGCTTATTTTCCCAAGATTCCACTGATCATGCATTTTTTAAATAATAACTACAGCCACTGAAAACATGCCTATCCATTTGGTAACTGCCTTTGAAAGAACTGATATGCTTCTGAGCATTTGTTTACCTAATATTTCCAAATTAAATTTAGAATATTTACATACTGATATTAAATATGTCACCTATTTTGAACTGTATATAAAAGTGTTTATAAGAACGATATACATTTCCAAGTATTTACTTAATCTTCTAAATTAACCTTTGAATTTCTACAAAGTGCCATGTTAAGCATGTCACTTATTTTTCTCTTAATGCAGTACATAAAAATATTCACAAAAATTGCATTGTTTTGGGCTTCCCTGGTGGCGCAGTGGTTGAGAGTCCGCCTGCCGATGCAGGGGACACGGGTTCATGCCCTGGTCCGGGAAGATCCCACATGCCGTGGAGTGGCTAGGCCCGTGAGCCATGGCCGCTGAGCCTGTGCGTCCAGAGCCTGTGCTCCGCAACGGGAGAGGCCACAACAGTGAGAGGCCCGCGTACCGCAAAAAAAAAAAAAAAAAAAAAAAAAAAAATTGCATTGTTTTTATCATTTATCTGCTTAATCAAAAGCAGATAAATCTGTATGTGTTTGTGCATTTATTTAATTAAATAAAGGTTTTAAATTTTCAAGAAGGGAAAAGATGGCCAACCAAATATAAGAACTCCGAGAAACCACAAAGGAACTACTTATACAACTTTAGAGAAGCAATGAAATAAACTGTCATGCTGAAATGAAACAGTCACAATGAAGATGTGCAGGAAAGACTACAAACTGGAGGAAAGAAATGTTTCAGAACTGACTAGACAAAGAGATGGTGTGATATAAATCATCAATAAGTACCATGGACTGCATGTTTATGTCTCCCAAAATTCATGTGTTGGAGCCCTAACCCCCAATGTGATGGTGTTAGGAGATGGGGCCTTTGGGAGGTAATTAAGTTTAGATGAGATATTAAGGATGGAGCCCCCATGATGGGCTTAGTGCCCTTATTAGAAAAGGAAGAGACACAAGAGTTTCTTCGGTCCACCTTATGAGGACAAAGTGAGAAGGCAGCCATCTGCAAGCCAGGAAGAGAGCCCTCACCAAGAACTGAATCTGCCAGCACCTTGATCTTGGATTTCCTAGGTTCCAGAACCATGAGAAATATATATCTTCCATAGCCACCCAGTCTTTGGTATTTTGTTATAGTAACCTGAGCTATGATCAACGTGGTTGGGGCCCAAGATAGGAAATATGTAACAAATATGAGCATCACAGTGAACTCAGACACTATTCACCTCTCACTCCTACTGTTCCCCTCCATATTCAAAAGAACAGGTTCCTGATTTTTCAGTGATCACCTACCTATAAGCCCCCAGGGAAAAACTTTTGGCAGAACTTCAAATACTGGAGAAGGATATGCTCTGTCAAGAGTTTTATCATAGAGCTCATTAAGGGTTATATTTGAGAAGAGTCAGATTAACTTTTCACAATGAGATAGATAAATATATATATATATATATGATTTTATTAATATCACAATAAGATCTGCTGAAATGAAGTGTGTTAGTTACACTGGATATGGCTCATTTCCCGGCCTCTGCCCCTGGGGCTGTTCTCTATCTTCTGGATCCTTCTGACAGAATTCCTGATCCATGCCTCAGGCTCTCACTGGACTTAAAAGAGCAGCCTTGCATTCTGTCCAGGTCTTTAAGATTATACACTATACTGGACTTGACAATTTGGACTACCAGTTAGCCCTATGCAGCTAATTATTTTCCCTAAGTGCTCCCCATCCCCCAAGGCTGCACACACACACACACACACACACACACACACACACACACACACACACACACACCTAGCAATGTCAGTTCTTTCTCTTCTCCCCACAAAGAGATCCCATCCTATTTGCATTCAAGGTAGGGCTTGCTGTGATCCAAGGACTTAAGTGGTTGAAAGACTGTTGACCATGGGCACAAATGGCTTTAACAAGCAGATTCTTAACATTTTCCCTATCATAACACTTGTGAAATATGTGAAGAACATAAGTACAGGCAGATTTTAACAAAAATCTCAAACCATTTTTGAGAGAAGTAAGATACTACAATAATTCAGTTATCTCATCAGTAATGGTGAATTATTTTATTATTATTTTTTTTGGTTTTGTTTTTTGCGGTACGCGGGCCTCTCACTGTTGTGGCCTCTCCCGTTGCGGAGCACAGGCTCCGGACACACAGGCTCAGCGGCCATGGCTCACGGGCCCAGCCGCTCTGCGGCATGTGGGATCCTCCCATACCAGGGCACGAAGCCGTGTCCCTGCATCGGCAGGCGGACTCTCAACCACTGCGCCACCAGGGAAGCCCTATTTATTTATTTTTTAAACATCTTTATTGGAGTATAATTGCTTTACAATGGTGTGTTAGTTTCTGCTTTATAACAGAGTGAATCATTTATACATATACATATGTCCCCATATCTCTTCCCTCTTGCGTCTCCCTCCCTCCCACCCTCCATATCCCACCCGTCTAGGTGGTCACAAAGCACGGAGCTGATCTCCCTGTGCTCTGTGGCTGCTTCCCACTAGCTATCTACTTTACATCTGGTAGTGTATGTATGTCCATGCCACTCTCTCACTTTGTCCCAGCTTACCCTTCACCCTCCCCATATCCTCAAGTCCATTCTCTAGTAGGTCTGTGTCTTTATTCCCGTCTTGACTCTAGGTTCTTCATGACCTTTTTTTTTTCTTTAGATTCCGTATACATGTGTTAGCATACAATATTTGTTTTTCTCTTTCTGACTTACTTCACTCTGTATGACAGACTCTAGGTCCATCCACCTCACTACAAATAACTCAATTTCGTTTCTTTTTATGGTTGAGTAATATTCCATTGTATATATGTGCCACATCTTCTTTATCCATTCATCTGTCGATGGACACTTAGGTTGCTTCCATGTCCTGGCTATTGTAAATAGAGCTGCAATGAACATTTTGGTACATGACTCTTTTTGAATTATGTTTTTCTCGGGGTATATGCCCAATAGTGGGATTGCTGGGTCATATGGTAGTTCTATTTTTTGTTTTTTAAGGAACCTCCATACTGCTCTCCATAGTGGCTGTATCAATTTCCATTCCCACCAACAGTGCAAGAGGGTTCCCTTTTCTCCACACCCTCTCCAGCATTTATTGTTTGTAGATTTTTTGATGATGGCCATTCTGACCGGTGTAAGATGATATCTCATTGTAGTTTTGATTTGCATTTCTCTAATGATTAATGATGTTGAGTATTCTTTCATGTGTTTGTTGGCAATCTGTATATCTCCTTTGGAGAAATGCCTATTTAGATCTTCTGCCCATTTTTGGTTTGGGTTGTTTGTTTTTTTGATATTGAGCTGCATGAGCTGCTTGTAAATTTTGGAGGGTGAACTATTTTAGATCAGAAGATGCAAACATATGGCCTATGGCCTAAAGCAATCTAGTCCACAAAAGCATTTCCTTCATCCTACATAACATTTTTTAAATATTGGAATTTTTTGCTACCCTGAAAATGAGATGATTTCACACTAAAAGAACAATCATCTGGGCTTCCAATTAATAGAGCAGGTCATAAAAGACAGTCACTCTTACCATAACAATGAGAAAACATCAGATAAACCATAAAGTCATATTTTGCAAACCCAGTAAAGAGTTAAGGATGGAGAGAGATCTAAATGAACTAATTCTAGACAGAGACAAGCCTTGCATAAATGAATAGAGACCAGTGGCTGTTTTAATTCTTGGGAACATGGGCAGGCAGAGAAGCAAATTCATAATAGATAGGGGTATTTTGCTGAATTAAAAGGAACCCAGATTAACTCAGATTAATGACCATAAGGGCTGGCATAATGAATTGGGTTCTGATTGAGCCCTCAGGTAGAGATGGCAGTCACTACCTGCCAATCCTCCCCCATAGGATGTTTATCGACTATGCAGCAGCATGTGGACTTGGGCTGGAAAGAGAGCAAGAAGTCTACCATAGAATGAAAATGTGACAGCAGGAAAGGAAATCAGAGAGAGATATTAAAATCATTTAATATTTAGATCCCAGAGAAGAGGCCTGATCCCATCCTCAAGGCATTTGAAACCAATGATGATGAAACCACTATTTTACTGCTGAGAGAAAAAAGGACATCACCTTTCTGGGGATAAATATTACCTACTTCAGTTTCTACTGTTCTCTTCTACAAAACGTCTAGCTTTTGATCCAAAATGACAATAAATGCAAAGAAGGATGACAACTCTAATCAAGAAAAAAATGGTCAATAGAAGCAGACCTACAGATGACCTAGATAATGAATTAACAGACAAGAACTTTGAAATGACAATTATAAATATTTTAAGAAATTAGTAGAAAGTATAAACATGATGGGTAAAATGATGGAGAATTTCATCAGAGACAGAAACTCTAAAGAAGAATCAAATGGAAATTTCAGACCTAAAAATAATCTGAAATAAAGAAGTAACTCAATAATAGACTGAATAAAGCAGAAGAAAGGACTAGTAAATGAAAAAAAAATCAACAAGAAAATAACAAAATTGAAGCATGAAGAGAAAAAAAGAACTAAAGTTTGAATAAATTGGTCCTTGGAGAATTAAAAAAAAAAAGAACTTAAAAAAAATGTAGCATCAGAGTGCTGTGGGAAAAAAATCAAACAGTGTATACAAATACAGCTGGAGTCCAAGAAGAAGAGGAAAGAGAAAATTAAGGCAAAAGAAATATTTGAAGGGAAGATGACCAGAATTTTCAAAAGTTTATGAAACATATCCACAGACTCAAGTTTAGCAAATTTCAAGTTGGATAAATACAAAGAATACCACATCTGATGACATAATAGTCAAAACACTGATAACCAAAGATGAAGAGAAAATTAAGAAGCCAAAGAAAGGAGGGATATTAAATTTAGAGTAATAACCATATGATTTACAGAAAACTTCTCAGTAATATAAACATTGTTTACAGCAAACAATAGAATGACATTGTTTAGGTGCTGCAAGAAAAAACAGACAACCTACAATTCTATATGCTGTGAAAACATTATTCAAAAATGAAAGCAAAATAAAGACATTTTCTGGGACTTCCCTGGTGGTTCAGTGGTTAAGACTCTGCACTTCCACTGCAGGGGGCGCGGGTTTGATCCCTGGTGAGGGAACTAAGATCCTGCGTGCCACACAGTGTGACCAAAAAAAAAAGACATTTTCAGAGAAATGAAAGAAGAGAATATTCAGCACTAGTAGACTGCACCAAAAGAAATACTATAAGAAGCTCTTCTGGCTGAGGAACAGATAGAGATCCAGGTCTTCAGGAAGGAATGAAGAGTAAAGGGAAAAGGTAAATATTGGTGTATGTAAAATATCTGAAAAAATAACACAAATGGTGGGAGAGGAAGTAAAAGGAATCATACTTTCTAAGATTCTTACATTATTAAATGGACTAACACTAATACTAATTACCCAATTTGTTAAATGTGAAAAAGTTAAGCATACATAATTTCTGTAATAGACATTTAAAATAATATAAGAATGTACAGTTTAAAAGCCAACAGAGGAATAAAAAGGAATAATTTTAAATACTTGATTAATTCAAAAGAAGGCTGAAAATAAGAAACAAATATATAAGAAAGGGATTGAGATTGGACACAGAGTAAAAGGGCAAACTTAAAGCCAGCCATAATTATACTAAAGGTAAATACACCAGACACTTCAATTTTAAAAAAATAAAAGATTGTCTGTCTGGATAAAGAACTGAGCTCAAATTATGCTATTTTCAAGAGACACTTCAAATATAAAGACATGGTTTGAAAGTAAAGGGTGAAAAAAGATATACCATATAAATGTTAATCAGAAGAAAGTTGATAAAAAAAAAGAAGTAAGCTGGTGTAGCTATATTTATATCAGACAAATAGACTTCTAGACAAGGAATATTACTAAAAATAAAGGGAACTTGTTATAATGATGAGTCAATTCATCAGGAAGACCCAACAATCATAAATGCATATACACCTAATAATAGAGCTTCAAAATACATGAAGCAAAAACATAACTAAAGGACCTCCCTGGTGGCGCAGTGGCTGAGAGTCCTCCTGCTGATGCAGGGGACACGAGTTCGTGCCCCGGTCTGGGAAGATCCCACATGCCACGGAGCGGCTAGGCCCGTGAGCCATGGCTGCTGAGCCTGCATGTCCGGAGCCTGTGCTCCGCAACGGGAGAGGCCACAACAGTGAGAGGCCTGCGTACCGCAAAAAAAAAAAAAAAACAAAAACCCATAACTAAAGGGAGAAATAAACAAATCTACAATCATAGATGAATATTTTTAATTAATAGAACAATTAGTCAAAAAATCAAGAGGTACATAGAAGATCTGAACAACATTATCAACCACCTAGATTTAATTAATATTCATAGAAAACAATATTCAACAACTGCAGAATATAATTTTTGTTAAATCTGCTTGGAACAGTCACCAAAATAATCCATATGCTGAGACATAAAGCAAGTCTTGATAAATCTCAAAGGGTTAAAATCATATAGAGTACGTTCTCTGACCACAATGGATTAAAATAGAAATCATCAACAAAACAAAACCTAAAAGTCTCTAAATATGTAGGAATTAAGTAGCACCCTTAAAAAAAAAAAACATAACTCCAAGCATCAAGGAAGAAATCCCAAGGAAATGAGAAAATATTTTGAAGTGAACAAAGAGCATACTAAAATCTGTGGGATGCAGCTAAAGCAATGCTTAGAGGGAAATTTATAAATTATAAATTTATAGAGGGTATTATAAATTTATAGAGGGTATCTATTAGAAAAGAATAAAGGTATAAAATCAATGGCCAAAGATTCTATCTCAAGAAGATAAAAAAAGAAGAACAAATTTAACCCAAAGTAGAAGAAAGAAAATTAAAATATGAGCAAAAAAATCAATGAAATAGATAAAAGTAACAGAGAAATCCAAAAAGCGAAAACTGTGTTATTTAAGATTAATAAAATTGGCTAATGTCTAGTAAGAATAATCAAGACAAAAGGAGATTAGACATAATACTAATATTAAGAATAAGAAGGAGAATGTTATTATACATCATATTGACATTAAAAAGACAATAGGGGATATTATGAAGCACTTTATGTTAATAAACAACTTAGAGGAAATGAAAAATATCCCTTGAAAACACCACTGAAACTGAAACAAGAAGAAAAAGGAAATCCTATTTTTGTTAATTTAATCTGTAGTTAAAAACCTTATATAAATTAAACTTCAGACCCAGATGGCTTCACTGATGGATTCTACCAAACATTTAAGGAAAAAAATAACAGCACCACCAAGAAAGTGAAAAGGCAAGCCATAGACTGGAAGAAAATATTCACAGCACACATATCCGACAGCGGACTTGTGTTCAGAATACATAAAAAATAGAGAATATATATATATGTATATATATATTATATATATGTATATATATTATATATATATGTATATACATATTATATATATATATCATATGTATTACATAAATAAGGCACCCCAATTTTTAAAAGAGGGCAAGGAGGGGCTTCCCTGGTGGCGCAGTGGTTGAGAGTCCGCCTGCCAATGCAGGGGACGTGGGTTCGTGCCCCGGTCCGGGAAGATCCCATGTGCCGCGGAGCGGCTGGGCCTGTGAGCCATGGCCGCTGAGCCTGCGCGTCCGGAGCCTGTGCTTCGCGATGGGAGAGGCCACAGCAGTGAGAGGCCCGAGTAACGCAAAAAAAAAAAAAAAAAAAAAAGAGGGCAAGGAATTGAAAAGGAACACCACAAAAGAAAATACTGAATGGGCAATAGATATATGTAAAGGTGCTCAGTATCATTATTCATTGGGATATACAAATTGAAACCACAATGAGATACCACTACACACCCACTAGAATGGTTGAAAGTGCTGGTGAGGATATAGAGCCACTAGAACTCTCACATATTGCTGGTGAGAATGTAAACTGACATAACCTCTATGGAAAACTGTCCATGTCTAATAAAGTTTCAAAGACTTATACCATGGCTCAGCAATACTACTCCAATGTGTGTATATAGTATATAGTATATATGCTATATATATATATCCCCAAGATAAATGAGTGCATATGTCCAGGAAAAAAGACTTACACATGAAGGCTCATAACACCTGTACTCACAATAGCCAAGAAGTAAAAACAATCCAAATATCCCTCCAAGGGAGCATGGGTAAACAAATTGTGGTATTTGGTAGTACTCAGCAATAAAAAGGAATGAACTACTGATAACATGCCAGATGGAAAATCTCAAGAGTACTGTACTGAACAAAAGAAGCCAGACTCAAAAGAATACATTCTGTAAGATGTTAATCATAAGAAGTTCAAGATCAGACATAGCTCACTTATGGATATAGAAGTCAGAGGTTACCTTTGGGGAGGAAGGGGTAGCTATTGACTTAGAAAGAAGCACAACAGAACTTTCTGAGAGATGAAAATGTTCCGTATCTTTATATGGATGGTGGTTACATATGTAAAATGTATACATATGTAAAAAATAATTAGGATTTATATATTTTATTGTATTTAAATTATGCCTCAAAAATAAAACTCCACATAAATCCTCTTTCTTTTGAAAAAATGAGAAAATATGGCAACACAGGGCCCACATTTGGCCACATTTGGCTGGGGGAATGCACATGCCACTTCACCACAGATGCCACCACTCTCTATTGTCACCTACAACTCATCACACTCATTTCTGCTACCTGCCTGGCTCCAACCAGATCCAACCACCCTAGCACACGGGTCAAGCTGGGAGTCCTGAGTGAGGGCACCACAGCAGCCACCCACCAAGACAGCCAGGGAGTGGACTAGTCAGACCCTAGTTGTCTTTCTGCCTGGTATTTGGAAGTAGGTCTTCTCCTTCATACTTAGCCAACGATTCAAGGGGCAGGAAGCCTCAAAAGAGGGACCCTGATCTTCCGAATAATAAAGATTGTTCAAGCAATCAACTGAAGGAATAAAAGAAATGTGATGGTATTTGCATTCCAAGCTGGCGAAGCAGGTCATATTAATTACATTTTTTAAATCATTGAAGCAAATCATGTGCAAACTCTACATTAACAGAGATGTACACTATTGCACCTGTTCAACCTCCAGATAGATGCAGGGCTCCATCTTTGTCTTATGGCTGTGCTGGGGAACACTCTGGGGATGGGGCCTCCCAAGGTAGCCAACAGTGGTGGGCCAGGCACCATGTTCACAAGCCATGGTCACTCAGCTTACTGGCCTGACACTTCTTGTCTATAGACCTGTGATACCCAAATAATTTATCTACTGGTCTGGCACATCCTTGACCCATCAGTACTGATACTGGCCAAATCACAGGAGCAGGGTCCTCATAACTCTTTTAGTTAATGGACCAGTGGGAGCTCTGGGAGGATCATGAGGGGAGGGCCAGGGTCAACGGAAGAGTAGGAAAACTCTTGAGGCAGTGGTTATTTACCAACCAGTATGAAAATTTTAATATTTATTAAGCAGCCTTATCACACCAGTAGTACTGGACCAGAACTGTGCTGGAACCAGATCACACCAACCCCTGAGAGCCAACTATGAGCACCTCTTCCCTATCCCTCATTTAGTGGCACCACAGTAGTGGCTCAAAACCAGCCATGGTGGGAGTGTTAACACCATGGAAATTGGCAAATGCTACAAAACAGCACTCTCTCCCCACTGCGCACCACCTCCAAGAACCTGTTCACCAGCACACTGCTGGCACCGACTAAATATAAGCCACAACCCCACAAACAGGACAGTCTCTGGACTCGGGACCCTGGTGCCAGGCAATCTTCTGAGTGCTTTAATATACACACTCATTTGATCCTCACAGCTACCCCACAAGGTATGTTCCATGTGTATTCCCATTTTGCAGATGAGGCACAGAGAAGTCAAATGACTTGCCCAAGATCACACAGCTACCAGGGGGCAGAGCTGAGTCAAACTTGGCCATCTGGAGCCTGAGTCCACATGCTTCTCCCCTACATGACACTGCCCTGCCTCTTGTCTTCCTCCCTCAAACGTTTCAGTGGGCTATGGGCTTTCTGTCAGCCATGAAAGCAGAGCCCAAATTACTAGCTACAGAAAACCTGACTCCCCATTCCTTGGAGGCAGGAAAGGCCTGGGCTTCAAAAGCACACTCTACCTCTTAGGCTAGACTTTTATGGAGGATGGGAGATCTTTGCATCTAATCTTGAGAAAAATTCTCCTCCCACCATCCCAACCCCAGAAATGTGCCTAATGAGACCTTCTAAAATGCAAGTTTGAGTTTTCATTATAAGAGCAGGTGGACCGTCCATATGTAGTAGCATTGGTAATGAATGGGTTTCCACATCCCTGCTTGAGCTACAGCTGCCCTGCCCTGCCTTCCTCTCTCTGGTACTGGGGGTAGAAACCCTTCCAGTACCCTTGGAAAATCCTGGCCTGGACCCAGGCACAACAAGTACATCCAGCCCTGGCCCCAGCCCTGCTCAGGGGTCTGAGAAGACCTCTGGGAGGTCCTGGCTAGCAGTGCCAAGACCAGATGGCAGGGGAGATCACTACAATTTGATTTCCACATAACCCATAACTTGGATGAGCGAATGTTCCTTCACACGCGTTACCCTGTAATCCCAGGGAAAGTTGTGCGAAGAGCCCAGCTCTCCCTACCTCCTCAGACCCTGGTATGCTAAGTAATCCCTGCTCTACTGGGGGGGGGGGCGGGTTATGAGGGCCAAGGAGCCCTGCCAGGGGACCGAGGAGAGGCTCTCCCCAGGGCCATGCTGGCTCCTTAGAGCCTGGCGTTTGTGAGTTGGAGCAGAGTTCCCGAGGCTTCCGGAAGGCACCAGCTCTCACACTGGAGCCAGGCAGCCTGCATAAGGCATCTGGGCAAAAGCCTGGGGGTGGGAGTCAGGACTCCCTGGGCCTCCTGCCTTTGCCTCTGCTCCATATAAGGCCTGAGATAAGAGACCCTCCATCTCTAGGCCTCGTTACCCCAAATGTAAAGAGAGGAAGTAGAAGCACAGGTGATTTGAGGGGCTCACCCACTTCACCTGCTGCCATGTGTGACCTGGCCAGCACTGTCTCCCTGTCGCAGCTGACAGAATCACCCAAACCACCCTGAGGCGGGTGACCACCCTACTGACTGTTTCCAGTACCCAGGGGTATCCTTCATGGCTCATGAGGACCCCGATCTAAGTCCCAGCTCTGCCGCTTACTAGGTGTGTGGCAAGGGCCATGCCACTCCACTTCCCCAGCTCCTGGTTCCCTGCACCTGTCAATTAGGGATACCTACACAACCCTGCTTTCCTCGAGCACACTATAAAAATCACATAAATTTAGGACACTGGACTACAGGGAGTATAATATAGTGTTATCAGTCAGCTCGAAGTAAAGCTACATTAAACTGAATCAAATATGTGTGAAAATGCTTGGATGTTGGTGTTAATACTTTTTCTCTCCTGGCTCTGTCTTCCCTTTCAAATTTTACCTGTCCTGAGTGCCCACAACCTCTTCATGCTTCTGTTTAATCCTATGAGCTATAGTAATTCTAATGTGTTAATGACTTGGTGATTTCTGCCTCACACTATCCTTCCATATTTGCAGTGATCTCCAATGCTTTAACTCAGTTTGTAACAGGCAGAGGGCCACTCAGAGGCACTGGCATGCAGGGAGGCTCCGGGGAAGAGGAACGTGGGCTTTCTGACTCCGTGGGCCGCACAGCTTTTGGCCTGGAGTGTCTGGGGCTGTGTATCTTTGTGTGTTGCGCCTCCTTGTGGACGATTTATATACTGCCTGGGACCCACCCTGACCACCAATCACCAACCCAAGGCAACGACCACCAGCATTGCGAAGCCAAATTCCTAAGGCTGCAGATGAGAAAACCGAGGCCCACATGGGGGCATATTACTTGTTCAAGACCAAATAGTTCCTTAGACATTTTATAAACATGAATAAGTGATGGGTCATGGTCCCTCATGATTCTATAAGCAAGAATGCTGAGATAAGGAACAGCTTGCCCAAGTCAGTTTCACAACTAGGAATTTAGATTTAGGGGCATTGCTCAGACCACAGGTGCACCCAAGTCGTGAGGGACAGACACTCCCACTCTTCCCTATTTATCTCCGGCATTGAGAGTCCCCTTGCTTCTGAAACCATGTCTGGCCCTGTGATGCAAAATCGTGAGGCTCCACGAAAGCTCCCACGACTCAGCTGAAGGCCATTTACCCTCCATTCTCCAAATGCGCTCCATCTGAGATGGCCTGGACCCTCATAAAGCTGCGCTCACTGTCATCATTTGTAGTCCATCTAGAGAGGGCTGGATGTGCCCCTGAGCCATCTAGTCCCGGGGTCCAGCAAGCTCTGTCCCAGAAAAATCCTGGAACAGGGAAGGAGGCACTGTACTCATGCATTCAACAAATACTGAACACCTACTCTGTACCAGGATTCCATCCAACAAAGACCTGAGCACAGTTGGAGGCAAGTGTCGGTCAGGGATGAGAATATTTTAAAGGGTGGGTGTTAGAGAAGCAGAAGTCAGGGTCCAGTTAGGGAAAAGTCACCCATTCCAGGTAGTTTAGAAGAGGGAATTTAATACAGAAAACCAGTTACAGAAGTGTTGGAAAGTATGGAAAACAAAAACAGAGGATGATGAAGCAACGCAGAGATTAGCAAGAGTAGAAGCCACCACCACACCTAGAACTGGAGGGACAGAGCAAAGAGGTGGTGCTGCCTGGACCCTTGCCATCCTGCAGCAACTGGAATCATGAATAAGTCTGCTAGCGGGAGATGGGACCACAGAGGGACGCTGGGAAGGCCACCCAAGCAAAGAAGGAGGAGAAATACCTGGCTTCTCCCTTCACCCTCCCACCTCTCACTGGTAACTCTCATTGTCCAAACCCAACTGGAATCCAGTGGCAAGAAAGCTTGGAAAATGTAATTTTCAGGGGTCAGCACCCCCCTCAACACACACACACATACACACACACACACACACACACACACACACACACACACACATATTGCAGAGCAGGGGAAGGGCAGGGGATAAATCTGAGAGCAACAGGCAAATGACCTGCACAGCGAACAGCACGTGAGGTGAATCTTCAAGAGTCTGTGTGTGATGTGAACGTGCAAGAATTTGCATGTGTCTCCTGCTATCACTTTCAAAGGCGTGTGCTTGCAGAATGTGCAGTGCTTCAGTGTGACTGTTCAAGGGTACATATGTATCAGATGGATTTCAGGGGTTTGTATAAGAGTGTGATGGGAGCAAGCATCCAAGGGTTTGTGTGTGATGTGAACATTCAAGGGTATGTGTATATGTGATGAAAATATTTAAAGCTCTTGGGGGTGGTGTATGCTGTGAATGTTCAAAGAGGTGGATGTGTGCTGTGCATGCTCAAAGCTGTGTGATGTGAACGTTCACAGGTGTGTGACATGATGTGTAAGGGTGTGTGTGAGAGACTGGTGAGAAGTGGGGATGGGAGAACGGAAGTGCACAGAGATGTTCTCTATGGACATGGGAGAAGATGGGGCCACGTGTCTTCGTTGGGGACAGATATGAAATCAAAACTTTTCATTCTCACCTATGGACACCAAATGGCTATGAGGATGATGTTCAGAGAAGGTTGTATATGAGGTGTGACTAAAAGAAACGTACTTCTTTAGCAAACATACTTTTCCATCCAAATGAGTGTCACCTGCTTCAAAGCAGTCATCTTAAAAAATAATATTCTTTAAAAAAAAGAAAAGAAAAAAAGTTAAATTCTTATTTTATTGACGCAGACACAGTGCAATGAAGTTTCAGGACCTGCCTTCAGTTGTCTGTATGCCATACATAAAATCTACACTCACTACTATAATCATCACTTATTCTTATTGGCTGAGGCTAGAATTACCCAACTTTAATCACTTAATCACTCTCATCACTGGCTTGACTTAGAACTTTCCTAAAATGCAAATCTCTCACCTTAAAAAAAATGTTAATTTGTCACCTTTGAGGCCAAGCCTCCTTTGGGTATATTGGTTATTTGGGTATAAGCTTCATTGTTTGATAATTAGCTCCTGCCGATGGGAGTGTACTGGGAGCTACAGAAACAACTGGGAACCAAATGAATCCATAGAATCACATCATACTCTTATGAACTCAGACTATTATACTGCGACTTTTAAAGGGGAGACCAATAATCTGCCAATAGTGCAGGCATTTCCATCCACTACTGATGAGATTACTGCTCCCAGGGCTCCTGCTCTGGAACGAGCCTGAGATGGGTGAGGCAACTCCATTGTGTCCCGAATGCCTATCCTTGTGTGAGCATCTCATAATGCTGAGTGTGATTATGAATCTCCTTCATATTCTCCCAAATTGCCGCAATACGGGCCTTTCCTGGGGAGGACATAGACCTGCAATCAATTGCCCCTCAGTGACAGGTACGGAAACCCTAGTATTTTATACAATACAGCCCCTAAACACAAGCCAACTGGTTAATCTTGTGCTCAACCAAATAAACCATGATTGGTTCCATCGCTGGGTGAGATACTGGCCATGTGGGGATTCCCCCAACAGACCTGTGTCAGTCATATATGTGACACCTTTCTAAGGGACAGTTCAATGGTAGCTTTAACTGTACATGATTTGTGAGGTATGCACTGACTTTATTTGTTGTTTGTTTTGTTTCGTTGGCTGTGCCTTGCAGCTTCTGAGATCTTAGTTCCCTGACCAGGGATTGAACCCGGGGCCACAGCAATGAAAGCACTGAGTCCTAACCACTGGACTGCCAGGGAGTTCCCTATGCACTGACTTTAGAATTCAGCCCCCACGTAAGATATGGCTCCACTGTAATAAGAGATCATGGGACTCATCTGCCTTTGGACAAAACAACTCCTGAGCTGTACTAGACAGTTAAGAATGTAAAACATTGTAAAATATCTCCCACATGTGCTGCACTCCAGCCCCACAGAACTTCTTTCAGACCTCTCCGGGCAGGCGCTCCCTCCCCACTCCTCCCCATCCTTCTGGTCTCAGCTTAGACTTGTCTGTCCGGGAGGTGTTCTCTGAGCCCCCGACTGACCGCGCTGGGCGCACAGCACACGTCCTCCCACAGCACAGCTCTATCTGCTGGTCGACGGGTCTGTCCCCTGCCCCCAGCCTCAGCACTAAACTGTCAGGAGGACATCGGCCAGGAGAACTTCGATCACCATTTTATCCCCAGTGCTTGGCAGTCAAAGCACCTCTTCCACACACATTTGTTGAATGGTGACTGGAATGTCTCAGGAACTCACTTTAATGTTTAATTATCTTAAATGTCAAGGAATTCTTCCCATGTTGTAATTTCCCAAAATTCCACGTGCTGCATTTCAAGCTCAGTGCCCCGTATACGTAAAATACACACTTGAAGACCATGACTCTCATCCTTCTCTTCTCCAAGTTCAACATCTTCAATCTCTTTAGTCTCAATTGTTCTCCACTCCAAATCCTCTTCATGTCCTCCCAAATTGCCCCCGTTCAGGCCTTTCCAGGGGTCCATGGGCCTGCAATAGGTTGCCCCTTGATAACAGGTGTGGGAATTCTGACACAAAGGTAATCGTCCAGGTAGCACGGGGCAGTGGTGGCTTTAGAATCACACAGCTCTGGGTTCAAATCCTGGCTCCACTGCACGCTGGCTGTGGGAAATTCACAGAGTCCCCTCACCTCCCCAAGCTTGTCTGCCGATCAAAACACGGCGAAAGTAAAAGCTGCCACACAGGGCTAACACGAGAGTCAAGAGAAGCAGAGTATGTGAACACCCGCGGCATCTGTCCTGGCCAGTGCATGTGTCACCCCAGAGGACCGGGCACCAAAGGCTCTGCGGAGCCTGGGAAAAGAAGCTTCTCCAAGGCAGCGGCCTAAGGCCAGGCCTGGTGAGGCTGCAGGGGACAAAGTGGTTGTCAGGCAAATCCTGCCACCTCGTGGTGCCCGTGCATAAGAGACCATCCTACCCATCCTGAAGCCCCGCCTTACCCCCTCCGCCTCCAGCCGTCTTCTTATTCTGGGGGCGTCCTCTCCCCACTTCTCAGCTCTGCCACCCAAGGCTTCCTTACATGTCCTCCCAAGGCCCCTAGTCCCGGGGTGTTCTCAACTTTAACTACCAGTCCTGTCATCCTCAAAGACAGAGAGAGAGAGAGAGAGAGAAAGAGAGAGAGGAAGGGAGGGAGGGAGAGAGAGAGAGAGAGAGTGTGTGTGTGTTTGTGTGTGTGTGTGTGTGTGTTCCTTGCTGTGGGCTAGCAATGGCCTCCCCTCCCAGTGCCAGCCCCTCAGCTGCAGCAGTGACTCACTGTCTGGACCCATCCCTGAGTCTTTACAGAGGCACCTATTCTAGATACTTCTGAAAGCAAGGACAAGAACAGTTTCCTCCTTCATGTCCTGTGGTTTAAGCACTGACATTCCAAGGCAGGTGGGAAGTGACTGATGGCCTGAAGTGACTGCCTATAATCCAGGCTTCTAGGAAATAAAGCAGAGAAGGGCGGGGGGCCGAGGCTGCCCTAAGATTGCAGGCAAACAGGCTTTAACTTGCTGTGTGTGCTTGCAGCTTAGCGACCTGTAAGCTCTTAATAATTGGGCTGCTGACCCTTCCACTGTGCTCCTTTTCCCCCTGCTGGGGTAACGGGATTGGTCAGCCAGTCCATTCTGCTTTTAGTGCCCCCAAGCCTGTGCCCAACAGTAGTTCTGGATTTCCTGGCCCAGGGTGGGAATCATGCCCAGCCAGATGGATGTGGTTATGGGACTGACCTGCCATCCAATCACTGTGAGATGGGCTGATGGAATCCATCAATGTCCAAATTACCCATGTTCCTCTCCAAATGGGTCAGAAATGCTTGGCTGTCACATGTATAACCTGGAAAAGGTGAGAATGGGAGTTGCAAAAGCTAAAGATGATACAGCTAAACTCCGGAGAATTTAGCAGCCTAAATATGTCAGAAGCAGGGAAACATTTACTGAGTGTTTATAATAAGCCATGCATGGTGCTAAGTACTCTTACATAAATTACCACATTACCTGAGAACCAGTATCATCTTCATCTTACAGATGACAAAAATTAAGAAAGGTTAAGAGCTAGTTTTGTACACAGATCTGGGTTCACATTACTAGAGAGTAACCCTAAGCAAGTTAACTAACCTTTCTGAGTTTATTTTCTCATCTATAAAATAGGAATAACAATGCTTGCCCTGCTGTTTTAAATAGAAACGTACATTGTAGGTACAGGTTCCAGCCCCAGTACCTGGCACTCAGGGGTCATTCCACTGTTGTAAATAGTGACAGTAGGTGTAATTTGCCTAAGGTCATAAAACAAATTCAAACCCAGGTTTTCTGATTTCCAAGTTCAGTGCTCACAGGGAAAGAAGCTGATTCACTTGAATATGTCTTAGTATGGCTGTGAGGCAGGCCCTGCCCTAGGATTTGGAAGTTCAGTTAGGTGTGGGAGCCAGACCATTGTCCTATCAAGTGCTACGTGTAGAGACATGTTCAAGGTGCAGAAATGGCCCAGCAGGAGGTGACTCTTGAGGATACGTTATCAGGAAAACAAGTTTATAAAAGTGATATTTTCTCCATAGTCCCCACAAAGGGGAAAAACAAGTGACTGGAAATCATTGGGGAAGAAAATGACCAGGTGAGGGCTAAACTTCTGGAGGAGACTTCGAGTGAGGTGGTCTGTTTTTCAGGTTAAACACACACACACTCACACACACACACACACACAGCAGCAGCAGCAGCAGCAGCATTTCTCTTAGAGCACACAAACACACCTCAAACTGCAACTCCTAACACCCACATCACACACAATATTCCTTCCTCCTCTCACTGTTTTCTTTAAGGACGTCACTTAAAATACAGAAATCACCACCTTTTACTTTGTTCCATGGCAATATTTCCCCCAAGGAGACACTAGAAATAGTTTTTTGGTTAGCTTGGCAGCCAATGGACAATTCAGGTTGGCACTCAGCATATGCGGTCATTTCTACTATAATGCCAAAAAATACTTGCATTCTGCAAAATCACACTCCCCAAATAACAGGGCTTCTGGGGAAAGGGGATTGGGGCAGACCACTCAAAACCTCCAGAATTTTGTAGCCAGGGCACTAACAAAACAGAATCCAGCCCCACATGACGCTAACACAGTTAAACCTCCACTGGCATGTACACTGGTCCCTTACAGCCTGAAATCCTAGGGTTCTTTTCTTCCTGAGATGTAGGGTCTTTGAGAAGCAGGTCCTAGCAGAGACTAGTTCCATCAAAATCAAAAATGTGATCCAGGCCAGGGCTTTCTTCATCAGTTTTGTAAAACAAAGCAGGATTGCGGGGGTAGGGAGTGGTCTTCCTTTCCAGTTTCCCCAGACAGCCTAACATAGTGGAAAAGCTAGTGGTGAGTCTTGAAACTACTAAACTAGCCACTACTTGCAATAAAGAAAGTCACTTCCACACAATTTTCAGTTTTTTTCTTAAGGTATTCTATCCTTTCCCTGATCTCTTCAAAATATTAAAGACTGGGGAAAACCTCACAGGAAGCAACCTAATTCCAGGTTATCCTGACACCATTTCTCTACTTGCCAATTTTATATATGCTATTTCCTTTTAAAGAAACAACCCTGCAACAAAACAGACCATCTTATGAATGGCCATTAAGATTCTGGTATCAACTCCACACCAAGCAATTCTGTGACACCAGCTAGATGTCCTACAATTCAACTCAATTGTGACACTATCTACCTGAAGAAAGCATTGGCTCCCACAGGTTAAGGGCTCCATCCTACCAGACTCCTCCTCTCCCCCCTTAGGTGTCAACCGCAAGTCCAAGTGGTCACTTGTGCTTCTGACCAACTGGTTATAAATCAGAGGTTCCAAGGACTCCCCCTTGTGTGCAAGTAATTTGCTAGAGGCCAGACTGTTTAACCCAGAAGGCCTTCTCAGAGGAAACCAGGAAGTTTGATAGGATCCAGGACTGCAGTCTTGCTACTGGAACCACGATTCTGGGCAGAAAGAAGCATGCCTGAGACCCTCCCTCCCTTCCCCTCATTTTAGCAAATGCTCACTGAGTGCCCTCCACTGTGCCAGGCACCGGGCCCAGCGGTGACCCAAGCAACCTGGTGAGGGGTCAAGAGCCCCAACCCAGAGGCAAGAGATCAGCAGTCTCCTCCTGCACCATCAGTGACCTGCAGTAAGACTCTCAACCAATCACACCTGGCCACGACACCCACCCACCTTTTCTAAAATGGGAGATAACAGGCTGACCCTACTTATTTCACATGACTGTTTCAAAACATGTAAGAAGTGATTATATTCTGTTTAAATATAAAATGCTTTAAAAAAAAGAATGAATGAAAATAGGAAGGGAGAGAAGGAGGGAGGAAGGGAAAGGGAAGGAAAGGAAAGGAAAGCAAAGCAAACAAGGAAGGAATCATTTCCTAGGCTAGATTGATACATTCTCATATCAAGGAGAAAGAGAGAGAAATACAAAACAGAAAATGACTAAGAAACTACATGGTAGTAGGTTTTTTTTTTCAGGGGCCTAGAAGCTTTCACAGAACTCAAGGCTTTTAGAAGGTTGATTCACTTCCTTCCGTTCTTTCTTCCTGGGTCCATGAAGCCAGTTGATTCACTACAAAGTAATACAATACTACTCAATTATGAGCATGGGAAAAAAAGGGAAAGGCACCTTAAGAGACAGTTCTCTCTTGACAGAAAGAAGCCAGTAGTCCTCAAAGAACAAATCAACAGAGACCCACACAATGATAAACTTGTTTATTTCTCAGAATTTAGTTTGCTGCTTGATATTCCCTGCAGAGAAGAGGCAACCCAACGTCCTTGAGGCCCGATTGCAGACCTGTCTGAGCATTGTCCATCAGAGATCCAAGAGAAACCGCCTAACCTGGGCCAGGTATTTTGGTTTCAAATAGTCACCCAGCTCCTCCTTACTGACCCACACATGATGGCCCTTCTTCCCAGCCTCGAAAAAGTCTCCAGTTAGCAGCAGTGCTTTGAAGAAGAATATTTTGGCCCCGAGGCTGCTCTCTGTCCGCATTGCCTGGGGGAACTTGAACTTGTAGTGGCCACAGGGTGCATTTCCCAGGAACTTGGCTTCCATGTTGTTCTCTGAGAAGGGGGGAACAGAATTGGAAGATGAGGATACATCCACCTGTTTACTATGGCGCCCGAACTTATTGGGGGTCTCTGTGAGAGCCACTTCCAGCCTGAGGTAAAAGCAATCCCTGAGAGTGAGAACTAGGGTCATTCCTGAAGACGCTTGTCTCCTCTCAATCCAAAGGTTCCTGGCCCATAGGCTCCAGATTCACTGGGTCCATTCCTCATGCCAAGCTACTGCTCTCAGACAGAAGTCAGCAATGCAGCCCAAATATCACTACCTGGGAGTCAGACCACTGAGCTTCTAGACTCAGCCCTGTCACCATCTGTTGATGAAGGACCAAGACACTTGGTATCTGTAAAGCAAAGTTCGTTAGGCTTTTAAACGCAATGTCATGTGGAAAGTATAAAAAGGACCCAATTTGACTGCTGCAGGGTGAAAACCAAAGTTAAAAGGCAAAGACAGATGGACAGACAACATCTGCAATCTACAACAATGGGTTAATAACCCCAACCCAGCATTTCAAAGGATGGGAAAATGATGGATTAATTACTAAATGGCATTGGGAGAATGGGCTAGCTAAAAGGAAAAAATAAAGCTGGATCTCAACCTCACTCCTCACATCAAAATTGACACCATATAGGTCAAAGATTTAACAGTAAGTTAAAATTTTCATAAATGGTTTGTTCATTCTGGATTGATGGTTTCATAGAGGTTTAATATTTTCTGAATTTTTCTGTATTTAAAATTTTTTCACAAAGAAAAAAGAAACCATAAGAGTACCATAAAAAAAAAATGTGGGATATTTTCTGTATCATTTTTGAGAGGGGAATTCCTAACCAAGACACAAAATTCAAAAATCTAAAACAGAAAAAACATTTATCTACATAAAAATTAAAATCTTTCTGCAAGGAAAAACGAAGCATACAAAAGTCACAGACAAAAATGACAAACTAGGAAAAATATTTTCAACACATTCAACAAAGGAATATCTTAAGGTATAAGTAGTACTTAGAAATCAATGAGGAAAAAAATAACTCTAAAAGAAAAATGAACCATGCATATGAACAAGAAGTTCACATGAAAATAATTATCAATGAACTATAAACTCGTAAAAAGATGCTCAATCTTATTAATAATTCAAGAAATACAAATTTATTTCTATTTGTAGAAATAAAATTTATTTCTATTTGTACAAATTTATTTTCTATTTGATGTGTAAAACACATCATTATTACCGAAGTTCAAAAACTTTGAGCTGCAACATCACTAATAATTAGAGAAATGCAAATCAAAACTACAGTGAGGTATCACCTCACACAGGTTAGAATGCCCATCATGAAAAAATCTACAAACAATAAATGCCAGAGACGGTGTGGAGAAAAGGGAAGCCTCTTGCACTGCTGGTGGGAATGTAAATTGATACAGCCACTATGGAGAACAGTATGGAGGTTCCTTAAAAAACTAAAAACAGAATTACCATATGACCCAGCAATCCCACTACTGGGCATATACCCAGAGAAAACCACAATTCAAAAAGACACATGCACCCCAATGTTCATTGCAGCACTATTTATAATAGCCAGGTCATGGAAGCAACCTAAATGTCCACTGACAGGCGAATGGATAAAGAAGATGTGGTACATATATACAATGGAATATGACTCAGCCATTAAAAGGAACAAAATTGGGTCATTTGTAGAGACGTGGATGGACCTAAAGACCGTCATACAGAGTGAAATAAGCCAGAAAGAGAAAAACAAATATCATATATTAACACATATATGTGGAATCTAGAAAAATGGTACAGATGAACCAGTTTGCAAGGCAGAGATAGAGACACAGATGTAGAGAACAGACGTATGGACACCGAGGGGAGAAAGGGGGAGTGGGATGTATTGGGAGATTGGGACTGACATATATATACACTAATATGTATAAAATAGACAACTAATGAGAATCTGCTGTGTAGCACAGGGAACTCCACTTCGCTGTACAGCAGAAGCTAACACAACATTGTAAAACAACTATATCCCAATAAAAAAAAATAAGTAAATTAATTTAATTTAATTTAATAAAAAAAAAAAACTTTGAGCTGTACACTGCTTGTCAAGCGTAAGGGAAAACTGGGATCTCTCAAACATACTGTGGGAGTGTAATTAGTACAAGTGCTATATTTGGTGAGAGATACCAGTTTTAATTATACAAACCCTTTGATTTAGCAACTCTGCTTCTAGAATTCATCCTCCTGGATATAGTTATTTGCCCATGTGAGCACAGAGGAGTGTACACAGATGTTCAATGCAGCTTTGCTTGTAAAAGCAATACACTGGTTAAACAAACCGCAGTACAAACATATATGAAATATTACACTGGCGTTGAAAGTGTAAGATATGTCTTCACCTGCTGATATAGAGATATGCTTAAAAGCTGTGTATAAGAAGAGAAAGGAAGGTATGTAACCATGTATATCCCACTGTGTGGAAAAAAGGAACAGATAAAATATGTATGTGCTTGCAGTTTCTAAAAGGATACACAAAGTGTTCATGGTGATTGCCTCTAAGATGGGACAATACATATTACTTCTTATAGTACTACATTTACCAGACACTGTTTGATATTTTTTCACCATATACAATGAATTGCTTTTCTCAATATTTCAAACAATAACAACAGCATCAGCATTGGATGAGGAATTCATGTATCATGTGAAATCACCTACAATACAAAATGTCAGCAGTGGGGGTCTGTGGGTGGTGGAATTATACTGGCATGTTTCTTTATACTTTTCTGTATTTTCCACTTAATTCAATGAATACATATTACTTTTCTATAATCTGGGGAAATGGATTAAATGTAATTAAATCAAAAAGAAAAAAACAGTTCATTACAAACATGAGCAAAGAATCTGAACAGGCAGTTCACAGAAGAAGAAATACAAATAGCCATATGAAATATATGAACATATGAAAAGATGATCAATTAGCAATCAGGAAACTGCTAATCCAAAAGAGATCATTTTTTTTTTACTGATTGGACAGGTAAAAATTTTAAAGAGAGACTATTTCACATGTTGGTGAGGTCTAGACAAACAGGCACTCCTATACCCCACTCCTGAAAATGTCACATGCTATGTACGTTCTGAAGGACACTTGGGTGGCACCTATCAAAAACGTCAATGTGTCCATCCTTGACCATTAATTCCACCTCTAGGAATTCCATCTTGCAGAACTACTCGGGAAGTGCACCAAAGGGGAGGAAAGGAATAGACTTTGACTGTTTTATATTTAGACTTTTATACTGCTTGAGCTTTTCTTTGCCATTTTAATTATTTTATTTACGATTTTAATGCATTTGAAATAAATCAACACATTTTATTTGCACCTATAAAATACTAATATATCCTTTCACACTTATTTATGGCAATGGGAATGTTCAAAGGAGGAAAGCGTGGTGCCAAGGGGAGCCCCTTTCCACGTGGTGCACGGCATCTGGAGCTGAGCACCAGTCGTGAACATGCAGGACTGACCGAGGGAAGCTAAGCATCTGAGTCCAACGATCCTGGCAAGAAACCCAGCTGCCAACTCTTGCGTGATGGCTAAGGAAACCGAGAACGCAGCAAAAGCCCCTCCCATTCCATTCTGTCTTGCTCCCTCTCCTGCAGGCCACACAGGTCGCTCTCGGGAAAGGATCAAGGGGGTGCACACTGGCTGCTGACGTTTCATTAGCAGGTACTTACGCTGGTGGCAGAGCCAGAAAAGTGGCTGTGCACTTATACAACCAGATCATTTACTCAATAAACATTCAGCAAGTACCTACTGTGTGCCAGATACTTTGCTGAGAGTTGGGATGACTGAGAGGGATAGATAGTATCCATATTTTCAAGGGAGTCAGAATTCTGGCTGGGGAGGGACAACGTGTCAATAAACAATTAAACGGCAATGGAATACGTGAAGAACATCTTCTCCACAAGGACATAAGCTCCCAGGAAGCATGGGTAGTGTTCTGTTCATCACTGTGACCCCACTGCCTGGAGAGCGTCCAGCAAATGGTAGGAAGAGAGTAAATGTTTGCTGCATAAACTGAGTAAGGGCACACACAAGTGCTATGGGAGCCTAGAGGGAGGAGTAGCTCTCTCTACCCAGAAGGTTCCACCACAGAAGGTAGAATGTACTGAGCAGTCAGACTAGGGAGGAGTAAAGCATTCCAGTCAGGGACCAGCAGGTCCCAAAACAGGGACGTGTGAAAAACCACATTATTCATGGGATGCAAAAGGTTTGCTAGGTTAGAACTTGGAATATACATTAATGAGTGGCAAGATGGAAGACTGATGAGCTCGGGACCAGAGCAAAAAGGATTTGTAGGCCCTGCTTGAAAGTCTGCTTTTATGGGGAATCTTTCAAGAATTTGAGGCAGAGAAGTAACACGGGATTTGTGTTTTAGAAGGCTCATTCTGGAAGCACTGAAGAGGACAACACAAAAGCAAGGGGGAACTCACTTGGCATCTACCTCAATAGTCCAGTGTAGCGGTTCTCAACCACTGTGATTCCACTCCCCACGTAATGTCTGGCAGTGTCGAGAGACACTTTTGGTTGTCACACTAGTGGGAATGCAGATGGGTTAGTGCTACTGGCATCTAGCAGGTAGAGGCCAGAGATGTTGCTAAACAGCCTACAAGGCACAGAAGCCCCCACAAAGAATTATCCTGCCTCAAATTTCAATAGTGCCAAGGCTGAGAAAATCTGGACTAGTGAGAAGTGAAAAGGGTCCCAGAAAAGCTGCAGGAATAAAGAGGGGACTATTTAGAACAGACCAGATAGGACTCAAGAACTTATGGATGTTGGAATGAGGTCAAGGATAACTCTGAGGTTTCTAGTTGGTAAGTGGTGATGCCAATAAGCAAGCCTGCAAGGACAAAAAGAGAAGCAGGCTGAGAGATTGGCAGGAGCATCAATTTTGAATGTAATAAATTTTAAAATCTCTGTGAGGGTGAGGGAGAGCACAGGGACGCCATCTGCCAGCCTCTGTCCCCGCAGGATATTTCCACAGGCCCCCAGATGTGTGCTGAATTGGATGCCTGTTCCCCCAGATCGATGCTTTATGTTAAACAAACAAGCCTCTTTCATAGAAAGTCTGGGTGTTTTTCAGTTGGCTGCCTCTGCACTGGGCTCTGGGGTAGAACCTAAATCACAGGTCTGTCAGGGATTAACAAAGATTGTCAAATACTGAACAAAATGGAGCAAAAGATGATAACAACCAAGGTATCTTCCTCAAGATGACATCAGATGGCCAAGAAATGAAAATTCTCATTTTCAAAGAGATCCAAAATTCAAAGTCAATTTTAGAAGGCAGTGGGTTACCTAGAAACAGGTTCTGCAAAACTGAGTACTTCTTCAGGATCTGAAGTATGAATGAGCTGAGGAGAAAATCAAGTGTGGACAGACCATATTCTAGATGCGACAGAACTAAAGAAATTCCATATCCTCTAAGTTCTTAGCATAAAAATGCTGCTTTAAAAAAAAAAAAGAAAAAGAAAAAGGGAGGGGGAGTAACTGTGCAAAGCAAAAGATTCATACTATGCAGAGGCACAAAAAAGAAAAATCCACTTCCTGAAGAATCCATAAATTATAAGAATCAGAAATGTAGGAAAAGAGAAAACCAGGGACTTCCCTGGTGGCATAGTGGTTAAGAATCCGCCTGCCAATGCAGGGGACACAGGTTCGAGCCCTGGTCCGGGAAGATCCCACATGCCGCAGAGCAACTAAGCCCATGTGCCACAACTACTGAGCCCGCGTGCCACAACTACTGAGCCCACATGCCTAGAGCCCGTGCTCCACAACAAGAGAAGCCACCGCAATGAGAAGCCCACACACCACAACGAAGAGTAGCCCCCACTCACCACAACTAGAGAAAGCCCACACACAGCAACGAAGACCCAATGCAGCCAAAAAATTAATTAATTAATTAACTTTTTTTAAAAAGAGAGAAAACCAAACAGCTAATCCTGATAATTTTTATGACAAGAAACCATGAACAATAAATAATGAAGCTTTCAGTGTCATAAAAACTGAAGCACCTTTTAATGTAAGTATTGATTACCAGAATCCCACTGGAACGAATAGTATCACTGGTGTTGAGTGGAGAGACAGAAATGCCTGAAGGGAAGGCGAGTAGGACCTATTAAGCCAAAAGGACCCCTCATAGCTACATCCTATAATGACAAAATATTTTACAATACTGGGCCCCAAAGAAGATCAGGGCCAATTAAACCAAAAAAAAAGTACTAGAATCACCTACTCCTATGGAGAATGCAAAACTGTAGAAACCAGGAGGTGAATGTTTTGCACTCTGTTGGGAAGACAAGTTTTAGTGATCAGAAGCAGAAACTCTCCATCCTTCAAGTATGACAGCAGTTGTTAATTCATTGAATACAGGCACTATGAAGAAGCCGCTACTAAACAACATCAGGTCCATTCAAATAGGGAGATGGGAGGAAGACAGCATCTACAGCCAAACTCTTGAGCCTCGTAGAAGAGATGATGGCCAGCCAGGACGATCCACTCAGCCAACCCAGCAGCTTTACCAACCTCCCCGGGCTCAGAACGAGTATGACAAGAGTCTTTGTGAAGAAACAAGCCAGTGACTAGACCTCCTACTTTCCCTTTAGAATAAAATGCAGCCACTGTGGATATTATTATTTGGAGAATGAAAAAACAGATTTTAGGGGAAAAAAAAAATCAACCCACACAAAGAATGGGAAAAAATATGGAGTCAGATAAAGCAACTACCTTTTACAAGTGAAAGAATTTTTTCTTCTGCCATCAATAAAACCAATGTGTTATTTTTTTAAAAAGAAAAGAAAATAGTTTAAAAGAAATAAAATAAAAATAAAAATTAAAAATCTCAGTGCCAGGACTTCGCTGGTGGTCCAGTGGGTAAGACTCCCTGCTCCCAATGCAGGGGGCCTGGGTTTGATCCCTGGTCAGGTAGCTAGGTCCCACATGCATGCTGCAACTAAGAAGTCTGCATGCCGCAACTAAGAAGCCTGCATGCCGCAACTAAGAAGCCCTCATGCCACAACTAAAGATCCCGCGTGCCACAAATGAGACCCGGCGCAGCCAAAATAAATAAATACTAAAAAAAAAAAATCTCAGTGGCACAAAGACTCTCACTTGATCTAAGATTTTTTTCTAGCTGAAATTTTATAAATATCAAAGTTTCCATTAACCTTCCAACCACCTACCCTTAAAGCCAGGCCCACAGTCAGCCTGCAAATCCTCAGGGTGAGTCTGAAGTGTGTCTTGTGGGGTTTAGAGGGAGACTGAGAACTCACCTGAGAGTGTGGCCAGGGTTCGTTCAGCTGTTCGGCGGAGGGTCTCTCCGGGCTGCCACTCTGCCTGGGGCAGCATCCAAACGTCCTGGTCTCCAAGCTTCTCTTTGATCAACAGAATGAGGTTCCTGTCTAGCTTCCGGTGCAGTGAGGTTCGGTCATTCTTTACATCAGCTTCTGTGAAGAAAAGAGGGGGTCACAGGAGACAAGAGGACCGTGTTCTGCCAGAGCCAAGAAGATTAGAGTTTTAGAGTCCTCCTTTAAGGTAGAGCCACAACCTCTGCCCTCAAAGAACTTATAATCAAATTAGAACCCTGACCCATCTCTCTAACTCTGACCTCTCTCAGGACAGAGTCTCACAATCTTGAGGAAACTAAAATTTAACAAGAAGAAACCAAAAGCTGAACTCCTCCTTTGAAGAGCCAAACACAAAGTACTTTGAGCCTCTGGAAAAGAAGCAATACCCGGACACTACTATTTCATCGGTCTTGACACTGTTACTGACTTAACCAGCCCCTACTTTCTCTGTTCTTCAGTCTTCATCGTGAAATAAGAATAAAAGAACTCAACCCCCTGCTTTGGGAGGGATTTCAGATAAAATACAGGAAACTAGTGGGAAACACTTAATTTACCCCACTCTTAGTCCCAAACTAGGAGTTAAACCCAGATAACATTCCTGAGGCTTAACTGAAACAGATAAGGCTATCCCACTATCCTTTACATCCCACTCAAAAAATAACATAGACCTTGAAAAAATTATATTAGGGTGGATGTGAGGAACAGGGAAAAGAATTTCTTTTTCTCCCACATGAAAGAAGTTCTATCATTTGAAATTATTTGTTAGTAAAAACACAAGCAGGGGTTAAGCCAGAATCCTTTGTTTGGGAACCAGAATACCCCCCTTTTCTACCTCTAACTGGCCTGAAAAGACCACAAACCTGTTATTCGAGCTCCAGGTTTGAACTGTAGGAATTTCTGCTCCCACATGTCTTCCAAATCCTGTAACAGCAATATATTCTGCTCATCTTCTTCACCATAAAGGTCACTTTTCTTCTTTGCCAGTTGCTGGGCTTCATCCAAAGCACGAAGCTCATGGTCTGAATACAGGCTTCTCTCTATCTCGATCTGGGAAAATTAAAAGGGCAAAAATCTACCCCAAACTGGGAAAATTAAAAGGACAAAAAACAACAAAATAAAACAGAGCTACAGTGCACTTGACAGACTCAGAAGTTTACCATCCAACAGACATACAACCAAAACACCACAGAGAAAACAGAGAAAAAAAGATCACCTGCACTTTGGGCTTGAGTTATATTTACTAAAACATTAGAATGTGTTTGGAAGTCAAGACTGCCACAAAGAACAGAGGACTAGGACAGGCATTGCCTGCCCACTTACCTCCCTCCAGTCAGACCAGTCTTTGATTAGAATTTCACTCACCATGAACGTTCCTGCTTCAGGGAGTTTACAGATGCCTTTCCTTCTTCCTAGAAAGTTTTCCCTCATGCTCTCCTGGGAGATCCCTACTCATCCTTCACATCTCAATTTAAATATCACTTTTTAAAAAATATCACTTTCTTAAGAAAGATATTCTATGACACCTCCCATTAAAATCAAATTAATGTCCCTGTTAAACACTATTACAGTTCCCTGTGTTTTCCTTTACAACACTTACCAAAGACTTCAATTCCATCATCATGTGGTTATTTGGTTATTGGCTGATGCCCCCTAAACCAAATTGAAGTGCTCTGAGAACCACAGCTATGTCTGTCTCATTCACCACTGCATCCCTAGCACTTAGCAGTGTCTGTACAAAGTGGGTCCTAAATGATTATCTATAAAGCTATTAATAAAATGTTTGCAGAGTAAATTAATAAGCCAAGTAAAAAGGAAAGGAGTAAAGTTTTTATCTCTCAGTAGCCAAGACAAAAACGTCTCAGGTTCTGGGGAAACATAATATCCTTTAATCACTATGGGGATTTAAGACCCTCATAGCAACTACACCGTTTTTGCCCATGTCTCTTCACTTGCCCCTCACACAAACAGACTTTATCACAGACATCTTACGGATGTTCCCGTTGCCTTTTCCTTACGCTCATCACATAACAAAGTCTTTCTCCTCTCTGAACTGTCAACTACTTATGATAAGGGCTGAATCCGTCTTGTTCACCATCGCATACCCAGTATATTGACTGAAAAAGGAAAGCATCTCCAAAGAGTTGCCGACGATAACAACAGAAAAGATCAATGAAAACGAAGTACCTTTTATTGAACGCGTACTACGTACCACACGAACCCAGTAAGGTAGGCACCATTTTGCAGGTAAGTATACTGAAGCTCAGAGAAGTGAAGTAAATTGCCCAAAGTCACACAAAGTAATCGGTGGCGGAATCGGGATCAAACGCAAGTCAGCGTGCCTCTACTTTCCCAACTGCACCCAGAAGGGACGACCCGCACCTCAATCCCACCTGCTGTAGCAGAGCCTCCATCTCTTCCTGCAATGGGGTCAGCGGCTTCGAGACCAGCGGTGGCCGCTGCAGGCACAACGCGCCCAGCAAGCGCCATGGAGACGCGCTGCTTGAGGGTGCGGCCGCAAGGGCCAAGCTGCGAGAACCCAGGCTACGGGTCCAGGGGCCCTCGAACCGCCGCCAGCCCCTCGCCACCCCTAATCCAGTCAGCCTTACGGGCACCGCCATCAGCCAACCTTCCCACAATGTACCGCAGCTCCCAGAGAGGTCCTGGGCCAATCCTATATTCCCACAAGGCAGTGCGGCCACAGCATGACGGGAAGAGCTAGGCTCCCCGGAACTAGTAGAACGAACCATTCCAATATGGAGGGGTGGGCGAAAATCTCATGTTAGAAAACTGGGAAAAGAGGGGAGGATTCCCAGTTGCCACTCTCAACGATAGTTATTATGGAGCATTTAAATGGGAAGAAAAATCTTTAATGTACGTTATAAAAAGGAATCAGGTGACTTTTCCTCTGCACCCTCCCCCACAAGCGCTCGTGGTGCTGGCTCCGCTCCAGCCCCTCCAGGCTCCGCGGTCGCCGCGGACGGGAGCTGAGTAGGGTCAACTCAAGTCATGCAGGTTGTAAGAAACGCGGGGTTTCGGCTCTTGCGGTTATGGGCTTGGCCACCGACGACCAGGTAAGAATGATTATCCCCCCTCCGAGCCTACGGCCACCCGCGGGGATTCGCTCCTGCCCGTGTCCCATGAGACACCTGGACTCCAGTTAGGACTCGGTTAGGCCTGGATCTCACCGAGCTTTCCTTCTCCACAGGGTCGCCGTGGCCCCCACCATCCACACTAGCGCCCAGCAGATGCAAGACGCAGCGGCCAAGCCGGAAGTTGAGAAGGCGAAGGCTGCGGCGCCAGCTCCGAGCCGCAGCAGCTTCAGGTGAGGGCCACTTAGGTCCAGCCCTCGGGAGACTGGCACCACCCTCCAGAGTCAGAGAACCAGTGAATTCCCAACTCTTTGTCACTTGCCATCTGCGGGACCTTATGCAGATTAATCCTTGAGCCTCAGCTTTTTCGGCTGAAAGTGGAGATAACGCCAGAAGAGGTTGTAAGGATCAAATGAGATGAGCTTTGGCACAAAATGAATGCTCATGAACATTTGATGAATGAATGAGTGAACGTCGAAGTTGTATAGTAAATATCTCCTTTGTTTCCCTCTGGGATCACGTCAGACTAACAACCTTCCCTGGGTCTCGGACACAAAAGGGGGCTGGGATGGGTGGCTACACTAGGGTGTATGTTATTATGCACGTTTTTGAGTTGGTCTAAGGTCCAGGGTGGTTTCTGTGCTTAGCCCCAGCGACTGGTAACTTGCTTTCCACAGTGCCACTGCCTCTTTGTGCTACTTGTACTTCACTATATTTAACAAACCTTTTCTAAGAACCTGCTTGGTGCCAGGCACCGTGCTAGGTGCTGGGGATACAACTGCAGAAGATCATTCCTCCCCACAAGTAGTTCACAGTCTACCAGGGAAGACAGACATACAAATGTTTTCACCATAATCTGACCAGTGGTATATTGGAGGTAAGAGATGGTTGTTTTGAAGTATGAAAGAGTGAGTGTCTGACTCCGGAGGAAATCAGGCAAGAGTGCCAAGAAAATAATGTGAAGCTAAGAACTGAATTGAATGGGAGTTCAGCTGGAAAAGTCGTTTTAGGCAAACTAACAGTCTGTGTAAGGCATGCATTGTGAAAGAACGCAGTGTATTCAGGTGTATGTGTGATGGCAGATGAGGCCAGCAGGGTGAGAAGGAATCCGAATGCTGAGGGTCTTATCTGTAACACTGGGGCTTTTACGCAGTCCCCACTGTAGGCAGTGGGGAGCTGCCAAAGGAATTTAAGCCAAGATTCTTTTATAGTCACTCAGCAATGTCAGGCACTATTCAAGGTGTTGGGGATGCATCGGTGACCAAACACACAAAAGTCCCTGTCCCTGTAGAACTTAAATTCGAGTAGATAGGGGACAGTATATAGAAAACAAGAAAAACAAATATGACAGATTGTAGGAGTGTGTCTAGTGTTTGAGAGCAGCAGCAAGAAGGCCAACGTGGAGTGATGAGTAAAAACAGGAGGTGGGGGCAAGAGGGCAAAGGGGTGCAGCAGGCACGCAGGGCTACACCCTGTCGGCCTTGTGGGCCATCGTGAGGACTTCAGCTTATTCTCTGAGTGAAGTGGGAAGTCACTGGAGAATTCTGAACGGAGGATTGACATGATCCTGCTTACATCTTAAAGGGTCCCTTTGGCCGCTGTGTTGATATTGAACTGTAGGGAAGCGAGGATGGAAGATGGGAGAAGTCTCCTAAGCAGCCAAAAAACTACTGAAGTAGTCTAGGTGAGAAATGATGCTGGCCTGGACCAGAGTAGCAGCTGTGGAGGTAGTATAAATGGTCAGACTGATACATTTAGAAGATGACCAACAGGATTTGTTAATGTAAGATGTGAGAAAAGAAGAGGACTGAAGGAGCACTCTAAAATTTTTGGCCTAAACAACTGGAAAGATAGAGTTGTCATTAAGACGGGGGAGACTACAGGAGCTTGGATTTGGGTGGTTAAGTTTGAGATGCTTCATTAACATCCAAGTGGAGATACAATATTGACTATTAGAAATGGAGTTCAGGGGACAGATCTGGGCTAGAGGTATACGTTTGGAAGACTCATCATATAGATGATTTTCTGTCTGTTTGTTTTGGGGGTTTTTTTGCCACGAGGCTTATGGGATTTTAGTTCCCAGACCAGGGATCAAACCCAGGGCCCCCTGGCAGTGAGAGCACCGAGTCCTAACCACTGGGCCACCAGGGAAGTCCCTAGATGATATTTAAAACCATAAGATACAAGATCATCAAGAGAGAAAGAGTAAACAAAGAGAAGAAGAGGTCCAAGGACAGCACCCTGGAGCCTCTGGCATTTAGAGATTTGGGAGATGAGGAAAAATCAGCAAAAGAGAGAAAGAAGAAATCTCCAGAGAAGTACTAAGAAACCCTGGAGGCTTTTTTTTTTTTAATGTGGTTCAAGGGCAGAGAGATTAGCTATATCAAATGCTACTGATATGATAGGTCCATAGACTGATGACAATTGCTCATTGGACTTAACATTATGAGTTGGTTGGTGACCTTGACTAGAGCATTTTTGGTGGAGGTATGAGGGGCTAAGGTCTGAGTGGCGTGGGTTCAAGGAGAATAGAAGACAGGAAGAAACGGCAGGTATGGTCATTTCTTTGAGCGGGAATATAGAAATGGGCAGGTGCTAAAGGAGGCTTTAGGATCAAGAGGTTTTTGTTTGTTTTTACGTTGGGGAAATGACCACATGTTTTGCTGATGGGAATGATGCAGTAGAGAGGGGAAAGAATGAGGATGCGGACTGCTGTCCTTGAGGAGCTAACACACAAGTGGAGCATCATAACAGGAGAGAAGGCAGAGATTGTGGGCACAGATGTTTGGTAGTGGGAGCTGGAAGAACTTCTGATTGCTTCTATTTCTCTGTGAAGGTCATCAGCGGGCAGTGAGGAAGCAGGAAGGAGTTGGAGGTCTGAGGGGACAAAAGAAGGTACAAAATAGTCATCCAGGACAGTGAAAGGGTAATTGAACTGTGGATGCGCTGTATGATTGCCAGCAATGAGGGCCCACTGGATGTTAGAAGTCATTAAAGTAAAGCAGCAGTTCTCAACCTGGGCGGCTGTGCCTCCAAGGGGACTTTTAGCAATGTTTGAAGACATTTTTGGTTGTCACAACTTGAGGGACAATGTCTAGTTGGGTAGAGGCCAGGGATGTTGCTAAACACCGCCACAGTGTGCAGGACAGCCCCCCTTCAGAGAATTCTCTTGCCCAAAATGTCAGTAGTACTGAGGTCAAGAAACTGTGATAGAGAGAGAGAGACAGTAGGTACTACTGCACTACTGTGTATTTTTCTCTACCCAACTGTGCAGGCTATTTTCAGTCCTCGTCAGCCATTTGCAAGGGATGCCATGTGTGCGGGCCTGGTTTGAGGATGGGTAAGAAGAGGCAGCAGACCAGCACCAGAAAGCTTTGTCTTTCCTGTTTCTGGGCTGCCTCGGGGTGAACCACTTGTTCGTTTGTACATTGGACCTGGGAGGCTTAAAAGCTTGATCTTGTCTGCGCCTTCAGTTAAATGGTTCAAGCTCCAAATCCTTCCTAGTTCAAAAATCTTGTCCTATATAAAAGGCATTATGCTGGTATGTTCAGACTTTAGAAGGCGTAAGTTTTTGACCCACAAGTCAATAGGGGAAATTATCAATGGGGAAATGATAATGTTTTAAATATTAATGTCATCTCAGAGCCTCATCCACATTCCACCTCAGTGTAGGCTGATAAGCTGGCAACCTGCTGAGATGCTAAATCATCTCTAAGATCAGGCCGAGCAGGAAAGAATACACTTGTAACTCTTGAATACCACTGTGTTACTGTTTTGTTTTTTTTTTAATCTCTCTAGGAAAGCCAGTCAGGAGGATAATGCTCAGCTAATAGTGTATTCTCTAAATCAGAACCCATTGTAGATCAGGTGGCTGAGGGGTTACAAACACTGATCTGATCTGTACGTGTAAGCAGGGTGCAGCAGCAGGTTTGCTCGAGTCTAGAATTAAAAAAAGCACAGGTGGTGAGCAGAGCTCTGAACCAAGGTAGAGCCCCTCGACCCAAGGCCTGGCTTCCCTTGTTAACCCTGTTCCCCTCTTTGTACTCAGTTTCTCCACCTGAAAATGAAGAGTCCTGACTGAGAGACAGCCAGAGGACAGATCGGACTGAGATAGAGAGGGGTCTTGAACTCAACATGTTGTCTAGGCCAGTGTGCTAAACCCTGAGTTCACATTCTGGCTCACTTGGGCTACTTCAGAAGTGGATTCTCAGGCCCCATCCAGAAGTCTGGGGTGGAGTGTAAGCATCAGAATCACGTGATCCTGCTGTTCAGCCAGCATGGACAACCACTGGTCTAGGATAGGTGTTGGCGAGTTGGCCCCTACCCAGATCTGGCCAGTTTCCTGTTTTTTATTGGACAGTAGTCACACCTACTGTTGTCTGTAGCTGTTTTTGCACCACAGTGGCAAAGTTGAGTAGTTGCAACAGAAACTTTACGGCCAGCAAAACCTAAAATATTTACTATCTGGCCCTTTACAGAAAAAGTTTGCTGACCTCTATTCCAAGGAATTTTTTTATAATAATGATTTTTATAAGTATTATTAAGATAACTTTGTCTTTTTTTATTAAAATAATTTTGTCTTATCAATATGATATGAAAAATCATATTGTTTATACAAATGAACAATAATATAGTCAAGATATCTGTGGTTGATAAAACAAGAAATAGAGGTTCGACTTTATTTTTTTTAATGCAGAAAGAGTAGCTTATAGAGGACTGGAGAGTGATCTGATTACACTAGAAGGGACAGGGGAAGATGGGGAGCGTGGATTAAATTCTCTATCCTCCCAGCAGAAAGTCACTTGCTGTGTCTAGAGTCAACAACTCAGGAAATGGCTGCTGAAGTACCGTGTTCACAGATGTGGCAGCAGTGCCAGAAGGGTTGGGGGCAGTGACCTCAGGAGCAGGTTGAGGCAGAGAGCTGCTGTTTTTTATTAGTTTGTCTGTACTGTTGGCTTTTTTAAAACCTTGTAATTTTTTTTTAATTAAAAAAAAAAAATCAGGACAACTTTACCTAAAATTTTTCTTCTAATTGCAGCATTTACCCTCCAATTCCAGGACAAGAGAGCTCTCTGAGGTGGGCAGGAAAGAAATTTGAGGAGATCCCAATCGCACACATCAAAGCATCGTACAACAAGTAAGCAGGGAAGGGAGCACCTGGTAGGGCTAGAGTGGGCTTCTTTCCCCTTCAGAGGGGGCGGGCAAGCCAGGCGGCCACGTTCTGCATGCAGATGCTGATGCAGAGGTTCCCCCGGGCTCCCTCCTGGTTTGGGGAGACCACCTCTCTCTTTATATAGTTTATTCAGATTTCATGAAAATGTGAACTAGGTTAGGCATATCCCATTCATAAGATTTCATTGCTGTCCTTGGGAATTATATTTCCTGGTTCTGCTCAAGAGTTGGAGAAGAGTATATTTTAGGGCCAGAAAGTCCCTCTGTGAAAGTATTTGTTAAGTGTTAGTACTGGGGATCGGTGATTAATAAATGAGAGAGATTATTTCAGAATATATGATTTATTAACTGAGCAAAATGGAAACCTCCAAATAAGGGTCACTTTAAAGTACTCGCTTTGGGCCACCGTGCACCGACCTCTGCCTTTGTAGGGCTGCACAAGGTTGGAAGACTAGCGTTCTGTGTGGCTTTCAGACAGTGCTGGGTAAGTTCCCAACTGTGTGTTGGCAACAGAAACCTTGCTGACGTCAGTAACATCTTTGTACACCAGCCCCCACTTGGAGATGGGATTGGTGTTTGGTCAACAGTCGCCTATGAAGCAATTTAGAGAACAATACAAGAGACTGTTGGTAGTCAGGGCTAGAGGGTGGGCACAGGCGAGGTGCCATAGGATGCATTTCAGCTTTCATCTGGTAAGCTCAGAATGAGAGCCCCTGGATTTTCCTCTCTTCTCAGGTTGCTAAGGACATAGGTAACCTCTCTTAGTTCGTTTGCTTTTTTAAGGGTCTGTGGCCCACTCTGTAGATTTCTATTGAGGTTGTCTCAGAGACAAGCCATTCTCTTGTCTATTTCTACTCTGTTCAGTGTAGAAAACCCAAGAAGCCCTGGTAGGGAAATGGCAGCCGTAGCCAGGCCAACAGCAGGTGGCCTGAGCCTAGGGCCAGCTCCAGCAGGTCTCCCTATAACCACTCTCCACTTCCCTCTGTGGTGAGTTCTCAGGGAGCTCTTGAGACCAGGAGACTGGACAGTGATCAAGAGGGAAATGGAAAGCATGTCTAAGGATTTCTTGAAGTTATTCTTAATTTTAATTTAACTTGTTAAAGAGTCCTTATCTTTTAGAGATATATACTGAAATATTTACGGATGATATGATGGGTCTAAGATTTGCTTCAAAATAATCTATTAGTTAGGGGACAGAGGGGAGTAGAAACAGTGTTTATAGGTGAAACCAAATTGGATATGAGTTAGTAATTGTTGAAGCTGAATGGTGAGTCCATGGGAGTTCAGACATTATTCTATCCACTTTTGTGTATATTTGAAACTTTACCAATGAAAAATCATTAAAAATTGCCTGATGTGAAAATCTAATTTCTTAGGGGGAAAAAAAAAAGAAGAAGCCAGAAAGGACCCTGAATCTAATTAAACACTGGCTACAGGGAAGATACTAGGAGGAAAATATGCCACCTTACCTCTGGATGACACTTAACACCCTCAGATTATGGAGCTTCTGTTAGTCAGCTCAGGCCACTATAAGAAAATACCACAAACTGGGTGGCTTAAACGGCATTTATTTCTCACAGTTCTGAGGCTGGAAGTCAGAGATCAGTGTGTCAGCAGGATCGGGTTCAGTGACAGCTCTTCCAAGTTGCAGATGGCTGGCTTTTCGTTGTGTCCTCACATGCTGGAAGAGGCAAGGGAGCTCTCTGGGGTCCCTTTTATAAGGCACTAATCCAGTTTATAAGGGCTTCACCCTCATGACCTAATCATCTCCCAATGGCCCCACCCCCCAATACCATCACATTAGGGGTTAGAATTTCAACATGAATTTAGGGGGTGGAGCCCAAACCTTCCATGCATAACGGCTCTCTTTAGATTATACGACTTGTCAGTTTTTAATGAGATTTAGAGGTTGATTCTGACCTTTCCTGGCACCTCCTACAGGAGTTCAAAAAACACTCATCTGATAAGCTCAGAGTGAAAGCAGCTAACGGTCTTTTTCTTTCACACTTGGGCTTGTCTGGTCATGGGTTAGCACTCTCTTACTCCCCTGAAGAGCCATTATATTCTGTACACCTCCCCTCCTTTCCCAGCACACAGATCCAGGTAGTCTCTGCCGCTCACCAGCCCCTTGCCCGCGCTTCCTGTGGCACGGAGGGGTTTCAGAATGCCAAGAAGGGCACGGGCATTGCAGCGCAAACAGCGGGCATAGCTGCCGCGGTGGTAAGTGTGTGTTCTTTCCGGCTCCCTCTGTGCTGGGCTCCACTTTTTGCATGGCTGATCACTGGCAGGAAAATTGTCCTTGAGGCGGGTCTTCAGAAGCAAGAGTATTGGCCAACTCGTTTGCTACCCTAACATAGGGGGTGGTTTGAAGAGGTGTGTGTGAAAAGGCTTCTCTTTTCTCTTTCTCTCAGCTTCAGTAGAAGTGAAACATTCGGTTCATTCTAGAAGAGGCAGGAGCCAGGTGCCGAAGGCTCACCAGAGCCCCCTGGATTTAAAAACCAGTGCGGTGGGTGGGGTGTGGTTGTGGTAATGGTACATCTGGAGAAGGTGTGGCATGTGAGGACTCTCCTGCAGTACCAGAGGGAGCGTGAACTGTTGCAGACCTTTCTAGAAGCAAGGTGGCAGTGAGCTGCAGATGGTGTATTTATTCAGTATCTACTATACGCCAGACACTTTACATTCATTATCTTGAATCCTCAGAAGACCCTTGGTATTACCCACATTTTTAAGAGTCATTTGGGATTCAGAGTGTGTGGCTTGCTCAGAGCCATGCAGCCAGTCCAGTTCTCTGAACTAACCCCGTCAGGTCTGGGACCAGAGCCTGGGTGGGCACTGTCTGGCTACAACACAGGCCTCACAAAGGTTCACACTGCCAAACCAGGAGTATCTCTGGAAGGGAAACCTTGACCTTCAGACAAAGCTCGATGCCCCAAAATACTGATTGCTATGTATCAGTGACCATCAAAACACACTAAATGGCCACCAATGGGCAGGTTTATACACTTAAAAGAAATATGTCAGTGTTAACGGTGGCTTCTGCATGGTGGGTTGAGTGACCTGTGTGTTTTCCAGACTTTCTGCAATAAACTACCTTTATAAACAAGAAAGAAAATTTTAACTATAACTAAAGATTAAAATGATAAGATAACACTTTCTAAGAGGGTACTGAGGCTTAGCCTTGGAGTCCAGGGCACATTATGGTCTGAAATTCTGCATTTATCCACCTGGGAAAAATCTGAGCGATATTTAGAAGTCTCCACTAGGTGGCAGTGCTGTCCTGGGCGGAAAGAGATCCCAGCTGACTGCTGGTGTCTGTCCTGCACCTCGGCCATCTGCTCTTTGCTTCCTTCCCTGCTCTTTGCTTCCTTCCCTGTTTTCTGCCTGTTTACATGTGTGGGTGCTTGTTCTATGGAGCTCATAACCCTGTTGCTACAGGTTGCAGTAGCAAGGGGTTTGGATGTCGCACTTCTCTCTCAGAGCACTAACCACTTGCTGCTCCTCTCCAGAAAGCTACGGGGAAGGGTGTGACCCACGTCCGAGTTGTGGTTAAAGGCCTGGGGCCAGGGCGCTTGGTAAGTGACCTCGCTTCTTCACAGCCCAGCATGTGTGCTTGCTTCTTCAGTTAGTGAGAGAAACGGGAGTGAGAGCAGAGGAGGGAGAGTGGACCCTGTAGTGGATTCCCCTAACAGCTTGAAGTTTCTTTCCATTGCCTCTAATCTACTAAGCTTCTCAAAGCAAGCCCGGATCACTTAGTTTCAATTCATCAGACACTTACAGAGTGCCTGCTGTGTGCCAGGCACTGGGAACAGAAAGGTGGCCCCTGGGGGACTGTCACAAATGGGTCCCTCAGTACAGACTAGTGAGTGCACTGGTAAAGCTTGTGCCCAGGATGCTAGGAGCCTGTTGGGTGTGATCAGGAAAGTGTCCCCAAAGAGGTGACATCTCTACTGATTTTTTGAGAATGACGAGGGACTAACCAGGTATGCGTATGGGACTGGGGGAGGGGGGATCATTCCAGGCAGAGGAAACTACAAAAGCATAATGCTTAAGATGCGTTGAGATTTACAACAGTCTTTGTTCTTAGATTGTAAAGCGCAAGGTGGGACGTGGCAGGTGGGATTGGAGATGTGGGCGGCGTTGAGGGCTTGGTGAAGGGATTGGTAGGGAGAAGAGCTCTGTGAGAGCATCACGTTGGGACTGTAGATATCAAGAGCCAGTGAGCTTTCTCATCCCTATGCTGCCCCACCCCCCACCCCCGACCGGTTCCTCTCCGAGCCCTGTCTGGACACACTGGGGCATCATTTCTGGGACCGTGCCATCCTGCTATTCCTTCTCCTTCCAGTCTGCCATCAAGGGACTGACCATGGGGGGCCTGGAAGTGATCTCAATCACAGACAACACCCCCATCCCGCACAATGGCTGCCGCCCCAGGAAGGCTCGGAGGCTGTGAGGGGCAGGAAGCCTGCACCTGAACCTGACCTCAAGTCCCGCCTCCAGCTGGACGTCATGGAAAGCACACTGTCAGAGCTCTCTCCAGGGAGGGCTTGTTAGAGACCCTTCAGGCAGTAAGGGAGAGCTCTGCCTCCTTATGGGATGACCTTTGCTTGTTCCTTCTACTGGAGACCAGTATGCCTAGAAGTGCCTCTCCTGGACAGGAAGGGAGCTACAGAGGCAGCTGTGGCCCAGACGCCAACCAGTAAATGCTGCAGCTGCTCTGAAAAAATAAAAATATCTCCACCATCTGTAGTAATTTGTGGGTTTTTTTGCTTCCAGCGTTGCAAACAGCAACCCCCCACTTCCTCCTGAAAATGAGATTGTGAATTGAGGTGAGACCCTCAATGGAAGGATTAAGATGTAAATGTGGGCTGCTAAGTACCAGGCACCTTCCTCTTTGGTTTCACATATTTCCTTTTTAGCCCCTTAACTAAGGGTTCCAGAGCTCATTAGCAACTTTTCTTACTAACTTGTAATTTGGCCCCAAATTGAAAGGTTTGTGCCTCCTACCTCTGGAGTACTCTGATAGCAGGTTTCACTGTTAGCAGGCGTGTCTAAAATTAGTTAGCCCTAACAGTACGGGAGAGTGGTCTTGGAATCGGGTTCCCTTAAGTGTGAACCATCAGAGATTCCTCACAGTCACGGCTGCATTACACATTCCGTGGGCGTCAGCAGCCCCAATACCTGAGACTGCATGACCCTAAAGGAGGGAGGGTAGAGTGGTATAAAACAGGCTTCTCTAGAAATGAGGGGAGGTGGAGGGATGGGCGAGAGGAGAGCCCAAATTGAGACATGCAGGAAAGCAAGTCCGGGTGGTGCTGACACAGCGGGCTCAGCCGGGCTCCCAGGCAGCACTGACTGCTCAGTCGGGACTCGGGGGTCCCTGGATGCCACACAGAAGCCAAAGGTGGGGCCTCTGGGGACCCAGCAGGAGAGACCCCCTCTTCCTTGGACAGAGAGGACCAAGGATGAGAGCATTACCAGGAGATGAAAAGGTGCACGTCTGTCGGAGGGGAGTCTGCAGGAAGGGCCTGGCGACCACCGAGGGGCTCCACGCCTGCACAGCCAGCCGAGCACTGCGATTTGCCTGAACCCCGTGTAGTAAATGCACAAATGCTCTCTTATGTAGGGAAGCCGCTGCGTTACACAGGTTAGAGAAGGGGAAAGGCCAAGACCTGAATGTGAATTGAGAAGGAAAATGTCTCCCTACTGCCTTCTCTTCCATCCTTAGCAGGACCTATGAAGGTTAACTTGTGACCAATGACTAAAGGAACCCAACTGGAGGCTTCTTGTGTTGAAACCACAGACGGAAGGAGTTACGCTTTAAAACTATATATAAACACGTTGTATAAAAAACATGGGGCTCGTGAGAAACCGCTCTGTGATGTGATATGGTTTGGCCTTTATTCGGGTGGACAGAGGGCCTGGAGCAATTAGTTTAACAGAGCAAGAAACAGGCGGTTCAAAAGAGAAGCTTAAAGAAAGTCCTTTAGAGAGGCGTGGGCAGGGTCAGGGGATAAACAGGCTGCAGCACTCAAGGACTAGCAGGAGTGGGGGAGGGACAAGCCCCCAGAACCTGGAGGCGCTCTAGTCACCGGGATGCGGCCTCTGCCAAAGCCGCAGCCCGCAGAGGGAGAGGACAGAAACACGCTGATGGCTGTAGCCTCTGGCCACCTGACGTGCCCAGTGGCTGAGCCCAACAAGAACCAGAGCAGGGGAGCAGGGTGGTGCCGTCCCTGGAGGGCCAGCCTCGCAGGCAGCAGAACAGATCTGGAGGGGCACGTGGAGAAGAGGAAGCACAGGCGGTCTCCATCATTCCAGAAGTGAAATCTTCCATACGCTGTGGTTTTAGAAAGTGTTATTTTATTCCCAAGAGGGCATTGAAAAGGAAGGTACTGCCTGAGAGTGCCTAAAAGTAGACAAGACACAGGGGACCCTAAAGGATCAATGGTCTCAGGGCCAGAAATGGAAGCTTGGCACCACCGCCGGGAGCCAGGTGGGGGGGAGCACCGTCGACAGGGCGCCCAGGGGGGACGCACACAGCTTTGCTGCTGGGAGCCTCAGTGCCCTGCTGCGTCCAGGCTCTAAGAGGCCAGTGAACTTGTGCTCTCTTAGACTCTATCACCTCTTAATCGTGGGGTCTTGGCCTCAGAGACCGGCCCCTGCTCAGGGGAGGACCTTCACTGACCACTTAAGGCAGTTATCGTTCACCCAAAATGCCAGGCTGCCCTTTCCCCTGCTGCCACAAGCCCTTCTCCGAAGCCAGCCTCTCGGTTCTGAGACACAGGTGACCGTGTGCTTGCACTTCCCCCTGGCAGAGAAGATGCAGAGCCTGGCACTGGGTCCTGAGTATTTGCACAAGCAGAGTGTTGGCATCAACTTGTGTGACAACACACTTCCTTGTTTCCTGGCAGCAGGGCCTTGGGTTATTGCTATGAGTGCATCAAAGTGCAAAGCTGGTGGCCCAGGACTAGCTGCGTAAGGAAAGCCTCTCCTCCCCTCTCCCCTCTCTTCTCTCGTCTGCAGGCAAAAAGGCAAATATAATTTTTCTCCTTTCAGCATAGATGCAATGTTTTCCCTTCTTTTGGCCAAGGTCATCACCCGACACCAAGCTGTACCTTCACCACCAAAATAAACATGTTTAACAGTAGAGTACCTGGATGCTGGCAGAATATAACTCAGCAGTTTAGGAGAATCCATTTTGCAATCGCCTCTGCCTGCAACCTGACTCTCATATGTCCTTTTTTTTAATGCATATTAAATTAAAAGGCATTTAATGCATATATGCCTTCCCCCGGACTCCTTTATTCTTTCTCTCTAGTCATTTTTTCCTACCCTGGATAGATACATTGCTTTTTAAATCTGAGTATTATCAGCCCACAGTGATGGAGTGGTCACTGCCAAAGCAGAAAAGTCTATTCAACCAAAGTGAACAAACATGGGCTATTGCACAAACACAGGCTGAGCACAGGGAGAACAGATACGGCACTGTCATTCCTGTCCTGGAGCTCACAGACCAAGAAAGTGGGACAGGCACATGGCTGAATTAGTCAGAAGGAAGTTCATACGAGGCATGAATGTTATTGGTGTTTGAGTGAAAGGATGATCCCCTCAGTTCATCCCAGCAGGATCACCAGGTATCTTTAGGATTGGGAACTGGCAAAGCAGCATTGCCCCAGGTTACCGGATATGGCTTAGTTGGCGTGGTGGGTCATGATAGGAAGACGAATGGGGGTAAAATCTTACCAAAGGATTGGGAGAAAAGGAAGGAGGCAAAAAACCTGTGGCCACACAAGATGTGATGGAGAAAGGGAGGTGGGCGTGTAGAAGGCTGCAGTTGAGCTTATTTGCCGGCGATGAAGGTAGGTGTGTAGGCATCTAAATAGAGTAGAAAGAGTCACTGAGGTTTAAGTCAAGAAACTATGAGATGTGGACAAAGAAAGATGTCAATCTTGATGCTGAAGCCCCAAAGTGGGCATCAGGGCAGGGGACAGAAAAGTCTGGGAGAATCAAAGTCCCCAAACAACACAGCGGCCAGAGTACAGTTAGGAGTATATGGGTTTAGGAAGAGGGGAGTAACAGCATGAACTTCAAAAGAGAAGGACTGTTGGGAGGAGGTGGCAGAACGATGTCCCAGAAGGGAGATGAGGCACTGACCACACGCTGACCCGCATCCCTGGGCACTGGGGTGAGATGTGCAGAGTTGGGGAGGAGTGTGGTGATGAGAGACTGTCTCTTCTCAGTGGAATCAAGCTCTGGGGACCACAGAAGAAGGAGCAGGGTGATGAGAGTCCTGGAGAAGAATGCAGGCTGTGGGCTGGGTTGGGGGTGTCCGGCGTGGTGACTTTGCAGATGCTGAGAGGGTGTGGAGAGAAATGAGGCCAGGGAGGGCCTGGAGGGGGCGAGGACAGGGACCTGCCATGGCTGTGGTCTGGACTGGAACCTGTGTCCAGTGTCTGCTCTGCTTCTAAGCTGCTTTCATAAAGAATACAGACGGCCGGAAGCCATGAAAAGAAGACCCGTCTTACAAGTAATCAAGGAAATGGGAATTAAAATGCATGACCGTCACTCCCTAAATGATGCTAATCCAAGCCACAGTGGGGATGAGCTCTCCCAGGAAAAAAGCAGAGAATGAGGAAAATAAGACGACCCAGTGTTAAATGCTGCAAGGAGGGCAAGGCTGCAAAGAGGCAGGGATGCAGCAATCAGAGAGACAGCAGGTGTGGCGTCTCAGAAGCCAAAGGGCCGAGCACTTCAGTAAAAGGGAAGTCGGGGTGCACGGTGCATCTGAGAGGTCAGCTGGCAGGTCAAGCAAGGTGAGGACTGGGCAATGGCCATGGATTTGGCAATGTGGAGGTCCCCATTCACCGAAGGGAAGGAGGGTGGAAGAGAGTCAGGATGCCGAGTCTTCCGTAGAGGCTGTGTCATGGCAATGGGTGCTTGAGGAGACGGGCTGTCTCCCTTGAGACATGGCAGCTGTGGGTCGGGGTGTGGAGGACCCTGGACCTGAAGGAGTGGGGAGGGAAGAGGCCTCGAGCTGGGGAGAAGCAGACCTCAGCAAGGCAGCCGGAGGCCAGGCCTCAGGGGGAGACAGCCAGCGGGGGGCTCCAGTGACAGGCGGAAACAGCAGCGTCCAACTCCAGCAACGTGGCACTGACAACGGAAACAGAACGTCCTTGCAGTTGGTACACAGGGAACCTTTCCTTTTTTTCCCAATATTCCATAAATTGTTCTGAAATAAAAGTGCTCTCAAATGTAAATAGCTAGAGCCTCTTCAGAGGGAGATCTGGCAATATCGTTTACCACTTGCGATGTACAGACCTTCACAGTTCCCTTCTAGGAATTTCCCACACGGAGCAGCGCTGTCCCTGCTCATGGACGTGCCCTGGAGCTGCACGGTCAGCACAGCAGCCACCAGCCCCGCGGGACTCTCCAGCGCTTGCGATGTGGCGGGCAGGACCATGACTGAGGAATTGGCAGTTCGGTTTTATCTAGTTCAAATTCACTGAAATGTAAGTACAGCATGTGGCTGGTGGCTACTGTATCGGACAGTGCAGCGGAGATAGGCTCTCACGCGGGTGGGAGTAGGCAGAGGTATATACTCACGGAGGCACTGCGAGTAACGGAAGAAGACTGGAACCTAAATGTCCATCAACAGGGCGCTAGCTAAGGAAATTACAGCCCATCCGGATAATGGAATGTTAGCCCTGAAACAAGCCAGGATGTATTGCTAAGTGAAAAACAGGGGGATTGGGGGGCGGGACAGGCAAGATAGTGCAGAGTACAGTCACGAACTGATGTAGAAAAGGACAGGATATGTGTACATAAATGTGGATGCACTGACTATCTGGAAAGACATACCCCAAATGGGAGCATTCCCTCCAGGGAGAGAAACTCAGTGACTGGGTAACAGGCAAAAAGAAGATGTTTTACCTTTTCCACCTTCAGAAGAGGGTGTCATGTACAGCTGACCCTTGAACAACGCCGGGGTTAGGGGCGCCCACCCTGCGTGCAGTGCAAATCCACGTATAGCTTCACGGTGACCCTCCGTATCCATGGTTCCGCATCCACGGATTCAACCTTGGGTGTTGTAGTACTGAACGGATTTAATGAAAAAAATCCACATAGAAGTGGACCCTCACAAATCAAGCCTGTGTTGTTCAAGGGTCACTTCTCAATGTTGTTGCTTATTCAGGTTAATTAATGAATCAATTAAACTAAAAATAGAAATAAAAAACTGGTTTATAAGAAATGCGTAGAAGCTGCAGAGTTAGGCACTATGTAAATTATCTCAAGTGAGCAGGTCACATTTTTTCAATAGACATTTTGACACACACACAGATCTGTAACACACACACCCCCACCCTGCAGCTGGCCCAGTATTTGGGGGAGGACTTCTAACTTGGCTCTGAAATTTGTTCTGGTAATCAATCTGGCTTCTCCCCTCTGCCCACCCAGGTTCAAATTAAATTGTACACATGCTCTGTGATTCAGCCTAACAAGTCTGGCCCGAAAAGTTGGCCTCAGTGTCATTGTTGCTTGGCTGGAAGGAAGGGGCAGACAGAGCACAGCGCCCCGTTTCCATAGTGCCCTGTGGCAGCTTAACCACCTTGGATTTGCGTAATCCCCTTGAACGGAAAGGAAATGTCAACTGAGGGGCAGTGTGGTGTCACAGGGGGCCCTGGCTGGCAGGACACCTGTTGTCTCAACCCAGCTTGAGCACAGACTCAGCAGGCTGTCAGCCACATCCCCGTTCCCCAGATGGACCTCAGTTTCCCCCTCAGAACCAAGAGGCGGTTGAGTGGGCTGTAGCTCTGGCACCCAGGAACCCACAGCTCCTTTGTGGCTGGGAGGACAGTGCGGGTTCGGATGCACTAGCCCACTCTGGGGGAGACCCTCAGGGCTGCGGCACAGGCCTGACTGGATGCCGCGGAAATGCCCTTCGCTCTTCTCCCCGTGTGCTCTCCCCAGGGCTCCATTCCCCCTGCCTGCTTGCAGTGGGGAGGGCCGGGGCTTTGGAGACACCCAGCCCAGGTTGGGACCCCGGCTCGGCATCAGTCTGACGCTCAGCTACTCCACCTCCTCGGGACCATTAGGAGCATCCGCCCAGACAGCTGTGTACCTGCTTGTACACAGCTGGTGCTCACGAAGGACGCCTCTGCGCTCTCCCCACACTGCTCCCTCGGGCTCCAGTCTGTGGGGTTCTGGCTGAGAACGGTGGTGGATGCAGATGCAAGCCCATCTTGCTGCCATTATTATTATTACTATTTCTGAAGCTTTCTTTCCTGTGATTTTAATCAGAGAAGGTTCTGATGGAGCCAACCACCCATCCTCCACTCCCTTAAACCCACTCATTTGTAGATTAAGCCAGATTGTTACAAATCTGCAGCCAAAAATTAAATTAAATTTAAAAGCCAAATGATTCCAGAATCTATCCTTCAAGAGCCTTTCTTCCATCACTCCTTCCTCGAAAATCTATCCATACTCAGATAAAATATGTCTAGAACCTGGCAGCTGCCCTCAGCAGCTTCGAGGCTGGTGGGGGAGACAAATTCAGAAAAAAGTCCGTTGTAATCCCGCAGGTGCTACCACAGAACAGGGGTGTGTGTGATGAGAAGAGGTATCAAGGAACACTTCCTGGAGGAGGTGACCTGAGCTCAAAATAAGAGTAAGCATTAGGAGGCAGATGTGGGGGATGAGGGGTGAGGGGGGTAGTTTCCAGCAGAGAGGGTGCACGCATGGACAAAGGGCAGGGGGCAGAAACGACAGTCTGTGCCGTAAACTACCAGCAGTTTAGAACATAACGTGAGGGAGGAAGGGAGGCTGTAGCAGGCTGAATAACAGCCCCCAGAGATAACAGATCCTAACCCTGGAATCTGTATGTGTCACTTTATTTGGAAACGGGGTCTTTACAGATGTGATCAAGTTAAGGATATAAAAATGGGGAGATTATCCTGGATTACCTGGGTGGACCCTAAATGAGATCACATGTACCCTTAAGAAATGGAGGCAGCAGGAGATGTAACTGCACAGAGGAGGAGAAGGCCATGTGACGTCGGCAGAGACGAGTGATGCAGCCACAAGCCAAGGACCTGCCGGAGCCACCAGAAGCTGGTGGAGGCAAGGAACAGGTTCTCCCCTGGAGATGAGATGAGAGATGAGAGTCTGACAGAGAACAGACAGTCGGGACTGCTGCGCAGGGCCCATTCAAGAGCGGTTTACGAAGCAAAATTGCTCTCTGGGTTGAAGGGGGCCGAGAACCCCCAGAGCTGCCTCAGGGCGTGTCTAACAAAAGGGACTGGTAGGGCTGCGGCAGCTCCCACTTTGCACGGACACCTTGGGCCGGTGGCCCTGCCTCTGAGGGACCGACAGGGCTCCCTTCCTGGGCCTTGCACCCGGGCCTCTGAAGGGAGGGATGAGCCTCAGCCATCGCTAGGACCCCTCTCTAGCCCCTCAACTGTGCGAGCGGAGCACAAGCTGCCTCTGGGAGAGGACAGTCGGGATCCTGACGACACATCCCTGGGAGGCGGCATAGCACAGGTTTTTGTCCTGTTGGGACCAGGATAATTGGGGCATTAATGGAAATGCATTTCTTACCTATTTTCTGTCTGATTGAAAAGTACTTTGCAGTCATTTAGGGCCCTCACACCCCTATAATCAGAGCACATGTCGCTCAGACAAGGCAGAAAACTGGGTCACCACACAGGCTCCAGAGCCTCTTGGATGCAATAAGCAAAGAGTGCAGGCCCACCCGCTTCCTGTGCCCCACCAAGGACATCGCCAGCTCTGTGCAGCCCCTCAGTGAAGGCCAAATTCAGCAAACAGGCTGAATTTGGACTATCGGGGTACAACTTTATTTTTCTCCCATCTCTGCCTCGCATCAACTATGTCAGAGCTCCTTTTCTGTACCCCTGAACCGCCATCTCAGGAAGAGTCCATGGCCTTCTTTTAGTTTTAAGAATAAGTCTCATTTTGATAGTTCAACTCCCTTCCGGGGATCTGAAAGTCCAGTCAAATCTATTAGAAAACTCTGATCTCAGATCTGTCACAACTTCTCCCCTCGACCCTCTGTAGACCCCGTCTTCACTCCTCCAGGAACGGGATGAGGGAGGATGGAATGAGGGGGGAAGTGCAAAGTCATCCTGCTCTCTGTGGGGCTCTCTTGGCCAACACCGGCCGTCACACCTTCGTCTTGACAGGCTGGCTCTCGTGTGGGCCCGTGGTGGGTTCTCTGGAACCAGTCCCCAGCCCGCCACCCACGCAGAGACCTCTGCCCTGGGCCTTCTGTGGTGGACCTGGAGATGGCTGCCCAGACACCCCCGCAAAGGAAGAGCCTGTTGCCCAGCTGCTGTCAGCCCCAGGGACAGTCACAGAGAGCTGTCACCCTTCCAACGGCAGGTCCACCGATGGCTGATGGCGGCCCGGGCATAGGGCCTGGCCAGCTCTGACAGGCACCTTCGGGTCGGTTTAGGCCTGCAGCACAGCTCGGCTTCCCTCTGCCCACCCTGCCTCCTCCCCTGCCTTCCATAGGGCCGCTCCTGGGCCACTCCCTAATAAACATCCCCACACAAGTGTCTCAAGTCTGCTTCCCGGAGAACCCGCATGTGACCCCTTTAGCAAGAAGCACATGCACTCGGGCTGACCCCTCCCCACCCATCTCAGCTCCTGGCCCTGTGGCCCACCCCACCCAGGGTGCTGCTGCGGGGAGCCCTGAGCCCCGTTAGGTGAGTGGGGTACTGGCAATGCTGGCTCAAGGCCAGCTCCCCGCACAGTCCCCACTGAGCCACAGGGACCTTGGGGACGCCCCACTTATCCCTGCCCCACCAAACGCCAGCAGCATGGCCTACCCAGCTGCTGCCCCATCTCACTTTGCCCCACTCTGCCAGCCTCCCCGCTCCAGGCTTCTCCCGGCTGGAAGCAGGCACCACCCTCCGTCTTCATGTGTATGCCCTCCCCACTACCTGTGAGATACCATCAATGTTTTGCTCCCAAGAACTCTCTTGAACCCTGCCTTAGAGGTGGCATGGAGCAGGTTCTGGTTTTCTGCAGCTCAGTATGCTCCCAGCCAGGGCATGAGACACCACCCTCCCCTTCTGGCAGGTGCCCCAAACTCTGCAAGCTCTTCCCCCATCACTTGACTTCAAAGCAGGGGAAAGCAGTCCTGGCTGTATAAAGCAGTCCTGCGAATTAGTTGTGCTTGCACTAGATTTGGAAGGAAGAAGAGAGGCAGAGACCATGGCCTCCCCGCTGCTTTGGCTGGGGAGATGCTGGGTTTTTCGTCAGTGTGGACAGGCGGTGGCGGCAGTGGCCGTGGCGGCGTCCCCATCTCTGGGTCAAAGAGAGGCAGTGGTCTGGGGTCGCCCACGCCCTCAATCACTCCTGAAGCCCTGCCTTCCTGATGGGGTAGAGGCAGCAGCTCTCTAGAGGGTCTGCAGGGGTGTTCTGGGCCCTTCCAACAGTGTTGTAAACACTGAATTTCCAGTAACAAATCCTCTTCTACCTAAAACAGCCAAAGTGGTTTCTGTTTCCTGCAACTGTGAACCTGACTGGCACCGGACACCTTTTTGAATTCCGAATCTCTTCCCTTGCCTGGATGGGGTGGCGATTGTTGGATTCGTCTTGCCATCTTTTAAGTCCCGCATGGATATGACTAGCCCTTCCCTTTATCAGCCCTTCTCATCCTCGACTGAGCACATGAAATCCTTGGGGACCCTTGTTAAAATACAGGTTCTGATTCGGTGGGTCTTGGGTGAGGCCTGAGAGTCTGCATTTCCGACAAGTTCCAGGTAATGCCTTTGCAGTATTCCCACCCCAGACGTGCTGAAGAGCACAGCTTTAGTTTGTGAGGGTACTGAGCATCTGTGCTCCTCAGCTGGGCCATCAGCGGAAGTTCCAGGGCAGCAGGAAGAAGCCCCTTTACCATCCTGCATAAGCGGGGCCTGGGCCAGGTGCGTGGGAGGTGCAAAGATGAGTCAGGCACACTCGGGGCCTCCAGGATCAGTGAGCCATCTCCTACTGGGCACAGAGCCCAGTGGGCCATGGGGACACAGCCTCCCGCCTTCTCCATGCCTGGTGACTAAATGATTTGTCCCGCTCCCCAGGCACAAGCCAGTGGTGCTTCCTGGTTGGACAAGGGTTTCCGCTCCTCAACGGACGAGCACTTTAGGAGCACAGTGGGGCAAGGCGCTCATCCCAGAAGTGGACTAAGGAAGGAAGGCGCAGGGGGCTGCAGCTGCCGAGCTGGGCCTCTGCCGCAGTGACAGGGTGAGGGCATCATGGGTGGGCGAGGAGCAGTGGAACCACTGCTGGAAGGCCAGGCTGGGTGGCATGCTCAGTAAACAGCCCTCCTGAGCCATGCGAGGGTCAGGATGGGCAGAGTGGGGGCAGGGTCGGGCTTGGAATGCTGAGGGAAAGGACTGACAAGGGGCTGAGGCCAGACTGGGAAGGCCCTGCAAGGGAATTTGGGGTGCCCCTAAGGATCCTTAGCAGGGCTCTAATCAGAGGCATGACAGCATCGGGAGGAGATGGAGGTGGTGGCCCGAGGAGCAGAGACACAGGATCAAAGCGTTCCAAGTTCACATGTCCTCCCACCAGCCCCGGATTATAGGAGCCCAGCTCCGTGGGCCTTATTAACTATCTTTTATAAACAGACCCATTCACTCAGCTGGCTTTCATGTTTCTTCAAAAGCAGAACACTAAATGGAACACCAGAAAAGAACATGTTGTCCATTTAGATCACACCAAAAGCATGTGTTTTTGAGGGGCAAATGGAAAATAGCCAGTAGAACACTCAATAAATATGTGTTGAATGTGTCAAATGCATGAATGAATGTATAAGCCTAGAACAAGCTGCCTTGGGTGGGGGCGGGGGGGGGTTCCAGGGGAGTCCAGGGCTGCCCTGATCACAGGCAGTGCGGCACTGGGCAGCCTCTTCCTTGGGACCATCCCTCTGCTCCAGCACACCCGGTCCAGATTCACTGAAGTGCTGACTGATCACTAGAAGTTTACAGATCTCTTTACTGACATGACATCTTGACTTAGTATGGCCAAAATAAAACTCTTGATTCTCATCCCCTCCCCAGAAACCCTTTCCCTCTCCCAGTCTAATGTAAGGTAGCTAATGAAACCACTTACTCAGTTCCGGCCAAAAAACTTTGGATGCGTCCTGAATTCCTTTGTCTTACCTCTACGGGGAACTCATTAGCTGGTCCAGCTGGCCCTACCTCCAAAACATGTCCCCGTCTGACCACTTCTCACCATGTCTACTGCTACACATGTCTACTGTCTTGTCTGGCCTGTTGCCTTGGCCTCCTAAGTGACCTCCCTGTTTCCTACCACCCCTTCCCCTGAGCACAACCCATTTTCCACACAGCAGCCAGAGGGATCTTTTTAAAACATAAACCAGATAATGTCACTTGTTTTATCAGTTTCCTAGTTTATGTTCTGTCTTGTCTGCTAGAATGGAACTCCATGAAGGCAGGGACTTGTGGATTTGCAGTGCCCAGGGCCTAAGAAAGTGCTCAGTAAACACCTGTAAATCTCACCAAATGAAGGAGTCTAAGCCAGTGGTTGGAGTGAGGGCCTCATCTCCAACATCAGTCACCCAGGCTGCCCTGACTGGCCCATACTGCAGGGAAGCCGACACCCAGCTGCAAACTCAGCCATGTTCCAGATAATGCCATGAGAATGTTGATGAGCATTAGAAAATGTGATTTTTTAAAATGGTTTTCTAGAACATTCCTGGAGAAATGGTCCAAAACGATAAGGAGAAGACTCTGGATTACCAACAAGATGAACAACTAAAATGATATATAGGAGTGGATTCTGGAGTGTTATCTAGAATTCAAAACATTAGCCAGTGTCTGATTCTGAAAGGACACCATACTGATGTCCCCAAAATGTGACAAAAGAATTTAGAAATGAAAACAGTGGGGATGTTTTTCTTCTTCTTTTTTTAAATAAATAGGTACTTAATAAATATTTATTGAATGAATCAACTGCCTATGTAATATGAGAAAGAAAATAATCCCAAAATATCATTCTAAGTTTTAAAGTATGAGACAGATTAGAATGGTTCCAAAAGCAATATTCTGGAAAGGGGTCACTAAGGAATCGCAGCATTCCATACACTCCTCCAGTGGCTTACCCATATAATCCTCTGGCCCCAAAATACTCAAATATATATTTCATTGTCCTACTACTTTCAATGTATTTTGTGTGTGTGTGTGTGTGTTACGCGGGCCTCTCACTGTTGTGGCCTCTCCCGTTGTGGAGCACAGGCTCTGGACGCGCAGGCCCAGCGACAATGGTTCATGGGCCCAGCCACTCCGCGGCATGTGGGATCCTCCCGGACCGGGGCACGAACCTGTCTCCCTTGCATCAGCAGGCGGACTCTCAACCACTGCGCCACCAGGGAAGCCCTCAATGTATTTTTGAGAGCTGCTTCAAATCCTTTGTGAAATGAGGCAAGAAACAGACAGAAGGGCAGACAAAACCAGTGAAACCAGCAGCCCCAAATCAAAGCAGATACAGAGGACGTGGACAAGAGGCGGACTGAGTAGGACAGGAGAGATACCACTCACCAGTTACAGACAGACACTGGGCCCATCATCTTAGTTTTACATCTCACTTTCTAGAAGGGAGGAGGTTCTCTGATCCTTTGGAAAAGCTCCCTGGCCATCAAGAGGTGGAAGATTCCACAGCCTTAGCAATGGCCCTGTCAACTCCTGCTGCCATGGGGACAGAGATTAGCAAGCACTAAGCTCCCCGGGCTCGGAGGTGCTGGAAGGGGCAGCCAGAAGGGCCCACTGTGCATCTCCACCCGGTGGTCACTGAGGTTGCTGGGCACACCTAATCCAGCTGTCACCATGCACTTGCCCTCCTCTGCAAACAACAGCTGGTCGGGGATGGGCTCTACGGCTGCCCATCTGCCACCCGCCCTCCCTGGCCAGAGATGCTCAGGTGTCCTCAAGACGGCCCTTATCCCTCACAGCACCACCCCTCCCATCCCCCTGGCTTGGTTCTGTGGCTCGGATGGGGATTTTCCACCCTTCCCACGAGGCCCGCTGCCAGCAGTGAGTCCCAGATATGCCATCTGCCCTCAACTATCCCACGCCCTTCCCCAGGGCCCCTTACCACATGTGGGGTGTGCGGGGGGCTGAGCTGCAGACTCTGAAGTCCATTTGAATTCTGGCTCCAGCTTTGTGACCTTTGGCAAGTTACTTAGTCTCTCTGTGCCTGAATCCTTATCTATAAGATGGGGACAAAGCATTTCAGAGAGCTGAGCTGAGTCAGTAAGTCAACATAGATAAAGAATTTTACACAGTGCCTGACTCAGGTGCCCAAGAAATGCTAGCTCTTTTTATTTTTTTAATTTTTTATACTTATTTACTTATTTATTTGGTTGTGCTGGGTCTTAGTTGGGGCATGCAGGTGGGATCTAGTTCCCTGACCAGGGATCAAAACCAGGCCCCTTGCATTGAGAGTTCGGAGTCTAAATCACTGCACCACCAGGGAAGTCCCAACTAGCTCTTTTTAGACTCCTGCATTCCCTCGGACCCTCCAGAAGGCACCCCGACAGCAGACCTCTCTTTTAACTCAAACAGAGCCTTCAACTCCGTCTGTCTGCACTTGATAAGGAAAGCTAAAGAAGCACCTTTATAACCCTCTTCGGAAAGGGTCCTGAAATCTATGAGGACCTTCAGAATCTAGTGGAAAGGCCTGCACGCTAATTTTGGCTCTGTCAGTGCACTGACTCCCTTATTCTTGCTCTCTAGTTGGTTTCCTAGTCCATAACCTGGGAATCATGCTGCCTAATCCTCACTACTCCAGCGGCAGAATCCCACTAATTGTATGCTGTTTCCAGATGTGAACTGGATTTAGAAAACACAGTTTTATACTAAAATATCAGTATTTGGGGGCCACTGCCCCAGGTGGGCCGACTGGCAGACCCTCAGCTGTGAGGCCCTTGTAGGGGGAGCTGGTCTTTGCTCCCTATTAGAACTCAGAAAATATAGAATCCCACAAACCCAGAAAGAGGTTCCAATGCTGGAGGAAGCAAACAAATGACAATGGCACTCAATGGTCTGAAAAGCAGAACTGCGGGGGAGAGCCCACAAAAGGCAATGTAAGGGTGAATGGAGGCCTCGAACCTGAAACTGTTGGGCATTTCTGAATTGCATGGCTTCTGACTTGGTGATGCCTCACCGCGGTGATGCTGCAGCGCACAACTGCCTTCTGTCCTGGGATCCCTGCAGCACCGGGTGGCCCAAGCCCAGTCTCTCTGTTCTATTTTCTAGAGAAGGTGTGCAGAGGACACGCTCTTCCCCGGCCTTCCTCCACACCCACCCCTGAGCAGGCGTCCTGCTGTGTTGTGCCTCGCACAAAAGAAAACACATACCTGGTAGGTGTCTACAGGCTGAGACGAGATGGCCTTTGCCTGTGCGGTGGGGGAACTGGGAGGGGGTGGCTTCCTATTTTCACTTCCTCCATAAGCAGCGGCTGGAAGGGAAGCCAGAACCGAGGGCTGCCATCCCCCGCGGCCTCTCTAGAAATGGAAAAGCTAGTCCTTTCTCACCACAGGTAGAATGACTTGAAAATGCCAGATTAACCCTTCAAACACTCACTTGCACCCACCCAAACCTGGGGAGAGGGTGTGTGCTCCCTGGGAGAGGGGCTGCCTAGCCTGGCACTTGACGAGCGCTTTCTGCCATGGGTACTGGGCACCAACTACACGGCAAAGGGGGCCCAGATGTGCAGTCTCTAATTTCATCCTCACAACAACCCTCGAAAGTCAGTATTATCATGCCTTTTTATATGTGAGAAAACGGCCTCAGAGAGGTGACTCTCTAGCGTCAGAGACCCAGAAGGTGTGGAATGAGAATTCTAGAGACCAAAGTCCCAGCCACTCACTGGACTCCCTCCCGCAGGGAGTGGTCAATGCCTCAGGCTGGGGCCCGCTTCTCTTCCATTTCCCCTCCTCTCCCCTCTTCTCACCAGGCTAACTCCTCTCATCCTTCAGAATTCAGCTCAGGCCACAGCTCTGCCAGAAGCCTTCCTGGACCCCACCAGCCTAGGTCAGGTGCCCAGGTGTCTGCTCCCCTGGCTCCTATGCACCCATCTCTCACCTGTTCTCAGTGAATCCTCACCTGCTCTCAGAGCTTCTTTCTCTGCTTCCCCATCTGGTCTGTCAACTCAGGTGTGCGAAGACCATGGCTTACTGTCCTTTCAGCCCAGTGCCTAGCTTAGGCTGCGATGCTTGGAAGCTCAAGAAATGTTTGTGAGAAGAATTAATGAGTAAATACAAGAGGACCCATGCAGAAGCAGCCTCCCTCACACTTCTGAGGATACAGAAAGGTGCAGGGGTCACACAGCAAACAGGCCAATGGATCGGTGAGGTGGGTTATGCAAGCCGGAGGCACACACGCCCAGTCTAAGACGGCCCCAACTGTGGGACCGCGGGCCTCCTGACGGCAATGTGAAAATGCAGGATATTTTATACACCTTCAAATCTGTAAAAACACCACATACACCAAAAAGGCATGTCACTGAGCAGCATCTCATCTCAAAGCGTCCAGTTTGCAGCCTCTGCAGAAGCATTTGGAAAGAACTGGGGCCCAGAGTCTGGTTCCTAAGCAGCCGTCTCTCACACCCCTTAAGGGGTGGCAAGTTCAGATTCGGGGCTGTGGCTGCTGCTGACATCTCCGTCCCCACGCCCCTTTCCAAAGCCCCTGGAAACCCAGAGCAGTTGGAGCCACCAGGAACGAGGCTTTCCTTTTCCCCTTGCCTGGGACAGGGTGCCCCCAGGGCCTCCAACACCCACCAAGTCCTTCCTGAAAGGTAGGCTCTGCCTACTGTGGGGCAAGATCTCTCTCTTCCCCCAAAGTCTCCCAGCTGCACTTCACAATCCCAGCAGACTTTTCTGGACCACGTTGCTCTGTCTGTATTATAGCTGGTGACATTCTTTCTGCTCTAATCATGAACTTGAAGGAGCGGGGTGGAGTAGGCAGGCCAGGAGCTTTAGCACCATATCTGGCTTTGCAGGAATAACAGGTTCAGATCACTCACTTCCCCTGGAGAGCCAGCCCTAGACCCAGGGACCACCCCTCCACCACCCCAACCCCAGGCTGTGACAGCAGGTGGGCTGGCCACCCACCTTGTCTGGAGAGAAGCAATCAGATGTGAGTGCTGCATGTTGCTAGGGAGCAACTGGTAACAGCTGGCTGAGAAATAAGTCGTGTCCCTCGGAAAGCATGTTCTTGGCCTCTAATTAAATGCTGCTGCAGCGTCTCTTCCTTCAGGGAGCTATAGAAATGTGCCGAATCAATGCAGGCAGGAGCAAGCGGGGAGCAGCAGGTTCACAAGCCTGTTAAGGCCCCTCCTGTCTGTGCAGAGGAAAGGCTCAGGGGACAGGAGTGAAATTGCTAAACCTCCAGGAGGTTGGCAAAGTAAAGAAAATCCTGGCCTCAGACTACTCAGCTCAACTAAGCCCACAGAGTGGCTACCTAATACCACTTCTGCTGTTACAGGTGAATTCATTGGTTAAACACTTTTTAAAAAGGTCATTAAATCCTACATCTGGGTATATATCCAAAAGAATTGAAAGCAAGCTCTCAAAGAGATATTTGCGCACTTACATTCATAGAAGCATGATCACGATAGCCAAGAGGTGGGAGCAACCCAAGTGTCCAGCAATGATGGATGAATGGATAAACAAAATGTATAATACTATATACATATAATGGAATATTATCCAGCCTTTATAAAGGAAGGAAATTCTGACACATGCTACAGCATGGATGAACCTTGAGGACATTGTGCTAAGTGAAATAAGCCAGACACAAAAAGACAAATACTGTATAATTCTACTTATATGAGGTAACTAAAGTAATCAAATTCATAGAGACAGAAGGTAGAATGGTGGTTACCAGGAGCTGGGGTGAGGGGGAAATGGGGAATTATTGTTTAATGGGTATAGAAGTTTCAGTTTTGCAAGGTGAAAAAGTTGTAGAGTTTCAGTTTTGCAAAATGAAAATGTGTAGTGGGCTTCCGTGGTGGCGCAGTGGTTAAGAATCTGCCTGCCAATGCAGGGGACAGGGGTTTGAGCCCTGGTCCGGGAAGATCCCACATGCCGCGGAGCAACTAAGCCCATGCGCACCACAACTACTGAGCCTGCGCTCTAGAGCCCGCGAGCCACAACTACTGAGCCCACGTGCCACAACTACTGAGCCTGCGTGCCTAGAGCCCGTGCTCCACAAGAGAAGCCATCGCAATGAGAAGCCTACACACCGCAACAAAGATTAGCCCCCGCTCACCACAACTAGAGAAATCCCATGCACAGCAACAAAGACCCAGTGCAGCCAAAAATAAATAATAAATAAAAATTTAAAAATGTTGTAGATAAGCTGTACAACAATGTGAATGTGCTTAACACTACTCGACTGTACACTCAGAAATAGTTAAGATGGTAAATTTCATGTCGCGTGTTTTTTACCAGTTACAAATTAGGAAAAAACTCATTAAAAAGTTTTAAGTAATACATGTTTACAGTAAAAGAAACACAAAGATAAAGGGGATAAGCTAAAAATTAAATATCCACCTTCCCTCACCCCCAGGCCCACTCTCCACAGGGAACCATCATTAACAGCATCTTCTGTGGGCCTTCAAAAATGTTTTATGGGGCCTCCCTGGTGGCGCAGTGGTTGAGAGTCCGCCTGCCGATGCAGGGGATACGGGTTCGTGCCCCGGTCTGGGAGGATCCCATATGCCGCGGAGCGGCTGGGCCCGTGAGCCATGGCCGCTGAGCCTGCGCGTCTGGAGCCTGTGCTCCGCAACGGGAGAGGCCACAACAGTGGGAGGCCCGCATACCGCAAAAAAAAAAAAAAAAAAAAAAAAAAAATGTTTTATGACTCTAAGAGCAGGTATGTATTTATGTCTTTATTGATTTCAATTTCATTTCAGATTTTAGTCATTTTTCATTTTTATAAAAAATAGCATCACACTAAACATACTTGTTCAATTAATATGTCTCAAGAGAGCTTTCCAAATCAGTATGTATGGATCTGTTTCATTATTTTTGACAGGTGTATCAGACCCCATTTTAGGGACATTTCATAATTTATTTAGTCTATCTCTACTGATGCACATTTAGTAGTTTCCACTTTTTCATAATAAAAAAGTTGCAATGAAAAGCCTTATGCATATACCTTGGTCACATATGCACACGTTTTGGCTTAGTAACACAGAATTTAACTGGGCTAAAAGATATGCACATTTATTAAGAACACTACTCTTTGACTTTCAAGAAATCTGAATCAACTTTCTCTCCCACTAACAGTGGGTGAGAGCACCCTACCTTCTTGACAATACTGGGTCATCAAACATTTTTAACCTTTGCTAATCTGATGGGTGAAAAATAAATATTATAAGCATTTTTCATACAGTTGTTCACCACGTGTATTTATTTTTTCTGTGAACACCCTGATAATAATATTCTGTGCCCATCTTTTCTTTGGGATTGTTCATCTTTTTATTATATATTTTTTAAATGTTTTAAGCTAAGGAAATTAATCCTTTGATAAATGGGTTGTCATTTGCCATTTGATTTTGATATTTTTTGCCAAGTTTTCATTTGTATGTATTCAATTTTATGGAGGTTTTTTTTTTCCCCTTCTTAAAAGGGGCTTAACTCACTGCAAAATTATAAACAGAAATCTAGAAGACAATGGCACCTCAGCAATTATAGGCCCATTTTGTGTCCCTATCTTTCTCCGACCTTGGCACTTGCTGCCTGCCCCTCCCTGAATCTTCTCTTCAGGGGACTCATAGAAATGTTCCTTCTCCAACTTTCTCCATTCAGTCTTTTTTATGAAACTCGCCATCTTTCTAACAAATGTTTTCCAGTCTTCCAAACGTCATCTCCCTACTGGATACCCAGGAAAAGCCCCTCTCCCTCTAGGATTCTGAGTGGATGTATTCCGGTTACGAATTCCTGTGTCTTCTGCTTAACCTCATCAGATAAGGTTTTTTTTTTTTCAATGTCTCCGCAGTTTGTAATGTGAAAACGTATGCATTTTTTCATTTTCTCAATAAAAATGATACAGACTTGTTTTTTCAAAAGGAATCTCCATCAAGATTCTAGCATGCTCACTACTTCAACCTGAACCCTAACTTACACTGAGTTGAGAACCACTTTTCAGATAAACTTTATTTTTAAAAAAACATAAATAGAATGACATTTGAAGTTTAAAAAAATTGACTTGGAAAAACAATCTAGAAGCAGTTTATTTTGAGCAACACATTCCTCCATAAGGACATATTTCAAACCTCATAACGCCCAACAAAAGATGTTGGGGGAAGCCTGAAAATTACCTTTTACTTCTTTGTTCCTCTGTTCAGAATATTTCCATCCTTCCGTCCTTTTTTTTTTCTTTTCTTTTAGTAGAAATATAGACCCCTCTCTATTCTTTCAACAATCTACTAAGGATAAGAGACAGCCTGTTCTTCTAATCTTGGAAAATTAAGTACTAAGCTTGGAAGAGAAAGGGTAGTTGAAGACCAGGCAATCTCCAGTCTCAGGAAGCCGAATGGGACCAGCCAGGAAACCCGCTTCTGCTATTAGAGTTACCGTGTACTACTTACTGCCAGGCAGCAGTTTCAAACAGCTCTCCTGGGGCACTGTAACGCTGCCTGCAGGGGACAGAACTTCATCATCAGAGAGTTAATGAAACAAGGAGAAACAGTGGACTCCCACAAAAAAGCAGTCCACCGCTCAGCTTTTCCATCCTAACTCCACACACTCAAAGACTGGTTACCTGGTCATTTTACTGGTGGTGGGATGGGTGAGCCAGGGAGAGGGCAAGACACCTCTTTCTTTCAAAGAGAAAGAGATCGGTATCCAGAGACATTACCAGACTAGAAACTCAAAGGTTGGGACTATGACTTATACAATCTTATATTCCTAGTTCCTGGCATTTAGTAGGTCCTCCATAAGTGTTTAATAAATGAATGAAATAAGCCAACCAGGGTTTTTCATGAGGCTGCAGTCACCTGTAGGCTTGACTGGGGTTGGAGGAACTGCTTCTAAAAAGTTACACGCACATTTTGAGTGAGGAAGAAGCCTCATTTCCTTGCCAAATGGGCCTCTCCAGGAGGTTACCTGCATGTCCTCATGATACGGCAGCTGGTTCCCCCAGAGCGAGTGATTCAAGAGGGGTGAGGTAGATGCAAAAGCCAAGCCTTGAAATGTCTTTTATAACAGAGCCTTGAAAGTGACACACCACCAATTCTGCTGTGTTTACTGCTCACACAGACAAACCCAAATACAATGTTGGGAGGGGACTACACATGAGCATCAATCTAGGAGGTGAGATCACTGTGGGCCATCTTGGAGGCTGGTTATCACAATGTATCACTAACGAAAAGAACCCAGATAATTCAACAATGGCAATGCTTTTTATTACTTGCAATTACTATTTTGTACAGTATTAACCATGCTTTTTATTTTCTGATGTTTTGACATCTTGGGGTCTTGCTTACCCCATAGGGAATGCCCCTCCCAGGGTTAGCTAATTCCTAGGGTTAGCAAACAACCTGCCTGGGAGTGTGCCTTTCATTACACACCAATCCAGAGTCAGTACCTAACCAGCTCCTTTATGGCACTATCCAGCTGCCCTAATTATCCAGGGCCTGATATGAGACAACTAGTGACAGCCCTTTGTCCCAGAGCCCACCAAAATTATTCAAATTAGCCAATCCCAAGCCTATTCACTCTGACTTGCCTGTTCCTTCTTGTAAAAACCACCCTAGAGGCTCTTACACACATTTTCCCCTCGCTCTCTCTGACTCCTGATTGACCTGGGTGCTTCCCTATGCCATGCTTCCTATTTCTAGTGACTTCTGAGTATAACAAACTTCCCTCATGACAGTCATCTCCATGTCTGTGTGTCTTGCCATAACTGATTAAAACAAATCTCGATACTCTTAAAATGTACACCTATTTAAAGAGCATTTTAGGCCTTTTTTAGATTGGAGGCATCCAAGCCATGATGAAGAATACCTAGCTTCATCAGCGTTTCCTATTTGACTTCAAGTCTAATTTCATTTTCTTCCTGTATTGAATCACATATCCCTAGAAGCTAATCAGCTTCTGCTCAAAGTCAGCATGAAGTTTCTGACAAATTGGTTCACACCTTAATGATTAGTCCTGTGATCTGCATGAAATGGTCACACTAGACCTCTCACTACATTAAGAAATTCTTCCATTTATTCCAAAGGATGGAACAGTTTCCCCTTCATTCATTTACCTTGCTTGGTTTGACAGGCAAACCTTTCACACCAATCTCAGCATGTCAGTAAAATTTCAATTACTAGTGTGGATCTTTCTTTCTTTAGTTCTAAGCAGCACTTAGTTGCTGCTTTGCAAAAAATATGGCCTCATGTTCATTCCTCCAATGGCAAACCTTTGCTTCACTAATACCGAAATGAACCCCACTGCTCTGCTTCTGTACCTTTCTGAGTACAAAATGACCTTTCATTGTAATATCAAATCACAGTGCAGTCTTTTGGAAGACATCTTACACAGCACGTACATTTAACATATGTGGCATCAATAATGCATATTGACAGAAATGATGACAATATGAAGAGCATGCTCAACGTGCATATGCACAGGTGGTGACAGCAGTGACGTCACAACTGCTGCCTGGCTGACACTCACAAGATGCCAATTAGATACACTCTGATTTTGAAATGCATCCCAGAACTGATGCAGTGAAGTAAATAGCTTCCCATGTAAGGTGCTTAGCAGAGCTTCTGGTCCATGGTAAGCCCTTACTAAATGCGAACAATCAAAAACAACAAACTCGCGGCAATTGAAGCTCCCTCTGTCCAATGTGTCTGGCTGCAAAGAGGGTTAGGGATGTTCTGATCTTCTCAGACCTGGGTAAGTGGGGACAGAGGTAATGCCACCAGTCTCCTGTGGGTGATCAGGGCTGGACCTGGAGAAGGGCAAGCTCATGTTGCTTGGTCACCAAGGAAAGGAGGAGTGTTTAGTTAATGCTCATTTAGTGCTCACATCAACCCTGCAAATGAGAAATTATCCCCATCTTAGAGGAGGATAAACTGAGACTTCGGTCAAGTTCTTATTATCAACCCTAGGGCTACAAAGTCAGTAGCACAGATCTCATTTGCAAGCCCGAGCTATTCTCATAATTCTATCAGAGCATGCTCTGTAAAGAATCTGAGTCCAGAACTTCCCTGGCGGTCTAGTGGTTAAGACTTAGCCTTCCAACGCAGTGCGTGCGGGTTCAATCCCTGGTCTGGGAACTAAGATTCCCACATGCCCCGCGGCCAAAAAACCAAAATATAAAACAGAGGCAATATTGTAACAAATTCAATAAAGACTTTAAAAATGGTCCACATCAAAAAAATCTTAAAAAAAGAAAAGAATCTGAGTCCTACTATGCATCTCTCTGCTTCCTACATTGTTTCTGTCTCTGATAATCAAATGCTGTACGATGGAGAAAGCCTTCAGAATTTTTTTTAAAACAACAGAGGGTTACAGCTATAAAGGGTATACACTGAGCAGATTAATGTTGTAAACAAAATTACTCCCAGAACATCAAAACCACTTAATACGCTCCATTGCTTTGGAAGCACACACTGCAGAGAACCATTATGCTGATTACCAATAATTATAATCTACTCATTAAGGAAAGTCCCTAAGGGCTTCTACAAAGGAACACTTCATGGCTGACATGGAGTTACTCTGTGTACTTGAAAATAATGAAGCTACCGTTCTTTTAAAAATTATCTAATTTAGGCTTTTCACTGATATATGTGCTTCTCTGTAAGGACTCTAAATGAAAGAGGTTCTGCTAAATTTAAATGGAAGTTTTCTCTCAAAGGTCCAGAGCAGCTTCAAACTGATTGTTGACATGCCCGCTCCCTGCCGAGCAGGGCTGAGAGGACAGAGGTATTTAATCTGAAAGGTATATCCCCTGAAGTCTCTGCTTTTCTTAAACATTTTGGTTTCAAAAAACTTGTTTCTCCAAAGATTCTCGAGATTTACTGGATGCACATTTGTGGAGAGAAGACACTAGGATTTACTTAAAGCAGCTTTAAATCCTTTAGAAACAAAGTTAATGTAAACACATAGGGGTTGAGAACTAATTATGGGTTAAGTACTCAATGGGCTGAGTGCTTTACCTCCCATTTTAACTATAATCCTTTTAGGTACAAGAAACAGCCAGGCCAGCTGAGGGATGCCTGCACAGGAGAGCCAGAAATCTTACAGAAATCCAAGACTAGGAATCATAATTGGGCCTCATGGACACTGGAACTGAATCTAAGAAGGTCCCCAGACAGCAGGAATTTCATGACTCTTTCCACAGGCAACCTGCCTTTCTCTTTGCATCTATTAATTTGCTTTCAACTGCAAGAAACAGAAAATCCAGTTCAAAGTGGCCTAAATAGTAAGGAAATTTACTGCCTCACCAAACTGGAAATCCAGATGTAGGGTGGGTTTCAGGGTTGGGTCTGAATCAGCCAGCTGTGTCATCTATGATTCAGGTTCTTTCCTCTTCATTTTCCCATCCAGAAGGCCAGCTTCATCCTAAGGCTGATTCTTACTGAATATGATCATAGGGTGTTGCATGGTGGGAATATGGGCTACATGTTTCCTCACTAACATATTCTAAAGAGAAATGTTTCCCCAGAAGCCCCAGAAACCTTTATCTCATGGTATCGTTGACCTGAACTAAGTCGCATGACATTCCTAAACTAACCCCTTATGCTGACTGGTCTTAGTCTAGTTCTAGTCACTAGCAAGGAGTATGGGACTACCATGATTGGTTTAGACTGCTCAGAGCACACCCCTAGAGTGAAGTCAGATATGTGGGGGATGGAAAAAAGAAAAACTGAGAATAATTCCTAAGTTTTTGCCTCTAGTAAATGGGTAGACACTGAAGTCATTTGGGAAATCTTGGAGGAAAAACAGGTTGAGGTGGAGGTGAGAATCAAGAGCATTGCTCTGAATATGCTAGTTCTGAAATGCCTGTTAGATCTCCAAATGAAGAGGCCACGTAAGCCATGGAATATATGAATTTGGCATTCAAGGAAGGGGTCAGGGCCAGAATTATCATTTCAAGAATCATCAGCTTATACCTAGAATTTAAAACCATGGAATGGATGAAATCAACTTAAGAAAGAATATATAGAGACAAAGAGGTGAGGATCCAAAGCCAAGGGCTGGGCACTGCAACATCTAAAGATAGAGCAGAGAAGCAGCCAACAAGCAGGACCAAGAAGCAACAATTAAGGACTTCCCTGATGGCACAGTGGTTAAGAATCCACCTGCCAGTGCAAGGGACACGGGTTTGAGCCCTGGTCTGGGAAGATCCCACATGCCGCGGAGCAACTAAGCCCGTGCACCACAACTACTGAGCCCGCAAGCCACAACTACTGAAGCCCACGTGCCTAGAGCCCATGCTCTGCAACAAGAGAAACCACCACAATGAGAAACCTGCCACACCACAACAAAGAGTAGCCCCTGCTCACCGCCAACTAGAGAAAGCCCCCACGTAGCAACAAAGATCCAATGCAACCAAAAATAAATAAAAATTAAACAATTAAAAAAAAAAGAAGCAACAATTAGTAAGGCAGGAAGAAAACTAAAAATACATACTATCCTAGAAACCAAGTGTTTCTTGATATACAGAGAAATCAATTATGCCTAGTGTCGGGAGGCTTCCTAAGAGAGGGACAAGAGGTGAGCACTATATTAACGACATCGAATCACTGGTGACTCAGACAAGTGCAGCTTCAGTGGAGTGATGGGGACAGAAATCTATCAGAGTGGGTTGAGGAAAAAAGTAGGGAAGTGAAAACATGTACAACTCTTTTGAGAAGTTCTTCTGTGAAGGTCCCAGAGAAATGAGCAGTAACTAAAGGGGGAAATGGGGCCAAAGCAGGGGTTTTTAAAGAAGAAAGATCCTCGAACATATCTTTATGTTAATGGGAATGACCTAACAAGAGAAAGATGGAGGAGAGAGAAAATAATTGCAAAAGCAAAGACCTTGAGAAGTCAAAAGGAGACAGGATTCAGTGAGGAGGTGGAGGGGTTGGCCTTTTATAGTAGCAGGGCTATTTCATTCAGGAGGAAAGGCAGAGAATGGGCATAGAGGCAAGTCACATGGTTGACATGGTAAAGGAAAGATAAGGGATCCCCACCTGATCATTTCTATTTCTGCCATGAAGTAGGTGGCAAGATGATCAGTGAGAAATCAAAGGAGGGGCTTTAAAGAGAAATGAAGACGTGAAACGAAGAAATGAAAACAGCAATTTCAGGGAGTGGGAAATTAGACAAGAAAAGTATATGAGGATTACTCAGCAGTTAGAGGTGATGAAAAGATCTAAGATATGACCAAGGGAATGCATGACTAAGGTGGAGGGAAGTATAAATTAAGCCTCAGAAAGGCTAGGAAATTGGCCCACTGGTCACACAGCTAATGAGCAGAAGAGCCAGGATTCACAGTGAGGCCCGAGTAACTCTACACTCTGTGCTTTCTGCTCTGCCAAGTCTTCAGGTACAATCACGCAACCTGGTACAAAGAAAAAGCTACAGGTAAAGGGCTTCTACCAAGAAAGGTTCACTCAGCTCCACAAACATGTGACAGCTTTGGGACCCTGATTTCCTCATGACCTACACAGAATCTGGGAGAATGCTTCAGTATTTCATCCATCCAGATGGCCAGTGATAGTGTTCAAGCTCTCCCTCTGGATTACCACTGACTTGTCTGGCCTATCTCTACTCCCTCCAAACCACCTTCCAGACCGCTGAAAATTATCTTTGTGAAATTCATACTACGCCTTCCACTGCATAACACCCTAGCACCGTGCACAAGGCTTCTCTTCGTGACTCAGTCCTGTTGTCCTGGGCCCCCCACGCTTCTTGTGCTGTAGCCATTAGATTATTCACCGTTTCACAACCATGACAGCCCTACTGATGCTTCCATGCCATTGCACATGCTGGATCTCTCCTTGAAATGTCCTCTGCCCTGGTTCACATGACAGATTCCCACTTACCCAGTTTCAGTGTCCCTTCCCCAGTATAGCCTTCCTTCTCTGCCTCTTGTTCAGCCCCCTCCACGGTTCCCAGATATACACTACTGGGGCTTTTACCATTTTGCATTCTAATTCTATTTGCCTATTTCTCTCCTCACCCTCAACATCTTGGCATAGCATCTACCTGACACACAGTAGGTGCTCAAATCTTATGTTGAATGCTGAATGAGAATTAATTTAGCTGTTCGAAGTTGAAGATGATGAAATAAGCTTAACTGTTTTTGGTGGGGCTCAGCATCTCATATCACATTTATTATGTTCCCAAGGGAAGTCAGTACCTAGACGGCAGAGGGATATAGGATCCAGCTGTCTGCATCCATGGCTCCTTTCCCAGCCTGCTCTGAAACCCAACATTTCAAAGCTACCTTCAAAGTCAGAGGCTACTAAACAAGCTTACTACATAAATGGTGGGCACAGTATGAAGATGAAACATAAACATCCTGAGAAGCCCTGTGGAGGAGGCTAGCTGAGAAAGTGACAGAAGGATGCTGACTGGTGGCTGGCAGGTATTTGTAGGAGAGCAGTGATGGCTCAGCCGTCCAGGAACAACCTGTCTGATCTCTTTAGGAACACCTGGAGCTTACCAGCTCCCACTACCCAAATTACAGTAAGTGCTGCACAGTGTTTGTTTCTGCTGTGGCAGTGAGAACTGCTCACTCTTCCACCTGCACCACGCAGATGGTGCAGATGGGAGCGTGCTTCCACACGAGGATGTGCAGTTATGCCCAGTTCCTCCAGCTGTAACAATTACCAGGAGAACACCCAAGGGAAGGAAACAATCCCGGCAGATAGCTGTCTTCCACGCTGGCACACACCATTTAGTCCTCCCAAGAGCAGCTGCTGGATCTATGGCCTCCAGTCCCTTTCACAGTCCTTCCTGGAACTGATGTATTTGGAAAACATTTGGTGAGATCAGAACATAAGGCAGTCATTAAACAGGATATATTTAAGTACGAAAATACCAAGGCTTTATTTTTTTTTTCTTATAAAGACAGCCCTGTTATTGGCTAAGTGGAAAGATGTATACACTTCTCATGAGTAAACAAGATTCACCTGCTTCAGGCTGCATACCATAATGCCAAAGAAGTGACATGAAGGAGGCAGAGATGTAATGCTCTCATCTTCATAGCAATAAAATGCAAAATAAAACAAAACTTAAATGGACTTAATTAATGCTGGGCATTCCCACAGGGAAAAGGCAAGAGGACTTTAAGTCGATCGGTAGTTGTACTGTGTACGACAAAAAAATTCCGTCAGGCTGAGCCACATGGCTCTCCCCATCTGAGGTATACAGTCTGGAACCGACAAGGCTGAGAGTCAGGAGCTTCTGCTTTACAGTCCACTGAGATATGAAGGGGGCAGAGTCTTGGAAGACCAGATGACCCTCTCTGGTGAGGCACCTACGTGCAGCAGTGTCGCATATGGAAGTTGACAACATACTCAGCATTAGTCCTCTGCACAGAGATAGCAAAAGGCTCAAAAGGGTGGAAGGTGAAGGCAACAAGGCGTCGCACCGTGTGGTTGATGGGGCGGCCCAGTAAGCCTGCCTGAATCTCAAACTTGAGCAGACCAGAGTCCCGGGCATAGAACCTAAACAGAACAAGAGAGAAGGAGAGGATGGGACAGATACTGACCACCATCTTGAAACCTGAACATCAGGAAAATGTGCCAACTCGTTATTTAACCTCACTGATGACATCTCCTCTAACAGCAGCCCCAGGTTATTGGAACTGCAAAATCACCTTTGTCTGATCAGCTCATTTTACGGGCAGGTTGATTATGAACTTCCCTATGCTGTCCTGAGTCACTGGGTCATTTCTCTTTCCCAAGATGACCCTTAGTTACAGCCTTAACTACAGCCTCCCCTTTTCCAGTAGCTACCTGCCCAAGATTGCCTAGGCCAGCACTGGAAATGAAATGTGAGCCACGTATGTTATTTTAAATTTTCAGGTAGCCACATTAAACAAAGTAAAAGGTGAAAGGTGAAATCAATTTTAATAATATTTTATTTAACCCAATATTGGTATCTAGAATATTATCATTTCAACCTATAATCAATATAAAAGATACTAAAAAATATTTTTTTTGTACTAAGCCTTTGAAATCTGATGTGTGTTGACACTTGAGCACATCTCAACTTGGACTAGTCACATGTTAGTGACGTCAGTGCTCAACAGCTACATGAGGCTAGTAGCTACTATAGAACAGTGCAGATCTAGGCCTATATTTGAGTTTTTCACTTTTAAGAATAAATTCCTTTAGAAGGTTCTTCTTTTTCACACACAAATACAAAATACTAAGTAGTTTTTACTTTTTCATCTAACACAGTAAGAATAAAGATGCTTCCATCCATCCCAATACTTAAATGCCTTTTTCCCACATGCAAAGTAAGTGCCCTGTGAACTTGGGAACTAGAGATGATCAGCAGGGTTGGGGCTGAATTGGGGGAAGTTCTAGAAAATAAAGAGCTCTGAAATAAAGAGCTCTATAATTTCCCTTTTGGGAAGCAAATATATACTAGACGTAAAGATATTCATACCCCTTGACTCAACAATCCCATTTCTAAGAACTTATATCCTCAGAATTTAATTTAAATGCAGTAAATAGTGACATGAATAAAGATGCCTGCTACAGCATTAGCTCTAATGTAAAAATGCAGAGAGAATAATGCTCAATAATAGGGTAATAGTTAAATCAATTATGGTACACCTACTTGATGGAATAACATGCCACCATTAGGACTGTAACTGTGAGGACTATGTAACAATATGGGAAAATGTTTATTAAATAAAAGCAGGCATCGCTTCTCGGCCTTTTGGCTAAGATCAAGTGTAAATAAAAGCAGGCTACAAAGTATTATGCCAACCATGATTACAACTGTGTAAATGTAAACATGCATACTGGCAAAGACTAGAATGGAATATACAATAAGTGTTAGAGTAATGGCATTACCTCTTCAAATGACTTTTATATCCTTACATTTCTCATTTTAAATTAAAAATAAAGAATTACAAGGGGCTTCCCTGGTGGCGCAGTGGTTGAGAGTCCGCCTGCCGATGCAGGGGACACGGGTTCGTGCCCTGGTCTGGGAGGATCCCACATGCCGCGGAGCGGCTGGGCCCGTGAGCCATGGCCGCTGAGCGGGCGCATCCGGAGCCTGTGCTCCGCAATGGGAGAGGCCACAACAGTGAGAGGCCCGCATACCACAAAAAAAAAAAAAGAATTACAAGAAAAATCTTTTAAGTCAGGGTCAATGGCATTTCCAGATTTGTTTAATCTTTTCAAATCAGAAAGGCGGGGAAGTAAAAAAGGAAAGAAATGTATCTCGTGCTTTGTGACAACATCAAATGAGGCCAATTATCTGCTTTTATGTGTGAAAAACCCATTCACCTTACCCACATAGTCCCCAGCACACAAAGGGCTTATAATTTAAAGTGAGTTGTTTGAGCTCCTAAATCTAACTACCAGTTTACAGGAAATATGGGGGAATGAGAAAGGCAGTAAGTACGCCAGGGATGCAATGAGCAAAATCTAGAATGTGGTGAATGCTACCGGACGAACAACCTGGTTTCTTCAACAATTTCACTGCAAAGGAAGTAAGAGGGAAGCAGAGCCCATAGAATAAAAAAGACTTGAGAGGATAGCAACCAAATACAACATACACACCTTGTTAGGATCCTGACTGGAACAAACTGTAAAAAGACTATGCACAAGACAATAGGGAAATGTGAAAACTCACCAGATATCGGTGATCTTAATATATTTTTGTTAATTTTCATAAGATGGAATAATGGTATTAAGGTTGCATGTTTTTAAGTCCTTACCTTTTAGAAATTCATACTGAAATATTTACAAGTGAAATGCTATGACACCTGGGATGTGATGGTCCAGGGTGGCAGTTGGGAGGGGAGGAGTGGTGGTGGAAAGAGATGAATCAACATTGACCATGAAGTGATAACTGCTGAAGCATGGTGATGGGTACAGGGAGGTTCATTATACTCCTCTACTTTAATATGTTTAAAATTTTCCATAATAAAAAAAATTTTAACTGGCGTTTGGAACCTGACTGCAATTTCTCAAAGGAAATATTACAAATGGTGATTAAGCGTTCAGAGTATGTTACACAAGCCTATTTAATACACAATGAAGCTGGATTATGCAATACTATCTACCACTATTTCTATGTGAAAAAGACCTTCCACAATCCAGCTCAGGGCTCCAGGAACACACCTCCCTTGAAATAACCCCACTAGTGGCAGTGGCGCCAGTTCCTCTCCCTAGTACCTATTACAGCACACAGAACAACCCAAGCTCCCGGCACAGACAAGCGGGTCTGTGAACTGGACATACGTGAGGAAGCCATTGCTTACAGGAGGTTAGTTTCAAGGTTCTAGCAATAATACAGTGATCTGCATTCCAAAATTCTTCCAAGTGAGGAAGCATGAGTTTCTCCAAAACCTGCCTGTTCCCCAAACCGTCTCTGCTATCGTTTCTATTAGGTAACATGAGAGGATAAAATAATGTGAGCTGGATAAAATTTAAGTCTCAATTATAAACACTATTAAGAAATGGTATTAGGTTATTAAATTGAAAAGTATGGTTTCCTTCTCTGGATACCCTGAAAAGGGAACAACACTTATCTGAATTTGATGTTTTGATGAGAAGCAAAGAGCAGAACTAATTAATTTATGAGATTAGTGCCTGAATGATCAAAGTACCCACCACATTATAGAAATAGCCTACCCTCTGAACTCAACCCATGAGTACAAGTGGACAGAGTCACAGTGAAATGATGTTTAAGAAGAAGAGAAAGAGAAAGCAGGCCACCTCCTCAAGCAGTGTGCAGCTGAAGCAGGGATGGTGTACCTGATAGGGTGATCTCCACAAGTCTTGGGCCGCTCCATGACTGACACCCACTTGTCATCGTAGCTGAAGAGAGACAAATCAAGGTAGGGGCTACCACTGTAAGACTGGGCGCTGATGGGGAGCTGACCCAGCAGCCGGCGTACTGCCTCCGTGTGCCCTCCATACTTGGCATTTACAATAGTGTCTTTAAACCTAAAATAAAGCACCAGTGAGGAAGGCTGTGTTAGTGACACACAAACTGCACTGGGTTTTAAACTGACAGACATATGTCTAAAAACAACTCATTCTGAAAACAAAATCTAGATATTGAATTGACACATCACAAATCTGCCTAGCTACAAATATTCTCAAAAAGCAAAAACAGAATGAGAAATTGGGAACATTAAGTTACTTTAGAAAAGTCAGCAAATATTCTACAAAAGTTAAAAACAGTATGACTTATCTATGACAAATATTTCTACTCAAACTTATTTCCCCCAAATAGCAGCCTTAGATTGCATTAAAAAGGAGTTACACAGAGCAGAGAATCCTGAACAGACACAGCCTCTGACTCTTCTTGGGATCAGTTACAAGCCAACTTACATCAAACCTTTTGACAAATTACTCATTCTTTGTTTAAATAAATTTTGGGAGCTAGCTACTTATACTTCTGCCAAAACACCAGTATCTAGAAGAACAGTAACATGGATACAGAATCACCTATCTGACTTATCATTAATAATAACAATAGAGCAGTTATTTCTCACAATTATAATGAATACTAAATTTAATACCCTTTGACCAAGTATTTCTATTCTTCTGGAAATTTGCCCTAAGGAAGAAAAATCCCTGTGCACGTTCAATATAGCACTGTCTATGACAATGAAAAATTGAGAGAAAAATTAAAAGCCTAATAGAAAACCATAATTTTCAAAGATTATATGGTAAAAGAGGAAATGTTTATCATAATGGTAAGTAAAAGAAGTAGGCTACAATCTGCATATATAGTACGATCAAAAACACACACACAAATTTACGCCTTAAAAAAAAAAACTGGTGGAAATACATCAAAATGGTAATAGTTGTGTTTGCGTAATGACATTTTAGATTTTTTTAACCTTCTTTTTCACTTTCCTATAGTTCCTTAGAAAATATGTCAACTGTTTATCAGCTTGATTTTTAAAATTCTCTATATTGAAGCATATCATACAGTTTAACAATCAAGGGGAAAATAATTTTTTTAGTCCAGGAGAGAAAATACGATATAACATCTCATCCCTGAAACGAATGGAATAAAAAACTTGAATGTTCAGGACTTCCCTGGTGGCGCAGTGGTTAAGAATCCGCCTGCCAATTCAGGGGACACGGTTTCGAGCCCTGGTCCGGGAAGATCCCACATGCCGCAGAGCAACTAAGCCTATGCACCACAGGTACTGAGCCTGCGCTCTAGAGCCCACGAGCCACAACTATTGAACCCACATGCCACAACTACTGAAGCCCGCGTGCCTAGAGCCCATGCTCCGCAACAAGAGAAGCCACTGCAATGAGAAGCCCATGCACTGCAACGAAGAGTAGCCCCTGTTCGCTGCAACTATAGAAAGCCCACATGCAGCAACGAAGACCCAATGCAGCAATAGATAAATAAATAAACAAACAAACAAACTTGAATGTTTGTAACTTTGATGAGACCAGAAAGATTGATTAGATGGGTTTTGATTTTTGTTTTCACTGCTAGCCTGCAGTGCTAGATGGACATTAACACTTCTCAGTTCCCCCAAAAGAAAGCCTAGTGTCAACACTGCTCTTCCATTATTTCTCTTGACAGTAATTTTCACAGCCTCAGTGTAAATCATAAAATTAAACCCTGGGCCACACAGAACTTATTTCTTTCCCTTTCATTTGAGCTGATATCAAAGATCCTGGGCCCTTTGGTTTTCAGCCCTTTGTCAGTGAAGACCTAGTACGCCAACCCTGCCTGACTCACTGGCTTCAAAAGGTGGCTTCGAATGATGGGGCTGGCCCACACCTTCATGATGACCACAAATCAAAGCCTCCGTGACAATCCATGGGCTGAAGCAGCTCCTATTCCCCGGCAGCACCCACCACCTCTACTCTCCAGGCTCCCCAATGACTAAAAGATGAAGCAGTGGGCTTCCCTGGTGGCACAGTGGTTGAGAGTCCGCCTGCCGATGCAGGGGACACGGGTTCGTGCCCCGGTCTGGGAAGATCCCACATGCTGCGGAGCAGCTGGGCCCATGAGCCATGGCCGCTGGGCCTGCGCATCCGGAGCCTGTGCTCCGCAACGGGAGAGGCCACAACAGTGAGAGGCCCGTGTACCGCAAAAAAAAAAAAAAAGATGAAGCAGTCATCCCTCTGATGTCTTCACCTGATTAACTCCTAGCTCACTGTCACTCTGTCCAACTACACCTCTCTTAATTCACGATTTCAAAATTCTCAGAGACGATCCTTCCAACACCACGGCTTCCTAGTTCCTGGACTTCCTTTCTGCCTCGGCCACTCATTCCAACGGTTATATCCTCAATCTCATTCTTACCAATGACTGCACCCCCCTGTAACAGGGTGCAGCACCACAGACTCCAACTATCTTCTCTCCTACTTTTCCAGCTAACTCCCTCTGCTCATCCCAGCTTCAACATCCTTCAGCCCCAATGGGACCTAAATTCCATTGACTCTACCAACTTTTTTGCCATCCTACGCCTTCATCATGACCTCTTTTCCTTCCTCAGCCAGCTTAAATTTCACAATCATTAAAATCACAAAATTTCTATCCATGAACTCACGTGGGCCCTTAATGCTGCAGGACACTCATGCTGCATTCCCACAGTCCAGCGAGTCTCCTACTCTCTTAGTCAACTATTTCATCCCCCTCCTGCATGTTCATCCTCACGTAATGGCACTGCCTTCTTTGTAACTGACAAATAGAAGAAATGAGAAAACTTTTTAAAGCTCCCATCAGCACATCTGTACCTATTTAACTGTATGTGCTGCCCTAGAAGGCTAATCCATCCACTTGGGCACTAGGTTCTATCCTCTGACCTCATATACTTAACCAATTCTGCCCCCACCCCAACTTTTCCTAACCTATCAGTTTCCTCCTATGTACAGATCAGTCCCATCTGCAAACAAACATGCCATTTTCCCCTCCCATTTAAAAAATATCAATAAAAGCAGAAACTTAACACCACTTGCCCCTCCAGCTAACACACCATTTTTCAGCTCTCCTTTACAGTAAAACTCCTCAAAGCACTTTTTCCTACTGTCTCTTATCCTCCCATTCTTTCTTAAACCCAACCCAAAGAGGCTTTCATGCCCACCATCTCACTGAAATGACTCTCATCAATGTCTCCAGTGATCTCCATGTTGATGACTCTAATCGCTGATTATCAGTCCTTACTGTACTTGAGCTGTCAGGAGGATCTGACACTCCTTCCTCGGAGAAACTACTAGACCTCTCCACTTACAGATCTTCTGATCTTCTCCCCTAAACCTGCTCCACCCCCAAGCTTCACCATCACTTAACAAGTTGACTGGGACAAAAATGTTAGAATCACCTTTGACTTTGCTCTTTCACAGCCCATATCCCACCCTTCACTAATCTTTTGGGCTCTATCTTCAAAATACATTGAGAATACAATTACTTACCACCCCCAATGTTATCACCCTGATCCAAGACACCATTATTCAAATTATTACTGATAGCCTAGAATGGGCAAGGCACTTTTCTAGGTGCTTAGGATACTATAAATGAGCACAAAAGAACTTAAATCCTAGCGTCAGGAAACAAAAGGTAGCAATTTTATTTACTGGATCATTGCAATGGTCTACTAACTTCTACCCTATCCCCCTATGGTCTATTCTTAAAACAGCAGCCAGAGTGATCCTGTTAAAACACATGTGAGACCACATCACTCTTCTGCTCAAACACTACAAAATCTCACCTACACTTAAAGCCAAAGCCTTAGAATGGCCTTATGTGTCTGGTCCTGTCTCAGACCACATCTCTAACTACTCTGCCTCTTGCTTACTCCAGCCTGGCCACCCTGATCTTGGTGTTCCTCAAACGCATGAGATCCACCTTTGGACCTTTAGATTTAATATTCCCTTTGCTTGGTATATTCTTCCCCCTGATATCCACATGGCTTGCTCCCTGACCTCCTTCAAAAGTTTTACTCAAATATCACCCTGTCGGTGAGGCCTACGCTAACAACCCCACTAGAAAAGAACTGACAATCTCTTCCTAATACCCTCAAACCCATCAGATATTCTAATAAATTTTAACATTTTATTGGATACATCCCTCTTGGAAACCTCCCCGCTCCTGCTTCCACCTAGTCCAACTGGTGGCCTGTCATCCTGGAACTTCCCTTTACCATCATCCTCAGAATTCTCTGTGCTTCTCTCCACTGTTAAGACTCTATTCCCTGTACCATTCTTTCGTGGTTTACTGGGAAAAATACATATTCCAGAGGCTTCCATAGAAAAGGAACATGCAAGGTAATTTTTTAAGACCTTACGTGTCTGAAAATGTCTTTGTTACACCCTATTATTTGGATGTAGAATTGTAGTTTGGAAATCATTTTTTTCACAGAATTCTGAGGATATATAATTGTATTGGCTTCAAGCTTTCGGTATTAAGACTGATAACATTAATGACTTAATTTTTTATATATAAAATGTATGTGTTCTTTCTGGAAGTTTTTACAATTTTCTCTTTATCCTCAGTGTTCTAAAATTTCATGATGATATGCCTCAGTATGGGTTTTTTATTTATTGACTGTACTGGTTACCTGATGGAGCCGTGATGTGCTAATAAGTTTAATAATTATTTCTCTGAAGGGAAAAAAGCCATGATTTGCAGCGCCTGCCGATTTCTTTGGTGTAAATCCTCCTGCTGTGGTCAATGTCAAGGTACCAAAGTGACATCACTGAATGCAGAGTTGTCAAGAGATGAGCAGTAGCACATCACTATATAATATTTTTACCAGATAAAATAGATACAAATAACCTCAAGAGTACGACAGTAAAATAATTATGAATTAATAATTAGAAAATAATAATAATAATAATTATTATTTTTTTGTGGTACGTGGGCCTCTCACTGTTGTGGCCTCTCCCGTTGCGGAGCAAGGCTCCGGACGCGCAGCCTCAGTGGCCATGGCTCACGAGCCTAGCCACTCTGCAGCATGTGGGATCCTCCCGGACCGGGGCACGAACCTGTGTCCCCTGCATCGGCAGGGTGGACTCTCAACCACTGCGCCACCAGGGAAGCCCAAAAATAATTAATTTTTAATAATGGCTGTGTTTAACAGCTTGCAGAAACTCCTGAAAGTTTAATAGTTGGCTCTCACAAGCCAGAATGAGCCAGCTCCAGCACACCACTGGATGTTCCTTGCCAATCTGGAAGAGAGAGAGAGACAGAGAGACAGAGAGAGAGTGAGTGTGTGTGTGTGTGTATTCGCACGTCTTGCGGGACCTCAGTTCTCCAACTAGGGATTGAACCTGGGCCACGGCAGTGAAAGCCCAGAATCCTAACCACTAGGCCACCAGGGAGCATCCATGGAAATGTATATTTTTCAGTACTAGAAAACTGTTTAGGGTCTTCCCTGGTGGCACAGTGGTTAAGAATCTGCCTGCCAATGCAGGGGACATGGGTTCAATCCCTGGTCTGGGAAGATCCCACATGCCGCGGACCAACTAAGCCCATGAGCCACAGCTACTGAGCCTGCGCTCTAGAGCCTGCAAGCCACAATTACGGAGCCCGCCCGACTGGAGCCTGTGCTCTGCAACAAGAGAAGCCACCGCAATGAGAAGCCCTCGCACCACAATGAAGAGTAGCCACCACTCGCTGCAACTAGAGAAAGCTCATGCACAGCAGAGAAGACCCAACACATCCAAAAATAAAAATATATAGATTTTAAAAAAAAAGGAAAAAGAAAACTGTTTACATTATTTCCTCCCCTTCATTTTTCTACTGCTCCTTCTGAAATTAGCCAGATATTGGACCTCGTGGGAAAATCCTCTAACTTTTTATCACTTCTCTCCCATTTTCCTACTCTTATCTTTTTATTCTACTTTCTTGGAGAGTTCCTAAACTATATCTAACAAAGTTTAAATTTCTAAAGCATCTCACTTAGCATTACTGTTCTAGGAATGTTCCTGTTTTCATAGTTTAAATTATTTCTGTGAATACTATGCTGTTTCTTTATTTTTTATACTGTTTGTTTTATTTGGTCTCTATCTTTTAAGATAAAGGCTTTGTTTAAGTGACTCATGATCCCTGATGTCCATTTTTTTCTTAAACATTTATTCTAACCTAAAATAGAATCCATTTTCATTTATTTTTACCAAAAGTTTATTGAAAACTGTAAAATTGAGCATTCAAATCCATATGTTCACAAGAAATAAAAAATAATTTTCATTTATATGTACACTATATTTTCAATGCAGCAAAGTATGATAAGATGATTAATAAAATGTTATTAGGACACAATTCTCTGCGGGAGATAGAACAGACATATGAATTTGAAAAGAAAAAGAAATATAAAATTTCAAACAGTATAGGAATAACTTGCTCTATACGTTTTTTTTCTTCTTTTGGCCACGCCATGCGGCATGCGGGATCTTAGTTCCCTGACCAGAGATCGAACCCCCGCCCTTTGCAGTGGGAGCACAGAGTCTTAACCACTGGACCACCAGGGAAGTCCCTTACTCTGTACTTTTTATGTGAAATACTGAATACTAAATTACTATGGTATTAGATTCCCTTGGGTATATTTAAAAGTGTTAACACCTTAAACTTAGACAATGTTATATGCCAATTATATCTTGTAATGCTTTTTTAAAAAATGTCAATGTTGAATACATTGAAAATTGTATCCTTTTAAACTATTTAAATTTAACAGTAAAAAGTTTAAAGATTAACTTAATAATTGATGCATGAGGGTATCTACAGTTTCAAAATCTTTGCTGGTATGAAGCAAAATTTGGAAGATCACAAAGCTAGAATGCCACCTTTCTCTTTAACCTTTTATTTTCTCTTCCAGAGCTTCCTACAATTTCACTTAATTATAGGTACCTTGTGAAATAAATTTTCAGAAAACACAGCTTCCTCTAATTCCTGATGACATTATTCATTCAACAAATATCTAACATGCTCCTCCCACATGAAAGACACTGGCCTAGGTGCTGTGGATATGGCAGTGTATGTAACAGACAAAAATCCCTGCCCTCATGGAGCTTACCTCCTAGTGACTTCTTTGATGTTTTAACTGAGTGTACCCCGTTTTTGTTACTAGTCGATAATAATCTGCTTAATTTTAAAGTTAATTCTAAAAGACAACAATTCATTTCAAAACGAAAAAAGCAAGATCCGATCCATGTTCTGCTTCCAAAAATCCTTCTATACTGAATAGAGATGCTAGTAAGGCAGAAAATTTGTGTGAACCAGAGAAAAAAAGGCATGTTTAGTTGTCTGAAAATCAATATCCATCTATTTTTAATCAAGTTCTGGCCTTCCGTATAAATACAATGCCACTGAATTAGGTGTCTGCTTTGCTTGTTTTTCCCAGTGGCAGTAATGCTTATTCTGATTCATCCACTCACTCTGGTCTGATCTATAATGGAACCTAAAGCAGATATTTTCCATAACTAGCTAAGGTTGGGGAAGCAAGTTAGGTATGTGGAACGTGACGAGGCACTGAATGACTAGAGTAGGATTGAGCCCTTGGTCCAAAATAACTAGTCATTTCACAATAACGTATTCAGATAATTATGAGCAGCTCTGGTTCATAACAGGTGGGTATCAATTTAGGGTGACCTAGGTGTTTCAAGAGGGGCCTCCAAGTGTCTCTTCTTCGGGTTGGTCAGTTTCCCTGGGGAATTTATCTCTAATCTCCTGCCTGGGGAGTATAAGCTTGGATGCCATATCTGATAAGAGGGATAGGACTCTTCCCCAACAGTATGTCAATTTTCACTTAATTCTTGTTTTAAGCATGACATGTCTCATCCCTACTCTCAGCCATGCCTCATGAACATGAAACCAGAGCCTGCACAGTGCAATTTCTCCAGAGAATAAACCTCTAGCCTTTTGATGAGGTAGGGAAGAGACAGTCATTTGGCAGTGTAGGCTTAAGGAAAGGAGCTAGAGCATCTGATTGCTCCTTTTAAGAATGTCATCCAGGGACCTCCCTGGTGGTCCAGTGGGTTAGGACTCTGAGCTTCCACTGCAGGGGACACGGCTTTGATCCCTGGTCGGGGAACTAAGATCCCACAATCCACGTGGCATGGCCAGAAAAAAAAAAAGTCATCCAATCCTTCAGAGGTACGTAGGGCCTCCAATTTCTTGAACTTTTCCAGAGCTCTCTGGTGCAAGGCAACTTATTTCTTGATGGATAAGCTCTGCATTTTTTTTTTTTTTTAATTTTGGCTGCTCCAGGTCTTAGTTGCAGCATGCGGGATTGTTTAGTTGCAGCAATGTACTCTTAGTTGTGGCATGAGGGCTTCCTAGTTGTGGCACACAGACTTCTTAGTTGTGTCACACGAACTCTTAGTTGTGGCATGTATGCAAGATCTAGTTCCCCGACCAGGGATCGAACCTAGGCCCCCTGCATTGGGAGCATGGAGTCTTACCCACTGGACTACCAGGGAAGTCCCTAAGCTCTACGGTCTTTAAGTTTTTGTCCTCTAAGATATGTCAAGTTAGTTATCACTCATCCATTGGCTCTTCAGCTTCTAAAACTCTCTTGATATCTCCTCCCCATTCTCTTTGTTCTTGTAGCTTTATACCTCTTTTTTTTTTTTTAAGATTTATTATTTATTTATTTATTTTATTTACTTTTGGCTGCGTCGGGTCTTAGCTGCAGCGTATGGGATCTTTGTTGAAACGTGCGGGACCTTTAGTTGCAGCGCGCAGGCTTCTCTCTAGTTGTGGCATGGGGGTTTTCTCTTCTCTAGTTGTGCAGCGCAGGCTCCAGGGAACATAGGCTCTGTACTTGTGACGCATGGGTTCCAGAGCGCGTGGGCTCCGTAGTTTTGCAGTACACGGGCTCTAGTTGAGGCGCGTGAGCTCAGTAGTTGTGGCACATGGGCTTAGCTGCCCTGTGGCATGTGGGATCTTAGTTCCCCGACCAGGGATCGACCCTGCGTCCCCTGAACTGCAAGGCGGATTCTTTACCACTGGACCACCGGGGAAGTCCCTCTTCTTCCTTTATTGTCATTTTAGTGGGGTTTTGGGATGGAACAGAGATAAATGCATGTGTTCAACACACACGTTTAACCAAAAGTTATAAAATTATGTCCTTAGTCATTCATTCAAAAAATATTTAAGTGCTTGACAGTGCACCACTGAAGATATAGCAATGAACTAAACAAAGACAGAGTCTCTTTCTGCAGCTAACATACAGTCTAGGAGGAATCATGGACAACACACAAGTAATTCCTCAGGCGCTAAGAAAGAGAAAAGAGAAGTTTAGGATGACACAATGGGTTACGACAAGCAGACTGATCCAAGGCCGGGTGGGCAGAAAGAATATGCGGTTTCTTGAAATAAATGACTGTTGGCTTCACACCAACAAATTTTCTGAAGAAAAATTAAGCTTGTTAAGCCTAGTGGAACAGCTTACCGGCGCTGGATCTGCCTTGCAAAATTGTTGCTGGAAGCTGAGCAGGGAAATTGGACTTCACTATGCAGGGTAGCGTTACGGAAGAGATCACAGAAGTTCTCAAACAGCTCCAAAAGCTCATCTGATGTATTCTCAAACACAGCGATCACCTCTGTTGTCACCATATTGTACACCACAAAGAAAGATGCCTGCGGAAGAACAGACAGACCTAAGGAATAGCTGAGTATAATGCCTTGCCTAGCAAATATCATTTTGGTTGAAAAATCAAGTTGCCCAAGTAAAACAGGCAAACACCTCCACTCCGGCACTATGGCGGCAACATGATGCCAAGAGGTCTTGGAAAAGATGGAAGCCTCAGTGGACTTGATCAATCAAGGGCCTCAGTGTTGCCTGATTTCCCACTGTACCTGCTGGAATTACCTGCTGGAGTTGTTCAGCATATATGTATAAAAAGGTTTTCAATCTTTCATTTCAAGCTGTGTGAAGATTTAATATTTTGCCTTCCAAGTGTTATTCCCTACTTACTCCCCAACCCACTTTTTTTAAATGCCAGATTTAATTTTCCTTCCTGCTGCGAAAGTGATTTGTAGCCAGGAGCTGCCTGTTGGCAAATTATTTTCTCTTGTATACTTACAGTTGAAAGTTCAATTCAGGGGCATTTCTTTTTCTCTCTTAATATTTCTAACATGCAGAAAGACATCTTAAGTACACTGTGTCCACCTAGGCAAGTTGTAACCAAGCAGGGGACTGCTGCTGAACACATGAAAAATCAGAGAAGCATTTTCCATTTCTTTCTTCATAAATGTTCTTTCAGCCAAGAGCATTTGTAACATACATTTGAGATTCATAACAATTAATTTCAGAGGGGGAACCTGAAAACCATTCAAACGCCATAGGTGGCAGAGTTACTGTTTTCTCTGAATGAGCCCCTGGGCGACTGGCCCTCTTCTTTAAACCTCCAGTGCTCTGCTCAGCCTAACAAGGAAGTGCCGGGTACCTCTAGTTTTTATCACAGTGAATGTGGCAGTGTGAGTCAATCTGAAAGCTTCCAACAGGACTCTAGAAGTTTTCAGAACACTAGGATTAGTATTCCGCCTCTTATGATTGAATTTAAATCTCCATTACCAATTTCTGGAGACATCTGGCCCACCTGTTTTAATAGTAATTAGTCCTTCCCAAAGCTTATATTACATGACTTTTGCGGTCATCTGGAAATTAAATTTGGCTGTAAATTAAAGAGGCTGGAGAGTAACCTGAGCATAATACCCATAATATTAGCAAGGCTTTGTGTTTAGGTGCACTTTTTACTCATTAACCTTATTGGAACCTATCAAATTAAACTGGGAAAGGAGCGGGGAGGACAACTAGGGCAGAGAGATTGGTTTAAAGTTACAAATTCTGTAAGCAAAGCATAGAGCCCTTGTAATGTTTCTGGCTACAACCTACTGTAGCTACCGGATATAAGTAGGTCATGTTTTAGCAAAGGAAAAAAGGATAATCTCAAATGCAGCAGTCACACAACATATTCCCTCCAAAATAAAAAGGTAATTATAGCTCAAACCTAAATACAAGATTGATTCATGTCCTTTCTATAAACCTGGACAGCGCTTTGATCATATTAGGGCTTCACCAGGATCCATCATAATTATGTGAATATAGAATTGCACAAACATTTACTAGCCTTCCCACCAGGCCAGACTGGGAAATACAGGACAGGAGGGTACAGAAGTCAAGTGCTTCACGGACAACCTCCCATGACTCATAACATGAACTAGATGGGCTCACCCATGATGGCTCAATGGGTGACTTCATCATTAATAGAGAAGAAAAAGAATTCAGAAAAAAAATGATCTCCCCCCCCCTTATTTTTTAGAATACACAAGGTATGATTCAGAAGAAAAATATTAGAAAACATTTTACCATGGATGGCTGGTAAGGTCTTAGGAGACAATTCCTTATACAGTCTCTGTTACAGGCAGAATCAGCTGCAGGTCAATGAGAGAAACCAGACTCAGCTGACTTCGTGGTTTACTGGTTTGTTCTGTTCTAAATTTCCACACTAGTATCTAAGGAGACACTCTGGAAATAGGAAAATGGGGGGACAAACGTACAGAAAGGTAGGTCTCTCACTTGGTCAACACTAAAGTAAGGAGCTTCTCAAAGGGAAATGCCCAAATTACCCTGAATTTCAGCATGGTATTTCAACCCAAAAGTCTTAGAGGTTTCCATGCTCTTAACACCACGTTATTCCTATTTGTGAAATGCCTCTCTCCCCTACCAACATCTTTCACCCAAACTGAAAAACCCTCAGAACCTGCAGTCTTGATGATTCACTTGGTAGATCAAAAATTTTGGCTTCCTTTTGATCTTTTCACTGCTGCACAACCTATGTTCCAGCACATGGGCAAGGTCAGCGTAGTCATAAAGCTTAATTCCGTCAAATGAACTTACCTATTACAATCTAAAGAAGATTTGGTGAGGAAGTATACTGACATCATTTAAGTAGGAAAGAAAGACTAGGTTTTTAGAAGATTTTCTTTTTCGTATGGTGAGTTCATTCTCATTGCCAGAACTAAGCAGACCAATAAGCACAATCTTATACAAAATCAAGGCAGTATCCATAGGGAGTCAAACCTTGACCCTGTAGCATCTGGGCTTCCATCTCAAGGGTACTGAAAATGCTCTGCAGATGAATTAGGGTAATAATCACAGAGGTGACTACCTACATGTCAATGGCTTACGATATAGCTTCCATTTGTCCAAATGAGAAAAATCATTTTGAGAAATGATTAGAAAAATCAAGCTGTTTTAAGTTTGAGCCCTAAGATAGCAAAAATTCAAGATTACATAAAATGTGTTATTTCTGAGAGGCTGGCTATAGGCAAAGAGAGAAACCTTCCCATTGTGCCAAGAAGACTGGAGGGGTAAAGGGCAGGAGAGCACCTTATACCTGTGATGGATCTGTGACCCGCAGGGTTACGACATCCTCACTAGTATACTTGATAAACAGATGGTTTTCATCCAGAAGCTGCATTTTCCACATGCGCAGCTGCCGTAGTTGGTCAAAATACTGGAAGAAGCGCCTCTTGGCCATTGCACTACCATCCTGCTCTGCCCGGCGCCAAAGGTACACGAGCAGCCGGTGTTTCAGGGAGTTGATGAAGGGATCCCTGAAAGGATTGGCCATGCCTGTCTGACTGTCCCGCTGCACCTCAGGAAAAACAGCTGACACAGTGAGCAGGTCATCCTCATAGCAGAAGCGGCCAATGGTCCTCACATCAATGAACGTGCCTTCAGGAGTCACCTGGAAGACATGGATGGTCTGCTGCTGCACTGACAAGATGGCCAGGATGTTCTTATACAAGTACAACCCTTGGTTGTGTGACAGGACCACTTTGTCACACTTGAAGGTACGTGTATCACATAAGCGGCCAGTATGAAGGTCAATGATATGGAGGGAGTAGTCCTCCAGGGGGGACCGGGGGTTGGGGGTCACGGACTCACTGTTCCGATATACCTCATAAAAAGGAGGGTGAGGCTCGTCTGGGAGATAGGCAGCTGAGCCCACGATGACACAGCGGCAGTCATCAGTGAAGAGGCTGCACTCCCGGTTCAGGTGCTCGCCATTGGCCGCCACATTGGTAATGTGCAGCAGGACGAAAAAGCGTTCGAAGAGCCGGCCACGGATGTTGACTGACCGCTGGTCATTGCCATTGGACAGGATCTCCCCCTCATAGCCCTGCAGTAGGTCCTCAGCTGCCTGGCAGCCCTGGTACTCATAGATTTCGAGAGATGTCTGGTCTGAAGAGAAAGCAATGAAGTAGCGTCCATCAGGTGAGAATTTACGCAAGAAACAAGGCGGCTTTTCAACATTGACGACTGTGAAGTTGGGGAAGACATTCTGGTGGAACACTCGGACCTGGTGCCAGTGGGTGCCTGCCTTGCCTGAACTGATCCGCCGGCGTTCCAGGCGGTGAATGACATTTTGGTTTTGGATTCTTCGAGGTTTGATGGTGGAAACATGATGATCCATTATCACATCTCTGCATGGAAAAGTAAAGAAGTAGTCAAGAAAATAAACAAAATTTACCAAAACATAAACACACTTGACCTTTGAACAACGCAAGGGTTAGGCACACCAATCCCCTGCAGCTGAATATCCAAGTATAACTTATAGTCAGCTCAGTATACATGGTTCCTTCCTATCCATGGTTCCTCCACATCCACGGATTCAACCAACCGGGGATGTCTAGTACTGCAGTATTCACTGATGAAAAAAATCCATGTGTAAGTGGACCTGCACAATTCAAATCTACGTTGCTCAAGGGCCAACTGTGTATATACAAGTCAAATAGATTTCCTTCCATATATCCTGGACCTAGGATGAACTAAACAAGTTCCTTCCCAAGTTATAGTTAGAAAGTAGTCAGGACATTTTTGAGTCTAGAAACAGGTTTGAGGGAAGGACCTAATTCCCTAGGAATACCTTCAAAGCATGCTTAGCTGTTGGGAATGTTCAACAGAACAAACCTTAGAACTACATCAAATTTGTTCAGTGTAAACACCACATTCAATGTACATTCATTTAAAAAATATATTTACTGGGCTGTTAAGATGTCCATACTGGGCTTCCCTGGTGGCGCAGTGGTTGAGAGCCTGCCTGCCGATGCAGGGGACACGGGTTCGTGCCCCGGTCCGGGAAGATCCCACATGCCGTGGAGCGGCTGGGCCCGTGAGCCATGGCCGTTGAGCCTGCGCGTCCAGAGCCTGTGCTCCGCAACGGGACAGGCCACAACAGCGCGAGGCCCACATACCGCAAAAAAAAAAAGATGTCCATACTACCCAAAGCAATCTATAAACTCAATGCAAAATTCCAAAATCCCTATCAAAATCCCAAAATCATTTCTGGCAAAAATAGAAAAATTCATCCTAAAAATTACATGTAATCTCAAGGGACTGTGAAGAGCCAAAACAATTTTGTAAAAGAACAAAGTTAGAAGACTCAGACTCCCTGATTTCAAAAACTGTTACAAAGCCACAGTAATCAAAAAAGTGTGGTACTGGCATAAGACAGAAAAATATACCCAATGAACAGAATTAAGACTTAAGAAATAAACCCTCACATATATAAACCTGAGATTAGAAGTTCAGAGAACCCCAAACATGATAAACCCAAAGAAATCCATGCCCAGGGACTTCCCTGGTGGTGCAGTGGTTAAGAACCCACCTGCCAATGCGGGGGACACGGGTTCGATCCCTGGTCCGGGAAGACCCCACATGCCACGGAGCAACTAAGCCCGTGCGCCACAGCTACTGAGCCTGCGCTCTAGAGCCCGCAAGCTACAACTACTGAAGCCCACACACCTAGAGCCTGTACTCCGCAACAAGAGAAGCCACCACAATGAGAAGCTCGTGCACCGCAATGATGAGTAGCCCCCGCTCGCTGCAACTAGTGAAAGCCAATGCGCAGCAATGAAGACCCAACGCAGCCAAAAATAAATAATAAATAATTTATTTTAAAAAAAAAAAGAAAGAAAGAAATCCATGGCATACCATAGTCAAATTGTGAAAAACTAAAACACAAAGTAAAAATCTTGAAAGCAACCACGTAAATGACACATTACCTATAAGGGAACAACAATTCATTTATCTGTGGATGTCTCATGAGAAACTATGGAGACCAAAAAGAAGCAAAGCAACATTTTTAAAGTGCTGAAATAGCTGTCTGTTTCATCATTCAAATCTCAGCCAAAATAGCAACTCTTCAGAGTTTTTGCCAGACTACCTTACCTAAAGTCATGACTTTTTCCATCCACATCAACCTACTATTTTATTTTCTTCAGCCCTTATCACCTTCTGAAACCATTTGTTTACATTTTTAGTATCTTTTTCCCCCATACAAGACAGCAGGGGCCTTGCCTAATTCCTTGCTGAATCTCCAGCACCTAGGACAGTGCCTGAGGCACAGTAAATGCTAACAAATATATTAAATGAATGAATGGAACAACATTTGACAAAGATGTTAAAGGATAAAGAACTCACTAGGCAAAATAAAGGAGGAACATTTCAGAAAGAAGGTAGCTTAAAAAATATACTTAAAAAGAGTGTAGGATGGCACATTTGGGAAACACGATACCAAGTGGTTAGAACACAGGAAACACAGAGTGATAAGAGAAGCCTAGAAAAGTAGATTGGAGCCAGATTGGAAAATCCTTTGTATGCCACGTCATGCAAGTTATTACAGGTTTTAAGCAGAGGAGTGACTCTATCCAATCTATATTTTAGAAATAAAAACATACAGACAATGGGGAATTTGCTTATATTCTGTCTCCTAAAAGAGGTCTGAAATGCCTTATATAAGTATATATACTACCTAGTCAAGTTAAAAATGTGCATACCTTATGATTGAGCAAATCAAGTTTCTCAAACTGCTAGTCACAACTCACTGATGGAGGCTTGAAATCAATTTAGTGCATATACTAATTGACATTTCAAAAAATGGAATAAAACAGAAAATACCAAACTGTATCACATATTTTCAATACATATGTGAGTTACATGCACTGGGTGAGGATATAAAATATATTTCCTACTGATCTAGACTAGAGCAAAAGACTGCAAACAACCAGCCTCAGACCAATCTAGCCTGCCTTTTTTTTTTTTTTTTTTTTTTTTTTTTTTGCTGTACGCGGGCCTCTCACTGTTGTGGCCTCTCCCGTTGCGGAGCACAGGCTCCAGATGCGCAGGCTCAGCGGCCATGGCTCACGGGCCCAGCCTCTCCGCGGCATGTGGGATCTTCCCGGACCGGGGCACGAACACGCGTGCCCTGCATCGGCAGGCAGACTCTCAACCACTGGGCCACCAGGGAAGCCCTGCCTGCCTATTTTTATAAATAAAGTTTTATTGGAACACAGTCATACGCACTCATTTACATCTTGCCTATGGCTGCTTTTGCCCTACAAAGGCACAGTTCATTTATTAAGACCAAAGACCACACAGCCCACAAGCCTGAAATATTTACTACCTGGTCTTTTGCAGAAAAAGTCTGACAACCCCTGATCTTAAGCACTGGTTCCCAACTGGGGCAATTTTGTAATATATGAAGATATTTTTGGTTGTCATAACTTGGGAGGGAGGAAGGGGTGCTTGGGGTGCCCATCAAACAGAAGACAGGGATGATGCCAAACATCCTACAGTAAACAGGACAGTCCCTCACATCCAGCCCAAAATGTCAATAGTGCTAAGGTGGAGAAATCCTGATGTAGAGAAGTGTCTGCACATACGTAACAGGAGACATATACAAGGATGTCTCTAGTAGGACTGTTAGCGACAGCAAAAACTGACAACACTCCAAATGTCCATCAACAGTAGACCAGATAAATTCATCCATGCATATTCATGCAGCGGAATCTCTTTTCTTTTTTTTAATGTTTTTGTTTGTTTGTTTTTTGGCCATGCCACGTGGCTTGCAGGATCTTAGTTCCCGGACCAGAGATAGAACCCAGGGATCGAACCCGGGCCCCAGCAGTGAAAGCGCTGAGTCCTAACCACTAGACTGCCAGGCAATTCCCCAAGCAGTGTAACCTTATGAAGTAATAAATTAATGTACTACAGTTATATATAACAACACAGATGAATCTCAGACACAGTGTTGAATGAAGAAAGCAAGCTACAGAATACATACAATGTGATTTCCTTTATATAAGCTTCAAACAATTTCTACTTTAAGAATACAAATATATATGGTATACAATTACAAAAAGCAAAGGAATCATAAACATAAAATTCAAAACAGTGGTTACCTCTGAGGAAGTAAGAAATAGGATGGGAGTTAGGGACACATTGGCACTTTTAAGTGTATATTTTTTTCCTTCAATCAGCATTCATTGTACTGTTGTTCTTTTAAAATTACATATGTTTTTAAAGTAATATTTGTGCTTACTCAGATTTTTTTTTAATTAGAATAATCATTGTGAAGGGAAAACAAAGGTAGGACAATAAAATGAAGTCTGAAGTACACAAAAATGCATGCCGTCAGGACCTGCACAACTGCCAAGCTTCTAATTTGGCTCTGACTTTCTCAGCAGACAAGGCAGAGGAAAATACAGTCAGTTACAGAACTTGCACTGCCAAGAAGATAAAAACTTAATAGCTGCTTGGAAGAAGCACAGCAATACCCATCACTGGATTTAAAAAGAAATCTCTCTCATGAGTCTTCTCAAAGGACCCTGGCATGATACAGTGAGCAATATCCTCCACTTATGAACAATAAACACAATGCTGAGTTTCACACAGCGACTCCTTTTAACAGTGACATAGCTGATGTGCCCATTTTGATACAGTCCAAAAAACATACTGGTAAGGTTTAAGCATTTTAAAATACCAAGTACTGTACAAAACTGCCTCCCTCAATCCCTGCCCAGGACACCTCTGCCACTAGCACCCTGCGAACCTAAGATGAGGGCTGGAGTCAGAGAGGAAGACCAGAAAGGGATAAGAGAGGCAGGTAAGGCCCATGAATGGAAGAAGGAGTAGGCATCAGACACCATCTAGCAGACTAACCACATATAACTGAATCAGATAAAGTAAACTAGCTGTTCGACGTAGAGCCATTGATCATTTTAAGCAAAGCAGATGCTTAGTTCTAAAAAAAATTTGTATGTATTTTGAACAGTTCCATCTTAAATTCTCCAGTTTGTCTTTTTAAGGGAAAAGCCACCAGTACTGTGGTGGAGGCAGTAGAGGGGTGGGGTGGTCGTGGAGGTGAAGGCCTGCTGGCTTCAGCTCCAAATTGGACAGAAAATCCACACTTAATTTCCTAACCGTTCTCTCAGTGTGCTCTCTCTCCCTCTCCATATTTTACATCACACAATTATGGTTTTTAGAGAGATGGTGGAATTCTTAGTCTTTTTCAACTTGTTATTCCAATTATAAAATACACGCTCATAAACTCAAACCATATAGAAAAAGTACATCAGGAAAGTCCCTTCTAGTCAGAGTGGGAGTTGTGAAAAACGTTAGAGTAACTTATATTTTTCCCAGAAGCCCTCTACCCATTTCCCTAGTCCAGTAAATGGCATGGCCATTCACCTGCTAAAAGGAACGAGAAAGTTGAGAGTCTCCCTCGATACCCCTTTCCCTCAGCCCCCATACCTGATCAGTCACCAAACTCTGGAAATTTTACCCCCTAAACAGTCCTCTAATGCTCCACCTTCTTTCTATCATGAACTGCCAGCACCCTTACCCAAAATTTTATAACTTCATGTCTACGTTATTGCAACCACTTCCTAAGTGGTCTCCCTAAATCCACTCCTATCCACTTCCAATCCACTTACCAGAGCAATCTTTTCAAAATGCTTTTTTGATCACATCCTTTCCCCTACAGATTAAAACAAATATCTTTCCATTGCTCTTAATGATACGGATCAAAATCCTTGCCGTGCCAACCAGATGCCTCAAAGGCTCAGTGCTGCCTCTCCAGCCTCATCTTTTCCCATTTTACTCTAATCATTTCTTCAACAAGTGGCCTACCTCCTGCCTCTGAACCTTGGCACATGCTCTCCACCTCAATCTAAAAAAAGCTCTTCTCTTCACTTTGCCGAGTTAACTCCTATTTCAGGTTATCAGCCTAATCATCACTTCCTGAGAGAAGTCTTCCTTAACCTTCCCCACCAGATAAAACACCAATACACCAGCCATACCTCTCCTTCTTAGCACTTACCACGCTTGCAACTTCACCTCTGCATTGTACTTATGTCTGTGGCACTAGATGGTGAACTCCTGACCGGTACACAAACATTATATCCTGTATGCCCATCACAGCATTTGACCCATCGAAAGCCTCCTTTCCTGAACGTTCTTTACCAACTCAAATATCCACAGGGGCTGTTAGCTCTGCCTAGCATGTATTTCCTCTGGCCCTTGCCATACTTCTCAAGCCGCAGCTCAAGTGTCCTCTCTTTCAGGAAGTCTGCTCTGACCACCCTTGCCGAAAGAGATCTTTGTTGCTTTATCATTACTTTTTCTGTTCATCTTTTCCATAGCCATTGCCACAATTTGAATTTGTACTTTCAGCGGCATGGTTAGGTGTTTAATGTTCGACTCCCCCGTAAACTATCCCCTCCAGGCAGGACGTAACCACGGTTACTTCAGTCACCTTAGTTTTCAGAGAACCTAGCACTAGGGCTGCCCCACTGCATGGGTTCGTACATTATCTATGGAACGAAAGAAGAAAGCCTGACTGTACTGGGCCACTAACTCGTGCGGTACTAAGCAAGACCTTCCTCCCTGCTAGGTCTGTTTCCCCGGGCAGGCAGGTGCACGTAACCCTCAATTACTTCTGATGGCTTCCTAAACGGGAAGGGGATACCCACGGGCGGGCACACACGCCCAACGGGGCGCCCCCGGAAAGAAAAGCCCGGGGCGGGGCCTCAATGGGAAGAGAATTCTGAGGGAAGGCGGGGGCCGCAGGGCCTCGGCGTCATGCGGGAAGGGGGCAGCCCCATGGCGGTAACTCGAAGAGGCCTCGGGGCGGGCCTGACGGGTTTGGAGGCTGGAACAAGGAAGGAGAAGTCCTCACCTGTCCGGTCCGGGCTCAAAGGGCCGGGGCGAGGGACTCCCCGGCCTGCTCGGCGCGCGACTCCCCCAGCCCCCCCCCCGCCATGCTGTGGGACCAGGTGCCCGCAGCCGCCGGCTCCCGCTTCCGCTAGCCACTGGAAGTGCGGTGCAGCGAGAAGGAAAGTGGAGAGAGCGCGGCACCCGTCCGGCCGGCCCTGAGAGACGGTACAGCGCACCCTGCTGCCCGGAGGGGGATCGAAGCCCTAGAGGCCCAGGGGCTGCGAAGGAAAAATTGAACCAGGCGCTGTAACCTCGGCACCATCTCCTATGGCAGTGTCTCTGCACCTGCTGGACACACTTGCCAAAACATGAATAAAAATTAATTTTTCACCTCTTGATTAAATGCACCATTTCATCAGCTGAGAAACTATCCGTTTTCTGTTATCTCCTCCTAGACGGTGAGCTCTTTAAAGACCGAGGCTGTACTGATCTCTGAACGCTGTGCCCAACACATTTACTAGCACACAGTGGACTACAGTAAAAGCTTCTTGCATTAAATTAATGCTATAACCTTTACTTGACTTTTACTTACATTATCTCATTGTCTCTTACAACCTGGTTCCTCCCCCGAAGCCTCTGCTTTGTCCTATTTCTGGGGACATCCTGCCCCCAGATTTCCCTGCCTCAGCCTCCTTCAGATAATTCAGGTCTCAGAGCAAATGTCACTTCCTCAGAACTCTTGTCTGACCACTCTCATTTCACCACCATCGTGCTATTTCTTCCTAGCACTCATCACTATCTGATATTACCCTATTTGTTTTGTTTTGTTTTCTTTCTTTTTTCTGTTTCCCTTCCCCCACTAGAATGTAAATTCCGTGAGAGTATGGGTTTCGTCCTCTTTTCTTTTCTACCCTCACCCAGACCAGGATTTAGCATCTTGCTGGTGCTCAAGGAAGGTTCAGTCCCTGAATGAATGGCTCTGCCCTTAGGGCTCACAGCATCTCTATGAGGAAGGAATGTTTATTGGCTTTTTTTTTTAAGTACAATTTTATTAACTTAACTGGCTTGGTTGACGTTGTTATAACAAAATATCATAGACTGTTCATTGGCTTTTACAGATGAGGAAACTGAGGCTCAAGGAGGATCCATGACTTGGAGATGAGGGTGGTTAAAAGGAAACACCATGGGTTCTTGGTCCAGTCTTGACTTTTCCAAGCTGAATGTACTGACTTCAGAGTCTCTATTTCTTCTTCTAGGAAAGGAAGATATGGTATGCAGAGTATATCTCAAGTAGAGAAAAAAGAAGGAGAAGGAGAAGGAGAGGGAGAAGAAGAAAGGGAAGGAGAAGGAGAGGAGAAGAAGGAGAGGAGGAAAAGGAGGAGCTGAAGAAGAAGGAGAAAAAGAAGAAGAAACTCTAAATTTCAGGTTGCCCCCAGCTTCGGGGCTGGGGTGGCCCATGGAGCCAGCTCTGAGTGGGCTGCCGGCCTTCCCCTTCCCCATTCAGCTTGTCAGATGATGCCCCCAGTAAGGGGTCAGCCCAGCACCCTCTCACCCACCCCCCACAGCCCTCCCTGGACACTCCTGCCCACCATGAGGGAGGCAGGACTTTCTCGAGCTCCTCTGATTTCTTCAAGGATAACTTTTCCTGTCGAGTGGAGTGGTTTAGGACAAAAGCATTCTGGGACATTGAATTCATCATACTTTCCTCAACTTTTGTATGGGTTTGAAATTTTTCATAACATCAACAACAGCAAAAGCTGAAGCTTCCCTGCAGCCTGCCTGGCACTCAAGTATCACTTACCGATTAGCTTACTCTCATGCTTGACCTACAAGAAGAGAGAGGAATGGAAGGAACTCCCTCTCCTGGAATGTAGACCTGTACTGCCCTGTCCCTGGCATGCCACTGCATGGGGATGACAGGTGAATGGGGGCCATGCCTTCCCTTCTCTGCTGACCATTGGCCTGTAAGTTTTCCCCAAGAGCTTATTACTTTAAAAAAAAAAAAAAAGGAGGGAGTTTTGCAGTAAAACTGGTTTAGTTATTTTTTTTAATAAATTTATTTATTTATTTTTGGCTGCGTTGGGTCTTTGTTGCTGCACACAGGCTTTCTCTAGTTGCAGCGAGCGGGGGCTACTCTTCGTTGTGGTGCGCGGACTTCTCGTTGCGTTGGCTTCTCTTGCTGCGGAGCGTGGGCTCTAGGCGCGCAGGCTTCAGTAGTTGTGGCTCGCGGGCTCAGTAGTTGTGGCTCGTGGGCTCTATAGCGCAGGCTCAGTAGTTGTGGCGCACGGGCCCAGTTGCTCGGTGCATGTGGGATCTTCCCGGACCAGGGCCCTAACCCGTGGCCCCTGCATTGGCAGGCGGATTCCCAACAACTGCACCACCAGGGAAGTCCAAAACTGGTTTAGTTTTGCAGTGAGACTGGTTCAGTTCAGCCTCCAATACTTCTTACCTACAAGTTACTTATTTGTACCCCAGTTTCCCCACCTGTAAAATGGGGATAACACTCGTAGTACCTGTATCATAGGGTCAGTGGAGAATAAAATTAGTTATTGCATGTAAAGCTCTTAGTACTGTCTGACACATAATTAGCACCCATAAATGTTAACACATTAATTTGGCTCTTACCATGCTGGACTACCTTGTCTTGGAATGTTATGGGTTTGTCTCATCAGTGAGGCTGTAAGCAAGCCCCTTGAGAATTAAGATTATGTTTCATACCCTCATGCTCCCGCCTCAGACTGACAGATATAACTTTCCTGTGAACATCAGCTCCATCCTGGGATCCTGCCACTGGCTTATGTGGCCTTGGCAAGTCACTTTTCTCTGCCTGCTTTCCCATCTGTGAAATGGGTGTACGAGGGAGTTAAGGAGTGGGGAAACCACTGTGTTTGTGAAAGACCTAATTTTTACATGAATTTTTAAATCAAGTAAATAATATATGAGTACATTTACACAAACTTTTAATTACACAAATCATACAGGAACACTCTACTCTTGTAAAGCTACAAATAATATAGCAATAGAGTAAAAAGTGAAACTTCTCCACATCTTCAATCCCACCTCTCCCACTGTAGTAAGTGTATATCTATCCTTCCAGGCCTTTCTATGTATTATTGTTGTAAATGGATGAACGTACAGAGATCTATATATAGGATTTTGCTTCACTTTTTCTTTCCACATGAATGGACATTGCCTTAATATTGTTTTGTAACTTGCTCCTTCAGTAAACACATTTGTCATTATGTTTTGGAGTTTGTCCTATGTCAGCACATAGATGTCTAATTCATGCACACTATCCCACAGTATGAATGTCCCATGATTTAACTATACTCCTATTTATGGGCATTTAGGTTTCTGGCAGTTTTCACCTTTATAAGCTGCCTCAGTGAATAATCTATATATAAATTTGGACACAAGTATAGACGTATGACATATATTTAACAGTAAAATTACTAGGTCAAAATTTAGGCATTTAAAACGTTTTGATAGAGAATGCTAATTACAAAAAGGTTGTACCAATTTGCACTCTTATTTCTCCACATCCTTGCCTATACTGTATATCATCAATCTTTCTTGTTTTTGCCAGTTGCATTAGCAAAAGATGATATTTTGTTGTTTTAACTTGAATTTTCCTGATTACTAATGAGGTTGACTAATTTTTTCAGATGTTTATTAGCCATTTACAGTTTTACTATGAGTTTCCTTTGCATATCCTTTGCCCATTTTTCTACAAGGATATTTTTTCTTATTGATATGTAGGAGCTATTTATATATTCCAGATATTGATCTTTTGTTAGGACTGCAAACATTTTCTTCCTGTCTGAGGCTTGCCTTTAATTTTTAACTTTATTTACAGTGATGTCTTGAAAATGCTCTGACCTTCTGTTACTGTTCTTGCTATTTGTCGATTTAATGCAGAGTCTAACTTGGAGAGGGCATCACACTGTGCTTCCTGGAAAATCTGCTAGTGGCAAAGGAAGCCTAAGGTTGTCTTTTCTCCCTGCCTTTTCTAGGAAGTGGATGTTGTTTCATTTTTTCAGCTGTTATTTCTATCAGAGTATGATGGGGTTAAAGAGGCATCCAGAGGCAAGACCATGACTGTTTGTGGGTCTTTGCAAGGACTTTGCCTTCAATTTGGAGTGAAATCCTTTGAGCAGAGGAGTAACATAAGCAGTCTCATGTTTCAGAAGGTTCACTCTGGCTTCCATGGGGAAAGGGGGCTATTAAGAGACAGTCAGGAGGCTACTGCAGTGGTCTGGGCAAGAGGTGTTGGTAGCCTGGACTGGTGTTATAGAGGTGGAGGTGGTGAGAAGTGGTCAGATTTGGAATATATTCAATATATGAAGATGGAGTAAAGAGGACTTGCCAATGGATTGGATAAGTGGTGTGAGAGAAAGAGAAGAGGCAAAAATATCCCAAGGTATTTGGCCTAAGTAACTGAATGCTTTTGTTCAGAAAATAATAGAATATTTGGATTGGGCTACATTTGAAGTCAGCTCCATGAGGACAGGGATCATTTCTATTTTGCGGCTACTATTTTGCAGGTCTATGCCTCAGGGGGGCCATTTTCAAGGATACCGGATGCCACTTTCTACTTCCACAGCTCTTCAGCCTGCCTCTCCCAGATGTTCCAGCTTCTAATTCCCCACTGCTCCCTCCCATTGTCTTCTCACACCGGGAACAACACTAAGTCCTGAGACCCCACTGCATCCCCAGGCCCCTGCCTTCTTCTTCCCTCTTGGGAATCTCCATACACACAGGGTCCCCAAGGGAGTGGGATGATGGAGTGATAGGGAGGGGGCCTGAAGGGCTTAAGAGCATCTCTCCCCTCACTCCAGTCCTTCTGTTGCCCTTCTGCCAAGGCTTTTAGCAACTCTGCTTGCTTTCTGCATTAATCATGAGAGGAGGAGATGGGCACAAAAGCAGGACAAGAGGCTCTTGTTCTTTCTCCCCTTCTTGAAGAGGCTGGTGAGCTCCTTCTACCTCTATATTCAGTGGCAGACATTTCTTACCCTGAGTATCACATCACCACCACCACCCCATCATCATCATCATCATCATCATCACCATCATCAGTCTTTAATAAAATAATTGAAATTGGGGACCTCCTTGATTGCTCAGTGGTTAAGAATCCACCTCCAATGCAGGGGGCATGGGTTCGATCCCTGGTCCTGGAAGATCCCACATGACGCAGAGCAACTAAGCCCATGCGCCACAACTACGAGCCCGCACTCTAGAGCCCGCGAGCCACTGCTACCGAAGCCCACACACCTAGAGCCCGTGCTCAACAAGAGAAGACACTGCAGTGAGAAGCCTGTGCACCGCAGCGAAGAGTAACTCCACTTGCCGCAACTAGAGAAAGCCTGCGCGCAGCAACGAAGACCCAACGCAGCCAAATAAATAAATTAATAATAATTGAAATTGTCGATGGGACTTCCTTGGTGGTCCAGTGGTTAAGACTGTGCTTCCACTGCAGGGGGCGCGGTTCGATCCCTGGTCAGGGAACTGAGATCCCACAGGCCATGTGGCGTGGCCAAAAAAAAAAAAAAAAAAAATGAAATTGTCATTTAGTACATATTTACTGTACGCCAGACCCTATACCAGTCATTTCCCTTAGGTGATCTTATTTACTCCCCTGGATAACCCTGTGTGTTAGGTATTAACCCCACTTTATGGGTGCAGAAACCGAGACTAAGTTTCACTCGACCCTCTGGTGGAAACCCCACCCAATTCTTGCTTTACAAGGCTCACTTCTTCATATGTCCTTTATTGATATTTGCAAGAAGTGCTCAGTTTCTGCTTACAGTTCCTCAGCCTTGAGATTTCAATTCCAAGTTCTTACCAACTGTTTGAAGACGTAACTTCCCCCCGTGCTCTTGGCTGAATGCTCCCTGACCCACGAATAGGTTTGGGCTTTTTTTTTTTTTTTTTAATCTTCAGTGAGGCTGCAGCCTTCGATCTTTCTCAGACATCTTCCCACTGCCTCTTGCACTTATGACTTAGTGCTCAGGAAACTGCATGAGTTTTGTTCTGCTCGGTTTGGGGTTGGGGGAAAGAATAACTTTCAGATTTGGGTCAAGAGGAACATGGCAGCTGCTGTTTGGAGCTTTCACTATTTTAACCATTTCTTACCAAAAATCAATCTCTCTCTCTCTCGTTCACATGGCAGAGAAGAAAAGTATGGGCTTCAGAATAGATTGATCTGGGTTTAAACAGGCTGTCCCTTGCTGTGTCTGGGCTGGGACCCTGGGGAGCAAGAATGGGGCTAAAATCTAGTTCTTACTGGCTCAGCCAAGCTCTGAGACCCTCAGACCCAGGGACCTCGGCGCAGGGCTGCATCAGCAGCTGGGAAAGGAGTGTCTTTTTCTCTCCGGTCCGCCCAGAGGACTTGCCTTTTTTGCAATCATTCTGCTCAGAGAGGGAGCCTTGTCCTAATTCACACAAAGGTGCCTTATGGTAGCAGCAACCATGGTTCAAATCTCATTTTTACCCTATGCCCTCAGTGTGACTTTAGACAAGCGACTTCACCAAGCTGTTCTTGTTCAGCTAACCTTTCTGGAACACTGGCTCTGTGCCAGGTGCTGTTCTGGGTGTGGCAGGACCAAGGTGAATAAGTCATGCTTCTTGCTTCAGAGAAGCCTGCAGTTTAGTCAGAAAGACACTCACAAACAGCTAATTTCGATATGATATAGTGAGCACTCAGTTGGAGGTCTGTGAAGGGTAGGTGGATGGACACCTAACCCAGGACGCCAAGGGTAGATGCTACAGAAGATGCTGAAGGAGAGGTGGGGATGGCACTCCAGGCAGTAGGGACCACAGGGGCAAAGGTATGAGATGCAAAAAACCATAGTGTCTGCAGGCACCAAAGCGCAGTTGGGCGTTACTGAAGCAGAAAGGGTAAGGTAAGCAGGGATCGGGATCGGAGAGAGGGCTAAAGGCCCTGAGGCTCGCTTTTCTAATCTCTAAAACCGGGGTAAGAGTATTATCTCCAACAGATCCAGTTAGGTATTCAATCAACAATCGCTTCCGTGGCCAAGCAGATTTGAAACTTCCCAAAGGCGGTTACTTTGTCTTAAAATCATGGCTAGGGCTACACCTCACCTGGGCACTGTGCTGAGAATAAAGTCTGATTTAAATAAGACGTTTTTGATTGTCTAGCGCCTAGCACATATTAGAGACCTAATGAATATTTGTTGAATGAGTGAATGAATGAATGAGTTAAGCCAAAGCTAAAGTCTAGTTCTCTCCTCCTTCTAGATGTACCTGAGATAGGGGGTTGGAGGAAGGTCTCTGGAGAGGCAGGAGAAATGGGAAACACCTCAGCCCTTTCCCTTTCCTGTGGAAGCAGCGGCTTCGACCACAGAGCAGAGCCCTCAAACCGGGGGCCCTTGGGATGCCCCAGGGCCACCCTGTTCCACCTTCTCAGGGGCAGGACAGGGGAGGATGGCTGAGGTGTGAGTTTGGGGGTGGGGATATGCAGGCAGAGCTACTGGAAAACAATTGCTCAAGTTACTTGCTGGAAATGAAAGAAAGAGACCGGGGGGCCGAGGAGGCAAAGCCCAGGGAACATAAAAAATCTTAGCTGCAGGGGAAAGCACTCTTCTTCCCATGAAGGCAATGAAATTAGAGGTAATTGTGAGACACAGAGATTCGAGAAAACCTAGGGAGGCTAGCAGGTAAGGGGGGCCAGGACTGGATTCGGAGATGGAACAGCTGGTTCTCCCCTCCAGCGCCTGGTAATCGCCCCTCTATTGTGACGACTGAACAAACAGTCCTTCCTGGCCCCGCACTGGCGCTGTCCTGTAATGGGGGCAGCTGGGACAGGTGGAGGACATAGGTGGCCTGGCCACCCACAAGGCATGAGCCTCCCCCGAGCCACCACCCCATGCCTGGGGTCTGGGAGCCCATGAATCGTGAGCCGGGACCTGCTTGGGTGCAGAAGGTTAACAGGGGTGGCTAAGCCAGGACTGACCTTCCATCAGCTTGTAGACCACAGGCCACCGGAGGGGCTGGGAGGAACCAGGGAGCAATCTGTGGGGGAGGAGCAGCCATCCTGTCCCTCCCTTTCCCTCTCTTGTCCTCCCTTTCACCCACTGAGGATCTGGGTGAGTAACTCACACAGTAAAACTGAAGATGGGGTGCGGAAAGCGCTGGTTAGGGAAGCACTGGGCCATGAGGATACACACAGCAGGCAACAGTTAGTCGTTAGTCCCGCTGTCCCTTAGTTAGGAAAGAAGTGATCTCTAACTAGGTCTGGTGCACGGCTGTCGGGGAGAAGGCAGCAGAAGGGGACAGTAGGTGAGAAAGCACAAGGCAAGAGATACCTTCTATTATTTTTATGATTTACATTTTTCACTGTATTTTCACAAACTGAAAACATTATAGGTAAGGTTGAGAACAACGTACCAAGAGGAGGCTGGTTAAACAAAGAATGGTGGAATATCAAGCAGTGATTAAAAGGTCTGGGATGAGTGTTGGCCAGAAAGAATACTCGTGACTGCCGTTAAGCGAGGAAAGCAGTATGTAGATGCTTTCCCCCATTTAAGGGGGAAATGTTTACATGGATGATAAAAAGTTAGCAAGTTTTTACACTTATCTGCTGACAATGGTTATTCCTGGGAGGCATAATGGGGAGAGATTCACTTTCTACTTTATACACATCTTTGTTTTTGATTTATACTGAGCATGTTTTGTTTTAATAATCAGCAAAATCAGTACAGATGTTTATACTTAAGGTATTTAAAGTAAAACACAAATAACAGCAAAAAAAAAGGTAGGTTGAGAAAAATGCTGGGTTTTCAAGCTGCTTATAATCCCCCCTTTTACCCTCAGAACAATGCCATCTGTGGTCAGAGCATCTCAGAGAAGACAAATTATGTTTCCTTCATTCTACAGCCCAGAGACACTGCCTTCTGCTAAGCTCAATTCAGCTTGGAGGAGGGGATAAATCAGGAGTTTGGGATTAAAACATACACATTACTATATATAAAATAGATAATCAACAAGGACCTACTGTATATAGTACAGGGAATTATACTCAATATCTTTTAATAACCTATAATGAAAAAGAATCTGAAAAGGTATATATATATATGAATTACTTTGCTGTACACCTGAAAATAACACAACATTGTAAATCAACTATATTTCAATAAAAATTTTTTTAAAAATTCAGCTTGATGAGCTCTTTACATGAGCATCTTTCCGTACAGTGCCTGGCTAAGCATTGAGGGTGGGGGGCATGGGAAGGCAACAAGAAGAACAAGATAAGCCCCTGTCCTCACTGTGACTAGAGTATAGGGCTGGGGGAAGAAATTCGGTTAGAAAGAAAAGCATGGAGGTCTTTGGAGGGTCTCCACTGCCTGGACTTGGTCTGCAGGGAGAAGGACAAGGGGGTGACAGGATTAGCGTTGATCCTTAAGAAGATCATTCGGGGAGCTGTGGGAGGACAGACAGGGAGGGTGGGGACAGGAACCTGAGTGGTGGAAGAGGCTGAGCCATCCTTCCAGGTGATGAGAGCTCAGGCCAAGGGGTGTATCCAGGGAGCTCCCCTTATTGACCGGCGGGCTTCTCTTTAGGATTGCAGGCAGGGAACAAGCTGAATCACCCCCCTCCCCAGTGCCCAAAAGAAGAGTGTCCTCTAGACCAGCAGTCCTCAACCATGGCTGCCCGATGAACACAACTGGGGAGCTTTAGAAATGCTGAGCCCTGGGTCCCATCCCCAAGTATTCTGATTTAACTGATCCGGGGTGCAGCCTGGGCATGAGGATATTTCAGAGCTTTCAGAGGATTTTAAAATACAGTGGAGTTTGAGAGCCACTGCTCCAGAGCATCATCCAACACATCAGGAGCCTCACGGGTCTGTCCCCAGACAAGTTCTCCCACCTCCTCCTGGAATAGATGCCAAGCAGCAGACCACTCTCTTTATCAGACTCTGGATTTGGAGCTTTTATGGGGAAGTGACAACTGTGTTTTCAGCAGCGTTGAGAATATTCAGCTACTTTTGCTCAATATTACCCATGACTTTCTGCCTTTCAGAAATTTGTTGTCACTTAATCCACTGTTGATCCCTCTTCCTGTTTTCCTCATCATTATGCATCTATTTCCTTCTGTCCATCACTGCCTTCACCTCGGGATTTAGAGAAGGCAGGAGGAAAACACATGTGTGCAGGGAGCCACTCTGGCCTGGAGGCTCCTTTTGTCTTTTATGGGTGCAGACGTGATGGGAAGGATTGTGGCCCTCGGGGCATCCAGCCTCCCTGGTCCCCAGTGGTTGAATACAGGAAAAGGACACCACTTTAGGTATATTCATAAAGAAACTGGGTTCTGTTCCAAGATGCTGGGGTGTGCATTTGGAACTGGAAACGGACACTTGCAATCTGTAACCAATAACCGCAGTAGTTGGACGTGAAGTTGGTCACCCCGTCTATGGGTGAGGCCACCCAGAGTTGTTCTCTTCTTCCCTCCAACCCATCGACAAAACTAAAGGCTGGAAGCCCAGTCCCAGCTCAGGAGGGCAGAGCAGTTAGAGTAGGACATCTGGTGATGCCCAAGCCTACCAGCGTGACCAGAGTAAGATCAGTCACCCTCTACTCCAACAGGAATCTCTTCACATAGCCAGCCAGGGAGGGATTTTTGCAGCCCATTCCCCCGCCAGTCCATAAATAGTGAGTTTGAGAGACAGCCAAAGTCATTCTAAGGACCTGGCCAGCAGCCTTTGCAGGGATCTGGTACGATGGGGACAGAATGGAAGCCAGCAGCTAAGGACCACTGGATGGCCTTCTGACGAAATGAAGCAGGTTGAAGAGATGGGAGGAGGGGGAGGGAGGAGTGGGGACACTTTTCCCTGCCACCTTCACAAAACATTACTGTCTGCTGGGGGCTGGGCCCCTCGGAGCATCTGATAAGGTTGTTAAGTCAGCTGGAACACCTGGCCCGCCATCTGGCACTTTCATCCTCCAGACAGGGCCACTCGGGCGTCCTTGCTCACCTTCTCGCGGCCAGTGGGCTGCAGGGGTCCCGAACACCTGCCAGGGAGAATGAAACCCCCAAAGCCCCGAGGGCTGTAAGGCAGCGCTCTGGGTTCTCAGGTAACACTTCAGGAATACTTCTTTAACTTCGTTAAGAGATGGGGTTTTTTTTAGCAATGATGCGCCCTCTCTGAGGCTCCTGGTAGTTTAAACACAGGTTAATTCTGACCTTGCTGAGATAACAGAACAACGTGGTTACAGCGTCTGGAAAAGGGAGAATTTAAACAAGGCTGCCTTCTCTCCGTATCAGACTAAATGGGAGCTGCTGCTCAGGGACCATTAATCATCTCAAATGCTGGGCTTCAGGATCTTATCTGCTGTACAATCGCCTCATTCCCACCTCTCCTGGGCTCTGGAAACCATAGCATTTGGGGAGAAAACACAGTACCTATGTTAGCAAATCTTATTAGGCTTTAGCTAGTGGCACATGACCCATTAATGTATATACTTAGCTGTTCCAATAGAGTTCTGATATGTGTTAAGAAAAACACAATTGGAACTGCTGGAAATATTCTGTATGCTGCCTGGGTGATGATTATACAGATGTATACATATGTAAAGTGTCATCCAGCTGTATGCCTAAATGCCCTTTATTCATGTACTCTCTCTGTATTATCCCTCTGCTTAAAAATTTAAAAGAAAAAATCTATTTAAAAAGAAGGGATGGGGCTTCCCTGGTGGCGCAGTGGTTGAGAGTCCGCCTGCCCATGCAGGGGACGCAGGTTCATGCCCTGGTCTGGGAAGATCCCACATGCCGCGGAGCGGCTGGGCCCGTGAGCCATGGCCGCTGAGCCTGCGCGTCCGGAGCCTGTGCTTTGCAACGGGAGAGGCCACAACAGTGAGAGGCCCGTGTACCGCAAAAAAAAAAAAAAAAAACCAAACAAACAAAAAGAAGGGATGCACAACTGAATGATGCTAAACTCTTAGGTTTAACACCCCCATCCCACAGCCAAGGAGCCCAGGTTGTGTGTGCACAACTGGAGCCTCAGTGCTTGGGTCTCTGCCTGCTGGTGAGGGGTGGGTGATGGGGGGCAGGGTGGTCAGCAGCAGGGTGGAAAGAGGTGACATTTGGAGGGAGCATATCCGTATTTGCATCTTGACTCCGCTGTTTTGTAAGTCACTCTGGACAAGTCACTTGGCCCCTCTGTGCCTCAGTTTCCTCACCTTTAAAGTGGGGATAACATTGCCTGCATTACCAGTTGTTGTGACGTTCAAAGACCATTAAATGGAAAGCACCTGGCACACGGCAGATGCGTGCTCAATGGTAGCGCTAGTCACAGTGTAACAGTTGGTCCCTCAGGAGCCTGCTTCTCCCGTTTACCTCTTCTCAGGTTGACACACCCAACATCTGAAAGGAACTTTTTTTTTTTTGGCTGTGTTGGGTCTTCATTGCTGTGCGCGGGCTTTCTCTAGTTGAGGCGAGTGGGGCTACTCTTGTTGCGGCGCGCGTGCTTCTCATTGCGGTGGCTTCTCTTGTTGCAGAGCACGGGCTCTAGGCGCGCGGGCTCAGTAGTTGTGACACGTGGGCTAAGTAGTTGTGACTCTAGGGCTTAGTTGCTCCGCGGCATGTGGGATCTTCCCGGACCAGGGCTCAAACCCTTGTCCCCTGCACTGACAGGCGGATTCTTAACCACTGCACCACCAGGGAAGTCCTGAAAGGAACTTTGATGTCAGTTGGTACCAACTTCTCTGTCTGCACCTCCTCTCATGCACTCCATGACTTTCCGATCCCCATTCCAACTGTAGAAGTCCTGCTTATAACCCTTGACCCATCGCCTGCTCATACTGCCACCTGCTCCAGCAAGAGTGGGTTAATCTTTTCTACTGTCCATCCGAGAGACCACCCAAACCCCACTGCTGTGCTCAGTGTCCCCAGCAGCAGCCTTGGCCACATCAGCTGTGGCTCCAACCCTACCTGTGGGTTCAAGAGACCTTGGGCTGGGATTCCCATGGTGGATGAGGTGGAGGTCAACAGCATACCCAGCACTTGCCAATGGAGACCAGAGGGTGTCCGGTTCTTAGGACCCAGGGTGTGGGTGGGACAGAATCAGTGTCCACACACTGAGCTACTGTAGCCACTCAGGAGTGCAGACCTCTCCCAAGTGAGGTGTCGTGGATGTGCATGGACACATCGAGGGCACCACTGTCCATCTGTGCACATCCGTCCCCAGCAAGCATGCCTATGCTGCAGGGAAGTCATTGCCTCCCCAAGACTAACCTCTCCCTCTACAAACCACGTGATTTTCAAAACCACTCCCCCGTAATGGACCCACATTTGTTTCCCTTTCATGCCACCTAGAACCAGACTAATCCCTTTTTTGCATTCTCAGATTCCAGATATTTAAAGACAACCAAGTCTCCAATTCTCGAAAGGAATCTCCAGATTAAACATGCCCTATTCCTTCAACAGTAGCTCAGACATGAGCCTTGCTGTGAACCCCCTTGCTCTATGCCCTGCACAGGTTCCATCATGGAGGCAGTAAGGCGTAAAATTAAGAAATGATGCCTATTTTCACTCCAGCTCCCAAGTGCCCATCACAGACCCTCCTGTGTGCTCTTTGCACCCTTTTTACCATCCTGCACCGCCCCCCCCCAGCCTCTTCTATGATTGATTCCCGGTTCACACTAATTAGGCCTTGCTCGGACTGTGACAGGAACGAGTGCTTTGCCATTTTCTTTAAGGAAACCATGTGATAGGCCGACCGGCTGTGGTTGCCAGGCAACCTTGATGTTCCTACCGAAACTTGAGAGAGCAACAGGGCCAGAGAGCCTAGTTAGCAGCTATTGAACATGAGCCTCTGCTCCACTGAGAGGTGCAAGAAAGGCCTGGCTGGCATTGGCTCCCATTGCTCCAGCTGTCTTTTTATATGGAGTGTGTGTGTGTGTGTGTGTGTGTGTGTGTGTGTGTTGGGGGTGCATACGCAAAGGGAGCTGGGAAAGAATAAAGGAGTGTTAGTCTTTGAGATGGAATCACAATAAAGGATACCATGGCAGGATAATTTATGAAATATCACACTTTATCTGTGTACACTTTAATTTTCCTTCCTGCCTCCTCAATTCTAGTAACTGAGCAGGACTTGTAATTACTTAATCAGAACAGGACAGAAAGCAGAAATAGCCGATAGGCAAAGGTCTTTCCCCTCTGGTAAAATATTAGCCCACAGAACAAGGGATAATGTGAGGAGTCTCAGAAGGGGCGAGGGGCGGGTGGTAGTGTCTGTCCCTGGGAAGGCCCAGCAGGGTCCTGTTTGGTTTCAATTTCAGGTGAGTCCGGGCACCTGAACTCCCAACCTCACCAAAGGGTTCCTTAACCCACGTGTAGCTCAGCACCTCCTGATGAGAAGTAACCACATGGGCTGCCGGCAATGCATGGCTTCAGGCAAACCCATGTGATCTGGAGAGGCACAGAGCGGCCACTTCAATGCCTTAGCATCTCCAATGACCCAGAACCTTTGCACAACCCTGATGGTGGGAGAGGAAACAATGACTTAGATTGCATTTCCCTCACACTGAGGCCAGATGGGGACTGAGCAGAGTGGGTTTGATGTAAAGCAATTAAAGCTTTTTAGGTGGGCAACTTGGTGGTATCACACCCAGTAATTTCGCTTGTAATAAGAGGTCACATTCATTGTACCTTTAACACATATCAGGCAACGCTCTAAGGACTCTCCTAGTTACACTCTCACCAGCAATACATGAGACTATGTATGTGTCCCACACACTTGCCATCAGAGAACGTTACTAATCTTTAAAAGTTTTGCCAATCTATTTGCCAACCTATTACTGGGAAAATGGCATCTCATTGTTGTTGTTTTTGTTTGTTTGTTTGTTTTTATTTTTTTTGAATTTTTGAATTTTATTTTATTTTTTTATATAGCAGGTTCTTATTAGTTATCCATTTTATACATATTAGTGTATATATGTCAATCCCACTCTTTAATATATGTTAACACTGAGTAGTGATCTTTCACTTCTATTTCTGTATTGTTTTCATTTTAACGAGGATGCATTCGTGTACTAACTTGTGTGTAAAACTAATGTAAATAAAAATCATGATTCCTTATGCACTTACAAGCATGACTTTGAAATACATAGAGCAAAAATGGATAGAAAAATTAAGTGAAATCAATAAATCCACATGGTGGAAGGTTTTGACTGTATTTATCAGATACTAGGTAAAAATAAGAGATTTGATAACATAATTAAACTTGATCATATATAAATGTATTATACATATATGTATATACATAGGTACACACAAAATTCAATAAAAAGACACACAATACACAACATATAGGGAACAGTCTCAAAAAATTGACTCTGCCCTAGGCTACAAAGGAAAATTGGACAAATTCTAAAAATCAAAAATCATAAAGAGTACACAATCTCTGAACACAATGAAATAATATTCAAGATTAAGAATTCTAAAGGGATAACCAAAATATTAATCTGCCTAGAAAAATTATTTAAATATTCTCCTAAATAATTTTTAGGTTAAGAAAAAAAATCAAATTATAATTTATTTAGAAATGAAAGGCAACCAATTGGTTTGAAGATTTAAATGTAAACAAAAACTAGATAAACGATGGGTAATTAAAAAAATAATCTTGGCATAGGAAAGGTCTTTCTAAATATGACACAAACTTCAGATACCCCAAAAGACTAATATATTCAGCCACTGTAGAATTAAAAAAAAATTCTGTGTGGCAAAAGCCACCATAGGCAAAAGCAAATGATAAACTGGGAAAAAATATTTGCAACCTATATCACAGACAAAGGAAGAGTTTCCTTATTTGTAAAGTTCTCCTATAAACTGTTAAGAATAAAAACTAACATAAATCAAGTATACCTCAATTAAAAAAAAAAAAGAATGAAGACTAACAGCCCAAGAGAAAAATGGCCAAAAGATATGTACCAAGAGTTCACAGAAAAGGGAATTTAAGAAATGACTCTTAGGGACTTCCCTGGTGGCACAGTGGTTAAGAATCTGCCTGCCAATGCAGGGGACACATGTTTGAGCCCTGGCCCGGGAAGATCCCACGTGCCGCGGAGCCACTAAGCCCGTGCGCCACAACTACTGAGCCCACATGCCACAACTACTGGAGCCCGCACACCTAGAGCCCGTGCTCTGAAACAAGAGAAGCCACTGCCATGAGAAGCCCGTGCACTGCATCGAAGAGTAGCCCCTTCTGGCCACAACTAGAGAAAGCCCACGCGCAGCAACGAAGATCCAACACAGCCAAAAATAAATAAATAAATATTTTAAAAAAAAGAAATGACTCTTAAACCATGTGATGTGGTATTTTATTCCACTTACAATAAAATTAACTGCAAAATCAGACTACATCAAGATATTGAGTTAAAGAAGAAGACATACTGGATAATTACATTTATATAAAATTCAAAAACAGGCAAAACTAATAAAAGATGTTAAAGATTAGGGTAGTGGTTATCTTGAGGGGTATGGAGCCAGGGATTTGAAAGGGCTCATGAAATTCTACTTGTTGAACTGGGTGCTATTTTGCAGATGAATTCACTTTGTGAAAATTGGTGGAGCTGAGTTGTACACATTTCTGCATGTATGTTAAATGTCAATAAAATTTATTTTAAAATACCACATTGATATAATTTTTCACCTGGAGGTTGGCAAAGATCAAATCATTTGACCTCTGTGTTAATAAGAGTGTGGAAAAGGGAACTCCCTCATATATTGCTAACAGGAGTGCAAATTGATAGCACCTTGATAGGGAGATGACTTTTTATTAATATCTGTGAAATTATTAATGCACATGCCCTCTACCTAGCATTTCCACCTCCAGAAATTTACCTTACAAATAATACTTGCACCTATATGAAGATATAATGCATTGCCATGTCATTGAGAGATCAAAAGATTGAAAGCTACCTAAACATCCATCATTAGGGGATTAATTAAATAGTCCTTATAATGGAAAACTTACAATGAAATGCTCTGCCACCATTAGCTCTAATGAGGAGACACCTTATGTACTAAGATGGAATGATCTCTGAGGTGTATATTAAGTAAAAATATAAATTAAGGTGCAGAACTGTATGGAAGGTATACTACCATTTGGGTAAAAAATGGGGGAAGGATATAAACAGTGCTCATATATACATAAATATCCCTGGACAGATAGTCAAGGAACTGATAACATTTGTTGCCTTCAGAGAGCATTTGATGGCTGAGGAACAGGAACAGGATGGAGATTTTTCTTGATATACATAGAAAAAGGCCTGGACAAACACCATTGAACAGACATTCCCTCTGGGTTGGAAGTGGTACTGAGTGGCAACGATAAAGGGGAACCTTTAAAGTTATACTCTGTAAACTGAATATATTCATGCATTAAAAGTATAATTTTTAAAAGGTTGTTTTAAGAAATAATGTGGGGCTTCCCTGGTGGCGCAGTGGTTGAGAGTCTGCCTGCCAATGCAGGGGACGTGAGTTCAAGCCCTGGTCTGGGAGGATCCCACATGCCGTGGAGCAACAAAGCCCGTGAGCCACAACTACTGAGCCTGCATGTCTGGAGCCTGTGCTCCGCAACAAGAGAGGCCGTGACAGAGAGAGGTCCGCACACCGCGATGAAGAGTGGCCCCCGTTCGCCGCAACTAGAGAAAGCCCTCGCACAGAAACCAAGACCCAAAACAGCCAAAAATAAATAAATTAGTTAATTTTAAAAAAAAAGAGAGAGAGAGGAATAATGTGCCTGCAGTAATATTTGTTGCAGACAAGATAGAGGCTAAAATCAGGGGACAAATTTTGAGGAGAAACAGATATTAAAATCATCTCAAAGGATTGCTCTAAAGATATTTATCAATTACAAAAGGAAAAATAACTTGATAGTGGAGAAACCTGGTAGACACCACTTTAATGAAGTGATCAAGGTTAACATCGCCAATAATAAGATAACACCACATTGTATCCCCTGATATGACACACTGAGAAGAACACAGTATCTCTCCTATCTTGATAGTCACAGAAAGAGTCCTCACTTCTTTTTGTAGGCCAACTAGGAGGGTGTGTGTGTGTGTGTTTGACATAAATTGCAAATCTTCAGTTCACCCCTGCATCTCCTGGAGTCAAAAACTCACAAAGGTCATTGAGCCACCAAGCCTGGAGTAACAAGACATTTTTTACCAAGAGGAAATGTTATTTTAGAATAAAATCTTAGCCAAGGCTGCCAGGGGCTATGGAACACAAACCGATAAAACCAAGGTCCTTGGAGCACTTAACCAGATTTCTACCTGATGATAGGAAAACAATGATTTTATTGAGATTTCCCCAGGAAACTGGTTTCTCTCCATCTAGCTGAAAGGCTGAGATCTTTTTAGTAATAATCGTGAGGATCAGCAGCAGTCAGTCAGCCAGTGCTGGCATCTCCTGTGCATGTTAGTTAACTCATCAATTTCCTTCCCAAGGACAGGAGAAGATAAGCGGCTCAGAGGCAAGTCTTGCAGACCTTCCTATCTCAAGAATGCTAAGAACTCACTGGTATCCTCTCTCAAATGATTTGCCTCCTAGAAGAGCTAACTGATCGCCTCTACACGCTGCTTTCGGTTGTCGCCTCTGGCATTTTCCACTAACAGGCTCCCCTGATGGATAGCCCAGCAGACTGCCAAAGGAGTGATTTATGCTCATGTTAAACCCAGGACCTTCTCAACCCCTCCCTGGGCAAAACGCCTTTATCTGCACTACTTAGAACACCCTGGGGAAACATGAAGGGGAAATTGAGTACCATCTCTTCATCTATAACCTAATTCAAAATTAGTGTGTGCTCTAGTTGTAAATCTCAGATTAAGCTGTTCTTAGCTCATTATGTTTTTGCCATTTCATTTTATAACACTAATATCAGCATTAAGCAGAATTTATAGTTTTCAAAGCGCTCTCTTGTGTGTAAGTGTATTTGATGCTCACTAAAATGCTATTAGAGAGAAAAAGAAGGGTCACCAGTTCTATCTGAGTAAAGAGAACCTGTGACAGAGGTTAAAGGGCTCCCCAAGGTCAAATATCAATTTCTACCATCAAACAACCTTGTGCAAGGATTGTGCCTACTTGTAAAAATAAATTATTAAATATTTCAAAGATATGTAAAATATAGAAAATATAAAAGCCACGTTATCTATCTCCCAGTTTTTTTTTATCTCCCAGTTTTAACAGCTGTTAACGTATTTCCTTCAGATCCTTTTAAAGAAGAAATAAAATGATACAGATACAGTTATCACCACCCCACTTCCCCACTTCCTCTCTTTCTTGCTAGAAGTCATTGCTGTCCTAAAGTGTTGGTGAAGATATGGAGAAACAGGAATTCTTAGACAGACTATTATAACCAGACTATTATTAACCAGACTATTATTAGTCTGGTTAATTTTCCAAACTGATGGGTGTGATTGATTGTTATAATCGTTTTAACTTCATTGCCTTCATGACTAGTCAATTTGGGCATCTATCCTAAGTTCATTGGCCATCTGAGTGTCCTTTTCTGTGAATTGCCTGGTTATACCCTTTACTCAATTTTCAATATTTTTGTCTTTTTGAATTGATATATACGAATTATTCAGGGATTCAGATAGTAATTCTTTGTTGATGATATGCTTTCCAAATATCTTTTCCCAGTTTCTAGCTTGATTTTAGCTTAGTTTATGTCATTTGCCTCCACTGAAGTTTTAAAGTTTAATGTTATTGAATTTATCTTTTTATTTGTGCTTTTTGTATCTTGTTTAAGAAATCATTCACTGTTCTAAGGTCATTCTCCTGTACGTTTTCCTTTTTTTTCTATAAGTTTTTCACATTTTTGTTTTTAATCCTAAATGTAAATTATTTTTGGATATGATATGAGGTTAGAAACTAATTTTATTTTATTTGCCTCATAAATGTTTTCATATAAATGTTTCAATTGTCAAACACCCATAGAACAGTTTCCTGTATTATCCATGGGTCTGTTTCTGGGCTCTCTAGTCAAGTCTGTCAGCATACTTTAACTTCTCTATGGCTATTCCATCCAGTACTAATTACTGGATGGAATAGCTTTATGATAAACTTTGATATTTCATAGGGAAGTCTCCCTCCTTAATCCTCATAATTCTCTTCAGTATTCTTGGCTTTTTGTCTTCATATAAATTTTAAGATCAGTTTGTTAAGTTCACACAAGAAATCCCCTTTTTATTATTGTCATAAATTTATAAACTAAGGAAAATTAACATTGTAATGTTATTATCATAATCCACAAATATGCCGTGTCTCTCCATTTATTTAGGTCTTCTTTTATGACTTTCAATAAAATTTTAGAATAGGGACTTCCCTGGCGGTCCACTTGTTGGGACTCCACGCTTCCACTGCAGGGGGCAAGGGTTTGATCCCTGGTCGGGGAATTAAGATCCCGCATGCTGTGCAGCACGGCCAACTGATTAAAAAATAAAATAAAATAAAATTTTAGAATATCCTCAATAAGTAACACATCATTATTAGATTTATTCTTAGGTACCTAAGAATTCTTCTTGTTATTCCGAATAACTTCATTTATTAAATTACCTTTTTGAGTAAGGTGTTGCTCAGGAATGCTATTGATTTTTTTAAATTGAGAAATAGTTCACACACCATAAAATTCACCCTTTTAGGATGTACAATTCAGCGGGTTTTAGCATATTCACAAGGTTTTGCAATTCCAGAATATTTTCGTCACCACAAAAATAAACACTGCACCATTAGCAGTCACTCGACATTTCCCACTCTCCTTAGTTCCTGGCAGCCACTAATTTTTTTGTCTCTATGGACTTACCTCCTCTGGAAATAAGTTCATATTAATATAATCATACAGTATGTGGACTTTTGCATCTGGCTTCTTTCACTTAGCATAGTGTTTTCCATATCTGTCCATGCTGTAGCATGTATCAGGACTTTAAATAATATTCCACTATTTGGATAGACCACATTTGTTTATTCATTTAGCAGTTGATGGACATTTGAGTTGCTTCCACTTTTTCGCTGTTATGAATAATGCTGCTATGAACATTTTGTTTACAAGTTTTTATGTGAACATGTTTTCAATAACCTTGTGTATGTACCTAAACGTGGAAATGTTGGGTCATATGGTAAATCGAGTTAACATTTTGAAGAACTGCCAAACTGTTTTCCAAAGCAGCTGCACCATTTTACACTCCCACTAACAACGTATGAGGGTTCCAAAATCTCCACATCCTTGCCCGCTCTTGTTCTCAAACGCTTTTAAAATTATAGCCATCCTAGTGGGTATATCTCATTGTGGCTTTGATTTGCATGTCCCTAATGGCTAATGATGTTGCATATCTTTTTGCCTGCTTGTTGGACATTTATATATCTTCTTTGGAGAGCTGTATATTCAAATCTTCCACCCACTTTTTAATTGAGGTGTTTTTTTGTTTGTTTTTTTTTTTGCGGTACGAGGGCCTCTCACTGTTGTGGCCTCTCCTGTTGCGGAGCACAGGCTCCGGACGCGCAGGCTCAGCGGCCATGGCTCACGGGCCCAGCCGCTCCGCAGCATGTGGGATCTTCCCGGCCGGGGCACGAACCCGTGTCCCCTGCATCAGCAGGCGGACTCTCAACCACTGCACCATCAGGGAAGCCCCTGAGGTGTGTTTTTATTATTGAGTTATAAAAGTTCTTTAAGGATCCTAGACCCTTATCACATATGTGATCTGCAAATATTTTCCTCCATTCTATGGGTTATCTTTCCATTTCTTGGTAGTGTCCTTTGCAACACAAACGTTTTTAATTTTGATTAAGTTCAATTTATCTATTTTTCCTTTGGTTGCTTGAGCTTTAAGTGTCATATTTTAGAAACCTTTGCCTAAGCCACATGGGTATAAGTTCACAGACTTATACCAGTGTTTTGTAGTTTTAGCTCTTACCTTTTCGTCTTTGATCCATTTTGAGTAAATTTTTGTATACTGTGTGAGGTTACAAGTTCAAAATCGCACTTTTGCATATAGATATCCAGTTGTCCCACTACTATTTATTAAAGAGACTCTTCTTTTCACCATTGAATTATCTTGGCACTGTTGTTGAAAATCAATTGACCATAGACATATGGATTTATTTCTGGACCTCAACTTAATTCCACTGATCTATGTTTATCCTTATGCCAGTACCATGTAGTCTTAATTAGGGTAGTTTTGCAGTAAGTATTGAAATTGTGAAGTGTGAGTCCTCCAACTTTGTTCTTCTTTTTCAAGAGTGTTTTGGTTATTCTGGGTCCCTTGAATTCCAATGTGAATTTTAGGAACAGCATGTCAATTTCTGCAAACACAGCAACAAAAAAGAGCAGCTGGAATTTTGATACGGATTGTGTTGCATCTGTAGATCAATTTATGTATATTGTCATTTTAACAATATTAAGTCTTCCAATACATGAATATGGGATATTTTCCCACTGATTTAGATGTTTAAATTTCTTGCAGCAATGATTTCTAGTTTTTGAGGTACAAGTCTCACACATCTTTCATTAAATTTATTCCTCACATTCTATTACTTTTGATGCTATTGCAAGTGGAATTGTTTCCTTAATTTCACTTTTGGATTGTTCATTGCTAGAAATAGAACTGATTTTGTATATTGCTAACCTGCAAACTTGCTGAGTTTGTTTATTAGTTTTAATTGATTTTTTTGGATTCCTTAATAATTTTTCATATAAAAGACCATGTTATCTGCAAATAGAGAAGTTTACTTCTCCCTTTCTAATCCTTTTATTTCTTTGTCTTGCTGAATAGCCCTGAATAGAAATTCCAGTACAATATAGAATATAAGTGGTGAGACCTTACATCTTCATCTTGTTCCTGATCTAAGGAGGAAAACTCTGTCTTTCACCATCAAGTGTGATGTTAGCTATGAGGTTTTTTGTTTTTTTGTTTTGTTTTAAGACACCTTTTATCAGTTTGAGGAAGTTCCTTTCCACTCTTAGCATGTTGGAAGTTTCTATCATGAAAGGGTGTAGAATTTTGTCAAAAGCTTTTTCTTGTCTATTGAATTGATCTTGTGGGTTTTTTCCCCATTATTCTATTGATATGGGGTGTTACAGTGATTGATTTCTAGATTTTAAATCAGTCTTGCATTCCTAGAATAAATCCCTCTTGGTCATGGTGTAAAATTCTTTTAATATGCTTCTGGATTTGGTTTTCTAGTATTTTCTTGAGGATTTTTGCATCTGTACTCATAAGGACTGTTTATCTGTAGTTTTCTTTTCTTATGATGTCTCTATCTGGTTTGATACGGGGGTAATACTGGCCTCAGAGAATGAGTCTGGAAATGTTCCCTCCTTTTCTATTTTTTGGAAGAATTTGCAAAGGATTGGTGTTAATTCTTCTTGAAATATTTGGTAGAATTCAACAGTGAAGCCACCTGGTCCTGGGCTTTTCTTTGAGAGAAGTTTTTTGATTGCTGATTTGATCTCTTCACTTGTTAGGGTCTGTTCAGATTTTCTTTTTCTTCTTGAGACAATTTTAATAATTTGTGTATCCCTAGGAATTTGCCCATATCATTTATGTTACCTAATTTGTTGGCATACATCGTTCATAGTATTCTCTTACAACGTTTTTTCTTTCTGTAAGGTTAGCAGTAATATTTGCTCTTTCACTCCTGATTTTAGTAATTTGAATCTTCTCTCTCATTTTCTTGGTCAAGCTACGTAGAGAACTGTTAATTTCTATGATCTTTTAAAATAATCACTTTCAGTTTCATTGATTTTCAATTATGTTATTGATTTTTGATACTGATATTTTATCAAATAATCTTAGTTCATAACATTTGTCTGCAGACTCTCTTACATTTTCTATATAGATGATCCTGTATTCTGAAATGAGGACAATTTGGTACCTTCATGGTCCAATCCAGTACCATGTTGATTACAAGCAGTCACATTCCTGACTTCAAAGAGAATTGTTCTTATATTTCTATATTAAATGTGATGTTAGCTGTGAGTAGACACCCTTTATTAAGGAGTAGCAATTTCCTTTCATTCCAGGTTGGCTAAAAGGTTTCATCTTAAATCAATATTGAATTTTATCAAATGCTTCTAGATTTATTCAGTTGCTTATAAGATTTTTTCTTTTAATCTATTAAAAATTAATTAATTTACATAGATTTTTCCAAATATTAAAAATTCTCAGATTTCTCTGGTGGTGCAGTGGTTAAGAATCCGCCTGCCAATGCAGGGGACACAGGTTCCATCCCTGGTCCAGGAGGATCCCACATGCTGTGGAGAACTGAGCCCATGTGCCGCAACTACTGAGCCTGTGCTCTAGAGCCCGCAAGCCACAACTACTGGAGCCTGTGTGCCACAACTACTGAAGCCCGTGCACCTAGAGCCCGTGCTCCATGACAAGAGAAGCCACCACAATGAGAAGCCCACACACCGCAATAAAGAGTAGCCCCCCCTCGCCGCATCTAGAGAAAGCCTGTGCACAGAAACAAAGACCCAACGCAACCAAAAATAAATAAATAAATTAATTAATTTAAAAAATCTTACACTCCTTGAATAAACTTTACTTGCTTATTATATGAATTTAGCTTACTAAAAATTTATTTTGTGTTTTCTACACCTATGTATATAAATAAGATGGGCCTATACATTTATTTCCCATATTTCTTGTGGTTTGTTGTTGTTGTCTTTCTTCCCTTCCTTCCTCCCTCCCTCTCTCCCTCCCTTCCTTCCTTCCTTCCTTCTTTTTCTGGTAAGTGTGGTTATGTAATACAGAGTTATTCTGTTCCTCAACGCTATGGTAGAATTTGCATATAAAACCATCTGAACCTGATGGTTTGTGTGTTTTAGGGCAGAGCCCGGTGGATTTTTGTTAAAGATTCATCAATTCAATGATATCTTCCTGGCCAATTACTTAATCATTAAAATCATTGTCATGCCCCATTTAATGCTTTCTTCTTTAAATTCTACGTTAAATATGGACACAAAAGGGGGAAGTGGCGGGGGGGCGGGGGGTCGTTGGTGGTGGTGGGATGAATTGGGAGATTGGGATTGACATGTATACACTAATACGTATAAAATAGATAACTAATAAGAACCTGCTGTATAAAAAAATTAAATAAAATTCAATCAATCAATCAATCAATCAATCAATCAATAAATTCTACGATAGTTGTTACACCAGGTTTGTTTTGGTTAGTATTGTCCAAATATACTTTTTCTTAACTCTTGACATTCAAAGTTTCTATATCCATGTGATTATGTATGTCTCTTAAAATTTGGTTATAGCTGGATTTTTTAAAGCTATCTGAACATTTCTGTTTCTTAACTGGAAGATATAGTACACGGACTTATTGTGATTAGAAATATTAAAATTATTTCTACCTTCTTATTTATTGTTTTCTATTCACCTTGGTTTTTGTCTTCTTCTTTTCTTTTTCTTTCTCAAGGCTTATCCATGTTGTAGCCTATGTCAGAATTTTCTTCCTTTTTAAGGCTGAATAATATTCCATTGATGTATATGCCACATTTTGTTTATCCATTCATCTATTGATGGATACTTGGGTTGCTTCCACCTCTTGGCTTTTATGAATAATGCTGCTATAAACATGGGTGTATAAATATATAATCACCTCCTTTTCAACTTAAAAAAAAATCTCCTGGTCTTGCACAGTTTTCCACACTTGGGGAAAATGATGAATTTCCCATTCCTTACAATGTATTTGTATTGTATTATCCAATAATAACCCTGTGTCACTTTTAGAATTGCCCAGATTAGGTGAACCATCAAATTTATAACATATATTTATTTATATAATTTATACCTTTTATATATTTATAATTCTCCATTACTGGATTTTAATTTTCCAGAGATAAGTATAGTCTAAATTTTAGAACTGCCTTTCAAAGAACTAGTGTTCATTGTCCAAATTATACTTTATCTTTAAAGAACAGTCATCTCTCATCTTTAGATATGATGTCATCCCACCAGTTAATTGGGCTAATCCTTGAAATTAAAATTTAAAGCTCTTCTGGTAATCTAGAAAGGGTTGAGAAATGCAACTCATTTGGGATGAAAGCTGAGAGATCCTTAGTTCGCTGTGATACCCACCGTGTGTGTAGCAGGTGAGGTAATTGTGCTTGCTGTACTTGTTCTCTGATTCCACATTTGAGATGTGTGGTTGCTAACATGGGACAGGTGCTTTCTTAACCACCCATAGCAAGTGAGTCTCTCAGTAGCTGTAATCTAATTTCATTAGATTACAAGATTGAAAAGCTTCATTATGAAATGTTAACCCACCTGGAAACTCAGTTACACCTTCAGAATGCCTGACCTTCCCATAATCTTTTTTTTTTTTTTTTTCCTCACTGTGGAGCATGCAGAACTTCCCAGACCAGGGATGGAACCCGCGCCCCCTGCAGTGTAAGTGCAGATTCTTAACCCGTGGGCCACCAGGGAAGTCCTCCCATAATCTTTTGACAACTGGTCTAAGTTTTCCAAATTCCAAGAAATAAATGGATGAGGATATTGAGGAATCTAGTAGTACCCAGGGTTACCTTTATTTGGCTAGTGGTGATGGAAGTTAAAGTCAGCTAAGCTGCCAATCTGCCCTCCAGTTAAATTTTAATCTAAAGAAGAATTTTTATCCATAGAGAAGATGTCTATTTCCTGTGAAGGGGGAGTGTCTAAAAGTCAAATTCCAGAAGAAGCCATCACTTATCAGCTGTGTGGTTTCTAGCAAGTTACTTAAACAGTTGTTAAACAAAGCTAGAGAAAAGAATACCCAATCTAACAGGGTTGTTGTGATAATTAAATATGGCAATATTTAAGTGTTCATTTTTTTATTAGTAGCTGTTATAAATTTATGTAAAATACTGGATGTGAGAGCACTAAAAAATGTGAAATACTATTAAAAATGTAAGGAAAATGTAATTATCATCATCATCATTGTTACTTCAGGTTTGGAAGGACGCATGGTCAGGAAGTATATATTAGGAACAGAACCAAGCTTATTGGGAAGGAGGATGAGGCCAACCAGCTCGGCTGATGATGCATCTGAGTCTACTAGCAACCAAGTGTCTAGTATCAGCTCTTTACTGATAAGGTCAAACCATCTCGTGGTCACTGAATACCCCAGGCAAGGTCTGAAGTAACCTACATAGAGTCTAAGACACAGTCTCCACATTTGTCCCAGTTAAGTCCATCTGGAAGAGTGCTAGGTAAGTAATAGATCCCTAATATATTTCACTTACTCTTATATTTGTATCATATTACATGTTAATTATAGAAACTGCATAGTCACATTTCAGATAATTTAGAAAACATGATAAAAAGAAAAAAATTAAAAAATAATAATTTAATAAATAAATAAAATTAGATAAAAAAGAAAAAAAGCCACCTACAATCTCTTCACTTTAGCAGAAAGTTTATCACACTTTGATGTACTCTGTCATGTATTTTCTGAATGCATGAAGCCATGAGTTTAATCATAACGGTAAAGGCAATTCTACATTCTACTCATTTCCCTCCTTAAAACTATATCATGAGTGTTTTCTTTGCTTATGTTTCAACATTAACATAGGGTTTTAGAGTTGGTAGAACATTCCACCCATTCAATAGACAAGGTGCCAGTCTCCCATTGTTGGATATCTATGTCACCTCCAATTTTTTTTTTTTTTTTGCGGTACGTGGGCCTTTCACTGTTATGGCCTCTCCCGTTGCGGAGCACGGGCTCCGGATGCTCAGGCTCAGCGGCCATGGCTCACGGGCCCAGCCACTCTGTGGCATGTGAGATCTTCCCAGACCGGGGCACAAACCCGTGTCCCCTGATTCAGCAGGCGGACTCTCAACCACTGCGCCACCAGGGAAGCCCTTGTCACCTCCATTTTTAAAAAGTATGTAATGCTATAATGGACAATTTTATGCATTTAGATTTTCCTGTAATTAAGATTATTTTATTAGAATAGATCCACAGAAAATTTCCTGGCCCAAAGGGAGTGAATACGTTTATGGACCTTGATACAAGTTGCAAAATTACATTCCCATGAATTTAACCAACTTAAAATCTTCACAAGTTATTAGTGCTCATTTCACCATATGCTCTCCAGCATTGGGAAGTAGACATTTTAATTTTTTGTTAACATCATATGTGAAAAATGGTATCCCACATTTTCAAAATTTACATTTCTAGAAGCCCCAGCCCTGATCCGGCAGCAGGTCTAAATGAGGACTGTCAGTTGTCAGTTTGCAGCTGCAGCCTCAGAATGATTTTCGGGGTGTTGGCGGCCTCCACCATGGAGGCTCTGCTGGTGTTTGGAGCCTGAACCTAGCTCCACAGGCCTGGAGGGCCCCGCTGCCCAAGGACCGCTAACCAGCCGTGTGGCTGACAAGGTCTTGGTGCTCCGTCCAAGTGTCAGGCCTGTGCCTCTGAGGTGTGAGAGCCGAGTTCAGGACACTGGTCCACCAGAGACCCTATGGCTCCACGTAATATCAAACGGCAAAAGCTCTCCCAGAGACCTCCATCTCAACGCTAAGACCTAGCTCCACTCAACGGCCAGCAAGCTCCAGTGCTGGACACCCTATGCCAAACAACTAGCAAGACAGGAACACAACCCCACCCATTAGCAGAGAGGCTGCCTAAAATCATAATAAGGTCACAGACACCCCAAAACACACCACTGGACGTGGTCCTGCCCAGCAGAAAGACAAGATTCAGCCTCATCCACCAGAACACAGGCACCAGTCCCCTCCACCAGGAAACCTATACAACCCACTGAACCAACTTTAGCCACTGGGGGCAGACACCAAAAACAACGGGAACTACGAACCTGCAGCCTGCAAAAAGGAGACCCCAAACACAGTAAGCTAAGAAAAATGAGAAGACAGAGAAACTCACAGCAGATGAGGGAGCAAGGTAAAAACCCACCAGACCAAACAAATGAAGAGGAAATATGCAGTCTATCTGAAAAAGAATTCAGAGTAATGATAGTAGAGATGATCCAAAATCTTGGAAATAGAATGGAGAAAATACAAGAAACGTTTAACAAGGACCTACAGGAACTAAAGAGCAAACAAACAATGATGAACAACACAATAAGTGAAATTAAAACTTCTCTAGAAGGAATCAATAGAAGAATAACTGAGGCAGAAGAATGGATAAGTGACCTGGAAGATAAAATAGTGGAAATAACTATCTCAGACCAGAATAAAGAAAAAAGAATGAAAAGAATTGATGACAGTCTCAGAGACCTCTGGGGCAACATTAAATGCACCAACATTCGAATTATAGGAGTCCCAGAAGAAGAAGAGAAAAAGAAAGGGACTGAGAAGATATTTGAAGAGATTATAGTTGAAAACTTCCCTAATATGGGAAAGGAAATAGTCAGTCAAGTCCAGGAAGCACAGAGAGTCCCATACAGGATAAACAAGGAGAAACACGCCAAGACACATATTAATCAAACTATCAAAAATTAAATACAAAGAAAAAAATATTAAAAGCAGCAAGGGAAAAACAACAAATAACAACAAGGGAATCCTCATAAGGTTAACAGCTGATCTTTCAGCAGAAACTCTGCAAGCCAGAAGGGAGTAGCAGGACATAGTTACACATGTGTACTAGCCACTTGAGAGCATGTGTGTGTGCACACATACACAGACAACACTGAAAGGTTACTATTTTAGGTGCAAATAAATTGAATAAATTAGGGGTCAAAGAAAAAAAATTACATTTCTATATTAAATAAAGCAGAATTTTTTCCAAATGTTGGTATATTCGTTGTTTTTCCACTTTTGTAAATTGTCTGTTTAATCCTCTTAACCCCTGAATAAATAATTTTGATGATTCATATAAGGGAGACAATTGGGTCTTTCCAGCAGAAAGAGCACTGATAACTCAAGGTGAGTTACGCAGTATGGCCTCTGCTTCTTCATCTATAAAACGGGCAGTTTCTAGAATCAAGAGAGATACACCATGTGAAATACTTGGTGAACTCTCAAGCATTTTAGAAAGGTAATGAATAGAGAATTAATATTATTACTCTCAATTCATTGACAGCCTAGAGTTCTAAGATTCACAAAGAGAATGGCTCTAAGAAAAATATACTGGGTGAAGGGGCAAAATCAGGCCAAATGACGAGATGCTGGAGGACACCATGTACTACCTAGAAACCTAACAGGTTCCCACCAAGAGACAGATGCAGAATCTGTTCCCAGACCTAATTTTCCTGAATAAGCTAAAAGTAATCCATATTGGGCAAGATTTGGAGCTGATCTAGTACAAAGTTACCTTGGCTTTCAACTAAAATTTCCAGACACTTGGATAGGAGAGCAAGTACATATAAATAGAAACCTCTTTCTCCTTAGGGGGAATTCTACTGCTAAGGGGGAGAAAAGATAATCGCCCTTCCCAACTGTTGCATATATTCAAAATGCACATTTAATGACTGTTCCAGTAAGTGTGGCTGTATAAGTGTGAATACCTGAGGCACAGCTATTGATATATGGCTCCGTTGTTGATGGTGGTGGGTTTTGCTGGTTTGTTAACATGTTGATTGTGTTCACGAGAATTTTTTTTTTTACAGCTACATTTAAACTGCCAGTCAGAAAATGTAAAACATTGTTATGTTTAGGTGGTGAGTGATTAAAGTTTTTTTCTTCTCCCTATTTTTCTGTATTTTTATTAATGAGATATTTTAGTCCTTAGATTTAGAAATGTAAAGAATGTTCTGTGTGAGCAAATATCTGGGTGATCAATGAAAAACATGATTTTTAAAATGTTTCCAGATACCTGCATATTTTGAAATGTGAAAATGGAAGGGGGGTGAAAACAGCCTTATTAGCAGGAAATAGGCTGCTCTGTGTGGTCTGGTTGTGGGTAGCACAGATGTCTGTGTGTCAGTCAAAGGTCTGCACCTGCACGGCACCAGCCAGCCAGTAGTGAAGCAAAAATTTCAGCTTGAGTGAAGCCATTATCAGTTCCTGTCAAACACAGGAGGGCAGAAAACTCACATGACTGCAGGGCCTGACAGATGACAGTAATGAAGTGAGCAGGTGAGGTGGGGACAAAAATATTTCACTTTCCTCTCTACTACTAAAAAAAAAAAAAAACGATAAGGTTGGTGATAAATGGCCTTGGTGACACTGACAAAAAGGAGAGGTGGGCCTAGGTTGGACGGGACCCCAGCCCTTCCTATGGGGTCAGTGCTTTTTGGCGTGCACAATGCCAACTCCCATGTTCAAGAGACACAGAAATCCCAGATTTCTGTGCAAACATTTTCGATCTTGAAGACAAGTACTTCAAATATTTTAAATTCTGTAAGAGCCCAGTAAACACTTTTGCGCCCCATCTGGCACCCTCGGCCGCCAGTTTGCGAACCCTAGATCCATGGGTTTTTCTCCATTGGTTTGGTTGTTTTCTGAAGCAAAAGGGTAAGGTTGGAGTCTCGGTTTACCCGCGTATACAGGCGCGGATTGGGGCAGGTGGTTCTGTGCCGGCGCTGCCTGGGTGCGCTCGCGCGGGGATGCGCGTGCCTGAAGAGTTGGTGAGAAGGGTGAGCGTTTGCATACTTGAATTCGGGGAGAACTAGTCTGCGTGTGGTCAGGCGATCTGGGTCTGATCTGCCAAGGCGCGGCTATTTGGGGGAAGTGGGGCTATAGGAATTGTCCCTGTGGAAATGAAGCTTTCTGCGGGATCGCCCTTTGGGAGTATCCTTGGAGTTCGAGAGCCCCTCTCCTGCCCTGCTCAGCTGGGGCAGTGGGACAAGGACCAGGACAGACAGGTGGACCCGGGTCTAGCTCTAGTGCCTGTCCCGTGAGGGTAAAGCTGGCTTGAGCACTTATGCGGGACCCTACTCCAGCATTCAACCCCGGAGGGGCTCGGGATCCCGGAGCCCAACCGCTCCGGAGGAGACAGGAAAAGCGGTGAGCTCCTGGCCCGCCGCCCTCCACGGGCTGTTGCCATGGCCACAGGGGACTTTTGATGTGAAGTGCGGTGACCCCCCCCTCCACTTCCCTTCTTTGCCTACCTTCTGGATGACGTCATGGACGTCCGCGGCCCTGACGGGCCACCTGTGGGTTGGTCTCGCTTTAAAGCAGCTGTTCTCCACCGGCCCCCGCAGCCGCAGAGACTTTTGTCATCACCGAGAGGACCATGCCGGGACTCTGGACCTGCCTCTCGCCCTGGCGAAGCGGCCACTGCTCCGGACAGCACTGATTACCTGAGAGAGGCAAGTATTCAAGGGATGCTTCACAAATTATCTTCCTCAAAGCGCAACCGCCTCTCCGCCCCTCCCCCTTGCCCCTGATCTGCAGCTCTTGGTGGGAGAAGGGACGAGCCAGCGGCGGCGTGGTGGCTGAGGGGCTTTCTTACAGAAAGAAGTGGAGAGCAGCGGTCTTTCTCCCTGGCCGTGGAGACCCATGCCAGGTAAAGTCCCGACCAGGGTCCCCCGTCCGATTCTCTGTCCCAGGTCGAGGGCTCGGGATTGGAAGAACAGCCGACTGGAACTGAGTGAGGTTCGCGAGGCTGAGTCTGGGGCTGCTTCGGAAGGCCGGAGGAGGGGGCAGTCGGGCTTGGCATCTGCTAAAGGTGACGAGCCCGCCGCCAAATTCACGAAGAGGAGGGAAGACGGTGAGGGCGCCTGGAAAGCGGGAAGCGGCTCCTAAACCCGGCACCCGAGAGCTCCTGACGGGGTGCTCGACCAGCTCGAGTTGTGGGGACATCTAGTTCTCGGACCCACTCTCGGGGCGACGCCGAAACCCGGTTTGCCGTTTGTCTGCCTCGGTCCGGCACCCCGTCGGAGATGGGCAGCACCACAGCCTCTGGAGTGGGCGGTCTCCGGCCCCAGCCTCCCCAAGCCCACCGCCGCCACCTGGTCTCCAGCGCTGCTCGCCCTTCAGATTCCGGATGCAGCGGACCTGTTGCGTGCAGAAAAGCGGCGGAGTGAGGTGTTCCAGGCCTCTCCTCCCTGCCTTGCCCGCCACGGCCCGCCACAAGATCTGAGCGCCGGGAGTCCCGCGACTTTGCCTGCAGACTCCCAGAGAGCCCAGTGCTGAAAGAGAAAATAGGAGAACTGCCGGGGGGCAACTGGGTAGCCATCCCACTGCAGAGGGCTCTTCGTACCAGCTGAGATTGGGGCAAATTATCCCACTAACCCGGGGAGGGAAACGGAGAGGCGCGGGGGATTGAGCCCGGGAGGGAGTCGGGTCCGCTGAAAAAGCGCATCTGGTGCAGACACGTCCGAGTCTCGCCTTTGACCCCGGCGGTCGGAGCGCCTGCACTTCAGCTCCCTGCCTCGGGGTTAGAACCGAGCTGCTCAAGGTCCCCAGAGCCCCTTCACGGCGAGTCCGAAGCTCCAGCTTCAGCACCAGACGCTGGACAGCGCCCCGCCGAATTGCGCCCAAGGGTGGGTTCCTGCGGGCTACTCCGCTTCCTAGCTCGTCGCCGCTCGCAGTCTCTCAGATCCCACTCGGAGGAGACAAGGAGGTGAGACAGGGTTCACCGAGAAATGGATGGGGAGGATACTCATCTTCCCCGTTTCTCCAGGAGCTTAGGTATCGGATTCTAGGAGGGCATTCTATCTTCCTTCCGGTAAAAGCAGCTGGAATAACTTGGTGCTAAATGCAGGCAGGATGCCGAAGAGAAAAGAGGCGCGCCTGTAAGTGGTGAGCTTAGTTACGCACAAGCGGGAAAGTGATTCTACCGGGAACCCCAGGCACTGGTGTACTGTGAAAGGTCGCCACATTCAAGTCATGTTCTCTCTACCGCTTCCCCCCACCCAGCCCCCCGCCCTGCCTCTCTCCCCACAATCCCCATACGCCTTAACGCCAGTGAATGAAGGGAAAAGCGTGGGATGGTGGGAGAAGATATTGAGGTCGAGGTAAAAAGCACATTTTATCAGGGTTGCCATAGCTCGGTGTAGACGAAATCTGTCCTAATTGAACATCAAGGTCTGCATTTTTAGCCAAAGGCGCCCAATGTGCCCTTTGTATGAGGAGCTGAATGACTGTTCTGCCAGGAAGGAAAAAAGCCGCAGAGGGGAAGACGTTATCACAAAAGGGCTAACAGAGGTGGGGGAGGAGGAGAAGGGGACAGGACCCTGGCACTAGAGTGTGGTTACCAGGCAACCAGCCCCAGCCTCTTGTTGCCTTGGTTACAGTGAGTGGAGGGGCTTTGGCCACTGATTATCCGTGAGCACCTTTATTCTTAAAAATATCTGCTGGGGAGCCCCTGCTTTCCCCCGTGTGGATGTGAGTCAACAACCGCCCCAGCAAAATCCCTGGGGGTTAAGAGGAAATCCTGGAAGGCAAATTTTTCCTTTGAAGTCAAGGTGCCTGGCGAAGCAGCTACCTTTCCACCACCGCAGTCCTTCCCACCCTCTCCCTTGCCCCCTTCAGAGAGATGAGCATATCCTACTCTGTCCTTTCTCTGGGATTTACAATTAGGGCTTTTATTTTTTTCATGTGGTCCTTTAGACGCAAGGGCTTCCCCCACTCCGACCCCACATGCTTTGCTCTTCCCCCTTTAAATGAGAAAGACACATTTGCTCTTCATGGATGAACTGGAGGGAGAGCGGCTTTCTCCTGGGTTTGGCAGTGGTTCCTCCCTCCCTCAGCACCTCTCTCATGCTGGAAGGGGTGAATTCTAGATCATCACCTCTTTTCACCTCTTCCCGAAGACCACACAGAAAGCACAGATAGGCAGACACGGGACTCCCTTAGCAAAAGCCACTAGCATCACCAGCCTCAGATTCCTCAAAATTCTCTTTTCTTCCTCTTCAGCTCTGCCTTCATAATTAGGGAATGCAGCACTTAAAGCTTCTAATACTCTGATCTTTTTCATTTCCCTGGATTGACAAACATTGATTCCACTTTTCACCTGTCAGACTTGTCTGCCTGCATTCATTTGTAGTATCTGGGTAGAAAATCATTTTACCCATAATTTTCCCAAGGCAGCTATAACATTCTCAGAATGATTTAAGGGGAAATCACTAGTAAGTTAATAGAACAACCTGTGTTCTGTGCACTACTTCATCTAGAACACTTCTTAAGAGCCATGAACTTTGTCTTTTCACAACAAAACCTTGTTTTAAACTGAGCTATCACTTGACAATCCAGGAATGGAGGAAATCTCTATTCCAGGCAGTAACTATCATATCTTTATCTTTGTTGCCCTGCATCACAAACACACATATCTTTCCTTTTCACTTTTTCTTCACTCATTGCTAATGTAAAATTTTTAAAAATCATTATAAATTCAGACTAAGTTGAAGGCCAAAATTATCCTCCATGGGCTGGCTAGATATAGTTTTGGGGACATTTGCATTAAAATGCTTCTCCTTCACATGTTACTATAGAAACTTCTTTTTAGTCCAGACTAGACAGCTGGTCTGCTTTTTGTACTTTTCTTCCCAAAGAAGTGCCTTCCTTTATGAATTCTCTGGGGCAGCTATCATTGATCACATCAATAATGTCCCATAGCAACAGTGGTTTCTTTTTTCTTTTTTAAAAATTATTATTCCCTTTCTGCTCATTTTCTTTATGGACAAAGGTTTTACTTTCCTTTCAAGAAAAGAACTGAGATCTTATTCGCCAGAAAGGAAGAAGCATTCTTTCATTGGTTGGTGTGTGTTGCCTTGTTAACCAATCAGAGCATGCCATTTATCCTTTTCTGACTAGCTAAGTGAGCAGAGTACCCAGAATGATTGAATCTGCGTTAGTACCATCCAGTAGCAAAGGTTGGAACTCAGAGTTCTGAGACCCAGGATATGCTATTTGCTTTGACTAATCCAGATTGCATTTGACTTGCAATGATGAATTCACTACCTAGTTATTTGTAGCTTACTTGAACACATCTGGATTACACGCTATTCTATGATTCTTTTTGTTCATTTTAAAATATATTATGATCATCTTTCCAAGTCAGTGCAGATTATTGGTATCAGCACACCAGTGGTCCAGGGATCTTTCTGATTTCCCTTAGAAGTGTAGAATTGGTCCCCACCCTTAGGGATTTGGTGAAAATCTGGGAGGATGAGAATGGGAAGTCAGAAGAGAGAAGAGCTTTGTTACTTATGATGAACAGATATCTCAGCTTTTGGATTCATTCTGTCCAACTTTGGTGTCCCTGGTAGTTTTTTTTGTTTTGTTTTGTTTTTCTATTTTAATTCTTCACAGCTGCCCTGCTGGCCTGCATTTTCAGTGACAAATAGAAAAGCTGGATGGATGGAAACAATGACCCTCTAATTAGGTGTAAGAGAAGACATAACTTCCCAGGAAGGCTGTGGCAGGTAGGTGGTGGAGATCCCTGGAACTGGAGATTACCCCAGTCTGTCATGGCACTGGAGTTGGGCAGGTCTATTTTTTTCTTTCTTCCTCCACCAAACAGCCCTATTTAAGGATGCTGGCATTAGTCTCCACTTCTCTAAAAGGAAGGGGACATCAAAGTTCCTTCCCTTCCAAGACAGAAACCATCTGACAACAGCCTGAGAAATCTTAACGTAAGTACAGACCCCCTTGGTCGATCTTTTCTTGTTTTTGGCTGGAGGGGATGCTGGGAATGGACAGATGCTTGACCATGATGGTGCTATCAAGAGCCACCTCCTTTAGTGACCCAATCTGTGCCAGAGTTTGAGTGGGACCATGACCAGAGTATAAGCCCTTCAATATTAGGGGCTATGTCATGCACACCTGTGATTCCCTGGAGCTTAGTCATGCTTAAAGTAGGGGCCCAGCAAATATTTGAACTGAATCCTACAGGCTAGTGTTAGGACAAGTCCCTCAACTTCCTTTTTATGACAGTGGCAGCTCTAGCCCTGCACCCTCCCCCACCCATCTCTTCCAAAAGCTTCGTATTCCCTAGCTGTCTTCACAAAAGATAAATGAAGGCTCAGTTAATTGTTTCCACGGTTACATGGAAGTGGCCACATTGAGGATCCCTATCACCCCTTACTGTCTGAAGGAAAAAGAGAGGAGGGGTTTGGGGATCTTTGTCACGGAGGAAACCATGGAAACAAGCGTTGCTAAGGGGATGGCTCTAAATTCAGAGGAAAGAAACTAGAAGTGGGGAGAGGGAGTTGGTGGGCTCAAGGGCAGGTCATTTTTCAAGGTACATTTCTCTGAGGCTAGAGCAGCCTCTTTCACTTCTTGCATCCTCCCCCAACACAGACAGAGCCCAGAGTTAAAAAATTTTAGAAAACTGGGGCCACTGTCAAGCTCAAGTCCATCTTTATTGGTCCTGCAAGGGAAAAGCCAATGAAAATGGAGTAATTGTGTTCACACCTCATGATTATACTCATTTCTGAACTTTGCCTCTTTGCCAATCAGTTTTGTATGCTATGAGCCAGGCGCTGTGCCAGGCACTGGAAAATAATCATCAGCAAAACAGTCCCTACTCTCAAGGTGAGCTGATAGCAGGACAGCCACTTGGTGACTCTAGGGCCAGGGTTGCTCACATGGGCTGGATTGGACAGTCCTGCATGGCAGTGTCCAGAGGGCTGTCAGGAGTCTCTCCAAACTCTTTTTGTAATACCTATTAGCTTATCTATTACCACCTGAAGTTTACCTGAGAGCTCACTGAGAAAGGCCTGTTTTTCCTGGGAATACCTAGGGCTCTAGCCCCTCTGGTGAACACCTTGCACCTTGCCCTATTAGCACTCAGGCCCTTGTCTCTGAAACTATACACCAAGGATGATGAACTAGGCCTCTCTCAACAGTGCCAAAGAGATGCAGGGTTTTTTTGTTTTGTTTTGTTTTTTAAATTTTTTGGCTTCACCACGCAGGGTGCAGGATCTTAGTTCCCTGACCAGGGACTGAACCCACACCCCCTGCAATGGAAGTGCGGAGTCTTAACCACCGAACCGCCAGGGAAGTCCCTATTATTATTATTATTATCATTATCATTTTACAAAAAATTAAAGGCAACAAGTCCCTCTTTCTTCCTTGATGGGTTAGCTGGGGGGTGGGAGTTCTCAGCTCTCTGCAGCTTGAAGTTGGAGAGTTAGCACCTCACTGGGGAGTGGAGAGATGGGGGGGGTCTTAACCTCCTGGGGAGGGATACCCCTCTCTTACATCCAGCTGAGAGCTGGGGGGCTGGGCCTCCGAGCTCGGTTCTGCCAGTCTTCTCCATGTCCCCCCTCTAACCTTCAGTTTCTCTGGGCCAGCCCTTCCCCACTCAGGGTGCACAGAACAAGCCCAGGGATGGCGGGCTGGGCTACAGAGGAAGAGTCGTAATTAAAAAGAGAAAGAATTGGGCTTCCCTGGTGGCGCAGTGGTTGAGAGTCCCGCCTGCCGATGCAGGGGACACGGGTTCGTGCCCGGGTCCGGGAAGATCCCACATGCCGCGGAGCGGCTGGGCCCGTGAGCCATGGCTGCTGGGCCTGTGCGTCCGGAGCCTGTGCTCCGCAACGGGTGAGGCCACAACAGAGAGAGGCCCGCGTACCGCAAAAAAAAAAAAAAAAAAAGAAAGAATTAAAAGCAGCACCAAAAGGGAAGGGTAATTACCCTTCAGCTGCTGCAGAAATACAATTAGGGCCGTGCAGTCTGAGCCGCCAGGATATTGTGGCTTTTGCTAATTATGAAGCGGATATGCCCTGGCCTCACAATTAGAGGCCGGCCAGGCACCGGGGGCCTGGCCTCTCCTCCATCAGTGCCCAGGCCTGGGGAAATTCAGCCCGGGGCCCAGTGCCGGGACTGGCTGGGTGGAGGTGGGGGCGCAGGACCAGGACTCCACCCTCCCCCGGCCCACAACCGGTGTCCCTTTTCCTCTCCTGCCTATTCTGCTAGGCCCAGCCCCCATCCCCACTTCACTCGGAGCCGTGGCTCTGTAAGCAGTGGGTGGATTGTCACCCTGTGCCTTCACCGTGGACTAGGGCGGAGATGGGAAAGGGGAGGCTGGTAGAGAGGGGTCACCGTGACCTGGAGCTCTTCGTTTTTCCCTTCTCCGTGATAGTACAGCGCTTTGTGATTCCCGGAAAAAGTTAGAGAAATGAGCCGCCCGCTGTCTCCCTTTAAAAATAAGGTCCCCCTATTATTAAAGAAATACGTTCATTAGAGGAAATGAAACACTCCAAAGAAAAAGAAAATGAGGAAACAATCCCTTCCCCCCCCATCCCCATCAGAGGCTCCGGAGAATTCCGGGGTGGGGGAGGGGTGGTGGGCTGGTGGGAGGAGGTGACCTTGGGGGTGGAGGCGGGGACACAAGCTGGCCCGGCGGGAGTGTCGGGCTGGCCAAACGCCTGGCCGCAGCGGCGGGTGCGGCCGTGGACCAGCCAGCCCCATCTGGAAGACTAGTGATTTTGTTGTTGTCTCCCTGCGTTCAACAACAAGTCCCAGTCTGCCGCATGGTGCCGGCCGCCGCAGCGAGGGGGAGGGGGGCGGGGCGCTGGAGCTGGGGGCGGGCCGCGCACTTGGTGGCTCTTCCTCCGTGTGTTGTTTCTGTGCCTTCTGTCTCCTAGAAAGCACCTCTGGAAACTACCCTGAGCACCCCCTTGGGCAGCACACCTCAGGCGGACTCTTCCAGAAACAAGGACAGACTACAGTGTGTGTGTGTGTGAGTGTGTGTGTGTGTGTGTGTGAGAGTGTGTGTGTGTGGTGGGGTGCGGGGAAGCATGAGGGTGGGAGGGATGGACAGGGTCTCAGTCCTCTGGGAGTGGCGAGCTGCTTCCACACCACTGACAAGGGCAGGGAGAGAGAATCCCCCCGCAGGGGCCCAGGCGTCTAGTTGTCTCTGGCAGGAGAGAGCCAGAGTGTGTGCAGGCACAAAGGGGCATGTACTCATGACCAGGGCGCCTACGATGTTGGTGCCCTGGCAGCCACCTGGAGGACACGCCTGACCCTGGCCGGCCCGGACCTCACCTTGCCTACCCCAGGGAGGAGAGAGTGGACTTGTGCGTATAGAACTTCTTGGCCCCAGAATCTGCCTCCATGCTGTTGGGCCCAGAAGTGTCGCCAAGGGAAAACTGAGGTGAGAAAGCCCAGTCCCACAACTGAGCCTGGAAACCAGTCCCCCACTATGGCAGAAGCAGTGATCATACAAACCATTTTCCATCCTTTGTCCATGCCTCCGTGTGGGGGGCACCTTACCCTCAGATGGTCACCAAGTTCCAATGGTGAGACTCTCAGTGGGACAAATTTTTCAAGCAGCAAACTCAAATGCTCTCCCCAGTCCTTTCTAAGTATATTCCCACCCTCCTCCTCCACCCTGGAGAAGGAGGCACTCCTGGGGCCCTTGGGCCAGAGAAGGGAAGTGTTGGTCAGCAGCCTCGGGAGGCAAAAAAATGACTGGGAAAGTGTTTGTTTGTTTGTTTTAGAACACTAACACATTTTACCAATTTAAAGTGGGTTGGGAGTTGTACTCCTTTAGGGAACCCTAAAAATGCAACCATTGTTAAGCTCACCCTGCCTCTGCCCCTCGCCAGCTGTGTGACCTTTGGCAAGACACTTAACCTCTCTGAACCAATCAGTCCTTCACTTCCACCCAGAGGCTGTTGCTGTCAGTGTCTCAGCTCCTCCAAACTGGCTCTCTCCTCCATTTCCTGCCTCTTAAATTCTCTTTACTCCAATCCTGCCTTAAACCAGTGGGCAGCCAGTCCTATTAGAAATCTCATTCACACTTGAGAAGGCTGCAAATTGGTGTCACTCAGCAGGTGCCTGCCCTTCACTGGAGGAAAGAGGCCTGGATTGGGCAGAAGGGGGCAGAGGTGGGGAGGAGGGGAGTCAAATCTCTCCCAGGCAGTCCTCAGTATCCAGGGTTGCTATGGAGACAGAAGGGAGAGAGATCCTGCCTCAGTGAAACTAGCATCTGGAGAGGGTAGTGGGGTGCACTCCTGATTTGAGAGATGGACAAGAGTGCCCCTGTTGATATGTAGCAAGGTGCAAAATAGAGGGAGCAAGGCATTCCCTGGGGGGTGGGGAGGGAGTCCTGGCTTCAAAGTCGGACACACCCCAGTTCCAGTTCTGGCTGCACCACTTACTAGCTGTGTGACTTTGAGGCAGTCACTTAACATCTCTGAGCCTCAGATTCTTTAATTGTAAAATGGAATTGATCACATCTACCTTGCTAGGTTATATGTTTATTAATCAATGGAAGTGCCAATAATATATAATGGCATATGTAAATACTCAACAGTAGTCTCTTTTGCCTCCTCTTTCATAGTTTTTCTTTTCCAGGATCTGGGGTACCCACAAGTCCCCTTCCCCGAAGTAGCAACAAATGAGAACCACCATCTCTCTATTAGTCTCCTACATCGCATAGAAGTTTTATCCCATTTAAACGTTTATTCTTCCCCTCCCCAGATCAGTATCTTGTTCACTTCAGGAGGCTCAATATATGTTTAAAGAATGATTATAGACCAAATGTCCCCGCCCCCACCCCCCTCCTTCTCTTCCCTCCCCGCACTTCTCCGTTTTAAAAATGCAGAAACCAAGACTTAGGTTGTATGATTTACCTCTAAGTCACTCGGCAAAATAGACAGCTTACTGCTTCTTAAGGTAACTTTCTAAGAGTCTCAGAACACAAAATGGTTGGTGATCCAAGGGTCGGGCATCTGGAGTCCCCTTACCTCAACTGCATCGCCCGGGTTTATGCAGCCAGCAGCCAGATCTGCGCGTGCGTTTCCAGGGATGAGCGGGGAGGCAGCGCCCTCCGATGGATCCTATAGGTAGCTGCGCCTTAGCGCCCAGTCTCAATTTTGCCTGCAAGCTAGAATCACCTGATAAGCTTTAAAAATCTCCATATTCAGGTCACATTGCAGACCTGTTATATGAGAATCTTGGGGTGTCACCCAAGTGTCAATATTTTTTAAAGCTCCGCAGGCAATTCTAATGTTCAGCCAAGATTGAGCAATAATTACAATAATTACAAAGATTAATTTTATATGTGAAATAAAAGCAATAATTACAGATTAATTTTATATGTGAAGAAATTGTAGTGTAGTGTAGAAATTGTAGTGTAGAATGGAAAACGTTAACGGTGGAGAATAAAATTCCCCTGGATCAAATCTTGCCAGTTTTCCACAAAAAGTCAGTCATGTGAGACTTGACATGGTTCTAAAAATCCTGGAAAATCTCTGGATTTTCCAACTCCCCTGGAGTTGGGAGAAGGTATAAAATACCATAATTGTCTTGATGACAGGCTGTGTCCAGGTAGGTTCAAAGTCACTGTTGGATCAAGAGTGCTAGTAGAGCGGGAATGTGCTTGAATAAAATAAGTTATTTACATTGGCTTCCAGGTTGTGTCCGCTTCATACCCTCTAACACATCGGATTTTAAACGAGCACGCATGAGGGAGCTGTTAATCTGCTTGTTAAAACACAGATCGCTGGGCCCCACCCACCCCTGAATTTCTGAGTCAGTGGGTCCAACAAATTTCCAAGTGATGCCTAGGCTGCTGGTTTAGGACCACACTTAGAGAATCGCTGCTACAAAAAATGGCCAGATCGACACCCGCCTTCAGGTCTGCACCTGGTCCAGCAACATGGGAATCCCCGTAGCATCCCAAATAGTCCTCAAAACAGGCATGCAAGGAAGGCAGAATGGTACTTCGAGTGTGGCATAATGATTTGTAAGCACAAAACACAGGTCAAGTCCGATGTCTCAAGTGCTTCTGGATTGACAAGGTTGGGGGGGATAGGGTGGGGTCCCTGGGGGCAGGACTTTGATCATGGTCTTTCCCCCACCAAGCCCCAACTCAAAAGGGTCTGTTATAGAGGAGCCCCAGTCTTTGTGGAAGGAGGAGATAGTTTCATTTCAGGAATGGGAAGGTGAAGTCCCTAAAGGTTGGGGTTGGAGGTACTGCCATTCACAGTCAAGATGCCAGTATTGGGCCATCCATATTGTATACTTGTGGACCTTCAACTTTTTTGCTTGATAATATTTTCTATCATAAGTTGTGGTAGTTACAAATGATGTATCATAAATATTGACATCTTTTTAAAAAATGTGTCTGTAAATGAATATAGTGGACACATAAATATCTATCAGAGCAATTTGATACTAACATTAACCATTTTTAAAATACATGAAAAAACTCTTACCGTCAATGTTAAATTTTATCTGAGTCCTATGCTCCTGGAAAGCAGCAATGGTGAAGAAATTTCTCCCATCCTTTTGTGTTCCACAAACTAGTTACTGCAAAGAAACACCCTGCCCCATATGACTGTGATAAGACTCCAGGATTCCCCCATTGTTTACCTATGACGAGTCCTGGCACGGACACTCCAAATTCCCACGGACACTCCAAATTCCCATTCTTTGCCTCATTGATGATTAGCTGAACTGCTGAACCCATGGATCAATTGGAATAAAACGCTCATTAACCAAAATTTGGTTAAGCTTCTTTTCTTCCCCTAGGTCCCTGAACTATGGCCCACCCTCAGCCGGAGCCAGTTTACAATCCCTCCTTAATGACCCCTCCAGGGAATAGGCTGGCCTCAGGGTAAAACAATCTCCATATCTAATATCAATTTACTAACCTAATAGGATCTGGGATCTGGTCACTGCCACCTCCATATCCTGTTCTTTCTAGCCCCCTTTACTCCTCCCTATAAAGGAAAACCCTTTTTGCCCACCCTTGAGAACTAGCAGAGCATTTTCTCTATTGCAATAAATATCCCCTCCCAAACACCCACCCCCCTAATCCTTTCAAATAAAGTCTCTCCTTACTAAATCTGGATTTGTTTTTTATTACATGCAACATTCTTTTTTCTTCTTCAACTTACACTTCCATTCAACTTCCACTATGGAGATTTATCCTAGCATAATCTATTTTCATGCTTGGCAATATTTTCTGTAGAACCTGATCATACTTTAATGTCACAAAATTATGTATATCAATTTGATCTTGTTAACTCTAGAAAAATGTCCTGTGACCCATGAGGTTCCACGTGTTATTTTTTTTCCTTCTGGATTGAGACATTGTTGCTATTATTTCTATTACAAGTGAGCAAATGATAAATATACAGCATTTCATTACGTGAGAAATAATCTTTACACATAAAAAGTGAGTTTTAATTAGAAATGCCATTGGAAACATGTCTCTAGGAGATAGATGGGGCCAGTTATTTTTCATTAAGTTTATAAATCTGGGGATGAATATCACTTTTTGCAAGAATGGGAAAGAGTTGGGCCTTCTGTTTTGTTTTTATGGATGTAAACACTGATAAAAACATTGTTCACATAAAAAGCAGATAGAAGTGGAAGGAGTTTTCTCTGGCAATGTCAGCTCTTTTCATTTCTGTTAATTAGCCTGAAAAAAATTTTTTTAATGACCCATTAGCTGGCAACATGATTAAATCCTCCTTGGATCATAGCGAAAGCAAAGAATCAGAAACCCATCAGACTTGTAGAAGGGTTTCTTGCCCAGTCCTCAATAATAACCCATATTTGAGCAGTCTTGTTGAAACTGATAGGTGTCATTTCGGGCGAGCTCCGAAAAGCCTGGTCCTTTATGTCTCAGCACAGAAAGAATTCAGCAAGAGGCAAAGTGATAGATAAGAAGTGATTTATTAGAATGGGACGCTTGTGAGGCTTACAAGCGGGAAGGCAAGAGGGTGCCACGCCCGAGAACTTAGATTTATAATCAAAGGAAAAGGGGGGAGGGGGAAAAGACCACTTTCTTCTTCATTCTTTTTTTTTTTTTTTTTTTGCGGTACGTCTCTCACTGTTGTGGCCTCTCCCGTTGCGGAGCACAGGCTCCGGACGCGCAGGCTCAGCGGCCATGGCTCATGGGCCCAGCCGCTCCATGGCATGTGGGATCTTCACAGACCGGGGCAGGAACCCGTGTCCCCTGCTTCGGCAGGTGGACTCTCAACCACTGCGCCACCAGGGAAGCCCCTCTTCTTCATTCTTGAGTAGACGTCATGCTTCCATCATCAACTCCTCATCCAGGTTGGGCAGGGGAGTTTTTTGTCCCTACATGGTCAAGCCAGGACTTTAAAAATTATTTCAGGTCTCTGTACAATGAGCACCTTTCCATACTGAGCTCACTGGGCAGGATGTGGGTCTCATGCCACCATTGTTTTATTGTTTTGGGGCATGTCTCGTGCTTCTGTCACATGGTTTTGTGGCTAGGCAAGCCTGCTTGGTTTTATGGTTAAGTAAACCTGCTTTCCTGAGTGATCATTAATCTTACTGTGGTCTCCCAAAGCCTCCTAAAGTTCCCTATCTACAATCCCCTAATGGGGTTTCTAAGCCGACTCTTTATTATCCTACTCAATCCCTATCATTATTTTTCTTCTTCCCCAAAACTACTTTTATTTCCCAGGGTAATGCCACAGAGCAAGATTTAGAATGTGTGTGTGTGACTTTCCTTTGTAAAGTGGGAGACAGCTGGTTATAAAAAGGGAGAGGGAAGCTGGACTCCAAGGACTCCAGGTCTATTCCCAGGTCTAGTCCCATGGAAGTTGAGGATCTGGTTACTGACTCTCTTAAAATCCTCCTTGCCCCGAGAGTTGCCTCTGACAGAGTCTCCATGTCTGAAAACAGCTACTCTGCATCCCCTTCCCTTCTGCTCTCTGTCCTCTCAATGTTGCCTCCGAAAGAGCTCTGGAATCTGTCCCAAGCTCTTTATCCTCTCTACCACTCTGGCCACCAGAATCTTATCCCACCTGAATGCCCACAATCACCCCAACACCCACGCCTCTTTCTCCAGGCCTGGTCCATTCCTTTCCTACTGCAGCCAGAGTGAGCTTCCCCAAACGCAAATCCGCTGGTGAACCAGCTCTGGCTTGAATTTCTTCCAGCTCCCCCAAGACTTCAGGAATCTGAGTAGAAAGCCTTATCCCTCTAGTGGCCTTCTCCTTTGTCCTGCTTCCCTCAAATCTGTAGCCAGGTCAGAAATAGCCAATTTTTGGAACATGTACCCCTGGCCTTCTGAGTACATTTGCGATGCCACTGCTGCTTGCACAATGGAGCTAGAAGGAATCTGACTGCGTTGATCTTTGTTTGGACCCTCGCTGTTTTCCCTTAATTTCTTGAAATGTCAATTTCCTTAATCGTAAAACAGAAATAGTAGTACACATCTCAAAGCGTTCGTCAGATTAAAGGGGTGTATTGCCTGGCACACTGTTTTTTTTTTTTTTTTTTTTTTTTTTGTGGTATGCGGGCCTCTCACTGTTGTGGCCTCTCCCGTTGCGGAGCACAGGCTCCGGATGCGCAGGCTCAGCAGCCATGGCTCACGGGCCCAGCCGCTCCGCGGCATATGGGATCCTCCCAGACCGGGGCACGAACCCGTATCCCCTGCATCGGCAGGCGGACTCTCAACCACTGCGCCACCAGGGAGGCCCCTGGCACACTGTTAATGCTCACATAATAAATGCAAACTCATTGTTATTGTTTTTATTATTCACGTTGCACTGTTATCTGTTAACCTCTGTTACTGCGCCAAACCATGAGCAACTAGAGTCCCCAGCGATTGTTCTTATTCTGTGTATCCCAATGCCGAGCCCATAGTTAGGAACTTATTACTTATGAGTAAAGTATCGCAAAAGGATAAATGAAAAAGTAGCGCCGAAGGAGCAAACCTGACTTTTAAAAATCTTTTTTTAGTGGCCATCGTGTATATTATTTCACTGAAACCCCTCGACACCCGAGGAGGTAGGAGTTATTCCTATTCTGCAGATGTGGGTGTGTATTCTGTAAGTCAGCCTGCCTTTAGTGGCACGGAGCTCATAGGAGCCCACATCCCGGCCCAGGGAGCGGGATGGATTGGACAAAAGTGGGAGCAGAAGTGGGCGATAGGAGGCCACGATCCCCTCCAAACGCTTTAAAATTTCCCGCGGGCTGGGCCAGTCTTGGGCACAAACCACACCCCTCTAGAAGTCCCCGCCCCTTACGCTCCCAAGCGCCAACCCGCAGCGAGCCAGGCTCCCGGCCAATCAGAAGAGGTCTTAGGCGGGCGCTGCGGTTCAGCAAGCCAACAGGCTGGCGGCCGGAGCAGGGCTTGCCCGGGCGTGTTGGAGCTGCACGTTCCCTGGGTGCCACGTGCTGGCGTGAGAAGACTCGCTGGGCTTTCAGGTGATCTCGGGGACCATGCTGGGGATCGCGGGGTCGGGTAGGCTGGCGCGACGTGTCCCCGGCCGCAGGGCCCCGCGCGGTGTGTCCGCCCCCGGCTTGTGGCGGTGGACGCCCGGCCGGGCCGGCCCGGCTCCCGGGCTCCCCCAAGTGCAGGCCTGGCCCCGGGCACCGCCTGGCCCCCATCCCACCCTGCTCGGGGGTCTCGGGCCTGAGTGGGCGGCGCTGGGCGATGGGGCTCGGCCTGGTGGGTGTCTGCCCGGCCGCCGCGACCAGTGAGTGACCAATGCCTCCAGTCCTTCCCTGGGTGAGGCCGGACTCCCACACGTCACTCCTCGGAACGCCGGCGCGGGGGGAGATCGTGCAGGGCTCTCCTCTGACTGTTCTCGTCTTGTGAACTTTTAGTAGCACAGGGGATCTTATCGAGCCAGCTTTTCTCAAATTCGGGCGATTATTAGTATCATGGCAAGGGGGTGGGGCCGCGCACTCTTTGAAATACAGATTCCAGGCCCCGTTTCCCCAAATGGCAGTTACGAAGGTGTGGAGAGTAGGCCTGGAAATCAGCCTTTTAAACAGACTAGGTTGGGGAAGCCCCTAACCTAGTTCAGTGCAGGATTTCATAAACCCTCGTTTTAAGTTAGGAGACAGTGCCTTGGTCCAGTTGATCTAGCTCTTTAGGGCCAGAGCAGGGTCTAGAACTGCCCACCTTCCTGATCAGCCAGCAGGTTGGTGGCCCTGAGGGCACTGGGAATTCTGACTTCGAGGTTCCTTTGGGCCTTTGCCCAAAGGCCTGGTGGCTGCTGATTCAAAGTGCTGGTTCTGGGCTGGAGAGAGATTTGTTTGCCTCACTGAAATACTTTTATTTGAGCAAAACTTCTCCTGAGCTTCCCTAAGCTCCATGTGGGAGCCCAGGATGAGGAAGGTGTCCCCTTGATGATTAATTGTTGGTTCTGACGTGTCAGCTAGGTCAGGGCATGTAGAGAACTGCTTTCATCTCTTGCAGCACAGGGCCAGGGCCACAGAGACCTTTTTTTCTCAGGGATCCTAATTTCTGGCTTCTTTGAAACCTTGGCAACAGTGTTAGGGAGGCCACTGACCCTTGTCCTGGCCTCAGCTCCTGACCTGTAAGGTCCTTAGCCGTCCCAGAGAAGGGAAAGGGCCCTCCTCCCCTACAAAAGTCAGTTATTAGTGGGTCTCTGTCTTCTTAGGCCTCCCCATTACTGGGCTGAGACAAATTGAGGTTCTGTATTTGTCAGCCTTAATATGTGACTTGTCAATATGAAGAAGTTGATTACAGTTAAGAGCCCTTTTAAAAAGGAGAAGACTTCTTGGGGAAGGGATAAGCAAGCAGAGGGAGGATAAGTCAGGATGAGTCACTGTGCCTCCCCCGGCCCAGGCATCACCAAATGGCAGTTCATCTCCCCTCCCATCTCTCTTAGCCTCTGCTGCTATTGCTCAGATTCATATGTTCTCCAGGTCTCTTCCTATATGGCAGTTGTGATCCCCCTCACGCTAAAACTCTAGGGAAATTGGTTCCCATCCACCTCTGGATTAAGCCCAAACTTTTACCACTCTCCAGGAACAGTTCTTTCTCACTGTCCACACTGCACCCATCTCCTCTCCCCTTACCTCCTTGCTTTCCAATTGATGCACCAAACTCCTTGCTTTCCCACCATGGATGTGCTTTGCCTCCTGGACTTTGTGTCTGTGTTTTTTTCTGTCTGGATGCCCTTCCCTTCTTGGGCTCCTGGTAGACCTTTCTGAAACCCTTCAAAGTGTCCCCTCCACTGCCAGGGCTTTTCTAACCTAGCGCTTCTGCTTTTTAAATACCTGGCCTGGTGACTCAGGCATGGGTCCTTTGTCCATTGCTCCCATCCTGAGCACACTCTTGTAAGTTCCTGACTACTTCTCTTCCAACCAAACCAGAGTTCCCTGAGGATGTGGTCACTTCCAGCTCTGTAGTCCCACAGTCTGGCAGATAGCAGGCCTGGTGTCAGCTTCTGGATCCGCTCCATGCCAGGTTCCGGGCTGGCTGTAGGGGAAGGGACAGAGACAAACAAAGCTCTCTGCCTGCCTTCAGAGTGCTCTGAGGTAGGCTGTATGTAACTATTGACTTTGAAAAGTGTAGTAAATTCTCTGATTGTGCTGCCAGAGCAGAGAGAGGTGAACTTCTTTGCTCCCCAGTTAGACTGTAATTGTATGGGGTCAGGGCTACTGTGCCATATTTCAGTGACCTCCCTAGGTGCCTTTGGGGCTCCCTCACTTGACCCGCTGAGACCAGTATAGGGACACCACCTTGGGGTAGGAAAAGCCACCAGAGTGTGACGGGCTTCCCAGAGTGCAGGCAGAAGGTAGAGTGGTAAAAAGCGGACAGGGGCAGTTCCTCCAGCCAGGCCTACCATGTGCCTTACGCCCAAATGGCATCAGGCTGAAGGTGGGCCCCTCTTCCTCAGCCCTGGGGTACTTTTTTCAGGCCTTTGCCCCTAACATGTCCACTGATTCCTCTCCCTTCTACCTGGAGGGCTACTGTCCCACATTCACGCAGACTTAACCTCCTCAGCCTGTCCTGCTTCCCTGGCACTTCTCACGCAGCCCTTCACACACCTTCTGCTCCGTTTCTGTCTCTGCAGTGAGACTCAACTCTTGGAGTCCAGGATCTTTCTTTGTAACTCTCTGCCCAGCTCTTGCCACAGTTGGGACCCCAGGGGCCTCAGTGTGACATTGGCCTGTGCAACCCGGAGGATTGTTCCAGAAGGGCTTCCTGGAGGATGTAGAAAGGGTAGGGGGGATGTGAGTGGGAAGGGAGGCAGGAGGAAGGCCTGTGGGTTGGGAGTCCAGGCTGAGGCAGCTCTGGACTGGGAAGAACTGGTTACCAACCATGAGCAGGGGTCTTCACCTCTGGGGGAAAGGGAGCATAAAATACGTGCCAGGAGGGAATTCCCCGGTGGTCCAGTGGTTAGGACTCGGCGCTTCCACTGCCGAGGCCTGGGTTCAATCCCTGGTTGGGAAACTAAGATCCCGCAAGCCGGGTGACCATAAATGAATGAATGGATGGATGGATGGATGGCCCGGATTCAATCCCTGGTTGGGGAACTAAGGTCCCGCAAGCTGCGTGACCAAAAATGAGTGAATGAATGAATGAATAAATAAATAAAATAAAAAGGCAAAAGGGACTTCCCTGGCAGTCCAGTGGTTAAGACTCCGTGCTTCCAATGCAGGGTGTGCGGGTTCGATCCCTGGTTGGGGAACTGAGATCCCACATGCCGCTCAGCCAAAATAAATAAATAAATAAAAGGTAAACAATAAAAAGATAAAATCCTTTAAAAATATACATATATGCAGGGAGCATATAATATATGCATTTTAATGGGGATTTGGCCACAATCCAAATACACACTAACCAAGGGAAACTTGGGACATGACACTGCTGACTGCATAGAAAATCCCTTTGTTCCTATTAAGAATAGTTGATGCAGGAGTTAAGGATGAGCAGCTAAATTTTATCCAGATGTACTAGGAAATAGCATTTTCATGAATACAGATGCAACTAAAATTGGTCACCTATAAAGATTTTAAAGGCTACATCAAGGTATATAGTCTTGACTAAAGACAGATTAATGAACCAAATGACGGTAATAATTAGTATTCTTAATAATAGGGTGGGGGAGGGAAGGATTGGGAGTTTGGGATTAGTAGATGCAAACTATTTTGTATAGCATGGATAAACAACAAGGTCCTACTGTATAGCACAGGGAACTATATTCAATATCCTGTGATAAACCATAATGGAAAAGACTGAAAAAGAATGTATGTATACATGTAACTGAGTCCCTTTGCTGTACAGCAGAAATTAACAACATTGTAAATAAACTATACGTCAATAGAATTAAAAAAAATAAAGCATAATAAGTTAAAAAAATATATGCAGATCCTAGCACACGTGGATTGTGCCTTTTCCTCTTCACACGGGAAGGAGAGTAGGGCCATTTTATATGCAAAGAACCTGAAGCTCAGTGGTTAGGTAACTTATACAGAGCTGAGTTAGCCCCTGCACTGTCTACTTCAAAGCGCTGGTGTTCTGGTGTGTTCAAAACATACTGGCTGTCTTAATACAGCAAACAAAATGAGGTTTTCCAGGCTACATCCTTCACTGTTGGGAAGATGCCGGCCTTATTGCATGGGATTTGCAAACCCATGTGAACAACAAATATTTTCTGTGGCAGTGGTGTGAGACAGCATCTCTTTACAACCCAGCGTTCAGGGATGGAGAGCTTGTGGGAGGTACCACAGGAATCTGCAGCACTATAGGTCAGGGCTTTTTCTGTTTCTTTTTTAGAGTTGAGCTGGTTTACCAGCACACCAGTGCCTGTAGGCTTCAGTGATTAAACTACATGTCCAACTGTATTTAAATGTTTGTAGACAGTGTTGTGATGAGTGAATTAGAAGAAAGGCATTTAATAGATTACATCATTTTAGTTAACACATACCAAAAATACAACTATTGTGGGCCTCCTGTGAAATATTTTCTCCAGGTTTTGCTGTGGGTCTTGCGTTCACATTTCATAAAGTTTTTGTTTTTGTTTTTTTTAAAATAGAATATCATATATATGCCATTTCTGTAACCTTTATTTTCTCATGGCCATACCTCTAAAATGTTTTGATGCTAATGGTATTGGAGGTAAACTATGGCTTGGAGGTTGAGAGCATGGATTCTGGGTTCACATCAGCCTTTGTCTAGGTATTAATCGGGCAAGTTACTTAACCTCTGTGCCTCAGTTTTTGTACCTGTGGTATGAGGATAATAATGCTTTGTTCAAGTTGTTGGGAAGATTGAGTGATCCCATGTAAAGTACTTAAAACAGTGGTTTTGCAGGTGGTATTGATTGTATGAGTGCAATTATTATTAAAATAGGTCCTTGACTCCATCTGGGATGCTGAGACAAAGTGTAGGGCTCTGGGGCAGCCTCGTAGTAGAGCACTGCAGGGAGGGAGGAAGAGAGATGGAGGGGCAGGGCTGGCCTGGAACACTCCTCACCCAGCCCCTCTGCCCTATGTGTTCTCTCCCCAGGCTGCCGCCCCGTAGGCAGATTACCTCCCAGACCTCCCTTGCCCTGAGCGGTGAGCTGATTGGGATGGTGGCCCAGGAAGCTCCTGAGTCTGCCCAGTGCCTGTGCCCTTCCCTGGCCAGCCTGAATGCCAAGGATATGCTTCGGAGGAAACACAAGAGGAAGAGCCGACAGCACCAGCGGTTCATGGCCCGGAAAGCCTTGCTGCAGGAGTATGGGTTGCGGAACACACCCCCGGAGCCAGGATCCTCCCCAGGCACCGAAGCCGCCAGCAGTGTGAGGCAGCGTCCAAGGGCTGAATCTGGAGGTGCCCCAGGCAGCAGAAGGCCCACCCCCAGAGAATCTGCTGGGCCCTTGCCCAGCAAGTGCGTGGCTATCGACTGTGAGATGGTGGGCACGGGACCCCGAGGACGGGTGAGTGAGCTGGCCCGCTGCTCTGTGGTGAGTTACCACGGCGAGGTCCTCTACGACAAGTACATCCAGCCTGAGATGCCCATCGTGGACTACCGCACTCGCTGGAGCGGCATCACCAGGCAGCACATGCGCAAGGCCATCCCCTTCCAGGTGGCCCAGAAAGAGGTGAGGGCAGGGCTGGGGGCTTGGGGTCAGTGTGATGGGCTGGGAAGAGCAGCCCCGGGCCTGAGTCAACACTTAGCCACTAGAAGCGAGAGACCATTGGGAAGTCACTTAACTTCTCCAAACAGTGGGTTTCCTCTCCATAGAAAAGGGTGAATAGAAATCCTGCCCTACCTGCGTGGAAGGGGTGCTGGGGTGTCCCACATGGTAGTGTTTATGGAGAGGCCGCGCCGACTGTAAGATGCAAAATAGCTTCTTTTCTGTCATAAAAGCACTATGTGTCTGCGTAAAATTTGTAAGGCCCACAGTGCTGTCACCTTCAGGTGTTAAATGTTTCGGTATTTTTTTAATGTTAGTTTTTCATTGCTTTGAAAAAAATTAGTGTTGGGACCACACTGACATGCCAGGAATTCCCACACATCCTCGAGCATAGGAAACACCTAAATCCTTATTAATGATCTTGGATCCTTGTCCTCAGATTCCTCCATAGAGATTCTGATCCTGCAGGTCTCTAGGCCTTGGTAGGGCTCTGATGTGTGTGTTCCTAAAAACCATCATGCTGTGTAAACTTTTACGATAAAAACCCCAGAGCTGATGGGGAAAAGGGGTTAGGGACACAATGCCCAAAAAACTTCATTAATGACACCCCAAAAATAAAAAGATAGAAACCTAATAACAGTGGGAGCACAGTTTTGCACAGCTTCAGTGGTTGAGAAATGCATAAGTACAGCACTCTGCCTTGAAAAGACCTGGAGCGCTCGGGGAAGTGGGTGTCAGGGGGGTGGCGTCTCGCACTGTGGGAGGGGTTGAGGGAATTATCCGAAGTCAGGAAGTGGGAAGCCAGGTGTGGGCAGCACGCTGGTGAACTGCGCTGGCTGGCTGGTAGACTTGCAAGGCGTGGGCGCTTTCTGGATTCCCCAGTGGCTCTGCTCAGCTAGGTGAGGTTTCTGCATTCACTTTCGCCCTTCTGTTTCTCAAGGGCAAAATTTGCATTATTCTCAAGTCACATCCTAATATATCAATCGTGTTGGAACATTTTGCATTTTCAAACCAAGCGTTGTAGCAGAACTATTTAACATTTCTGGTTTATTCTTGGGATGAGGTGCATTTAGGAAATACTGGTATGTCATCTTGTGTCTTCCTTTTTCACATAAGATACACCCTAAGGATTTCTTTCAAAAGGTTATTTATCAAGCAGGTTGATCAGGAATAGAAGCAGCAGGAAGGGAGGTAGGTGGTGAACCCTCCAGCTCCCCGTTGCTTCCCTCAGCCTGCCAAGAGCTGGACCATATTGGATCTGCCTGGACTCTGAGCCAGTGTGGAGTGTGCTGGGTGCCTTCCCACCACGTGGCTTGTGTTTTTGTGTGTGTGTGTGTGTGTGTGTTATGGGGGGGTGGTGACTAGAGTGGGGTGGCCCGTCCCTACCACTAAAGTCTAAATGCACCTTATCCATATGCTCTGAAGGCTGAGTTTAGCGATAAACCACGCGTCACTAGCAGAGGCAGCTGTGGGAGGCTGGTGGCGGGTGATAAGGAGATGCCCATGGCCCCGGACGTGGCCTCCCTAGGGCCTGAGGAGGGCGGGAGGCAGGAAAGAGAGGCGCGCATTGTGTAGCTGGTGAGAGCTGAGCCAGAGAGCATGTTTCGAGGGTGAGAAGCGGAAGTCCTGTACAGCAGAGGGGCAAAGGGACAGAATCCTGAAGATAAGGACCGTTCCATTAATGCTGTAAAAGCTGCAGTTGGTGATACGTCTCCAGTGCCTGGCACAGTTTGGGACTTCACACTGACACACTCCTGTGTGCTGAGCTGTCACAGAGCATCACTAGTCCAGGCAGACACGGTCCCTGCGTGTTACCATGAGCTCACAGTGGGGGGCAGCCGGACAGGCCACGCGGAGCTGAATGTGTGCTTAGAAAATGTGGCGAATCCCCCGAAGGAGAGAACAGCGGGGGTCCTGATGGCGTTGGGGGCGGCCTGCTGATGTGTAAGCTGAGACCTGCCATGAGAGGAGTTGGTGGGGGTGGGGGGTGCTGGGGGGCTGGCGAGGTCTTCCGGGCTGAGAGAGAAGAGCCTGTGCTGGCAGGAAAGAGTGCTTGTATTGGGTCACTTACCCATCCAAGAGCCCCTTAATGCTCACTACCACCCCACCAGTGCCGTCGCCAGCTTTCCTGTTTTGCAGGTGTGGGGGAAGCTTAAGCGGCCCCCTGATTATAGCAAGTAGTGAGTAGAGGGTCTGGATTCAAACTTGGGGCGACTTGGTTGACAGTGGAGCCCGTGGTCGCCCCTCTGTGCTGCCTCACTCCAGAGGGGTCCCCACACCCACTGGTCAGGGTGTCAGGATGTGTCTTGTGCCCACCTGACAGTGGGGCCTTCCCGACTCCTCCTCTGCTCACAGATCCTCAAGCTCCTGAAGGGCAAGGTGTTGGTGGGGCACGCCCTGCACAATGACTTCCAGGCCCTCAAGTACATCCACCCTCGGGGCCAGACCCGGGACACCACTTATGTCCCCAGCCTCCTCAGCCAGCCCAGCCTCCACGCCCGGACCCGCGTCTCTCTCAAGGACCTGGCCCTGCAGCTGCTGCACAAGAAAATCCAGGTGCGTGGTGCAGGGGGCTGGGGGAGCGAGAGGGCCTGGCCTCCATGCTGGCCTGGCCACGGACAGGCCGTGGGCTGTGCCTCCAGCCTGCCAGTCCCAGTCCTGGGGCTCCCGCATGTCCACACAGCCCTGGGTGTTTTCTCTCCATCGCCCTCCTTCCCCAGTGCTTTGTGACAGCCAGCCACACCCTCCCGGGCTGCTGTCTTTCAGATCTGTCTCCCACCCAGTTCCTGGCTCTGTCCCCACGCTTGCATGTAGAACTCCATCTCCTGCAGCCTTCGGTCAGGGGCAGCTGATCACTCTTGCTCCTGCTGTGCTTCACATTCATAATTCCATCTGCTCCTCAAGGCTTTGAAGCAGGGATTTTTTTTTTTAAATAAATTTACTTATTTTATTTATTTATTTTAGGCTGCATTGGGTCTTCGTTGCTGGGCGCGGGCTTCCTCTAGCTGCAGAGAGTGGGGGCTACTCTTCGTTGCGCTGTGCGGGCTTCTCATTGCGGTGGCTTCTCTTGTGGAGCACGGGCTCTAGGCACACGGGCTTCAGTAGTTGTGGCATGCAGGCTCAGTAGTTGTGGCTCGCGGGATCTAGAGCTCAGGCTCAGTAGTTGTGGCTCACAGGCTTCGTTGCTCTGCGGCATGTGGGATCTTCCCTGACCAGGGCTTGAACCCGTGTCCCCTGTGTTAGCAGGCGGATTCTTAACCACTGTGCCACCAGGGAAGCCCTGAAGCAGAGATTTTTAACCGGGTTTTCTATGTGAGGAAACGGGCTTCAAGAAGCTAGGCTTGTGGTACAGCTGGGATTCTAGCACTTGTCTGTGTGACTAGGACCCATGCCCTTCTCGCTGTACCAGGCTGTACACCCGCATTCTGAGAGTATGCATCTCTGGGCCAGGACCCGGCCCGGGCCGCTGGGCCCCACCAGGACTGCGGGCAGTGATGCGTGGGCTCTCGTCCACAGGTGGGCCAGCATGGGCACTCGTCGGTGGAAGATGCCGTGACGGCCATGGAGCTCTACCGGCTGGTGGAGGTGCAGTGGGAACAGCAGGAGGCCAGCAGCCTCCAACCCCACCCTGAGGACAGAGAGCCCGACAGCAGCACAGACATGGAGCAGTATATGGAGGACCAGTACTGGCCGGAGGACCTGGCCCAGGGCACCAGCAGAGGAACAGGGGAGGCACCGGGCAGAACGGAGTGAGGGAGGAGAAGCTCCACTGGGGAGCAGGGACCAGGAGAGTGGCTGGGGCCGGATGCCACCAGTGTCCCACAGGGCCTGAAGTGTTGGGACCATCTGCCCACAGCACAGTCCCCGATTCTGTGTTTTTGCTGATGGCACTTTATAGGCACCATGAAAATGGCAGGTGGGCTAGCTGCTTGAGCCCAGCAGGAGTAGGGGATGCGCCGGCAGACTTCCCACCCCCAGGCTGTGCTCTCTAAAGGGATGATCTCTCCCTCCTTAGGGGTGGGGGGTAGGGGTGTCCCTATTCAGGAATTCCCTTGTCTCGCCCCAGTGACCTGGGGTAAAGCTCTCTTCCTGTTGTCACCATCTACCTCTTCCTCCACAGTCATTTTCAGGAGAATAACTACGCCCTGAAGCTACAGAGTTAAGGCCACTCAAGGGTCATTTTGTCCCTTTCTCTCAGAACTGGAGCCCTGGCTGTAGCCATCGTAGGAGCTTCCAGGCTACAGTGGAATAGCAGAGACCTCAGCTCGTGGGGAGCTGGGTCTTCACTTGCTCACCACCAGAAGTCACCAGGCACTGTTCTGGGAGGAGGGAAGGCAGATAAGCTTTGGGTGGAGTCTGGCATATGTATTTTGACCCAAGTCAGGCATTCCTCCTGCCCACCCAGCGCTAGGCTCTCTTAAGCAAAAGTCTGAGAAACAAGACAGCGGTTTGAATTCTGGGACCCCTGTGCAGAATTGCCCACAGGGATCTTTATTTATTGAGAGCAAGGCCATGGGTCTGTAGGGGAGCAGAGGGCGGGTCCACTGGGGCCGGGCCGGGCATCGACAGCTGTGCAGCTGTTGCACACGGGTGGGTGCCCCCAGTCACTGTGGTGGTTGGGTTTTCTCCAGATTTCTAAAAATGTTCTGTGTCGGGATTCATCTCCTACCCCTCTTTCCTTGTTTCCTAAGGGGCAGTTTGGGGGTATTGGGGTAACCCAGAGCTCAGGTCACACAGAACCTTTGAGCCCCATCTTTGCTCACCACTCAATAGCTTTGAGACTTAGGCAAGTGTGTGACTTCACTCTTGAGTCTGTTCCCTCATCTGTAAAATGGGAATAATGACACCACCTACCTCACAGGGTTGTTAGGAGGATGAAGTGCTGAGTGCTTGGCCCAGTGCCTGGTGCCTAGTAAGCCGGACCGGCTGTGTTTTCTTTAAGGATCAGTGTTGGGCTTTCCGGGTAACACCTGAACACGCCCTCGGGTTGAGTGCCTTTGACCCAGACAGGACTGTCCTCGTGGCTGTTCCAGCAGGTGGGGCACAGGCCGCTGAGGACAACTCAGAGGTTCCGGGCTCTCACTGTTCCCGTGATGCTTGGATTTCACGTCAGTCTGAGCAAAGCAGCAGGGCCAGGAAGGGAGAGACACTGAAACCACACAACTGCAAAAGCAGGGCCACAGATTGCTCTGGGAGCTGGCCGAGTCACTGACCACGCCTGGCCTGGCTCCAGGACTTTGTTCTAGGTTCCTTAAATGTCTGTAGCTGATGCCACACTCACAGTTGAGAAGTAGCTTTGGTTCTTTGGTCTGTGGGTTGAGGAAGGATGGAGCTGCTAGCAGTGGGGAGATGTACGGGGTTTGAAATCAGCTTTGTTGTAAAACCCGGAAAAAAACTCAATTGAAAAGTGGGTGAAGTGGCCTTTTCTTTGAATTCTTTAGCTAGGGTGGGAGGGTGGCTTGGGGGAGGGATGGTGGGGATGCTGGGGCGCTGAGTCTTGCTGGCTGCTTTGACCTTTGAGGTGGGCGGCTTTCAAGATGATGCTTTGGGATGTAGCAAGAAAATACTACAGAATTTATATAGTTTATTATTTTTTTCCTTTATTTTTTATTTTTTTAACATCTTTATTGGAATTTAATTGCTTTACAATGTTGTGTTAGTTTCTGCTGTATAACAAAGTGAATCAGCTGTACATATACATATATCCCCATATCTCCTCCTTCTTGCGTCTCCCTCCCACCCTCCCTATCCCACCCCTCTAGGTGGTCACAAAGCACCGAGCTGATCTCCCTGTGCTATGCGGCTGTTTCCCACTATAGTTTATTTTTGAAAATTTTATAACTGCCCTAGTATAGAGCACAAGTTTATTAAACTTCTTTCTCTTTGAAGGTATGTACTCACTTTTTTTATTTTTAAAAACTTTTTTTAGTTTTAAATATAAAATACATGATATAAAATTTACCATCTTAGCCATTTTTAAGGGTAGAGTTAAGTAGTGTTACATATATTCACATTGTTGTGCAACCCGTCTCCAGAACTGTATTATCTTGCAAAACTGAAACTCTATACTCATTAAATGATAGCTCCTTATTCCCTCCTCCTTCCAACGCCTGGCAACTACCGTTCTTTCTGTTTTTATGAATTTGATTAGGTACCTCGTGTAAGTGGAATCCTACAGTATTTGCCTTTTTGTGTCTGGCTTATTTCACTTAACATAATGTCCTCAGAGTTTGTCCCTGAGGTTGTAGTATGTGTCAGAATTTCCTTCCATTTTAAGGCTAAATAATAATTCATTTGTATGTATATGACGCCTTTTGTTCATTCATCCATCCATACATCAACAGACATTTGGGTTACTTCTCCCTCTTGGTTATTGTGAGTAATGCTGCTATGTCTCTCCAGGACCCTGCTTTCAATTCTTTTGGGTATACATCCAGAAGTGGGATTGCTGGACCATGGTAATTGTGTTTGTTTATTTATTTATTTTTGGCCACTCTGTGGCTTGCAGGATCTTAGTTTCCCCCAACCAGGGGTTGAACTCCGGCCCACAGCAGTGAAAGCTCAAGTCCTAACCACTGGACTGCCAGGGAATTCTGTGTTTCATTTTTTTGAGGAATCTCTATACTGTTTTACACAGTGGCTGCACCATTTTACATTCCCACCAACAGTGCACAAGGGTTCTAATTTCTCCATATCCTCACCAACACTTGTTATTTGTGGTCTTTTTGATAATAGTCATCCTGACAGGTGTGAGGTGATATACCTCGTTGTGGTTTTGATTTGCATTTCCCTGATTAGTAATGTTGAGTATCTTTTTCACATATTTATTGGTATATAGTTTATTTTTAACACATTCTTTTTTATGTCTGTGTTTTAAAAAATGTATCCCAGGGACTTCCCTGGTGGTCCAGTGGTTAAGAATCCTCCTTCCAATGCAGGGGACACGGGTTCAATCCCTGGTTGGGGAACTAAGACCCGACACAGCCAAAAAAAAAACAAAAACAAAAACACAAAACAGTATTCCATAGCACAGTTTGACATGTTTTAAGTTGAACCACATTAAATTGCTGGTATTTGACTGAGGTGTTTCCATCTGTGGTATATAATTTAGAAGTTCACATACACATTTTAGGGGTACGTGACCAGCTGAGGTTGGAGACAGTTGAGCTGGATTTCAAAGGGCAGGTTGCTTGTAGGGAGAGGTATCTGACCCACCGTTATGATTCATCCACTCAGCCTGTGTCCTGTGCTGGGGGTTCAGAGAAGGCCATACAGTGGCAGCCTTCGAACCTGCTACAGGCACTGCAGGTGGGCCAACTGGCAGGATGCGTGTCTTGTAAGGCTGAGAGGTTTGCCCTGAATGACTCACTTTCCTCCTGACCCGAGGAAATTTGTGGATTGGTCTGGCCAATGAGTGACACCAGTTAAACCTGGGAAGCACCCCCACTAGTAGGAAATCCCCAGCCCATCCCCCTGGCTGGGGTAAGGGATTCCTCTCCTAGGCTGTTACCAATGCTTGTGTCCAACCTCAGAGTGCACAACACATTTGAAAAAATTCAGTGTGATCCAGGCAGGGTTCCAGGTGCAAGTGGGAGGGGGAACAGTAAGTGAACAAGTACAATATGTGGTATCTCAGATGGCATCAATTCTTATAGAAGAAACCCAGGAAGGGGCTGAGAGTGTAGTTTTAAATAGAGGCCAAGAAAGGCCTTGGTGGGAGACCTGAGGGAAAGGGAGAAAACTGGACAGGTAACCTGGAGGAAGAGCTTTCCAGACTGGCACAGCAAATGCCCAGGCTCGGGACAGAGAAGAAGCCAGTGTGCAGGAAGGAGGTGAGAAGGGGGTGCTAATTGAAGGTGTGGGACAGGGACTGACCTTGTGGCACGACTGTACATCTCCTTGACCTGAAGGTGCAGACCCGATTATACCCCTGCTAACCCTAGGGCTTAGCACGTGATGAATGAATTAAGGAATGACTGATTTCTTCTGAATTTAGGTCAAACCCTAAAAAAGAGTCTTAGATTGGATAGTGGTGCAAGATGAGATTGGAAAGGCAGGTGGGACAGATGTAAGAGGGTCTTGGGGACTGCGTGGGAGTTGAGGTTTGTTTTTTGTTTTTTTTTTTTTGGAGAGCAGGAAGTCACTATAGGTTCTTGAGCAAAGTGCCATGACAGTGTAAGAGATTCGATTTTGGAGAACTTAATCTGGTAAGATTTGAAGGATAATTTAGAGCAGGGCATGAAGATGGAGGTAGGGCAGGTGAAGACTGGGGTAGGGTGTGGGTAGAAAAGGAGAAATGCAGAGAAGACTGGAAGATGCAGGTTTGGAGTTGACCACGGAGCAGGTTTAGGACCCGTGGGGAAAAGGATCGCAGGGGCGAGTATGTGTTCTGTCTGAATCCTGAGGTGGCCAGTGGAAGAGCGGAGGTGAGGCCTGTAGTGGGGATGTTGACGTGGGCCGATCACCAGAGGGTGCGTGGGGTCCTACGGGGACTGTAGAAACAGAAACCTCCAATTGGATCTTTAGGGGGTTACTTTTTAAATGCATGTTCATTTAAAGTAACGGGAATTTTGCTTCATCTCCCCCTAAATCAGGGTGATAATCCTTTATGCATTTGAGAAACAAAAAATTCCCAGACAGCCTGAATTCAAGAAAAAGCAGCTCATTCAGAATGGGAACCCCAAATAACCTCTTCTAACTCAACTTCCCACCAATTGAGCAACAAACAGGAACAATGACTTATCCTTTAAACGTACATCAGTATCTGGTTTTCTTTTTGAGGTCTGTTAAATGAAGCTGGATGTCACTTGGTGAAAACACCGAGAACCTGGGGAAATTCCTTTCCAAGCCACAAATCTTTGTGACAACGGGGGGCTGTCAGATTCAGCTCGACAGCTCAAAGCTTGTTCCATATGGATCTGGGGTAGGAGGCAAGATGGGAGCGCTCAACTCACCACAGTATATAATGGACAATTTCCTCATTAAAGCCAATTCTATTTTTGCCCCGGATGTAACTCATTCATTTATTCAATAAATGTTGAGTGCTCCCTATGTGTTAGGCATTGTTCTAAGGGGTCAAAGTTCTAGCTTGGGAGAGTGTAGCCCCTGGGAAATATGGCCGGGCTGGTAGGGCTCCCTCCAGGCCTGCTTCTCCTTGTCCTCAAACAGTGTCAGTCCAGCTGGAGGCAGAGCACGTCGAGGGCAGACCAATGATCCTTTCTGAGGCGTCCCTGGGCCAAGAGAGGCCGTAGGGCTTTACTGGGTCGGCAGTGGGGGCTAGCCCCCCTTGCACCCCAACCTTCTCCTGCCCTTCCCAATCAATAACCTCAGTGTCCCAAGAGCCAGCTCTCCCTGCCCCCATAAAAGACCCTCACAGAGGGACTTCCCTGGTGGTCCATTGGTTAAGACTCCACGCTCCCAATGCAGGGGGCCCGGGTTCGATCCCTGGTCAGGGAACTAGATCCCGCATGCCACAACTAAGAGCCTGCATACCGCAACGAAGATCCCGCATGCCACAACAAAGACCTGGTGCAGCCAAATAAATAAATAAAATTAAATTAAATAAAATTAAATAAATACATACATACATACCTCACAGAGTTGTCAGATTGGTGGTGGCCCCGGAAGTTGTGGGGCATTCCCTGGGCTCCAGTCCTGGGGAAGTTTATTCCCCGGGCAGAGGGTGAGAAATGAAAGACAGATGTTGCAATCCACTCCATCCACATCAGCTGCGTCATCCGAGGAGGGGGAGGGCTTGAGCGATTAGGTGGAGGGCAGGGGCAAAGGTGGGACACCCGGACACGGAGCCGGCAAGCTTCGTCAATTCTGACTCAGGACACGGAGCTCCCCACCTGCTGGCCGCCCGAGGAGATGAAGCAGCCCAGTCCACGCGCCCCGCCTCCCGCCCCTGATTTCACTTGATACCAAACCAGAAACTGAAACAGGGTCAGGATTCCCGGCTTGAAGTCAGAGATGAGTCACTGCTAAGAGCAACTGCAGTAGCTGAGAAGGGGCACCAGAGAGGCAGGCCGGTGAGAGTGGGAGACAGGGCGGTGGGTTCAAGGCATTTCTCTGGGGTAGCAGTCAGGGGAGGTGCTGGGAGGGGGTATCCTGGTCCTGAGGCTGCCGGGCAGGACCAGAGAGAGGCCCTGGGACTGCCAGCTGAAGAAGCCAGTTGGGGTGGCAAGAGGCCAACTTCCTTCTGTGCCAGGTGGTGTTTGTGACAAAGGGCAGGGCAGAGGGTGTAGGCTGGCTGGGAGGTGGCTGAGGACGCCTGGGGTCTCAGCTGGCCCTCATGTGATGCCCTTCCTGCCGCCCCCTCTCCAGCACATCTGAGGGTCCCGGTGGAACATGGCAAGAGGCAGAGATGTGGTGGCCATGGACTGCGAGATGGTGGGGCTGGGGCCCCTCAGGGAGAGCGGCTTGGCTCGCTGCAGCCTCGTGGACTACCACGGCACCGTGCTCTACGACAAGTTCATCCGGCCTGAGGGCGAGATCACCGACTACAGAACCCCCGTCAGCGGGATCACAGCTCAGAACATGGAGGGGGCCACCCCGTTTGCCGTGGCCAGGCTGGAGGTAAGAGAAGGGCCATATGCCATCCAGGCCAACACACATACACCCCCCCACCCACATACACACTTCCCCAGCACCTCCCCTGGTTGCCGGAGCTGTGACCTGTGACCCCAGCCATGTCAGATTCCCTGCCACCCATGCGTGGGGAGCACCAGAGCATGAGAAACCCGTTGGTGTGTCCATCACATCCCTGAGGCTTCCTGCCATCAGACAACCTTAGACTCGTGTCTGGGAGCAGCCTTCGGGGCATCTGGTACACCTTGCTGCTCTTACGATGGGGAAGCTGAGTCCTGCCTGCTGTTCCCTGCACACTGATTTGGGGGCTAGATTCCTCCTTCTTTCCTCTATACCAGCTGCCTCTGAGGAGCCCTGTGGGGGAAATGGGGGATGGGTCCTGGGTGGAGGCCCTCACTGGCTGGGCGCTTGGCAGGGCGCCCTCCTGGTCCTGAAGGACAGGCCAGCCAGAGTCCACTGAGCTCAGGGAGAGCTTGCTCCCAGACCCACCACAGGCCCTCCACTCATAGAGATGGGTGTGGCACACCAAAGTCTCCCATTCTCTTCCCCTTCAACTTGTTGTGACATCTCCAGTCTACTTTCTGTTTCTCTGAATCACTAGAAGAAAACGAAACTCAACCACTCTAGAAGTGGCACCAGGGTTAGCCACTCATGGGAAGGTGAACTCACCTTGGGGAAGTTCATGAAGAACACAGAGAACTGAGGTTCACCTCAATCCCACATACTGCACGTGTGCCAGGCTCCAGGTGCCGGAGATAAGCCCACAACAATAGCCCCTGTTTTCTGAGCACTGGCTACTCACTGGATGCTCTCCTGAGCTCCATACAGGAGCTCATTCATGCCTCACAAAACAGTCTGCCAAAAGTGTCTTCAGGAGCTGTTAGCTTAGAACTAAGAGGGCCAGGTTTGAATCCTGGCTTTGTTCCTTACCTGCTAAGTTACCTTGAGCAAGTTCCTCACCCTCTCTGTACCCCATTTCACCATCTGGAAAAGAAAATGGGGGTGATGACAGCAGCAATCTCACAGGATTATTGTGAGGATTGGAAAAGGGCCTGGAGAGAGTGCCTGTATAAGTACTCAAAAACTGTTAGCTGTTAGGATTTTTTCCGTGTTGTCCCCATATTACAGATGAGGAAACTGAGGCTTTCTTGAACGAAACAGTGATTTGGTAGGGCTGCTGAAACAAAGTACTACAAAGTGGGTGGCTTAAACAACAGAAATGTCTTCTCTCACAGTTCTAGAGACTAGTTCTAGAAGTCCCAGATCAAGGTGTCAGCAGGGCTGTTTCCTTCTGAAGGCTGCAAGGGAAAACCTGTTCTGTGTCTCTCTCTTAGCTTTTGACAATTTGCTGGCCATCTTTGATGTTCCTTGGCTTGGAGAAATGTCACCCCAATCTTCGCCTTCATATTCACATGGCATTCTCCCTGTGTGCATGTCTCACAAATTTCCCCTTTTTATAAGGATATCGGTTGTATTTGTTAGGGACTCAACCTATTCCATTATGACATCCTAACAATAACGTCTGCAACGACCCTATTTCCAAATAAGTCACATTTTGAGGTGGTTGGGGTTAGGATTTCAACAAATGAATTTGAGGGGGAATGCAAGTCAACCCATAACACTAAGCAACTCGTACAAGTTCAGATAACTAGAATGTGGAAGGCTCAAAACCTCTAGAGCTGTGTGTCCAGTAGGGTCCCACCAGTTACGGGTGACAGGTGAGCACCTGAAAAGTGGCTGGTCTGTCTGAACTGAGATGTGCTGTAAGTGTAAAATATGCACTGGATTTCAAAGACTTGAATGAAAAAAGAACCATAAAGTATTTCAATAATTTAAAAATATAGATTATATGTAGAATGGTAGTATTTTTATATATTTTTATATATTAGGTTAAATAAAACATTAAAACTAATTTCACCTATTTCTCTTTACCTTTTAAAATATGGCTGGTGATGATTTAAAATTACATGTGTGGCTCATGTTATGTTTCTTTCTATTGGACAGCACTGTTCTAGAGGTACTAAGAGGGTACTAAGGAGCCTTGAGGAGGGGGCAGAGTACATCAGGGTGGTCCTGGAAAGGCTCCATGAGGCTGGTGCTATTTGTCAAAGGGGAGGGAGGAGTCTGTGTATGCAACTCAGTGGGCCATAGAGAGCCACTGAAGATTCTTGAGCAAGAGCATGGCAGGATCAAAACCACTGTCAAGAAAACCTGAACGGGGGTGCTGGGGAGATGGATGGGAGTGAGGAAAGAGATGGCAGCAGAGAGAAGAGTTAGAGACCCCAGGGAGCAGTGCCTTAGTCATCAGTAGCATCCAGAGGATCGGAAAGAAGGAAACATTAGGACAGAGGAGAACAAAGGTGAGTCACCGAGAAGGGGAGGGCAACACGAAGAAAGGTGGTGTGGTTTAGGTGCCGATGGGAGACCCAGGGATACTACATGGAGCTGCCCACACTCAAATCCCCACTGAGCAGTCAGGTGGGTGGCTTGGCCCCATCCCTTCTCCTCCTCCCCAGCCTCCCTCCCCATCCCAGCAGCAGAAAGGGCAGAAGAGACATGTGATTCCCTGGACACCCTCCAGCACTGGCCTGGGAGTCAGGACACCTCGGTCCTCATCCAGACTTGGTGCCAAAATGCTTTTGTTTCTCAGTTGGAGATTATGCCGGGTCCTTCCAGTGTGTAACAAGGAGTGCCGTCCAGAGTAGGCACTTAACAGCTGTTCGAGGAGGGAGGCGGGGATCTAAAGACCAGGCAGCTCTTTGGAACCACATCTGCGGTTCACGTTTCCTGCTCCATCACTTACTGGTTTGTGTGACATTTGGCAAGTTACTGAAACTTTCTGAGCCTGAGTTTCCTCATCAGTGAAGGGGGAGTACTAATGCCTCCTTCCTGGCCTTGTGTAGGTTGGGTGTAGTGATGTTGTCTGTATCCCTAAGCACAGTGCCTGGTTCATGGCTGATGGTCATCAATGTGCCTGTGGAGAGAACAAGGCAGAAAGTCAAATTATACAACCCGTCCTCTCTCCAACTTCCCTTGAGAACCTCGGTCTTAGATTCTGGCCCTCGTTTTCTGCCTGCTGCACAATGTATGCTCCCTGCCCATGTCTTCAACCCTGCTGCCAGAGACACTTCCCCAGGCCTGGCTCAGATCATAGCCCCCGCTCCCATCCCCACCCCCTGGTTCAAGTACCTCCAAGGTTCCCATTGCCTAAGGCCCGGCAACCCAACATCCATGGTCCTCTAAATACCACCTACCTACCTGTTCTGCCTTCTCTCTCAGCTCAGCCATCGCCCACCGTGCTTCAGACCCAACCCTACTCTCTCCCATGCCCCATCCCTTTCCCTAGAAATACTGCCACTCTGGCAGGCCCAGGCCAGAGGAGTCCTGTGTGATGCCCTGCCCGACCTCCTCACCCTCCCCACCCACAACTCTACCCCCCTGGGGGTCTCACCCTCCTTGCTATAGCCCACACACTTCCTTTCTTTCTTTGGCTGTGCCGCCTGGCTTTCGGGATCTTAGTTCCCCAACCAGGGATAGAACCCGTGCCCCCTGCAGTGGAAGCGCTGAGTCCTAACCACTGGACCGCCAGCGAACTCCCATAGCCCACACGCTTTAGAGCTTGCCTAGCTACACACACGGGTCTGTCTAGCTCCACAGCTCCTGCCATGTACTTTATCTGCCCCAGGTTGGATATTGTGCTTTGAACATAGAAGGTGCCCTGAGAATGTTTGTGGGATTGGAGTTGAATTGATTTTCACAATACAGGAGTTCTGGCAGCTGTGTGGAAGAGAATTGCCTCTGCCCTCGTGTTGGCCTTTGCTGTCATAATACAGTAATACACGTACAGCCCAGGGGGCAGGGAGCAAGCACTGTCTTGATTTATTTTATTAAAAATATTTAGGGGCTTCCCTGGTGGTGCAGTGGTTGGGAGTCCGCCTGCCGATGCAGGGGACACGGGTTCGTGCCCCGGTCCGGGAGGATCCCACATGCCGTGGAGCGGCTGGGCCCGTGAGCCATGGCCGCTGAGCCTGCGTGTCCGGAGCCTGTGCTCCGCAACGGGAGAGGCCACAACAGTGAGAGGCCCGCGTACCGCAAAAAAAAAAAAAAAAAAAAAAAAAAAAAAAAAATATATATATATATATATATTTATTTATTTATTTTATTATTTATTATTTATTTTGGCTGCGCTGGATCTTCGTTGTGGCATGCGGGATCTTTAGTTGGGGCATGAGGACTTTTAGCACACTGTCTTTAGACTTGGCTGGATGTGGGTCCAATCCCAGCTCTGCCACCTGATTGCCCTGTGTCCTCCGGCTTGTTGCTAAACCTCTCTGTGCCCCTCAGTAGGATCCTCTGTAACACAGGGGTGATGAAGCAGCACAGGTGTATCCAGCATCATGTCCAGGCCCTGTTCTAAGCACTTGTCATACCCCACTACCTTTAGGCCCCACCACAGCCCCGGGAGGTAGTTAACTAGTATCATCACCCCATTTCGCAGATGAGCAAACTTAGGCACAAGGCTGAGCAAACTGTCCAAGAAAGGGGTGGAGCAGAGACTCAACTTCTGGCCTGAGGGCTTGCTTTGTGATGTTCTGATCCTGTGATCAAAGTGTGTAAATGCGCACTGTGAAGGCTAAGTGCCTGATGTACGAATGGGTAGTGTCGGCGCAGCGTGGGAGTGAAACTGTGGTATGAGGCAACCGCCATCATCTGTTTTCATGAATGAGGATGCTGAGGCACCTTGACCTCACTCATCACCCACAGTATTTAATCCCAAAGACCAGGCTTACAGGTCCCAAGCTGTGCTGGGGAGCCCCCAAAGGGCAGAAGCCTATTAGCCATTTATCAGACCCCACAAGTCCAGGCGACACCTCTCAGCTGAGCCACCAGCTCACCAGGCATTGGTTTCTTGCAGTCCTTTTTCAAAGGTGGCTCGCCAGCCTGTCTCTTCCTGCAAGTGGGCCCGGCTAGCAGTGAGCCATAGACCAGGCCTTAGAAGCCAGGCGGCCTCCAGGGAGCCACTGAGCCCCCCAGTCCACCCAGGGCCCATGCAGCCACGAGGCACAGGATTTTGAGGGGGCTCCTCTCACCCCCTTTTCTGTTTTTTTATTTTTTGTAATGGGATGACATTGCTTTTATAATGCAAGGTAACCGCCTTGTTATCTTCTGATGCCTATAGGTCTCACTGTCATCCAGAACAGTGGTTCTCAGTGCAGATGTGATTTTGCCCACAAGGGCAAATCCGGAGGCGATATCTGGAGGCATTTAACAATATCTGGAGGCATTTTTTTTTTTTTTTACAGTAAGATCAGGTATTTTTATTTTATTTTTTAATTTTTATTTTTAACATCTTTATTGGAGTATAATTGCTTTACAATGGTGTGTTAGTTTCTGCTTTATAACAAAGTGAATCAGTTATACATATACATATGTCCCCATATGTCTTGCATCTCCCTCCCTCCCACCCTCCCTATCCCACCCCTGTAGGTGGTCACAAAGCACCGAGCTGATCTCCCTGTGTTATGCGGCTGCTTCCCACTAGCTATCTATTTTACGTTTGGTAGTGTATATGTGTCCATGCCACTGTCTCACTTTGTCCCAGCTTACCCTTCCCCCTCCCTGTATCCTCAAGTCCATTCTCTAGTAGGTCTGCATCTTTATTCCCGTCTTGCCCCTAGGTTCTTCTGACATTTTTTCTTTCTTTTTTTTTTATTTTTAGATTACATATATATGTGTTAGCATATGGTATTTGTTTTTCTCTTTCTGACTTACTTCACTCTGTATGACAGTCTCTAGGTCCATCCACCTCACTACAAGTAACTCAGTTTCGTTCTGTTCTATGGCTGAGTAATATTCCATTGTATATATGTGCCACATCTTCTTTATCCATTCATCTGTCGATGGACACTTAGGTTGCTTCCATGTCCTGGCTATTGTAAATAGTGCTGCAATGAACATTGGGGTGCATGTGTCTTTTTGAATTATGGTTTTCTCCAAGTATATGCCCAGTAGTGGGATTGCTGGGTCGTATGGTAGTTCTATTTTTAGTTTTTTAAGGAAACTCCATACTGTTCTCCATAGTGGCTGTATCAATTTACATTCCCACCAGCAGTGCAAGAGGATTTGGAGGCATTTCGGATTGTCATAAGTGAGGTGCGGAAGGCTGCTACTGACATCCAGTGGCTTGAGGCCAGGGATGGTGCTGAATGAACATCCTACAATGCACAGGACACACACTCACGCCAAAGGAGTATCTGGCCCCAAATGTTAGTAGTTCCAAGGCTGAGAACCCTGTTCTACAGAGAGCCCCACAGATCAGACTGTCAGCACAGGAAGGAACCTGCGAGGAGACCAAGATCCAGAGAGGGGTAGTGACTTGCTAAGGACACACAGCAAGCTGGGCTACAACTCAGTGCTCAGATGCAGGGCTCTCACCTGACAGGTCAATGCTCTTTTAATTCATTTTTTAATCTAACGGTAATCGTCCACAGACTGTAACTCATTTTTGTAAGTAAATGCTCTTTTAATGTTAAGCTGGTATGCTGAGTAGCATCCAGCCCATGACTGGGATTAGGGAATGATAATGACACTCTTAGTTTGCAGATAAAGAAACTAAATCTTGTGTGGCATCTTGGTTTAGGTGGGAAACAGAAAGGAAGCCACAGTAGCTTGTAAACAGGGACTGGTTTCAGCTGTACCAGTGCTGTAGCCCTTGCCTGGGTCGGAGTGCCCTGTCGGGGCCCCAGCACCTGGCAGGTCTCTCTGGGGCTCAGCCAGATGGAGGAGGATGATTTCGTCATCCAGGTTTACCCCGGGTAAGCAGACAGAAGCTGGGGACAGGGGCACCCAGAGAACTTGGCAGGGCACGGAAGGAAAGAGGGGGACCGGGGCCACTCCTGAAGATGACAGTAGGGGACCTGGGCCACCACAAGGGCAACATTCTTCAGAGTCCCTTATAATCATGTCTCCTGGCAGCCAGGAATGAATGAATGGGCAGATGGAAGAATGGATGCATGATGGGAGCAGTGGGCTCTAAGGGGCTGGACAGGCATCCATGCCGGGATTTCCAAACTTGGCAGATGGGAAGAATACCCTGGAACATTTGCTAATGCCCCTCCCCTGGTGGTGTTTATTCCGCAGGTCTGGAGTAGCGCCCTGCCTGCCCTCTGGATTTCTAACAAGGGTCTCGGCTGATTTTTTTTTTTTTTTTTTTTGCGGTATGCGGGCCTCTCACTGTCGTGGCCTCCTCCGTTGCGGAGCACAGGCTCTGGACTCTCAGGCCCAGCGGCCATGGCTCACGGGCCCAGCCGCTCCGCGGCATGTGGGATCCTCCCGGACTGGGGCACGAACCCGCGTCCCCTGCATCGGCAGGCACTCTCAACCACTGCGCCACCAGGGAAGCCCTCGGCTGATTTTTTTGATCAGGCCTGGGAAATACTTGGACTAGAGGGAAAACACAGTGGAAAGAGAATTCGGGCAGACACCAGGGCCTGTCACTCCTCTGCGTGTGACATGGGTACACACCACTGGCACCCCCCCTTCCCCTGTTGGTAAGATGGTATGACAATCCCCGCCTCATAGGGGCCATATTCCTGATTCAAGAAATCTTCAGTGAGTGCCGTCATGGGCCCAGCAGTAGAAATTATTAATTTCCACCCTGAAATTAATAATGCTAATATAATCCCTAGGTTCTCAGTAGGTAGTAATAATAACAGCTCTGATAATAGTGACAGGGTCAGGTAGATCTGGACACCGCATCTCAGCGATCAACTCACCAGCTGTGTGACCTGTGCAAGCCTCTTACCCTCTCTGATCCACAACCCCCTTCACCATAAAACGACACTAAGAATATCCTTGTTGAGAGGCCCCATGATGAGGTGAGGAAAGTACCTGGCCCAGTGCCCGGCAATGAGAACAGATCGATGCACGTCCCTTTCCCCCACCCACTCCAGTTCTTTCCAGGAATTTGAGCCTCCCTCCTCTGTGTTTGACACACCTGCCTCATGACACTGATTCAGGGCAGGTCCGAAGCCAGCAGGTCACACAGCCCTGAGGCCCCTCCAGCTGGCCTCCACACCACCCTGGGTTTCCCTCCCAGCCCTGCCACAGAAAGTCCGTGGAGCCTCACCTCTCCAGGCCCTCACCTTACAAATGGGGAAACTGAAGCCCAGAGACCATCTTCGACCTCCCTGAGACCACAGAGCGAGTCCCAGCAGCCTTTCCCTGCCTGGTGCCCAGCATCTTTGTCCTGAAGAGTTGGCATCTCTCTGCTAAACAGACTGTTCTCCTCCTTTCCCTGCTTCTTCCTTCCTTCTGCTTGTCCACCTCTTATTTGTCTCACGATGAGTCTCATGGTCCTGAATGTACCCCTCTCCCCCCGCCACCACCGGGACCCAGGGGCTCGGGAAGTGATGTATTTCCCAGGAATCTATCTCACAATGACTCCACCCTCTTAGGCCTGGGACCGGCTGCTGTGGCTGACTCTAGGGTGGCACAGTCCCCTCAGAGCTTTGTGTGAACTGGGCCTGAGTCAGCTCATAGACAGGAAAACAGGCCCCATTGTTCAGAAACATAAAGGATGTCAGCAAGGAAAGGCGTGTGACCCACAGCTGCCCAGCACAGCCACATCCACTGGCCCTGGGCCTCTACCCCTCCACTGCGTGCTGCCTGAGCCCTTTCCTCCACACGTAGGATTCCCCTCGAGCCGCTGCTCTGAGGTCGTGTGCCCTTACTACTCAGGGTGACCCACAGACCAGCAGAATCAGCAGCACCTGCTAGAAATGCAGAATCCCACATCCGAATCCAGATTTTGGTGAGATTCACCAGGGGATTCCCAAGCCCAAGTGTGACAAGAACTGGTGTCCCTCAGGAGTGGCCCAGCTTTATTCTTTGAGTGCTTTCTCCAGTCCCTAGGTTGGGTGAGGGTCTGTCCGGAGGAGGACCCCAAGAAAACCATGGTACCAGTGGGGCAGGCTGGTGACATTACCTGTTGACGGTGGATGGACCGACTCTGCCTCCAGTGCTGTGACCGTGGACAGGTCACCTTGCTTCTTGGAGCCTTAGCTTCTTTCTGCAAAGTGGCCACAAGGGGGAGCAAGTCAAACGCCCCATGGGATGTCTGGGGAAGCCACTAGAAGCAGAAGCAGGACACGGGATGGCGTTAGCCATCCAGAGGGCTCCTTCCTGGGGCACAGAGGAAGAGACGAAGGCTGCCGGAGAGCTGTCCTAGGTGGGCCTGAGATGGCCATGAGCTGCCCTTCAGCTGGCGCCTGGTACAGCTCGCCCCAAAGGCCCCCTTCCGTCCTCCCCAGTGGCAGCCAAGGGAAGGAAAGGTGACCCACCTGTGTGGCCAGTGATCGAGGCTCTCCATAGGGCCACCGTGGGAGAGGAGGTGAGAACGGAGACCTGGGAATACGTGCAGGGCACAGGACTGGGGCACCCTGAGGGCTGCCCTCTGCAGCTTGGCCACTGGGCTGGCGGAGGCCTGGAGCAGGCGGCTCTTCCAGCATAATGTGGTGGTGATAAGCTGGTTTTGAGGGCTGGCCCTGCCACGAACTAGCCGTGTGACTTGTCCCAGTTATCTAATGACTTAGCTTAGCACGTCACCCCAAAACCTAGTGCTCCAAACAGTGTCAATATTTATGTCGCTCAGGCATCTGCAATCTGGGCAGGGCTCGGCAGACGGGGACAGCTGGTTGGCTGAGGCACCTGGCAGGCCCGGGATTAGAATCACAGGATGGTTCGCTCACCCACCTGTGCCGTGGCTGGTGCTGGGGCTCCTTGGGCACATCTCCCTACGTCAGGGTGGTCCCCCAGCATGGTGGCTTCAGGGTAATTCAGGGCTCCCGGGACACTGGCCCCACAGAGAGATCAGAAGTCACACAGCCCGGCCCATACTCAAGGTGAGGGGAAGTAGACTCCATCTTTTCTGTGAGGAGTGTCAAGGAATCTGCAAATGTTTTAAATTCTTCAGAGTCACCTTGAGTAAATTACTCCACTTCTTAGCACTTCAGTTTTTTCAACTGCAAAATTCAGTTAAACACAACCCTCCCTCATAGCTGTATGGGTTTTCTATGGCTGCTATAACAGAACTGTAGACTGGGTGGTTTAAAAGAACGAAAATTTATTGTCTTACACTTCTGTGGTTCAGAAGTCCGATGTGGGTCTCACTGGGCTGAGATCAAGGTGTCAGTAGGGCCGTGTTCACTTCTGGAGCCTTTGGAGGGGGATCTGTTTCCTTGCCCTTGCCTGCTTCTATGGCTGCCCCTGTTCCTAACTCTCAGCCCCTTCCTCCACCTCCACAGCCAGAGGCAGCCTGTCCAGTTCACATGTCAGATCTCTCTGACCTCCACATATAAGGACCTTGGGATTATGCTGGGCCCACCTGGATCATCCAGAAACTCTCCCTATTTTAAGGCCATTTGATTAGCAACCTCAAGTCCATCTGCAACTTTAATTTTCCCTTGCCATGTAACATGTTCACAGGGCCTGGGGATTAGGGAGTGGGCATCTCTGGGAGGTCAACCCGCCTGCCACAGGAGGGCTGTTAAAGGGATTAAACAACATAATGTATGTGATGCACAACGAATGCCTGGCTCATGGGACCATGGCCATTGCTATCACACAGAAACCACGGAAGGAGTTGTGATGGGCCTTCCGGCATCACTAAATTGTTGAGGGTGAAGGGGTCTGGTCCAGTCTCCTCATTTTATCGATGATATATATGTTCCAAGCCCAGAGAGGGATGGTGATTTGCTCATAGTCACACAGCAAGTCCAGGAGGACTTTGCTCATAGTCACACAGCTCAGGCCAGCCCCCCGTGATGGCACCAAGTTGCCCCAGACCCACCTGAAGAACCCTGGGTGACGTGTAGGGTGTGTGTCTTCCTGGCCAGATTCTGCAGCTCCTCAGAGGCAAGCTGGTGGTGGGTCATGACCTGAAGCACGACTTCAAGGCGCTGAAGGAGAACATGAGAAACTACGCCATCTACGACACGACCGCGGACAAGCTTCTTTGGCGTGAGGCCGGCCTGCTGTACTGCCGGCGTGTCTCCCTCCGCGTGCTGAGCCAGCGCCTCCTTGGGCGGTGCATCCAGGTGAGGACCACCCCTCTCCCAGGCTGGGGCCAGACTGCCGGCTCTGGGGGCCTGGCCCTTCCCGCTAGGACTGTAAAGTCTCCCAGTAGCTGCGGAGCAAATATTTGGCCCCAAAGATGCTCAGCCTCCCCTTAGTCCTGAGAGGCTGTGTGCTGTGAGAGGGTAGGGGTTTCTCCAGGAGGGCAGGGCATTTATGTGAGAGCTGACCCAGGAAGCCCTGGTAGAGCGAGGATGAGCAGCAGGGAAGGGAAGGCACCCAATCAAGGCATTTTTGTGTGTTTTCAAAATCATGCCAGTTTCCCTGTGGGTAACTGAAGCTTAATCCCCCTGCCCAACTCTGCGAAATGGTGTAGAGCACAGAGCGCAGATGTATCCAGGGTGCCGCACTATTTACACACACCTCCCTTTAGGCAGGAACTGATGCTGCTCCCGGGGCCCTAATTCCTCAGCACTTGCAGCCACAGACAGAGCAGGCCCCCCCCAGAGCCCCAGGCAGAAGCCTCTGGAATTGCCCCCCAGATAGGAAAGCGGCAGATATCCAATGAGGGGGGTTCCAAAAGTGAGAGAGGGACCCTGAGCTCAAACCCACAGGCAAAGCAGTCTCCAGGAGCCGGCAGGCCTGTGCTGGGGCCTGGGAGCTCACCGAGGTGGAAGGGCCCAGGGAGGCGGGCTGGACACTAGGAGCTGCGGCCACACATGGGCCCTTCCAGCTCAGCGGATGTTTATGAAGCACCTGCTCTGGGCCAGGCTGGACCAGAGGCTGAGCACCTGGGCGAGCAAGGCCCAGCCCATCCTTGAGAAACTCGTGGTTGAACGGAGGGTGGCCCGAGACCTGAGCATAAGCACATCTGTGGGGCGTGTCCACAGAGGGGAGGGCAGGTGTCCTGGAGCAGGGACGGAGGAGGGGGGGCAGGCAGGACACCAGGTCTGAGTGGAGTGTGACGGGGGCATCTTAGTGGAGGAGGCAAGAGAGGGGGCGCCGGGGAGGGGAGAGTCCGATCCCCAGCCTGAGGAGTGGGGGGCGGCTTGGCTGGGGAGCAGGAACGTGTAGGAGACAGGGGATGGGCCTGAGGTTGGGCCCCTCTGTTGGGCTTGTGGCACCAAGGACCGAGGACAGAGTGTCAGCACGTGGATTCACTGAAGAGCCCTGTTCACGTGCTGAGCAAGGAGCCCCTTAGAAACATCTGTGTCCACATTCCTTGGTGCCCTGGGGCTCCCTGTGAGAACTGCTTCAGCCCCTCTCGGTCTGAGGCCCAGTCTGCAGTGCCCGGCCCACACCCAGCGGATCGTAATCACCTGGAGGGCACAGGCTGGCCCTCAGGATGCTGGATTCTGTGCCTGGCCATGCCTGGGTCTAGTGCTAATGGGTGAAGCCAGGCCTGCTCCAGCCACCTGCTGAGTACAGGGTGTCAGAGGCCTGGGGAGACTCACCCACTGACCCACTTCAGCCCCGGAAGTCAGGGTGTGAGCAGGGAAGGCCCGGGTCACATGGGCGCCTGGATTCAGCCACACCCCTAGTCCCCACTCTGTACCTGTGTCTGCAGGACAGCGAGTTGGGACACAACTCGGTGGAAGACGCCAGGGCAACAATGGAGCTCTACCGAATCTCCAGGAGAATTCGAGCACTATGAGGGCTGCCCGTCTGGTGGTATTCAGGCCCCGCCCCAAGGACTACAGACCTTCGTCTCTTCAAAACAAAAATGCCCTTGTTTTTGGAAAAACATTTTTAGCAATAAAATGGCTCTATATTTTCTCTACTCCCTCGGATTCTCCTCTTGTCTTTTTCTTTCTTCTCTCTGAGCCGGGTGTTGGTGGACACCACCTAGCACTGAAAGGACAACGAACACTTGAGCCAGGATAGGGACAAGTGTCAATTTCCTTAACATCTTGAATCCTGTGGGTCCAGGAAGAAGTTCCTGTGACTTAATTAATACCCCTGCCTCAGGGCTTCCCTGGTGGTGTGGTGGTTGAGCATCCGCCTGCTGATACAGGGGACACGGGTTCGAGCCCTGGTCCGGGAAAATCCCACATGCCGCAGACCCATGATGTTCCCCATTACCTGCGCCAGTCCCCTGCCCTGTCCCCTCCCCCTGGTACTTTAGCTCAGGGAGGAAGGAGCGCAGAGGGACTCGACTGAATAAGGGGCCTGCGAGCCTCGGGAGGAGTTTTTAGCCGCTTTCCCCATAGCCGGGAGGAGGGGCGCTGACGCTGCAGCCGGACCCTGCGCCTCGCTTGCCCCGCTTCCCCTCAGGACGCTCAGGCCGACCCCCTCCCCACGCCCCCCAGGCCCCGCGAGCCAGACCGAGGGCAGGGACGAGAGGAGGGACCGAAATTCCCCGGGACCACACGCTGGGGGCAGCCCTCTCTGCACAGCAGCGGCGGGTGGCAGCGAACCCCTGCCCCTCAGAAGCTAGTCTTGCCCTGCGCCCCGAGCACCGTACCAGGCGGAGGGTCAGCGCCCACTTACCCGGCCCGCCGTCCCCACGGCTGTCGCGGCTTCGGCCGCCGGGGCCCCTCCAGAGCCGGCAGCCTCAGCGAGGCCGCCCTCCCCTCGGGCTCCGGGGCACTTCCGTGACGACGGAGGGAAGAGACCCCGAGCCGGGAGTTCCAGCTCTGCGGAAACACGGGCTCCGTTCTGGGCGCAGTGGGTGGGACAGCTCTGCCCCGAGGCCTTCCGGGAGGGAGGGGGGCTCCGGGGGAGGGAGCCGCCAGGAGCGCAGGGCCCCAACGGGGGTCCTGGAGGGGCGGCCCGGCCTGGGGGCCCCGCCCACTGTGACCGCAGCCCAGGCCTTTTTCCTGGAATCCTACACAAAAAAGTTAGAAAGAAAAGCGCTCTGGAGTAAGTATTCACTAATGATTGTTGCTGCTGTGCTTCCTATTCTATTAAACTTGTAAAATCCATAAAACACTTTAAGTTCAAAGTTAACTCTGAATTTTTACCTGTCCTTATTATGTCTCCGCTATTCCCAATTGTGGTTAATGTCAGAGACTGTGGCATCACTAGTTAAAAATGAGCTTGTTAAAAAAATAGAACTCAGGCCCACCGGACCTACTGAATCACAATCTGCACTTTTACAATCTCCCCAGTGTACTTTTGTACCCATGAATAGTTGAAAGTTTCATTTCTACCTCGACATGTCTTTTCTGTCTGAGATATACACACATTTTATCCAGTTTGATATAAATAAAACACTCAAAAATGCATATGACTGTGTTGAAACCATCATTTTATCATTTCTTTTCCAGATAAGTATAGTCTCTATACTGGTTTTGTAGATCACATGCCATACTCTTTTCTTGTAGTTAGAAATAAGATAGAGAACTTACTTTGTAAAAAAAAAAAAAAAAAAAAAAAAAATATATATATATATATATATATATATATATTAGTGGATAATTGAAGACACTCTTCTAAATTAAAACCAGTTCTCTTAACTTGCTGTTTTCTTCTTGGGTCACATTATGAACTCTTCCCGTGGCCACACGGTATGTGTACTTTTAATTTCAGGGACTGCTGACATTCCAGGATGTGCCTATACGTTTCTCTCAAGAGGACTGGGAATGCCTGGACCAAGATCAATGGGAATTGTACAGGGATGTGATGTTAGAGAAGTATAGGAACCTGCTCTCCTTGGGTGAGGATACCTTCCTTCCAGAATTCCTTATCCACCCACAGGGTTTAGAGTCCTTCATTTGTAGAATGTCTCCTAGAATCTTCTGCTTCCTACAATAGGGTTTCAGATTGCAACGTTTCAGGAAAAATTGGGAGTTTGTCGGTATAATTTATCTTATTCTTTAAAATTGCAGTCTCCCTTTTAATATACTTTGTAACTGCTTGGGATGTGTCTATATGAACTGTGTACTATATGCTTCTGTTATAGTCCTTACAATATTTTATTGTCTTATTTTCTGTAACAATTTTCCATGGATTCTTTGGGCTTAAGGTATATTAAAAGGGAGACTGCAATTCTGGGACTTCCCTGGTGATGCAGTCGTTAACAATTCGCCTGCCAATGCAGGGGACATGGGTTTGATCCCCAGTCTAGGAAGATCCCACGTGCCACGGAGCAACTAAGCCAGGAGGCTACAACTACTGAGCCTGCACGCCACAACTACTGAAGCTGGTGTGCCTTGAGCCCATGCACCATTTACTTTTTGGAGAATCAAACCACCTCTGAGTGATTAAAATTTAGACTAGCTAGTCAAAATGCTTTATCACCTGTTCTTCTAAAACACTGATCAACGGAACAAGTTTTACTAGGGATAACAGTGTAATTGTATTCTGGAGTTCATATCGGCAATATGGTTTATGACCTTGATGCTGGATCATGACATTTCAATGGTATAACTGCTATTAATTGTCTGTTCAATGATTAAAGTCTCACGTGATCTGAGTTCAGACTGGAGTCATCCTGCTTGGTTTCTATCTATTGCAGATTTCTCCCAGTATGAAAGGACAAGAGTAATACGGCTTACTCTACAAAATGTCTTCAAACTAAATGATGATATAATCTACATTCAATTAATTTATACATACCCTACTGTAGAACAGGGTTTGTTACGCTGGCAGAGCCCAGTAATTATGTAAAACTGAAACCTTTAACTGCACTGGTTCAAGTCCTCTTCCTAAGAATATGTTTATAATCAACATTCTTTCACAAATGACCCAATTTAATTCACCATAGCATTCCTCATATTAACTAAATGGAAAATCCTAAGCTATATACAAATCCAGAAAGGGTCAACAATCATCAGCCCCCATGGATTGTTACAAACCATTGCTGAGGCATTCAAATTACTTATTAAAGAACTACTATGTCCATCAACACCATCAGTTTATATATTATTGCCCCAATGCTAGCCTTAACCCTGGCTCTCACGACATGAATTCCTCTTCCCATATCTTATCCAGTAATTCATATAAATGTAAGCATACTATTTATATTAGCCATATCACACCTAGCCATTTTTTCCATCCTCTGATCTGGATGAGCTTCAGATTCAAAATACTCACTCACTGGAGCCCTAGGGACAGTAGAACATACAATCTCATATGAAGTAATGTAGCAGTTATTCTATTCTCAGTCTTACTGATAAATGGATCATTTACACTTTCAACAGTAATTATTACACGAGAACACTTATGACTAATTTTCTCCTGACCCCTACCCAGAATTTGATTATCTCCACGGTAGCAGAAATCCAATGAAACCCCACTTGATTTAACAGAAGTAGAATCAAAACCTGTATATGTCTTCAATGTAGAAAATGTAGCAGGCCCACTCACCCCGTCCTTCCTAGAGAATATGTCAATTTCCTTATAGTAAACATTTCCACAACAATCTATTTTTAGGAACATTCGACAATCCCCAGGTGCCAGAATTATATACATCCCAAGTCATCATTAAAACACATCTAACAATCTCCTTTCTATGAATTTGAGCATCCTACCCACACTTTTGATATGATCAACATCTACATCTCTTATAAAAAGTTTTTCACTACTAACATTAGCCCGATGTATATGAGAGTTTTCACTACCTGTCATCATACCAGGCAACCCACCACAAACTTAAGAAATATGTCTGACAAAAGAGTTACTTAGATAGAGTAAATCATAGAAGTTTCAATGTTCTTATTCCTGGAATTTAATTCCTCCTAAGAATTTTACATTCTTCATGCTACCACATTACACCACATGCTATATAGTAAGGTTCTCTTAGTAAGGTTCAGGCCCATACCCCCAAAATGTTGTCATATATCCTTCCTGTACTAATAAACTCTCATTGTTTTTACTATCATTCTACTGACTATTATCTCAGGAAATATAATTGTATAAGAAACTCACACTGGTTAATGGTATCCCCATTCTTATAAAAAACACGAATCCATAAGCTACAGAAGCATCCAACAAATATTTCCTAAAACAATCCACCACATCAATACTACTTATAATGGCTATTATCATTAATCTAATATACTCTGGTCAAAGAACACAAAGCATAACAAAAATCTTTAATCCAGCAGCATCCACCCTCATGAAAATCGCCCTTGTCACAAAAGTAGGACTTTCCCCATTTCACTTCTGAGTGTCTGAAGTAACACAAGGCATTTCATGAACAGCAGGCCTGATGCTATTTACATGACAAAAGTGCACCCCTATCAGTTTTATACCACATGTCACCATCAATCAACCTAAATTTACTATTAATCATAGTGATATTATAAATCATAGCTGGAGGCTAAGGCAGACTTAGCCATACTCACCTGGAAAAAATTACACCCTCCTCATCAATTGCCCATATAGGATGAATAACAGCTATTATAAAGTATATTCCAATTATAACAATCCTAAACATACTAATTTATATCATAACAACACTCTCTTCTTCTTATTTATGCCCAGATCATGTACTACAAGAGTATCATTATCACACACGTGAGATAAAACATCTCCCTTCACAATCCTTTTCCTCACCATTATAGTATCATTAGGACATCACCCATCACTATCAGGGTTTTTACCCAAATGAATAATTATCCAAGAGATAACAAAAATGATAACATCATTCTACCAACACTGATAGCCATCATAGCAGTCCTCAACATATATTTCTACTTGCAGCTAACATACTCCACATCAGTAACTATGTTCCCTTCATTAAACAACAGAAAAATAAAACAATTTGAACATACAATGAAATAACCTTCCTATCATTACCAATCATAATATCCACACGATTACTACACATAAACCCATTCTATCAGTGCTGGACTAGGAATTTAGGTCAGTTCAGACCAAGAGCTTTCATAACCCTAAACAAGTAAAATTTACTTAATTCCTAAAAATAAGGATTGCAAGACTTCATCCTACATCAACTGAATGTAAAGCAAACATTGTAATTCAGCCAAATCTTTAGGAGATTGATGAGTTTTAACCTCAGTAAACTTTAGTTAACAGGCAAATCCTCTAGTCAACTGGCTTCAATCTGCTCCTCCTTCATTTGAGAAAGAAAAAAAGAGAAAAAAGGCAGGAAAATCTCTGGCAGAATTGAAGCTGTTTCTCTGAAATTACAGTTCAATTTGGTGATTCACCACAGGGTTTGCGAGAAAGAGCGCTCAATCTCTGTCTTTACATTTACAGTCTAAAGCTAGCTCAGTCATTTTACCTCTGTTTGTACACTGCTGATTATTTTCAACAAATCACAAACATATCGACATTTTATATTTACTATTTGGTGTTTGAGCTGGAGTAGCAGGCAGCACCTTAAGTATATTAATCCAGGCTGAGATATGCTAACCTGGAGCACTACTTGGAGATGCCCAGATCTGTAAGGTAGTCATAACAGTCCCTGCACTTGTAATAATTTTCTTTATAGTTGTACCCATTATACTGCAGGGTTTGAAAACTGACTTGGGCCACTAATAAATAGGAAACCAGAGGTTGCATTTTCCCGAATAAATCATATAAACTTTTGATTATTTCCTCCATGATTCTTACTCCTACTCATATCACCAACAGTAGAAGCTGGTTCTGGTACCAGTGGAACCGTGTATTCAGCTCTAGCCTGCAATCTGGCCCATGCAGGAGCCTCTGTCAACCTAACCATTTCCTCCTTACATTTAGCAGGTGTCTCTTCAATTCTAGGTGCTATTAATTTTATCATTATAGTCTTTCATACAAAACCAGCAGTCATATCCCAATACCAAACACCATTATTTGTTTAATCTTCCCCAACTATAGCCATATTATTATAATTACCAATGTCAGTCCGAGAAGCCAGAATTGCCATACTGTTAAGAGATAGAAACCTCAACACTACTTTCTTTGACCCTGCAGGAGGAGACCGAATCCTATACCAACACCTATTTTGATTCTTTGGTCACCCTGAAGTCTGTATTCATGGCCTACCAGGGTTTGTTATAAACTCACATATCATTACATACTATTTAGGGCAAAAAGTGCCTTTCAGCTATTTGGGTATAGTATGAGTCATGTCTACTGGCTTTTTAGGATTTCTCTTCTGGGCCCATCATATGTTTACCATAGGGATAGCAACTCTTTCTTTAATATTTCTTTTTTTTTCTTTTGGTTGTGTTGGGTCTTGGTTGCTGCACGTGGGCTTTCTATGGTTGTGGTGAGCGGCAGCTACTCTTCGTTGTGGTGTGCGGCCTTTTCATTGCAGTGGCTTCTCTTGTTGCACAGCACGGGCTCTGGCACGTGGGCTCAGTAGTTGTGGCTCACGGGCTCTAGAGGGCAGGCTCAGTAGTTGTAGCACACGGGCTTTTTGCTCCGTGGCATGTGGAATCTTCCCGGACCTGGGATTGAACCTGTTTCCCCTGTTTTGGCAGGCCAATTCTTTACCACTGCATCACCAGGGAAGTCCCTGATTAGCAACTCTTCGCGGAGGTAATATTATATAAGATCCCACTCTATTATGAGTTTTAGGCTTTATTTTCCTTTTTACAGTAGGTGGTTTGACAGGAATCATCTTAGCCAACTCATCCCCAGACACTGTCCTCCAGGATACATACTATGTAGTAGCACACTTCCATGACGTAGTGTCCATGGGAGCAGTCTTCACTATTATAGGAGGCTTCCTACACTGATTCCCACTATTCTCAGGTTACACAGTTAACTCAGCAGTAGCAAAACTCACTTCACAGGTATATTTGTAGTAGTAAATATGACTTCCTGCAGCACTTTCTTGGCCTCTCAGGGAGGTTACTACATTCCTCTGAGGCACACACAACATGAAATATTTTGTCTTGAGGCTCATTCATCTCAGTAACAGCAGTAATGCTAATAATCTTCATATTGTGAAAAACATTTGTGTCCAAACGAGAAGTCTCAGCAGTGGAAACGGCTACTCCTAACCTAGAATGGTTGCACGGATGTCCCCCACCATATCCTATATTTGAAGATCCTACCTATGTAAATGTAAAATAAGGAAGGACTCAAGTCCTTTTCAAGCAGTTTGAAGCCAACAGCATAACAATTATGTCTTTCTCAATAAATGAGATAAAAGTAAAAAGTGATGTAAATTTTTCAAAGTTAAATTATAGGCTAAAATAGTGTATATCACGAAGGCATATCAATTTCATTTAGGCTCTCAAGATACAACATCACCGATTATGGAAGAACTTTTACATTTTCATCACACACATTAATAGTGATTTTTAAAAGAAGTTCTCTAGTCCTCTATATTATTTCACTAATATTGACAACTAAACTAACCCATATGCGTGTAATAGATGCACAGGTAGAGAACATTTGAACAATTTACCAGCCATTATTGCAATCTTAATTGCCCTATCATCATTGTGAAACCTTTACATGATACATGAAATCAATAACTCTTCCCAAACCATAAAAACTATGGGTCAGTAACGATACTGATGCTACAAATACACAGATTATGAAGATTTAAATGTTGACTCCTCTGTAATCCCCACATCAGAGCTAAAACCAGGAGAATAATGATTAATAGAAGTCAACAACCTAGCAGTATAGAGATAGTCATTGAATATTAGTTTCATCTGAAATTGTTGTACACTCCTGAGCTATTCCTTCTTAGGCCTAAAAAGAGCTGCTATCCCAGGGCACCTAAATTAAAGAATCTTAATACCAACAGGACCAGGCCTATGTTGTGGACAATGATCAGTAGAAGTCGTTTTCCTGAGTTCAAAGACAGGACAGAGGGATATGGCTGAGTTATGGGGTGAATCTGGAGCCCATGGGGATGCACTCTCCAAGCTCCAGGATAGGAATGGGGCTTCAGGCCACCCACCATGCCCTCCCGAGCAGGATCTTGGCAACATTCCCTGTCAGTGATGAGGCAGCCCTAGCACTTGTCATGCCCAAATGCTGTGTCCTATGTGGGTCCCATGCTCTTGGGACCACACCCACACTCTGCAGGTCCACGCTGCAAGGTCCTTCCTGTCTCAGGAGTAGAGACCACACGGCAAGCAGTTTCCTCCCCAACCAGCAGGAGGAGGGAAGGAGAGCAGGGGCACCAGGGGAATCTCACTCAGACAACAACACCCCAGGGGTGCCAGCGGGGACAGTGATGATGCAGATGAGGCACAGACCAAGAGATGGAACCAGAGGACCCAAAAGGCAGCTGGTCAGGTCCTGGCTCATCTGCACGCCGGACACCTTTGTCCCTCATACACCCCCTTCCTCATACACCCTCTCCTTAAATGCAGATTCTTCAGATGCAAACAGGCAGAGCTTCAGACTGAAAGTCAGCTCTTCCAAAGTGACCCGTCAGCAAACACGGCAGGATTCCACTCCAGTGGGTGCCCTGGAGTTGACAACTCAGGGACTGAAGTGGATATCGGTGCCAGGGGCAGTGGGAGGGAATGGGGAGAGAGACTTTCATGGTTGTGGAATTTTGGTTTCGCAAGGTGAAAAGTTCTAGGAATGGTGGTGATGGCTCCACGAGAAAGTGAATAGATCTGATGCCTCAGAAACGTGCACTTAAAATGGTGATGATGGTAAAGGGTATGTGACGTGTGTTTTATTTCACTTAAAATAAATTCTTAAAATAATGTCTTGTTAATTGAGATTCCATTTCGACTCCCCTTCATCACAAATGTCGGAGGCCCAGACACAGTCCCCTACCTTAGGGGCCATCGTGGTACCCTCACACGGCACATGGGAGACCATTCTTGGCGGGGGCTAGTCTGTGCTCACCTGACCTCTGTCCAGGGGGACCCAGGCAGTGGTGACCCCCATAGATTAGACATATGATATGATATGTTATTAATATGATACTACCAAGTGTTGTCACTCACCAGAACACAGAGCAGCAACCCACTCAAACATGCCTGACCTCATATGAATGTGAGAAGATTAAGAGAAGAAAAGGTACCACAGGTTAATCAGGGCAACACCCTTAATGCAGAGGTTGGAAATCTCAAAGGGGAAAAGACACACTGCAGGCAAAGAGCACATATGGGGTCTCCCCGTACATGTGATCCTGACCCATGCAGATGTGGTGAGACCCACACATTCCCCACATCCTTTACCTGGGGTCACACGTCCACACTCACCACGGTGACCCCACCTCCCCAGACCCTGCATCTAAAGTCACACTTTCTCTCTCAACAGGTGACCCCTCCTACCGAAACCCCTCCACCTGAGTCACATGTCCACAGTCCCAGGGTGAACTGCCTCCCCAGACTCCCCCAACTGGGGTCACACGTGCACAGTCTCCAGGGTGACCTCACCTCCCCAGACCCTGCACCTGGGGTGAATTGTCCCCTTGGTCAGGACACCATGGCTCTGCTGGTGGCTCCCCTCATGTGGAAACAAGCTGTGTTCCTGGGAACTCCTGGGATGGGAAAAAGTGGCAGGTGGGTCTCCTCTCCCCACACTTATCCCAGAGATGTCCTCCTCTTTTCTCTTTGGTTATGTTGATTTTACCTGTTTTTAAAGCTTTCATGCTAGAGTTGAACACACTACTTGGTTCTGGCAGGCTCAGTCCTTTCTTGTCTCACATACTTGTTGAGATAACTCACAGGACAGCGGGGCTGAAAGCTGAGGGGCAGCTCTGGACGCTTCTGAGTAGGGACGGTAGACTGGAAGGAGAGCTCAGCAGCAGCCTCAGCTGTTACCCATCGGCCTTTTGCCCGATCTGCGTGCCCTGAAATCAATTCACCAGCTAAACCTGCCTCCCTACGCACCATGCACGTGCTGGTGAATTGGAATTATTGCCAGGTAGCCCTCCTGCGGATTCTCCACGAGCCCCAGGGAAGGTGAACCTTGCAGGGATTAAGACTAAGGCCCCGACCATAGCACTGACCCTTGGGAGGACCAGGCAACCACACTCAGAAGAGAGGCTGTTACTTAGACAAGCCCACCTCAGCTCCAGACCCCAGACATCTAAACACTGACCTTCAGATGCAGGCACGGAGCTTCCCAGTCCTGAGGCCAGGCCGGGTTTCTACCCGGGTTCCCATAGTCCTAGCGTACACAGAACATGGTCAGGTCTAAATCTTCTTATTATAGACAACACATGGTCAGCTCTAAACATAATCAGTAGACAGGACATACAGAGGTCTAAATCTACCGTGCAGACAGAACTTGATCATGTTTAAACTAGCTTAGGGCTGATCTCATAGGAGGTACAGATCACACACATGGGTCTCTCATCTTTGGACACCCACATCAGGAAACTGAACAAAACATTTCAACAGGCAAAACAGAAATGTTACCAATATCTCTGGCCACCTGATGGTCAGGATCCACAGGTGAGCCACGAACTTCTGAGAGTGCAGCCCAGTCTGCTGCCAGGCCAGACAAGAAGTGGCCTGATTCCAGCCTCCCAGGCTTCCAGAAGGAGGCGGCCGCACTGGAAGACCAGGCAGGACAGCCCTGCATGGTCCGGGCTGGGAGATCCGGTCTGTCCATTCCGCTGGCCGATTCCGGGTGGGGCGCTCAGGGCCGCTGAGAGCCCTGCACGTGTGTGTGTGTGTGTTTGTGTGTGTAGAGGGGACAGTGGCTGACGGCTCCCATGGCTCCGGTCCCGGGCACCACGCTGTCTTCGAGGGGAGGCACGGGGAGAGGTAAGGGCACAGAAGCCATTGGAGAGGAGAACCCACCGCGGAACTCCTTGCACACTGGCTCGCCCCACCTGGTGACCCACCTGCCCATCGTGGGCCGCATGTCACCCCCCAGCCCCCGCCCCCGAGGGCAGGGCGCCTGCTCTTTCAGAAGCACAAGGTCTCACATGAAGAAAACCCCGTGGGGACTCTCACGCCCCAACTCCTGATGCTGAGTTTGGGAGAATGAACCCCCTTGACTGGGCGATGGGACCCTTTGAGGAAAGAGGTGGCGGCCCCATCCAAGTCGGGGCCTGGCTGAGAGATGGGAACACAGGAGCCAAGTGCAGAGCCTGGAGGCCAGGCCAACAGGAGGGGCACCCCCAGCCTTGGCCGGGCTCTCCAACTGTGACACTGTAGCTTTAGGGGACCTGGGGTAGGTGACTGAATGTAATGGGGGTCTAAACTGGACCCTGAATGGGGCTTAAAGAAGGTGTGAAGGATGTTACTGAGACAGTGACAGTCATTGGAAGACAGACTCTGTGTCAGGACATCCTGCTCCATCCATTTAAATCCCTGAGATCTGTGACCTTTACGTGGCTACGCAGGATTGTTAGAGCAGCTGCATGTGGATATATCTGCAAGTGGTTCCAGCAAACACACAGTTGTGCACACAGGCGGGCACAGCACACACACAAACATATGCAGGTGCACAGCACAAATATATTCACACACCAGCATATGAACACACATGCACGCATATGCCCATGCACACACTAACGTGAGCAAGTGCACACTAACGTGTGCAAGTGCACATACCTATGCACGTGCACAGCATATGTATGCAAACAGGCACATGCAAACGCATGTACATAGCACACACACAGGGAATAAAGTGAATCCATAAAGTGAATCCGTAAAGCATTAAGTCCTGAACACAAGTGAAGTTGACATGTATTTTTCCCTTTTCTTAGCTTTGATGTTTTTCACAATAAAAAAGTTTAAGAAAAAAGCTAATGGCAAATGACTTTTGATTCATAGGACTTTCTGACGTTATTCCACAAATATTATGACAGGAGAAATGAATGTAGATATTACATGTGTCCACTAATGGATGAATGGAGAAGAAAAACATGGTCCATCAATACAAGGGAATGTTATTCAGCCTAAAAAGGAAGGCAATTCTGACACAGGCTGAAGCAGGGATGAACCTGGAGGGCATTAATGCTCAGTGTTGTAAGCTAGACACAAAAAAACAAACAGTGCTTGATCCACTCATACAAGGCCCCTAGAGCAGTCAGAAACATAGAGACAGAAAGTAGGATGTTGAGTGCCAGGGGCTGAGGGAGGGACAATGGGGACTGAGTGTTTAATGGGGACTGTTTCAATTTTGCAAGATGAAAAAGTTCTGGAGGACGATAACGGTCAGGTTTGCACAACAGTGTGAATTACTTCTTTACCCTGAAATGTGCACTTAAAAATGGTTAAGAGGTTGGCCTTGTTCTCCGCTTTTCTGTGTTTTTTTTTTTTTTTGCAGACCTCGCCCTGCTCTCATCAGCCTCTGGCCCGCCATCTCCTTGAATCCTAACACTATGCCTTCAATTAAGTTGCAGAGTTCTGATGGAGAGATATTTGAAGTTGATGTTGAAATTGCGAAACAATCTGTGACTATTAAGACCATGTTGGAAGATTTGGGAATGGATGATGAAGGAGATGATGATCCAGTCCCCTTGCCAAATGTTAATGCAGCAATATTTAAAAAGGTCATTCAGTGGTGCACCCACCACAAGGATGATCCTCCTCCTCCTGAGGATGATGAGAACAAAGAAAAGCGAACAGATGATATCCCTGTTTGGGATCAAGAATTCCTGAAAGTTGACCAAGGAACACTTTTTGAGCTTATACTGGCAGCAAACTACTTAGACATCAAAGGTCTACTTGATGTTACCTGCAAGACTGTTGCCAATATGATCAAGGGGAAAACTCCTGAGGAGATTCGAAAGACATTCAATATCAAAAATGATTTTACTGAAGAAGAGGAAGCCCAGGTACGCAAAGAGAACCAGTGGTGTGAGGAGAAGTGAAATTTTGTGTCTGATGCTGTAACACTGTAAGGATTGTTCCAAATACTAGTTGCACTGCTTTGTTTATAATTGTTAATATTAGAAAAACAGTCCACAAATGCAGCAGCAAATCAGTTGTATTAGCAGAATGTTGTCCTCATTGCATGTGTAGTTTCAGTACAGATTCCAAACTTACGGCTCAGTTTCTTCTAGTATGATAAAAAGTTCTTTTTTCTTTGCTCTGAATAAAATTGAACTGTGGGTTCTCTATAGAAAGTGGCATTTTGGGCTTTCCCTCTTTTTGTAAAGCAATTTATGCCTAGTTTATTGTCCAGTTAACTTTAGTTTAGTGACTTTTAAAAGTTGGCATTGTAAATAAAACAACTTGCAAAAAATTTTCTGAAATAGAATTAACAACGTATTATCTTTATTCATGAGTTGGAAACTGGAAAAAGGCTGATTGAGGTAAATGTTATCAGAGTGGGGTTATCAGAATGTCTTCCAGCTTCCTGGAGTCCACTGGTATTGATTAGCCTGTATGTAGCAGGGCTCCCTTAATTGGATCTGAGGACTTGTTTTTGCATTTTTAATCCTCTCAGCTTTGAATATGTTGGCTAGAGGCTCATTTACTACTCAGTTTGTGGTTTGGGAGGAAACAGAATTAGACAGTTCGCTGGCTTTTCTATTAAAAGAGACACTTAACCCATGTGGTGTGTCATCTTTTTATAATCAGTAATCCTATGTGGGGAAAACCATAAACACTACTTGCATGTAAAAAATAATTTAACTTTTAATGTTAAAATGTATGGCATTACCCAGAAAGCATCAGTCACGAATGCAAGATACTTTCAATAAAAAGTAAGTTACGTAAAAAAAAAAAAAAAAGGTTACGATAGTAAAGTTTATGTTTTGTGTATTTGACCACAATTTTTCAAACTTTTTAAGGAAAACAACAGGAAGTAATCCATGAATACCACAAGATGCACAACTTCACTAACAACCGAGGGATTAAAACCATACGAAAACTACTGTGCACACACCTACCAGAATGGCAGACATGAAGACACAGTATCAAATATCAGCAGGATGTGGAGCAATGGAAAGCCTGGTGCGCAGTGTGGGGTGCAACCACTTCTGAAACAATCGGGCCTCAGAGAGCGAAGTCCGTGCACACAGACCCACAGTGTTCCTCCCAGCTGAACACAACTCCCCCAGCCCTGCACCAGGACACACGGACATGGACTCTGCAGCCACAGGAGCCAAACCTGAAAGAACCTGAAGGCCATCACAAGCTGATGAAGAAATGAACCATGCACGCTTCTATGAAGGAATATTCCACAGCAATGGAGTACATTTTGTTTAAAGGTAGTAAAACTATAAAAATTATTTTTTTAAAGAAACTATATTCACAAGATGAAAGAATCTATAATTCTGGCACCTAGCGATTGTCGAATGCTCCTAAAAATAGATTGTTGTGGAAACGTTTATTATAAGGAAATTGACATATTCTCTAGGAAGGATGGGGTGAATGGGCCTGCTACATTTTCTACATTGAAGACATATACAGGTTTTGATTCTACTTCTGTTAAATCAAGTGGGGCTTCATTGGATTTCTGCTACTGTGGAGATAATCAAATTCTGGGTAGGGGTCAGGAGAAAATTAGTCATAAATGTTCTCGTGTAATAATTACTGTTGAAAGTGTAAATGATCCATTTATCAGTAAGACTGAGAATAGAATAACTGCTACATTACTTCATATGAGATTGTGTGTGCTACTGTCCCTAGAGCTCCAGTGAGTGAATATTTTGAATGTGAAGCTCATCCAGATCTGAGGATGGAAAAAATGGCTAGGTGTGATATGGCTAATATAAATAATATGCCTACATTTATATTAATTAGTGGATAAGGTACGGGAAGGGGAATTCATGTTGTGAGAGCCAGGGTTAAGGCTAGCATTGGGGCAATATTATATAAATTGATGATGTTGATGGACATAGTGGTTCTTTAATAAGTAATTTGAATGCCTCAGCAATGGGTTGTAGGCATCTATTGGGGCTGATGATTTTTGGCCCTTTCTGGATTTGCATATAGCCTAGGATTTTCCATTTAGTTAATATGAGGAATGCTATGGTGAATTAAATTGGGTCATTTGTGAAAGAATGTTGATTATAAACATATTCTTAGGAAGAGGACTTGAACCAGTGCAGATAAAGGTTTCAGTTTTACATAATTACCGGGATCTGCCAGCATAACAAATCCGGTTCTACAGTAGGGTATGTATAAATTAATTGAATGTAGGTTATATCATCATTTAGTTTGAAGACATTTTGTAGAGTAAGCCGTATTACTCTTGTCCTTTCATACTGGGAGAAATCTGCAATAGATAGAAACCAAGCAGGATGACTCCAGTCTGAACTCAGATCACGTGAGACTTTAATCATTGAACAGACAATTAATAGCAGTTATACCATTGAAATGTCATGATCCAGCATCAAGGTCATAAACCATATTGCCGATATGAACTCCAGAATACAATTACACTGTTATCCCTAGTAAAACTTGTTCCGTTGATCAGTGTTTTAGAAGAACAGGTGATAAAGCATTTTGACTAGCTAGTCTAAATTTTAATCACTCAGAGGTGGTTTGATTCTCCAAAAAGTAAATGGTGCATGGGCTCAAGGCACACCAGCTTCAGTAGTTGTGGCATACAGGCTCAGTAGTTGTGGCCCACTGGCTTAGTTGCTCCGTGGCAAGTGGCATCTTCCCGGATCAGGGATCGAACCCGTGTCCCCTGCATTGGCAGGTGAATTCTTAACCACTGCATCACCAGGGAAGTCCCAGAATCGCAGTCTCCCTTTTAATATACCTTAAGCCTAAAGAATCCTTGGAAAATTGTTACAGAAAATAAGACAATAAAATATTGTAAGGACTATAACAGAAGCATATAGTACACAGTTCATATAGACACATCCCAAGCAGTTACAAAGTATATTAAAAGGGAGGCTGCAATTTTATTTTTTTATTATTTTCTTAACATCTTTATTGGAGTGTAATTGCTTTACAATGATGTGTTATTTTCTGCTTTATAACAAAAAGAATCAGTTATACATATGCATATGTTCCCATATTTATTCCTTCTTGCATGTCCCTCCCTATCCCACCCCTCTAGGTGGTCACAAAGCACCGAGCTGCTCTCCCTGTGCTATGTGGCTGATGGAGACTGCAATTTTAAAAGAATAAGATAAATTATACCCACAAACTCCCAATATTTCCTGAAACATTGCAATCTGAAACCCTATTGTAGGAAGCAGAAGATTCCAGGAGACATTCTACAAATGAAGGACTCTAAACCCTGTGGTTGGATAAGGAATTCTGGAAGGAAGGTATCCTCACCCAAGGAGAGCAGGTTCCTATACTTCTCTAACATCACATCCCTGTACAATTCCCACTGATCTTGGTCCAGGCATTCTCACTCCTCTTGAGAGAAATCTATGGCCATAACCTGGAACTTCAGCAGTCCCTGAAATTAAAAGTACACATACCATGTGGCCACAGGAAGAGTTCATAATGTGACCCAAGAAGAAAAGAGCAAGTTAATAGAACTGGTTTTAATTTAGAAGAGTGTCTTCAATTACCCACTAATATATATATATATATATATATATTTTTTTTTTTTAACAAAGTAACTTTCTCTACCTTATTTCTAACTACAAGAAAAGAGTGTGGCATGTGATCCACAAAACCAGTATAGAGACTATACTTATCTGGAAAAGAAATGATAAAATGATGGTTTCAACACAGGCATATGCATTTTTGAGTGTTTATTTATATCAAATTGGATAAAATGTGTGTATTTCTCAGACAGAAAAGACACGTCGAGGTAGGAATGTACCTTTCAACTATTCATGGGTACACAAGTACACTGGGGAGATTTTTAGAAGTTCAGATTGTGAATCAGTAGGTCCGGTGGGCCTGAGTTCTATTTTTTTTAACAAACTCATTTTTAACTAGTGATGCCACAGTCTCTGATTCATTAACGACAATTGTGAATAGCAAAGACATAATTAGAAAGGTAAAAATTCATATTTAATTTTGAACTTAAAGTGTTTTATGTATTTTACACCTTTAATAGGATATTAAGCACAGCAGCAACAATCATTTGTGAATATTTACTGTAGACCGTGTATCTTTCTAACTTTTTAGTGTAGGATTCCAAGAAAAAGGCCTGGGCTGCGGTCACAGTGGGCGGGGCCCCCAGGCCGGGCCGCCCCTCCAGGACCCCCGTTGGGGCCCTGCGCTCCTGGCGGCTCCCTCCCCCGGAGCCCCCCTCCCTCCCGGAAGGCCTCGGGGCAGAGCGGTCCCACCCACTGCGCCCAGAACGGAGCCCGTGTTTCCGCAGAGCTGGAACTCCCGGCTCGGGGTCTCTTCCCTCCGTCGTCACGGAAGTGCCCCGGAGCCCGAGGGGAGAGCGGCCTCACTGAGGCTGCCGGCTCTGGAGGGGCCCCGGCGGCCGAAGCCGCGACAGTCGTGGGGACGGTGGGCCGGGTAAGTGGGTGCCGACCCTCCGCCTGGTCCGGTGCCCTGGCGGCAGGGCAAGACCAGCTTCTGAGGGGCAGGGGTTCGCTGCCACCCGCCGCTGCTGTTTATAAAGAGCGGCCCCCAGCGTGTGGTCCCGGGGAATTTCGGTCCCTCCTCTCGCCCCTGCCCTCGGCCTGGCTCGCGGGGCCTGGGGGGCGTGGGGAGGGGGTCGGCCTGAGCGTCCTGAGGGGAAGCGGGGCAAGCGAGGCGCAGGGTCCGGCTGCAGCGTCAGCGCCCCTCCTCCCGACTGCGGGGAAAGCGGCTGAAAACTCCTCCCGAGGCTCGCAGTCCCCTTATATAGACGAATCCCTCTGCGCTCCTTCCTCCCTGAGCTAAAGTACCAGGGGGAGGGGACAGGGCAGGGGACTGGCGCAGGTAATGGGGACCATCAACAGTTGATTGTTAACTAAGGAAAACCAGCTCTCCCAACGTGAGGAATGGAGCGCTATTCTTCGTATGCGAAGATGCCAGAGTCTGGGCGCACTGAATTCCTTCTTGTATGCACCTCAGCTCTCTGGGGCCTGCATTCTGTATTTGTATATCCTGAGTTCCTCAGGGCCTGTGGCTCACACTGGAGGGCTGCAAGTGCTGATGACTGTGACATCCTTTGTTTACTGAGATGGCAAGGAATATTCCATTTCTTACAGGCTTGAGGGGCAGACAGTGAAAAAGTTTCAGAGAATCTCGCTCAGCATGTACTTTGGTTTACATATAGATACTATTTATACTTAAGTGTGCTAATAGAGGTTCTCATGTCCAATCAACTGGTACTACTGCCCTCTACGTATTAATTTCATCAATATCATAAGATAAATGCCTATAGAATTGACCAAATCCATTTAAATAGGATAATGATTTTTAAAGGAAACATAATAGAAATATAACAACAAAACCTTTACCACTAAAGGCTGTGTCTGGATCAACCTAAATAAATGTTGCATTGTTAAAATATTGAAAGATGTATTCAATAGAAATATCAACAAAAATGACAAATAATAAGGGCAGCAGAATGTTGAAATGTTCTATCTTTATCATTAAAGTGGCAGAAAATCATTTATTAGTAGGCACTGGGGGCAGAAGATGCCTGATTTTATATCTTTTTCATATTTGTACAGTTGTTTCAACAAGTAACTTAAAGACAAAATGGAAAAACAAGGAGGTTTGTGCCTGAGATCATGTTGATTTGAAACCAGGAATGGCCACCTTGTGCCAGGTGAGTTAAGTTTACCTGGCAAGTAGACCGCAGAGCTCCTGAGAAGCAAGGGTTGGAATTTTTCTGCTGGGTGCCCCTTAGGTTCTGTGACTTGACTGATTGTGAGTCATGTTTCGGGAAAGACCTGATCACAGGAAAGGTGTGGGAATAGAGTGATTTGGGGAGCAGTTAACAACATTCATCACGGCTCACAGCCTGAATGAATTTTAAAGAAACAGGAAAACAAATGCTTCTTATGGAATCAGAGAATGTGAGGGCTGGACAATCCAAGAAAATGAAGAACACATGTCCCATTTTCCAGATGAGAAAACAGAGGCCCAGCAAGGTGAAATCCCTCACCCAAGTTGCACCTGTCTCTCTTCCCCACTACATGGTTCATGAAAGCAGGACTCTTTCTGTCGTGATCACTGCTGAACCCCAAAAAGGGCCAGGTATCTAGCAGCTGCTCCAAAAATTTTGGTTGACTGTAGGAACAATGCTATTTCTTTCTTTCTCACTCTTATTGAGGATTGTGCCAAGAACTCCCCAGTTGCAATGTAATTTGATAAATGTAAATATTAATTGAGTTTTGTTATGATGAGGACTTAGGCTTTGAAGGTAACAGACTTGGTTCAGATCTTGGTTCTGCCACTCAATAGCTGTTTGGCTTTGGGAAAATTACTAAACCTCTCTGAGCTTATTTCCTCCTTTGTATAGTGGGGATAAATGTATCTGAGCCAGCAGAGCACCTGCATGAGAGATGTGCACTAAATATGGGTCTTTCTCACTCCCCCATGCCATCTCTCTGTTCGTCCCAGAGAAGTTGTATAGAAGGATATAGTACTTAAAAATTTTAATTAATTAATTTTTGGCTGCGTTGGGTCTTCGTCGCTATGCGCGGGCTTTCTCTAGTTGCGGCGAGCGGGGGCTACGCTTTGTTGCGGTGTGCGGGCTTCTCATTGCGGTGGTTTCTCTTGCTTCACTTGTTGTGGAGCACCGGCTCTAGGTGCACGGGCTTCAGTAGTTGTGGCCTGCAGGCTCAGTAGTTTTGGCGCATGGGCATAGCTGCTCCGCGGCATGTGGGATCTTCCCTGACCAGGGCTCGGCCCCATGTCCTCTGCGTTGGCAGGCAGATTCTTAACCACTGCGCCACCAGGGAAGTCTGATATAGTACTTTGTAGAGAGGGGTTTTAATTTATTTCAGATAGTGTAGTGTACATTTTTCTTGTAGAAAAGATTATTCCACTATAGAAACATTAATGTGCTGGGATCAAAGTGAAGTTCCCAACTTTTGAAGTGGCAGGCTTGAGGGGCACACAGTGATTTAAAGTCGGGTCACCTGACTTAAAGGGGGGGCTGATTGATTTAAAGCTAGGGCAGCTGACTTAAACCCTGCGTCCCTCAGCTGCAGGACGAGACCAACTTTGGCGGTGCACGGGTTCGCTCCAAGCCAGCACTGCTGTTCAGGAAGAGCTTCCAGTAGTGCCTTAGTGCAGGGGGACTTGGTCCGTTGTCCTGCCACTGCCCTCAGTGGGGGGCCATCTGCTCTTCTGGAGGAGAATGGGAGGGGAATTGCAGAGTCCCCGCTGGAGTTGCGGCACCCCTTGTCTGATGGCAGGGAAGGGGGGGCGGGGCCATATGGTGTCCTGGGACTGGACTCACCAGGTCGACTCAGCCTCTTAGCCTCCTCACCTCCCCCCACACACCCCACAAGAGTTTCCAATAATATGTAATTGCGCCTTAGGTTCTCGGTCTTCAAACTCATACCCAGGCTCCCAGTTCCCTTGATTCAGCCAATTCCTCTGGGCTCTTTCTTCTATTAGATGCAGTCCTAGAGGGAGTGTCTGGGGGATGGGACTGGAGGGACCCCAGCAGCACTGGGTTCAGCTGACTAAAGAGATACAGGGCCTGCGTTATCACACATGTGCGAGGACCCTTAAGGCGGAATCGAGGGGGCCAGTTAGAGGCAGTCCTTGCTGCCTCAAGTGAGTATGGATCACCGTCGGTTGGGGAGCACACTGAGCCTTGAGAAGTACTGTTAGGAGGATGTGTTCCTCCCTCGGCTTCAAGGACATGGGTGGGCTTCAGGGCTCCAGTTCCCCTCCAGGCCTCCAGGTCCGACTGCACCCCAGCGGCCTTGCAGACCTGGCTTCCTGTCCCAGAACTTTCCAGGCTCCAGGAAGAATCCAGACTGCAGAGATGGTGCCTGAGCTCTCCAGCTTAAGAAATGCTGTCCCTGGGGACCCAACAATGGAGGGAGGAAGGGTGAAGGGAGTAGGGGGGTGGGGTAGGGAGGGGTGGCTGCCCTGGGAGACGTTGAGATTATGAGTTTATAATTATGAGATTATGAGTTATAATTATAAGTTCCTCTATTTCATCTTTGGAGAGATGGTAGTCATTTGAAATATGATGTTATATGGTGACATTAACATACTCAAATACTTTCATTTAGAATGACCACTTAGGACCAGAATAAATGAAAGGGAGCACAAAATTATGTTTTTGTTGATTTTTAAAGACCTCAGGTGAGTGTTGATAATTTAAAAATACATGATGTCTTGAGTAAAGTTGCCTGGAATTTGAGATCTGTAAAAAAGCATTTCTTTTCTGTAATGCTAGGATGCTAATTGGACATTTTTGCAAGAAAGAGATTTCAGGATGCAAATCTCGTGTCTCTAAGGTGGCAAGCCAGTTCATGGCGGAAACTTCTATTAAACCTGTGTGAGTGGAGAAATATTTCTTTGGAAGGAAGAGGTCACGAATCCATTTTTAATAAAGTTAGTGGTTTATAGTATACAGAATGAGCAAAATGGCTACTTCTGAACTTTATGAAAAAAAATACAGTTTTTCTGCATTTATATTATGAAGCTGATGTAAAATATCAAAAATTCTTTATTTTGAAAAACAATGTAATCAATTTGACATAATTTATATATTGAACCTGTGGTACACACACACAATAAAATTAAAAATGTTTGCATTTAAAAAATATTTTCAAGTGTAGTTGATTTACAATGTTGTGGGTTTTTTAAATACATGTTCATTGGAGTATAATTGCTTTATAACATTGTGTTATTTTTTGCTTTAAAACAAAGTGAATCAGCTCTATGTATACATATATTCCCCATATCCCCCGCTCTTGAGCCTCCTTCCACCTTCCTTATCCCACCCCCCTTAGGGGGACACAAAGCACCGAGCTGATCTCCCTGTGCTATGCGGCAGCTTACCACTAGCTATTTTACATTTGGTAGTGTATATATGTCAGTGCTACTCTCTCACTACGTCCCCATCTCCCCTTGCCCCCCATGTCCTTAAGTCCGTTTTCTACATCTGTGTCTTTAGTCCTGCCCTGTCACTAAGTTCGTCAGTACCATTTTTCTAGGTTCCATATGTATGTGTTAGCGTACGGTATTTGTTTTTCTCTTTCTGACTTACTTCACTCTGTATGACAGACTCTAGGTCCAACCACCTCACTACAAATAACTCAATTTTGTTCCTTTTTATGGCTGAGTAATACTCCATTGTATATATGTGCCACATCTTCTTTATATATTCATCTGTTGGTGGACATTTAGGTTGCTTCTATGTCCTGGCTATTGTAAATAGTGCTACAGTGAACATTGTGGTACATGTATCTTTTTGAATTATGGTTTTCTCAGGGTATATGCCCAGTAGTGGGATTTCTGTGTCATATGGTAGTTCTATTTGTAGTTTTTAAGGAACCCCCATACTGTTCTCCATAGTGGTTGTGTCAGTTTACATTCCCATCAACAGTGCAGGAGGGTTCCCTTTTCTCCACACCCCCTTCAGCATTTGTTAATTGTAGATTTTTTAAATGATGGCCATTCTGATCAGTGTGAAGTGGTACCTCTTTGTAATTTGGATTTACATTTCTCTAATAATTAGTGATAATGAGCATCTTTTCATGTGCCTGTTGGCTATCTGTATGTCTTCTTTGGAGAAATGTTTATTTAGGTTTTCTACCCATTTTTCCATTGAGTTATTTGTTATTTTGTTATTGAGTTGTATGAGCTGTTTGTATATTTTGGAAATTAAGCCCTTGTCAGTCTCATCATTTGCTAATATTTTCTCCCAATCCATAGGTTTTATTTGCATTTTGTGTATGGTTTCCTTTGCTGTGAAAATCTTATAAGTTTTATTAGCTCCTGTTTCTTTTTTGCTTTTACAGTAAGTCCCCTACATACGAACAAGTTCTGTTCCAACAGTGCGTTTGTAAGTCCAATTTGTTTGTAAGTCCAATAAAGTTAGCTTAGGTACCCAACTTACACAGTCGGCTATATGTTACTGTACCGTAATAGGTTCATAATACTCTTCACACAAACAATACATAAAAAACAAACACAAAAATAAAGAAAACATTTTTAATCTTACAGTACAGTAACTTGAAAAGTACAGTAATACAGTACAACAGCTGGGATACTTGGACTGGCATCGAGGGAACAGGCAAGAAGAATTACTGATTGGAGGAGGGAGAGGAGGCGGGAGAAGGTAGAGGTGAAGGATTATCAGCAGTAGGAGACAGAGGGCAAGATGCCATTTCACTCATACCTGACACTGATGGCACAGGTTCTGGTTCCTTGCTGGATTTAATTCTATCTACCCTCTTGAAAAAATGATCCATTGATGTCTGGGTAGTAGCTCTTTTTTTCTCATCATAGATGGCAAGGTAGCACTGGATTGCATTCTGAGTGGCTGCTGCAACTTTGGGTACCATTCTAGGTTCGGGTCCTTTACCTCAAAAACTAACAGTGCCTCCTCTGTTCAGTGTCGTGAATCTCTTCAGTTCTTCAGTTACTTCTTCTTCTTTCTCCTGTCCCTCTTCATCCTTTCTCTGGGCCTCCAATTCCATCATGTCTTCATTAGTAAGCTCCTCATGTTGCACAGCAAGTTCAATGAAATGGTCCTCTTGCAGATTTAACTCCAGCTTCTCACTGAGGGTCTCTGTGTTGGGGAAGACCTCTTTGGACTTCTCATTTACCTTCTCAAATCCATAAAAATCATGAACAAACTGTGGGCAAAGTTCTTCCAAACCCCATTCATGGTGACCGCCATACCCTCTCACCAAGCAAAGTCAATGTTTTTTATGGCCTTGTAGATGTTATAGTTCTTCCAAAATTGTCCCTAGGTTGTTCCTGATTTGTCACTTACTTTTACTGCCTGACAAAAACTGTGACATAAATAATATTTCTTGAAAGTCGCTGTAACTCCCTGGTCCATAGGTTGCATGAGCAACGGAGTAGTCGGTGGCAGATGCACTACTTTGTCATTGGGATGAAAGTCATCCTTGAATGGGGTGTGGCCCAGAGCATTGTCGAGCAGCAAAAGAATGTTTCGCTGGGACGTCCTTCTCCAAGCAGTATTTCTCTACCTCTGGGGTAAAATGGTGGAGAAACCATTCCTGGGAAATGGCCTGTGTATTCCAGGCTTTGGGGTTACGCTTCCACACAACAGGAAGAGAGCCCTTGGCTATGTTTTTAAGGGTTCTTGGGTTCTCTGAATGATAAACTAAGAGAGGCTTCAGCTTCATATCACCAGAAGCATTGCCACAAAACAACAGTTAGCCTATCCTTTGCTGCTTTATAGCCCAGCATCAACTTTTCCTCCTTACTGATGTAACTTCGGTCTGGCATCCTCTTCCAGTACAGTTGTGTCTCATCGACATTAAAAATCTGCTTCGGGGGGCTTCCCTGGTGGCATAGTGGCTGAGAGTCCGCCTGCTGATGCAGGGGACACGGGTTCGTGCCCCAGTCTGGGAAGATCCCACATGCCGCGGAGCGGCTGGGCCCATGAGCCATGGCCGCTGAGCCTGCGCGTCCGGAGCCTGTGCTCCGCAACGGGAGAGGCCACAGCAGTGAGAGGCCCACGTACCGCAAAAAAAAACAAACAAAAAATACCCCTGCTTCGGTAAATACACACCATCATCAATAATTTCTCAAAGTGTTTCATGAAGTTCCTGGACAGCTACCCTATCTGCACTTGCTGCCTCTCCACTTACTTTTACATTGTGAAGGTTGGCTCTAGCCTTGAACCGATGAAACCAACCATGGCTGGCATTAAAAGATGTGCCCTCTGATTCTTGGCCGTGTTTATTCTTCAAGTCTTCATGAAGGCTTTTTAGCTTTCTCTTGAATCAGCATTAAGCTGAGCAGGATGTTGATCCTACATCCATACTCAGAGAAGTTTCTGCATCTCCATCACTTTTCCATGCTTCTTCGATATTTTGTCAACATCGGCACGGCAGACTTCACATGTTCCATGATCTTGTCCTTGTTCTTTAGAATCATACCAATGGTTGAATGATTCATGTTTTAAGAATGAGCGATGTCTAACATCTTTTTGTCTCGCTCCACTCTTTCAATTATTTTCACTTTTGTTTCCATCATTATCACGTGGTGCTTCTTAGCAGTACCAGCTACATCACCGCTGCTTTTATGCTTGCTTCCAGACATCTTGGGCTTGAAATAAAGGTACTGTACTACTGTACTCTACACAGTCCTGTAAACTACACAAAAGCACAACCACTTATAGAGGATGCACACACATGACAATGTATGCCAGCCAGACACGTGAGCTAACTTACATGATTGGACATGCGAATGGACGTTTGCATCTTTGAAAGTTTGCAACTTGAAGGTTCATATATAGGTGACTTACTGTATTTGTACTGCCCTAGGAGATCTACCTAGGAAAACTTTGGTATGATTTATGTCAGAGAATGTTTAGCTTATGTTCTCTTCTAGGAGTTTTAAGGTTTCCTATCTTATATTTAAGCATATAAACCGTTTTGAGTTTATTGTTGTGTATGGTGTGAGGGTATGTTCTGACTTCACTGATTTGCATATGGCTGTCCAACTTTCAAAACACCACTTGCTGAAGAGACTGTCTTTTCCCCATTGTATATTCTTGCCTCCTTTGTCGAAGGTTAATTGACCATAGGTGTGTGGTTTTATTTCTGGGCTCTCTATTCTAGTCCATTGATCCATATATCTCCTTCTGTGCCAATACCTTGCAGTTTTGCTTACTGTAACTTTGTAGTATTGTCTGAAGTCAGGGAGGCTTATGCCTCCTGCTTTGTTCTTTTTTTTTTTTTTCAGTACGTGGGCCTCTCACTGTTGTGGCCTCTCCCATTGCGGAGCACGGGCTCCGGACGCGCAGGCTCAGCGGCCATGGCTCATGGGCCCAGCCGCTCTGCGGCATGTGGGATCTTCCCAGACCGGGGCACGAACCCGTGTCCCCTGCATCGGCAGGCGGACTCTCAACCACTGCGCCACCAGGGAAGCCCCTGCTTTGTTCTTTTTCCTCAGGATTGTGTTGACAATTCTGGCTTTTTATGGTTCCATATACATTTTAGGATTATTTGTTCTAATTCTGGGGAAAATGTCATGGGTAATTTGATAAGGATCACATTAAACCTGCAGATTGCCCTGGGTAGTATGGCCATTTTAACACTATTATATCTTGCCATCCAAGAACGTGGGATTTCTTTGAATCATCTTCAATTTCCTTTACTAATGTTTTGTAATTCTCAGCATATAAGTCTTTCACCTCCTTGGTGAGGTTTACTCCTAAGTATTTTATTTTTTTGATGCCATTTTAAAAGGGATTGCTTGTTTACATTCGCTTCCTGATATTTCATTGTTAGCATAAATAAATTCAACCAGGGACTTCCCCTGTGGCTCCATGGTTGAGAATCTGTCTGCCAGTACAGGGGACATGGGTTCGAGCCCTGGTCCAGGAAGATCCCACATGCTGTGGAGCAACTAAATCTGTGCTCCACAACTACTTAGCCTGCACTCTAGAGCCCGTGAGCCACAAATACTGAACCCGTGTGCCACAACTACTGAAGCCCACCTGCCTAGAGCCTGTGCTCTGCAACAAGAGAAGCCACTGCAATGAGAAGCCTGCACACCGCAAGGAAGAGTAACCCCCACTGGCCACAACTAGAGAAAGCCCGTGCGCAGCAATGAAGACCCAATGCAGCCAAAATACATTTTTAAAAAAAGAAAGAAATGCAACCAATTTATGTATGTTAATCTTGTATCCTGCTACTTTGCTGAATTTGTTTATCAGTTCTAGTTGTTTTTGTGTGGAATTCTTAGGGTTACCTTTATATGTATTATCATGTCATCTGCATATAGTGTCAATTTTATCTCTTGCCTTTCAATTTGGTTAGAATTTATTTCTTTTTCTTGTCTGACTGTTGTGGCTAGGACTTCCAATACTATGTTGAAGAGAAGAGGTGGGAGTGGGCATCCTTGTCTTGTTCCAGATTTTAGCAGGAAGGCTTTCAGCTTATGAACATTGAGTATTATATTGGCTGTGGGTTTGTCATAAATAGCTTTTATTATGTTGAGATATGTTCCCTCTATACCCCCTTTGGTAAGCATTTTTTACCATGAGTAGCTGTCGAAGTTTTTCAAATGCTTTTTTCGGCATCTATTGAGATGATCATTTGTTTTTTGTTTTTCCTTTGTTGATGGGGTGTGTCACGTTGATTGATTTGCATATGTTGAAACAACTTTGTGACCCTGGGGTGAATCAAATTTGCTCATGGTGTATGATCTTGTTATGTGTTGTCAGATTCGGTTTTCTAATATTCTGTTGAGAATTTTTGCATCTATATTTATCAAAGATATTGGCCTGTAAGTGTCTTTCTCTGTGTTTTTTTAAAGTCTTTATTAGATTTGTTACAATATTGCTTCTGTTTTATGTTTTGGATTCTTGTTTGTGAGGTATATGGGATCTTAGCTCCCAGACCAGGGATTGAACCCACAACCCCTGCACTGGAAGGCGAAATCTTAACTGCTGGACTGCCAGAAAAGTCCCCATCTGTCTTTTTTGTTTGTTTTTTTTTAATAAATTTATTTATTTATTTATTTTTGGCTGCATTGGGTGTTCGTTGCTGTGCGCAGGCTTTCTCTAGTTGTGGTGAGCGAGGGCTACTCTTCGTTGTGGTACACGGGCTTCTCATTTTGGTTGCTTCTCTTGTTGCAGAGCATGGGCTCTTGGCACACAGGCTTCAGAAGTTGTGGCTCTCAGGCTCAGTAGTTGTGGCTCCCGAGCTCAAGAGCATGGGCTCAGTAGTTGTGGCGCACAGGCTTAGTTGCTAACCAGCATATGGGATCTTCATGGACCAGGGCTCGAACACGTGTATTCGGCATTGGCAGGCGGATTCTTAACCACTGTGCCATCAGGGAAGTCCCCCCCCCCATATGGTTTTGATAGCAGGGTGATGGTGACTTCATAGAATGTCTTTGGAAGTATTCCTTACTCTTCAATCTTTTGGAAGAGTTTGAGAAGAATCAGTGTAAGTTCTCCTTTGTATATTTGGTAGAATTTGCCTGTGAAACCATCTGATCCTGGACTTTTGTTGGTAGGGAGTTTTTTAAAATTACAGATTCTATTTCACTTTTAGTGATCAGTCTGTTCAAGTTATCTATTTCTTCTTGATTCAGTTTTTGTCGGCTGTAAAAAACCAACATACATTTTTAGATTATGTTAGCACCTAAATATTTGCCATGTATCAGACCACAAGAAAGCAAAGAAAAAAGTATTAAAATATTTTTACATATAGAAAAAGTATTGACATATCATTTAAGAAATTGGGATAATAATACTAATTATAATAATGACAAACTCTTCTGAACTTAAAGACTACTTTGTCTAAGATGCATACTATATGCTAATTGTTTTATTGTTTTTAAATCCATTGAATGTATTCTCCTTTTTAATTTAGTTCTTTTATTTTACCTGTATATTGTTAAAAACAATTTAGTTGCACATAATATAAAAAATTACACTTTAACAGGAGATATTAATCCATTTACATTTAGTATAGTACTGAAAATACTAAGGTTTAGAGTTACCATGTTATTGTGTGCTCTCTTTTATTTATTTATTTTTAAAAACGATTTAATTTTGTTTTTAAAAATAAATTATTTATTTATCTATTTTTAATATCTTTATTGGACTGTAATTGATTTACAATGGTGCGTTAGTTTCTGCTTTATAATAAAGTGAATCAACTATACATATACATATATACTCATATCTCTTCCCTCTTGCATCTCCCTCCCACCCTCCCTGTCCCACGTCTCTAGGTGGTGACAAAGCACCAAGCTGATCTCCCTGTGCTATGTGGCTGTTTTCCACTAGCTATCTGTTTTACATTTGGTAGTATATATAAGTCCATGCCACTCTCTCACTTCATCCCAGCTTACCCTTCCTCCTCCCCGTGTCCTCAAGTCCATTCTCTACGTCTGTGTCTTTATTCCTGTCCTGCCCCTAGGTTCTTCACAACCATTTTCTTTTCATTTTTTTTAGATTCCATATATATGTGTTAGCATACAGTATTTGTTTTTCTCTTTCTGACTTACTTCATTCTGTATGACAGACTCTAGGTCAATCCACCTCACTACAAATAACTCGATTTCATTTCTTTTTATGGCTAAGTAATGTTCCATTGTATATTGAAGATGTGCAACATCTTCTTTATCCATTCATCAGTTGATGGACACTTAGGTAACTTCCATGTCTGGGCTATTGTAAATAGAGCAGCAATGAACATTGTGGAATATGACTCTTTTTGAATTATGGTTTCTCAATGTATATGCCCAGTAGTGGGATTGCTGGGTCATATGGTAGTTCTATTTTTAGATTTTAGGGAACCTCCATACTGTTCTCCATAGTGGCTGTATCAATTTCCATTCCCACCAACAGTGCAAGAGGGTTCCCTTTTCTCCACACCTCTGCAGCATTTATAGTTTGTAGATTTTTTTGATGATGGCAATTCTTATCTGTGTGAGGTGATACCTCATTGTTGTTTTGATTTGCATTTCTCTAATGATTAGTGATGTTGAGCATTCTTTCATGTGTTTGCTGGCAATCTGTATATCTTCTTTGGAGAAACGTCTATTTAGTTCTTCTGCCCATTTATGGATTGAGTTGGTTTTTTTTTTTGATATTGAGCTGCATGAGCTGCTTGTAAAATTTGGAGATTAATCCTTTGTCAGTTGCTTCATTGGCAAATAATTTCTCCTATTCTGAGTGTTGTCTATTTGTCTTGTTTATGTTTTCCTTTTGCTGTGCAAAAGCTTTTAAGTTTCATTAGATCCCATGTTTTAATTTTGTTTTTATTTCCATTTCTCTAGGAGGTGGGTCAAAAAGGATCTTGCTGTGATTGATGTCATAGAGTGTTCTGCTTATTTTCCTCTAAGACTTTTATAGTGTCTGGCCTTACATTTAGGTTTTAGTCCATTTTGAGTATATTAGTGTATGGTGTTAGGGCATCTTCTAATTTCATTCTTTTTGTAGCTGCCCAGTTTTCCCAGTACCACTTATTGAAGAGGCTGTTAATTCTCCATTGTATATTCTTGCCTCCCTTATCAAAAATAAGGTGACCATATGTTCGTGGGTTTATCTCTGGGCTTTCTCTCCTGTTCCATTCATCTATATTTCTGTTTTTGTGCCAGTACCGTACTGTCTTGATTACTGTAGCTTTGTAGTATAGTCTGAAGTCAGGGAGCCTGATTCCTCCAGCTCTGTTTTTCTTCTCAAGATTGTTCTGTCTATTTGGGGTCTTCTGTGTTTCCATACAAATTGTGAAATTTTTTTGTTCTATTTCTCTGAAAAATGCCATTGGTTGTTTCATAGGGATTGCATTGAATCTGTAGATTGCTTTGGGTAGTATAGTCATTTTCACAATGTTGATTCTTCCAATCCAAGAACATGGTATTTCTCTCCAGTTTTTTGTGTCATCTTTGATTTCTTCCATCAGTGTTTTATAGTTTTCTGAGTACAGGTCTTTTGTCTCCTTAGGTAGGTTTATTCCTAGGATTTTATTATTTTTATTGCAGTGGTAAGTGGGAGTGTTTCCATAATTTCTGTTTCAAATTTTTCTTCTTTAGTGTATAGGAATGAAAGAAATATCTGTGCATTAATGTTGTATCCTGCTACTTTACCAAATTCATTGATTAGCTCTAGTAGTTTTCTGGTAGCCTCTTTAGGATTCTATATGTATAGTATCATGTCATCTGCAAACAGTGAGAGCTTAACTTCTTCTTTTCTGATTTGGATTCCTTCTATTTCTTTTTCTTCTCTGATTCCTGTGGCTAAAACTTCCAAATCTGTGTTGAATAATAGTGGTGAGAGTGGGCAACCTTGTCTTGTTCCTGATCTTGGTGGAAATGGTTTCAGGTTTTCACCATTGAGAACGATGTTGTCTGTGGGTTTGTCATATGTGGCCTGTATTGTGTTGAGGACAGTTCCCTCTATGACTGCTTTTGGAGGGTTTTTATCATAAATGGGTGTTTAATTTTGTCAAAAGCTTTTTGTCAAGAGCATTTAATCCATTTACATTTAAGGTAATTATCGATATGTATGTTCCTATTATCATTTTCTTAATTATTTGGGTTTGTTATTGTAGGTATTTTCCTTCTCTTGTGTTTTCTTCCTAGAGAAGTTCCTCTAGTATTTGTTGTATAACTGGTTTGTTGGTGCTGAATTCTCTTAGCTTTTGCTTGCCTGTAAAGGTTTTAATTTCTCTGTCAAATCTGAATGAGATCCTTGCTTGGTAGAGTAATCCTGGTTGTAGGTTTTTCCCTTTCATCACTTTAAATATGTCCCACCAGTCCCTTCTGGCTTGCAGAGTTTCTGCTGAAAGATCAGCTGTTAGCCTTATGGGGATTCCCTTGTGTGTTATTTGGTGTTTTTCCCTTGCTGCTTTTAATATTTTTTCTTTATATTTAATTTTTGATAGTTTGACTAATATGTGTCTTGGCATATTTCTCCTTGGATTTATCCTGTATGGGACTCTCTGAGTTTCCTGGATTTGATTAACTCTTTCCTTTCCCATATTAGGGAAGTTTTGAACTATAATCTCTTCAAATACTTTCTCAGTCCCTTTCTTTTTCTCTTCTTCTTCTGGGACCCCTATAATTCAAATGTTGTTGCATTTAATGTTGTCCCAGAGGTGTCTCAGATTGCCCTCAATTCTTTTCATTCTTTTTTCTTCATTCTGCTCTGTGATAGTTATTTCCACTATTTTATCTTCCGGGTCATTTATCCATTCTTCTGCCTCAGTTATTCTGGTATTGTTTCCTTCTGGAAAATTTTTAATTCCACTTATTGTGTTGTTCACCATTGTTCACTCTTTCGTTCTTCTAGGTCCTTGTTAAACGTTTCTTGTATCTTCTCCACTCTAGTTCCAAGATTTGGGATCATCTTTACTATCATTACTCTGAATTCTTTTTCAGGTAGACTGCCTATTTTCTCTTCATTTGTTTGGTATGGTGGGTTTTTACCTTGCTTCTTCATCTGCTGTGTGTTTCTCTGTCTTCCCATTTTGCTTAACTTACTGTGTCTGGGGCCTCCTTTTTGCAGGCTGCTGGTTCGTAGTGTCCCATTGTTTTTGGTGCCTGCCCCCAGTGGCAAAGTTTGGTTCAGTGGGTTGTGTAGGCTTCCTGGTGGAGGGTACTAGTGCCTGTGTTCTGGTGGGTTGGGCTGGATCTTGTCTTTCTGGTGGGCAGGTCCACATCCAGTTGTGTGTTTTGGGGTGTCTGTGACCTTATTATGATTTTAGGCAGCCTCTCTGATAATGAGTGGGGCTGTGTTCCTGTCTTGCTAGTTGTTTGCCATAGGGTGTCCACCACAGGAGCTTGCTGGTCTTTGAGGGGAGCTGGATTTTTGCATTGAGATGGAGATCTCTGGGAGAGCTTTCACCTTTTGATATTTCATGGCGCCGGAAGTCTCTGGTACACCAATGTCCTGAACTTGGCTCTCCCATCTCAGAGGCACAGGCCTGATACCCAGCTGGAGCACCAAGATCCTTCATCCACATGGCTGGAGGTGAGAGCAAGAGGTAATTTTCGTACATCTCAAAGACCACCAATGGGATTCACTGGCCATTTTCTCTCCAGATGTGAAGAAAACAAAATTCAGTCTTCAGCTAGTCAGTCACTTTGGCAGCCAGCCTCCAAGATGGCCCTAATCATCCCCTTATTATCTCCCAATCTTCCTGCACCTGTGTGGGCCCTCACACTTGAAAAGGGTTGAGTGTTTAACTATTAAGATATTGCAGAAATGACAAAGTGCAGCTACCAAAGGTGGGTCATAAAAGACATTGCAGCTTCTGATTTGTTTTCTGCTAGATCACTCATCCTGGGGTAAGCCAGCTGCCATGTCATGAGGACACTCAAGCAGCCCTAAGGAGAGATCCATGTGGCAAGAAACTGAGGCCTCCAACTGCAGCCACATTAGTAAGTCATCTCATAAGTCAAAAGATTTAATTTTATTTATTTTTGATTGTGTTGGGCCTTTGTTGCTGCACAGGGCTTTCTCTAGTTGTGTCGAGCGGGGGCTATTCATTGTTGTGGTACACAGGCTTCTCCTTGCGGTGGTTTCTCTTCTTGTGGAGTATGGGCTCTAGGTGCATAGGCTTCAGTAGTTGTGTCATGCAGGCTCAATAGTTGTGGCTTACAGGCTCTAGAGCACAGGGTCAGTAGTTGTGGCACACGGGCTTAGTTGCTCTGTGGCATGTGGGATCTTCCCAGACCAGGGTTTGAACCCCTGTCCCCTGCATTGGCAGGCAAATTCTTATCCACTGTGCCACCAAGGAAGTCCAGTGTGCTCCTTTTTAAACCTAGTCTGTTTTCTTTATTTTCTATCTTAACTATTCTGTATTAAATTAAAAAAATAATACTCCTTTCTATCCCTCCTCTTTGAGTATTATATATGAAGTATATCTTATTTATTAATCTCAAATTTTCAGCATACTTTTAAGAAGTAATCACAATGTCAAGTGTTTAATATCTTTCACTTCCACCTTGAAAAGCATGGATATTAAAGTGCTAATATAATTACCTTCCCTAGTCTATATTTTTTACTTTTTGTTATGTATAAAAAACAGCTAAAAACATGCACGGTTTGTATGAAAATGACAAATTTCAGAAAATTCAGAATCTGAATACACTCTATACCTAGTTTCTATATAGAGACACAGAAAATTTACAGACACTCAGAGGCCCCCTGATCCCATTCTAGTGGCTCCCCTTAAGGTTTACTATTGTTCTGGTATGTAACAAAAAGATCACTTTACCTGTATTTTGTATTTTATATAAATGTTATGACACAGTATAACCACTTTTGGACAGGGCTTTTTTATTCCTTATGTTGTTTGTGAATATACCTATATGGTTGCCTGTTGTGATCATGTATTGACACTGTTGCATAGGATTCCATAGTGTAAACATTTAACTACTAAGTAATTTATTCCAATGTGTATTAAAATATGAGTGATTTTTAGTTTGTGTCTGTTGAGAATAGCACTGGTATATAAATTCTAGAACTTGAGCTTTGGTGGTATGTGTATAAATTATTGTTCAGTATACATGTAGTAGTAAAATTTTTGAGTCATAGCTTTCATATGTTTATCTTTTTAGATACTTCTAAATATTTTCAAAACATCTGTATGAATTTTCATGCTCAGCAGCAGTGAATGAGATTCGACGATTACACACATTCTTGTCAAACTTGATAATACCTGTCATTTTCATTTGAACTTTGTGGTTCGTGAGTGATAATTCCAAGGATTTCTTTTGTTTTATTTAATTGACTACTATGAAGCCAAGCATCTTTTGATATGTTTACTTAACATTCTGTACTCTCTTTTCTGAAACATCTTTTGGTATATTTTCCCCATTTTTGCTATTACATTATTTTCTTATTGAAGACTTTGTTTTTTTTAAACATCTGGAGACTTCTTATTTAGGAGTTTTTTATATATGCCTGATATGAGTTCTTCTCTCTTTCTGTCACTCCTTTTCTTTCTTTAGATGATTGTCAGTTTTTAATGTTAACAACATCTAATTTGTTTTTTTCCTCTTTATTTACTTATTTAGTCATATTTCTATTTATTTATATAGTCCTCTTATTTGTAGTAGAGCACATTATTTATTCTAAACCGCAAAGATGTTTTTGTTTCCTCAATAAATCTAATTATTAAGCTTTAAATATAAGTTAACTTTCTAAACTAAATATGTTGTATCATAGTGAAAATTAATTTTTTCTAGGACAGCCGAAAGGTTACATTTATTCATAAAATGTTGTATTAAACTTTCTTTTCATTTGCTAATACCTCTCATTGGTTCACAGAGGTAAACATCACTTCATCCATGGATCTGACTTTTCTCTGATGTCTCATGGTCATTCTCACCAATTCTTCTTACCCCCTGAAATCTTTAGCAATCCCATTATTCCACAAAAGCAAAAACCTTCCTTGGGCCTTTTTCCTCAGAAGATTGATTATTACCACATTTTAAATGGGAGATTGCAATAAGTTAGGAGAAAATGCCACAAGGGTCTCTCATTTTTTTTTCCACATCTTTTTTCAGCCTCTGCTTGCACTCTCTGTTCAAAGATTTTTGTACAGTACATTGATGGAAGATGCCAGTTGTTTCTCTCCCTGGGGCAAAAGACAGATTAATTACCTGACAAATAAAATAAAGACAGTGTCTTTCTCTGTTCAAATGTTGGACAGTATTGTTTGCATCCTACTTTAAAAGTTTCAGGTGACCGAAGCTTAAGATTCCTAAGCTTTAATCCATACTTGCACCTTGCACAGCACCCAACAGGACTGCTTTACATAACCCCATGAGACTTTTGTGTGCAAGTGGAACAGATAAAAATATAAAACTATTGCTGTCTGTGTCATAAAAATGATTTTTTGTCTCATTTAAAATATTTTTTTGTTAAATCAAAAAACGTGTCAGGCTAAAATATTGGAATTTCAAATATGGTAAAATCTAAGACCCTTCAAATTTCTTTCCAGTATTGGTGATGATGGGCGCCACGTGAGATATGACTTCATTGAACAGAATAGGTGAGATTCCTTCATAGACCTGATTGGAGAATATGAAAATAATCCCTCGAAAAATTTGGACATTCTCTAGTTCTCCAGTATTGGGTAAGATGATAGTAAGGGCCCCTCATTGTCCTATATGTGAATGCAGATCAATTGTGAGAGGTGAGGATAAAACAAGCAGCCTAAATATCCTTTATATTTGTTTGTTGTACTACTAGTAGAAAGAGGAAGGGTCAACATATCACCGTGGTTGATACAGGAAATAAGCTGCTTGAAACTACACAGAAATGTACCTGCTTGTATTTTCTGTGCAGTTACCCTCTCTTTTGGTGTGCCCTGATACCTCCCTCAACTTATGTACCAACTCCAGCAGCATTAAGCAGAAATCCAGAGAAATCTATTCTTTGGAATTATGAGGAAGGGAAGAGTCGAAAATTTTATAGCATGTTTTATACAAATATACACGTCACCATCTTTTTCTATGTGATGCCATGCATGGAAGGTCAGGAGCTTCAGGGGATTCTGGAAGCACTAAGGTCTGTGGGGTTCATCACGGGTGCATTCATGGGCAGGAAAAGAGAAGGGCCTTATCTTGGTCACTTTCTCAATGCTAGTAGCTACAAAAAGAAGAGGACAGCAGACATCTTAGGGAGAAGAGCCAACATTAAATGAAATGTCCTAATTACTCTAGGGAACCTCTCATGATAGCCTCCCATAGCTCCTCAAATCCCTACATCCTTGCACAAGGGATAGTGTAGTATTACTGGAGCATGTGACTGCAGATTAACATTATTTTTGTTGAAAAAAATAAAAACAGGTTCAAGTGACGGGGTTTGAAAAGGGTTCACAGTGGGAGGGAAACTAATGTAACAATGTAGAGAGAACCCTTTGGATGATTCATCATGTTTTTATTTTTATTTCTTTTGCTGCTTCAGAATCTGTAGTAGTGACTGATGTGTTCCATGATGCAGTCCCGCTTCTTATAAGTTTTAGGTGGAATACCCCATTAGGAAGAAGTGCACGTAAGGAAGGTTAGTGAGTCAAACTCCTCTGCCCTCTGTCAGCAGTGGGTGCAAAACGATAGAGACCAAGTGCTGTCATCCTTCGATGTGCAAAGTTTTCACTATATGAATGATGTTTTTTTTTGTTTGCAGGTCAGGAGCCTTGGTCTCAATATCCCTGTTTAAAAAGTGTTATCACATGTCTGCCAGAAATAATTGCTGATGACACTGGGAAAAATTGAGGGTTATCCTTAATGATTAAGGGTTTCTCAGCAACATGGATGGACTTAGAGGTTGTTATACTGAGTGAAGCAAGTCAGACACAGAAAGACAGATATCATATGATATTGCTTACATGCGGAATCTAAAAAAAAACGGTAGAAAAGAACTTATTTACAAAACAGAAATAGAGTCATGGATATAGAAAATAAACTTATGGTTACCAGAGGATAAGTGGGGGAGGGATAAATTGGGAGAATGGGACTGACATATACACAGTACTATATATAAAATATATAAAATTTAAGATAAGTATTGGTATGGACCTGCTGTATAGCACAGGGAACTCTACTCAGTGCTCTATACTGGCCTATATGGGAAAATAATCTTTAAAAAAAAACAAGGGTTTCAGGATTATATAATAAATATATATGTGCAAAACCTTTAACATGAAAGGAAAAATAAATTAACCGTGTGGTCCCTGTTATGGTATAAACTTTTTGTGCCTCTAGTTTTCAAATTTTGAAATCCAGCTCCCTTGTTGATGGTATTAGGAGGTGGGGCTTTGGGGAGGTGATTAGGTCATGAGGCCAGAGACCTCAAATATGGGATTAGTGACCTAATAAATGTAGCACACAAAAGATCTTATGCCCATTACATCATTTAATTGCAGAACCAGAAGACCTACATTATGAACCAGAAATTTGTCCCTCACCAGGCACTGTCAGATGGCAACTTTTTAAAAAAATTAATTAATTAATTAATTAATTGGCTACGTTGGGTCTTGGTTGTGGTGCGCAGGCTACTCATTGGGTGGCTTCTCTTGTTGCAGAACACGGGCGCTGGTGTGCCGGCTTCAGTAGTTGTGGCACGTGGGCTCAGTAGTTGTGGCTTGCCAGCTTGAGAATGCTGGCTCAGTATTTTTGGCGCACGGGCGTAGTGGCTCTGCGGCATGTGGGATCTTTTCAGACCAGGGCTCGAACCTGTTTCCCGTGATTGGCTGGTGAATTCTTAACCACTGCACCACCAGGGAGGCCCTAAATGTGTGACTCCGTTTCTCTTCTTTAATTAGTTCATGTATAGCCATTTTTAGATTCCACCTCTAAGTGATATCTTATGATAAGTCTCTTTTTCTGTCTGACTTCTGTCACTTAGAATGATTGTCCCTAAGTCCACCCGAGTTGCTGCAACTGGCCTTATTTCATTGATTTCATGGCTGATTAACATTCCACTGTACATAAGTACCACATCTTCTTTATCCATTTTTCCTTCCAAGTACATTTAGGTTGTATCCAAGTCGAAGCTCTTGTAAACAGAGATGCACTAAAAGTTGGGTTCTCTGTGTCCTGTCGAATTTTGTTTTCCCAAGACATACGCCCATGAGTGGAAGTGCCTTATGCTCTGTAGCTCTGCTTTTTAGATTTTTTAGGAAACACAATACATTTCTCCAGAGTTGCCATTGGCAGTTTACGTTCCTAGCATCAGCGAAACAGGGCTCCCTTTTCTCCACGCCCTGTCCTGCTTTTCTGGTTTTTACACTTTGTGATGATGGCCGATCTGACTGATGCGAAGTGTTGATATTCATTGCCCGCCTGTTTGGTTGGCAAAAAAGGGAGTATACATTTTTCCTGAATATATTCAGAAAAAACGCATACGCCCTTTTTGGCCAAATGGATCATTGGCATAGTTCAGCCACTTTTCATGTGCTTTAACTGCGAGTCCAATCTACCTCTTGAAATCCCTCTGTGCAATTCTGCCTTGCTTTCAAGTCCTTTTCGATGACTTACCTCACGACATTTTTCGATGATAGATATCCTTTACAACCCTGAAGGTTTGAAAATTGCAGGGCCCTGAGGTGGATTTTTCATATTTTGTGGGGAACAGGCCACAAAACAGCAGCATTGCTTAAAACCCTATTCTGATTCCTGGGGCAAGGTGAGCCTTTGGTCAAATCCTCTTCCTTATTGGAAATTAGAGTGGCATGTGCCTGTTGAAAAACCTAGGGCTTGTCTCTTATTGGATCCCCCCATTCGGCTTCATTCTCCAGACAAATTCCAAACTGTGCGAAACAGGATGTTGAAGGTGCTAATTTCCCCAAGTGGGGAGATTGTTAGGAAAGAGGCTCTAGGCGGGAAGCCGACCACCAAGAGATGAGGATATGAGGTACTTTTCCAAACTCTTCCCGGTCACACAGTGTACCATACTCTGGGTGTCCAATGCATCTTTTAGCTGTAGGATGAGTCCCCTGCCCCTGGAGATTTGGGACCTATGAAAGGGGGAACAAGCATATTACTGTAAAGGGGCTGCATTTGCTAACCCATCCTCACCAAGCCTCTCAGCCATACGAGTGTCCAGCCTTAGGTCCCATCCGACTCTGGGTCTAGATGTGTTCAATTGAGGTTGCATCACAGCCCCTGAACGAATTCTGTAAGAATTTCTCTCTCACTCACTGTCTTTGTTTTTTTTGTTTTGTTTTGTTTTTTGGAATTTATTTTTATAATGGGGTGTAGGTGATTTTCAGTGCTATGTTTCTTGCTGCTGTACATCCACTTGATTCACTTACAGAGAGACATCAATAAATTCTTTTTCTGATTCTGACCAGTCGTATATAATCTTTTCCGGTGTGTAGTGTGCTGAGTCCAGTCCTTTGAGCTTTAGAGTAAGCCTTGTTGATTGCCTATTTGGTCTATGGAACGGTATCTGTGCTCATTTCAAACTCCTGGCTTATGCCTCACCTCAACTGACCTTTGCACTCTAGCAGTCATAAGTGTGTTTTCTAAATGTGTGATTCTGTGTCTCTTTTGACATTTAGTTCATGTGTCGCAATTTTGATATTCCACCTATAACTGATATCTGATGATAAGTCTCATTTTTCTGTCTGACTTATGTCACTGAGAATGATCGTACCTAAGTACACCCGAGTTGCTGCAACTGGCGTTATTTCATTGATTTCATGGCTGAGTTATATTCCATTGTACATAAGTATCACATCTTCTTTATCCATGTTTTCCTTCCAAGGAGATTTCTGTTGTATCCAAGTCATTGAAGGAGTTCTGCCCCTTTCCATGTGCTTTCGAGGCGAGACCAATCTCCCTCTCGAAATCCCGTTCCTGCAATTCTGCCTTGCTTTCAAGTCCTTTTTCGTGACTTACTTCAAGCATTTTTCCACGTTAGGTATCTTTTACAATGCTGGAGGATTGTGAATTGCAGTGCCCCTGAGCTCCACTTTTCAACTTGTTTCTTTGGGAATTGGCCACCAAACAGCAGGATTGCTTCAAGCCCTATTCTGGTTCCAAGGGCAAGCTGAGCCTTTGGTCAATTCCTCTTCCTCATTGGAAATTAGAGTGGCATGTGCCTGTCCAAACACCTAGGCGTTGTCTCTCATTGTTCCCCCTGTTCCAGTTCATCCTCCGAACAAATTCCAAAGTGTGCGAAAGAGGGTGTTGCAGGTGCTGACTTCCCCAAGTGGGGCAATTGCTAGGAAAGAGGGTGGAGGTGGGAACCCGAGCACTAGGAGATGAGGAGATGAGGTGGTTTTCTCAAACTCTTCCCTATCCAATGGTGTACCATCCTCTGGGTGTCCCATGCATATTTTAGCTGTACGAAGGGTGGCCTGCATCTGGAGATTTGGGACCCATGGAATCAGGACCAGGCAGTATTATTCTAAAGGAGCTGCATTAGCTGACTCATGCTCACCCAGCCTCTCAGCCCCACGAGTGTCCAGCCTTAGGTCCCATCCAGCTGTGTGTTTAGATATGCTCAATCCAGCTTGCATCCCAGCCCATGAAAGAATTCTGTAGGAATTTATCTCTTACTCAGTGTCTTTTTTTTAAATTTATTTTTATAAGGGGGTGTAGCTGATTTTCAGTGCTGTGTTTCTTGCTGCTGTACATCCACTTGATTCACTTACAGAGAGACATTGATAAATTCTTTTTTCAGATTCTTACCCATCATATATAATCTTTTCTGGTGTGTAGATTGTTCTGAGTCCAGTCCTTTGAGCTTTAGAATAAGTCTTGTTGATTCCCTATTTGGTCTATGGAACGGTATCTGCTCATTTCAAACTCCTGGTTTATGCCTCACCTCAATTGACCTTTGCACTCTAGCAATCATAAGTGTGTTTTCTAAATGTGTGATTCTGTGTCTCTTTTGTCATTTAGTTCATGTGTAGCAATGTTGATATTCCACATATAACTGATATCTTATGATAAGTCTCTTTTTCTGCCTGACTTATGTCACTGAGAATGATTGTACCTAAGTACACCTGAGTTGCTGCAACTGGCCTTATTTCATTTGATTTCATGGCTGAGTTATATTCCATTGTACATAAGTATCACATCTTCTTTATCCATGTTTTCCTTCCAAGGAGATTTATGTTGTATCCAAGTCAAGGCTCTTGTAAACAGACCAGCACTAAACGTTGTGGTGCCTGTGTCCTGTCGAGTGTTGCTTTTCCCAGGATATACACCCATGAGTGGAAGTGCCGTATGCTCTGTAGCTTTGTTTCTGAGATTTTTTTGGGAAACACAGTACACTTCTCCAGAGGGCCATTGGCAATTTACCTTCCCAGAATCACCGTAAAAGGGCTCCCTTTTCTCCATGCCCTATGCTGCATTTCTGGTTTTTACACTTTGTGAGGATGGCCTTCGGAATGATGTGAAGTGATATCTCTTTGTAGTGTTGATTTGCACTCTGCGCCTCTTTGGTTGGCGAAAAGGCACATATGCGTTTTTCCTGAATATGTTCAGGAAAAACGCATACGCCCTTTTTGGCCAATGGCATCGTTGAAGAAGTTCTATCCTTTTCCATTTGCTTTCATGGCGAGTCCAATCTACCTCTTGAAAACCCCTTCTTGCAATCCTGCCTTGTTTTCTTGTCCTTTTTCGTGACTTACCTCAAGGCATTTTTCCAGGATTGCTTCCAACCCTATTCTGGTTTCTGTGGCAAGTTGAGCCTTTGGTCAATTCCTCTTCCTGATTGGAAATTAGAGTGGCGTGTCCCTGTTCAGACACCCCGGGCTCGTCTCTCATTGTTCCCCCTCTTCCCCTTCATCCTCCAGAAAGATTCCAAACTGTGCGAAACAGGATGTTGAAGGTGCTGACTTCCCCTAGTGAGTAGATTGTTAGAAAAGAGCCTGGAGTTGGGACCCGAGCACCAGGAGATTAGGAGAGGAGGTGCCTTCTCCAAACTCTTCCCGATCAGACGGTGTACCATCCTCTGTGTGTCCCGTGCATATTTTAGCTCTAGGAAGGTTCCCCTGCACCTGGAGATTTGGCACCCTTGGAATGGGGCCAGGCAGTATTATTCTAAAGGTGCTGCATTTGCTGGCCCATCCTCGCCAATTTTCTCATTCCACGAGTGTCCATCCTTAAGTCCCATCTATCTGTGGGTCTAGATGTGGTCAATCCAGGTTGCATCAGAGACCCTGAAGGAATTCTGTAGGAATTTCTCTCTCTCTCACTGTCTTTTTTTTGTAATTTATTTTTATAATGGGGTACAGCTGGTTTTCAATGTTGTGTTTCTTGCTGCTGTACATCTTCTTGATTCACTTACAGATAGACCTCAATAAATTATTTTTTAGATCCTTACCAGTCGTATATATTCTCTTCTGGTGACAAGAGTATTGTGAGTCCAGTTCTTTGAGCTATAGAGTAGGTCTTGTTGATTAGCTATTTGGTTTGGAACCGTATCTGTGCTAATTTCAACCTCATGGTTTATGCCTTACCCCACCCCACCTTTCACCTTTAGTAGCCATAAGTGTGGTTTCTAAATGTGTGACTCTGTTTCTGTTTTGTAATTTAGTTCATGTGTAGCCATTTTTAGATTCCACCTATAAGTGATATCTCATGATAAGTCTCTTTTTCTGTCTGACTTATGTCACTTAGAATGATAGTATCTAAGTCCACACGAGTTGCTCCAACTGGCCTTATTTCATTGATTTCATGGCTGAGGTATATTCCATTGTCTGTAAGTACCACATCTTCTTTATCCATTTTTTCCCCCAAGGACATTTATGTTGTATCCAATTCGAGGCTCTTGTAAACAGAGAAGCACTAAACTTTGGGGTGCTTGTGTCCTGTAGAGTTTTGGTTTTCACAGGATATACACCCATGAGTGCAAGTGTGGTATGCTCTGTATCTCTGTTTTTTAAATTTTTTAGGAAACACAATACACTTCTGCAGCCTGGCCGTTGGCAATTTACATTCCCACCATCAGCGTAGCAGGGTTCCATTTTCTCCAAGCCCTGTCCTGCATTTCTGGTTTTTACATTTTGTGAGGATAGCCCTTCTGACTGATTCGAATTGATACCTCTTTGTAGTGTTGATTTGCATTGCCAGCCTGTTTTGTTGGCCAAAAAGGGCGTATGCGTTTTTCCTGAATATATTCAGGAAAAACGCATACGCCCTTTTTGGACAACTGCATAATTGGTGAAGTTCAGCCACTTTTTCATGTGCTTTAACGGCTAGTTCAATCTACCTCTTGAAAATCCTTTCCTGCAATTGTGCCTTTCGTTAAAATCCTTTTCCTTGACTTACCTCGACATTTTTCGATGATAGGTATTATTTTAAACCCTGCAGGTTTGTGAATTGCAGTGCTCCTGACCTCCATTTTTCAACTTGTTTCTTTGAGATCTAGCAACAAAACAGCAGCATTGCTTCAAGCCCTATTCTGGTTCTGGGGGCAAGGTGAACCTTTGGTTAATTCCTCTTACTAAGTGGAAATTAAAGTGGCATTTTCCTGTCCAGACACCTAGGGCTTGTCTCTCATGATTCTCCCCCTTCCCCTTCATCCTCCGGACAAATTCCAAACTGTGCAAAACTGGATGTTGAAGGTGCTGACTTCGTTAAGTGGGGAGATTGTTCGGAAAGAGGCTGGTGGGGGGAACCCGAGCACCTGGAGATGAGGAGATGAGGTGCCTTTTCCAAACTCTTCCTGATCAGATGGTGTACCATACTCTGGGTGTGACAGGCGTGTTTCAGCAGTAGGAAGGGTCCCCTGCAAGTAAGGGGAACACCAGGGATCTTTCCAAATCAGTGTCTCCCAGAACCCCCAAACTGGGGAAGTTTTAAGCTACGGGTACATGCATGTATGTTCATGAAGGGCCTTGGGCAGTAGGCAGAGTCCAAGCTTTAGATGATTGAGGGTCAGAAGCGGTCACCATCAGCCTCCCTTAAGTTACATTTTATCGGGCCTTGGTAGATGATGTAGATATACATATCTATTTTTTCAGATTCTTTCCCCATATAGATTATTACAAAATATTGAGTGTAGTTCCCTGTGCTATACAGTAGGCCCTTGTTGATTATCCCTTTTATACATAGCATTATATATGTGTTAATCCCAAAATCTTAAATTATCCCTCCCCGCACCTTTCCCCTTTGGTAACAATAAGTTACAAGATTTTATATTCCTCAGAAATGGGGGAGCTGAAAGAATGGTATAATTTTCAATGGAAAAGCATTTAAAACAAGATTGAAGCTTCAGCCAAGATCATTAGATGTACATCCTTGGAAAACAATCACTTAATTTCTCTAAACTTGACCTGACAAATAAGACAAAAACCCTCCACTGAACTTGCTTATAATCAAGTGATGGAAATATCAAATGGAAGTGTTAGAAACATCTTATTTTACATGAGCCTTATACACTGCTCTATGTTCGTTACAGTTTGCTTCACACATCTGTTCACTGAAGTTACAATGTTCTCAAATTCTGTTACTGATCCTACAGAATGGGCCCCAACAAGGGTCCCCTGCCCAGTGTCATTGGAGCCAACAGAACGAGACTGAGTTTGGTTCAGAAGCAAAGGAAAACTTTGTATTTTGATCAGAGAATGGAGAGGTGAGAGCGTGCGCTCCCCCGCGGGCTGCGGGCGGGGCGGCTGTGTAGGGATCCCGTCAGCGTCAGCGGGATGGAGGGGGCGGAGCTCTTGAGGGCCGGGTTGGCTGGAGCTCAGGCTGTGTGTCGCGGAGTCTGCACAGGGCCCCGCGAGCTGAGGTGTCGGCCCAGCCATTTTGCACTAGGAAATCGGGTCTGAAGTGCCGGTTGTGGGACCTCTGCATGTGGAATCCTAGGAGCAAGTGAAATTAGAAAAAGCACAAAGGAAAAAAAGGTTAGACCTTATTTTATTGCCCAGATTCTATTTTTATCTCCCAGGAATTTTTCATGGGCTTTGCCGGTGACAAACCCCTCCTCTACCTTTTGTCCCGTTCCTCATTCTTGGGGCGCTGAGGGTGCAGACCCCTCTTCTGTAAATGCTTCGTGCTGAGTTGGGAGTCCTCATACCCGGGGGGGAGGGGCAGAACTTCTCCCCAGCATCCTCCAGGTGAGGTTGATTGTCCCCAGGCCTCCTGCCTCACTGCTCGTTTGCCTGAGCACCAGCATTGGAAGTGTTATAGATTCTAATGACCTTTAAGGGTTCAGGAAAGAGATGCGCAGAGACACTGGAGGGACTAGTTTTACCCCGCCCCACATTTGTTTGGCCACCTTAGGCTGATGGTTTCTGCCAGCCTAGATGCTCTGACCAGTAGTCTGCACTTTCTTCAATCAGGCCCCTGAATTAATATACAAACATCACCAGGTGTCAGAGCCCTGCCTGCTCAACTCCCAGACAGTCCAGGGTCGGTGGTGATCCAGGACCATGACGGCCACTGAGTCAACGGCCTTTTGAAGTAGCCAGGAGTCCAGCCGGTCTTATTGGCCGCCATCACCGCGGTGTCTGTAGGCTTTTCTTTGGTGACAGCATTATCTATGGTTCCCCTGCCAAGCTTATTAGCTCCTCTCTGGGTGCAGTAAGTCCTGCAAGCAGTAGTCTGCTCTTTTGGGGCACACTCTTGTTGTTTTCTGAGAGAAGCTCCAGGTCAAGTGATGGTCACACGAGTCGTCATGGGAGCCCACTGCCCCTGGTTGTCTCTTTGGAGGTTGGAGTTGGAGGGCCTCCTCTCCCGAGGTCTGTGTGCCCACGGAGTGACCCCTGCAACTTCAGGGCATGGTGGGTGGTTAGGATCACCACGTGGGGTCCTTTTCCCTTAGGAGGGAGCTGGCCTTGCGGGCTGCTGATTTCCAGGTTTTTAGATACCCCAGTATCCTGGCCGGATGGGGCGGCAGGCCAAGCCCTTGGTGACTGTAGCTTCTCCTACCTGGGCGGCATACTTGAGTTGTTCCAGTTCAAGTGGTCCCAGTTTTTGCACTAATACTCCAAGGGCGATTCACCTTCTACCGGGAATGTAAAGGTCAAAGGGTTTAGCTAAATTAGGGAGGTCCAGGGCAAGGGTCTGAATTACCTGCTCTTTCCATTCTTGAAAGACCGCTTCTGGATTCTGTTCGAAAGGATCATCATCTTTTCCTTTCAGTGTTTCATATAGAGGCCCAGCTATTAGACTGTAGTTAGGGATCTAGATGCAGCAAACCCCGACCTCCCCAGGAACCCATAAGCTGTCTTCTAGTTTTAGAAGGGGTAAGGCTGCAAATGGCTTCTTCCCTTTCCTGGGATGGGCTTCTCCGACCTTCTGTGAGAATGAAGTCCGGGCAGATCACTTTAGTCTGTGATATTTGAGCCTTTTTCTTGGACACCTTCTATCCTTTATTGACTAGGTAGTTCAGAGGCCCCCTTGGTAGGGCAGGCAATCAGAATGTTGTCTGCATATTGAAGGTGGGTTCCCTTCTCCAGAGGTAGATCTTTTAGGTTTTAGTTAAGTTTCCCCAAAGGTGGTGTGGGAATTTTTGAACCGTTGGGGCAGGACGGCCCCAGCAGTATTGTCTTCATTGTATGTTGAGTCCTGCCAATCACAAGCCAAAATTTCTTGTGACTCTGGGACTAATGGAATACAGAAGAAGGCATCATCTAAGTCTAATACAGAATACCATGTCCTGGTGGATGGTAGAATGACCAGCAGGGTGTCGGAATTAGGAACTACTGGATGTATATCCTCGGTGGCTTCACTGACTGTCCTGACGTCCTTTACCAGGTACCCAGTAGCCTACGGGGCTCTCGTGGTCAGACCCCTCCCAGGATATGGAGCTCACCTGGGCAGGTACCCAGCAGCCCACAGGGCTCTCATGGTCAGACCCCTCCCAGGATATGGAGCTCACCTGGGCAGGTACCCAGCAGCCCACAGGGCTCTCGTGGTCAGACCCCTCCCAGGATATGGAGCTCACCTGGGCAGGCACCCAGCAAGCCTGGGCACAGAGGAACAGTGCACATAGCCCTCATTGCAGAGCACCCCCAGCCCACCTGGCGGTCAGAGCTGACCCAGAGCACCTCAGAGCAGGACTTGAACTAACAAACAGCAGCTCCAACAGGTCTGTGACCCTGGGCATCAATCTGTGCAGCCTCCCTCTGCCTGGTCTTCTAGAGACTTCCACTGCAGCCGGGGCACCAGGCCTCTGTCTCCACCCACCACCCCTCCTCTTCCTGACTCCTGGGCTCCTCTCATTAGGAGAGGGTCTTATTGAAGTTGTCTCCCACTCATGGGCCAGATAAAATGATTAAAAAACAAGCTGATTAGAAAACAAGCCGGAGCTGCAGCCCCTTGTCTATCCTGACTCTCAGGAGCCCACACCTGTTCCTTGGACCTGGTCGTTTCAGCAAGGTCCATTTTCTGCAAGTGTGAGCCCCTGAGGGGTGAGGATTGGCTGACCTTGGCAGCCTGACCCTGCCGACCAGCCCTCCCCAGGTGTGCCTGGGTTGAGGTCAATATAAACACCGCCCAGGCAGCAAAAGCCCCTGCAGCTGTGCCTGACGCCATATTCTCTGCCCCGTCAGCAGTCTCGGGGCTGTGCTGGTGGGAGGGAGTGAGGGGCCACGGCTTTGTGGGTGGCCCGGTGTGAGTGGGGCTCTGCTGGGCTTTCTGCAGGAGTTGAGAGGCTGCCACCTGCTAAAGAAGAGGATGTGTCACCCATACCTGCTGCTGGAATTTCTCCCCGGGCAGAGGTGAGGAAGGAAAAAAGCAGTGGGGGCCCGGACAGGAGGGGTACCTCAGGCAGGGAAATGGAAAGCTTCCAGAAGAGCACCCGGGGCCAGGACCATCCTGGCTGGCCTGCAGGCACCAAGTTGGCCTCCGTGCTGTTGCTGGTTTGGCTCCATGGCCCTTCTTCTAGGCTTTCAAGTCCTTGTACACATTCAGGTGTTTTACCTGGGAAGGGTGGGAACAGTTCAGCAGCAGCTAGCCTGGGGCTCAGCTCACGTTTACTCACAGATGCCTCTGCACGGTCCCCCAGCTTTGCAATGAGGACGCTCCTTGCGGCGGGGGCTGCTGGCTGCATGGGAGACGATTCCCCACCTCTGACCAACTTCAGAATTGTTTACCACTGGAGCAAGTGCCCTGATAGGGTTTTCCTCTGTATAACTGGTGGGTTCTGTTTTTTTTTCTTTTTTTGGTTCAAGGTACGTTTTATTCCTCTTTTTTATATTTATAGATATAAGCGTGGAAATAATTAATTCATATAAATACATCTATGGGAAGGGAAGAACTTTTTTCTGTTTTATTTTTTTAATTTTATTTATTTAAAAAAATTTTAATTTAATTTAATTTATTTTTTATACAGCAGGTTCTTACTGGTTATCTATTTTATACATATAAGTGTATACATGTCAATCCCAATCTCCCAATTCATCCCACCACCACCACCCACGGCTTTCCCCCCTTGGTGTCCATACGTTTGTTCTCTACATCTGTGTCTCTATTTCTGCCCTGCAAACCAGTTCTTCCGTACCATTTTTCTTGGTTCTACATATATGCATTAATATACAATATTTGTTTTTCTCTTTCTGACTTACTTCACTCTGTATGACAGTCTCTAGATCCATCGACGTCTCTACAAATGACCCAATTTCATTCCTTTTTATGGCTGAGTAATATTCCATTTTATATATGTACCACATCTTTATCCATTCATCTGTCTGTGGGCATTTAGGTTGCTTCCATTACCTGGCTATTGTAAATAGTGCTGCAATGAACATTGTGGTGAATGTGTCTTTTTGATTTATGGTTTTCTCTGGGTATATGCCCAGTAGTGGGATTGCTGGGTCATATGGTAATTGTATTTTTAATTTTTTAAGGAACCTCCATACTGTTCTCCATAGTGACTGTATCAATTTACATTCCTACCAGTAGTGGAAGAGGGTTCCTTTTCTCCACACCCTCCCCAGCATTTGTTGTTTGTAGATTTTCTGATGATGCCCATTCTAACAGGTGTGAGGTGATACCTCATTGTAGTTTTGATTTGCATTTCTCTAATAATTAGTGATGTTGAGCAGCTTTTCATGTGCGTCTTGGCCATCTCTATGTCTTCTTGGAAGAAATGTCTATTTAGATCTTCTGCCCATTTTTTAAAATTGGGTTGTTTGTTTTTTTAATATTGAGCTGCATGAGCTGTTTATATATATTGGAGATTAATCCTTTGTCTGTTGATTCATTTGCAAATATTTTCTTGCCGGAGTCCAGCTCCAGCGAGTCCAGGGATACCCAAGGGATGGATAGCGTCGGCGAAGGAAATAAATCTATTGCACTTCTTAAAGTATCAGCATTGCATGTTTCTCTCTCTCTCTCCTTCATTGTTTACAATCACAGGTTTATATATTGTAGTTGATTACATTACCAGGTATGTGAGCAAACAATCTTAGCACAATCAAACCTCAAAATGTTCTATAAATATTTTTTTAAAAAAATATCCCCTAGTTTCTAGATGTCCTATTAAAATATTTCCCCAAGTTCCCATTAATCACAGGTTATTTCTTAGTAATCAAGCCAAGCAGTTATATAATTATTTTAATTGTAGAAGTTGGAGCTACTTGTTCCTATTTCTCTTCTTGCATGGGCAACCTTTTACAATGGTTCCACAAAAATATTTACAGTATACCCTGCATGCCCTTTCTTGTTGTTTCCTCCGAGACAGTGTTTTCTCCCTATCCTAGCAACCAATTCTGCTCTAGTCATTTGCTTTTCTATAATTAATCTTCCTTTATAATAGAACCATAAATTTCCTATGTCATCAGGAACTCTGGTCCATGGCCATAACTCCATACTAGAGGGTGTTTTTCATAAAAACGTCCCCTTAGTTCCAGGCTCTTAATTCTTTACCCATTTCCCTGAGACTTTAGTGGGTACTTCCCATTCTGTGGTAGTTTCAGGAGGGGGAGTCCTTAGAGGAATTTTTCTTTCACGTGGAGCAACATCCCCCCCAAATTGCCCCTATATGTAAATTTATTATCATAAAACATAACAACAGAGCTGTAGTCCACCCTCCTGGCATGGCGCTGCCTTGCAGTTTCACCTTCCGTTGCTTCATGACTTTGTCATGGTGCAATGGCTCCAGGATGGCTTCCGACGTTTTCTCCCATTCTGAGGGTTGTCTTTTCATCTTGTTTGTAGTTTCCTTTGCTTTGCAAAAGCTTTTACGTTTCCTCAGGTCCCATTTGTTTCTTTTTCTTTTTTATTGCATTACTCTAGGAGGTGGATCAAAAAAGATCTTGCTGTGATTTATGTCAGACTATTCTTCCTAAGTTTTCCTCTAAGAGTTTTATACTGTCTGGTCTTACATTAAGGTCTCTAATCCATTTTGAATTTATTTTTGTGTATGGTGTTAGGGAGTGTTCTAATTCATTCTTTTACATGTAGCTGTCCATTTTTCCCAGCACTACTGATTGAAGAGACTGTCTTTTCTCCATTGTATAGTATAGTCTTGCCTCCTTTGTCATAGATTAGTTGACAGTAGGTGTGTAGGTTTATCTCTGGGCTTTTTTTTTCCTTTTACACCTTTATTGGAGTATAATTGCTTTACAATGGTATGTTAGTTTCTGCTGTATAACAAAGTGAATCAGCTATACATATACATATATCACCATATCCCCTCCCTCTTGCATCTCCCTCCCACCCTGTGTATCCCACCCCTTTAGGTGGTCACAAAGCACTGAGCTGATCTCCCTGTGCTATGTGGCTGCTTCCCAGTAGCTATCAATGTTACCTTTGGTAATGTGTATATGTCCATGCCACTCTCTCACTTCGTCCCAGCTTACCCTTCCCCCTCCCCGTGTCCTCAAGTCCTTTCTCGATGTCTGTGTCCTTAATTCTGTCCTGCCCCTAGGTTCTTCATAAACTATTTTTTTCTTTAGATTCCATATATCTGTGTTAGCATATGGTATTTTTCTCTTTCTGACTTACTTCACTCTGTATGACAGACTCTAGGTCCATCCACCTCACAACAAATAACTCAATTTCATTTCTTTTCATGGCAGAGTAATATTCCATTGTATATATGTGCCACATCTTCTTTATCCATTCATCTGTTGATGGACACTTAGGTTGCTTCCATGTCCTGGCTATTGTAAATAGAGCTGCAATGAACATTTTTGTACATAATTCTTTTTGAATTATGGTTTTCTCAGGGAAAATACCCAGTTGTTGGATTGTTGGGTCGTATGGTACTTCTATTTTTAGTTTTTTAAGAAACGTCCATACGGTCCTCCCTAGTGGCTATATCAATTTACATTCCCACCAACAGTGCAAGAGGGTTCCCTTTTCTCCAATAAATGCCTCTCCAGGATTTACTGTTTGTAGATTTTTTGATGATTGCCATTCTGACTGCTGTGAGGTGATACCTCACTGTAGTTTTGATTTGCATTTCTCTAATGATTAGTGATGTTCAGCATCCTTTCATGTGTTTGTTGGCAACCTGTATATCTTCTTTGGAGAAATGTCTATTTAGGTCTTCTGCCCATGTTTGTATTGGGTTGTTTGTTTTTGTGATATTGAGCTACATGAGCTGCTTGTAAATTTTGGAGATTAATCCTTTGTCATTTAAAAATATTTTCTCCCATTCTGTGGGTTGTCTTTTCGTCTTGCTTATGTTTTCCTTTGCTGTGCAAAAGCTTTTAAGTTTCATTAGGTCCCATTTGTTTATTTTTGTTTTTATTTCCATTTCTCTAGGAGGGGGTCAAAAAGGATCTTGCTGTTATTTGTGTCATAGAGTGTTCTGCCTATGTTCTCCTCTAAGAGTTTTATAGTGTCTGGTCTTACATTTAGGTCTCTAATCCATTTTGAGCTTATTTTTGTGTATGGTGTTATGGAGTGTTCTAATTTCATTCTTTTACATGTAGCTGTCCAGTTTTCCCAGCACCACTTACTGAAGAGACTGTCTTTTGTCCATTGTATATCCTTGCCTCCTTTATCATAGATGAGGTAGCCATACGTATGTAGGTTTATCTCTGGGCTTTCTATCCTCTTCCATTGATCTATATTTCTGTTTTTGTGCCAGTACCATATAGTCTTGATTACTGTAGCTTTGTAGTATAGTCTGAAGTCAGGAAGTCTGATTCCTCCAGCTCTTTTAATTTCCCTCAAGACTGCTTTGGCTATTTGGGGTCTTTTGTGTCTCCATACAAATTTTAAGATTTTTTTGTTCTAGTTCTGTAGAAAATGACACTGGTAATTTGATAGGGATTGCATTGAATCTGTAGATTGCTTTGGGTAGTATAGTCATTTTCACAATATTGATTCTTCTAACCCAAGAACATGGTTTGTACCTCCATCTGTTTATATCATCTTTGATTTCTTTCAGCAGTGTCTTATAGTTTTCTGAGTACAGGTCTTTTACCTCCTTAGGTAGGTTCATTCCTACATATTTTATTCTTTTTGTTGCAATGGTGAATGGGATTGTTTCCTTAATTTCTCTTTCTGATCTTTCATTGTTAGTGTATAGGAATGCAAGAGATTTCTGTGCATTAATTTTGTATCCTGCAACTTTACCAAATTCATTGATTAGCTCTAGTAGTTTTTTGGTGTCATCTTTTGGATTCACTATGTATAGTATCGTGTCATTTGCAAACAGTGACAGTTTTACTTCTTCTTTTCCAATTTGTATTCCTTTTCTTTTTCTTCTCTGATTGCTGTGTCTAGGACTTCCAAAACTATGTTGAATAATAGTGGTGAGAGTGGACTTCCTTCTCTTCTTCCTGATCTTAGAGGAAATGCTTTTAGTTTTTCACAATTGAGAATGATGTTTGCTGTGGGTTTGTCATAAATGCCTTTTATTATGTTGAGGTAGATTCCTTCTATGCCCACTTTCTGGAGACTTTTTATCATAAATGGGTGTTGAATTTTGTCAAAAGCTTTTCCTGCATCTGTTGAGATGATATTTTTATTCTACAACTTGTTAATATGGTGTATCACATTGATTGATTTGTGTATATTGAAGAATCCTTGCATCCCTGAGATAAACCCCACCTGATCATGTTGTATGATCCTTTTAATGTGTTGTTCAATTCTGTTTGCTGGTATTTTGTTGAGGATTTTTACATCTATATTCATCAGTGATATTGGTCTATAATTTTCTTTTTTTGTAGTATCATTGTTTGGTTTTGGTATCAGGGTGATGGTGGCCTCATAGAATGAATTTGGGAGTGTTCTTCCCCCTGAAAATTTTTGAAGAATTTGAGAAGGTTTGGTGTTAGCTCTTGTCTAAATGTTTGATAGAATTCACCTCTGATGCCATCTGGTTCTAGACTTTTGTTTGTTGGAAGATTTTAAATCACAGTTTCAATTTCATTACTTGTGATTGGTCTTTTTATATTTTCTGTTTCTTCCTGGTTCAGTCTTGGAAGGTTATACCTTTCTAACAATTTGTCCATTTCTTCCAGGTTGTCCATTTTATTGGCATAGAGTTGCTTGTAGTAGTCTCTTAGGGTGCTTTGTATTTCTGTGGTGTCTGTTGCAACTTCTCCTTTTTCATTTCTAATTTTATGGATTTGAGTCCTCTCCCTCTTTTTCTTGAGTCTGGCTAAAGGTTTATCATTTTTGTTTATCTTCTCAAAGAACCAGCTTTTAGTTTTATTGATATTTGCTATTGTTTTCTTTGTTTCTATTTCATTTATTTCTGCTGTGATCTTTTTGATTTCTTTCCATCTACTAACTTTGGGTTTTGTTCTTCTTTATCTAGTTCCTTTAGGTGTAAGGTTATATTGTTTAATTGAGATTTTTCTTGTTTCTTGAGGTAGGCTTGTATTGCTATAAACTTCCCTCTTAGAACTGCTTTTGCTGCATCCCATAGGTTTTGGATCATCACGTTTTTGTTGTCATTTGTCTCTAGGTAGTTTTTGATTTCCTCTTTATTTCTTCAGTGATCTCTTGGTTATTTAGTAACGTATTGTTAAGCCTCCATATGTTTGTGTTTTTTACGTTTTTTTCACTGTAATTGATTTCTAATCTCAGACCCTTGTCGTCGGAACAGCTGCTTGATATGATGTCAGTTCTCTTAAATTTACTGAGGCTTTATTTGTGACCCAAGATGTGATCTATCCTGGAGAATGTTCTGTGTGCAGTTGAGAAGAATGTATAATCTGCTGTTTTTGGATGGAATGTCCTATAAATATCAATTAAATCTATTTGGTCTATTATGTCATTTAAAGCTTGTGTTTCCTTATTAATTTTCTGTCTGGATGATCTCCATTAGTGTAAGTAAAGTGTTAAAGTCCCCTGCTATTATTGTGTTACTGTCTATTTCCTCTTTTACAGCTGTTAGCAGTTGCCTTATGTATTGAGGTGCTCCTATGTTGGGTACATATCTATTTATAATTGTTATATCTTCTTCTTGGATTGATCCCTTGATCATTATGTAGTGTCCTTCCTTGTCTTTTGTAAAATTCTTTATTTTAAAGTCTATTTTATCTGATATGAGTATTGCTACTCCAGCTTTCTTTTGATTTTCATTTGCATGGAATATCTTTTTCCATCCCCTCACTTTCAGTCTGTATGTGTCCCTAGGTCTGAAATGGGTCTCTTGTAGACAGCATATATATGGATCTTGTTTTTGTATCCATTCAGCAAGTCTGTGTCTTTTGGTTGGAGCATTTAATCCATTCACTTTTAAGGTAAATATTGATATGTATGTTCCTATTACTATTTTCTTAATTGTTATGGGTTTGGTTTTGTAGATCCTTTTCTTCTCTTGTGTTTCCCACTTAGAGAGGTTCCTTTAGCATTTGTTGTAGAGCTGGTTTGGTGGTGCTGAGTTCTCTTAGCTTTTACTTGTCTGTAAAGTTTTTGATTTCTCCATCGAATCTGAATGAGATCCTTGCTGGCTACAGTTCTCTTGGTTGTAGGTTCTTCCCTTTCATCACTTTAAATATATCATGCCATTCCCTTCTGGTTTGTAGAGTTTCTGCTGAGAAATCAGCTGTTAACCTTATGGGAGTTCCCTTGTATGTTATTTGTCATTTTTCCCTTGTTGCTTTTTATTATTTTTTCTTTGTGTTTAATTTTTGTCAATTTGATTACTATGTGTCTTGGCATTTTTCTCCTTGGGTTTATCCTGCCTGAGACTCTCTGGGCTTCCTGAACTTGGGTGGCTATTTCCTTTCCCATGCTAGGGAAGTTTTCGACTATAATCTCTTCAGATATTTTCTTGGGTCCTTTCTCTCTCTCTTCTCCTTCTGGGACCCCTATAATGCGAATGTTGTTGTGTTTAATGTTATTCCAGAGGTCTCTTAGGCTGTCTTCATTTCTTTTCATTCTTTTTTCTTTATTCTGTTCTGCAGCAGTGAATTCCACTTTTCTGTCTTCTGGGTCACTTATTCGTTCTTCTGCCTCAGTTATTCTGCTATTGATTCCTTCTAGTGTATTTTTCATTTCAGTTATTGTGTTGTTCATCTCTGTTTGTTTATTCTTTAATTCTTCTAGGTCTTTGTTAAGCATTTCTTGCATCTTCTTGATCTTTGCCTCCATTCTTTTTCCAAGGTCTTGGATCATCTTTACTATCATTATTCTGAATTCTTTTTCTTGAAGGTTGCCTATCTCCACCTCATTTAGTTGTTTTTCTGGGGTTTTATCTTGTTCCTTCATCTGGTACAAATTCCTCTGCCTTTTCATTTTGTCTGTCTTTCTGAATGTGGTTTTCCTTCCATAGGCTGCACAATTGTAGTTCTTGCTTCTTCTGTCTGCCCTCTGGTGGATGAGGCTATCTTAGAGGCTTGTGCAACCTTCCTGACGTGAGGGACTGGTGGTGGGTAGAGCTGGGTGTTGCTCTGGTGGGCAGAGCTCAGTAAAACTTTAATCCGCTTGTCTGCTGATGCATGGGGCTGAGTTCCCTCTCTGTTGGTTGTTCGGCCTGAGGCAACCCAGCACTGGAGCCTACCTGGCTCTTTGGTGGGGCTAATGGTGGACTCTGGGAGGGCTCATGCCAAGGAGGACTTCCCAGAACTTCTGCTGCCAGTGTCCTTCTCCCCACAGTGAGACACAGTCACCCCCCGCCTCTGCAGGAGACCCACTAAAACTAGCAGGTAGGTCTGGTCAGTCTCCTATGGGGTCACTGCTCCTTCCCTTGGGTCCTGATATGCACACTACTGTTGTGTGCCCTCCACGAGTGGAGTCTCTGTTGTGACTCTACGTCTCTGAGTGGAGTAGAGACTCTGAGACTCTGAGTGGAGTCTCACAGACTCTGGGTCCTGTGAAGCTTTGATGCTTTGTGGTTCTGGAAATCCTATAGGAGACCGTCCACAGCAGGTGAAGCTAATGTTGTAAGTGGAGGTGGTGAAGCCAAAGATCTGCAGTTCCGACGAGAGGTGCCGATGTACATACAGGACAAAACCATCTCATGTGAATGTAGTTCAGGCACGTTTAACATAAATACAGTCAGGTTAATGCCTAACATCTTCTATCTTGTGCCTCCTCTCAGGGATCCCCTCCTCAGTTCCTGAGGCTCCTGTAACTCATGTACAGGGGAATGGAGAGTGGGCTCTGTCCAGTCTGAGCCCTGAGTTACCCTGTGTGTATGTTAGGATACTTTGTATTTCTGTGGTGTCTGTTGTAACATCATCCATTTCATTTCTGATTTATTTGGGCCCTCTCTTTTTTAAAAAACATACTACTATTGTCTTTTATTCTTTACAGAAGCTTAATAAATGTTTGATCTACTACCCTTACTCTGTGTATAATTTTTGCCGTGAGATTTTTACTTTTGTTTGTTTTCTTGTTACTATCAATAATTAGTGAGACTTTTAAGCTTAAGTAAATTCCTTCAACATTGCGTATAAGGCTGGTTTATTAGTGATGAGCTCTTTTAGCTTTTGCTAGTCTGGGAAACTTTTTTTTTTTGTTCTTTTTTTTTTTATTAGTTTCTGCTTTATAACAAAGTGAATCAGTCATACATATACATCTGTTCCCACATCCCCTCCCTCATGCATCTCCCTCCCTCCCACCCTCCCCATCCCACCCCTCCAGACGGTCACAAAGCACCGAGCTGATCTCCCTGTGCTCTGCGGCTGCTTCCCACTATCTATCTACCTTACGTTTGGTAGTGTATATATGTCCATGCCTCTCTTTCCCTTTGTCACAGCTTACCCTTCCCCTTCCCCATATCCTCAAGTCCATTCTCAAATAGGTCTGTGTCTTTATTCCCATTTTACCCCTAGGTTCTTCATGACATTTTTTTTTTAATTCCATATATATGTGTTAGCATACGGTATTTGTCTTTCTCTTTCTGACTTACTTCACTCTGTATGACAGACTCTAGGTCTATCCACCTCATTACAAATAGCTCAGTTTCGTTTCTTTTTATGGCTGAGTAATATTCCATTGTATATATGTGCCACATCTTCTTTATCCATTCATCCGATGATGGACACTTAGGTTGTTTCCAGCTCCGGGCTATTGTGAATAGAGCTGCAATGAACATTTTGGTACATGTCTCTTTTTGAATTATGGTTTTCTCAGGGTATATGCCTAGTAGTGGGATTGCTGGGTCATATGGTAGTTCTATTTTTAGTTTTTTAAGGAACCTCCATACTGTTCTCCATAGTGGCTGTACCAATTCACATTCCCACCAGCAGTGCAAGAGTGTTCCCTTTTCTCCACACCCTCTCCAGCATTTATTGTTTCTAGATTTCTTGATGATGGCCATTCTGACTGGTGTGAGATGATATCTCATTGTAGTTTTGATTTGCATTTCTCTAATGATTAATGATGTTGAGCATTCTTTCATGTGTTTGTTGGCAGTCTGTATATCTTCTTTGGAGAAATGCCTATTTAAGTCTTCTGCCCATTTTTGGATTGGGTTGTTTGTTTTTTTGCTATTGAGCTGCATGAGCTGTTTATAAATTTTGGAGATTAATCCTTTGTCAGTTGCTTCATTTGCAAATATTTTCTCCCTTTCTGAGGGTTGTCTTTTGGTCTTGTTTATGGTTTCCTTTGCTGTGCAAAAGCTTTGAAGTTTCATTAGGTCCCATTTGTTTATCTTTGTTTTTATTTCCATTTCTCTAGGAGGTGGGTCCAAAAGGATCTTGCTGTGATTTATGTCATAGAGTGTTCTACCTATGTTTTCCTCTAAGAGTTTGATAGTTTCTGGCCTTACATTTAGGTCTTTAATCCATTTTGAGCTTATTTTTGTGTATGGTGTTAGGGAATGATCTAATCTCATACTTTTACATGTCCCTGTCCAGTTTTCCCAGCACCACTTATTGAAGAGGCTGTCCTTTCTCCACTGTACATTCCTGCCTCCTTTATCAAAGATAAGTTGGCCATATGTGCGTGGGTTTATCTCTGGGCTTTCTATCCTGATCCACTGATCTATCTTTCTGTTTTTATGCCAGTACCACACTGTCTTAATTACTGTAGCTTTGTAGTATAGTCTGAAGTCAGGGAGCCTGATTCCTCCAGCTCCGTTTTTCGTTCTCAAGATTGCTTTGGCTATTCGGGGTCTTTTGTTTTTCCAAACAAATTTTGAAATTTTTTGTTCTAGTTCTGTGAAAAATGCCAGTGGTAGTTTGATACGGATTGCATTGAATCTGTAGATTGCTTTGGGTAGTAGAGTCATTTTCACAATATTGATTCTTCCAATCCAGGAGCATGGTATATCTCTCCATCTATTTGTATCATCTTTAATTTCTTTCATCAGTGTCTTATAATTTTCTGCATACAGGTCTTTTGTCTCCTTAGGTAGGTTTATTCCTAGATATTTTATTCTTTTTGTTGCAATGGTAAATGGGAGTGTTTTCTTGATTTCATTTTCAGATTTTTCATCATTAGTGTACAGGAATGCCAGAGATTTCTGTGCATTAATTTTGTATCCTGCTACTTTACCAAATTCATTGATTAGCTCTAGTAGTTTTTCGGTAGCATCTTTAGGATTCTCTATGTATAGTATCATGTCATCTGCAAACAGTGACAGCTTTACTTCTTCTTTTCCAATTTGGATTCCTTTTATTTCCTTTTCTTCTCTGATTGCTGTGGCTAAAACTTCCAAAACTATGTTGAATAAGAGTGGTGAGAGTGGGCAGCCTTGTCTTGTTCCTGATCTTAGTGGAAATGGTTTCAGTTTTTCACCATTGAGGACAATGTTGGCTGTGGGTTTGTCATATATGGCCTTTATTATGTTGAGGAAAGTTCCCTCTATGCCTACTTTCTGCAGGGTTTTTATCATAAATGGGTGTTGAATTTTGTCGAAAGCTTTCTCTGCATCTATTGAGATGATCATATGGTTTTTCTCCTTCAACTTGTTAATATGGTGTATCACATTGATTGATTTGCGTATATTGAAGAATCCTTGCATTCCTGGAATAAACCCCACTTGATCATGGTGTATGATCCTTGTAATGTGCTGTTGGATTCTGTTTGCTAGTATTTTGTTGAGGATTTTTGCATCTATGTTCATCAGTGATATTGGCCTGTAGTTTTCTTTCTTTGTGACATCCTTGCCTGGTTTTGGTATCAAGGTGATGGTGGCCTCGTAGAATGAGTTTGGGAGTGTTCCTTCCTCTGATATTGTTTGGAAGAGTTTGAGAAGGATGGGTGTTAGCTCTTCTCTAAATGTTTGATAGAATTCGCCTGTGAAGCCATCTGGTCCTGGGCTTTTGTTTGATGGAAGATTTTTAATCACAGTTTCAATTTCAGTGCTTGTGATTGGTCTATTCATATTTTCTATTTCTTCCTGAGTCAGTCTTGGTAGGTTGTGCATGAATTTGTCCATTTCTTCCAGGTTGTCCATTTTATTGGCATAGAGTTGCTTATAGTAATCTCTCATGATCTTTTGTATTTCTGCAGTGTCAGTTGTTACTTCTCCTTCTTCATTTCTAATTCTACTGATTTGAGTCTTCTCCCTTCTTTTCTTGATGAGTCTGGCTAATGGTTTGTCAATTTTGTTTATCTTCTCAAAGAACCAGCTTTTAGTTTGGTTGATCTTTGCTATCGTTTCCTTCATTTCTTTTTCATTTATTTCTGATCTGATCTTTATGATTTCTTTCCTTCTGCTAACTTTGGGGGTTTTTTGTTCTTCTTTCTCTAATTGCTTTAGGTGCAGGGTCAGGTTGTTTACTCGAAATGTTTCCTGTTTCTTAAGGTGGGATTGTATTGCTATAAACTTCCCCCTTAGAACTGCTTTTGCTGCGTCCCATAGGTTTTGGGTCGTCGTGTCTCCATTGTCATTTGTTCCTAAGTATTTCTTAATTTCCTCTTTGATTTCTTCAGTGATCACTTCGTTATTGAGTAGTGTATTGTTTAGCCTCCATGTGTTTGTATTTTTTACAGCTCTTTTCCTGTAATTGATGTCTAGTCTCATAGCATTGTGGTCGGAAAAGATACTTGATACAATTTCAATTTTCTTAAATTTACCAAGGCTTGATTTGTGACCCAAGATATGATCTATCCTGGAGAATGTTCCATGAGCACTTGAGAAAAATGTGTATTCTGTTGTTTTTGGGTGGAATGTCCTATAAATATCAATTAAGTCCATCTTGTTTAATGTATCATTTAAAGCTTGTGTTTCCTTATTTATTTTCATTTTGGATGATCTGTCCATTGGTGAAAGTGGGGTGTTAAAGTCCCCTACTATGATTGTGTTACTGTCGATTTCCCCTTTTATGGCTGTTAGTATTTGCCTTATGTATTGAGGTGCTCCTATGTTGGGTGCATAAATATTTACAATTGTTATATCTTCTTCTTGGATCGATCCCTTTATCGTTATGTAGTGTCCTTCTTTGTCTCTTCTAATAGTCTTTATTTTAAAGTCTATTTTGTCTGATATAAGAATTGCTACTCCAGCTTTCTTTTGATTTCCATTTGCATGGAATATCTTTTTCCATCCCCTTACTTTCAATCTGTATGTGTCTCTAGGTCTGAAGTGGGTCTCTTGTAGACAGCATATATATGGGTCTTGTTTTTGTATCCATTCAGCCACTCTGTGTCTTTTGGTAGGAGCATTTAGTCCATTTACATTTAAGGTAATTATTGATATGTATGTTCCTATTCCCATTTCCTTAATGGCTTTGGGTTCGTTATTGTAGGTATAGTCCTTCTGTTGTGTTTCTTGCCTAGAGAAGTTCCTTTAGCATTTGTTGTAAAGCTGGTTTGGTGGTGCTGAACTCTCTCAGCTTTTGCTTGTCTGTAAACGTTTTAATTTCTCCATCAAATCTGAATGAGATCCTTGCTGGGTAGAGTAATCTTGGTTGCAGGTTTCTCTCCTTCATCACTTTCATTATGTCCTGCCACTCCCTTCTGGCTTGTAGAGTTTCTGCTGAGAGATCAGCTGTTAACCTGATGGGGATTCCCTTGTGTGTTATTTGTTGTTTTTCCCTTGCTGCTTTTAATATGATTTCTTTGTGTTTAAATTTTGACAGTTTGATTAATATGTGTCTTGGCGTATTTCTTCTTGGATTTATTCTGTATGGGACTCTCTGTGCCTCCTGGACTTGATTAACTATTTCCTTTCCCATATTAGGGAAGTTTTCAACTATAATCTCTTCAAATATTTTCTCAGTCCCTTTCTTTTTCTCTTCTTCTTCTGGAACCCCTATAATTCGAATGTTGGTGCGTTTAATGTTGTCCCAGAGGTCTCTGAGACTGTCCTCTGTTCTTTTCATTCTTTTTTCTTTATTTTTCTCTGCATCAGTTATTTCCACTATTTTATCTTCCACCTCACTTATCCGTTCTTCTGCCTCAGTTATTCTGCTATTGATCCCATCTAGAGTATTTTTCATTTCATTTATTGTGTTTTTAATCGATGCTTGATTCATCTTTAGTTCTTCTAGGTCCTTGTTAACTGTTTCTTGCATATTGTCTATTCTATTTCCAAGATTTTGGATCTGGGAAATAGAATCTTGGATCAGCTTTACTATCATTATTCTGAATTCTTTTTCAGGTAGACTGCCTATTACCTCTTCATTTGTTAGGTCTGGTAGGTTTTTATCTTGCTCCTTCACCTGCTGTGTGTTTTTCTGCTTTCTCATTTTGCTTATGTTACTGTGTTTGGGGTCTCCTTTTTGCAGGCTGCAGATTCGTAGTTCCCGTTGTTTTTGGTGTCTGTCCCCCGTGGCTAAGGTTGTTTCAGTAGGTTGTGTAGGCTTCCTGGTGGGGGGGACTAATGCCTGTGTTCTGGTGGTTGAAGCTCGATCTTGTCTTTCTGGTGGACAGGTCCATGTCTGGTGGTGTGTTTTGGGGTGCCTGTGGCCTTATTATGTTTTTAGGTATCCTCTCTGCTAATGGGTGGGGTTGTGTTCCTGCCTTGCTAGTTGCTTGGCATAGGGTGACCAGCACTGTAGCTTGCTGTTCGTTGACTGAAGCTGGGTGCTGGTGTTGAGATGGAGATCCCTGGGAGATTTTCGCTGCTTGATATTATGTGGAGCTGGGAGGTCTCTTGTGGACCCGTGTCCTGAAGTTGGCTCTCCCACTTCAGAGGCACAGCACTAACTCCTTGCTGCAGCACCAAGAGCCTTTCATCCACCCGGCTCAGAATAACAGTGAGAAAAAGTAGAAAGAAATAATTAGTAGAAGAAAGAAAGAGAGATTGAAAGAAAGGAAGAAGGGAAGTAAGGAAGGAAGGAAGGAAGAAAGAAAGAAAGGAGGGAGGGAGGAAGGATGGAAAGAAAGGAAAGAAAGGAGGGAGGGAGGGAGGAATGAAAGCAAAAGGAAGAGTGAATGGAAGAAGAGAGGGAGGGAGGGACGAAGGAAAGAAAGAAAGAAAGACAGGAGGGAGGGAGGGAGGGAGGAAGGAAAGAAAAAGAAAGTGGAAAGAAGAAGGGTGGGAGGGAGGGAGGGATGGAGGAAAGAAAAAGAAAGGAGGAGCGGAGGGAGGGAGGGAGGAAGGGAGGGGAGGAAAAAAAGAAAGAGCAGGTAAAGTAAAATAGAATAAAGTATGAAATATAGTAGCGTTATTAAAATTAAAAAGTAATTATTGAAAAAAAACACGGACCGAAAGAACCCTGGGACATATGGTGGAAGCAAAGCTATACAGAGAGAATCTTACACAGAAGATTACACATACACATTCACAAAAAGAGAGCAGGGGGAAAAATCAAAAATCTTGCTCTCCAAGTCCACCTCCTCGATTTGGGATAATTCGTTGTAAAAAGAGGAAAAGGGCGAAAAGTCTGAAATCTTGCTAAGTCCACCTCCTTAATTTGGGATAATTCGTTGTAAAAAGAGGGAAAAAAAGGGGGGGAAAGTCTTAAATCTTGTCCTCAAGGTCCACTTCCTCAATTTGGGATGATTCGCTGTCCATTCATGCACTCCACAGACGCAGGGCACATCAAATGGACCGTGGAGCTTTAATCCGCTGCCTCGGAGGCTGCACAGAGAGATTTCCCTGTCTCTGCTCTCACAGCTCCCGGGTCTCAGCCTTGGACCTGGCCCCGCCTCTGCGCGTAGGTCGCCGGAGGGCGTCCGTTCTTCGCTCAGACAGGACGGGTTTAAAGGAGCCGCTGATTCGGGGGCTCTGGCTCACTCAGGCAGAGGGGAGGGAGGGGAATGCCCTCTCCTCGCGCACCAGGCAACAAAAGGGAAAAAAGTCTCTTGCCTCTCCGGTAGCTCCAGACCCTTTCCCCGGACTCCCTCCGGGCTAGCACTAACCCCTTCAGGGTCTCTTCCTGCCGCCAGCCCCAGACCTCTCCCTGCGCTCCGACTGAAAGCCGATACCCGAGCCTCAGCTCCCAGCCCCGCCCGCCCTGGCGGCCGAGCAGACAAGTCTCTCGGGCTGGTGTGTGCCTGAGGGCACCGATCCTCTGTGCCAAAATCTCTCTGCTTTGCCCTCCACACCCCTGTTGCTGTGCTCTCCTCCGCTACTCCGAAGCTTTCCCCCTCCGCCACCTGCAGTCTCCGCCCTCGAAGGGGCTTGTAGTGTGTAGAAACCTTCCCTCCTTCACGGCTCCCTCCCACTGGTGCAGGTCCCGTCCATATCCTATTGTCTCTGTTTATTCTTTTTTTCTTTTGACCTACCCAGGTATGTGGGGAGTTTCTTGCCTTTTGGGGGGTCTGAGGTCTTCTGTCAGCGTTCAGTAGGTGTTCTGTTGGAGTTGTTCCACGTGTAGATGAATTTCTGATGTATCTGTGGGGAGGAAGGTGATCTCCGCGTCTTACTCTTCCGCCATCTTCCTCCGGCTCTCTGGGAAACTCTTGATCTCTCCTTCAATTCGTTTTTTTCCCCCATAAATTTATTTATTTATTTATTTATTTATTTATTTATTTATTTATTTTTGGCTGCGTTAGGTCTTTATTGCAGTGCGTGGGCTTTTCTCTAGTTGTGGCAAGTGGAGGCTTCTCTTCGTTGTGGTGCACGGGCTTCTCATTGCGGTGGCTCTTCTTGTTGTGAAACATGGGTTCTAGGTGCTCAGGCTTCAGTAGTTGTGGCTCACAGGCTCAGTAGTTGTGGCTCATGGGCTCTAGAGCACAGGCTCCGTAGTTGTGGCACACAGGCTTAGTTGCTCTTTGGCATGTGGGATCTTCCTGGATCAGGGCTCGAACCCGTGTCCCCTGCATTGGCAGGCAGATTCTCAACCACTGTGCCATCAGGGAAGCCCTCTTCTTCAATTCTGAATCATAATCTTGCTGGTAGAGTATTCCTGTTGTAGACTTTTTCTTTTTAGCCCATTGAATATATCCTATCATTCCTTCCTAGTCTGCAAATTCTGCTGAGAAGTCATCTGACAGTCTTATGGGAGTACCTTGAACATAACTAGACCCTTTTATTTCACTGCTTCTGTGATCCCTCTTTAATTTTTTAAAGTTTTAAATTTTGGGCACTTTGTTTGTCTTGTTGTGGACCTGTTTGTCTTCATCTTGTTTGGGACTCTGTGTTTCCTGGACCTGGATGTGTGTTTCCTTCCCCAGGTTAGGAAAGTTAGCAGTTAGTATATCCTCTAATAATTTCTCTGCCCGTTTCTTTCTTCTCCTTGTTCTGGGGCCCCTGTAATGCTCATGTTAATATTCTTGATGTTGTCTCAGAGGTCCCTTTACCTATAGTCTTAATTGTTTTTTCTTTGTGCTATTCAGTTTGGGTGATTTTCACTACTCTGTTTTCCATTTCACTCATCTGTTCTTCTGTATCATATAATATAATGTGGCTTCTGTCGTGTGTGTGTGTGTGTGTTTTAAACTCTTTTATTGTATTGTTCACTGTTTGGTTCTTTTTGACATGTTATTACTCTTTGTTGAAATTCTCACTATGTCCATCTATTCTTCTCCTGACTTGGGTGAGCATCTTTATAATCATTACTGTGAACACTTTTTTTTATCAGGTAGAATGCTTATCCCTGTTTTATTCACTTCTTTTTCTGATGTTGTGTCTTGTTACTTCATTTGTAACATATTCCTCTATTTCCCTATGTTTCCTAATTCTCTGTGCATTTCTATTCATTAGGTTCAGGTTGTTACATTCCTGGGTCTCAGAGAAGTGGCCTTATATAGGAGATGACTGATAGGGCCCAGCAGCACATTGTCCTCTGGTCACAGAGCCACATGCTCCAGGGGTGTCCCCTGTGTGGGCTGCACACGCCTTTCTCTTATAGCAGGGCCAACTGCTGTAGACAAGCTGGTAGGTGATGTTGGACCCTGGCCTAAATGGCTGTGAGCCCCTGCAGTATGTGATTGCTGTGGGTGTGCTGATAGCCAAGGCAGCCCTCCATTATGGGTGGCTGTGTGGTGCTCCAGGTGCACAGGCAGACAGGGTAGGCCCCCAGTGTGTCTGGTTGTGAGGCCTTCTGGTGCAGGAGTGCTATGGGCCTCATGGTAGATGGGGCAGACCCCTGATTCTAATCAGTTCCAGGGAAGACTTTAAAATGTTGCTTGCCAATGTCTCAGTTCCTGGTGGGAGTCCCAGCTGCCTCTTGCCTTTCCAAGAAGCTCTCCGAGATTAGCAAGTGGGTCTGAAACACGTGTCTTTCACACTATTGGCTCTGCATGGGGACTGAGAACATGTGAGATTTGTGTGTGCCCTATGAGAGCAATGTCTCAGTTTTCTTTGGCCTCCAGCTTTCCTGAAAATAAGCCCTGTGGGTTTTCAAAGCCAGACCTACTGTGTTCTTTTCTTTCAGTGCAGGAACCCTGGGCTGAGCAGCCTGATGCCAGGCTCAGACCCTTCCCTCCATGTGGAGGACCTATGCAATTGTGATATCTTCCAGCTGTGGGTCACTGTGCTCCACGTGTGGGCTCCAATTAGACTGTGTTTCCAGTCCTCCTACCTGCCTTGTGGTTTCTCCTTCCTTATATGTTTAGTTGTGGAAAACGTTCCCTGCTAGTCTTCAGAGATAATTTCCGTGTAAGTGGTTGTAATTTGGGTGTGCCCGTGGCAGGAGGGGAGCTCAGTATCTTCCCACTCTATCATCATGATCCCCTCTCAAGAATTCTTTGAAAATATATGCATTTATTACTGTAAACATAACTCTTTGAATTGCAGTCTTGTTTCTGTATTCCATAAATTTAGGTACTTTGTGTTGCCAATTTTGTTTGCTTTAAGATTTCTTTTAAATTTGCCTTTAGATTTATTCCTGTATGCATTGGCTCTTCAGGAGCTTATTGTTCAATTTCTAAGTGTTCTTGAATTTTCAATTATTCTTTTTAATATTGAATTTCAGTTTCATACCATTGTGGTTGGAAATGATCCTTGATATGATTTCAATATTCTTGGATTTTTGAAGACTTGTTTTGTGGCTAACATAAGATCTACCCTAGGCAATGTTCTGAGTGTACTTAAGAACAATGGAAAGTTTGCTGCTGTTGAGTGGAATATACTGTAGATGTATGTTAGGTTCATTTGTGTGTGTTCAAGTTCAGTGTTTCCTGATTGATGTTCTGTCTGGATGATCTATACAGTGTTGAAAGTTGGGTATCAGTGTTTCTTACCACTATTTTATTTCTGCGCATTTTCCCCTTCACATGGGTTAATATATTCTTTATATGTTGAGAGGCTCCAAAGCTGGATACATACGTATTTATAACTGTCATGATTTCTTGATGAATTAATACATTTATCATTATATGATAACCTTCTTTCCTTTGAGAGGTTTGACTTCAACTCTTTTTTACCTCATAATAGACTAGTCAGGCAAGTATCATTTTCATGGAGTATTTTTCCCAATCATTCAATTTTATGCTAGGTATGGATTAGAAGTTAACATGAATCTCTTGTACACAGTATAATTGAACTTTCTTTAATCCATTCAGCCACCCTATGGATTATTTAAATTGAAGTATAGTTGATTTACAATATTACATTAGTCTCAGGGGTACAACATATGGATTGAATATTTTTATAGATCATGCTCCACTAAAGTGATTACAAAATAATGGCTATATTTCCCTGTGTTGTGCTATATATCCTTGTTTGTTTATTTCATGCATAGGGGTACTGGATTTAGAGAAACAAACTACTTTCTTTCCCTGCCCCCTTCACTCGCCCCACCAGTAACCACTAATTTGTTCTCTGTGAGTGTATTTCTGTTTTGTTATATACATTCCTTTCTTGCATTTTTAGATTCTACAGAGAAGTGAGAACATAGAGTATTTGTCTTTCTCTAACTTATTTAAGTAGGTATAAATATTCTAGGCCTATACACGTTGTTGCAAATGACAGAATTTGACCCTTTTTAATGGCTGAGTAATAGTCTATTGTGTATACATACCACATCTTCTTTATCCACTCATCTGTTAATGGACATTTAGTTTGCTTCCATATGTTGGCAATTGTAAATAATGCTGCTATGAAGATTGGGATGCATGTATCTTGTCAAATTGGTGTCTTCATTTTTTTGGACCTATACCAAGCAGTGGAATTGTTGGCTAATATGATAGTTCTACTTGTAGCTTTTCTCAGGACCTCCATATTATTTTCATACTGGGTGTACCAATTTACAGTCCCACCAACAGTGTACTAGGATTCCCTTCTCCATGTCATGAACAACATTTCATATTTGTAGACTTTGGAATAATAGCCACGTTGAGAGGTGAGACCTGATGTCTCATTATGGGTTTTCTTGTGGATCATTCATTCAATTTAATTTACAAAAGAAGGTGATAGGCCTGATGTGATCTCCAGGTTTAGTTTGCTAATGCCTGGTATAGGTTAATTTGGGGAGAATTAATACCTTTACAATGTTATTTATTGCTTACATTTTTCAGGTTGACATTTAATGATTGGTAACAGATTTAAAAATTTTTCTCCCTGAAGGATATATGAAGTCTGTTGGTTTGTTTCTGTTTTATAAATTTGTTCATTTCTATCATTTTTTAGACTCCACTATAAGTGATATCATATGATATTTGTCTTTTTCTATCTGACCTGCTTCACTTAGAATGAAACAATGCCATTTGCAGCAACAGGAATGGACCTAGAGATGATCATGCTTTTTTATTTCTGAGTAATATTTGATTGTGTACATGTACCACTTCTTCATTATTCATTCATCTGTTGATGGACATTTTGGTTGCCTCCATGTCTTGGCTATTGTAAATAGTGTTGCAGTGCATGTTTGGGTTTGTGTGCATTTGTCTTTTTGAATTCTGGCTTTCTGCAGATATATGCCCAGAATTAGGTCTGCTGGATGGTATGGTAGCTCTATTTTTACTTTGAAAAGGCATCTCCCTACGATGCTTTATAGTGGCTGTTACCAGCTTACATCTCACCAACAGCATCGGAGGGTTCCCTTTTCTCCATGTCTTCTCCAGCATTTATGGTTTGTAAACTGTTTGATGATGGCCATTCTGACTGTGCGAGGTGGTACCTTGTTGTAGTTTTGATTTGCCTGTGTCTAATAATTCAGAATTTTGAGCATCTTTGCATGTTTTTTTTTTTTTTGCGGTATGTGGGCCTCTCACTGTTGTGGCCTCTCCCGTTGTGGAGCACAGGCTCCGGATGCACAGGCCCAGTGGCCATGGCTCACGGGCCCAGCCGCTCCGCGGCATGTGGGATCTTCCCAGACCAGGGCACGAACCCGTTTCCCCTGCATCGGCAGGCGGACTCTCAACCACTGCACCACCAGGGAAGCCCTGCATGTGTTTTTTTTAAACACTGTGAGAAAAAGTTACAGTTGACATTGGCTTTTTGAAAGTCTGAGTATTTTGAATTTTTGTTTGGTAACTACCACAGGACATTTGTTAAGGGCAGGTGTCATTTACACCCTGGCAGTCCTTGTGAATATTAAGTGCCCATAAGCACATGTTTTAAAGTTGCTGTTGTGGAAATGGACACAGATAGTAGGATTTCCTTCATGCCCCTCTCTGGTTACTTGGGTAACCAGACACACTGTGGAAGACGGGCTCCTGGATTGTAAATTAGTGTGGGCTGTGGCAGAAAAAACACCCAAAATCTTCTGTTTTGTTACTTCTTGTTTTTGTTTTAATTTAATTTTTATTTTTTATTGGAGTAAAGTTTATTTAAAATATTCTGTTTGTGGTAGGCATACAGAATCTTGTTCAGTTATGTATATTCATATGTCTATTCATCTTCAGATTCTTTTCCCATATAGGTTATTAGAGAGTGTTGAGTAGACTTTCCTTTGTTTTACAGTAGGTCCTTGTTGATAATCTATTTTATATGTATTAGTGTGTAAATATTTTTCCCAGCCTCCTGATTTATTCCTTCTGCCCACCTTTCTCATTGGGTAACCATAAGTTTGTTTTCTAAGTCTGTGGGTCTGTTTCTCTCTCTTTTATTTTATTTGTTTGACTGTACTGTGAGGCATGCGTGATATTTGTTCTCCCAACACCAGGGATCGAACCCATGCCCCCTGAAGTGGAAGCTCGGATTCTTAACCATTGTACCACCTGGAAAGTCCCTCTTGCTCTCTTGTAAATTAATTCATTGGTATCAGTTTTTAAATTTCAGCTATAAGTAGTATCATATGATATTTGACTTTCTCTTTCTGACTTACTTCACTTAGTATGATTATCTCTAATTCTATCCATGATGCTGCAAATGCAATTCCTTCATTCTTTTTCATTTCTGAGTAATATTTCACTGTGAACGTGTACCACTTCTCTATCCATCCATCTGCTGATGGATATTTTGGTTGGTTCCATGTCTTAGACATTGTAAATTGTGCTGCGGTACACATATGGGTGCGTGTGTGTTTTCCAATTCTGGTTTTCTCCTGTTATACACCTGGGAGTGGGACTGCTGGATCATATGGTACCTCTAATTTTACCTTGTAAAGTCACCTCCATACTGTTATTTATAGTGGCTGTTACCACGTTAGAGCCCAACAGCAGCACAGGAGGGTTCCCTTTTTTCTACAACCTCTCAAGCATTTATTGTTTGTAGACTTTTCGATGATGGCTATTCTTACTCATGTGAAGTGATCCCTCATTGTAGTTTTGATTTCCATGACGCTAATAATACAGGAGTTAGAGTATCTTTTCAAGTGCTTTTCTTTTAAACAGTATAAAATTTACCTATTGAAATAGGATGTTGAAAGTCTGTTCCTTTGGAATTTATTTTGCTTACCTACACCTGGACATTTCCTGATTGTGGGTGTCATTTACAGCCCAACAGTCCTTGTGAATATTAAGTACCCGTAAGCATTGTTTTTAAAGTTGCAGTTGCAGTAAAGGGCAACAAAGCAGTGGAATTTATTCATACTCAACTTGATTGCTAGAGAAAACAGAGGCTTAGTGGAATTCCTCTTCCTAGGTTGTAAATTGGAGTGTAAAGTGCCAGGACAAATACCCAAAATCTTGTGTCACATTACTTCTTATTTAATTTAATTTTTATTTCTTATCAGAGTAAATTTGATTACAATGTTGTGTTTGTTCTAGGTGTACAGAATCTGATTCATTCATACGTATACATATATCTAATCAAGTTTAGATTCTTTCCCACGTTGGTCATTAGAGAGAGTTGAGTAAACCTCCCTTGGCATCCAGTAGGTCCTTCTTGATTATATATTTTATATGAATTATTAAATGCATGTTAACCCCAACATCCTAATTTTTCCATTCCTTTCACCTTTTTCAAAGTCTGTATGGGTCTTTCTCAGTGGAAATATGTTCATGGGTATCAATTTTTAGATAACACTAGTAAATGATACCATTGGATACTTGTCTTTCTGTGATTTACTTTACATAGTATGATTATCCCTAGGTTCATCAGTGGTGCTGCAAAAGGCATTATTTCATCTTTTCCATGGCTAATATTTGATTGTGTACATGTACAACTTCTTTGCCCATTCATCTGTACTTGGACATTTTGCTTGCATCCATGTCTGGCTATTGTAAGTATCGCTGAAGAGCACTTTTGGGTACCTGTGTCTTTCTGAATTCTGGTGTTCTCAGATTACAGGCCCATTAGTGGTTTGGCAGGATCACATAGTAGCTCAATTGTTACCTTTTAAAGGCAACTTCATTCTGTTCTGATTAGTGGCTGTTACCAGTATACAACCTAGCAACAGCATAGGAGTGTATCTGTTCTTGGAAACCCATTCTGCATTTATTGTTTGCAGACATTTTTCTCTGATGGCCATTCAGACTATTGTGAGGTGATACCTTTTTGTAGTTTAAGTTTGCATGTCCCTAATAATTCTTGATGTTGAAACTTTTTCCATGTCCTTTAAATAAAAACACTGTGAGGAAATTTACCTCTCGAAACTGTCTTCTCCGGATTTTCTACTGTTTTGCATATTAATGTCCATTCCTGACCACAGGATAGTTTTTTGAGGGCAGGTGTCATTTAAAGCCCTGCAGTCCTTGTGAATATTAAGTGACCAATAGCACTGGGATTAAAGCTGCTGTTGCGGGAATTGGCCACAAGGTGGCAGATTTCTACATTCCCAGCTTTGGTTACAAGGGCAGGGGAGGCTTCCTGGAAGTTGTGTTCCTAGGTTGCAAATTGTAGTGGAATGTTCCAGGCCAAACTCCCAAAAGCTTATGTCTCCTACTTATGTTTGTTTTTTAAGTTTATTTTATGTTTTTTATCAGAGTAAATTTTTAAAAACTAGATCCGTACTCTATCTACAATTTCCCTTTTCTTATTTGCCTTTAGTATTTATTTATTTATTTATTTATTTATTTATTTATTTATTTATTTATGGCTGTGTTGGGTCTTCGTTTCTGTGCGAGGGCTTTCTCTGGTTGTGGCAAGCGGGGGCCACTCTTCATCGCAGTGTGCGTGCCTCTCACTATCGCGGCCTCTCTTGTTGCGGAGCACAGGCGTCAGACGTGCAGGCTCAGTAGTTGTGGCTCATGGGCCTAGTTGCTCCGCGGCATGTGGTATCCTCCCAGACCAGGGCTCGAACCTGTGTCCCCTGTATTGGCAGGCAGTTTCTCAACCACTGCACCACCAGGGAAGCCCCTTTTGGAGTAAATTTTATTAAAGTGTTGTGATTCTCTGGATGTACCCATTCTGATCAGTTTTTCATACATATGTTTGTTCATCTTTGGATCCTGTTACCATGTAGGTTATTACAGAGTGTTGAGTAGACCTCCCTTGGTATTTGGTGATTATATAATTTATATGTATTAGTGATTATATAATTTATATGTTATAAGTTTATATACATGTAACATACATGTAACATACATTAGTGTATGTATGTTAACCCCATAATCCTAATTTATCCATCCTCCCACCTTTCATTTTGGTTAACCATTAGTTTGTTTTATACGTCTCTGAGTGTCTTTTCCTTTGGAGATATGTTCATTGGTAGGAACCTTAAGATAACATCTATAAATTATATCATAGGATATATATCATACACTTTTGACTTAACGTAATATGATTATTTCTAGACTCACCTGTAGTCATGAAAGCGGCATTGTTCATTTTTTTCAAAAGCTAATCTTCCATTAGGTACAAGTACCACTACTTCTTTGTCCATTTATCTGTTGATTGACATTTTGGCTGCTTCCATGTCTTGGCTATTTTGAATATTGCTTCAGTACAGCTTTGTCAGCCTGTGTCTTCTCGAGTCGGCTCTTAGGTGATAGGCCCAGTGGTGGGCGTGCTGGATCAAATGGCATCTCAATTTTTACTTTTAAACGCATCTCCTTTCTGTTCTCATTACTGGATCTTACCACTTTACATCTCACCGGCAACTAGAGGGTACACAGTTCTCTAAAACCCCTTCAGCATTTATTGTTTGTAGACATTTTGCTGATGGTCATTCGACTGATGTGAGTTGAAACCTTTTTGTAGATTAGATTTGCATGAGTCTAATAATTCCTGATGTTGAGCTTTTATCCATTATCCTTTTTTAAAAAAAAGAGTGTGTAAAACTTACCTCTTCATACTATCTTTTTGAAAAATTTGCCATTTGTGAATTTTTTTGGCCATTCCCTACCTCAGGACACTTTTTGAAAGCAGGTGTCCTTTACAGCCCTGAGTCCTTGTGAATGTTAAGTGACCATTACCTGTGGGTTTAAAGCCACTCTTGCGGGAAACAGCCAAAGGCGGCAGCATTTCTACATTTCCAACTCTGGGATTTTGGGCAACAGAGCCTTCCTGGAAATCGTGTTAGTAGGCTGCAAATTAGAGTGGAATGTGCCAGGGCAAACCCCCAAGAGCTTATATCTCCTTACTTCTCGTTTGTTTTCTAAATTTAATTTTTATTTATTATCAGAGTAAATTTGATAAAAATGTTGTTTGTTTCAGGTGTACAGAATCTGATTCATTATATCTATGTATCTATGTATGTATCTATGTATCTAAATATTCATCTTTGGATCTTTTCGGGTGTAGACTATTACAGAGTGTTGATTACACCTCTCCTGGTATTCCATAGGTATTTTGTGATATATATATTTCATATGTGTTAGTACATGTCTGTTAACCCCCATATCCTAATTCATACATTCCTTAGACTTTTCCATTTGGTTACATATAATTTTCTTAATCCATGCATGTCCTTCTCTTGGAAATAATTTCATGGGTATCAATTTTTAGGTAACATCTATAAGTGATATCAGAGGATATTTTTGTTACTTCCTTGCTTCAAATTCGGTGTTTATCTGTAGGTCCTCCTATGGTGGTGAAAACGGCACTGTTTCATTCTATTCCATGGCTAATATTCCATGTGTACATGGACCACTTATTCGTTGTGCATTTTTCTGTTGATGGACATTTTGGTTTCTTCCAAGTCTTGGCTATGTTTAATGTCCCTGCAGTTCAGGATTGCCCGCCTGTGTCTTTTTGATTCTGGTCCGCTCAGGTGATAGGTGCATCAAAGGGCCTACCAGATCACATGGTAGCTCAATTTTTACCTTTAAACGCACCTCCATCCTGTTCTCACTACTGGCTGTTACCAGGTTACATCCCACCAGCAGCTAAAGGGTACCCAGTTCTCTAAAACCCCTTCAGCATTTATTCTTTGTAGACTTTTTTTGCTGATGATCATTCTGACGGCTGTGAGGTGAACCTTTTTGTACACTGGATCTGCATGGCTTTATTAATTCCTGATGTTCAGCCTTTTCTCTTCCCTTTTTTTTAACAAAAAAAGAAAAAAAGAAACAGGAGAAACGTGTGTAAAATATGCCTCTTGAAACTATCGTTTTGAAATGTGGACGTGTTTTGAATTTTTTGGTCGATATACGACCCCAGGATTTGTTTTCAGGGCAGGTGTCATTGACAGGCCTGGAATCATTTTGAGTATCAACTGACCATTAGCCCTGGGTTTAAAGCTGCTGCTGTGTGAAACGGCCACGAGGTGGCAGCAGTCCTCCTTTACCAAATCTGGTTACTAGGGCAACAGAGCCTCAATGGAAGTCGTGTTCTAGCTTGTAATTTAGAATTGAATGTGCCAGGAAAAAGCCCCTTAAGTTTATGTCTCACTACTTCTTGTTCGTTTTTTCAATTTAATTTTTATTTTTTATCACAGCAAGTTTGATTACAATGTTTGGCTTGTTCTAGGTGTGCAAGATGTGGTTCTTTGACACATATACATATGTCTACTCTTCCTGGGATCCTTTTCCCATGTACGTTATGACAGAATGTTGAGTAGTCTTCTCTTGGTATTCCGTAGGTTTTTGGTGATTTTATATTTCACCTGTGTTTGTATATGTCTGTTAACCCCAATATCGTAATGCATGCAATCCTCACACCTTTCCATTGGTGAACCATAAGTTTGTGTAATGAATCTGTGATTGCCCTTCTCTGTGGAAATATCTTCAGTGGTATCAATTTTTAGGTAACACCTATAAGTGATATCATACGATAGGTGTCTTTCTCTTTCTGACTTACTACAAATTACGCGATTACCTCTAGACTCTTCCACGGTGCTGCAAATGGCATTGTGTCCTTTGTTTCCCTGGCTAATATTCCATCTGTGCATGTACCAATTCTTCTTTGTCCAATAATCTGTTGATGGACTTTTTGGTTGCTTCCGTGTCTTGGCTATTGCAGTACTGCGGCAATGCACATTTCCCTGCCTGTGTCTTTCCAATTGTGTCTTCTTAGGTTATAGGCCCAGGAGTGGGCCTGCGGGGTCTTATGGTAGGAAAATGTTTACCTTGTAAAGGCACCTCCATTCTGTTCTCATTATGGCTCTTACCAGGTTACGTCCCACTTAAAGTTGAGGGTATGCACTTCTCCACAACATCTTCAGCATTTGTTGTTTGCAGTATTTTTGCTGATGTTTATTCTGACTAGTGTGAGCTAACACCTCTTTGTGGTTGGATTTGCATGCGTCTCATAATCCCTTGAAATTGAGCTTTCTGGCATGTCCTTTTGTTCTTCAAACTGCGAGTACAGCTTACCTCTTCAAATTGTTTTCTTGAAGTATGTGTGACATTTTGAAATAGTTTGGCCATTATCCCCCTCACGACATTTTGAGGGCAGGTTTCATTTATAGCCCTCGACTACTGGTGCATATGAAGTGACCCTTAGCACAGGTTTTAAAGGTGGTTTGCAGGTAGCGGCCAGAGGGAGGCAGCATTTCTGCTTTTCCCAATCTGCTAACTTGGGAAACAGACTTTCCTGCCAGTGGTGTTCCTTGGTTATAAATTAGAGTGGAATGTGCCCGGATAAATCCCCAAAAGCTGATGTCTCCTTACTTATGTTTGTTTTCTAAATTGAATTTATATTTTTTATTGGAGTCATATTCCATTGTGTACATGGACATTTCTTCTTTGTGCATTCCTCTGTTGATGGACATTTTCGTTGCTTCCAAGAGTTGGCTATGGTAAATATTGCTGAAGTGCAGGATTGCCAGTCTGTGTCTTTTTTGTGTGTGATATGCAGGACTCTCACTGCCGTGGGCTCTCCCGTTGCGGAGCACAGACTCCGGACGCGCAGGCCCAGCAGCCATAGCTCACGGGACCAGCCGCTCCACGGCATGTGGGATCTTCCCAGACCGGGGCACGAACCCGTGTCCCCTGCATCGGCCGGCAGGCTCTCAACCACTGCACCAACAGTGAAGCCCAGCCTGTGACTTTTTGATTCTCATCCTCTCAGGCGATAGGTCCAGCAGTGGGTATGCTTGATTGAATGGTAGCTCAATATTCACCTTTTCAAGGCGCCTCCCTTGTGTTTTCATTACTGGCTCTTACCATGTCCCAAGTTGAGCCAAGTGTAGGCATCTCTCTACAACCTCTTCAGCATTTATAGTTTGCAGAATTTTTGCTGATGGCCATTCTGACTGGTGTGAGCTGATAGGTTTTTGTAAGTTGGATTTGCATGTCTCTATTCCTAATGTTCAGCATTTTCCCACGCCTTTTAAAATTTCTGTTAAACAAAAACAGGAAAAAAACGGTGAGTACAATAAACCTCTTGAAATTGTCTTCTTGGAAGGTTGCCCTCTTTTGAATTTTTTGGTCGATTTTCAATCCCAGGTCTTTTTTGGAGGGCAGGTGTCATTTACAGGCCTGCAATGAGTGTGAATATTTAGTGATCATTAGCACTGGGTTCAAAGCTGCTGTTGTGGAAAACGGCCAGAAGGCAGCAGCATTTCTCCATTACCAAATCTGGTTACTAGGGCAGCAGAGCGTTTCTGTAAGTCCTGTTCCTTGGTTGTAAGTTACAATGGAAGGTGCCAGGAAAAACTCCCATAAGTTTATGTCACATTATTTCTTGTTTGTTGTTTTAATTTTTTCAGTTGGGGTAATGATTAGAATATTTTTTGCCCTAGGTGTACCATATCTGGTTCATTTGTACATTATATATATATATATATATATTGATGTACAGATCCTCTTCCCATGTAAATTATTGCAGAGTGTTCCATAGACCTCTCTTGTTATATGGTCGGTCTTTTTGATAAATGTATTTAATAGGTATTTGTACACGTATGGTAACCCTAATCTTAATTTTTCCATTCCCCCCACCTTTCCTTTTAGATAAGCATAGTTTGTTTTCTAAGTCTCTGAGTGTCTTTGTCTGTGGAAATATGTTCATTTCTGTCAGTTGTTAGATAACGCCTATAAGTGAGATCATAAGATATGTCTTTTGCTTTTCGACTGACCTCATGTTCTGTGATAATCTCTAGGCTCATCTATGGTGCCTCAAAGAGCAATGTTTCATCGTTTTCCATGGCTAATATTCCATTGTGTACATGGACCACTTCTTTATCCATTCATCTGGTGATGGACATTTTGGTTGCTTCTGTGTCTTGGCTATTGTGAAAATTGCTGCAGTGCCGCTGTTGAAGCCTGTGCCTTCTTGACTCTGGTCTTCTCAGGTGAGAGGCTCAGCGGTGGGCCTGCTGAATGGAATGGTGGCTCAATTTTTACTTTTCAACACAGCTCCTTTCTGTTCTCATTATTGGCTGTTACCACTTTACGTCTCACCATCAGCTAGAGTGTACAGAGTTCTCTAAAACCCCTTCGGCATTTATTATTTGTAGACTTTTTGCTGATGGTAGTTGATATGTGTGAGTTGAAACCTTTCTGTAGGTTAGATTTGCATGAGTCTAGTAATTCCTGATGTTGAGCTTTTATCCATTTTCCTCTTTTTTGAAAAAGAGTGAGTAAGACTTACCTCTCCATACGATGTCCTTGAAAACTATGCCAGTTTTGAATTTTTTTGGCCATTCCCTACCTTAGGACAGTTTTTGACGGCAGGTGTCCTTTACAGCCCTGAGTCCTTGTGAATGTTAAGTGACCATTAGCTGTGGGTTTAAAGCCGCTCTTGTGGGAAACGGCCACAAGGCGGCAGCATTTCTACATTTCTAACTCTGGGTTTTGGGCAACAGAGCTTTCCTGGAAATCGTGTTAGTAAGCTCCAAATTAGAGTGGAATGTGCCAGCGCAAACCCCCAAGAGCTTATATCTCCTAAACTGTTGTTTGTTTTTGAAATTCAATTTTTATTCATTATCAGAGCAAATTTGATAAAAATGTAGCTTCTCCTAGGTGTACAGATTCTGGTTCATCATATCCCTGTATCTGTCTATTTCTCTTTGCATCCTTTCCCATGTATGTTATTATAGAGTGTTGTGTAGACCTCTGTTCATATTCCAAAGGTATTTTGTGATTATATATTTCATATGTATTAGTACATGTCTGCTAACCCCCATATCCTCATTCACATATTGCTTACACCTTTCCATTTGGTTAAACATAATTTGGTTTTCTGAATCTATGCGTGTCCTTCTCACGGAAATTATTTCATGGGTATCAGTTTTTAGGTAACATTTACAAGTGATGTCAGAGGATATCTGTCTTTCAGTTTCTTTCTAACTTCAAGTTGGGTGATTATCTCTATACCCTTCTATGGTGTTGCCAGTGGCACTGTTCCATGCTTTTCCATGGCTAATATTCCATTGTGTACATGGAAGACTTCTTCTTGGTGCATTTTTTTGTTGATGGACGTTTTGGATTCTTCCAGGTCTTGGCTATGGTACATGTTGCTGCAGTGCAGGATTGCCAGCCTGTGTCTTTATGATTCTGGTCTACTCATGTGATAGGCCCATCAGTGGGCCTACCAGATCCCATGGTAGCACATTTTTTACCTTTAAACGCACCTCCATCCTGTTCTCACTACTGGCTGTTACCAGGTTACATCCCACCAGCAGCTAAAGGGTACCCAGTTCTCTAAAACCCCTTCAGCATTTATTCTTTGTAGACTTTGTTTGCTGATGATCATTCTGACGGCTGTGAGGTGAACCTTTTTGTACATTGGATTTGCATGGCTTTATTAATTCCTGACGTTCAGCCTTTTCTCTTCCCTTTTTTTTAACAAAAAAAAGAGAAAAAAAGAAACAGGAGACACATGTGCGTAAAATATGCCTCTTGAAACTGTCGTTTTGAAATGTGGACGTCTTTTGAATTTTTTGGTCGATATACGACCCCAGGATTTGTTTTCAGGGCAGGTGTCATTGACAGGCCTGGAATTATTTTGAGTATCAACTGACCATTAGCCCTGGGTTTAAAGCTGCTGCTGTGTGAAACGGCCACGAGGTGGCAGCAGTTCTCCTTTACCAAATCTGGTTACTAGGGCAACAGAGCCTCAATGGAAGTCGTGTTCTAGCTTGTAATTTAGAATTGAATGTGCCAGGAAAAAGCCCCTTAAGTTTATGTCTCACTACTTCTTGTTCGTTTTTTCAATTTAATTTTTATTTTTTATCACAGCAAGTTTGATTACAATGTTTGGCTTGTTCTGGGTGTGCAAGATGTGGTTCTTTGACACATATACATATGTCTACTCTTCCTGGGATCCTTTTCCCATGTACGTTATGACAGAATGTTGAGTAGTCTTCTCTTGGTATTCCGTAGGTTTTTGGTGATTTTATATTTCACCTGTGTTTGTATATGTCTGTTAACCCCAATATCGTAATGCATGCAATCCTCACACCTTTCCATTGGTAAACCATAAGTTTGTTTAATGAATCTGTGATTGCCCTTCTCTGTGGAAATATCTTCAGTGGTATCAATTTTTAGGTAACACCTATAAGTGATATCATACGATAGGTGTCTTTCTCTTTCTGACTTACTACAAATTACGTGATTACCTCTCGACTCATCCACGGTGCTGCAAATGGCATTGTGTCCTTTTTTTCCTTGGCTAATATTCCGTCTGTGCATGTACCAATTCTTCTTTGTCCACTCATCTGTTGATGGACGTTTTGGTTGCTTCCGTGTCTTGGCTATTGCAGTACTGCGGCAATGCACATTTCCCTGCCTGTGTCTTTCCAATTGTGTCTTCTTAGGTTATAGGCCCAGGAGTGGGCCTGCTGGGTCTTATGGTAGCAAAATGTTTACCTTGTAAAGGCACCTCCATTCTGTTCTCATTATGGCTCTTACCAGGTTACGTCCCACTTAAAGTTGAGGGTATGCACTTCTCCACAACACCTTCAGCATTTGTTGTTTGCAGTATTTTTGCTGATGTTTATTCTGACTAGTGTGAGCTAACACCTCTTTGTGGTTGGATTTGCATGCGTCTCATAATCCCTTGAAATTGAGCTTTCTGGCATGTCCTTTTGTTCTTCAAACTGCGAGTACAGCTTACCTCTTCAAATTGTTTTCTTGAAGTATGTGTGACATTTTGAAATAGTTTGGCCATTATCCCCCTCACGACATTTTGAGGGCAGGTTTCATTTATAGCCCTCGACTACTGGTGCATATGAAGTGACCCTTAGCACAGGTTTTAAAGGTGGTTTGCAGGTAGCGGCCAGAGGGAGGCAGCATTTCTGCTTTTCCCAATCTGCTAACTTGGGAAACAGACTTTCCTGCCAGTGGTGTTCCTTGGTTATAAATTAGAGTGGAATGTGCCCGGATAAATCCCCAAAAGCTGATGTCTCCTTACTTATGTTTGTTTTCTAAATTGAATTTATATTTTTTATTGGAGTCATATTCCATTGTGTACATGGACCATTTCTTCTTTGTGCATTCCTCTGTTGATGGACATTTTCGTTGCTTCCAAGAGTTGGCTATGGTAAATATTGCTGAAGTGCAGGATTGCCAGTCTGTGTCTTTTTTGTGTGTGGTATGCAGGACTCTCACTGCCGTGGGCTCTCCCGTTGCGGAGCACAGACTCCGGATGCGCAGGCCCAGCAGCCATAGCTCACGGGACCAGCCGCTCCACGGCATGTGGGATCTTCCCGGACCGGGGCACGTACCCGTGTCCCCTGCATCGGCAGGCGGGCTCTCAACCACTGCACCACCAGTGAAGCCCAGCCTGTGACTTTTTGATTCTCATCCTCTCAGGCGATAGGTCCAGCAGTGGGTATGCTTGATTGAATGGTAGCTCAATATTCACCTTTTCAAGGCACCTCCCTTGTGTTTTCATTACTGGCTCTTACCATGTCCCAAGTTGAGCCACGTGTAGGCATCTCTCTACAACCTCTTCAGCATTTATAGTTTGCAGAATTTTTGCTGATGGCCATTCTGACTGGTGTGAGCTGATAGGTTTTTGTAAGTTGGATTTGCATGTCTCTAATTATTCCTAATGTTCAGCATTTTCCCACGCCTTTTAAAATTTCTGTTAAACAAAAACAGGAAAAAAAACGGTGAGTACAATAAACCTCTTGAAATTGTCTTCTTGGGAGGTTGCCCTCTTTTGAATTTTTTGGTCGATTTTCAATCCCAGGTCTTTTTTGGAGGGCAGGTGTCATTTACAGGCCTGCAATGAGTGTGAATATTTAGTGATCATTAGCACTGGATTCAAAGCTGCTGTTGTGGAAAACGGCCAGAAGGCAGCAGCATTTCTCCATTACCAAATCTGGTTACTAGGGCAGCAGAGCGTTTCTGTAAGTCCTGTTCCTTGGTTGTAACTTACAATGGAAGGTGCCAGGAAAAACTCCCATAAGTTTATGTCACATTATTTCTTGTTTGTTGTTTTAATTTTTTCAGTTGGGGTAATGATTAGAATATTTTTTGCCCTAGGTGTACCATATCTAGTTCAATTGTACATTATGTGTATATATATATATATATATATATATATATATATATATATATATATATATATATATATATATTCATGTACAGATCCTCTTCCCATGTAAATTATTGCAGAGTGTTCCATAGACCTCTCTTGTTATATGGTCGGTCTTTTTGATAAATGTATTTAATAGGTATTTGTACACGTATGGTAACCCTAATCTTAATTTTTCCATTCCCCCCACCTTTCCTTTTAGATAAGCATAGTTTGTTTTCTAAGTCTCTGAGTGTCTTTGTCTGTGGAAATATGTTCATTTCTGTCAGTTGTTAGATAACGCCTATAAGTGATATCATAAGATATGTCTTTTGCTTTTCGACTGACCTCATGTTCTGTGATAATCTCTAGGCTCATCTATGGTGCCTCAAAGAGCAATGTTTCATCGTTTTCCATGGCTAATATTCCATTGTGTACATGGACCACTTCTTTATCCATTCATCTGGTGATGGACATTTTGGTTGCTTCTGTGTCTTGGCTATTGTGAAAATTGCTGCAGTGCCGCTGTTGAAGCCTGTGCCTTCTTGACTCTGGTCTTCTCAGGTGAGAGGCTCAGCGGTGGGCCTGCTGAATGGAATGGTGGCTCAATTTTTACTTTTCAACACAGCTCCTTTCTGTTCTCATTATTGGCTGTTACCACTTTACGTCTCACCATCAGCTAGAGTGTACAGAGTTCTCTAAAACCCCTTCGGCATTTATTATTTGTAGACTTTTTGCTGATGGTAGTTGATATGTGTGAGTTGAAACCTTTCTGTAGGTTAGATTTGCATGAGTCTAGTAATTCCTGATGTTGAGCTTTTATCCATTTTCCTCTTTTTTGAAAAAGAGTGAGTAAGACTTACCTCTCCATACGATGTCCTTGAAAACTATGCCAGTTTTGAATTTTTTTGGCCATTCCCTACCTTAGGACAGTTTTTGACGGCAGGTGTCCTTTACAGCCCTGAGTCCTTGTGAATGTTAAGTGACCATTAGCTGTGGGTTTAAAGCCGCTCTTGTGGGAAACGGCCACAAGGCGGCAGCGTTTCTACATTTCTAACTCTGGGTTTTGGGCAACAGAGCTTTCCTGGAAATCGTGTTAGTAAGCTGCAAATTAGAGTGGAATGTGCCAGCGCAAACTCCCAAGAGCTTTATATCTCCTAAATTGTTGTTTGTTTTTGAAATTCAATTTTTACTCATTATCAGAGCAAATTTGATAAAAATGTAGCTTCTCCTAGGTGTACAGATTCCGGTTCATCATATCCCTGTATCTGTCTATTTCTCTTTGCATCCTTTCCCATGTATGTTATTATAGAGTGTTGTGTAGACCTCTGTTCATATTCCAAAGGTATTTTGTGATTATATATTTCATATGTATTAGTACATGTCTGCTAACCCCCGTATCCTAATTCACATATTCCTTACACCTTTCCATTTGGTTAAACATAATTTGGTTTTCTGAATCTATGCGTGTCCTTCTCCCGGAAATTATTTCATGGGTATCAATTTTTAGGTAACACTTATAAGTGATGTCAGAGGATATCTGTCTTTCGGTTTCTTTCTAACTTCAAGTTGGGTGATTATCTCTATATCCTTCTATGGTGTTGCCAATGGCACTGTTCCATGCTTTTCCATGGCTAATATTCCATTGTGTACATGGAAGACTTCTTCTTGGTGCATTTTTTTGTTGATGGACGTTTTGGATTCTTCCAGGTCTTGGCTATGGTACATGTTGCTGCAGTGCAGGATTGCCAGCCTGTGTCTTTATGATTCTGGTCTACTCATGTGATAGGCCCATCAGTGGGCCTACCAGATCCCATGGTAGCACATTTTTTACCTTTAAACGCACCTCCATCCTGTTCTCACTACTGGCTGTTACCAGGTTACATCCCACCAGCAGCTAAAGGGTACCCAGTTCTCTAAAACCCCTTCAGCATTTATTCTTTGTAGACTTTGTTTGCTGATGATCATTCTGACGGCTGTGAGGTGAACCTTTTTGTACATTGGATTTGCATGGCTTTATTAATTCCTGATGTTCAGCCTTTTCTCTTCCCTTTTTTTTAACAAAAAAAGAGAAAAAAAGAAACAGGAGACACATGTGCGTAAAATATGCCTCTTGAAACTGTCGTTTTGAAATGTGGACGTCTTTTGAATTTTTTGGTCGATATACGACCCCAGGATTTGTTTTCAGGGCAGGTGTCATTGACAGGCCTGGAATTATTTTGAGTATCAACTGACCATTAGCCCTGGGTTTAAAGCTGCTGCTGTGTGAAACGGCCACGAGGTGGCAGCAGTTCTCCTTTACCAAATCTGGTTACTAGGGCAACAGAGCCTCAGTGGAAGTCGTGTTCTAGGTTGTAATTTAGAATTGAATGTGCCAGGAAAAAGCCCCTTAAGTTTATGTCTCACTACTTCTTGTTCGTTTTTTCAATTTAATTTTTATTTTTTATCACAGCAAGTTTGATTACAATGTTTGGCTTGTTCTGGGTGTGCAAGATGTGGTTCTTTGACACATATACATATGTCTACTCTTCCTGGGATCCTTTTCCCATGTACGTTATGACAGAATGTTGAGTAGTCTTCTCTTGGTATTCCGTAGGTTTTTGGTGATTTTATATTTCACCTGTGTTTGTACATGTCTGTTAACCCCAATATCGTAATGCATGCAATCCTCACACCTTTCCATTGGTGAACCATAAGTTTGTTTAATGAATCTGTGATTGCCCTTCTCTGTGGAAATATCTTCAGTGGTATCAATTTTTAGGTAACACCTATAAGTGATATCATACGATAGGTGTCTTTCTCTTTCTGACTTACTACAAATTACGTGATTACCTCTCGACTCATCCACGGTGCTGCAAATGGCATTGTGTCCTTTTTTTCCTTGGCTAATATTCCGTCTGTGCATGTACCAATTCTTCTTTGTCCACTCATCTGTTGATGGACGTTTTGGTTGCTTCCGTGTCTTGGCTATTGCAGTACTGCGGCAATGCACATTTCCCTGCCTGTGTCTTTCCAATTGTGTCTTCTTAGGTTATAGGCCCAGGAGTGGGCCTGCTGGGTCTTATGGTAGCAAAATGTTTACCTTGTAAAGGCACCTCCATTCTGTTCTCATTATGGCTCTTACCAGGTTACGTCCCACTTAAAGTTGAGGGTATGCACTTCTCCACAACACCTTCAGCATTTGTTGTTTGCAGTATTTTTGCTGATGTTTATTCTGACTAGTGTGAGCTAACACCTCTTTGTGGTTGGATTTGCATGCGTCTCATAATCCCTTGAAATTGAGCTTTCTGGCATGTCCTTTTGTTCTTCAAACTGCGAGTACAGCTTACCTCTTCAAATTGTTTTCTTGAAGTATGTGTGACATTTTGAAATAGTTTGGCCATTATCCCCCTCACGACATTTTGAGGGCAGGTTTCATTTATAGCCCTCGACTACTGGTGCATATGAAGTGACCCTTAGCACAGGTTTTAAAGGTGGTTTGCAGGTAGCGGCCAGAGGGAGGCAGCATTTCTGCTTTTCCCAATCTGCTAACTTGGGAAACAGACTTTCCTGCCAGTGGTGTTCCTTGGTTATAAATTAGAGTGGAATGTGCCCGGATAAATCCCCAAAAGCTGATGTCTCCTTACTTATGTTTGTTTTCTAAATTGAATTTATATTTTTTATTGGAGTCATATTCCATTGTGTACATGGACCATTTCTTCTTTGTGCATTCCTCTGTTGATGGACATTTTCGTTGCTTCCAAGAGTTGGCTATGGTAAATATTGCTGAAGTGCAGGATTGCCAGTCTGTGTCTTTTTTGTGTGTGGTATGCAGGACTCTCACTGCCGTGGGCTCTCCCGTTGCGGAGCACAGACTCCGGATGCGCAGGCCCAGCAGCCATAGCTCACGGGACCAGCCGCTCCACGGCATGTGGGATATTCCCGGACCGGGGCACGTACCCGTGTCCCCTGCATCGGCAGGCGGGCTCTCAACCACTGCACCACCAGTGAAGCCCAGCCTGTGACTTTTTGATTCTCATCCTCTCAGGCGATAGGTCCAGCAGTGGGTATGCTTGATTGAATGGTAGCTCAATATTCACCTTTTCAAGGCACCTCTCTTGTGTTTTCATTACTGGCTCTTACCATGTCCCAAGTTGAGCCACGTGTAGGCATCTCTCTACAACCTCTTCAGCATTTATAGTTTGCAGAATTTTTGCTGATGGCCATTCTGACTGGTGTGAGCTGATAGGTTTTTGTAAGTTGGATTTGCATGTCTCTAATTATTCCTAATGTTCAGCATTTTCCCACGCCTTTTAAAATTTCTGTTAAACAAAAACAGGAAAAAAAACGGTGAGTACAATAAACCTCTTGAAATTGTCTTCTTGGAAGGTTGCCCTCTTTTGAATTTTTTGGTCGATTTTCAATCCCAGGTCTTTTTTGGAGGGCAGGTGTCATTTACAGGCCTGCAATGAGTGTGAATATTTAGTGATCATTAGCACTGGGTTCAAAGCTGCTGTTGTGGAAAACGGCCAGAAGGCAGCAGCATTTCTCCATTACCAAATCTGGTTACTAGGGCAGCAGAGCGTTTCTGTAAGTCCTGTTCCTTGGTTGTAAGTTACAATGGAAGGTGCCAGGAAAAACTCCCATAAGTTTATGTCACATTATTTCTTGTTTGTTGTTTTAATTTTTTCAGTTGGGGTAATGATTAGAATATTTTTTGCCCTAGGTGTACCATATCTAGTTCAATTGTACATTATGTGTGTATATATATATATATATATATATATATATATATATATATATATATATTCATGTACAGATCCTCTTCCCATGTAAATTATTGCAGAGTGTTCCATAGACCTCTCTTGTTATATGGTCGGTCTTTTTGATAAATGTATTTAATAGGTATTTGTACACGTATGGTAACCCTAATCTTAATTTTTCCATTCCCCCCACCTTTCCTTTTAGATAAGCATAGTTTGTTTTCTAAGTCTCTGAGTGTCTTTGTCTGTGGAAATATGTTCATTTCTGTCAGTTGTTAGATAACGCCTATAAGTGATATCATAAGATATGTCTTTTGCTTTTCGACTGACCTCATGTTCTGTGATAATCTCTAGGCTCATCTATGGTGCCTCAAAGAGCAATGTTTCATCGTTTTCCATGGCTAATATTCCATTGTGTACATGGACCACTTCTTTATCCATTCATCTGGTGATGGACATTTTGGTTGCTTCTGTGTCTTGGCTATTGTGAAAATTGCTGCAGTGCCACTGTTGAAGCCTGTGCCTTCTTGACTCTGGTCTTCTCAGGTGAGAGGCTCAGCGGTGGGCCTGCTGAATGGAATGGTGGCTCAATTTTTACTTTTCAACACAGCTCCTTTCTGTTCTCATTATTGGCTGTTACCACTTTACGTCTCACCATCAGCTAGAGTGTACAGAGTTCTCTAAAACCCCTTCGGCATTTATTATTTGTAGACTTTTTGCTGATGGTAGTTGATATGTGTGAGTTGAAACCTTTCTGTAGGTTAGATTTGCATGAGTCTAGTAATTCCTGATGTTGAGCTTTTATCCATTTTCCTCTTTTTTGAAAAAGAGTGAGTAAGACTTACCTCTCCATACGATGTCCTTGAAAACTATGCCAGTTTTGAATTTTTTTGGCCATTCCCTACCTTAGGACAGTTTTTGACGGCAGGTGTCCTTTACAGCCCTGAGTCCTTGTGAATGTTAAGTGACCATTAGCTGTGGGTTTAAAGCCGCTCTTGTGGGAAACGGCCACAAGGCGGCAGCGTTTCTACATTTCTAACTCTGGGTTTTGGGCAACAGAGCTTTCCTGGAAATCGTGTTAGTAAGCTGCAAATTAGAGTGGAATGTGCCAGCGCAAACTCCCAAGAGCTTTATATCTCCTAAATTGTTGTTTGTTTTTGAAATTCAATTTTTACTCATTATCAGAGCAAATTTGATAAAAATGTAGCTTCTCCTAGGTGTACAGATTCCGGTTCATCATATCCCTGTATCTGTCTATTTCTCTTTGCATCCTTTCCCATGTATGTTATTATAGAGTGTTGTGTAGACCTCTGTTCATATTCCAAAGGTATTTTGTGATTATATATTTCATATGTATTAGTACATGTCTGCTAACCCCCGTATCCTAATTCACATATTCCTTACACCTTTCCATTTGGTTAAACATAATTTGGTTTTCTGAATCTATGCGTGTCCTTCTCCCGGAAATTATTTCATGGGTATCAATTTTTAGGTAACACTTATAAGTGATGTCAGAGGATATCTGTCTTTCGGTTTCTTTCTAACTTCAAGTTGGGTGATTATCTCTATATCCTTCTATGGTGTTGCCAATGGCACTGTTCCATGCTTTTCCATGGCTAATATTCCATTGTGTACATGGAAGACTTCTTCTTGGTGCATTTTTTTGTTGATGGACGTTTTGGATTCTTCCATGTCTTGGCTATGGTACATGTTGCTGCAGTGCAGGATTGCCAGCCTGTGTCTTTATGATTCTGGTCTACTCATGTGATAGGCCCATCAGTGGGCCTACCAGATCCCATGGTAGCACATTTTTTACCTTTAAACGCACCTCCATCCTGTTCTCACTACTGGCTGTTACCAGGTTACATCCCACCAGCAGCTAAAGGGTACCCAGTTCTCTAAAACCCCTTCAGCATTTATTCTTTGTAGACTTTGTTTGCTGATGATCATTCTGACGGCTGTGAGGTGAACCTTTTTGTACATTGGATTTGCATGGCTTTATTAATTCCTGACGTTCAGCCTTTTCTCTTCCCTTTTTTTTAACAAAAAAAAGAGAAAAAAAGAAAGAGGAGACACATGTGCGTAAAATATGCCTCTTGAAACTGTCGTTTTGAAATGTGGACGTCTTTTGAATGTTTTGGTCGATATACGACCCCAGGATTTGTTTTCAGGGCAGGTGTCATTGACAGGCCTGGAATTATTTTGAGTATCAACTGACCATTAGCCCTGGGTTTAAAGCTGCTGCTGTGTGAAACGGCCACGAGGTGGCAGCAGTCCTCCTTTACCAAATCTGGTTACTAGGGCAACAGAGCCTCAATGGAAGTCGTGTTCTAGGTTGTAATTTAGAATTGAATGTGCCAGGAAAAAACCCCTTAAGTTTATGTCTCACTACTTCTTGTTCGTTTTTTCAATTTAATTTTTATTTTTTATCACAGCAAGTTTGATTACAATGTTTGGCTTGTTCTGGGTGTGCAAGATGTGGTTCTTTGACACATATACATATGTCTACTCTTCCTGGGATCCTTTTCCCATGTACGTTATGACAGAATGTTGAGTAGTCTTCTCTTGGTATTCCGTAGGTTTTTGGTGATTTTATATTTCACCTGTGTTTGTACATGTCTGTTAACCCCAATATCCTAATGCATGCAATCCTCACACCTTTCCATTGGTGAACCATAAGTTGTTTAATGAATCTGTGATTGCCCTTCTCTGTGGAAATATCTTCAGTGGTATCAATTTTTAGGTAACACCTATAAGTGATATCATACGATAGGTGTCTTTCTCTTTCTGACTTACTACAAATTACGTGATTACCTCTCGACTCATCCACGGTGCTGCAAATGGCATTGTGTCCTTTTTTTCCTTGGCTAATATTCCGTCTGTGCATGTACCAATTCTTCTTTGTCCACTCATCTGTTGATGGACGTTTTGGTTGCTTCCGTGTCTTGACTATTGCAGTACTGCGGCAATGCACATTTCCCTGCCTGTGTCTTTCCAATTGTGTCTTCTTAGGTTATAGGCCCAGGAGTGGGCCTGCTGGGTCTTATGGTAGCAAAATGTTTACCTTGTAAAGGCACCTCCATTCTGTTCTCATTATGGCTCTTACCAGGTTACGTCCCACTTAAAGTTGAGGGTATGCACTTCTCCACAACACCTTCAGCATTTGTTGTTTGCAGTATTTTTGCTGATGTTTATTCTGACTAGTGTGAGCTAACACCTCTTTGTGGTTGGATTTGCATGCGTCTCATAATCCCTTGAAATTGAGCTTTGTGGCATGTCCTTTTGTTCTTCAAACTGCGAGTACAGCTTACCTCTTCAAATTGTTTTCTTGAAGTATGTGTGACATTTTGAAATAGTTTGGCCATTATCCCCCTCACGACATTTTGAGGGCAGGTTTCATTTATAGCCCTCGACTACTGGTGCATATGAAGTGACCCTTAGCACAGGTTTTAAAGGTGGTTTGCAGGTAGCGGCCAGAGGGAGGCAGCATTTCTGCTTTTCCCAATCTGCTAACTTGGGAAACAGACTTTCCTGCCAGTGGTGTTCCTTGGTTATAAATTAGAGTGGAATGTGCCCGGATAAATCCCCAAAAGCTGATGTCTCCTTACTTATGTTTGTTTTCTAAATTGAATTTATATTTTTTATTGGAGTCATATTCCATTGTGTACATGGACCATTTCTTCTTTGTGCATTCCTCTGTTGATGGACATTTTCGTTGCTTCCAAGAGTTGGCTATGGTAAATATTGCTGAAGTGCAGGATTGCCAGTCTGTGTCTTTTTTGTGTGTGGTATGCAGGACTCTCACTGCCGTGGGCTCTCCCGTTGCGGAGCACAGACTCCGGATGCGCAGGCCCAGCAGCCATAGCTCACGGGACCAGCCGCTCCACGGCATGTGGGATCTTCCCGGACCGGGGCACGTACCCGTGTCCCCTGCATCGGCAGGCGGGCTCTCAACCACTGCGCCACCAGTGAAGCCCAGCCTGTGACTTTTTGATTCTCATCCTCTCAGGCGATAGGTCCAGCAGTGGGTATGCTTGATTGAATGGCAGCTCAATATTCACCTTTTCAAGGCACCTCTCTTGTGTTTTCATTACTGGCTCTTACCATGTCCCAAGTTGAGCCACGTGTAGGCATCTCTCTACAACCTCTTCAGCATTTATAGTTTGCAGAATTTTTGCTGATGGCCATTCTGACTGGTGTGAGCTGATAGGTTTTTGTAAGTTGGATTTGCATGTCTCTAATTATTCCTAATGTTCAGCATTTTCCCACGCCTTTTAAAATTTCTGTTAAACAAAAACAGGAAAAAAAACGGTGAGTACAATAAACCTCTTGAAATTGTCTTCTTGGAAGGTTGCCCTCTTTTGAATTTCTTGGTCGATTTTCAATCCCAGGTCTTTTTTGGAGGGCAGGTGTCATTTACAGGCCTGCAATGAGTGTGAATATTTAGTGATCATTAGCACTGGGTTCAAAGCTGCTGTTGTGGAAAACGGCCAGAAGGCAGCAGCATTTCTCCATTACCAAATCTGGTTACTAGGGCAGCAGAGCGTTTCTGTAAGTCCTGTTCCTTGGTTGTAAGTTACAATGGAAGGTGCCAGGAAAAACTCCCATAAGTTTATGTCACATTATTTCTTGTTTGTTGTTTTAATTTTTTCAGTTGGGGTAATGATTAGAATATTTTTTGCCCTAGGTGTACCATATCTAGTTCAATTGTACATTATGTGTATATATATATATATATATATATATATATATATATATATATATATATATATATATATATTCATGTACAGATCCTCTTCCCATGTAAATTATTGCAGAGTGTTCCATAGACCTCTCTTGTTATATGGTCGGTCTTTTTGATAAATGTATTTAATAGGTATTTGTACACGTATGGTAACCCTAATCTTAATTTTTCCATTCCCCCCACCTTTCCTTTTAGATAAGCATAGTTTGTTTTCTAAGTCTCTGAGTGTCTTTGTCTGTGGAAATATGTTCATTTCTGTCAGTTGTTAGATAACGCCTATAAGTGATATCATAAGATATGTCTTTTGCTTTTCGACTGACCTCATGTTCTGTGATAATCTCTAGGCTCATCTATGGTGCCTCAGAGAGCAATGTTTCATCGTTTTCCATGGCTAATATTCCATTGTGTACATGGACCACTTCTTTATCCATTCATCTGGTGATGGACATTTTGGTTGCTTCTGTGTCTTGGCTATTGTGAAAATTGCTGCAGTGCCGCTGTTGAAGCCTGTGCCTTCTTGACTCTGGTCTTCTCAGGTGAGAGGCTCAGCGGTGGGCCTGCTGAATGGAATGGTGGCTCAATTTTTACTTTTCAACACAGCTCCTTTCTGTTCTCATTATTGGCTGTTACCACTTTACGTCTCACCATCAGCTAGAGTGTACAGAGTTCTCTAAAACCCCTTCGGCATTTATTATTTGTAGACTTTTTGCTGATGGTAGTTGATATGTGTGAGTTGAAACCTTTCTGTAGGTTAGATTTGCATGAGTCTAGTAATTCCTGATGTTGAGCTTTTATCCATTTTCCTCTTTTTTGAAAAAGAGTGAGTAAGACTTACCTCTCCATACGATGTCCTTGAAAACTATGCCAGTTTTGAATTTTTTTGGCCATTCCCTACCTTAGGACAGTTTTTGACGGCAGGTGTCCTTTACAGCCCTGAGTCCTTGTGAATGTTAAGTGACCATTAGCTGTGGGTTTAAAGCCGCTCTTGTGGGAAACGGCCACAAGGCGGCAGCGTTTCTACATTTCTAACTCTGGGTTTTGGGCAACAGAGCTTTCCTGGAAATCGTGTTAGTAAGCTGCAAATTAGAGTGGAATGTGCCAGCGCAAACTCCCAAGAGCTTTATATCTCCTAAATTGTTGTTTGTTTTTGAAATTCAATTTTTACTCATTATCAGAGCAAATTTGATAAAAATGTAGCTTCTCCTAGGTGTACAGATTCCGGTTCATCATATCCCTGTATCTGTCTATTTCTCTTTGCATCCTTTCCCATGTATGTTATTATAGAGTGTTGTGTAGACCTCTGTTCATATTCCAAAGGTATTTTGTGATTATATATTTCATATGTATTAGTACATGTCTGCTAACCCCCGTATCCTAATTCACATATTCCTTACACCTTTCCATTTGGTTAAACATAATTTGGTTTTCTGAATCTATGCGTGTCCTTCTCCCGGAAATTATTTCATGGGTATCAATTTTTAGGTAACACTTATAAGTGATGTCAGAGGATATCTGTCTTTCGGTTTCTTTCTAACTTCAAGTTGGGTGATTATCTCTATATCCTTCTATGGTGTTGCCAATGGCACTGTTCCATGCTTTTCCATGGCTAATATTCCATTGTGTACATGGAAGACTTCTTCTTGGTGCATTTTTTTGTTGATGGACGTTTTGGATTCTTCCATGTCTTGGCTATGGTACATGTTGCTGCAGTGCAGGATTGCCAGCCTGTGTCTTTATGATTCTGGTCTACTCATGTGATAGGCCCATCAGTGGGCCTACCAGATCCCATGGTAGCACATTTTTTACCTTTAAACGCACCTCCATCCTGTTCTCACTACTGGCTGTTACCAGGTTACATCCCACCAGCAGCTAAAGGGTACCCAGTTCTCTAAAACCCCTTCAGCATTTATTCTTTGTAGACTTTGTTTGCTGATGATCATTCTGACGGCTGTGAGGTGAACCTTTTTGTACATTGGATTTGCATGGCTTTATTAATTCCTGATGTTCAGCCTTTTCTCTTCCCTTTTTTTTAACAAAAAAAGAGAAAAAAAGAAACAGGAGACACATGTGCGTAAAATATGCCTCTTGAAACTGTCGTTTTGAAATGTGGACGTCTTTTGAATGTTTTGGTCGATATACGACCCCAGGATTTGTTTTCAGGGCAGGTGTCATTGACAGGCCTGGAATTATTTTGAGTATCAACTGACCATTAGCCCTGGGTTTAAAGCTGCTGCTGTGTGAAACGGCCACGAGGTGGCAGCAGTTCTCCTTTACCAAATCTGGTTACTAGGGCAACAGAGTCTCAGTGGAAGTCGTGTTCTAGGTTGTAATTTAGAATTGAATGTGCCAGGAAAAAGCCCCTTAAGTTTATGTCTCACTACTTCTTGTTCGTTTTTTCAATTTAATTTTTATTTTTTATCACAGCAAGTTTGATTACAATGTTTGGCTTGTTCTGGGTGTGCAAGATGTGGTTCTTTGACACATATACATATGTCTACTCTTCCTGGGATCCTTTTCCCATGTACGTTATGACAGAATGTTGAGTAGTCTTCTCTTGGTATTCCGTAGGTTTTTGGTGATTTTATATTTCACCTGTGTTTGTACATGTCTGTTAACCCCAATATCGTAATGCATGCAATCCTCACACCTTTCCATTGGTGAACCATAAGTTTGTTTAATGAATCTGTGATTGCCCTTCTCTGTGGAAATATCTTCAGTGGTATCAATTTTTAGGTAACACCTATAAGTGATATCATACGATAGGTGTCTTTCTCTTTCTGACTTACTACAAATTACGTGATTACCTCTCGACTCATCCACGGTGCTGCAAATGGCATTGTGTCCTTTTTTTCCTTGGCTAATATTCCGTCTGTGCATGTACCAATTCTTCTTTGTCCACTCATCTGTTGATGGACGTTTTGGTTGCTTCCGTGTCTTGGCTATTGCAGTACTGCGGCAATGCACATTTCCCTGCCTGTGTCTTTCCAATTGTGTCTTCTTAGGTTATAGGCCCAGGAGTGGGCCTGCTGGGTCTTATGGTAGCAAAATGTTTACCTTGTAAAGGCACCTCCATTCTGTTCTCATTATGGCTCTTACCAGGTTACGTCCCACTTAAAGTTGAGGGTATGCACTTCTCCACAACACCTTCAGCATTTGTTGTTTGCAGTATTTTTGCTGATGTTTATTCTGACTAGTGTGAGCTAACACCTCTTTGTGGTTGGATTTGCATGCGTCTCATAATCCCTTGAAATTGAGCTTTGTGGCATGTCCTTTTGTTCTTCAAACTGCGAGTACAGCTTACCTCTTCAAATTGTTTTCTTGAAGTATGTGTGACATTTTGAAATAGTTTGGCCATTATCCCCCTCACGACATTTTGAGGGCAGGTTTCATTTATAGCCCTCGACTACTGGTGCATAGGAAGTGACCCTTAGCACAGGTTTTAAAGGTGGTTTGCAGGTAGCGGCCAGAGGGAGGCAGCATTTCTGCTTTTCCCAATCTGCTAACTTGGGAAACAGACTTTCCTGCCAGTGGTGTTCCTTGGTTATAAATTAGAGTGGAATGTGCCCGGATAAATCCCCAAAAGCTGATGTCTCCTTACTTATGTTTGTTTTCTAAATTGAATTTATATTTTTTATTGGAGTCATATTCCATTGTGTACATGGACCATTTCTTCTTTGTGCATTCCTCTGTTGATGGACATTTTCGTTGCTTCCAAGAGTTGGCTATGGTAAATATTGCTGAAGTGCAGGATTGCCAGTCTGTGTCTTTTTTGTGTGTGGTATGCAGGACTCTCACTGCCGTGGGCTCTCCCGTTGCGGAGCACAGACTCCGGATGCGCAGGCCCAGCAGCCATAGCTCACGGGACCAGCCGCTCCACGGCATGTGGGATCTTCCCGGACCGGGGCACGTACCCGTGTCCCCTGCATCGGCAGGCGGGCTCTCAACCACTGCACCACCAGTGAAGCCCAGCCTGTGACTTTTTGATTCTCATCCTCTCAGGCGATAGGTCCAGCAGTGGGTATGCTTGATTGAATGGCAGCTCAATATTCACCTTTTCAAGGCACCTCTCTTGTGTTTTCATTACTGGCTCTTACCATGTCCCAAGTTGAGCCACGTGTAGGCATCTCTCTACAACCTCTTCAGCATTTATAGTTTGCAGAATTTTTGCTGATGGCCATTCTGACTGGTGTGAGCTGATAGGTTTTTGTAAGTTGGATTTGCATGTCTCTAATTATTCCTAATGTTCAGCATTTTCCCACGCCTTTTAAAATTTCTGTTAAACAAAAACAGGAAAAAAAACGGTGAGTACAATAAACCTCTTGAAATTGTCTTCTTGGAAGGTTGCCCTCTTTTGAATTTCTTGGTCGATTTTCAATCCCAGGTCTTTTTTGGAGGGCAGGTGTCATTTACAGGCCTGCAATGAGTGTGAATATTTAGTGATCATTAGCACTGGGTTCAAAGCTGCTGTTGTGGAAAACGGCCAGAAGGCAGCAGCATTTCTCCATTACCAAATCTGGTTACTAGGGCAGCAGAGCGTTTCTGTAAGTCCTGTTCCTTGGTTGTAAGTTACAATGGAAGGTGCCAGGAAAAACTCCCATAAGTTTATGTCACATTATTTCTTGTTTGTTGTTTTAATTTTTTCAGTTGGGGTAATGATTAGAATATTTTTTGCCCTAGGTGTACCATATCTAGTTCAATTGTACATTATGTGTATATATATATATATATATATATATATATATATATATATATATATATTCATGTACAGATCCTCTTCCCATGTAAATTATTGCAGAGTGTTCCATAGACCTCTCTTGTTATATGGTCGGTCTTTTTGATAAATGTATTTAATAGGTATTTGTACACGTATGGTAACCCTAATCTTAATTTTTCCATTCCCCCCACCTTTCCTTTTAGATAAGCATAGTTTGTTTTCTAAGTCTCTGAGTGTCTTTGTCTGTGGAAATATGTTCATTTCTGTCAGTTGTTAGATAACGCCTATAAGTGAGATCATAAGATATGTCTTTTGCTTTTCGACTGACCTCATGTTCTGTGATAATCTCTAGGCTCATCTATGGTGCCTCAAAGAGCAATGTTTCATCGTTTTCCATGGCTAATATTCCATTGTGTACATGGACCACTTCTTTATCCATTCATCTGGTGATGGACATTTTGGTTGCTTCTGTGTCTTGGCTATTGTGAAAATTGCTGCAGTGCCGCTGTTGAAGCCTGTGCCTTCTTGACTCTGGTCTTCTCAGGTGAGAGGCTCAGCGGTGGGCCTGCTGAATGGAATGGTGGCTCAATTTTTACTTTTCAACACAGCTCCTTTCTGTTCTCATTATTGGCTGTTACCACTTTACGTCTCACCATCAGCTAGAGTGTACAGAGTTCTCTAAAACCCCTTCGGCATTTATTATTTGTAGACTTTTTGCTGATGGTAGTTGATATGTGTGAGTTGAAACCTTTCTGTAGGTTAGATTTGCATGAGTCTAGTAATTCCTGATGTTGAGCTTTTATCCATTTTCCTCTTTTTTGAAAAAGAGTGAGTAAGACTTACCTCTCCATACGATGTCCTTGAAAACTATGCCAGTTTTGAATTTTTTTGGCCATTCCCTACCTTAGGACAGTTTTTGACGGCAGGTGTCCTTTACAGCCCTGAGTCCTTGTGAATGTTAAGTGACCATTAGCTGTGGGTTTAAAGCCGCTCTTGTGGGAAACGGCCACAAGGCGGCAGCGTTTCTACATTTCTAACTCTGGGTTTTGGGCAACAGAGCTTTCCTGGAAATCGTGTTAGTAAGCTGCAAATTAGAGTGGAATGTGCCAGCGCAAACTCCCAAGAGCTTTATATCTCCTAAATTGTTGTTTGTTTTTGAAATTCAATTTTTACTCATTATCAGAGCAAATTTGATAAAAATGTAGCTTCTCCTAGGTGTACAGATTCCGGTTCATCATATCCCTGTATCTGTCTATTTCTCTTTGCATCCTTTCCCATGTATGTTATTATAGAGTGTTGTGTAGACCTCTGTTCATATTCCAAAGGTATTTTGTGATTATATATTTCATATGTATTAGTACATGTCTGCTAACCCCCGTATCCTAATTCACATATTCCTTACACCTTTCCATTTGGTTAAACATAATTTGGTTTTCTGAATCTATGCGTGTCCTTCTCCCGGAAATTATTTCATGGGTATCAATTTTTAGGTAACACTTATAAGTGATGTCAGAGGATATCTGTCTTTCGGTTTCTTTCTAACTTCAAGTTGGGTGATTATCTCTATATCCTTCTATGGTGTTGCCAATGGCACTGTTCCATGCTTTTCCATGGCTAATATTCCATTGTGTACATGGAAGACTTCTTCTTGGTGCATTTTTTTGTTGATGGACGTTTTGGATTCTTCCATGTCTTGGCTATGGTACATGTTGCTGCAGTGCAGGATTGCCAGCCTGTGTCTTTATGATTCTGGTCTACTCATGTGATAGGCCCATCAGTGGGCCTACCAGATCCCATGGTAGCACATTTTTTACCTTTAAACGCACCTCCATCCTGTTCTCACTACTGGCTGTTACCAGGTTACATCCCACCAGCAGCTAAAGGGTACCCAGTTCTCTAAAACCCCTTCAGCATTTATTCTTTGTAGACTTTGTTTGCTGATGATCATTCTGACGGCTGTGAGGTGAACCTTTTTGTACATTGGATTTGCATGGCTTTATTAATTCCTGATGTTCAGCCTTTTCTCTTCCCTTTTTTTTAACAAAAAAAGAGAAAAAAAGAAACAGGAGACACATGTGCGTAAAATATGCCTCTTGAAACTGTCGTTTTGAAATGTGGACGTCTTTTGAATGTTTTGGTCGATATACGACCCCAGGATTTGTTTTCAGGGCAGGTGTCATTGACAGGCCTGGAATTATTTTGAGTATCAACTGACCATTAGCCCTGGGTTTAAAGCTGCTGCTGTGTGAAACGGCCACGAGGTGGCAGCAGTTCTCCTTTACCAAATCTGGTTACTAGGGCAACAGAGTCTCAGTGGAAGTCGTGTTCTAGGTTGTAATTTAGAATTGAATGTGCCAGGAAAAAGCCCCTTAAGTTTATGTCTCACTACTTCTTGTTCGTTTTTTCAATTTAATTTTTATTTTTTATCACAGCAAGTTTGATTACAATGTTTGGCTTGTTCTGGGTGTGCAAGATGTGGTTCTTTGACACATATACATATGTCTACTCTTCCTGGGATCCTTTTCCCATGTACGTTATGACAGAATGTTGAGTAGTCTTCTCTTGGTATTCCGTAGGTTTTTGGTGATTTTATATTTCACCTGTGTTTGTACATGTCTGTTAACCCCAATATCGTAATGCATGCAATCCTCACACCTTTCCATTGGTGAACCATAAGTTTGTTTAATGAATCTGTGATTGCCCTTCTCTGTGGAAATATCTTCAGTGGTATCAATTTTTAGGTAACACCTATAAGTGATATCATACGATAGGTGTCTTTCTCTTTCTGACTTACTACAAATTACGTGATTACCTCTCGACTCATCCACGGTGCTGCAAATGGCATTGTGTCCTTTTTTTCCTTGGCTAATATTCCGTCTGTGCATGTACCAATTCTTCTTTGTCCACTCATCTGTTGATGGACGTTTTGGTTGCTTCCGTGTCTTGGCTATTGCAGTACTGCGGCAATGCACATTTCCCTGCCTGTGTCTTTCCAATTGTGTCTTCTTAGGTTATAGGCCCAGGAGTGGGCCTGCTGGGTCTTATGGTAGCAAAATGTTTACCTTGTAAAGGCACCTCCATTCTGTTCTCATTATGGCTCTTACCAGGTTACGTCCCACTTAAAGTTGAGGGTATGCACTTCTCCACAACACCTTCAGCATTTGTTGTTTGCAGTATTTTTGCTGATGTTTATTCTGACTAGTGTGAGCTAACACCTCTTTGTGGTTGGATTTGCATGCGTCTCATAATCCCTTGAAATTGAGCTTTGTGGCATGTCCTTTTGTTCTTCAAACTGCGAGTACAGCTTACCTCTTCAAATTGTTTTCTTGAAGTATGTGTGACATTTTGAAATAGTTTGGCCATTATCCCCCTCACGACATTTTGAGGGCAGGTTTCATTTATAGCCCTCGACTACTGGTGCATAGGAAGTGACCCTTAGCACAGGTTTTAAAGGTGGTTTGCAGGTAGCGGCCAGAGGGAGGCAGCATTTCTGCTTTTCCCAATCTGCTAACTTGGGAAACAGACTTTCCTGCCAGTGGTGTTCCTTGGTTATAAATTAGAGTGGAATGTGCCCGGATAAATCCCCAAAAGCTGATGTCTCCTTACTTATGTTTGTTTTCTAAATTGAATTTATATTTTTTATTGGAGTCATATTCCATTGTGTACATGGACCATTTCTTCTTTGTGCATTCCTCTGTTGATGGACATTTTCGTTGCTTCCAAGAGTTGGCTATGGTAAATATTGCTGAAGTGCAGGATTGCCAGTCTGTGTCTTTTTTGTGTGTGGTATGCAGGACTCTCACTGCCGTGGGCTCTCCCGTTGCGGAGCACAGACTCCGGATGCGCAGGCCCAGCAGCCATAGCTCACGGGACCAGCCGCTCCACGGCATGTGGGATCTTCCCGGACCGGGGCACGTACCCGTGTCCCCTGCATCGGCAGGCGGGCTCTCAACCACTGCACCACCAGTGAAGCCCAGCCTGTGACTTTTTGATTCTCATCCTCTCAGGCGATAGGTCCAGCAGTGGGTATGCTTGATTGAATGGCAGCTCAATATTCACCTTTTCAAGGCACCTCTCTTGTGTTTTCATTACTGGCTCTTACCATGTCCCAAGTTGAGCCACGTGTAGGCATCTCTCTACAACCTCTTCAGCATTTATAGTTTGCAGAATTTTTGCTGATGGCCATTCTGACTGGTGTGAGCTGATAGGTTTTTGTAAGTTGGATTTGCATGTCTCTAATTATTCCTAATGTTCAGCATTTTCCCACGCCTTTTAAAATTTCTGTTAAACAAAAACAGGAAAAAAAACGGTGAGTACAATAAACCTCTTGAAATTGTCTTCTTGGAAGGTTGCCCTCTTTTGAATTTCTTGGTCGATTTTCAATCCCAGGTCTTTTTTGGAGGGCAGGTGTCATTTACAGGCCTGCAATGAGTGTGAATATTTAGTGATCATTAGCACTGGGTTCAAAGCTGCTGTTGTGGAAAACGGCCAGAAGGCAGCAGCATTTCTCCATTACCAAATCTGGTTACTAGGGCAGCAGAGCGTTTCTGTAAGTCCTGTTCCTTGGTTGTAAGTTACAATGGAAGGTGCCAGGAAAAACTCCCATAAGTTTATGTCACATTATTTCTTGTTTGTTGTTTTAATTTTTTCAGTTGGGGTAATGATTAGAATATTTTTTGCCCTAGGTGTACCATATCTAGTTCAATTGTACATTATGTGTATATATATATATATATATATATATATATATATATATATATATATATATATATATATATATATATATATTCATGTACAGATCCTCTTCCCATGTAAATTATTGCAGAGTGTTCCATAGACCTCTCTTGTTATATGGTCGGTCTTTTTGATAAATGTATTTAATAGGTATTTGTACACGTATGGTAACCCTAATCTTAATTTTTCCATTCCCCCCACCTTTCCTTTTAGATAAGCATAGTTTGTTTTCTAAGTCTCTGAGTGTCTTTGTCTGTGGAAATATGTTCATTTCTGTCAGTTGTTAGATAACGCCTATAAGTGATATCATAAGATATGTCTTTTGCTTTTCGACTGACCTCATGTTCTGTGATAATCTCTAGGCTCATCTATGGTGCCTCAAAGAGCAATGTTTCATCGTTTTCCATGGCTAATATTCCATTGTGTACATGGACCACTTCTTTATCCATTCATCTGGTGATGGACATTTTGGTTGCTTCTGTGTCTTGGCTATTGTGAAAATTGCTGCAGTGCCGCTGTTGAAGCCTGTGCCTTCTTGACTCTGGTCTTCTCAGGTGAGAGGCTCAGCGGTGGGCCTGCTGAATGGAATGGTGGCTCAATTTTTACTTTTCAACACAGCTCCTTTCTGTTCTCATTATTGGCTGTTACCACTTTACGTCTCACCATCAGCTAGAGTGTACAGAGTTCTCTAAAACCCCTTCGGCATTTATTATTTGTAGACTTTTTGCTGATGGTAGTTGATATGTGTGAGTTGAAACCTTTCTGTAGGTTAGATTTGCATGAGTCTAGTAATTCCTGATGTTGAGCTTTTATCCATTTTCCTCTTTTTTGAAAAAGAGTGAGTAAGACTTACCTCTCCATACGATGTCCTTGAAAACTATGCCAGTTTTGAATTTTTTTGGCCATTCCCTACCTTAGGACAGTTTTTGACGGCAGGTGTCCTTTACAGCCCTGAGTCCTTGTGAATGTTAAGTGACCATTAGCTGTGGGTTTAAAGCCGCTCTTGTGGGAAACGGCCACAAGGCGGCAGCGTTTCTACATTTCTAACTCTGGGTTTTGGGCAACAGAGCTTTCCTGGAAATCGTGTTAGTAAGCTGCAAATTAGAGTGGAATGTGCCAGCGCAAACTCCCAAGAGCTTTATATCTCCTAAATTGTTGTTTGTTTTTGAAATTCAATTTTTACTCATTATCAGAGCAAATTTGATAAAAATGTAGCTTCTCCTAGGTGTACAGATTCCGGTTCATCATATCCCTGTATCTGTCTATTTCTCTTTGCATCCTTTCCCATGTATGTTATTATAGAGTGTTGTGTAGACCTCTGTTCATATTCCAAAGGTATTTTGTGATTATATATTTCATATGTATTAGTACATGTCTGCTAACCCCCGTATCCTAATTCACATATTCCTTACACCTTTCCATTTGGTTAAACATAATTTGGTTTTCTGAATCTATGCGTGTCCTTCTCCCGGAAATTATTTCATGGGTATCAATTTTTAGGTAACACTTATAAGTGATGTCAGAGGATATCTGTCTTTCGGTTTCTTTCTAACTTCAAGTTGGGTGATTATCTCTATATCCTTCTATGGTGTTGCCAATGGCACTGTTCCATGCTTTTCCATGGCTAATATTCCATTGTGTACATGGAAGACTTCTTCTTGGTGCATTTTTTTGTTGATGGACGTTTTGGATTCTTCCATGTCTTGGCTATGGTACATGTTGCTGCAGTGCAGGATTGCCAGCCTGTGTCTTTATGATTCTGGTCTACTCATGTGATAGGCCCATCAGTGGGCCTACCAGATCCCATGGTAGCACATTTTTTACCTTTAAACGCACCTCCATCCTGTTCTCACTACTGGCTGTTACCAGGTTACATCCCACCAGCAGCTAAAGGGTACCCAGTTCTCTAAAACCCCTTCAGCATTTATTCTTTGTAGACTTTGTTTGCTGATGATCATTCTGACGGCTGTGAGGTGAACCTTTTTGTACATTGGATTTGCATGGCTTTATTAATTCCTGACGTTCAGCCTTTTCTCTTCCCTTTTTTTTAACAAAAAAAAGAGAAAAAAGAAAGAGGAGACACATGTGCGTAAAATATGCCTCTTGAAACTGTCGTTTTGAAATGTGGACGTCTTTTGAATGTTTTGGTCGATATACGACCCCAGGATTTGTTTTCAGGGCAGGTGTCATTGACAGGCCTGGAATTATTTTGAGTATCAACTGACCATTAGCCCTGGGTTTAAAGCTGCTGCTGTGTGAAACGGCCACGAGGTGGCAGCAGTCCTCCTTTACCAAATCTGGTTACTAGGGCAACAGAGCCTCAATGGAAGTCGTGTTCTAGGTTGTAATTTAGAATTGAATGTGCCAGGAAAAAACCCCTTAAGTTTATGTCTCACTACTTCTTGTTCGTTTTTTCAATTTAATTTTTATTTTTTATCACAGCAAGTTTGATTACAATGTTTGGCTTGTTCTAGGTGTGCAAGATGTGGTTCTTTGACACATATACATATGTCTACTCTTCCTGGGATCCTTTTCCCATGTACGTTATGACAGAATGTTGAGTAGTCTTCTCTTGGTATTCCGTAGGTTTTTGGTGATTTTATATTTCACCTGTGTTTGTATATGTCTGTTAACCCCAATATCCTAATGCATGCAATCCTCACACCTTTCCATTGGTGAACCATAAGTTTGTTTAATGAATCTGTGATTGCCCTTCTCTGTGGAAATATCTTCAGTGGTATCAATTTTTAGGTAACACCTATAAGTGATATCATACGATAGGTGTCTTTCTCTTTCTGACTTACTACAAATTACGTGATTACCTCTCGACTCATCCACGGTGCTGCAAATGGCATTGTGTCCTTTTTTTCCTTGGCTAATATTCCGTCTGTGCATGTACCAATTCTTCTTTGTCCACTCATCTGTTGATGGACGTTTTGGTTGCTTCCATGTCTTGGCTATTGCAGTACTGCGGCAATGCACATTTCCCTGCCTGTGTCTTTCCAATTGTGTCTTCTTAGGTTATAGGCCCAGGAGTGGGCCTGCTGGGTCTTATGGTAGCAAAATGTTTACCTTGTAAAGGCACCTCCATTCTGTTCTCATTATGGCTCTTACCAGGTTACGTCCCACTTAAAGTTGAGGGTATGCACTTCTCCACAACACCTTCAGCATTTGTTGTTTGCAGTATTTTTGCTGATGTTTATTCTGACTAGTGTGAGCTAACACCTCTTTGTGGTTGGATTTGCATGCGTCTCATAATCCCTTGAAATTGAGCTTTGTGGCATGTCCTTTTGTTCTTCAAACTGCGAGTACAGCTTACCTCTTCAAATTGTTTTCTTGAAGTATGTGTGACATTTTGAAATAGTTTGGCCATTATCCCCCTCACGACATTTTGAGGGCAGGTTTCATTTATAGCCCTCGACTACTGGTGCATATGAAGTGACCCTTAGCACAGGTTTTAAAGGTGGTTTGCAGGTAGCGGCCAGAGGGAGGCAGCATTTCTGCTTTTCCCAATCTGCTAACTTGGGAAACAGACTTTCCTGCCAGTGGTGTTCCTTGGTTATAAATTAGAGTGGAATGTGCCCGGATAAATCCCCAAAAGCTGATGTCTCCTTACTTATGTTTGTTTTCTAAATTGAATTTATATTTTTTATTGGAGTCATATTCCATTGTGTACATGGACCATTTCTTCTTTGTGCATTCCTCTGTTGATGGACATTTTCGTTGCTTCCAAGAGTTGGCTATGGTAAATATTGCTGAAGTGCAGGATTGCCAGTCTGTGTCTTTTTTGTGTGTGGTATGCAGGACTCTCACTGCCGTGGGCTCTCCCGTTGCGGAGCACAGACTCCGGATGCGCAGGCCCAGCAGCCATAGCTCACGGGACCAGCCGCTCCACGGCATGTGGGATCTTCCCGGACCGGGGCACGTACCCGTGTCCCCTGCATCGGCAGGCGGGCTCTCAACCACTGCACCACCAGTGAAGCCCAGCCTGTGACTTTTTGATTCTCATCCTCTCAGGCGATAGGTCCAGCAGTGGGTATGCTTGATTGAATGGCAGCTCAATATTCACCTTTTCAAGGCACCTCTCTTGTGTTTTCATTACTGGCTCTTACCATGTCCCAAGTTGAGCCACGTGTAGGCATCTCTCTACAACCTCTTCAGCATTTATAGTTTGCAGAATTTTTGCTGATGGCCATTCTGACTGGTGTGAGCTGATAGGTTTTTGTAAGTTGGATTTGCATGTCTCTAATTATTCCTAATGTTCAGCATTTTCCCACGCCTTTTAAAATTTCTGTTAAACAAAAACAGGAAAAAAAACGGTGAGTACAATAAACCTCTTGAAATTGTCTTCTTGGAAGGTTGCCCTCTTTTGAATTTTTTGGTCGATTTTCAATCCCAGGTCTTTTTTGGAGGGCAGGTGTCATTTACAGGCCTGCAATGAGTGTGAATATTTAGTGATCATTAGCACTGGGTTCAAAGCTGCTGTTGTGGAAAACGGCCAGAAGGCAGCAGCATTTCTCCATTACCAAATCTGGTTACTAGGGCAGCAGAGCGTTTCTGTAAGTCCTGTTCCTTGGTTGTAAGTTACAATGGAAGGTGCCAGGAAAAACTCCCATAAGTTTATGTCACATTATTTCTTGTTTGTTGTTTTAATTTTTTCAGTTGGGGTAATGATTAGAATATTTTTTGCCCTAGGTGTACCATATCTAGTTCAATTGTACATTATGTGTGTGTATATATATATATATATATATATATATATATATATATATTCATGTACAGATCCTCTTCCCATGTAAATTATTGCAGAGTGTTCCATAGACCTCTCTTGTTATATGGTCGGTCTTTTTGATAAATGTATTTAATAGGTATTTGTACACGTATGGTAACCCTAATCTTAATTTTTCCATTCCCCCCACCTTTCCTTTTAGATAAGCATAGTTTGTTTTCTAAGTCTCTGAGTGTCTTTGTCTGTGGAAATATGTTCATTTCTGTCAGTTGTTAGATAACGCCTATAAGTGATATCATAAGATATGTCTTTTGCTTTTCGACTGACCTCATGTTCTGTGATAATCTCTAGGCTCATCTATGGTGCCTCAAAGAGCAATGTTTCATCGTTTTCCATGGCTAATATTCCATTGTGTACATGGACCACTTCTTTATCCATTCATCTGGTGATGGACATTTTGGTTGCTTCTGTGTCTTGGCTATTGTGAAAATTGCTGCAGTGCCACTGTTGAAGCCTGTGCCTTCTTGACTCTGGTCTTCTCAGGTGAGAGGCTCAGCGGTGGGCCTGCTGAATGGAATGGTGGCTCAATTTTTACTTTTCAACACAGCTCCTTTCTGTTCTCATTATTGGCTGTTACCACTTTACGTCTCACCATCAGCTAGAGTGTACAGAGTTCTCTAAAACCCCTTCGGCATTTATTATTTGTAGACTTTTTGCTGATGGTAGTTGATATGTGTGAGTTGAAACCTTTCTGTAGGTTAGATTTGCATGAGTCTAGTAATTCCTGATGTTGAGCTTTTATCCATTTTCCTCTTTTTTGAAAAAGAGTGAGTAAGACTTACCTCTCCATACGATGTCCTTGAAAACTATGCCAGTTTTGAATTTTTTTGGCCATTCCCTACCTTAGGACAGTTTTTGACGGCAGGTGTCCTTTACAGCCCTGAGTCCTTGTGAATGTTAAGTGACCATTAGCTGTGGGTTTAAAGCCGCTCTTGTGGGAAACGGCCACAAGGCGGCAGCGTTTCTACATTTCTAACTCTGGGTTTTGGGCAACAGAGCTTTCCTGGAAATCGTGTTAGTAAGCTGCAAATTAGAGTGGAATGTGCCAGCGCAAACTCCCAAGAGCTTTATATCTCCTAAATTGTTGTTTGTTTTTGAAATTCAATTTTTACTCATTATCAGAGCAAATTTGATAAAAATGTAGCTTCTCCTAGGTGTACAGATTCCGGTTCATCATATCCCTGTATCTGTCTATTTCTCTTTGCATCCTTTCCCATGTATGTTATTATAGAGTGTTGTGTAGACCTCTGTTCATATTCCAAAGGTATTTTGTGATTATATATTTCATATGTATTAGTACATGTCTGCTAACCCCCGTATCCTAATTCACATATTCCTTACACCTTTCCATTTGGTTAAACATAATTTGGTTTTCTGAATCTATGCGTGTCCTTCTCCCGGAAATTATTTCATGGGTATCAATTTTTAGGTAACACTTATAAGTGATGTCAGAGGATATCTGTCTTTCGGTTTCTTTCTAACTTCAAGTTGGGTGATTATCTCTATATCCTTCTATGGTGTTGCCAATGGCACTGTTCCATGCTTTTCCATGGCTAATATTCCATTGTGTACATGGAAGACTTCTTCTTGGTGCATTTTTTTGTTGATGGACGTTTTGGATTCTTCCATGTCTTGGCTATGGTACATGTTGCTGCAGTGCAGGATTGCCAGCCTGTGTCTTTATGATTCTGGTCTACTCATGTGATAGGCCCATCAGTGGGCCTACCAGATCCCATGGTAGCACATTTTTTACCTTTAAACGCACCTCCATCCTGTTCTCACTACTGGCTGTTACCAGGTTACATCCCACCAGCAGCTAAAGGGTACCCAGTTCTCTAAAACCCCTTCAGCATTTATTCTTTGTAGACTTTGTTTGCTGATGATCATTCTGACGGCTGTGAGGTGAACCTTTTTGTACATTGGATTTGCATGGCTTTATTAATTCCTGACGTTCAGCCTTTTCTCTTCCCTTTTTTTTAACAAAAAAAAGAGAAAAAAAGAAAGAGGAGACACATGTGCGTAAAATATGCCTCTTGAAACTGTCGTTTTGAAATGTGGACGTCTTTTGAATGTTTTGGTCGATATACGACCCCAGGATTTGTTTTCAGGGCAGGTGTCATTGACAGGCCTGGAATTATTTTGAGTATCAACTGACCATTAGCCCTGGGTTTAAAGCTGCTGCTGTGTGAAACGGCCACGAGGTGGCAGCAGTCCTCCTTTACCAAATCTGGTTACTAGGGCAACAGAGCCTCAATGGAAGTCGTGTTCTAGGTTGTAATTTAGAATTGAATGTGCCAGGAAAAAACCCCTTAAGTTTATGTCTCACTACTTCTTGTTCGTTTTTTCAATTTAATTTTTATTTTTTATCACAGCAAGTTTGATTACAATGTTTGGCTTGTTCTAGGTGTGCAAGATGTGGTTCTTTGACACATATACATATGTCTACTCTTCCTGGGATCCTTTTCCCATGTACGTTATGACAGAATGTTGAGTAGTCTTCTCTTGGTATTCCGTAGGTTTTTGGTGATTTTATATTTCACCTGTGTTTGTATATGTCTGTTAACCCCAATATCCTAATGCATGCAATCCTCACACCTTTCCATTGGTGAACCATAAGTTTGTTTAATGAATCTGTGATTGCCCTTCTCTGTGGAAATATCTTCAGTGGTATCAATTTTTAGGTAACACCTATAAGTGATATCATACGATAGGTGTCTTTCTCTTTCTGACTTACTACAAATTACGTGATTACCTCTCGACTCATCCACGGTGCTGCAAATGGCATTGTGTCCTTTTTTTCCTTGGCTAATATTCCGTCTGTGCATGTACCAATTCTTCTTTGTCCACTCATCTGTTGATGGACGTTTTGGTTGCTTCCATGTCTTGGCTATTGCAGTACTGCGGCAATGCACATTTCCCTGCCTGTGTCTTTCCAATTGTGTCTTCTTAGGTTATAGGCCCAGGAGTGGGCCTGCTGGGTCTTATGGTAGCAAAATGTTTACCTTGTAAAGGCACCTCCATTCTGTTCTCATTATGGCTCTTACCAGGTTACGTCCCACTTAAAGTTGAGGGTATGCACTTCTCCACAACACCTTCAGCATTTGTTGTTTGCAGTATTTTTGCTGATGTTTATTCTGACTAGTGTGAGCTAACACCTCTTTGTGGTTGGATTTGCATGCGTCTCATAATCCCTTGAAATTGAGCTTTGTGGCATGTCCTTTTGTTCTTCAAACTGCGAGTACAGCTTACCTCTTCAAATTGTTTTCTTGAAGTATGTGTGACATTTTGAAATAGTTTGGCCATTATCCCCCTCACGACATTTTGAGGGCAGGTTTCATTTATAGCCCTCGACTACTGGTGCATAGGAAGTGACCCTTAGCACAGGTTTTAAAGGTGGTTTGCAGGTAGCGGCCAGAGGGAGGCAGCATTTCTGCTTTTCCCAATCTGCTAACTTGGGAAACAGACTTTCCTGCCAGTGGTGTTCCTTGGTTATAAATTAGAGTGGAATGTGCCCGGATAAATCCCCAAAAGCTGATGTCTCCTTACTTATGTTTGTTTTCTAAATTGAATTTATATTTTTTATTGGAGTCATATTCCATTGTGTACATGGACCATTTCTTCTTTGTGCATTCCTCTGTTGATGGACATTTTCGTTGCTTCCAAGAGTTGGCTATGGTAAATATTGCTGAAGTGCAGGATTGCCAGTCTGTGTCTTTTTTGTGTGTGGTATGCAGGACTCTCACTGCCGTGGGCTCTCCCGTTGCGGAGCACAGACTCCGGATGCGCAGGCCCAGCAGCCATAGCTCACGGGACCAGCCGCTCCACGGCATGTGGGATATTCCCGGACCGGGGCACGTACCCGTGTCCCCTGCATCGGCAGGCGGGCTCTCAACCACTGCACCACCAGTGAAGCCCAGCCTGTGACTTTTTGATTCTCATCCTCTCAGGCGATAGGTCCAGCAGTGGGTATGCTTGATTGAATGGTAGCTCAATATTCACCTTTTCAAGGCACCTCTCTTGTGTTTTCATTACTGGCTCTTACCATGTCCCAAGTTGAGCCACGTGTAGGCATCTCTCTACAACCTCTTCAGCATTTATAGTTTGCAGAATTTTTGCTGATGGCCATTCTGACTGGTGTGAGCTGATAGGTTTTTGTAAGTTGGATTTGCATGTCTCTAATTATTCCTAATGTTCAGCATTTTCCCACGCCTTTTAAAATTTCTGTTAAACAAAAACAGGAAAAAAAACGGTGAGTACAATAAACCTCTTGAAATTGTCTTCTTGGAAGGTTGCCCTCTTTTGAATTTTTTGGTCGATTTTCAATCCCAGGTCTTTTTTGGAGGGCAGGTGTCATTTACAGGCCTGCAATGAGTGTGAATATTTAGTGATCATTAGCACTGGGTTCAAAGCTGCTGTTGTGGAAAACGGCCAGAAGGCAGCAGCATTTCTCCATTACCAAATCTGGTTACTAGGGCAGCAGAGCGTTTCTGTAAGTCCTGTTCCTTGGTTGTAAGTTACAATGGAAGGTGCCAGGAAAAACTCCCATAAGTTTATGTCACATTATTTCTTGTTTGTTGTTTTAATTTTTTCAGTTGGGGTAATGATTAGAATATTTTTTGCCCTAGGTGTACCATATCTAGTTCAATTGTACATTATGTGTGTGTGTATATATATATATATATATATATATATATATATATATATATTCATGTACAGATCCTCTTCCCATGTAAATTATTGCAGAGTGTTCCATAGACCTCTCTTGTTATATGGTCGGTCTTTTTGATAAATGTATTTAATAGGTATTTGTACACGTATGGTAACCCTAATCTTAATTTTTCCATTCCCCCCACCTTTCCTTTTAGATAAGCATAGTTTGTTTTCTAAGTCTCTGAGTGTCTTTGTCTGTGGAAATATGTTCATTTCTGTCAGTTGTTAGATAACGCCTATAAGTGAGATCATAAGATATGTCTTTTGCTTTTCGACTGACCTCATGTTCTGTGATAATCTCTAGGCTCATCTATGGTGCCTCAAAGAGCAATGTTTCATCGTTTTCCATGGCTAATATTCCATTGTGTACATGGACCACTTCTTTATCCATTCATCTGGTGATGGACATTTTGGTTGCTTCTGTGTCTTGGCTATTGTGAAAATTGCTGCAGTGCCGCTGTTGAAGCCTGTGCCTTCTTGACTCTGGTCTTCTCAGGTGAGAGGCTCAGCGGTGGGCCTGCTGAATGGAATGGTGGCTCAATTTTTACTTTTCAACACAGCTCCTTTCTGTTCTCATTATTGGCTGTTACCACTTTACGTCTCACCATCAGCTAGAGTGTACAGAGTTCTCTAAAACCCCTTCGGCATTTATTATTTGTAGACTTTTTGCTGATGGTAGTTGATATGTGTGAGTTGAAACCTTTCTGTAGGTTAGATTTGCATGAGTCTAGTAATTCCTGATGTTGAGCTTTTATCCATTTTCCTCTTTTTTGAAAAAGAGTGAGTAAGACTTACCTCTCCATACGATGTCCTTGAAAACTATGCCAGTTTTGAATTTTTTTGGCCATTCCCTACCTTAGGACAGTTTTTGACGGCAGGTGTCCTTTACAGCCCTGAGTCCTTGTGAATGTTAAGTGACCATTAGCTGTGGGTTTAAAGCCGCTCTTGTGGGAAACGGCCACAAGGCGGCAGCGTTTCTACATTTCTAACTCTGGGTTTTGGGCAACAGAGCTTTCCTGGAAATCGTGTTAGTAAGCTGCAAATTAGAGTGGAATGTGCCAGCGCAAACTCCCAAGAGCTTTATATCTCCTAAATTGTTGTTTGTTTTTGAAATTCAATTTTTACTCATTATCAGAGCAAATTTGATAAAAATGTAGCTTCTCCTAGGTGTACAGATTCCGGTTCATCATATCCCTGTATCTGTCTATTTCTCTTTGCATCCTTTCCCATGTATGTTATTATAGAGTGTTGTGTAGACCTCTGTTCATATTCCAAAGGTATTTTGTGATTATATATTTCATATGTATTAGTACATGTCTGCTAACCCCCGTATCCTAATTCACATATTCCTTACACCTTTCCATTTGGTTAAACATAATTTGGTTTTCTGAATCTATGCGTGTCCTTCTCCCGGAAATTATTTCATGGGTATCAATTTTTAGGTAACACTTATAAGTGATGTCAGAGGATATCTGTCTTTCGGTTTCTTTCTAACTTCAAGTTGGGTGATTATCTCTATATCCTTCTATGGTGTTGCCAATGGCACTGTTCCATGCTTTTCCATGGCTAATATTCCATTGTGTACATGGAAGACTTCTTCTTGGTGCATTTTTTTGTTGATGGACGTTTTGGATTCTTCCATGTCTTGGCTATGGTACATGTTGCTGCAGTGCAGGATTGCCAGCCTGTGTCTTTATGATTCTGGTCTACTCATGTGATAGGCCCATCAGTGGGCCTACCAGATCCCATGGTAGCACATTTTTTACCTTTAAACGCACCTCCATCCTGTTCTCACTACTGGCTGTTACCAGGTTACATCCCACCAGCAGCTAAAGGGTACCCAGTTCTCTAAAACCCCTTCAGCATTTATTCTTTGTAGACTTTGTTTGCTGATGATCATTCTGACGGCTGTGAGGTGAACCTTTTTGTACATTGGATTTGCATGGCTTTATTAATTCCTGACGTTCAGCCTTTTCTCTTCCCTTTTTTTTAACAAAAAAAAGAGAAAAAAGAAAGAGGAGACACATGTGCGTAAAATATGCCTCTTGAAACTGTCGTTTTGAAATGTGGACGTCTTTTGAATGTTTTGGTCGATATACGACCCCAGGATTTGTTTTCAGGGCAGGTGTCATTGACAGGCCTGGAATTATTTTGAGTATCAACTGACCATTAGCCCTGGGTTTAAAGCTGCTGCTGTGTGAAACGGCCACGAGGTGGCAGCAGTCCTCCTTTACCAAATCTGGTTACTAGGGCAACAGAGCCTCAATGGAAGTCGTGTTCTAGGTTGTAATTTAGAATTGAATGTGCCAGGAAAAAACCCCTTAAGTTTATGTCTCACTACTTCTTGTTCGTTTTTTCAATTTAATTTTTATTTTTTATCACAGCAAGTTTGATTACAATGTTTGGCTTGTTCTAGGTGTGCAAGATGTGGTTCTTTGACACATATACATATGTCTACTCTTCCTGGGATCCTTTTCCCATGTACGTTATGACAGAATGTTGAGTAGTCTTCTCTTGGTATTCCGTAGGTTTTTGGTGATTTTATATTTCACCTGTGTTTGTACATGTCTGTTAACCCCAATATCCTAATGCATGCAATCCTCACACCTTTCCATTGGTGAACCATAAGTTGTTTAATGAATCTGTGATTGCCCTTCTCTGTGGAAATATCTTCAGTGGTATCAATTTTTAGGTAACACCTATAAGTGATATCATACGATAGGTGTCTTTCTCTTTCTGACTTACTACAAATTACGTGATTACCTCTCGACTCATCCACGGTGCTGCAAATGGCATTGTGTCCTTTTTTTCCTTGGCTAATATTCCGTCTGTGCATGTACCAATTCTTCTTTGTCCACTCATCTGTTGATGGACGTTTTGGTTGCTTCCATGTCTTGACTATTGCAGTACTGCGGCAATGCACATTTCCCTGCCTGTGTCTTTCCAATTGTGTCTTCTTAGGTTATAGGCCCAGGAGTGGGCCTGCTGGGTCTTATGGTAGCAAAATGTTTACCTTGTAAAGGCACCTCCATTCTGTTCTCATTATGGCTCTTACCAGGTTACGTCCCACTTAAAGTTGAGGGTATGCACTTCTCCACAACACCTTCAGCATTTGTTGTTTGCAGTATTTTTGCTGATGTTTATTCTGACTAGTGTGAGCTAACACCTCTTTGTGGTTGGATTTGCATGCGTCTCATAATCCCTTGAAATTGAGCTTTGTGGCATGTCCTTTTGTTCTTCAAACTGCGAGTACAGCTTACCTCTTCAAATTGTTTTCTTGAAGTATGTGTGACATTTTGAAATAGTTTGGCCATTATCCCCCTCACGACATTTTGAGGGCAGGTTTCATTTATAGCCCTCGACTACTGGTGCATAGGAAGTGACCCTTAGCACAGGTTTTAAAGGTGGTTTGCAGGTAGCGGCCAGAGGGAGGCAGCATTTCTGCTTTTCCCAATCTGCTAACTTGGGAAACAGACTTTCCTGCCAGTGGTGTTCCTTGGTTATAAATTAGAGTGGAATGTGCCCGGATAAATTCCCAAAAGCTGATGTCTCCTTACTTATGTTTGTTTTCTAAATTGAATTTATATTTTTTATTGGAGTCATATTCCATTGTGTACATGGACCATTTCTTCTTTGTGCATTCCTCTGTTGATGGACATTTTCGTTGCTTCCAAGAGTTGGCTATGGTAAATATTGCTGAAGTGCAGGATTGCCAGTCTGTGTCTTTTTTGTGTGTGGTATGCAGGACTCTCACTGCCGTGGGCTCTCCCGTTGCGGAGCACAGACTCCGGATGCGCAGGCCCAGCAGCCATAGCTCACGGGACCAGCCGCTCCACGGCATGTGGGATCTTCCCGGACCGGGGCACGTACCCGTGTCCCCTGCATCGGCAGGCGGGCTCTCAACCACTGCACCACCAGTGAAGCCCAGCCTGTGACTTTTTGATTCTCATCCTCTCAGGCGATAGGTCCAGCAGTGGGTATGCTTGATTGAATGGCAGCTCAATATTCACCTTTTCAAGGCACCTCTCTTGTGTTTTCATTACTGGCTCTTACCATGTCCCAAGTTGAGCCACGTGTAGGCATCTCTCTACAACCTCTTCAGCATTTATAGTTTGCAGAATTTTTGCTGATGGCCATTCTGACTGGTGTGAGCTGATAGGTTTTTGTAAGTTGGATTTGCATGTCTCTAATTATTCCTAATGTTCAGCATTTTCCCACGCCTTTTAAAATTTCTGTTAAACAAAAACAGGAAAAAAAACGGTGAGTACAATAAACCTCTTGAAATTGTCTTCTTGGAAGGTTGCCCTCTTTTGAATTTTTTGGTCGATTTTCAATCCCAGGTCTTTTTTGGAGGGCAGGTGTCATTTACAGGCCTGCAATGAGTGTGAATATTTAGTGATCATTAGCACTGGGTTCAAAGCTGCTGTTGTGGAAAACGGCCAGAAGGCAGCAGCATTTCTCCATTACCAAATCTGGTTACTAGGGCAGCAGAGCGTTTCTGTAAGTCCTGTTCCTTGGTTGTAAGTTACAATGGAAGGTGCCAGGAAAAACTCCCATAAGTTTATGTCACATTATTTCTTGTTTGTTGTTTTAATTTTTTCAGTTGGGGTAATGATTAGAATATTTTTTGCCCTAGGTGTACCATATCTAGTTCAATTGTACATTATGTGTATATATATATATATATATATATATATATATATATATATATACATGTACAGATCCTCTTCCCATGTAAATTATTGCAGAGTGTTCCATAGACCTCTCTTGTTATATGGTCGGTCTTTTTGATAAATGTATTTAATAGGTATTTGTACACGTATGGTAACCCTAATCTTAATTTTTCCATTCCCCCCACCTTTCCTTTTAGATAAGCATAGTTTGTTTTCTAAGTCTCTGAGTGTCTTTGTCTGTGGAAATATGTTCATTTCTGTCAGTTGTTAGATAACGCCTATAAGTGATATCATAAGATATGTCTTTTGCTTTTCGACTGACCTCATGTTCTGTGATAATCTCTAGGCTCATCTATGGTGCCTCAAAGAGCAATGTTTCATCGTTTTCCATGGCTAATATTCCATTGTGTACATGGACCACTTCTTTATCCATTCATCTGGTGATGGACATTTTGGTTGCTTCTGTGTCTTGGCTATTGTGAAAATTGCTGCAGTGCCACTGTTGAAGCCTGTGCCTTCTTGACTCTGGTCTTCTCAGGTGAGAGGCTCAGCGGTGGGCCTGCTGAATGGAATGGTGGCTCAATTTTTACTTTTCAACACAGCTCCTTTCTGTTCTCATTATTGGCTGTTACCACTTTACGTCTCACCATCAGCTAGAGTGTACAGAGTTCTCTAAAACCCCTTCGGCATTTATTATTTGTAGACTTTTTGCTGATGGTAGTTGATATGTGTGAGTTGAAACCTTTCTGTAGGTTAGATTTGCATGAGTCTAGTAATTCCTGATGTTGAGCTTTTATCCATTTTCCTCTTTTTTGAAAAAGAGTGAGTAAGACTTACCTCTCCATACGATGTCCTTGAAAACTATGCCAGTTTTGAATTTTTTTGGCCATTCCCTACCTTAGGACAGTTTTTGACGGCAGGTGTCCTTTACAGCCCTGAGTCCTTGTGAATGTTAAGTGACCATTAGCTGTGGGTTTAAAGCCGCTCTTGTGGGAAACGGCCACAAGGCGGCAGCGTTTCTACATTTCTAACTCTGGGTTTTGGGCAACAGAGCTTTCCTGGAAATCGTGTTAGTAAGCTGCAAATTAGAGTGGAATGTGCCAGCGCAAACTCCCAAGAGCTTTATATCTCCTAAATTGTTGTTTGTTTTTGAAATTCAATTTTTACTCATTATCAGAGCAAATTTGATAAAAATGTAGCTTCTCCTAGGTGTACAGATTCCGGTTCATCATATCCCTGTATCTGTCTATTTCTCTTTGCATCCTTTCCCATGTATGTTATTATAGAGTGTTGTGTAGACCTCTGTTCATATTCCAAAGGTATTTTGTGATTATATATTTCATATGTATTAGTACATGTCTGCTAACCCCCGTATCCTAATTCACATATTCCTTACACCTTTCCATTTGGTTAAACATAATTTGGTTTTCTGAATCTATGCGTGTCCTTCTCCCGGAAATTATTTCATGGGTATCAATTTTTAGGTAACACTTATAAGTGATGTCAGAGGATATCTGTCTTTCGGTTTCTTTCTAACTTCAAGTTGGGTGATTATCTCTATATCCTTCTATGGTGTTGCCAATGGCACTGTTCCATGCTTTTCCATGGCTAATATTCCATTGTGTACATGGAAGACTTCTTCTTGGTGCATTTTTTTGTTGATGGACGTTTTGGATTCTTCCATGTCTTGGCTATGGTACATGTTGCTGCAGTGCAGGATTGCCAGCCTGTGTCTTTATGATTCTGGTCTACTCATGTGATAGGCCCATCAGTGGGCCTACCAGATCCCATGGTAGCACATTTTTTACCTTTAAACGCACCTCCATCCTGTTCTCACTACTGGCTGTTACCAGGTTACATCCCACCAGCAGCTAAAGGGTACCCAGTTCTCTAAAACCCCTTCAGCATTTATTCTTTGTAGACTTTGTTTGCTGATGATCATTCTGACGGCTGTGAGGTGAACCTTTTTGTACATTGGATTTGCATGGCTTTATTAATTCCTGACGTTCAGCCTTTTCTCTTCCCTTTTTTTTAACAAAAAAAAGAGAAAAAAAGAAAGAGGAGACACATGTGCGTAAAATATGCCTCTTGAAACTGTCGTTTTGAAATGTGGACGTCTTTTGAATTTTTTGGTCGATATACGACCCCAGGATTTGTTTTCAGGGCAGGTGTCATTGACAGGCCTGGAATTATTTTGAGTATCAACTGACCATTAGCCCTGGGTTTAAAGCTGCTGCTGTGTGAAACGGCCACGAGGTGGCAGCAGTCCTCCTTTACCAAATCTGGTTACTAGGGCAACAGAGCCTCAATGGAAGTCGTGTTCTAGGTTGTAATTTAGAATTGAATGTGCCAGGAAAAAACCCCTTAAGTTTATGTCTCACTACTTCTTGTTCGTTTTTTCAATTTAATTTTTATTTTTTATCACAGCAAGTTTGATTACAATGTTTGGCTTGTTCTGGGTGTGCAAGATGTGGTTCTTTGACACATATACATATGTCTACTCTTCCTGGGATCCTTTTCCCATGTACGTTATGACAGAATGTTGAGTAGTCTTCTCTTGGTATTCCGTAGGTTTTTGGTGATTTTATATTTCACCTGTGTTTGTATATGTCTGTTAACCCCAATATCCTAATGCATGCAATCCTCACACCTTTCCATTGGTGAACCATAAGTTTGTTTAATGAATCTGTGATTGCCCTTCTCTGTGGAAATATCTTCAGTGGTATCAATTTTTAGGTAACACCTATAAGTGATATCATACGATAGGTGTCTTTCTCTTTCTGACTTACTACAAATTACGTGATTACCTCTCGACTCATCCACGGTGCTGCAAATGGCATTGTGTCCTTTTTTTCCTTGGCTAATATTCCGTCTGTGCATGTACCAATTCTTCTTTGTCCACTCATCTGTTGATGGACGTTTTGGTTGCTTCCATGTCTTGGCTATTGCAGTACTGCGGCAATGCACATTTCCCTGCCTGTGTCTTTCCAATTGTGTCTTCTTAGGTTATAGGCCCAGGAGTGGGCCTGCTGGGTCTTATGGTAGCAAAATGTTTACCTTGTAAAGGCACCTCCATTCTGTTCTCATTATGGCTCTTACCAGGTTACGTCCCACTTAAAGTTGAGGGTATGCACTTCTCCACAACACCTTCAGCATTTGTTGTTTGCAGTATTTTTGCTGATGTTTATTCTGACTAGTGTGAGCTAACACCTCTTTGTGGTTGGATTTGCATGCGTCTCATAATCCCTTGAAATTGAGCTTTGTGGCATGTCCTTTTGTTCTTCAAACTGCGAGTACAGCTTACCTCTTCAAATTGTTTTCTTGAAGTATGTGTGACATTTTGAAATAGTTTGGCCATTATCCCCCTCACGACATTTTGAGGGCAGGTTTCATTTATAGCCCTCGACTACTGGTGCATAGGAAGTGACCCTTAGCACAGGTTTTAAAGGTGGTTTGCAGGTAGCGGCCAGAGGGAGGCAGCATTTCTGCTTTTCCCAATCTGCTAACTTGGGAAACAGACTTTCCTGCCAGTGGTGTTCCTTGGTTATAAATTAGAGTGGAATGTGCCCGGATAAATCCCCAAAAGCTGATGTCTCCTTACTTATGTTTGTTTTCTAAATTGAATTTATATTTTTTATTGGAGTCATATTCCATTGTGTACATGGACCATTTCTTCTTTGTGCATTCCTCTGTTGATGGACATTTTCGTTGCTTCCAAGAGTTGGCTATGGTAAATATTGCTGAAGTGCAGGATTGCCAGTCTGTGTCTTTTTTGTGTGTGGTATGCAGGACTCTCACTGCCGTGGGCTCTCCCGTTGCGGAGCACAGACTCCGGATGCGCAGGCCCAGCAGCCATAGCTCACGGGACCAGCCGCTCCACGGCATGTGGGATCTTCCCGGACCGGGGCACGTACCCGTGTCCCCTGCATCGGCAGGCGGGCTCTCAACCACTGCACCACCAGTGAAGCCCAGCCTGTGACTTTTTGATTCTCATCCTCTCAGGCGATAGGTCCAGCAGTGGGTATGCTTGATTGAATGGTAGCTCAATATTCACCTTTTCAAGGCACCTCTCTTGTGTTTTCATTACTGGCTCTTACCATGTCCCAAGTTGAGCCACGTGTAGGCATCTCTCTACAACCTCTTCAGCATTTATAGTTTGCAGAATTTTTGCTGATGGCCATTCTGACTGGTGTGAGCTGATAGGTTTTTGTAAGTTGGATTTGCATGTCTCTAATTATTCCTAATGTTCAGCATTTTCCCACGCCTTTTAAAATTTCTGTTAAACAAAAACAGGAAAAAAAACGGTGAGTACAATAAACCTCTTGAAATTGTCTTCTTGGAAGGTTGCCCTCTTTTGAATTTTTTGGTCGATTTTCAATCCCAGGTCTTTTTTGGAGGGCAGGTGTCATTTACAGGCCTGCAATGAGTGTGAATATTTAGTGATCATTAGCACTGGGTTCAAAGCTGCTGTTGTGGAAAACGGCCAGAAGGCAGCAGCATTTCTCCATTACCAAATCTGGTTACTAGGGCAGCAGAGCGTTTCTGTAAGTCCTGTTCCTTGGTTGTAAGTTACAATGGAAGGTGCCAGGAAAAACTCCCATAAGTTTATGTCACATTATTTCTTGTTTGTTGTTTTAATTTTTTCAGTTGGGGTAATGATTAGAATATTTTTTGCCCTAGGTGTACCATATCTAGTTCAATTGTACATTATGTGTATATATATATATATATATATATATATATATATATATATTCATGTACAGATCCTCTTCCCATGTAAATTATTGCAGAGTGTTCCATAGACCTCTCTTGTTATATGGTCGGTCTTTTTGATAAATGTATTTAATAGGTATTTGTACACGTATGGTAACCCTAATCTTAATTTTTCCATTCCCCCCACCTTTCCTTTTAGATAAGCATAGTTTGTTTTCTAAGTCTCTGAGTGTCTTTGTCTGTGGAAATATGTTCATTTCTGTCAGTTGTTAGATAACGCCTATAAGTGAGATCATAAGATATGTCTTTTGCTTTTCGACTGACCTCATGTTCTGTGATAATCTCTAGGCTCATCTATGGTGCCTCAAAGAGCAATGTTTCATCGTTTTCCATGGCTAATATTCCATTGTGTACATGGACCACTTCTTTATCCATTCATCTGGTGATGGACATTTTGGTTGCTTCTGTGTCTTGGCTATTGTGAAAATTGCTGCAGTGCCACTGTTGAAGCCTGTGCCTTCTTGACTCTGGTCTTCTCAGGTGAGAGGCTCAGCGGTGGGCCTGCTGAATGGAATGGTGGCTCAATTTTTACTTTTCAACACAGCTCCTTTCTGTTCTCATTATTGGCTGTTACCACTTTACGTCTCACCATCAGCTAGAGTGTACAGAGTTCTCTAAAACCCCTTCGGCATTTATTATTTGTAGACTTTTTGCTGATGGTAGTTGATATGTGTGAGTTGAAACCTTTCTGTAGGTTAGATTTGCATGAGTCTAGTAATTCCTGATGTTGAGCTTTTATCCATTTTCCTCTTTTTTGAAAAAGAGTGAGTAAGACTTACCTCTCCATACGATGTCCTTGAAAACTATGCCAGTTTTGAATTTTTTTGGCCATTCCCTACCTTAGGACAGTTTTTGACGGCAGGTGTCCTTTACAGCCCTGAGTCCTTGTGAATGTTAAGTGACCATTAGCTGTGGGTTTAAAGCCGCTCTTGTGGGAAACGGCCACAAGGCGGCAGCGTTTCTACATTTCTAACTCTGGGTTTTGGGCAACAGAGCTTTCCTGGAAATCGTGTTAGTAAGCTGCAAATTAGAGTGGAATGTGCCAGCGCAAACTCCCAAGAGCTTTATATCTCCTAAATTGTTGTTTGTTTTTGAAATTCAATTTTTACTCATTATCAGAGCAAATTTGATAAAAATGTAGCTTCTCCTAGGTGTACAGATTCCGGTTCATCATATCCCTGTATCTGTCTATTTCTCTTTGCATCCTTTCCCATGTATGTTATTATAGAGTGTTGTGTAGACCTCTGTTCATATTCCAAAGGTATTTTGTGATTATATATTTCATATGTATTAGTACATGTCTGCTAACCCCCGTATCCTAATTCACATATTCCTTACACCTTTCCATTTGGTTAAACATAATTTGGTTTTCTGAATCTATGCGTGTCCTTCTCCCGGAAATTATTTCATGGGTATCAATTTTTAGGTAACACTTATAAGTGATGTCAGAGGATATCTGTCTTTCGGTTTCTTTCTAACTTCAAGTTGGGTGATTATCTCTATATCCTTCTATGGTGTTGCCAATGGCACTGTTCCATGCTTTTCCATGGCTAATATTCCATTGTGTACATGGAAGACTTCTTCTTGGTGCATTTTTTTGTTGATGGACGTTTTGGATTCTTCCATGTCTTGGCTATGGTACATGTTGCTGCAGTGCAGGATTGCCAGCCTGTGTCTTTATGATTCTGGTCTACTCATGTGATAGGCCCATCAGTGGGCCTACCAGATCCCATGGTAGCACATTTTTTACCTTTAAACGCACCTCCATCCTGTTCTCACTACTGGCTGTTACCAGGTTACATCCCACCAGCAGCTAAAGGGTACCCAGTTCTCTAAAACCCCTTCAGCATTTATTCTTTGTAGACTTTGTTTGCTGATGATCATTCTGACGGCTGTGAGGTGAACCTTTTTGTACATTGGATTTGCATGGCTTTATTAATTCCTGATGTTCAGCCTTTTCTCTTCCCTTTTTTTTAACAAAAAAAGAGAAAAAAAGAAACAGGAGACACATGTGCGTAAAATATGCCTCTTGAAACTGTCGTTTTGAAATGTGGACGTCTTTTGAATTTTTTGGTCGATATACGACCCCAGGATTTGTTTTCAGGGCAGGTGTCATTGACAGGCCTGGAATTATTTTGAGTATCAACTGACCATTAGCCCTGGGTTTAAAGCTGCTGCTGTGTGAAACGGCCACGAGGTGGCAGCAGTTCTCCTTTACCAAATCTGGTTACTAGGGCAACAGAGCCTCAATGGAAGTCGTGTTCTAGCTTGTAATTTAGAATTGAATGTGCCAGGAAAAAGCCCCTTAAGTTTATGTCTCACTACTTCTTGTTCGTTTTTTCAATTTAATTTTTATTTTTTATCACAGCAAGTTTGATTACAATGTTTGGCTTGTTCTAGGTGTGCAAGATGTGGTTCTTTGACACATATACATATGTCTACTCTTCCTGGGATCCTTTTCCCATGTACGTTATGAAAGAATGTTGAGTAGTCTTCTCTTGGTATTCCGTAGGTTTTTGGTGATTTTATATTTCACCTGTGTTTGTATATGTCTGTTAACCCCAATATCGTAATGCATGCAATCCTCACACCTTTCCATTGGTGAACCATAAGTTTGTTTAATGAATCTGTGATTGCCCTTCTCTGTGGAAATATCTTCAGTGGTATCAATTTTTAGGTAACACCTATAAGTGATATCATACGATAGGTGTCTTTCTCTTTCTGACTTACTACAAATTACGTGATTACCTCTCGACTCATCCACGGTGCTGCAAATGGCATTGTGTCCTTTTTTTCCTTGGCTAATATTCCGTCTGTGCATGTACCAATTCTTCTTTGTCCACTCATCTGTTGATGGACGTTTTGGTTGCTTCCGTGTCTTGGCTATTGCAGTACTGCGGCAATGCACATTTCCCTGCCTGTGTCTTTCCAATTGTGTCTTCTTAGGTTATAGGCCCAGGAGTGGGCCTGCTGGGTCTTATGGTAGCAAAATGTTTACCTTGTAAAGGCACCTCCATTCTGTTCTCATTATGGCTCTTACCAGGTTACGTCCCACTTAAAGTTGAGGGTATGCACTTCTCCACAACACCTTCAGCATTTGTTGTTTGCAGTATTTTTGCTGATGTTTATTCTGACTAGTGTGAGCTAACACCTCTTTGTGGTTGGATTTGCATGCGTCTCATAATCCCTTGAAATTGAGCTTTCTGGCATGTCCTTTTGTTCTTCAAACTGCGAGTACAGCGTACCTCTTCAAATTGTTTTCTTGAAGTATGTGTGACATTTTGAAATAGTTTGGCCATTATCCCCCTCACGACATTTTGAGGGCAGGTTTCATTTATAGCCCTCGACTACTGGTGCATATGAAGTGACCCTTAGCACAGGTTTTAAAGGTGGTTTGCAGGTAGCGGCCAGAGGGAGGCAGCATTTCTGCTTTTCCCAATCTGCTAACTTGGGAAACAGACTTTCCTGCCAGTGGTGTTCCTTGGTTATAAATTAGAGTGGAATGTGCCCGGATAAATCCCCAAAAGCTGATGTCTCCTTACTTATGTTTGTTTTCTAAATTGAATTTATATTTTTTATTGGAGTCATATTCCATTGTGTACATGGACCATTTCTTCTTTGTGCATTCCTCTGTTGATGGACATTTTCGTTGCTTCCAAGAGTTGGCTATGGTAAATATTGCTGAAGTGCAGGATTGCCAGTCTGTGTCTTTATTGTGTGTGGTATGCAGGACTCTCACTGCCGTGGGCTCTCCCGTTGCGGAGCACAGACTCCGGATGCGCAGGCCCAGCAGCCATAGCTCACGGGACCAGCCGCTCCACGGCATGTGGGATCTTCCCGGACCGGGGCACGAACCCGTGTCCCCTGCATCGGCAGGCGGGCTCTCAACCACTGCACCACCAGTGAAGCCCAGCCTGTGACTTTTTGATTCTCATCCTCTCAGGCGATAGGTCCAGCAGTGGGTATGCTTGATTGAATGGTAGCTCAATATTCACCTTTTCAAGGCACCTCCCTTGTGTTTTCATTACTGGCTCTTACCATGTCCCAAGTTGAGCCACGTGTAGGCATCTCTCTACAACCTCTTCAGCATTTATAGTTTGCAGAATTTTTGCTGATGGCCATTCTGACTGTTGTGAGCTGATAGGTTTTTGTAAGTTGGATTTTCATGTCTCTAATTATTCCTAATGTTCAGCATTTTCCCACGCCTTTTAAAATTTCTGTTAAACAAAAACAGGAAAAAAAACGGTGAGTACAATAAACCTCTTGAAATTGTCTTCTTGGAAGGTTGCCCTCTTTTGAATTTTTTGGTCGATTTTCAATCCCAGGTCTTTTTTGGATGGCAGGTGTCATTTACAGGCCTGCAATGAGTGTGAATATTTAGTGATCATTAGCACTGGGTTCAAAGCTGCTGTTGTGGAAAACGGCCAGAAGGCAGCAGCATTTCTCCATTACCAAATCTGGTTACTAGGGCAGCAGAGCGTTTCTGTAAGTCCTGTTCCTTGGTTGTAAGTTACAATGGAAGGTGCCAGGAAAAACTCCCATAAGTTTATGTCACATTATTTCTTGTTTGTTGTTTTAATTTTTTCAGTTGGGGTAATGATTAGAATATTTTTTGCCCTAGGTGTACCATATCTAGTTCAATTGTACATTATGTGTATATATATATATATATATATATATATATATATATATATATATATATATATATATATTCATGTACAGATCCTCTTCCCATGTAAATTATTGCAGAGTGTTCCATAGACCTCTCTTGTTATATGGTCGGTCTTTTTGATAAATGTATTTAATAGGTATTTGTACACGTATGGTAACCCTAATCTTAATTTTTCCATTCCCCCCACCTTTCCTTTTAGATAAGCATAGTTTGTTTTCTAAGTCTCTGAGTGTCTTTGTCTGTGGAAGTATGTTCATTTCTGTCAGTTGTTAGATAACGCCTATAAGTGAGATCATAAGATATGTCTTTTGCTTTTCGACTGACCCCATGTTCTGTGATAATCTCTAGGCTCATCTATGGTGCCTCAAAGAGCAATGTTTCATCGTTTTCCATGGCTAATATTCCATTGTGTACATGGACCACTTCTTTATCCATTCATCTGGTGATGGACATTTTGGTTGCTTCTGTGTCTTGGCTATTGTGAAAATTGCTGCAGTGCCGCTGTTGAAGCCTGTGCCTTCTTGACTCTGGTCTTCTCAGGTGAGAGGCTCAGCAGTGGGCCTGCTGAATGGAATGGTGGCTCAATTTTTACTTTTCAACACAGCTCCTTTCTGTTCTCATTATTGGCTGTTACCACTTTACGTCTCACCATCAGCTAGAGTGTACAGAGTTCTCTAAAACCCCTTCGGCATTTATTATTTGTAGACTTTTTGCTGATGGTAGTTGATATGTGTGAGTTGAAACCTTTCTGTAGGTTAGATTTGCATGAGTCTAATAATTCCTGATGTTGAGCTTTTATCCATTTTCCTCTTTTTTGAAAAAGAGTGAGTAAGACTTACCTCTCCATACGATGTCCTTGAAAACTATGCCAGTTTTGAATTTTTTTGGCCATTCCCCACCTTAGGACACTTTTTGATGGCAGGTGTCCTTTACAGCCCTGAGTCCTTGTGAATGTTAAGTGACCATTAGCTGTGGGTTTAAAGCCGCTCTTGTGGGAAACGGCCACAAGGCGGCAGCATTTCTACATTTCTAACTCTGGGTTTTGGGCAACAGAGCTTTCCTGGAGATCGTGTTAGTAAGCTGCAAATTAGAGTGGAATGTGCCAGCGCAAACCCCCAAGAGCTTTATATCTCCTAAATTGTTGTTTGTTTTTGAAATTCAATTTTTATTCATTATCAGAGCAAATTTGATAAAAATGTAGCTTCTCCTAGGTGTACAGATTCCGGTTCATCATATCCCTGTATCTGTCTATTTCTCTTTGCATCCTTCCCCATGTATGTTATTATAGAGTGTTGTGTAGACCTCTGTTCATATTCCAAAGGTATTTTGTGATTATATATTTCATATGTATTAGTACATGTCTGCTAACCCCCGTATCCTAATTCACATATTCCTTACACCTTTCCATTTGGTTAAACATAATTTGGTTTTCTGAATCTATGCGTGTCCTTCTCCCGGAAATTATTTCATGGGTATCAATTTTTAGGTAACACTTATAAGTGATGTCAGAGGATATCTGTCTTTCGGTTTCTTTCTAACTTCAAGTTGGGTGATTATCTCTATATCCTTCTATGGTGTTGCCAATGGCACTGTTCCATGCTTTTCCATGGCTAATATTCCATTGTGTACATGGAAGACTTCTTCTTGGTGCATTTTTTTGTTGATGGACGTTTTGGATTCTTCCATGTCTTGGCTATGGTACATGTTGCTGCAGTGCAGGATTGCCAGCCTGTGTCTTTATGATTCTGGTCTACTCATGTGATAGGCCCATCAGTGGGCCTACCAGATCCCATGGTAGCACATTTTTTACCTTTAAACGCACCTCCATCCTGTTCTCACTACTGGCTGTTACCAGGTTACATCCCACCAGCAGCTAAAGGGTACCCAGTTCTCTAAAACCCCTTCAGCATTTATTCTTTGTAGACTTTGTTTGCTGATGATCATTCTGACGGCTGTGAGGTGAACCTTTTTGTACATTGGATTTGCATGGCTTTATTAATTCCTGACGTTCAGCCTTTTCTCTTCCCTTTTTTTTAACAAAAAAAAGAGAAAAAAAGAAACAGGAGACACATGTGAATAAAATATGCCTCTTGAAACTGTCGTTTTGAAATGTGGACGTCTTTTGAATTTTTTGGTCGATATACGACCCCAGGATTTGTTTTCAGGGCAGGTGTCATTGACAGGCCTGGAATTATTTTGAGTATCAACTGACCATTAGCCCTGGGTTTAAAGCTGCTGCTGTGTGGAACGGCCACGAGGTGGCAGCAGTTCTCCTTTACCAAATCTGGTTACTAGAGCAACAGAGCCTCAGTGGAAGTCGTGTTCTAGGTTGTAATTTAGAATTGAATGTGCCAGGAAAAAGCCCCTTAAGTTTATGTCTCACTACTTCTTGTTCGTTTTTTCAATTTAATTTTTATTTTTTATCACAGCAAGTTTGATTACAATGTTTGGCTTGTTCTAGGTGTGCAAGATGTGGTTCTTTGACACATATACATATGTCTACTCTTCCTGGGATCCTTTTCCCATGTACGTTATGACAGAATGTTGAGTAGTCTTCTCTTGGTATTCCGTAGGTTTTTGGTGATTTTATATTTCACCTGTGTTTGTATATGTCTGTTAACCCCAATATCCTAATGCATGCAATCCTCACACCTTTCCATTGGTGAACCATAAGTTGTTTAATGAATCTGTGATTGCCCTTCTCTGTGGAAATATCTTCAGTGGTATCAATTTTTAGGTAACACCTATAAGTGATATCATACGATAGGTGTCTTTCTCTTTCTGACTTACTACAAATTACGTGATTACCTCTCGACTCATCCACGGTGCTGCAAATGGCATTGTGTCCTTTTTTTCCTTGGCTAATATTCCGTCTGTGCATGTACCAATTCTTCTTTGTCCACTCATCTGTTGATGGACGTTTTGGTTGCTTCCATGTCTTGGCTATTGCAGTACTGCGGCAATGCACATTTCCCTGCCTGTGTCTTTCCAATTGTGTCTTCTTAGGTTATAGGCCCAGGAGTGGGCCTGCTGGGTCTTATGGTAGCAAAATGTTTACCTTGTAAAGGCACCTCCATTCTGTTCTCATTATGGCTCTTACCAGGTTACGTCCCACTTAAAGTTGAGGGTATGCACTTCTCCACAACACCTTCAGCATTTGTTGTTTGCAGTATTTTTGCTGATGTTTATTCTGACTAGTGTAAGCTAACACCTCTTTGTGGTTGGATTTGCATGCGTCTCATAATCCCTTGAAATTGAGCTTTCTGGCATGTCCTTTTGTTCTTCAAACTGCGAGTACAGCTTACCTCTTCAAATTGTTTTCTTGAAGTATGTGTGACATTTTGAAATAGTTTGGCCATTATCCCCCTCACGACATTTTGAGGGCAGGTTTCATTTATAGCCCTCGACTACTGGTGCATATGAAGTGACCCTTAGCACAGGTTTTAAAGGTGGTTTGCAGGTAGCGGCCAGAGGGAGGCAGCATTTCTGCTTTTCCCAATCTGCTAACTTGGGAAACAGACTTTCCTGCCAGTGGTGTTCCTTGGTTATAAATTAGAGTGGAATGTGCCCGGATAAATCCCCAAAAGCTGATGTCTCCTTACTTATGTTTGTTTTCTAAATTGAATTTATATTTTTTATTGGAGTCATATTCCATTGTGTACATGGACCATTTCTTCTTTGTGCATTCCTCTGTTGATGGACATTTTCGTTGCTTCCAAGAGTTGGCTATGGTAAATATTGCTGAAGTGCAGGATTGCCAGTCTGTGTCTTTATTGTGTGTGGTATGCAGGACTCTCACTGCCGTGGGCTCTCCCGTTGCGGAGCACAGACTCCGGATGCGCAGGCCCAGCAGCCATAGCTCACGGGACCAGCCGTTCCACGGCATGTGGGATCTTCCCGGACCGGGGCACGAACCCGTGTCCCCTGCATCGGCAGGCGGGCTCTCAACCACTGCACCACCAGTGAAGCCCAGCCTGTGACTTTTTGATTCTCATCCTCTCAGGCGATAGGTCCAGCAGTGGGTATGCTTGATTGAATGGTAGCTCAATATTCACCTTTTCAAGGCACCTCCCTTGTGTTTTCATTACTGGCTCTTACCATGTCCCAAGTTGAGCCACATGTAGGCATCTCTCTACAACCTCTTCAGCATTTATAGTTTGCAGAATTTTTGCTGATGGCCATTCTGACTGGTGTGAGCTGATAGGTTTTTGTAAGTTGGATTTTCATGTCTCTAATTATTCCTAATGTTCAGCATTTTCCCACGCCTTTTAAAATTTCTGTTAAACAAAAACAGGAAAAAAAACGGTGAGTACAATAAACCTCTTGAAATTGTCTTCTTGGAAGGTTGCCCTCTTTTGAATTTTTTGGTCGATTTTCAATCCCAGGTCTTTTTTGGAGGGCAGGTGTCATTTACAGGCCTGCAATGAGTGTGAATATTTAGTGATCATTAGCACTGGGTTCAAAGCTGCTGTTGTGGAAAACGGCCAGAAGGCAGCAGCATTTCTCCATTACCAAATCTGGTTACTAGGGCAGCAGAGCGTTTCTGTAAGTCCTGTTCCTTGGTTGTAAGTTACAATGGAAGGTGCCAGGAAAAACTCCCATAAGTTTATGTCACATTATTTCTTGTTTGTTGTTTTAATTTTTTCAGTTGGGGTAATGATTAGAATATTTTTTGCCCTAGGTGTACCATATCTGGTTCATTTGTACATTATATATATATATATATATATTCATGTACAGATCCTCTTCCCATGTAAATTATTGCAGAGTGTTCCATAGACCTCTCTTGTTATATGGTCGGTCTTTTTGATAAATGTATTTAATAGGTATTTGTACACGTATGGTAACCCTAATCTTAATTTTTCCATTCCCCCCACCTTTCCTTTTAGATAAGCATAGTTTGTTTTCTAAGTCTCTGAGTGTCTTTGTCTGTGGAAATATGTTCATTTCTGTCAGTTGTTAGATAACGCCTATAAGTGAGATCATAAGATATGTCTTTTGCTTTTCGACTGACCTCATGTTCTGTGATAATCTCTAGGCTCATCTATGGTGCCTCAAAGAGCAATGTTTCATCGTTTTCCATGGCTAATATTCCATTGTGTACATGGACCACTTCTTTATCCATTCATCTGGTGATGGACATTTTGGTTGCTTCTGTGTCTTGGCTATTGTGAAAATTGCTGCAGTGCCGCTGTTGAAGCCTGTGCCTTCTTGACTCTGGTCTTCTCAGGTGAGAGGCTCAGCAGTGGGCCTGCTGAATGGAATGGTGGCTCAATTTTTACTTTTCAACACAGCTCCTTTCTGTTCTCATTATTGGCTGTTACCACTTTACGTCTCACCATCAGCTAGAGTGTACAGAGTTCTCTAAAACCCCTTTGGCATTTATTATTTGTAGACTTTTTGCTGATGGTAGTTGATATGTGTGAGTTGAAACCTTTCTGTAGGTTAGATTTGCATGAGTCTAGTAATTCCTGATGTTGAGCTTTTATCCATTTTCCTCTTTTTTGAAAAAGAGTGAGTAAGACTTACCTCTCCATACGATGTCCTTGAAAACTATGCCAGTTTTGAATTTTTTTGGCCATTCCCCACCTTAGGACACTTTTTGATGGCAGGTGTCCTTTACAGCCCTGAGTCCTTGTGAATGTTAAGTGACCATTAGCTGTGGGTTTAAAGCCGCTCTTGTGGGAAACGGCCACAAGGCGGCAGCATTTCTACATTTCTAACTCTGGGTTTTGGGCAACAGAGCTTTCCTGGAAATCGTGTTAGTAAGCTGCAAATTAGAGTGGAATGTGCCAGCGCAAACCCCCAAGAGCTTTATATCTCCTAAATTGTTGTTTGTTTTTGAAATTCAATTTTTATTCATTATCAGAGCAAATTTGATAAAAATGTAGCTTCTCCTAGGTGTACAGATTCCGGTTCATCATATCCCTGTATCTGTCTATTTCTCTTTGCATCCTTTCCCATGTATGTTATTATAGAGTGTTGTGTAGACCTCTGTTCATATTCCAAAGGTATTTTGTGATTATATATTTTATATGTATTAGTACATGTCTGCTAACCCCCGTATCCTAATTCACATATTGCTTACACCTTTCCATTTGGTTAAACATAATTTGGTTTTCTGAATCTATGCGTGTCCTTCTCCCGGAAATTATTTCATGGGTATCAATTTTTAGGTAACACTTATAAGTGATGTCAGAGGATATCTGTCTTTCGGTTTCTTTCTAACTTCAAGTTGGGTGATTATCTCTATATCCTTCTATGGTGTTGCCAATGACACTGTTCCATGCTTTTCCATGGCTAATATTCCATTGTGTACATGGAAGACTTCTTATTGGTGCATTTTTTTGTTGATGGACGTTTTGGATTCTTCCATGTCTTGGCTATGGTACATGTTGCTGCAGTGCAGGATTGCCAGCCTGTGTCTTTATGATTCTGGTCTACTCATGTGATAGGCCCATCAGTGGGCCTACCAGATCCCATGGTAGCACATTTTTTACCTTTAAACGCACCTCCATCCTGTTCTCACTACTGGCTGTTACCAGGTTACATCCCACCAGCAGCTAAAGGGTACCCAGTTCTCTAAAACCCCTTCAGCATTTATTCTTTGTAGACTTTGTTTGCTGATGATCATTCTGACGGCTGTGAGGTGAACCTTTTTGTACATTGGATTTGCATGGCTTTATTAATTCCTGATGTTCAGCCTTTTCTCTTCCCTTTTTTTTAACAAAAAAAGAGAAAAAAAGAAACAGGAGACACATGTGCGTAAAATATGCCTCTTGAAACTGTCGTTTTGAAATGTGGACGTCTTTTGAATTTTTTGGTCGATATACGACCCCAGGATTTGTTTTCAGGGCAGGTGTCATTGACAGGCCTGGAATTATTTTGAGTATCAACTGACCATTAGCCCTGGGTTTAAAGCTGCTGCTGTGTGAAACGGCCACGAGGTGGCAGCAGTTCTCCTTTACCAAATCTGGTTACTAGGGCAACAGAGCCTCAATGGAAGTCGTGTTCTAGCTTGTAATTTAGAATTGAATGTGCCAGGAAAAAGCCCCTTAAGTTTATGTCTCACTACTTCTTGTTCGTTTTTTCAATTTAATTTTTATTTTTTATCACAGCAAGTTTGATTACAATGTTTGGCTTGTTCTAGGTGTGCAAGATGTGGTTCTTTGACACATATACATATGTCTACTCTTCCTGGGATCCTTTTCCCATGTACGTTATGACAGAATGTTGAGTAGTCTTCTCTTGGTATTCCGTAGGTTTTTGGTGATTTTATATTTCACCTGTGTTTGTATATGTCTGTTAACCCCAATATCGTAATGCATGCAATCCTCACACCTTTCCATTGGTGAACCATAAGTTTGTTTAATGAATCTGTGATTGCCCTTCTCTGTGGAAATATCTTCAGTGGTATCAATTTTTAGGTAACACCTATAAGTGATATCATACGATAGGTGTCTTTCTCTTTCTGACTTACTACAAATTACGTGATTACCTCTCGACTCATCCACGGTGCTGCAAATGGCATTGTGTCCTTTTTTTCCTTGGCTAATATTCCGTCTGTGCATGTACCAATTCTTCTTTGTCCACTCATCTGTTGATGGACGTTTTGGTTGCTTCCGTGTCTTGGCTATTGCAGTACTGCGGCAATGCACATTTCCCTGCCTGTGTCTTTCCAATTGTGTCTTCTTAGGTTATAGGCCCAGGAGTGGGCCTGCTGGGTCTTATGGTAGCAAAATGTTTACCTTGTAAAGGCACCTCCATTCTGTTCTCATTATGGCTCTTACCAGGTTACGTCCCACTTAAAGTTGAGGGTATGCACTTCTCCACAACACCTTCAGCATTTGTTGTTTGCAGTATTTTTGCTGATGTTTATTCTGACTAGTGTGAGCTAACACCTCTTTGTGGTTGGATTTGCATGCGTCTCATAATCCCTTGAAATTGAGCTTTCTGGCATGTCCTTTTGTTCTTCAAACTGCGAGTACAGCGTACCTCTTCAAATTGTTTTCTTGAAGTATGTGTGACATTTTGAAATAGTTTGGCCATTATCCCCCTCACGACATTTTGAGGGCAGGTTTCATTTATAGCCCTCGACTACTGGTGCATATGAAGTGACCCTTAGCACAGGTTTTAAAGGTGGTTTGCAGGTAGCGGCCAGAGGGAGGCAGCATTTCTGCTTTTCCCAATCTGCTAACTTGGGAAACAGACTTTCCTGCCAGTGGTGTTCCTTGGTTATAAATTAGAGTGGAATGTGCCCGGATAAATCCCCAAAAGCTGATGTCTCCTTACTTATGTTTGTTTTCTAAATTGAATTTATATTTTTTATTGGAGTCATATTCCATTGTGTACATGGACCATTTCTTCTTTGTGCATTCCTCTGTTGATGGACATTTTCGTTGCTTCCAAGAGTTGGCTATGGTAAATATTGCTGAAGTGCAGGATTGCCAGTCTGTGTCTTTATTGTGTGTGGTATGCAGGACTCTCACTGCCGTGGGCTCTCCCGTTGCGGAGCACAGACTCCGGATGCGCAGGCCCAGCAGCCATAGCTCACGGGACCAGCCGCTCCACGGCATGTGGGATCTTCCCGGACCGGGGCACGAACCCGTGTCCCCTGCATCGGCAGGCGGGCTCTCAACCACTGCACCACCAGTGAAGCCCAGCCTGTGACTTTTTGATTCTCATCCTCTCAGGCGATAGGTCCAGCAGTGGGTATGCTTGATTGAATGGTAGCTCAATATTCACCTTTTCAAGGCACCTCCCTTGTGTTTTCATTACTGGCTCTTACCATGTCCCAAGTTGAGCCACGTGTAGGCATCTCTCTACAACCTCTTCAGCATTTATAGTTTGCAGAATTTTTGCTGATGGCCATTCTGACTGGTGTGAGCTGATAGGTTTTTGTAAGTTGGATTTTCATGTCTCTAATTATTCCTAATGTTCAGCATTTTCCCACGCCTTTTAAAATTTCTGTTAAACAAAAACAGGAAAAAAAACGGTGAGTACAATAAACCTCTTGAAATTGTCTTCTTGGAAGGTTGCCCTCTTTTGAATTTTTTGGTCGATTTTCAATCCCAGGTCTTTTTTGGAGGGCAGGTGTCATTTACAGGCCTGCAATGAGTGTGAATATTTAGTGATCATTAGCACTGGGTTCAAAGCTGCTGTTGTGGAAAACGGCCAGAAGGCAGCAGCATTTCTCCGTTACCAAATCTGGTTACTAGGGCAGCAGAGCGTTTCTGTAAGTCCTGTTCCTTGGTTGTAAGTTACAATGGAAGGTGCCAGGAAAAACTCCCATAAGTTTATGTCACATTATTTCTTGTTTGTTGTTTTAATTTTTTCAGTTGGGGTAATGATTAGAATATTTTTTGCCCTAGGTGTACCATATCTGGTTCATTTGTACATTATATATATATATATATATTCATGTACAGATCCTCTTCCCATGTAAATTATTGCAGAGTGTTCCATAGACCTCTCTTGTTATATGGTCGGTCTTTTTGATAAATGTATTTAATAGGTATTTGTACACGTATGGTAACCCTAATCTTAATTTTTCCATTCCCCCCACCTTTCCTTTTAGATAAGCATAGTTTGTTTTCTAAGTCTCTGAGTGTCTTTGTCTGTGGAAATATGTTCATTTCTGTCAGTTGTTAGATAACGCCTATAAGTGAGATCATAAGATATGTCTTTTGCTTTTCGACTGACCTCATGTTCTGTGATAATCTCTAGGCTCATCTATGGTGCCTCAAAGAGCAATGTTTCATCGTTTTCCATGGCTAATATTCCATTGTGTACATGGACCACTTCTTTATCCATTCATCTGGTGATGGACATTTTGGTTGCTTCTGTGTCTTGGCTATTGTGAAAATTGCTGCAGTGCCGCTGTTGAAGCCTGTGCCTTCTTGACTCTGGTCTTCTCAGGTGAGAGGCTCAGCGGTGGGCCTGCTGAATGGAATGGTGGCTCAATTTTTACTTTTCAACACAGCTCCTTTCTGTTCTCATTATTGGCTGTTACCACTTTACGTCTCACCATCAGCTAGAGTGTACAGAGTTCTCTAAAACCCCTTCGGCATTTATTATTTGTAGACTTTTTGCTGATGGTAGTTGATATGTGTGAGTTGAAACCTTTCTGTAGGTTAGATTTGCATGAGTCTAATAATTCCTGATGTTGAGCTTTTATCCATTTTCCTCTTTTTTGAAAAAGAGTGAGTAAGACTTACCTCTCCATACGATGTCCTTGAAAACTATGCCAGTTTTGAATTTTTTTGGCCATTCCCCACCTTAGGACACTTTTTGACGGCAGGTGTCCTTTACAGCCCTGAGTCCTTGTGAATGTTAAGTGACCATTAGCTGTGGGTTTAAAGCCGCTCTTGTGGGAAACGGCCACAAGGCGGCAGCATTTCTACATTTCTAACTCTGGGTTTTGGGCAACAGAGCTTTCCTGGAGATCGTGTTAGTAAGCTGCAAATTAGAGTGGAATGTGCCAGCGCAAACCCCCAAGAGCTTTATATCTCCTAAATTGTTGTTTGTTTTTGAAATTCAATTTTTATTCATTATCAGAGCAAATTTGATAAAAATGTAGCTTCTCCTAGGTGTACAGATTCCGGTTCATCATATCCCTGTATCTGTCTATTTCTCTTTGCATCCTTCCCCATGTATGTTATTATAGAGTGTTGTGTAGACCTCTGTTCATATTCCAAAGGTATTTTGTGATTATATATTTCATATGTATTAGTACATGTCTGCTAACCCCCGTATCCTAATTCACATATTCCTTACACCTTTCCATTTGGTTAAACATAATTTGGTTTTCTGAATCTATGCGTGTCCTTCTCCCGGAAATTATTTCATGGGTATCAATTTTTAGGTAACACTTATAAGTGATGTCAGAGGATATCTGTCTTTCGGTTTCTTTCTAACTTCAAGTTGGGTGATTATCTCTATATCCTTCTATGGTGTTGCCAATGGCACTGTTCCATGCTTTTCCATGGCTAATATTCCATTGTGTACATGGAAGACTTCTTCTTGGTGCATTTTTTTGTTGATGGACGTTTTGGATTCTTCCATGTCTTGGCTATGGTACATGTTGCTGCAGTGCAGGATTGCCAGCCTGTGTCTTTATGATTCTGGTCTACTCATGTGGTAGGCCCATCAGTGGGCCTACCAGATCCCATGGTAGCACATTTTTTACCTTTAAACGCACCTCCATCCTGTTCTCACTACTGGCTGTTACCAGGTTACATCCCACCAGCAGCTAAAGGGTACCCAGTTCTCTAAAACCCCTTCAGCATTTATTCTTTGTAGACTTTGTTTGCTGATGATCTTTCTGACGGCTGTGAGGTGAACCTTTTTGTACATTGGATTTGCAAGGCTTTATTAATTCCTGATGTTCAGCCTTTTCTCTTCCCTTTTTTTTAACAAAAAAAAGAGAAAAAAAGAAACAGGAGACACATGTGCGTAAAATATGCCTCTTGAAACTGTCGTTTTGAAATGTGGACGTCTTTTGAATTTTTTGGTCGATATACGACCCCAGGATTTGTTTTCAGGGCAGGTGTCATTGACAGGCCTGGAATTATTTTGAGTATCAACTGACCATTAGCCCTGGGTTTAAAGCTGCTGCTGTGTGGAACGGCCACGAGGTGGCAGCAGTTCTCCTTTACCAAATCTGGTTACTAGGGCAACAGAGCCTCAGTGGAAGTCGTGTTCTAGCTTGTAATTTAGAATTGAATGTGCCAGGAAAAAGCCCCTTAAGTTTATGTCTCACTACTTCTTGTTCGTTTTTTCAATTTAATTTTTATTTTTTATCACAGCAAGTTTGATTACAATGTTTGGCTTGTTCTAGGTGTGCAAGATGTGGTTCTTTGACACATATACATATGTCTACTCTTCCTGGGATCCTTTTCCCATGTACGTTATGACAGAATGTTGAGTAGTCTTCTCTTGGTATTCCGTAGGTTTTTGGTGATTTTATATTTCACCTGTGTTTGTATATGTCTGTTAACCCCAATATCCTAATGCATGCAATCCTCACACCTTTCCATTGGTGAACCATAAGTTTGTTTAATGAATCTGTGATTGCCCTTCTCTGTGGAAATATCTTCAGTGGTATCAATTTTTAGGTAACACCTATAAGTGATATCATACGATAGGTGTCTTTCCCTTTCTGACTTACTACAAATTACGTGATTACCTCTCGACTCATCCACGGTGCTGCAAATGGCATTGTGTCCTTTTTTTCCTTGGCTAATATTCCGTCTGTGCATGTACCAATTCTTCTTTGTCCACTCATCTGTTGATGGACGTTTTGGTTGCTTCCGTGTCTTGGCTATTGCAGTACTGCGGCAATGCACATTTCCCTGCCTGTGTCTTTCCAATTGTGTCTTCTTAGGTTATAGGCCCAGGAGTGGGCCTGCTGGGTCTTATGGTAGCAAAATGTTTACCTTGTAAAGGCACCTCCATTCTGTTCTCATTATGGCTCTTACCAGGTTACGTCCCACTTAAAGTTGAGGGTATGCACTTCTCCACAACACCTTCAGCATTTGTTGTTTGCAGTATTTTTGCTGATGTTTATTCTGACTAGTGTGAGCTAACACCTCTTTGTGGTTGGATTTGCATGCGTCTCATAATCCCTTGAAATTGAGCTTTCTGGCATGTCCTTTTGTTCTTCAAACTGCGAGTACAGCGTACCTCTTCAAATTGTTTTCTTGAAGTATGTGTGACATTTTGAAATAGTTTGGCCATTATCCCCCTCACGACATTTTGAGGGCAGGTTTCATTTATAGCCCTCGACTACTGGTGCATATGAAGTGACCCTTAGCACAGGTTTTAAAGGTGGTTTGCAGGTAGCGGCCAGAGGGAGGCAGCATTTCTGCTTTTCCCAATCTGCTAACTTGGGAAACAGACTTTCCTGCCAGTGGTGTTCCTTGGTTATAAATTAGAGTGGAATGTGCCCGGATAAATCCCCAAAAGCTGATGTCTCCTTACTTATGTTTGTTTTCTAAATTGAATTTATATTTTTTATTGGAGTCATATTCCATTGTGTACATGGACCATTTCTTCTTTGTGCATTCCTCTGTTGATGGACATTTTCGTTGCTTCCAAGAGTTGGCTATGGTAAATATTGCTGAAGTGCAGGATTGCCAGTCTGTGTCTTTATTGTGTGTGGTATGCAGGACTCTCACTGCCGTGGGCTCTCCCGTTGCGGAGCACAGACTCCGGATGCGCAGGCCCAGCAGCCATAGCTCACGGGACCAGCCGCTCCACGGCATGTGGGATCTTCCCGGACCGGGGCACGAACCCGTGTCCCCTGCATCGGCAGGCGGGCTCTCAACCACTGCACCACCAGTGAAGCCCAGCCTGTGACTTTTTGATTCTCATCCTCTCAGGCGATAGGTCCAGCAGTGGGTATGCTTGATTGAATGGTAGCTCAATATTCACCTTTTCAAGGCACCTCCCTTGTGTTTTCATTACTGGCTCTTACCATGTCCCAAGTTGAGCCACGTGTAGGCATCTCTCTACAACCTCTTCAGCATTTATAGTTTGCAGAATTTTTGCTGATGGCCATTCTGACTGGTGTGAGCTGATAGGTTTTTGTAAGTTGGATTTGCATGTCTCTAATTATTCCTAATGTTCAGCATTTTCCCACGCCTTTTAAAATTTCTGTTAAACAAAAACAGGAAAAAAAACGGTGAGTACAATAAACCTCTTGAAATTGTCTTCTTGGAAGGTTGCCCTCTTTTGAATTTTTTGGTCGATTTTCAATCCCAGGTCTTTTTTGGAGGGCAGGTGTCATTTACAGGCCTGCAATGAGTGTGAATATTTAGTGATCATTAGCACTGTGTTCAAAGCTGCTGTTGTGGAAAACGGCCAGAAGGCAGCAGCATTTCTCCATTACCAAATCTGGTTACTAGGGCAGCAGAGCGTTTCTGTAAGTCCTGTTCCTTGGTTGTAAGTTACAATGGAAGGTGCCAGGAAAAACTCCCATAAGTTTATGTCACATTATTTCTTGTTTGTTGTTTTAATTTTTTCAGTTGGGGTAATGATTAGAATATTTTTTGCCCTAGGTGTACCATATCTGGTTCATTTGTACATTATATATATATATATATATATATTCATGTACAGATCCTCTTCCCATGTAAATTATTGCAGAGTGTTCCATAGACCTCTCTTGTTATATGGTCGGTCTTTTTGATAAATGTATTTAATAGGTATTTGTACACGTATGGTAACCCTAATCTTAATTTTTCCATTCCCCCCACCTTTCCTTTTAGATAAGCATAGTTTGTTTTCTAAGTCTCTGAGTGTCTTTGTCTGTGGAAATATGTTCATTTCTGTCAGTTGTTAGATAACGCCTATAAGTGAGATCATAAGATATGTCTTTTGCTTTTCGACTGACCTCATGTTCTGTGATAATCTCTAGGCTCATCTATGGTGCCTCAAAGAGCAATGTTTCATCGTTTTCCATGGCTAATATTCCATTGTGTACATGGACCACTTCTTTATCCATTCATCTGGTGATGGACATTTTGGTTGCTTCTGTGTCTTGGCTATTGTGAAAATTGCTGCAGTGCCGCTGTTGAAGCCTGTGCCTTCTTGACTCTGGTCTTCTCAGATGAGAGGCTCAGCGGTGGGCCTGCTGAATGGAATGGTGGCTCAATTTTTACTTTTCAACGTACCTCCTTTCTGTTCTCATTATTGGCTGTTACCACTTTACATCTCACCATCAGCTAGAGTGTACAGAGTTCTCTAAAACCCCTTCGGCATTTATTATTTGTAGACTTTTTGCTAATGGTAGGTGATATGTGTGAGTTGAAACCTTTCTGTAGGTTAGATTTGCATGAGTCTAATAATTCCTGATGTTGAGCTTTTATCCATTTTCCTCTTTTTTGAAAAAGAGTGAGTAAGACTTACCTCTCCATACGATGTCCTTGAAAACTATGCCAGTTTTGAATTTTTTTGGCCATTCCCTACCTTAGGACACTTTTTGACGGCAGGTGTCCTTTACAACCCTGAGTCCTTGTGAATGTTAAGTGACCATTAGCTGTGGGTTTAAAGCCGCTCTTGTGGGAAACGGCCACAAGGCGGCAGCATTTCTACATTTCTAACTCTGGGTTTTGGGCAACAGAGCTTTCCTGGAAATCGTGTTAGTAAGCTGCAAATTAGAGTGGAATGTGCCAGCGCAAACCCCCAAGAGCTTATATCTCCTAAATTGTTGTTTGTTTTTGAAATTCAATTTTTATTCATTATCAGAGCAAATTTGATAAAAATGTAGCTTGTCCTAGGTGTACAGAGTCCGGTTCATCATATCCCTGTATCTGTCTATTTCTCTTTGCATCCTTTCCCATGTATGTTATTATAGAGTGTTGTGTAGACCTCTGTTCATATTCCAGAGGTATTTTGTGATTATATATTTCATATGTATTAGTACATGTCTGCTAACCCCCGTATCCTAATTCACATATTCCTTACACCTTTCCATTTGGTTAAACATAATTTGGTTTTCTGAATCTATGCGTGTCCTTCTCCCGGAAATTATTTCATGGGTATCAATTTGTAGGTAACACTTATAAGTGATGTCAGAGGATATCTGTCTTTCGGTTTCTTTCTAACTTCAAGTTGGGTGATTATCTCTATATCCTTCTATGGTGTTGCCAATGGCACTGTTCCATGCTTTTCCATGGCTAATATTCCATTGTGTACATGGAAGACTTCTTCTTGGTGCATTTCTTTGTTGATGGACGTTTTGGATTCTTCCATGTCTTGGCTATGGTACATGTTGCTGCAGTGCAGGATTGCCAGCCTGTGTCTTTATGATTCTGGTCTACTCATGTGATAGGCCCATCAGTGGGCCTACCAGATCCCATGGTAGCACATTTTTTACCTTTAAACGCACCTCCATCCTGTTCTCACTACTGGCTGTTACCAGGTTACATCCCACCAGCAGCTAAAGGGTACCCAGTTCTCTAAAACCCCTTCAGCATTTATTCTTTGTAGACTTTGTTTGCTGATGATCATTCTGACGGCTGTGAGGTGAACCTTTTTGTACATTGGATTTGCATGGCTTTATTAATTCCTGATGTTCAGCCTTTTCTCTTCCCTTTTTTTTAACAAAAAAAAGAGAAAAAAAGAAACAGGAGACACATGTGCGTAAAATATGCCTCTTGAAACTGTCGTTTTGAAATGTGGACGTCTTTTGAATTTTTTGGTCGATATACGACCCCAGGATTTGTTTTCAGGGCAGGTGTCATTGACAGGCCTGGAATTATTTTGAGTATCAACTGACCATTAGCCCTGGGTTTAAAGCTGCTGCTGTGTGAAACGGCCACGAGGTGGCAGCAGTTCTCCTTTACCAAATCTGGTTACTAGGGCAACAGAGCCTCAGTGGAAGTCGTGTTCTAGGTTGTAATTTAGAATTGAATGTGCCAGGAAAAAGCCCCTTAAGTTTATGTCTCACTACTTCTTGTTCATTTTTTCAATTTCATTTTTATTTTTTATCACAGCAAGTTTGATTACAATGTTTGGCTTGTTCTAGGTGTGCAAGATGTGGTTCTTTGACACATATACATATGTCTACTCTTCCTGGGATCCTTTTCCCATGTACGTTATGACAGAATGTTGAGTAGTCTTCTCTTGGTATTCCGTCGGTTTTTGGTGATTTTATATTTCACCTGTGTTTGTATATGTCTGTTAACCCCAATATCGTAATGCATGCAATCCTCACACCTTTCCATTGGTGAACCATAAGTTTGTTTAATGAATCTGTGATTGCCCTTCTCTGTGGAAATATCTTCAGTGGTATCAATTTTTAGGTAACACCTATAAGTGATATCATACGATAGGTGTCTTTCTCTTTCTGACTTACTACAAATTACGTGAATACCTCTCGACTCATCCACGGTGCTGCAAATGGCATTGTGTCCTTTTTTTCCTTGGCTAATATTCCGTCTGTGCATGTAGCAATTCTTCTTTGTCCACTCATCTGTTGATGGACGTTTTGGTTGCTTCCATGTCTTGGCTATTGCAGTACTGCGGCAATGCACATTTCCCTGCCTGTGTCTTTCCAATTGTGTCTTCTTAGGTTATAGGCCCAGGAGTGGGCCTGCTGGGTCTTATGGTAGCAAAATGTTTACCTTGTAAAGGCACCTCCATTCTGTTCTCATTATGGCTCTTACCAGGTTACGTCCCACTTAAAGTTGAGGGTATGCACTTCTCCACAACACCTTCAGCATTTGTTGTTTGCAGTATTTTTGCTGATGTTTATTCTGACTAGTGTGAGCTAACACCTCTTTGTGGTTGGATTTGCATGCGTCTCATAATCCCTTGAAATTGAGCTTTCTGGCATGTCCTTTTGTTCTTCAAACTGCGAGTACAGCTTACCTCTTCAAATTGTTTTCTTGAAGTATGTGTGACATTTTGAAATAGTTTGGCCATTATCCCCCTCATGACATTTTGAGGGCAGGTTTCATTTATAGCCCTCGACTACTGGTGCATATGAAGTGACCCTTAGCACAGGTTTTAAAGGTGGTTTGCAGGTAGCGGCCAGAGGGAGGCAGCATTTCTGCTTTTCCCAATCTGCTAACTTGGGAAACAGACTTTCCTGCCAGTGGTGTTCCTTGGTTATAAATTAGAGTGGAATGTGCCCGGATAAATCCCCAAAAGCTGATGTCTCCTTACTTACGTTTGTTTTCTAAATTGAATTTATATTTTTTTATTGGAGTCATATTCCATTGTGTACATGGACCATTTCTTCTTTGTGCATTCCTCTGTTGATGGACATTTTCGTTGCTTCCAAGAGTTGGCTATGGTAAATATTGCTGAAGTGCAGGATTGCCAGTCTGTGTCTTTTTTGTGTGTGGTATGCAGGACTCTCACTGCCGTGGGCTCTCCCGTTGCGGAGCACAGACTCCGGACGCGCAGGCCCAGCAGCCATAGCTCACGGGACCAGCCGCTCCACGGCATGTGGGATCTTCCCGGACCGGGGCACGAACCCGTGTCCCCTGCATCGGCAGGCGGGCTCTCAACCACTGCACCACCAGTGAAGCCCAGCCTGTGACTTTTTGATTCTCATCCTCTCAGGCGATAGGTCCAGCAGTGGGTATGCTTGATTGAATGGTAGCTCAATATTCACCTTTTCAAGGCACCTCCCTTGTGTTTTCATTACTGGCTCTTACCATGTCCCAAGTTGAGCCAAGTGTAGGCATCTCTCTACAACCTCTTCAGCATTTATAGTTTGCAGAATTTTTGCTGATGGCCATTCTGACTGGTGTGAGCTGATAGGTTTTTGTAAGTTGGATTTGCATGTCTCTAATTATTCCTAATGTTCAGCATTTTCCCACGCCTTTTAAAATTTCTGTTAAACAAAAACAGGAAAAAAACGGTGAGTACAATAAACCTCTTGAAATTGTCTTCTTGGAAGGTTGCCCTCTTTTGAATTTTTTGGTCGATTTTCAATCCCAGGTCTCTTTTGGAGGGCAGGTGTCATTTACAGGCCTGCAATGAGTGTGAATATTTAGTGATCATTAGCACTGGGTTCAAAGCTGCTGTTGTGGAAAACGGCCAGAAGGCAGCAGCATTTCTCCATTACCAAATCTGGTTACTAGGGCAGCAGAGCGTTTCTGTAAGTCCTGTTCCTTGGTTGTAAGTTACAATGGAAGGTGTCAGGAAAAACTCCCATAAGTTTATGTCACATTATTTCTTGTTTGTTGTTTTAATTTTTTTCAGTTGGGGTAATGATTAGAATATTTTTTGCCTTAGGTGTACCATATCTAGTTCAATTGTACATTATATATATATATATATATATATATATATATATATATATATATACATGTACAGATCCTCTTCCCATGTAAATTATTGCAGAGTGTTCCATAGACCTCTCTTGTTATATGGTCGGTCTTTTTGCTAAATGTATTTAATAGGTATTTGTACACGTATGGTAACCCTAATCTTAATTTTTCCATTCCCCCCACCTTTCCTTTTAGATAAGCATAGTTTGTTTTCTAAGTCTCTGAGTGTCTTTGTCTGTGGAAATATGTTCATTTCTGTCAGTTGTTAGATAACGCCTATAAGTGAGATCATAAGATATGTCTTTTGCTTTTCGACTGACCTCATGTTCTGTGATAATCTCTAGGCTCATCTATGGTGCCTCAAAGAGCAATGTTTCATCGTTTTCCATGGCTAATATTCCATTGTGTACATGGACCACTTCTTTATCCATTCATCTGGTGATGGACATTTTGGTTGCTTCTGTGTCTTGGCTATTGTGAAAATTGCTGCAGTGCCGCTGTTGAAGCCTGTGCCTTCTTGACTCTGGTCTTCTCAGGTGAGAGGCTCAGCGGTGGGCCTGCTGAATGGAATGGTGGCTCAATTTTTACTTTTCAACCTACCTCCTTTCTGTTCTCATTATTGGCTGTTACCACTTTATGTCTCACCAGCAGCTAGAGCGTACAGAGTTCTCTAAAACCCCTTTGGCATTTATTATTTGTAGACTTTTTGCTGATGGTAGGTGATATGTGTGAGTTGAAACCTTCCTGTAGGTTAGATTTGCATGAGTCTAATAATTCCTGATGTTGAGCTTTTATCCATTTTCCTCTTTTTTGAAAAAGAGTGAGTAAGACTTACCTCTCCATACGATGTCCTTGAAAACTATGCCAGTTTTGAATTTTTTTGGCCATTCCCCACCTTAGGACACTTTTTGACGGCAGGTGTCCTTTACAGCCCTGAGTCCTTGTGAATGTTAAGTGACCATTAGCTGTGGGTTTAAAGCCGCTCTTTTGGGAAACGGCCACAAGGCGGCAGCATTTCTACATTTCTAACTCTGGGTTTTGGGCAACAGAGCTTTCCTGGAAATCGTGTTAGTAAGCTGCAAATTAGAGTGGAATGTGCCAGCGCAAACCCCCAAGAGCTTTATATCTCCTAAATTGTTGTTTGTTTTTGAAATTCAATTTTTATTCATTATCAGAGCAAATTTGATAAAAATGTAGCTTCTCCTAGGTGTACAGATTCCGGTTCATCATATCCCTGTATCTGTCTATTTCTCTTTGCATCCTTTCCCATGTATGTTATTATAGAGTGCTGTGTAGACCTCTGTTCATATTCCAAAGGTATTTTGTGATTATATATTTCATATGTATTAGTACATGTCTGCTACCCCCCGTATCCTAATTCACATATTGCTTACACCTTTCCATTTGGTTAAACATAATTGTGTTTTCTGAATCTATGCGTGTCCTTCTCCCGGAAATTATTTCATGGGTATCAATTTTTAGGTAACACTTATAAGTGATGTCAGAGGATATCTGTCTTTCGGTTTCTTTCTAACTTCAAGTTGGGTGATTATCTCTATATCCTTCTATGGTGTTGCCAATGGCACTGTTCCATGCTTTTCCATGGCTAATATTCCATTGTGTACATGGAAGACTTCTTCTTGGTGCATTTTTTTGTTGATGGACGTTTTGGATTCTTCCATGTCTTGGCTATGGTACATGTTGCTGCAGTGCAGGATTGCCAGCCTGTGTCTTTATGATTCTGGTCTACTCATGTGATAGGCCCATCAGTGGGCCTACCAGATCTCATGGTAGCACATTTTTTACCTTTAAACGCACCTCCATCCTGTTCTCACTACTGGCTGTTACCAGGTTACATCCCACCAGCAGCTAAAGGGTACCCAGTTCTCTAAAACCCCTTCAGCATTTATTCTTTGTAGACTTTGTTTGCTGATGATCATTCTGACGGCTGTGAGGTGAACCTTTTTGTACATTGGATTTGCATGGCTTTATTAATTCCTGATGTTCAGCCTTTTCTCTTCCCTTTTTTTTGACAAAAAAAAAGAGAAAAAAAGAAACAGGAGACACATGTGCGTAAAATATGCCTCTTGAAACTGTCGTTTTGAAATGTGGACGTCTTTTGAATTTTTTGGTCGATATACGACCCCAGGATTTGTTTTCAGGGCAGGTGTCATTGACAGGCCTGGAATTATTTTGAGTAGCAACTGACCATTAGCCCTGGGTTTAAAGCTGCTGCTGTGTGAAACGGCCACGAGGTGGCAGCAGTTCTCCTTTACCAAATCTGGTTACTAGGGCAACAGAGCCTCAGTGGAAGTCGTGTTCTAGGTTGTAATTTAGAATTGAATGTGCCAGGAAAAAGCCCCTTAAGTTTATGTCTCACTACTTCTTGTTCATTTTTTCAATTTAACTTTTATTTTTTATCACAGCAAATTTGATTATAATGTTTGGCTTGTTCTAAGTGTGCAAGATGTGGTTCTTTGACACATATACATATGTCTACTCTTCCTGGGATCCTTTTCCCATGTACGTTATGACAGAATGTTGAGTAGTCTTCTCTTGGTATTCCGTCGGTTTTTGGTGATTTTATATTTCACCTGTGTTTGTATATGTCTGTTAACCCCAATATCGTAATGCATGCAATCCTCACACCTTTCCATTGGTGAACCATAAGTTTGTTTAATGAATCTGTGATTGCCCTTCTCTGTGGAAATATCTTCAGTGGTATCAATTTTTAGGTAACACCTATAAGTGATATCATACGATAGGTGTCTTTCCCTTTCTGACTTACTACAAATTACGTGATTACCTCTCGACTCATCCACGGTGCTGCAAATGGCATTGTGTCCTTTTTTTCCTTGGCTAATATTCCGTCTGTGTATGTACCAATTCTTCTTTGTCCACTCATCTGTTGATGGACGTTTTGGTTGCTTCCATGTCTTGGCTATTGCAGTACTGCGGCAATGCACATTACCCTGCCTGTGTCTTTCCAATTGTGTCTTTTTAGGTTATAGGCCCAGGAGTGGGCCTGCTGGGTCTTATGGCAGCAAAATGTTTACCTTGTAAAGGCACCTCCATTCTGTTCTCATTATGGCTCTTACCAGGTTACGTCCCACTTAAAGTTGAGGGTATGCACTTCTCCACAACACATTCAGCATTTGTTGTTTGCAGAATTTTTGCTGATGTTTATTCCGACTAGTGTGAGCTAACAGCTCTTTGTGGTTGGATTTGCATGCGTCTCATAATCCCTTGAAATTGAGTTTCCTGGCATGTCCTTTTGTTATTCAAACTGCGAGTACAGCTTACCTCTTGAAATTGATTTCTTAAAGTATGTGTGACATTTTGAAATAGTTTGGCCATTATCCCCCTCAAGACATTTTGAGGGCAGGTTTCATTTACAGCCCTCGAGTACTGGTGCATATGACCTGACCCTTAGCACAAGTTTTAAAGGTGGTTTGCAGGTAACGGCCAGAGGGAGGCAGCATTTCTGCTTTTCCCAATCTGCTAACTTGGGAAACAGACTTTCCTGCCAGTGGTGTTCCTTGGTTATAAATTAGAGTGGAATGTGCCCGGATAAATCCCCAAAAGTTGATGTCTCCTTACTTATGTTTGTTTTCTAAATTGAATATTATTTTTTTATTGGAGTCATATTCCATTTTGTACATGGACCATTTCTTCTTTGTGCATTCCTCTGTTGATGGACATTTTCGTTGCTTCCAAGAGTTGGCTATGGTAAATATTGCTGGAGTGCAGGATTGCCAGCCTGTGTCTTTTTTTTTGTGATACGCAGGCCTCTCACTGCAGTGGTCTCTCCCGTTGAGGTGCACAGACTCCGGACGCGAAGGCCGAGCATCCAGAGCTCACGGGACCAGCCGCTCCACGGCATGTTGGATCTTCCCGGACCGTGGCACGAACCTGTGTCCCCTGCATCAGCAGGCGGGCTCTCAACCACTGCACCACCAGTGAAGCCCAGCCTGCGACTTTTTGATTCTCATCCTCTCAGGCAATACGTCCAGCAGTGGGTATGCTTGATTGAATGGTAGCTCAATATTTACCTTTTCAAGGCACCTCCTTTGTGTTTTCATTACTGGCTCATACCATGTCCCATGTTGAGCCAAGGGTAGTTATATCTCTGCAAACACTTCAGCATATATTGTTTGCAGAATTTTTGCTGATGGCCATTGTGACTGGTGAGTGCTGATAGGTGTTTGTAATTTGCATTTGCGTGTCTCTAATTACTCCTAATGTTCAGCATTTTTCCACACCTTTAAAATTTCTGTTAAACAAAAACAGGAAAATAAGTGAGTACAATATACCTCTTGAAATTGTCTTCCTAGAAGGTTCATGTCTTTGGAATTTTTTCATCAATTTTCAACCCCAGGACATTTTGGGAGAGCAGGTCTCATTTACACGTCTGCAATGAGTGTGCATATTTAGTGAGTGTTAGCACTAGGTTTATGTCTGCTGTTGAGCGAAATGGCCCCAAGGTGGCAGCATTTCTCCATTGCCAAATTTCGTTAATAGGGCAGGAGAGCCTTTCTGTAAATCCTGTCCCTTGGCTGTAAATTACAATTGAAGGTGCCAGGAAAAACCCCCATAATTTTATGTCACATTATTTCTTGTTTGTTGTTTTAATTTTTTCAATCTGGGTAATGATTAGAATATTGTTTTCCCTAGGTGTACCATATCTGGATCATTTGTATATTACACACATACACACACACACTCACACATATATATATATATATTTATGTACCGATGCTCTTCCCATGTAAATTATTGCAGAGTGTTCCATAGACCTCTCTTGTTATATGGTCGGTCTTTTTGATATATGTATTTAATAAGTATTTGTACACATATGGTAACCCTAATCTTAAATTTTCCATTCCCCCCACCTTTCCTTTTAGATAAGCAGTGTTTGTTTTCTAAGTCTGTGAATGTCTTTGTCTATGGAAATATATTCATTTCCATCAGTTGTAAGATAACTCCTATAAGTGATATCATAAGATATGTCTTTTGCTTTCCAACTTACCTCATGATCTGTGATTATTTCTAGGCTCATCTATAGTGCCTCAAACAGCACTGTTTCTTTGTTTTCCATGGCTAATATTCCATTGTGTACATGGACCACTTCTTCTTTATCCATTCATCTGGAGATGGACATTTTGGTTGCTTATGTGTCTTGGCTATTGTGAAAATTGCTGCAGTGCAGCCGTTGAAGCCTGTGCCTTCTAGACTCTGGTCTTCTCAGGTGAGACGCTCAGTGGTGGGGATGCTGAATGGAATGGTGGCTCAATTTTTACTTTTAATCACAGCTACATTCTATTGTCATTATTGGCTGTTACCACTTTACATCTCACCAGCATCTAGACTGTACAGAGTTCTCTAAAACCCCTACGGCATTTATTATTTGTAGACTTTTTTGCTGATGTTAGTTGATATGTGTGAGTGGAAAACTTTGTATGTTAGGTTTTCATGAGTCTGATAATTCCTGAATTTGAGCTTTTATGCATATTCCTCTTTTTAGAAAAAGAGTGAGGAAAACTTACCTCTCCATACGATCCCGTTGAAAAATATACTAGTATTGAATTTTTTTGGCCATTCCCTACCTCAGGACACATATTTACATATGAACATATTTGCACAGAGAAATTAACATATTTTCACAGAGAAGACACTCACAGACTTAGTAAACACACTATGCTTATCTGAAAGGAAATGTGGGTGGAATGGAAAAATTAAGATTTGGGTTACCATATGTGTACAAATACCTATTAAATACATATATCAAAAAGACCGACCATAAAACAAGAGAGGTCTATGGAACACTCTGAAATAATTTACATGGGAAGAGGATCTGTACATGAATATATATATATATGTAATGTATAAATGAACCAGATATTGTACACCTAGAGGAAAAAATATTCTAATCATTACACCGATTGAAAAAATTAAAACAACGAACAAGAAATAAAGTGACATAAACTTATGGGGCTTCTTCCTGTCACCGTCCATTGTAATTTAAAACCAAGTAACAGGACTTACAGAAACGCGCTGCTGTCCTAGTAACCAGATTTGGGAATGCAGAAATGTTGCCGCCTTCTGGCCAGTTCCCGCAAGAGCGGCTTTAAACCCACAGCTAATGGTCACTTAACATTCACAAGGACTCAGGGCTGTAAAGGACACCTCCTGTCAAAAAGTGTCCTGAGGTAGGGAATGGCCAAAAAATTCAAAACTGGCAAATTTTTCAAGGAGATCGTATGGTGAGGTAAGATTTACTCACTGTTTTTCAATAAAGATAAAAGTGGATAAAAGCTCAACATCAGTAATTATTAGACTCATACACATCTAACCTACAGAAAGGTTTCAACTCACACATGACAAGTACCATCAGCAAAAAGTCTACAAACAATTAATGCCAAAGAAATTTTAGAGAACTGGGTACCCTCTAGCTGCTGGTGAGATGTAAAGGGGTAACAGCCAATAATGAGCAGAGAACGGAGCTGTGTTTATAAGTAACAATTGAGCCACAATTCCATTCAGCAGGCCCACTGCTGAGCTTCTCACCTGAGAAAACCAGAGTCGAGAAGGCACAGGCTTCAACAGCTGCACTGCAGCAATTTTCATAATAGCCAAGTCATGGAAGCAACCAAAATGTCCATCACCAGATGAATGGGTAAAGAAGAAGTGGTCCATGTACACAATGGAATATTAGCCATGGAAAACAATGAAGCACTGCTCTTTGAGGCACCATAGTTGAGCCTAGAGATAATCACAGAACATGAGGTAAGTCGGAAAGCAAAAGACATATGTTATGATATCACATATAAGCATTATCTAACAACTGACACAAATGAACGTATTTCCACAGAGATGGACATCCACAGACATAGAAAACACACTATGCTTATCTAAAAGGAAAGGTGAGGGTAACGGAAAAATTAAGATTAGGTTTACCATACGTGTACAAATACCTATTAAATACATCTATCAAAACAACTGACCATATAACAAAAGAGGTCTACGGAACACCCTGAAAGAATTTACATGGGAGGAGGATGTGTATATGAATATACATATATATATATACATATATATATATATATGTAATGTACAAATGAACCAGATTGTGTACACCTAGGACAAACAATATTCTAAACATTACACCGATTAAAAACATTCAAACAATGAACAAGAAGTAATGTGACATAAACTTATGGGGTTTTTCCTGGCACCTTCCATTGTAAATTACAACATAGGAACAGGACTTCCAGAAAGGCTCTGCTGTCCTAGTAACCAGATTTGGGAATGGAGAAATGTTTCCCCCTTGTGGCCGTTTCCCTCAACAGCAGCTTTAAACCCAGTGCTAAAGGTCACTAAATATTCACACTCATTGCAGGCCTGTAAATGACACCTGCCCTCAAAAAAAGCTCCTGGGGTCAAAACTCGACCAAAAAATTCAAAAGAGGGCAACCTTCAAAGATAACAATTTCAAGAGGTTTATGGTACCCACCGTTTTTTTTCCTGTTTTTGTTTCACAGAAATTTTAAAAGGCGTGGAAAAATGCTGAACATTAGGAATACTTAAAGACATGCAAATCCAAATTACAAAAACCTATCAGCTCACACCAGTCACAATGGCCATCAGCAAAAATTCTGCAAACAATAAATGCTGAAGGGGTTATAGAGACATGCCTTCCCTTGGTTCAACATGGGACATGGTAAGAGCCAGTAATGAAAACACAAAGGAGGTGCCTTGAAAAGGTAAATATTGAGCTACCATTCAATCAAGGATACCCACTGCTGGACCTATCGTCTGAGAGGATGAGAATCAAAAGGCCACAGGCTGGACTTCACTGGTGGCGCAGTGGTTGAGAGCCCGCCTGCCGATGCAGGGGACACGGGTTCGTGCCCCGGTCCGGGAAGATCCCACATGCCGTGGAGCAGCTGGTCCCGTGAGCTATAGCTGCTGGGCCTGCGTGTCCGGAGTCTGTGCTCCGCAACGGGAGAGGCCTGTGTACCACAAAAAAAAGACACGGGCTGGCCATCCTGCACTCCAGCAATATTTACCATAGCCAACACTTGGAAGCAACGAACATGTCCATCAACAGAGGAATGCACAAAGAAAAATGGTCCATGTACACAATGGTATATGACTCCAATAAAGAAATATAAATTCAATTTAGAACAGCAACATAAGTAAGGAGACATCAGCTTTTGGGGATTTATCCGGGCACATTCCACTCGAATTTATAGCCGAGGAACACCACTGGCAGGTAGGTCTCTTTCCCAAATTACCAGATTGGGAAAGCAGAAATGCTGCCACCCTCTGGCCATTACCTGCAACAGCAGCTTTAAAACCTGTGCTAAGGGTCACTTCATATGCACCAGTACTGGAGGGCTGTAAATGAAACCTGCCCTCAAAATGTCTTGAGGGAGGTAATGGCCAAAATATTTCAAAATGTCACACATACTTCAAGAAAACAATTTGAAGAGGTAAGCTGTACTCACAGTTTGAAGGAAAAAAGGACATGCCAGAAAGCTCAATTTCAAGGGATTATGAGATGCATGCAAATCCAACCACAAATAGGTATCAGCTCACACTAGTCAGAATAAACCTCAACAAAAACCTGCAAACAATAAATGCTGAAGGTGTTATGGAGAAGTGCATACCCTCAACTTTAAGTGGGACGTAACCTGGCAAGAGCCATAATGAGAACAGAATGGAGGTGCCTTTACAAGGTAAACATTTTGCTACCATAGGACGCACAAGGCCCAATCCTGGGCCTATAACCTAAGAAGGCAGGATTGGAAGTCACAGGCAGGCAAATGTGCATTGCCGCAGTATTAAAATAGCCAAGACGTGGAAGCAACCAAAAAGTCCATCAACAGATGAGTGGACAAAGAAGAACTGGTACATGTACAGACGGAATATTAGCCAAGGAGAAAAAGGACACAATGCCATTTGCAGCACCGTAGATGAATCTAGAGGTAATCACACAACTTGTAGTAAGTCAGAAAGAGAAAGACACATATCGTATGATATCACTTATAGGTGTTACCTAAAAATTGATATCAGTGAAGATATTTCCACACAGAAGGGCAATCACAGATTCATTAAACAAACTTATGGTTCACCAATGGAAAGGTGTGAGAATTGGATCCATTTGGATATTGGGGTTAACAGACATATACAAACATAGGTGAAATATATAATCCCCAATATCCTACAGAATACCAAGAGAAGACTACTCCACATTCTCTCATAACGTACATGGGAAAACGATCCCAGGAGAGTAGACATATGTATATGTGTAAAAGAATCACATCTTGCACACCTAAAACAAGCCAAACATTGTAATCAAACTGGCTGTGATAAAAAAATAAAAATTAAATTGAAAAAACGAGCAAGAAGTAGTGAGACATAAACATAAGGGCCTTTATCCTGGCACATTCCATTCTAAATTACAACCTAGAACACGACTTCCATTGAGGCCCTGTGGCCCTAGTTACCAGATTTGGTAAAGGAGAACTGCTGCCACCTTGTGGCCCTTTCACACAACAGCAGCTTTAAACCCAGCGTTAATGGTCAGTTGATATTCAAAATACTTCCGGGCCTGTAAATGACACCTGCCCTGCAAACAAATGCTGGGGTCCAATACCGACCAAAAAATTCAAAAGACCTCGACATTTCAAAAAGACAGTTTCAAGAGGCATATTTTACACACATTTGTGTTCTGTTTCTTTCTTTTCTTTTATTTTGTTAAAAAAAATGGGAAGGGAAAAAGGCTGAACATTAGGAATTAATAAAGCCATGCAAATCCAGTGTATAAAAGCGTTCACCTCACAGCCGTCAGAATGATCATCAGCAAAAAAAAGTCTACAACGAATAAATGCTGAAGGGGTTTTAGAGAACTGCGTACCCTTTAGCTGCTGGTGGGATGTAACCTGGTAAGAGCCAGTAGTGAGAACAGAATGGAGGTGCGTTTAAAGGTAAAAATTGAGCTACCATGTGATCTGGTAGGCCCACTGATGGGCCTATCACCTGGGTAGACCAGAATCAAAAGGACACAGGCTGGCAATCCTGCACTGCAACAACATGTACCATAGCCAAGACCTGGAAGAAACCAAAATGTCCATCAACAGAAATATGCACCAAGAAGAAGTCGGCCATGTACCCAATGGAATATTAACCATGAAGAAGCATGGAACAGTGCCGCTGGCAACACCATAGAAGGATCTAGAGATAATCACCCAACTTGAAGTAAGAAAGAAACCGAAAGACAGATATCCTATGACATCACTTATAGCTGTTACCTAAAAATTGATACCTATAAAATAATTTCCAAGAGAAGGACACACATAGATTCAGAAAACCAAATTATGTTTAACCAAACGGAAAGGTGTAAGTATATGTGAATTAGGATATGGGGGTTATCAGACATGTACTAATACATATGAAATATATAATCACAAAATACCTATGGAATACGAAGAGAGGTCTACTCAACACTCTATAATAACATACATGGGATAGGATCCAAAGAGTAGCAGACAGATACATTGATATGATGGAGCAGAATCTGTACACCTAGGAGAATCAACATTTTTATCAAATTTGCTCTGATAATGAATAAAAATTAAATTTTAAAAACAAACAAAAATGTAAGAGATATAAGTTCTTGGACATTTGCACTGGCACATTCCACTCTAATTTGCAGCTTACTAACATGAGTTCCAGGAAAGCTCTGTTGCCCAAAACCCAGAGTTAGAAATGTAGAAATGCTGCCTCCTTGTGGCCAGTTCCCGCAAGGGCGGCTTTAAACCCACAGCTAATGGTCACTTAACATTCACAAGCACTCAGGGCTGTAAAGGACACCTCCCGTCAAAAAGTGTCCTGAGGTAGGGAATGGCCAAAAAAATTCAAAACTGGCAAATTTTTCAAGGAGATCGTATGGAGAGGTAAGTTTTACTCACTCTTTTTCAAAAAAGAGGAAAATTGATAAAAGCTCACTGTCAGGTATTATTAGCCTCATGCAAATCTAACCTACAGAAAGGTTTCAACTCACACATGTCAAGTACCATCAGCAAAAAGTCTACAAACAATTAATGCCGAAGGGGTTTTAGAGAACTGGGTACCCTCTACCTGCTGGTGAGATGTAAAGGGGTAACAGCCAATAATGAGCAGAGAAAGGAGCTGCGTTTATAAGTAAAAATGGAGCCACCATTCCATTCAGCAGGCCCACTGCTGAGCCTCTCACCTGAGAAGACCAGAGTCGAGAAGGCACAGGCTTCAACAGCTGCACTGCAGCAATTTTCATAATAGCCAAGACACGGAAGCAACCATAATGTCCATCACCAGATGAATGGATAAAGAAGAAGTGGTCCATGTACACAATGGAATATTAGCCATGGATAACAATGAAGCACTGCTCTTTGAGGCACCATAGATGAGCCTAGAGATAATCACAGAACATGAGGTAAGTCGGAAAGCAAAAGACATATCTTATGATATCACTTATAGGCATTAACTAACAACTGACACAAATGAACATATTTCCACAGAGAAAGACACTCACAGACATAGAAAACACACTATGCTTATCTAAAAGGAAAGGTGCGGAGAATGGAAAAATTAAGGTTACGGTTAACATACGTGTACAAATACCTATTAAAGACATCTATCGAAACGACCGACCATATAACAAGAGAGGTCTACGGAACACCCTGAAAGAATTTACATGGGAGGAGGATGTGTATATGAATATACATATATATATATATATATGTAATGTACAAATGAACCAGATTGTGTACACCTAGGACAAACAATATTCTAAACATTACCCCGATTAAAAACATTCAAACAATGAACAAGAAGTAATGTGACATAAACTTATGGGGGTTTTTCCTGGCACATTCCATTGTAATTCACAACCTAGGAACAGGACTTCCAGAAAGGCTCTGCTGTCCTAGTAACCAGATTTGGGAATGGAGAAATGCTGCCACCTTGTGGCCGTTTCCCTCAACAGCAGCTTTAAACCCAGTGCTAAAGGTCACTAAATATTCACACTCATTGCAGGCCTGTAAATGACACCTGCCCTCAAAAAAATTCCTGGGGTCAAAACTCGACCAAAAAATTCAAAAGAGGGCAACCTTCAAAGATAACAATTTCAAGAGGTTTATGGTACCCACCGTTTCTTTTCCTGTTTTTGTTTCACAGAAATTTTAAAAGGCGTGGAAAAATGCTGAACATTAGGAATACTTAAAGACATGCAAATCCAAATTACAAAAACCTATCAGCTCACACCAGTCACAATGGCCATCAGCAAAAATTCTGCAAACAATAAATGCTGAAGGGGTTGTAGAGACATGCCTACCCTTGGTTCAACATGGGACATGGTAAGAGCCAGTAATGAAAACACAAAGGAGGTGCCTTGAAAAGGTAAATATTGAGCTACCATTCAATCAAGGATACCCACTGCTGGACCTATCGCCTGAGAGGATGAGAATCAAAAGGCCACAGGCTGGACTTCACTGGTGGCGCAGTGGTTGAGAGCCCGCCTGCCGATGCAGGGGACACGGGTTCGTTCCCCCTTCCGGGAAGATCCCACATGCCGTGGAGCAGCTGGTCCCGTGAGCTATAGCTGCTGGGCCTGCGTGTCCGGAGTCTGTGCTCCGCAACGGGAGAGGCCACGGCAGTGAGAGGCCTGTGTACCACAAAAAAAAGACACGGGCTGGCAATCCTGCACTCCAGCAATATTTACCATAGCCAACACTTGGAAGCAACGAACATGTCCATCAAAAGAGGAATGCACAAAGAAGAAATGGTCCATGTACACAATGGAATATGACTCCAATAAAGAAATATAAATTCAATTTAGAACAGCAACATAAGTAAGGAGACATCAGCTTTTGGGGATTTATCCGGGCACATTCCACTCGAATTTATAGCCGAGGAACACCACTGGCAGGTAGGTCTCTTTCCCAAATTACCAGATTGGGAAAGCAGAAATGCTGCCACCCTCTGGCCGTTACCTGCAACAGCAGCTTTAAAACCTGTGCTAAGGGTCACTTCATATGCACCAGTACTGGAGGGCTGTAAATGAAACCTGCCCTCAAAATGTCTTGAGGGAGGTAATGGCCAAAATATTTCAAAATGTCACACATACTTCAAGAAAACAATTGAAGAGGTAAGTTGTACTCACAGTTTGAAGGAAAAAAGGACATGCCAGAAAGCTCAATTTCAAGGGATTATGAGATGCATGCAAATCCAACCACAAATAGGTATCAGCTCACACTAGTCAGAATAAACCTCAACAAAAACCTGCAAACAATAAATGCTGAAGGTGTTATGGAGAAGTGCATACCCTCAACTTTAAGTGGGACGTAACCTGGCAAGAGCCATAATGAGAACAGAATGGAGGTGCCTTTACAAGGTAAACATTTTGCTACCATAGGACGCACAAGGCCCAATCCTGGGCCTATAACCTAAGAAGGCAGGATTGGAAGTCACAGGCAGGCAAATGTGCATTGCCGCAGTATTAAAATAGCCAAGACGTGGAAGCAACCAAAAAGTCCATCAACAGATGAGTGGACAAAGAAGAACTGGTACATGTACAGACGGAATATTAGCCAAGGAGAAAAAGGACACAATGCCATTTGCAGCACCGTAGATGAATCTAGAGGTAATCACACAACTTGTAGTAAGTCAGAAAGAGAAAGACACATATCGTATGATATCACTTATAGGTGTTACCTAAAAATTGATATCAGTGAAGATATTTCCACACAGAAGGGCAATCACAGATTCATTAAACAAACTTATGGTTCACCAATGGAAAGGTGTGAGAATTGGATCCATTTGGATATTGGGGTTAACAGACATATACAAACATAGGTGAAATATATAATCCCCATATCCTACAGAATACCAAGAGAAGACTACTCCACATTCTCTCATAACGTACATGGGAAAACGATCCCAGGAGAGTAGACATATGTATATGTGTAAAAGAATCACATCTTGCACACCTAAAACAAGCCAAACATTGTAATCAAACTGGCTGTGATAAAAAAATAAAAATTAAATTGAAAAAACGAGCAAGAAGTAGTGAGACATAAACTTAAGGGGCTTTTTCCTGGCACATTCCATTCTAAATTACAACCTAGAACACGACTTCCATTGAGGCCCTGTGGCCCTAGTTACCAGATTTGGTAAAGGAGAAGTGCTGCCACCTTGTGGCCGTTTCACACAACAGCAGCTTTAAACCCAGCGTTAATGGTCAGTTGATATTCAAAATACTTCCGGGCCTGTAAATGACACCTGCCCTGCAAACAAATGCTGGGGTCCAATACCGACCAAAAAATTCAAAAGACCTCGACATTTCAAAAAGACAGTTTCAAGAGGCATAGTTTACACACATTTGTGTTCTGTTTCTTTCTTTTCTATTATTTTGTTTAAAAAAATGGGAAGGGAAAAAGGCTGAACATTAGGAATTAATAAAGCCATGCAAATCCAGTGTATAAAAGCGTTCACCTCACAGCCGTCAGAATGATCATCAGCAAAATAAAGTCTACAAAGAATAAATGCTGAAGGGGTTTTAGAGAACTGCGTACCCTTTAGCTGCTGGTGGGATGTAACCTGGTAAGAGCCAGTAGTGAGAACAGAATGGAGGTGCGTTTAAAGGTAAAAATTGAGCTACCATGTGATCTGGTAGGCCCACTGATGGGCCTATCACCTGGGTAGACCAGAATCAAAAGGACACAGGCTGGCAATCCTGCACTGCAACAACATGTACCATAGCCAAGACCTGGAAGAAACCAAAATGTCCATCAACAGAAATATGCACCAAGAAGAAGTCGGCCATGTACCCAATGGAATATTAACCATGAAGAAGCATGGAACAGTGCCGCTGGCAACACCACAGAAGGATCTAGAGATAATCACCCAACTTGAAGTAAGAAAGAAACCGAAAGACAGATATCCTATGACATCACTTATAGCTGTTACCTAAAAATTGATACCTATAAAATAATTTCCAAGAGAAGGACACGCATAGATTCAGAAAACCAAATTATGTTTAACCAAACGGAAAGGTGTAAGGAATATGTGAATTAGGATATGGGGGTTATCAGACATGTACTAATACATATGAAATATATAATCACAAAATACCTATGGAATACGAAGAGAGGTCTACTCCACACTCCATAATAACATACACGGGATAGGATCCAAAGAGGAATAGACAGATACATTGATATGATGGAGCAGAATCTGTACACCTAGGAGAATCTACATTTTTATCAAATTTGCTCTGATAATGAATAAAAATTAAATTTAAAAAACAAACAAAAATGTAAGAGATATAAGTTCTTGGGCGTTTGCACTGGCACATTCCACTCTAATTTGCAGCTTACTAACATGACTTCCAGGAAAGCTCTGTTGCCCAAAACCCAGAGTTAGAAATGTAGAAATGCTGCCGCCTTGTGGCCAGTTCCCGCAAGGCCGGCTTTAAACCCACAGCTAATGGTCACTTAACATTCACAAGGACTCAGGGCTGTAAAGGACACCTCCCGTCAAAAAGTGTCCTGAGGTAGGGAATGGCCAAAGAAATTCAAAACTGGCAAATTTTTCAAGGAGATCGTATGGAGAGGTAAGTTTTACTCACTCTTTTCCAAAAAAGAGGAAAATGGATAAAAGCTCAACGTCAGGTATTATTAGCCTCTTGCAAATCTAACCTACAGAAAGGTTTCAACTCACACATGTCAAGTACCATCAGCAAAAAGTCTACAAACAATTAATGCCGAAGGGGTTTTAGAGAACTGGGTACCCTCTAGCTGCTGGTGAGATGTAAAGGGGTAACAGCCAATAATGACAGAGAAAGGAGCTGCGTTTATAAGTAAAAATGGAGCCACCATTCCATTCAGCAGGCCCACTGCTGAGCCTCTCACCTGAGAAGACCAGAGTCGAGAAGGCACAGGCTTCAACAGCTGCACTGCAGCAATTTTCATAATAGCCAAGACACGGAAGCAACCATAATGTCCATCACCAGATGAATGGATAAAGAAGAAGTGGTCCATGTACACAATGGAATATTAGCCATGGAAAACAATGAAGCACTGCTCTTTGGGGCACCATAGATGAGCCTAGAGATAATCACAGAACATGAGGTAAGTCGGAAAGCAAAAGACATATCTTATGATATCACTTATAGGCATTATCTAACAACTGACACAAATGAACATATTTCCACAGAGAAAGACACAGACATAGAAAACACCCTATGCTTATCTAAAAGGAAAGGTGCGGGTAATGGAAAAATTAAGATTAGGGTTACCATACGTGTACAAATACCTATTAAATACATCTATCAAACAACTGACCATATAACAAGAGAGGTCTACGGAACACCCTGAAATAATTTACATGGGAGGAGGATGTGTATATGAATATACACATATATATATATATATATATATGTAATGTACAAATGAACCAGATTGTGTACACCTAGGACAAACAATATTCTAAACATTACCCCGATTAAAAACATTCAAACAATGAACAAGAAATAATGTGACATAAACTTATGGGGGTTTTTCCTGGCACATTCCATTGTAATTTACAACCTAGGAACAGGACTTCCAGAAAGGCTCTGCTGTCGTAGTAACCAGATTTGGGAATGGAGAAATGCTGCCGCCTTGTGGCCGTTTCCCTCAACAGCAGCTTTAAACCCAGTGCTAAAGGTCACTAAATATTCACACTCATTGCAGGCCTGTAAATGACACCTGCCCTCAAAAAAATTCCTGGGGTCAAAACTCGACCAAAAAATTCAAAAGAGGGCAACCTTCAAAGATAACAATTTCAAGAGGTTTATGGTACCCACCGTTTTTTTTCCTGTTTTTGTTTCACAGAAATTTTAAAAGGCGTGGAAAAATGCTGAACATTAGGAATACTTAAAGACATGCAAATCCAAATTACAAAAACCTATCAGCTCACACCAGTCACAATGGCCATCAGCAAAAATTCTGCAAACAATAAATGCTGAAGGGGTTGTAGAGACATGCCTACCCTTGGTTCAACATGGGACATGGTAAGAGCCAGTAATGAAAACACAAAGGAGGTGCCTTGAAAAGGTAAATATTGAGCTACCATTCAATCAAGGATACCCACTGCTGGACCTATCACCTGAGAGGATGAGAATCAAAAGGCCACAGGCTGGACTTCACTGGTGGCGCAGTGGTTGAGAGCCCGCCTGCCGATGCAGGGGACACGGGTTCGTGCCCCGGTCCGGGAAGATCCCACATGCCGTGGAGCAGCTGGTCCCGTGAGCTATAGCTGCTGGGCCTGCGTGTCCGGAGTCTGTGCTCCGCAACGGGAGAGGCCACGGCAGTGAGAGGCCTGTGTACCACAAAAAAAAGACACGGGCTGGCCATCCTGCACTCCAGCAATATTTACCATAGCCAACACTTGGAAGCAACGAACATGTCCATCAAAAGAGGAATGCACAAAGAAGAAATGGTCCATGTACACAATGGAATATGACTCCAATAAAGAAATATAAATTCAATTTAGAACAGCAACATAAGTAAGGAGACATCAGCTTTTGGGGATTTATCCGGGCACATTCCACTCGAATTTATAGCCAAGGAACACCACTGGCAGGTAGGTCTCTTTCCCAAATTACCAGATTGGGAAAGCAGAAATGCTGCCACCCTCTGGCCGTTACCTGCAACAGCAGCTTTAAAACCTGTGCTAAGGGTCACTTCATATGCACCAGTACTGGAGGGCTGTAAATGAAACCTGCCCTCAAAATGTCTTGAGGGAGGTAATGGCCAAAATATTTCAAAATGTCACACATACTTCAAGAAAACAATTGAAGAGGTAAGTTGTACTCACAGTTTGAAGGAAAAAAGGACATGCCAGAAAGCTCAATTTCAAGGGATTATGAGATGCATGCAAATCCAACCACAAATAGGTATCAGCTCACACTAGTCAGAATAAACCTCAACAAAAACCTGCAAACAATAAATGCTGAAGGTGTTATGGAGAAGTGCATACCCTCAACTTTAAGTGGGACGTAACCTGGTAAGAGCCATAATGAGAACAGAATGGAGGTGCCTTTACACGGTAAACATTTTGCTACCATAGGACGCACAAGGCCCAATCCTGAGCCTATAACCTAAGAAGGCAGGATTGGAAGTCACAGGCAGGCAAATGTGCATTGCCGCAGTATTAAAATAGCCAAGACGTGGAAGCAACCAAAAAGTCCATCAACAGATGAGTGGACAAAGAAGAACTGGTACATGTACAGACGGAATATTAGCCAAGGAGAAAAAGGACACAATGCCATTTGCAGCACCGTAGATGAATCTAGAGGTAATCACACAACTTGTAGTAAGTCAGAAAGAGAAAGACACATATCGTATGATATCACTTATAGGTGTTACCTAAAAATTGATATCAGTGAAGATATTTCCACACAGAAGGGCAATCACAGATTCATTAAACAAACTTATGGTTCACCAATGGAAAGGTGTGAGAATTGGATCCATTTGGATATTGGGGTTAACAGACATATACAAACATAGGTGAAATATATAATCCCCAATATCCTACAGAATACCAAGAGAAGACTACTCCACATTCTCTCATAACGTACATGGGAAAACGATCCCAGGAGAGTAGACATATGTATATGTGTAAAAGAATCACATCTTGCACACCTAAAACAAGCCAAACATTGTAATCAAACTGGCTGTGATAAAAAAATAAAAATTAAATTGAAAAAACGAGCAAGAAGTAGTGAGACATAAACTTAAGGGGCTTTTTCCTGGCACATTCCATTCTAAATTACAACCTAGAACACGACTTCCATTGAGGCCCTGTTGCCCTAGTTACCAGATTTGGTAAAGGAGAACTGCTGCCACCTTGTGGCCGTTTCACACAACAGCAGCTTTAAACCCAGCGTTGATGGTCAGTTGATATTCAAAATACTTCCGGGCCTGTAAATGACACCTGCCCTGCAAACAAATGCTGGGGTCCAATACCGACCAAAAAATTCAAAAGACCTCGACATTTCAAAAAGACAGTTTCAAGAGGCATATTTTACACACATTTGTGTTCTGTTTCTTTCTTTTCTTTTATTTTGTTAAAAAGAATGGGAAGGGAAAAAGGCTGAACATTAGGAATTAATAAAGCCATGCAAATCCAGTGTATAAAAGCGTTCACCTCACAGCCGTCAGAATGATCATCAGCCAAAAAAAGTCTACAACGAATAAATGCTGAAGGGGTTTTAGAGAACTGCGTACCCTTTAGCTGCTGGTGGGATGTAACCTGGTAAGAGCCAGTAGTGAGAACAGAATGGAGGTGCGTTTAAAGGTAAAAATTGAGCTACCATGTGATCTGGTAGGCCCACTGATGGGCCTATCACCTGGGTAGACCAGAATCAAAAGGACACAGGCTGGCAATCCTGCACTGCAACAACATGTACCATAGCCAAGACCTGGAAGAAACCAAAATGTCCATCAACAGAAATATGCACCAAGAAGAAGTCGGCCATGTACCCAATGGAATATTAACCATGAAGAAGCATGGAACAGTGCCGCTGGCAACACCACAGAAGGATCTAGAGATAATCACCCAACTTGAAGTAAGAAAGAAACCGAAAGACAGATATCCTATGACATCACTTATAGCTGTTACCTAAAAATTGATACCTATAAAATAATTTCCAAGAGAAGGACACACATAGATTCAGAAAACCAAATTATGTTTAACCGAACGGAAAGGTGTAAGTATATGTGAATTAGGATATGGGGGTTATCAGACATGTACTAATACATATGAAATATATAATCACAAAATACCTATGGAATACGAAGAGAGGTCTACTCAACACTCTATAATAACATACATGGGATAGGATCCAAAGAGTAACAGACAGATACATTGATATGATGAAGCAGAATCTGTACACCTAGGAGAATCAACATTTTTATCAAATTTGCTCTGATAATGAATAAAAATTAAATTTTAAAAACAAACAAAAATGTAAGAGATATAAGTTCTTGGGCATTTGCACTGGCACATTCCACTCTAATTTGCAGCTTACTAACATGACTTCCAGGAAAGCTCTGTTGCCCAAAACCCAGAGTTAGAAATGTAGAAATGCTGCCGCCTTGTGGCCAGTTCCCGCAAGGCCGGCTTTAAACCCACAGCTAATGGTCACTTAACATTCACAAGGACTCAGGGCTGTAAAGGACACCTCCCGTCAAAAAGTGTCCTGAGGTAGGGAATGGCCAAAGAAATTCAAAACTGGCAAATTTTTCAAGGAGATCGTATGGAGAGGTAAGTTTTACTCACTCTTTTTCAAAAAAGAGGAAAATGGATAAAAGCTCAACGTCAGGTATTATTAGCCTCTTGCACATCTAACCTACAGAAAGGTTTCAACTCACACATGTCAAGTACCATCAGCAAAAAGTCTACAAACAATTAATGCCGAAGGGGTTTTAGAGAACTGGGTACCCTCTAGCTGCTGGTGAGATGTAAAGGGGTAACAGCCAATAATGACAGAGAAAGGAGCTGCGTTTATAAGTAAAAATGGAGCCACCATTCCATTCAGCAGGCCCACTGCTGAGCCTCTCACCTGAGAAGACCAGAGTCGAGAAGGCACAGGCTTCAACAGCTGCACTGCAGCAATTTTCATAATAGCCAAGACACGGAAGCAACCATAATGTCCATCACCAGATGAATGGATAAAGAAGAAGTGGTCCATGTACACAATGGAATATTAGCCATGGAAAACAATGAAGCACTGCTCTTTGAGGCACCATAGATGAGCCTAGAGATAATCACAGAACATGAGGTAAGTCGGAAAGCAAAAGACATATCTTATGATATCACTTATAGGCATTATCTAACAACTGACACAAATGAACATATTTCCACAGAGAAAGACTCTCACAGACATAGAAAACACACTATGCTTATCTAAAAGGAAAGGTGCGGAGAATGGAAAAATTAAGGTTACGGTTAACATACGTGTACAAATACCTATTAAAGACATCTATCGAAACGACCGACCATATAACAAGAGAGGTCTACGGAACACCCTGAAAGAATTTACATGGGAGGAGGATGTGTATATGAATATACATATATATATATATATGTAATGTACAAATGAACCAGATTGTGTACACCTAGGACAAACAATATTCTAAACATTACCCCGATTAAAAACATTCAAACAATGAACAAGAAGTAATGTGACATAAACTTATGGGGGTTTTTCCTGGCACATTCCATTGTAATTTACAACCTAGGAACAGGACTTCCAGAAAGGCTCTGCTGTCCTAGTAACCAGATTTGGGAATGGAGAAATGCTGCCGCCTTGTGGCCGTTTCCCTCAACAGCAGCTTTAAACCCAGTGCTAAAGGTCACTAAATATTCACACTCATTGCAGGCCTGTAAATGACACCTGCCCTCAAAAAAATTCCTGGGGTCAAAACTCGACCAAAAAATTCAAAAGAGGGCAACCTTCAAAGATAACAATTTCAAGAGGTTTATGGTACCCACCGTTTTTTTTCCTGTTTTTGTTTCACAGAAATTTTAAAAGGCGTGGAAAAATGCTGAACATTAGGAATACTTAAAGACATGCAAATCCAAATTACAAAAACCTATCAGCTCACACCAGTCACAATGGCCATCAGCAAAAATTCTGCAAACAATAAATGCTGAAGGGGTTGTAGAGACATGCCTACCCTTGGTTCAACATGGGACATGGTAAGAGCCAGTAATGAAAACACAAAGGAGGTGCCTTGAAAAGGTAAATATTGAGCTACCATTCAATCAAGGATACCCACTGCTGGACCTATCGCCTGAGAGGATGAGAATCAAAAGGCCACAGGCTGGACTTCACTGGTGGCGCAGTGGTTGAGAGCCCGCCTGCCGATGCAGGGGACACGGGTTCGTGCCCCGGTCCGGGAAGATCCCACATGCCGTGGAGCAGCTGGTCCCGTGAGCTATAGCTGCTGGGCCTGCGTGTCCGGAGTCTGTGCTCCGCAACGGGAGAGGCCACGGCAGCGAGAGGCCTGTGTACCACAAAAAAAAGACACGGGCTGGCCATCCTGCACTCCAGCAATATTTACCATAGCCAACACTTGGAAGCAACGAACATGTCCATCAACAGAGGAATGCACAAAGAAAAATGGTCCATGTACACAATGGAATATGACTCCAATAAAGAAATATAAATTCAATTTAGAACAGCAACATAAGTAAGGAGACATCAGCTTTTGGGGATTTATCCGGGCACATTCCACTCGTATTTATAGCCGAGGAACACCACTGGCAGGTAGGTCTCTTTCCCAAATTACCAGATTGGGAAAGCAGAAATGCTGCCACCCTCTGGCCGTTACCTGCAACAGCAGCTTTAAAACCTGTGCTAAGGGTCACTTCATATGCACCAGTACTGGAGGGCTGTAAATGAAACCTGCCCTCAAAATGTCTTGAGGGAGGTAATGGCCAAAATATTTCAAAATGTCACACATACTTCAAGAAAACAATTTGAAGAGGTAAGTTGTACTCACAGTTTGAAGGAAAAAAGGACATGCCAGAAAGCTCAATTTCAAGGGATTATGAGATGCATGCAAATCCAACCACAAATAGGTATCAGCTCACACTAGTCAGAATAAACCTCAACAAAAACCTGCAAACAATAAATGCTGAAGGTGTTATGGAGAAGTGCATACCCTCAACTTTAAGTGGGACGTAACCTGGCAAGAGCCATAATGAGAACAGAATGGAGGTGCCTTTACAAGGTAAACATTTTGCTACCATAGGACGCACAAGGCCCAATCCTGGGCCTATAACCTAAGAAGGCAGGATTGGAAGTCACAGGCAGGCAAATGTGCATTGCCGCAGTATTAAAATAGCCAAGACGTGGAAGCAACCAAAAAGTCCATCAACAGATGAGTGGACAAAGAAGAACTGGTACATGTACAGACGGAATATTAGCCAAGGAGAAAAAGGACACAATGCCATTTGCAGCACCGTAGATGAATCTAGAGGTAATCACACAACTTGTAGTAAGTCAGAAAGAGAAAGACACATATCGTATGATATCACTTATAGGTGTTACCTAAAAATTGATATCAGTGAAGATATTTCCACACAGAAGGGCAATCACAGATTCATTAAACAAACTTATGGTTCACCAATGGAAAGGTGTGAGAATTGGATCCATTTGGATATTGGGGTTAACAGACATATACAAACATAGGTGAAATATATAATCCCCAATATCCTACAGAATACCAAGAGAAGACTACTCCACATTCTCTCATAACGTACATGGGAAAACGATCCCAGGAGAGTAGACATATGTATATGTGTAAAAGAATCACATCTTGCACACCTAAAACAAGCCAAACATTGTAATCAAACTGGCTGTGATAAAAAAATAAAAATTAAATTGAAAAAACGAGCAAGAAGTAGTGAGACATAAACATAAGGGCCTTTATCCTGGCACATTCCATTCTAAATTACAACCTAGAACACGACTTCCATTGAGGCCCTGTGGCCCTAGTTACCAGATTTGGTAAAGGAGAACTGCTGCCACCTTGTGGTCGTTTCACACAACAGCAGCTTTAAACCCAGCGTTAATGGTCAGTTGATATTCAAAATACTTCCGGGCCTGTAAATGACACCTGCCCTGGAAACAAATGCTGGGGTCCAATACCGACCAAAAAATTCAAAAGACCTCGACATTTCAAAAAGACAGTTTCAAGAGGCATATTTTACACACATTTGTGTTCTGTTTCTTTCTTTTCTTTTATTTTGTTAAAAAAAATGGGAAGGGAAAAAGGCTGAACATTAGGAATTAATAAAGCCATGCAAATCCAGTGTATAAAAGCGTTCACCTCACAGCCGTCAGAATGATCATCAGCAAAAAAAAGTCTACAACGAATAAATGCTGAAGGGGTTTTAGAGAACTGCGTACCCTTTAGCTGCTGGTGGGATGTAACCTGGTAAGAGCCAGTAGTGAGAACAGAATGGAGGTGCGTTTAAAGGTAAAAATTCAGCTACCATGTGATCTGGTAGGCCCACTGATGGGCCTATCACCTGGGTAGACCAGAATCAAAAGGACACAGGCTGGCAATCCTGCACTGCAACAACATGTACCATAGCCAAGACCTGGAAGAAACCAAAATGTCCATCAACAGAAATATGCACCAAGAAGAAGTCGGCCATGTACCCAATGGAATATTAACCATGGAGAAGCATGGAACAGTGCCGCTGGCAACACCATAGAAGGATCTAGAGATAATCACCCAACTTGAAGTAAGAAAGAAACCGAAAGACAGATATCCTATGACATCACTTATAGCTCTTACCTAAAAATTGATACCTATAAAATAATTACCAAGAGAAGGACAGGCATAGATTCAGAAAACCAAGTTATGTTTAACCAAACGGAAAGGTGTAAGGAATATGTGAATTAGGATATGGGGGTTATCAGACATGTACTAATACATATGAAATATATAATCACAAAATACCTATGGAATACGAAGAGAGGTCTACTCCACACTCCATAATAACATACATGGGATAGGATCCAAAGAGGAATAGACAGATACATTGATATGATGGAGCAGAATCTGTACACCTAGGAGAATCTACATTTTTATCAAATTTGCTCTGATAATGAATAAAAATTAAATTTAAAAAACAAACAAAAATGTAAGAGATATAAGTTCTTGGGCGTTTGCACTGGCACATTCCACTCTAATTTGCAGCTTACTAACATGACTTCCAGGAAAGCTCTGTTGCCCAAAACCCAGAGTTAGAAATGTAGAAATGCTGCCGCCTTGTGGCCAGTTCCCGCAAGGGCGGCTTTAAACCCACAGCTAATGGTCACGTAACATTCACAAGGATTCAGGGCTGTAAAGGACACCTCCTGTCAAAAAGTGTCCTGAGGTACGGAATGGCCAAAAAAATTCAAAACTGGCAAATTTTTCAAGGAGATCGTATGGAGAGGTAAGTTTTACTCACTCTTTTTCAAAAAAGAGGAAAATGGATAAAAGCTCACCGTCAGGTATTATTAGCCTCATGCAAATCTAACCTACAGAAAGGTTTCAACTCACACATGTCAAGTACCATCAGCAAAAAGTCTACAAACAATTAATGCCGAAGGGGTTTTAGAGAACTGGGTACCCTCTAGCTGCTGGTGAGATGTAAAGGGGTAACAGCCAATAATGAGCAGAGAAAGGAGCTGCGTTTATAAGTAAAAATGGAGCCACCATTCCATTCAGCAGGCCCACTGCTGAGCCTCTCACCTGAGAAGACCAGAGTCGAGAAGGCACAGGCTTCAACAGCTGCACTGCAGCAATTTTCATAATAGCCAAGACACGGAAGCAACCATAATGTCCATCACCAGATGAATGGATAAAGAAGAAGTGGTCCATGTACACAATGGAATATTAGCCATGGAAAACAATGAAGCACTGCTCTTTGAGGCACCATAGATGAGCCTAGAGATAATCACAGAACATGAGGTAAGTCGGAAAGCAAAAGACATATCTTATGATATCACTTATAGGCATTAACTAAAAACTGACACAAATGAACATATTTCCACAGAGAAAGACACTCAGAGACATAGAAAACACACTATGCTTATCTAAAAGGAAAGGTGCAGAGAATGGAAAAATTAAGGTTACGGTTAACATACGTGTACAAATACCTATTAAAGACATCTATCGAAACGACCGACCATATAACAAGAGAGGTCTACGGAACACCCTGAAAGAATTTACATGGGAGGAGGATGTGTATATGAATATACATATATATATATATATGTAATGTACAAATGAACCAGATTGTGTACACCTAGGACAAACAATATTCTAAACATTACCCCGATTAAAAACATTCAAACAATGAACAAGAAGTAATGTGACATAAACTTATGGGGGTTTTTCCTGGCACATTCCATTGTAATTCACAACCTAGGAACAGGACTTCCAGAAAGGCTCTGCTGTCCTAGTAACCAGATTTGGGAATGGAGAAATGCTGCCACCTTGTGGCCGTTTCCCTCAACAGCAGCTTTAAACCCAGTGCTAAAGGTCACTAAATATTCACACTCATTGCAGGCCTGTAAATGACACCTGCCCTCAAAAAAATTCCTGGGGTCAAAACTCGACCAAAAAATTCAAAAGAGGGCAACCTTCAAAGATAACAATTTCAAGAGGTTTATGGTACCCACCGTTTCTTTTCCTGTTTTTGTTTCACAGAAATTTTAAAAGGCGTGGAAAAATGCTGAACATTAGGAATACTTAAAGACATGCAAATCCAAATTACAAAAACCTATCAGCTCACACCAGTCACAATGGCCATCAGCAAAAATTCTGCAAACAATAAATGCTGAAGGGGTTGTAGAGACATGCCTACCCTTGGTTCAACATGGGACATGGTAAGAGCCAGTAATGAAAACACAAAGGAGGTGCCTTGAAAAGGTAAATATTGAGCTACCATTCAATCAAGGATACCCACTGCTGGACCTATCGCCTGAGAGGATGTGAATCAAAAGGCCACAGGCTGGACTTCACTGGTGGCGCAGTGGTTGAGAGCCCGCCTGCCGATGCAGGGGACACGGGTTCGTTCCCCCTTCCGGGAAGATCCCACATGCCGTGGAGCAGCTGGTCCCGTGAGCTATAGCTGCTGGGCCTGCGTGTCCGGAGTCTGTGCTCCGCAACGGGAGAGGCCACGGCAGTGAGAGGCCTGTGTACCACAAAAAAAAGACACGGGCTGGCAATCCTGCACTCCAGCAATATTTACCATAGCCAACACTTGGAAGCAACGAACATGTCCATCAAAAGAGGAATGCACAAAGAAGAAATGGTCCATGTACACAATGGAATATGACTCCAATAAAGAAATATAAATTCAATTTAGAACAGCAACATAAGTAAGGAGACATCAGCTTTTGGGGATTTATCCGGGCACATTCCACTCGAATTTATAGCCGAGGAACACCACTGGCAGGTAGGTCTCTTTCCCAAATTACCAGATTGGGAAAGCAGAAATGCTGCCACCCTCTGGCCGTTACCTGCAACAGCAGCTTTAAAACCTGTGCTAAGGGTCACTTCATATGCACCAGTACTGGAGGGCTGTAAATGAAACCTGCCCTCAAAATGTCTTGAGGGAGGTAATGGCCAAAATATTTCAAAATGTCACACATACTTCAAGAAAACAATTGAAGAGGTAAGTTGTACTCACAGTTTGAAGGAAAAAAGGACATGCCAGAAAGCTCAATTTCAAGGGATTATGAGATGCATGCAAATCCAACCACAAATAGGTATCAGCTCACACTAGTCAGAATAAACCTCAACAAAAACCTGCAAACAATAAATGCTGAAGGTGTTATGGAGAAGTGCATACCCTCAACTTTAAGTGGGACGTAACCTGGCAAGAGCCATAATGAGAACAGAATGGAGGTGCCTTTACAAGGTAAACATTTTGCTACCATAGGACGCACAAGGCCCAATCCTGGGCCTATAACCTAAGAAGGCAGGATTGGAAGTCACAGGCAGGCAAATGTGCATTGCCGCAGTATTAAAATAGCCAAGACGTGGAAGCAACCAAAAAGTCCATCAACAGATGAGTGGACAAAGAAGAACTGGTACATGTACAGACGGAATATTAGCCAAGGAGAAAAAGGACACAATGCCATTTGCAGCACCGTAGATGAATCTAGAGGTAATCACACAACTTGTAGTAAGTCAGAAAGAGAAAGACACATATCGTATGATATCACTTATAGGTGTTACCTAAAAATTGATATCAGTGAAGATATTTCCACACAGAAGGGCAATCACAGATTCATTAAACAAACTTATGGTTCACCAATGGAAAGGTGTGAGAATTGGATCCATTTGGATATTGGGGTTAACAGACATATACAAACATAGGTGAAATATATAATCCCCAATATCCTACAGAATACCAAGAGAAGACTACTCCACATTCTCTCATAACGTACATGGGAAAACGATCCCAGGAGAGTAGACATATGTATATGTGTAAAAGAATCACATCTTGCACACCTAAAACAAGCCAAACATTGTACTCAAACTGGCTGTGATAAAAAAATAAAAATTAAATTGAAAAAACGAGCAAGAAGTAGTGAGACATAAACTTAAGGGGCTTTTTCCTGGCACATTCCATTCTAAATTACAACCTAGAACACGACTTCCATTGAGGCCCTGTGGCCCTAGTTACCAGATTTGGTAAAGGAGAAGTGCTGCCACCTTGTGGCCGTTTCACACAACAGCAGCTTTAAACCCAGCGTTAATGGTCAGTTGATATTCAAAATACTTCCGGGCCTGTAAATGACACCTGCCCTGCAAACAAATGCTGGGGTCCAATACCGACCAAAAAATTCAAAAGACCTCGACATTTCAAAAAGACAGTTTCAAGAGGCATAGTTTACACACATTTGTGTTCTGTTTCTTTCTTTTCTATTATTTTGTTAAAAAAAATGGGAAGGGAAAAAGGCTGAACATTAGGAATTAATAAAGCCATGCAAATCCAGTGTATAAAAGCGTTCACCTCACAGCCGTCAGAATGATCATCAGCAAAATAAAGTCTACAAAGAATAAATGCTGAAGGGGTTTTAGAGAACTGCGTACCCTTTAGCTGCTGGTGGGATGTAACCTGGTAAGAGCCAGTAGTGAGAACAGAATGGAGGTGCGTTTAAAGGTAAAAATTGAGCTACCATGTGATCTGGTAGGCCCACTGATGGGCCTATCACCTGGGTAGACCAGAATCAAAAGGACACAGGCTGGCAATCCTGCACTGCAACAACATGTACCATAGCCAAGACCTGGAAGAAACCAAAATGTCCATCAACAGAAATATGCACCAAGAAGAAGTCGGCCATGTACCCAATGGAATATTAACCATGAAGAAGCATGGAACAGTGCCGCTGGCAACACCATAGAAGGATCTAGAGATAATCACCCAACTTGAAGTAAGAAAGAAACCGAAAGACAGATATCCTATGACATCACTTATAGCTGTTACCTAAAAATTGATACCTATAAAATAATTTCCAAGAGAAGGACAGGCATAGATTCAGAAAACCAAATTATGTTTAACCAAACGGAAAGGTGTAAGGAATATGTGAATTAGGATATGGGGGTTATCAGACATGTACTAATACATATGAAATATATAATCACAAAATACCTATGGAATACGAAGAGAGGTCTACTCCACACTCCATAATAACATACACGGGATAGGATCCAAAGAGGAATAGACAGATACATTGATATGATGGAGCAGAATCTGTACACCTAGGAGAATCTACATTTTTATCAAATTTGCTCTGATAATGAATAAAAATTAAATTTAAAAAACAAACAAAAATGTAAGAGATATAAGTTCTTGGGCGTTTGCACTGGCACATTCCACTCTAATTTGCAGCTTACTAACATGACTTCCAGGAAAGCTCTGTTGCCCAAAACCCAGAGTTAGAAATGTAGAAATGCTGCCGCCTTGTGGCGAGTTCCCGCAAGGCCGGCTTTAAACCCACAGCTAATGGTCACTTAACATTCACAAGGACTCAGGGCTGTAAAGGACACCTCCCGTCAAAAAGTGTCCTGAGGTAGGGAATGGCCAAAGAAATTCAAAACTGGCAAATTTTTCAAGGAGATCGTATGGAGAGGTAAGTTTTACTCACTCTTTTTCAAAAAAGAGGAAAATGGATAAAAGCTCAACGTCAGGTATTATTAGCCTCTTGCACATCTAACCTACAGAAAGGTTTCAACTCACACATGTCAAGTACCATCAGCAAAAAGTCTACAAACAATTAATGCCGAAGGGGTTTTAGAGAACTGGGTACCCTCTAGCTGCTGGTGAGATGTAAAGGGGTAACAGCCAATAATGACAGAGAAAGGAGCTGCGTTTATAAGTAAAAATGGAGCCACCATTCCATTCAGCAGGCCCACTGCTGAGCCTCTCACCTGAGAAGACCAGAGTCGAGAAGGCACAGGCTTCAACAGCTGCACTGCAGCAATTTTCATAATAGCCAAGACACGGAAGCAACCATAATGTCCATCACCAGATGAATGGATAAAGAAGAAGTGGTCCATGTACACAATGGAATATTAGCCATGGAAAACAATGAAGCACTGCTCTTTGAGGCACCATAGATGAGCCTAGAGATAATCACAGAACATGAGGTAAGTCGGAAAGCAAAAGACATATCTTATGATATCACTTATAGGCATTATCTAACAACTGACACAAATGAACATATTTCCACAGAGAAAGACTCTCACAGACATAGAAAACACACTATGCTTATCTAAAAGGAAAGGTGCGGAGAATGGAAAAATTAAGGTTACGGTTAACATACGTGTACAAATACCTATTAAAGACATCTATCGAAACGACCGACCATATAACAAGAGAGGTCTACGGAACACCCTGAAAGAATTTACATGGGAGGAGGATGTGTATATGAATATACATATATATATATATATGTAATGTACAAATGAACCAGATTGTGTACACCTAGGACAAACAATATTCTAAACATTACCCCGATTAAAAACATTCAAACAATGAACAAGAAGTAATGTGACATAAACTTATGGGGGTTTTTCCTGGCACATTCCATTGTAATTTACAACCTAGGAACAGGACTTCCAGAAAGGCTCTGCTGTCCTAGTAACCAGATTTGGGAATGGAGAAATGCTGCCGCCTTGTGGCCGTTTCCCTCAACAGCAGCTTTAAACCCAGTGCTAAAGGTCACTAAATATTCACACTCATTGCAGGCCTGTAAATGACACCTGCCCTCAAAAAAATTCCTGGGGTCAAAACTCGACCAAAAAATTCAAAAGAGGGCAACCTTCAAAGATAACAATTTCAAGAGGTTTATGGTACCCACCGTTTTTTTTCCTGTTTTTGTTTCACAGAAATTTTAAAAGGCGTGGAAAAATGCTGAACATTAGGAATACTTAAAGACATGCAAATCCAAATTACAAAAACCTATCAGCTCACACCAGTCACAATGGCCATCAGCAAAAATTCTGCAAACAATAAATGCTGAAGGGGTTGTAGAGACATGCCTACCCTTGGTTCAACATGGGACATGGTAAGAGCCAGTAATGAAAACACAAAGGAGGTGCCTTGAAAAGGTAAATATTGAGCTACCATTCAATCAAGGATACCCACTGCTGGACCTATCGCCTGAGAGGATGTGAATCAAAAGGCCACAGGCTGGACTTCACTGGTGGCGCAGTGGTTGAGAGCCCGCCTGCCGATGCAGGGGACACGGGTTCGTTCCCCCTTCCGGGAAGATCCCACATGCCGTGGAGCAGCTGGTCCCGTGAGCTATAGCTGCTGGGCCTGCGTGTCCGGAGTCTGTGCTCCGCAACGGGAGAGGCCACGGCAGTGAGAGGCCTGTGTACCACAAAAAAAAGACACGGGCTGGCAATCCTGCACTCCAGCAATATTTACCATAGCCAACACTTGGAAGCAACGAACATGTCCATCAAAAGAGGAATGCACAAAGAAGAAATGGTCCATGTACACAATGGAATATGACTCCAATAAAGAAATATAAATTCAATTTAGAACAGCAACATAAGTAAGGAGACATCAGCTTTTGGGGATTTATCCGGGCACATTCCACTCGAATTTATAGCCGAGGAACACCACTGGCAGGTAGGTCTCTTTCCCAAATTACCAGATTGGGAAAGCAGAAATGCTGCCACCCTCTGGCCGTTACCTGCAACAGCAGCTTTAAAACCTGTGCTAAGGGTCACTTCATATGCACCAGTACTGGAGGGCTGTAAATGAAACCTGCCCTCAAAATGTCTTGAGGGAGGTAATGGCCAAAATATTTCAAAATGTCACACATACTTCAAGAAAACAATTTGAAGAGGTAAGCTGTACTCACAGTTTGAAGGAAAAAAGGACATGCCAGAAAGCTCAATTTCAAGGGATTATGAGATGCATGCAAATCCAACCACAAATAGGTATCAGCTCACACTAGTCAGAATAAACCTCAACAAAAACCTGCAAACAATAAATGCTGAAGGTGTTATGGAGAAGTGCATACCCTCAACTTTAAGTGGGACGTAACCTGGCAAGAGCCATAATGAGAACAGAATGGAGGTGCCTTTACAAGGTAAACATTTTGCTACCATAGGACGCACAAGGCCCAATCCTGGGCCTATAACCTAAGAAGGCAGGATTGGAAGTCACAGGCAGGCAAATGTGCATTGCCGCAGTATTAAAATAGCCAAGACGTGGAAGCAACCAAAAAGTCCATCAACAGATGAGTGGACAAAGAAGAACTGGTACATGTACAGACGGAATATTAGCCAAGGAGAAAAAGGACACAATGCCATTTGCAGCACCGTAGATGAATCTAGAGGTAATCACACAACTTGTAGTAAGTCAGAAAGAGAAAGACACATATCGTATGATATCACTTATAGGTGTTACCTAAAAATTGATATCAGTGAAGATATTTCCACACAGAAGGGCAATCACAGATTCATTAAACAAACTTATGGTTCACCAATGGAAAGGTGTGAGAATTGGATCCATTTGGATATTGGGGTTAACAGACATATACAAACATAGGTGAAATATATAATCCCCAATATCCTACAGAATACCAAGAGAAGACTACTCCACATTCTCTCATAACGTACATGGGAAAACGATCCCAGGAGAGTAGACATATGTATATGTGTAAAAGAATCACATCTTGCACACCTAAAACAAGCCAAACATTGTACTCAAACTGGCTGTGATAAAAAAATAAAAATTAAATTGAAAAAACGAGCAAGAAGTAGTGAGACATAAACTTAAGGGGCTTTTTCCTGGCACATTCCATTCTAAATTACAACCTAGAACACGACTTCCATTGAGGCCCTGTGGCCCTAGTTACCAGATTTGGTAAAGGAGAACTGCTGCCACCTTGTGGCCGTTTCACACAACAGCAGCTTTAAACCCAGCGTTAATGGTCAGTTGATATTCAAAATACTTCCGGGCCTGTAAATGACACCTGCCCTGCAAACAAATGCTGGGGTCCAATACCGACCAAAAAATTCAAAAGACCTCGACATTTCAAAAAGACAGTTTCAAGAGGCATAGTTTACACACATTTGTGTTCTGTTTCTTTCTTTTCTATTATTTTGTTAAAAAAAATGGGAAGGGAAAAAGGCTGAACATTAGGAATTAATAAAGCCATGCAAATCCAGTGTATAAAAGCGTTCACCTCACAGCCGTCAGAATGATCATCAGCAAAATAAAGTCTACAAAGAATAAATGCTGAAGGGGTTTTAGAGAACTGCGTACCCTTTAGCTGCTGGTGGGATGTAACCTGGTAAGAGCCAGTAGTGAGAACAGAATGGAGGTGCGTTTAAAGGTAAAAATTGAGCTACCATGTGATCTGGTAGGCCCACTGATGGGCCTATCACCTGGGTAGACCAGAATCAAAAGGACACAGGCTGGCAATCCTGCACTGCAACAACATGTACCATAGCCAAGACCTGGAAGAAACCAAAATGTCCATCAACAGAAATATGCACCAAGAAGAAGTCGGCCATGTACCCAATGGAATATTAACCATGAAGAAGCATGGAACAGTGCCGCTGGCAACACCATAGAAGGATCTAGAGATAATCACCCAACTTGAAGTAAGAAAGAAACCGAAAGACAGATATCCTATGACATCACTTATAGCTGTTACCTAAAAATTGATACCTATAAAATAATTTCCAAGAGAAGGACACGCATAGATTCAGAAAACCAAATTATGTTTAACCAAACGGAAAGGTGTAAGGAATATGTGAATTAGGATATGGGGGTTATCAGACATGTACTAATACATATGAAATATATAATCACAAAATACCTATGGAATACGAAGAGAGGTCTACTCCACACTCCATAATAACATACACGGGATAGGATCCAAAGAGGAATAGACAGATACATTGATATGATGGAGCAGAATCTGTACACCTAGGAGAATCTACATTTTTATCAAATTTGCTCTGATAATGAATAAAAATTAAATTTAAAAAACAAACAAAAATGTAAGAGATATAAGTTCTTGGGCGTTTGCACTGGCACATTCCACTCTAATTTGCAGCTTACTAACATGACTTCCAGGAAAGCTCTGTTGCCCAAAACCCAGAGTTAGAAATGTAGAAATGCTGCCGCCTTGTGGCGAGTTCCCGCAAGGCCGGCTTTAAACCCACAGCTAATGGTCACTTAACATTCACAAGGACTCAGGGCTGTAAAGGACACCTCCCGTCAAAAAGTGTCCTGAGGTAGGGAATGGCCAAAGAAATTCAAAACTGGCAAATTTTTCAAGGAGATCGTATGGAGAGGTAAGTTTTACTCACTCTTTTTCAAAAAAGAGGAAAATGGATAAAAGCTCAACGTCAGGTATTATTAGCCTCTTGCACATCTAACCTACAGAAAGGTTTCAACTCACACATGTCAAGTACCATCAGCAAAAAGTCTACAAACAATTAATGCCGAAGGGGTTTTAGAGAACTGGGTACCCTCTAGCTGCTGGTGAGATGTAAAGGGGTAACAGCCAATAATGACAGAGAAAGGAGCTGCGTTTATAAGTAAAAATGGAGCCACCATTCCATTCAGCAGGCCCACTGCTGAGCCTCTCACCTGAGAAGACCAGAGTCGAGAAGGCACAGGCTTCAACAGCTGCACTGCAGCAATTTTCATAATAGCCAAGACACGGAAGCAACCATAATGTCCATCACCAGATGAATGGATAAAGAAGAAGTGGTCCATGTACACAATGGAATATTAGCCATGGAAAACAATGAAGCACTGCTCTTTGAGGCACCATAGATGAGCCTAGAGATAATCACAGAACATGAGGTAAGTCGGAAAGCAAAAGACATATCTTATGATATCACTTATAGGCATTATCTAACAACTGACACAAATGAACATATTTCCACAGAGAAAGACTCTCACAGACATAGAAAACACACTATGCTTATCTAAAAGGAAAGGTGCGGAGAATGGAAAAATTAAGGTTACGGTTAACATACGTGTACAAATACCTATTAAAGACATCTATCGAAACGACCGACCATATAACAAGAGAGGTCTACGGAACACCCTGAAAGAATTTACATGGGAGGAGGATGTGTATATGAATATACATATATATATATATATGTAATGTACAAATGAACCAGATTGTGTACACCTAGGACAAACAATATTCTAAACATTACCCCGATTAAAAACATTCAAACAATGAACAAGAAGTAATGTGACATAAACTTATGGGGGTTTTTCCTGGCACATTCCATTGTAATTTACAACCTAGGAACAGGACTTCCAGAAAGGCTCTGCTGTCCTAGTAACCAGATTTGGGAATGGAGAAATGCTGCCGCCTTGTGGCCGTTTCCCTCAACAGCAGCTTTAAACCCAGTGCTAAAGGTCACTAAATATTCACACTCATTGCAGGCCTGTAAATGACACCTGCCCTCAAAAAAATTCCTGGGGTCAAAACTCGACCAAAAAATTCAAAAGAGGGCAACCTTCAAAGATAACAATTTCAAGAGGTTTATGGTACCCACCGTTTTTTTTCCTGTTTTTGTTTCACAGAAATTTTAAAAGGCGTGGAAAAATGCTGAACATTAGGAATACTTAAAGACATGCAAATCCAAATTACAAAAACCTATCAGCTCACACCAGTCACAATGGCCATCAGCAAAAATTCTGCAAACAATAAATGCTGAAGGGGTTGTAGAGACATGCCTACCCTTGGTTCAACATGGGACATGGTAAGAGCCAGTAATGAAAACACAAAGGAGGTGCCTTGAAAAGGTAAATATTGAGCTACCATTCAATCAAGGATACCCACTGCTGGACCTATCGCCTGAGAGGATGAGAATCAAAAGGCCACAGGCTGGACTTCACTGGTGGCGCAGTGGTTGAGAGCCCGCCTGCCGATGCAGGGGACACGGGTTCGTGCCCCGGTCCGGGAAGATCCCACATGCCGTGGAGCAGCTGGTCCCGTGAGCTATAGCTGCTGGGCCTGCGTGTCCGGAGTCTGTGCTCCGCAACGGGAGAGGCCACGGCAGCGAGAGGCCTGTGTACCACAAAAAAAAGACACGGGCTGGCCATCCTGCACTCCAGCAATATTTACCATAGCCAACACTTGGAAGCAACGAACATGTCCATCAACAGAGGAATGCACAAAGAAAAATGGTCCATGTACACAATGGAATATGACTCCAATAAAGAAATATAAATTCAATTTAGAACAGCAACATAAGTAAGGAGACATCAGCTTTTGGGGATTTATCCGGGCACATTCCACTCGAATTTATAGCCGAGGAACACCACTGGCAGGTAGGTCTCTTTCCCAAATTACCAGATTGGGAAAGCAGAAATGCTGCCACCCTCTGGCCGTTACCTGCAACAGCAGCTTTAAAACCTGTGCTAAGGGTCACTTCATATGCACCAGTACTGGAGGGCTGTAAATGAAACCTGCCCTCAAAATGTCTTGAGGGAGGTAATGGCCAAAATATTTCAAAATGTCACACATACTTCAAGAAAACAATTTGAAGAGGTAAGTTGTACTCACAGTTTGAAGGAAAAAAGGACATGCCAGAAAGCTCAATTTCAAGGGATTATGAGATGCATGCAAATCCAACCACAAATAGGTATCAGCTCACACTAGTCAGAATAAACCTCAACAAAAACCTGCAAACAATAAATGCTGAAGGTGTTATGGAGAAGTGCATACCCTCAACTTTAAGTGGGACGTAACCTGGCAAGAGCCATAATGAGAACAGAATGGAGGTGCCTTTACAAGGTAAACATTTTGCTACCATAGGACGCACAAGGCCCAATCCTGGGCCTATAACCTAAGAAGGCAGGATTGGAAGTCACAGGCAGGCAAATGTGCATTGCCGCAGTATTAAAATAGCCAAGACGTGGAAGCAACCAAAAAGTCCATCAACAGATGAGTGGACAAAGAAGAACTGGTACATGTACAGACGGAATATTAGCCAAGGAGAAAAAGGACACAATGCCATTTGCAGCACCGTAGATGAATCTAGAGGTAATCACACAACTTGTAGTAAGTCAGAAAGAGAAAGACACATATCGTATGATATCACTTATAGGTGTTACCTAAAAATTGATATCAGTGAAGATATTTCCACACAGAAGGGCAATCACAGATTCATTAAACAAACTTATGGTTCACCAATGGAAAGGTGTGAGAATTGGATCCATTTGGATATTGGGGTTAACAGACATATACAAACATAGGTGAAATATATAATCCCCAATATCCTACAGAATACCAAGAGAAGACTACTCCACATTCTCTCATAACGTACATGGGAAAACGATCCCAGGAGAGTAGACATATGTATATGTGTAAAAGAATCACATCTTGCACACCTAAAACAAGCCAAACATTGTACTCAAACTGGCTGTGATAAAAAAATAAAAATTAAATTGAAAAAACGAGCAAGAAGTAGTGAGACATAAACTTAAGGGGCTTTTTCCTGGCACATTCCATTCTAAATTACAACCTAGAACACGACTTCCATTGAGGCCCTGTGGCCCTAGTTACCAGATTTGGTAAAGGAGAAGTGCTGCCACCTTGTGGCCGTTTCACACAACAGCAGCTTTAAACCCAGCGTTAATGGTCAGTTGATATTCAAAATACTTCCGGGCCTGTAAATGACACCTGCCCTGCAAACAAATGCTGGGGTCCAATACCGACCAAAAAATTCAAAAGACCTCGACATTTCAAAAAGACAGTTTCAAGAGGCATATTTTACACACATTTGTGTTCTGTTTCTTTCTTTTCTTTTATTTTGTTAAAAAAAATGGGAAGGGAAAAAGGCTGAACATTAGGAATTAATAAAGCCATGCAAATCCAGTGTATAAAAGCGTTCACCTCACAGCCGTCAGAATGATCATCAGCAAAAAAAAGTCTACAACGAATAAATGCTGAAGGGGTTTTAGAGAACTGCATACCCTTTAGCTGCTGGTGGGATGTAACCTGGTAAGAGCCAGTAGTGAGAACAGAATGGAGGTGCGTTTAAAGGTAAAAATTGAGCTACCATGTGATCTGGTAGGCCCACTGATGGGCCTATCACCTGGGTAGACCAGAATCAAAAGGACACAGGCTGGCAATCCTGCACTGCAACAACATGTACCATAGCCAAGACCTGGAAGAAACCAAAATGTCCATCAACAGAAATATGCACCAAGAAGAAGTCGGCCATGTACCCAATGGAATATTAACCATGGAGAAGCACGGAACAGTGCCGCTGGCAACACCATAGAAGGATCTAGAGATAATCACCCAACTTGAAGTAAGAAAGAAACCGAAAGACAGATATCCTATGACATCACTTATAGCTCTTACCTAAAAATTGATACCTATAAAATAATTACCAAGAGAAGGACAGGCATAGATTCAGAAAACCAAATTATGTTTAACCAAACGGAAAGGTGTAAGGAATATGTGAATTAGGATATGGGGGTTATCAGACATGTACTAATACATATGAAATATATAATCACAAAATACCTATGGAATACGAAGAGAGGTCTACTCCACACTCCATAATAACATACACGGGATAGGATCCAAAGAGGAATAGACAGATACATTGATATGATGGAGCAGAATCTGTACACCTAGGAGAATCTACATTTTTATCAAATTTGCTCTGATAATGAATAAAAATTAAATTTAAAAAACAAACAAAAATGTAAGAGATATAAGTTCTTGGGCGTTTGCACTGGCACATTCCACTCTAATTTGCAGCTTACTAACATGACTTCCAGGAAAGCTCTGTTGCCCAAAACCCAGAGTTAGAAATGTAGAAATGCTGCCGCCTTGTGGCGAGTTCCCGCAAGGCCGGCTTTAAACCCACAGCTAATGGTCACTTAACATTCACAAGGACTCAGGGCTGTAAAGGACACCTCCCGTCAAAAAGTGTCCTGAGGTAGGGAATGGCCAAAGAAATTCAAAACTGGCAAATTTTTCAAGGAGATCGTATGGAGAGGTAAGTTTTACTCACTCTTTTTCAAAAAAGAGGAAAATGGATAAAAGCTCAACGTCAGGTATTATTAGCCTCTTGCACATCTAACCTACAGAAAGGTTTCAACTCACACATGTCAAGTACCATCAGCAAAAAGTCTACAAACAATTAATGCCGAAGGGGTTTTAGAGAACTGGGTACCCTCTAGCTGCTGGTGAGATGTAAAGGGGTAACAGCCAATAATGACAGAGAAAGGAGCTGCGTTTATAAGTAAAAATGGAGCCACCATTCCATTCAGCAGGCCCACTGCTGAGCCTCTCACCTGAGAAGACCAGAGTCGAGAAGGCACAGGCTTCAACAGCTGCACTGCAGCAATTTTCATAATAGCCAAGACACGGAAGCAACCATAATGTCCATCACCAGATGAATGGATAAAGAAGAAGTGGTCCATGTACACAATGGAATATTAGCCATGGAAAACAATGAAGCACTGCTCTTTGAGGCACCATAGATGAGCCTAGAGATAATCACAGAACATGAGGTAAGTCGGAAAGCAAAAGACATATCTTATGATATCACTTATAGGCATTATCTAACAACTGACACAAATGAACATATTTCCACAGAGAAAGACACAGACATAGAAAACACACTATGCTTATCTAAAAGGAAAGGTACGGGTAATGGAAAAATTAAGATTAGTGTTACCATACGTGTACAAATACCTATTAAATACATCTATCAAAACAACTGACCATATAACAAGAGAGGTCTACGGAACACCCTGAAAGAACTTACATGGGAGGAGGATGTGTATATGAATATATATATATATATATATATATATATATATATATATGTATATATGTAATGTACAAATGAACCAGATTGTGTGCACCTAGGACAAACAATATTCTAAACATTACCCCAATTAAAAACATTCAAACAATGAACAAGAAGTAATGTGACATAAACTTATGGGGGTTTTTCCTGGCACATTCCATTGTAATTTACAACCTAGGAACAGGACTTCCAGAAAGGCTCTGCTGTCCTAGTAACCAGATTTGGGAATGGAGAAATGCTGCCGCCTTGTGGCCGTTTCCCTCAACAGCAGCTTTAAACCCAGTGCTAAAGGTCACTAAATATTCACACTCATTGCAGGCCTGTAAATGACACCTGCCCTCAAAAAAATTCCTGGGGTCAAAACTCGACCAAAAAATTCAAAAGAGGGCAACCTTCAAAGATAACAATTTCAAGAGGTTTATGGTACCCACCGTTTTTTTTCCTGTTTTTGTTTCACAGAAATTTTAAAAGGCGTGGAAAAATGCTGAACATTAGGAATACTTAAAGACATGCAAATCCAAATTACAAAAACCTATCAGCTCACACCAGTCACAATGGCCATCAGCAAAAATTCTGCAAACAATAAATGCTGAAGGGGTTGTAGAGACATGCCTACCCTTGGTTCAACATGGGACATGGTAAGAGCCAGTAATGAAAACACAAAGGAGGTGCCTTGAAAAGGTAAATATTGAGCTACCATTCAATCAAGGATACCCACTGCTGGACCTATCGCCTGAGAGGATGAGAATCAAAAGGCCACAGGCTGGACTTCACTGGTGGCGCAGTGGTTGAGAGCCCGCCTGCCGATGCAGGGGACGCGGGTTCGTGCCCCGGTCCGGGAAGATCCCACATGCCGTGGAGCAGCTGGTCCCGTGAGCTATAGCTGCTGGGCCTGCGTGTCTGGAGTCTGTGCTCCGCAACGTGAGAGGCCACGGCAGTGAGAGGCCTGTGTACCACAAAAAAAAGACACGGGCTGGCCATCCTGCACTCCAGCAATATTTACCATAGCCAACACTTGGAAGCAACGAACATGTCCATCAAAAGAGGAATGCACAAAGAAGAAATGGCCCATGTACACAATGGAATATGACTCCAATAAAGAAATATAAATTCAATTTAGAACAGCAACATAAGTAAGGAGACATCAAGTTTTGGGGGTTTATCCGGGCACATTCCACTCGAATTTATAACCGAGGAACACCACTGGCAGGTAGGTCTGTTTCCCAAGTTACCAGATTGGGAAAGCAGAAATGCTGCCACCCTCTGGCCGTTACCTGCAACAGCAGCTTTAAAACCTGTGCTAAGGGTCACTTCATATGCACCAGTACTGGAGGGCTGTAAATGAAACCTGCCCTCAAAATGTCTTGAGGGAGGTAATGGCCAAAATATTTCAAAATGTCACACATACTTCAAGAAAACAATTTGAAGAGGTAAGTTGTACTCACAGTTTGAAGGAAAAAAGGACATGCCAGAAAGCTCAATTTCAAGGGATTATGAGATGCATGCAAATCCAACCACAAATAGGTATCAGCTCACACTAGTCAGAATAAACCTTAACAAAAACCAGCAAACAATAAATGCTGAAGGTGTTATGGAGAAGTGCATACCCTCAACTTTAAGTGGGACGTAACCTGGTAAGAGCCATAATGAGAACAGAATGGAGGTGCCTTTACAAGGTAAACATTTTGCTACCATAGGACGCACAAGGCCCAATCCTGGGCGTATAACCTAAGAAGGCAGAATTGGAAGTCACAGGCAGGCAAATGTGCATTGCCGCAGTATTAAAATAGCCAACACGTGGAAGCAACCAAAAAGTCCATCAACAGATGAGTGGACAAAGAAGAACTGGTACATGTACAGACGGAATATTAGCCAAGGAGAAAAAGGACACAATGCCATTTGCAGCACCGTAGATGAATCTAGAGGTAATCACACAACTTGTAGTAAGTCAGAAAGAGAAAGACACATATCGTATGATATCACTTATAGGTGTTACCTAAAAATTGATATCAGTGAAGATATTTCCACACAGAAGGGCAATCACAGATTCATTAAACAAACTTATGGTTCACCAATGGAAAGGTGTGAGAATTGGATCCATTTGGATATTGGGGTTAACAGACATATACAAACATAGGTGAAATATATAATCCCCAATATCCTACAGAATACCAAGAGAAGACTACTCCACATTCTCTCATAACGTACATGGGAAAACGATCCCAGGAGAGTAGACATATGTATATGTGTAAAAGAATCACATCTTGCACACCTAAAACAAGCCAAACATTGTACTCAAACTGGCTGTGATAAAAAAATAAAAATTAAATTGAAAAAACGAGCAAGAAGTAGTGAGACATAAACATAAGGGCCTTTATCCTGGCACATTCCATTCTAAATTACAACCTAGAACACGACTTCCATTGAGGCCCTGTGGCCCTAGTTACCAGATTTGGTAAAGGAGAACTGCTGCCACCTTGTGGCCGTTTCACACAACAGCAGCTTTAAACCCAGCGTTAATGGTCAGTTGATATTCAAAATACTTCCGGGCCTGTAAATGACACCTGCCCTGCAAACAAATGCTGGGGTCCAATACCGACCAAAAAATTCAAAAGACCTCGACATTTCAAAAAGACAGTTTCAAGAGGCATATTTTACACACATTTGTGTTCTGTTTCTTTCTTTTCTTTTATTTTGTTAAAAAAAATGGGAAGGGAAAAAGGCTGAACATTAGGAATTAATAAAGCCATGCAAATCCAGTGTATAAAAGCGTTCACCTCACAGCCGTCAGAATGATCATCAGCAAAAAAAAGTCTACAACGAATAAATGCTGAAGGGGTTTTAGAGAACTGCGTACCCTTTAGCTGCTGGTGGGATGTAACCTGGTAAGAGCCAGTAGTGAGAACAGAATGGAGGTGCGTTTAAAGGTAAAAATTCAGCTACCATGTGATCTGGTAGGCCCACTGATGGGCCTATCACCTGGGTAGACCAGAATCAAAAGGACACAGGCTGGCAATCCTGCACTGCAACAACATGTACCATAGCCAAGACCTGGAAGAAACCAAAATGTCCATCAACAGAAATATGCACCAAGAAGAAGTCGGCCATGTACCCAATGGAATATTAACCATGGAGAAGCATGGAACAGTGCCGCTGGCAACACCATAGAAGGATCTAGAGATAATCACCCAACTTGAAGTAAGAAAGAAACCGAAAGACAGATATCCTATGACATCACTTATAGCTCTTACCTAAAAATTGATACCTATAAAATAATTACCAAGAGAAGGACAGGCATAGATTCAGAAAACCAAATTATGTTTAACCAAACGGAAAGGTGTAAGGAATATGTGAATTAGGATATGGGGGTTATCAGACATGTACTAATACATATGAAATATATAATCACAAAATACCTATGGAATACGAAGAGAGGTCTACTCCACACTCCATAATAACATACACGGGATAGGATCCAAAGAGGAATAGACAGATACATTGATATGATGGAGCAGAATCTGTACACCTAGGAGAATCTACATTTTTATCAAATTTGCTCTGATAATGAATAAAAATTAAATTTAAAAAACAAACAAAAATGTAAGAGGTATAAGTTCTTGGGCGTTTGCACTGGCACATTCCACTGTAATTTGCAGCTTACTAACATGACTTCCAGGAAAGCTCTGTTGCCCAAAACCCAGAGTTAGAAATGTAGAAATGCTGCCGCCTTGTGGCCAGTTCCCGCAAGGGCGGCTTTAAACCCACAGCTAATGGTCACGTAACATTCACAAGGATTCAGGGCTGTAAAGGACACCTCCTGTCAAAAAGTGTCCTGAGGTACGGAATGGCCAAAAAAATTCAAAACTGGCAAATTTTTCAAGGAGATCGTATGGAGAGGTAAGTTTTACTCACTCTTTTTCAAAAAAGAGGAAAATGGATAAAAGCTCAACGTCAGGTATTATTAGCCTCATGCAAATCTAACCTACAGAAAGGTTTCAACTCACACATGTCAAGTACCATCAGCAAAAAGTCTACAAACAATTAATGCCGAAGGGGTTTTAGAGAACTGGGTACCCTCTAGCTGCTGGTGAGATGTAAAGGGGTAACAGCCAATAATGAGCAGAGAAAGGAGCTGCGTTTATAAGTAAAAATGGAGCCACCATTCCATTCAGCAGGCCCACTGCTGAGCCTCTCACCTGAGAAGACCAGAGTCGAGAAGGCACAGGCTTCAACAGCTGCACTGCAGCAATTTTCATAATAGCCAAGACACGGAAGCAACCATAATGTCCATCACCAGATGAATGGATAAAGAAGAAGTGGTCCATGTACACAATGGAATATTAGCCATGGAAAACAATGAAGCACTGCTCTTTGAGGCACCATAGATGAGCCTAGAGATAATCACAGAACATGAGGTAAGTCGGAAAGCAAAAGACATATCTTATGATATCACTTATAGGCATTATCTAACAACTGACACAAATGAACGTATTTCCACAGAGAAAGACTCTCACAGACATAGAAAACACACTATGCTTATCTAAAAGGAAAGGTGCGGAGAATGGAAAAATTAAGGTTACGGTTAACATACGTGTACAAATACCTATTAAAGACATCTATCGAAACGACCGACCATATAACAAGAGAGGTCTACGGAACACCCTGAAAGAATTTACATGGGAGGAGGATGTGTATATGAATATACATATATATATATATATGTAATGTACAAATGAACCAGATTGTGTACACCTAGGACAAACAATATTCTAAACATTACCCCGATTAAAAACATTCAAACAATGAACAAGAAGTAATGTGACATAAACTTATGGGGGTTTTTCCTGGCACATTCCATTGTAATTTACAACCTAGGAACAGGACTTCCAGAAAGGCTCTGCTGTCCTAGTAACCAGATTTGGGAATGGAGAAATGCTGCCGCCTTGTGGCCGTTTCCCTCAACAGCAGCTTTAAACCCAGTGCTAAAGGTCACTAAATATTCACACTCCGCAAAAAAAAAAAAAAAAAAAAAAAAAAAAAAATATTCACACTCATTGCAGGCCTGTAAATGACACCTGCCCTCAAAAAAATTCCTGGGGTCAAAACTCGACCAAAAAATTCAAAAGAGGGCAACCTTCAAAGATAACAATTTCAAGAGGTTTATGGTACCCACCGTTTCTTTTCCTGTTTTTGTTTCACAGAAATTTTAAAAGGCGTGGAAAAATGCTGAACATTAGGAATACTTAAAGACATGCAAATCCAAATTACAAAAACCTATCAGCTCACACCAGTCACAATGGCCATCAGCAAAAATTCTGCAAACAATAAATGCTGAAGGGGTTGTAGAGACATGCCTACCCTTGGTTCAACATGGGACATGGTAAGAGCCAGTAATGAAAACACAAAGGAGGTGCCTTGAAAAGGTAAATATTGAGCTACCATTCAATCAAGGATACCCACTGCTGGACCTATCGCCTGAGAGGATGAGAATCAAAAGGCCACAGGCTGGACTTCACTGGTGGCGCAGTGGTTGAGAGCCCGCCTGCCGATGCAGGGGACACGGGTTCGTGCCCCGGTCCGGGAAGATCCCACATGCCGTGGAGCAGCTGGTCCCGTGAGCTATAGCTGCTGGGCCTGCGTGTCCGGAGTCTGTGCTCCGCAACGGGAGAGGCCACGGCAGCGAGAGGCCTGTGTACCACAAAAAAAAGACACGGGCTGGCCATCCTGCACTCCAGCAATATTTACCATAGCCAACACTTGGAAGCAACGAACATGTCCATCAACAGAGGAATGCACAAAGAAAAATGGTCCATGTACACAATGGAATATGACTCCAATAAAGAAATATAAATTCAATTTAGAACAGCAACATAAGTAAGGAGACATCAGCTTTTGGGGATTTATCCGGGCACATTCCACTCGAATTTATAGCCGAGGAACACCACTGGCAGGTAGGTCTCTTTCCCAAATTACCAGATTGGGAAAGCAGAAATGCTGCCACCCTCTGGCCGTTACCTGCAACAGCAGCTTTAAAACCTGTGCTAAGGGTCACTTCATATGCACCAGTACTGGAGGGCTGTAAATGAAACCTGCCCTCAAAATGTCTTGAGGGAGGTAATGGCCAAAATATTTCAAAATGTCACACATACTTCAAGAAAACAATTTGAAGAGGTAAGCTGTACTCACAGTTTGAAGGAAAAAAGGACATGCCAGAAAGCTCAATTTCAAGGGATTATGAGATGCATGCAAATCCAACCACAAATAGGTATCAGCTCACACTAGTCAGAATAAACCTCAACAAAAACCTGCAAACAATAAATGCTGAAGGTGTTATGGAGAAGTGCATACCCTCAACTTTAAGTGGGACGTAACCTGGCAAGAGCCATAATGAGAACAGAATGGAGGTGCCTTTACAAGGTAAACATTTTGCTACCATAGGACGCACAAGGCCCAATCCTGGGCCTATAACCTAAGAAGGCAGGATTGGAAGTCACAGGCAGGCAAATGTGCATTGCCGCAGTATTAAAATAGCCAAGACGTGGAAGCAACCAAAAAGTCCATCAACAGATGAGTGGACAAAGAAGAACTGGTACATGTACAGACGGAATATTAGCCAAGGAGAAAAAGGACACAATGCCATTTGCAGCACCGTAGATGAATCTAGAGGTAATCACACAACTTGTAGTAAGTCAGAAAGAGAAAGACACATATCGTATGATATCACTTATAGGTGTTACCTAAAAATTGATATCAGTGAAGATATTTCCACACAGAAGGGAAATCACAGATTCATTAAACAAACTTATGGTTCACCAATGGAAAGGTGTGAGAATTGGATCCATTTGGATATTGGGGTTAACAGACATATACAAACATAGGTGAAATATATAATCCCCAATATCCTACAGAATACCAAGAGAAGACTACTCCACATTCTCTCATAACGTACATGGGAAAACGATCCCAGGAGAGTAGACATATGTATATGTGTAAAAGAATCACATCTTGCACACCTAAAACAAGCCAAACATTGTACTCAAACTGGCTGTGATAAAAAAATAAAAATTAAATTGAAAAAACGAGCAAGAAGTAGTGAGACATAAACATAAGGGCCTTTATCCTGGCACATTCCATTCTAAATTACAACCTAGAACATGACTTCCATTGAGGCCCTGTGGCCCTAGTTACCAGATTTGGTAAAGGAGAACTGCTGCCACCTTGTGGCCCTTTCGCACAACAGCAGCTTTAAACCCAGCGTTAATGGTCAGTTGATATTCAAAATACTTCCGGGCCTGTAAATGACACCTGCCCTGCAAACAAATGCTGGGGTCCAATACCGACCAAAAAATTCAAAAGACCTCGACATTTCAAAAAGACAGTTTCAAGAGGCATATTTTACACACATTTGTGTTCTGTTTCTTTCTTTTCTTTTATTTTGTTAAAAAAAATGGGAAGGGAAAAAGGCTGAACATTAGGAATTAATAAAGCCATGCAAATCCAGTGTATAAAAGCGTTCACCTCACAGCCGTCAGAATGATCATCAGCAAAAAAAAGTCTACAACGAATAAATGCTGAAGGGATTTTAGAGAACTGCGTACCCTTTAGCTGCTGGTGGGATGTAACCTGGTAAGAGCCAGTAGTGAGAACAGAATGGAGGTGCGTTTAAAGGTAAAAATTCAGCTACCATGTGATCTGGTAGGCCCACTGATGGGCCTATCACCTGGGTAGACCAGAATCAAAAGGACACAGGCTGGCAATCCTGCACTGCAACAACATGTACCATAGCCAAGACCTGGAAGAAACCAAAATGTCCATCAACAGAAATATGCACCAAGAAGAAGTCGGCCATGTACCCAATGGAATATTAACCATGGAGAAGCATGGAACAGTGCCGCTGGCAACACCATAGAAGGATCTAGAGATAATCACCCAACTTGAAGTAAGAAAGAAACCGAAAGACAGATATCCTATGACATCACTTATAGCTCTTACCTAAAAATTGATACCTATAAAATAATTACCAAGAGAAGGACAGGCATAGATTCAGAAAACCAAATTATGTTTAACCAAACGGAAAGGTGTAAGGAATATGTGAATTAGGATATGGGGGTTATCAGACATGTACTAATACATATGAAATATATAATCACAAAATACCTATGGAATACGAAGAGAGGTCTACTCCACACTCCATAATAACATACACGGGATAGGATCCAAAGAGGAATAGACAGATACATTGATATGATGGAGCAGAATCTGTACACCTAGGAGAATCTACATTTTTATCAAATTTGCTCTGATAATGAATAAAAATTAAATTTAAAAAACAAACAAAAATGTAAGAGATATAAGTTCTTGGGCGTTTGCACTGGCACATTCCACTCTAATTTGCAGCTTACTAACATGACTTCCAGGAAAGCTCTGTTGCCCAAAACCCAGAGTTAGAAATGTAGAAATGCTGCCGCCTTGTGGCCAGTTCCCGCAAGGCCGGCTTTAAACCCACAGCTAATGGTCACGTAACATTCACAAGGATTCAGGGCTGTAAAGGACACCTCCTGTCAAAAAGTGTCCTGAGGTAGGGAATGGCCAAAAAAATTCAAAACTGGCAAATTTTTCAAGGAGATCGTATGGAGAGGTAAGTTTTACTCACTCTTTTTCAAAAAAGAGGAAAATGGATAAAAGCTCAACGTCAGGTATTATTAGCCTCATGCAAATCTAACCTACAGAAAGGTTTCAACTCACACATGTCAAGTACCATCAGCAAAAAGTCTACAAACAATTAATGCCGAAGGGGTTTTAGAGAACTGGGTACCCTCTAGCTGCTGGTGAGATGTAAAGGGGTAACAGCCAATAATGAGCAGGGAAAGGAGCTGCGTTTATAAGTAAAAATGGAGCCACCATTCCATTCAGCAGGCCCACTGCTGAGCCTCTCACCTGAGAAGACCAGAGTCGAGAAGGCACAGGCTTCAACAGCTGCACTGCAGCAATTTTCATAATAGCCAAGACACGGAAGCAACCATAATGTCCATCACCAGATGAATGGATAAAGAAGAAGTGGTCCATGTACACAATGGAATATTAGCCATGGAAAACAATGAAGCACTGCTCTTTGAGGCACCATAGATGAGCCTAGAGATAATCACAGAACATGAGGTAAGTCGGAAAGCAAAAGACATATCTTATGATATCACTTATAGGCATTATCTAACAACTGACACAAATGAACGTATTTCCACAGAGAAAGACTCTCACAGACATAGAAAACACACTATGCTTATCTAAAAGGAAAGGTGCGGAGAATGGAAAAATTAAGGTTACGGTTAACATACGTGTACAAATACCTATTAAAGACATCTATCGAAACGACCGACCATATAACAAGAGAGGTCTACGGAACACCCTGAAAGAATTTACATGGGAGGAGGATGTGTATATGAATATACATATATATATATATATGTAATGTACAAATGAACCAGATTGTGTACACCTAGGACAAACAATATTCTAAACATTACCCCGATTAAAAACATTCAAACAATGAACAAGAAGTAATGTGACATAAACTTATGGGGGTTTTTCCTGGCACATTCCATTGTAATTTACAACCTAGGAACAGGACTTCCAGAAAGGCTCTGCTGTCCTAGTAACCAGATTTGGGAATGGAGAAATGCTGCCGCCTTGTGGCCGTTTCCCTCAACAGCAGCTTTAAACCCAGTGCTAAAGGTCACTAAATATTCACACTCATTGCAGGCCTGTAAATGACACCTGCCCTCAAAAAAATTCCTGGGGTCAAAACTCGACCAAAAAATTCAAAAGAGGGCAACCTTCAAAGATAACAATTTCAAGAGGTTTATGGTACCCACCGTTTCTTTTCCTGTTTTTGTTTCACAGAAATTTTAAAAGGCGTGGAAAAATGCTGAACATTAGGAATACTTAAAGACATGCAAATCCAAATTACAAAAACCTATCAGCTCACACCAGTCACAATGGCCATCAGCAAAAATTCTGCAAACAATAAATGCTGAAGGGGTTGTAGAGACATGCCTACCCTTGGTTCAACATGGGACATGGTAAGAGCCAGTAATGAAAACACAAAGGAGGTGCCTTGAAAAGGTAAATATTGAGCTACCATTCAATCAAGGATACCCACTGCTGGACCTATCGCCTGAGAGGATGAGAATCAAAAGGCCACAGGCTGGACTTCACTGGTGGCGCAGTGGTTGAGAGCCCGCCTGCCGATGCAGGGGACACGGGTTCGTGCCCCGGTCCGGGAAGATCCCACATGCCGTGGAGCAGCTGGTCCCGTGAGCTATAGCTGCTGGGCCTGCGTGTCCGGAGTCTGTGCTCCGCAACGGGAGAGGCCACGGCAGCGAGAGGCCTGTGTACCACAAAAAAAAGACACGGGCTGGCCATCCTGCACTCCAGCAATATTTACCATAGCCAACACTTGGAAGCAACGAACATGTCCATCAACAGAGGAATGCACAAAGAAAAATGGTCCATGTACACAATGGAATATGACTCCAATAAAGAAATATAAATTCAATTTAGAACAGCAACATAAGTAAGGAGACATCAGCTTTTGGGGATTTATCCGGGCACATTCCACTCGAATTTATAGCCGAGGAACACCACTGGCAGGTAGGTCTCTTTCCCAAATTACCAGATTGGGAAAGCAGAAATGCTGCCACCCTCTGGCCGTTACCTGCAACAGCAGCTTTAAAACCTGTGCTAAGGGTCACTTCATATGCACCAGTACTGGAGGGCTGTAAATGAAACCTGCCCTCAAAATGTCTTGAGGGAGGTAATGGCCAAAATATTTCAAAATGTCACACATACTTCAAGAAAACAATTTGAAGAGGTAAGTTGTACTCACAGTTTGAAGGAAAAAAGGACATGCCAGAAAGCTCAATTTCAAGGGATTATGAGATGCATGCAAATCCAACCACAAATAGGTATCAGCTCACACTAGTCAGAATAAACCTCAACAAAAACCTGCAAACAATAAATGCTGAAGGTGTTATGGAGAAGTGCATACCCTCAACTTTAAGTGGGACGTAACCTGGCAAGAGCCATAATGAGAACAGAATGGAGGTGCCTTTACAAGGTAAACATTTTGCTACCATAGGACGCACAAGGCCCAATCCTGGGCCTATAACCTAAGAAGGCAGGATTGGAAGTCACAGGCAGGCAAATGTGCATTGCCGCAGTATTAAAATAGCCAAGACGTGGAAGCAACCAAAAAGTCCATCAACAGATGAGTGGACAAAGAAGAACTGGTACATGTACAGACGGAATATTAGCCAAGGAGAAAAAGGACACAATGCCATTTGCAGCACCGTAGATGAATCTAGAGGTAATCACACAACTTGTAGTAAGTCAGAAAGAGAAAGACACATATCGTATGATATCACTTATAGGTGTTACCTAAAAATTGATATCAGTGAAGATATTTCCACACAGAAGGGCAATCACAGATTCATTAAACAAACTTATGGTTCACCAATGGAAAGGTGTGAGAATTGGATCCATTTGGATATTGGGGTTAACAGACATATACAAACATAGGTGAAATATATAATCCCCAATATCCTACAGAATACCAAGAGAAGACTACTCCACATTCTCTCATAACGTACATGGGAAAACGATCCCAGGAGAGTAGACATATGTATATGTGTAAAAGAATCACATCTTGCACACCTAAAACAAGCCAAACATTGTAATCAAACTGGCTGTGATAAAAAAATAAAAATTAAATTGAAAAAACGAGCAAGAAGTAGTGAGACATAAACATAAGGGCCTTTATCCTGGCACATTCCATTCTAAATTACAACCTAGAACACGACTTCCATTGAGGCCCTGTGGCCCTAGTTACCAGATTTGGTAAAGGAGAACTGCTGCCACCTTGTGGCCCTTTCGCACAACAGCAGCTTTAAACCCAGCGTTAATGGTCAGTTGATATTCAAAATACTTCCGGGCCTGTAAATGACACCTGCCCTGCAAACAAATGCTGGGGTCCAATACCGACCAAAAAATTCAAAAGACCTCGACATTTCAAAAAGACAGTTTCAAGAGGCATATTTTACACACATTTGTGTTCTGTTTCTTTCTTTTCTTTTATTTTGTTAAAAAAAATGGGAAGGGAAAAAGGCTGAACATTAGGAATTAATAAAGCCATGCAAATCCAGTGTATAAAAGCGTTCACCTCACAGCCGTCAGAATGATCATCAGCCAAAAAAAGTCTACAACGAATAAATGCTGAAGGGGTTTTAGAGAACTGCGTACCCTTTAGCTGCTGGTGGGATGTAACCTGGTAAGAGCCAGTAGTGAGAACAGAATGGAGGTGCGTTTAAAGGTAAAAATTGAGCTACCATGTGATCTGGTAGGCCCACTGATGGGCCTATCACCTGGGTAGACCAGAATCAAAAGGACACAGGCTGGCAATCCTGCACTGCAACAACATGTACCATAGCCAAGACCTGGAAGAAACCAAAATGTCCATCAACAGAAATATGCACCAAGAAGAAGTCGGCCATGTACCCAATGGAATATTAACCATGGAGAAGCATGGAACAGTGCCGCTGGCAACACCATAGAAGGATCTAGAGATAATCACCCAACTTGAAGTAAGAAAGAAACCGAAAGACAGATATCCTATGACATCACTTATAGCTCTTACCTAAAAATTGATACCTATAAAATAATTACCAAGAGAAGGACAGGCATAGATTCAGAAAACCAAATTATGTTTAACCAAACGGAAAGGTGTAAGGAATATGTGAATTAGGATATGGGGGTTATCAGACATGTACTAATACATATGAAATATATAATCACAAAATACCTATGGAATACGAAGAGAGGTCTACTCCACACTCCATAATAACATACACGGGATAGGATCCAAAGAGGAATAGACAGATACATTGATATGATGGAGCAGAATCTGTACACCTAGGAGAATCTACATTTTTATCAAATTTGCTCTGATAATGAATAAAAATTAAATTTAAAAAACAAACAAAAATGTAAGAGGTATAAGTTCTTGGGCGTTTGCACTGGCACATTCCACTCTAATTTGCAGCTTACTAACATGACTTCCAGGAAAGCTCTGTTGCCCAAAACCCAGAGTTAGAAATGTAGAAATGCTGCCGCCTTGTGGCCAGTTCCCGCAAGGGCGGCTTTAAACCCACAGCTAATGGTCACGTAACATTCACAAGGATTCAGGGCTGTAAAGGACACCTCCTGTCAAAAAGTGTCCTGAGGTACGGAATGGCCAAAAAAATTCAAAACTGGCAAATTTTTCAAGGAGATCGTATGGAGAGGTAAGTTTTACTCACTCTTTTTCAAAAAAGAGGAAAATGGATAAAAGCTCAACGTCAGGTATTATTAGCCTCATGCAAATCTAACCTACAGAAAGGTTTCAACTCACACATGTCAAGTACCATCAGCAAAAAGTCTACAAACAATTAATGCCGAAGGGGTTTTAGAGAACTGGGTACCCTCTAGCTGCTGGTGAGATGTAAAGGGGTAACAGCCAATAATGAGCAGAGAAAGGAGCTGCGTTTATAAGTAAAAATGGAGCCACCATTCCATTCAGCAGGCCCACTGCTGAGCCTCTCACCTGAGAAGACCAGAGTCGAGAAGGCACAGGCTTCAACAGCTGCACTGCAGCAATTTTCATAATAGCCAAGACACGGAAGCAACCATAATGTCCATCACCAGATGAATGGATAAAGAAGAAGTGGTCCATGTACACAATGGAATATTAGCCATGGAAAACAATGAAGCACTGCTCTTTGAGGCACCATAGATGAGCCTAGAGATAATCACAGAACATGAGGTAAGTCGGAAAGCAAAAGACATATCTTATGATATCACTTATAGGCATTATCTAACAACTGACACAAATGAACGTATTTCCACAGAGAAAGACTCTCACAGACATAGAAAACACACTATGCTTATCTAAAAGGAAAGGTGCGGAGAATGGAAAAATTAAGGTTACGGTTAACATACGTGTACAAATACCTATTAAAGACATCTATCGAAACGACCGACCATATAACAAGAGAGGTCTACGGAACACCCTGAAAGAATTTACATGGGAGGAGGATGTGTATATGAATATACATATATATATATATATGTAATGTACAAATGAACCAGATTGTGTACACCTAGGACAAACAATATTCTAAACATTACCCCGATTAAAAACATTCAAACAATGAACAAGAAGTAATGTGACATAAACTTATGGGGGTTTTTCCTGGCACATTCCATTGTAATTTACAACCTAGGAACAGGACTTCCAGAAAGGCTCTGCTGTCCTAGTAACCAGATTTGGGAATGGAGAAATGCTGCCGCCTTGTGGCCGTTTCCCTCAACAGCAGCTTTAAACCCAGTGCTAAAGGTCACTAAATATTCACACTCATTGCAGGCCTGTAAATGACACCTGCCCTCAAAAAAATTCCTGGGGTCAAAACTCGACCAAAAAATTCAAAAGAGGGCAACCTTCAAAGATAACAATTTCAAGAGGTTTATGGTACCCACCGTTTCTTTTCCTGTTTTTGTTTCACAGAAATTTTAAAAGGCGTGGAAAAATGCTGAACATTAGGAATACTTAAAGACATGCAAATCCAAATTACAAAAACCTATCAGCTCACACCAGTCACAATGGCCATCAGCAAAAATTCTGCAAACAATAAATGCTGAAGGGGTTGTAGAGACATGCCTACCCTTGGTTCAACATGGGACATGGTAAGAGCCAGTAATGAAAACACAAAGGAGGTGCCTTGAAAAGGTAAATATTGAGCTACCATTCAATCAAGGATACCCACTGCTGGACCTATCGCCTGAGAGGATGAGAATCAAAAGGCCACAGGCTGGACTTCACTGGTGGCGCAGTGGTTGAGAGCCCGCCTGCCGATGCAGGGGACACGGGTTCGTGCCCCGGTCCGGGAAGATCCCACATGCCGTGGAGCAGCTGGTCCCGTGAGCTATAGCTGCTGGGCCTGCGTGTCCGGAGTCTGTGCTCCGCAACGGGAGAGGCCACGGCAGCGAGAGGCCTGTGTACCACAAAAAAAAGACACGGGCTGGCCATCCTGCACTCCAGCAATATTTACCATAGCCAACACTTGGAAGCAACGAACATGTCCATCAACAGAGGAATGCACAAAGAAAAATGGTCCATGTACACAATGGAATATGACTCCAATAAAGAAATATAAATTCAATTTAGAACAGCAACATAAGTAAGGAGACATCAGCTTTTGGGGATTTATCCGGGCACATTCCACTCGAATTTATAGCCGAGGAACACCACTGGCAGGTAGGTCTCTTTCCCAAATTACCAGATTGGGAAAGCAGAAATGCTGCCACCCTCTGGCCGTTACCTGCAACAGCAGCTTTAAAACCTGTGCTAAGGGTCACTTCATATGCACCAGTACTGGAGGGCTGTAAATGAAACCTGCCCTCAAAATGTCTTGAGGGAGGTAATGGCCAAAATATTTCAAAATGTCACACATACTTCAAGAAAACAATTTGAAGAGGTAAGTTGTACTCACAGTTTGAAGGAAAAAAGGACATGCCAGAAAGCTCAATTTCAAGGGATTATGAGATGCATGCAAATCCAACCACAAATAGGTATCAGCTCACACTAGTCAGAATAAACCTCAACAAAAACCTGCAAACAATAAATGCTGAAGGTGTTATGGAGAAGTGCATACCCTCAACTTTAAGTGGGACGTAACCTGGTAAGAGCCATAATGAGAACAGAATGGAGGTGCCTTTACAAGGTAAACATTTTGCTACCATAGGACGCACAAGGCCCAATCCTGGGCCTATAACCTAAGAAGGCAGGATTGGAAGTCACAGGCAGGCAAATGTGCATTGCCGCAGTATTAAAATAGCCAAGACGTGGAAGCAACCAAAAAGTCCATCAACAGATGAGTGGACAAAGAAGAACTGGTACATGTACAGACGGAATATTAGCCAAGGAGAAAAAGGACACAATGCCATTTGCAGCACCGTAGATGAATCTAGAGGTAATCACACAACTTGTAGTAAGTCAGAAAGAGAAAGACACATATCGTATGATATCACTTATAGGTGTTACCTAAAAATTGATATCAGTGAAGATATTTCCACACAGAAGGGAAATCACAGATTCATTAAACAAACTTATGGTTCACCAATGGAAAGGTGTGAGAATTGGATCCATTTGGATATTGGGGTTAACAGACATATACAAACATAGGTGAAATATATAATCCCCAATATCCTACAGAATACCAAGAGAAGACTACTCCACATTCTCTCATAACGTACATGGGAAAACAATCCCAGGAGAGTAGACATATGTATATGTGTAAAAGAATCACATCTTGCACACCTAAAACAAGCCAAACATTGTAATCAAACTGGCTGTGATAAAAAAATAAAAATTAAATTGAAAAAACGAGCAAGAAGTAGTGAGACATAAACATAAGGGCCTTTATCCTGGCACATTCCATTCTAAATTACAACCTAGAACACGACTTCCATTGAGGCCCTGTGGCCCTAGTTACCAGATTTGGTAAAGGAGAACTGCTGCCACCTTGTGGCCGTTTCACACAACAGCAGCTTTAAACCCAGCGTTAATGGTCAGTTGATATTCAAAATACTTCCGGGCCTGTAAATGACACCTGCCCTGCAAACAAATGCTGGGGTCCAATACCGACCAAAAAATTCAAAAGACCTCGACATTTCAAAAAGACAGTTTCAAGAGGCATATTTTACACACATTTGTGTTCTGTTTCTTTCTTTTCTTTTATTTTGTTAAAAAAAATGGGAAGGGAAAAAGGCTGAACATTAGGAATTAATAAAGCCATGCAAATCCAGTGTATAAAAGCGTTCACCTCACAGCCGTCAGAATGATCATCAGCAAAAAAAAGTCTACAACGAATAAATGCTGAAGGGGTTTTAGAGAACTGCGTACCCTTTAGCTGCTGGTGGGATGTAACCTGGTAAGAGCCAGTAGTGAGAACAGAATGGAGGTGCGTTTAAAGGTAAAAATTCAGCTACCATGTGATCTGGTAGGCCCACTGATGGGCCTATCACCTGGGTAGACCAGAATCAAAAGGACACAGGCTGGCAATCCTGCACTGCAACAACATGTACCATAGCCAAGACCTGGAAGAAACCAAAATGTCCATCAACAGAAATATGCACCAAGAAGAAGTCGGCCATGTACCCAATGGAATATTAACCATGGAGAAGCATGGAACAGTGCCGCTGGCAACACCATAGAAGGATCTAGAGATAATCACCCAACTTGAAGTAAGAAAGAAACCGAAAGACAGATATCCTATGACATCACTTATAGCTCTTACCTAAAAATTGATACCTATAAAATAATTACCAAGAGAAGGACAGGCATAGATTCAGAAAACCAAATTATGTTTAACCAAACGGAAAGGTGTAAGGAATATGTGAATTAGGATATGGGGGTTATCAGACATGTACTAATACATATGAAATATATAATCACAAAATACCTATGGAATACGAAGAGAGGTCTACTCCACACTCCATAATAACATACACGGGATAGGATCCAAAGAGGAATAGACAGATACATTGATATGATGGAGCAGAATCTGTACACCTAGGAGAATCTACATTTTTATCAAATTTGCTCTGATAATGAATAAAAATTAAATTTAAAAAACAAACAAAAATGTAAGAGGTATAAGTTCTTGGGCGTTTGCACTGGCACATTCCACTCTAATTTGCAGCTTACTAACATGACTTCCAGGAAAGCTCTGTTGCCCAAAACCCAGAGTTAGAAATGTAGAAATGCTGCCGCCTTGTGGCCAGTTCCCGCAAGGGCGGCTTTAAACCCACAGCTAATGGTCACGTAACATTCACAAGGATTCAGGGCTGTAAAGGACACCTCCTGTCAAAAAGTGTCCTGAGGTACGGAATGGCCAAAAAAATTCAAAACTGGCAAATTTTTCAAGGAGATCGTATGGAGAGGTAAGTTTTACTCACTCTTTTTCAAAAAAGAGGAAAATGGATAAAAGCTCAACGTCAGGTATTATTAGCCTCATGCAAATCTAACCTACAGAAAGGTTTCAACTCACACATGTCAAGTACCATCAGCAAAAAGTCTACAAACAATTAATGCCGAAGGGGTTTTAGAGAACTGGGTACCCTCTAGCTGCTGGTGAGATGTAAAGGGGTAACAGCCAATAATGAGCAGAGAAAGGAGCTGCGTTTATAAGTAAAAATGGAGCCACCATTCCATTCAGCAGGCCCACTGCTGAGCCTCTCACCTGAGAAGACCAGAGTCGAGAAGGCACAGGCTTCAACAGCTGCACTGCAGCAATTTTCATAATAGCCAAGACACGGAAGCAACCATAATGTCCATCACCAGATGAATGGATAAAGAAGAAGTGGTCCATGTACACAATGGAATATTAGCCATGGAAAACAATGAAGCACTGCTCTTTGAGGCACCATAGATGAGCCTAGAGATAATCACAGAACATGAGGTAAGTCGGAAAGCAAAAGACATATCTTATGATATCACTTATAGGCATTATCTAACAACTGACACAAATGAACGTATTTCCACAGAGAAAGACTCTCACAGACATAGAAAACACACTATGCTTATCTAAAAGGAAAGGTGCGGAGAATGGAAAAATTAAGGTTACGGTTAACATACGTGTACAAATACCTATTAAAGACATCTATCGAAACGACCGACCATATAACAAGAGAGGTCTACGGAACACCCTGAAAGAATTTACATGGGAGGAGGATGTGTATATGAATATACATATATATATATATATGTAATGTACAAATGAACCAGATTGTGTACACCTAGGACAAACAATATTCTAAACATTACCCCGATTAAAAACATTCAAACAATGAACAAGAAGTAATGTGACATAAACTTATGGGGGTTTTTCCTGGCACATTCCATTGTAATTTACAACCTAGGAACAGGACTTCCAGAAAGGCTCTGCTGTCCTAGTAACCAGATTTGGGAATGGAGAAATGCTGCCGCCTTGTGGCCGTTTCCCTCAACAGCAGCTTTAAACCCAGTGCTAAAGGTCACTAAATATTCACACTCATTGCAGGCCTGTAAATGACACCTGCCCTCAAAAAAATTCCTGGGGTCAAAACTCGACCAAAAAATTCAAAAGAGGGCAACCTTCAAAGATAACAATTTCAAGAGGTTTATGGTACCCACCGTTTCTTTTCCTGTTTTTGTTTCACAGAAATTTTAAAAGGCGTGGAAAAATGCTGAACATTAGGAATACTTAAAGACATGCAAATCCAAATTACAAAAACCTATCAGCTCACACCAGTCACAATGGCCATCAGCAAAAATTCTGCAAACAATAAATGCTGAAGGGGTTGTAGAGACATGCCTACCCTTGGTTCAACATGGGACATGGTAAGAGCCAGTAATGAAAACACAAAGGAGGTGCCTTGAAAAGGTAAATATTGAGCTACCATTCAATCAAGGATACCCACTGCTGGACCTATCGCCTGAGAGGATGAGAATCAAAAGGCCACAGGCTGGACTTCACTGGTGGCGCAGTGGTTGAGAGCCCGCCTGCCGATGCAGGGGACACGGGTTCGTGCCCCGGTCCGGGAAGATCCCACATGCCGTGGAGCAGCTGGTCCCGTGAGCTATAGCTGCTGGGCCTGCGTGTCCGGAGTCTGTGCTCCGCAACGGGAGAGGCCACGGCAGCGAGAGGCCTGTGTACCACAAAAAAAAGACACGGGCTGGCCATCCTGCACTCCAGCAATATTTACCATAGCCAACACTTGGAAGCAACGAACATGTCCATCAACAGAGGAATGCACAAAGAAAAATGGTCCATGTACACAATGGAATATGACTCCAATAAAGAAATATAAATTCAATTTAGAACAGCAACATAAGTAAGGAGACATCAGCTTTTGGGGATTTATCCGGGCACATTCCACTCGAATTTATAGCCGAGGAACACCACTGGCAGGTAGGTCTCTTTCCCAAATTACCAGATTGGGAAAGCAGAAATGCTGCCACCCTCTGGCCGTTACCTGCAACAGCAGCTTTAAAACCTGTGCTAAGGGTCACTTCATATGCACCAGTACTGGAGGGCTGTAAATGAAACCTGCCCTCAAAATGTCTTGAGGGAGGTAATGGCCAAAATATTTCAAAATGTCACACATACTTCAAGAAAACAATTTGAAGAGGTAAGCTGTACTCACAGTTTGAAGGAAAAAAGGACATGCCAGAAAGCTCAATTTCAAGGGATTATGAGATGCATGCAAATCCAACCACAAATAGGTATCAGCTCACACTAGTCAGAATAAACCTCAACAAAAACCTGCAAACAATAAATGCTGAAGGTGTTATGGAGAAGTGCATACCCTCAACTTTAAGTGGGACGTAACCTGGCAAGAGCCATAATGAGAACAGAATGGAGGTGCCTTTACAAGGTAAACATTTTGCTACCATAGGACGCACAAGGCCCAATCCTGGGCCTATAACCTAAGAAGGCAGGATTGGAAGTCACAGGCAGGCAAATGTGCATTGCCGCAGTATTAAAATAGCCAAGACGTGGAAGCAACCAAAAAGTCCATCAACAGATGAGTGGACAAAGAAGAACTGGTACATGTACAGACGGAATATTAGCCAAGGAGAAAAAGGACACAATGCCATTTGCAGCACCGTAGATGAATCTAGAGGTAATCACACAACTTGTAGTAAGTCAGAAAGAGAAAGACACATATCGTATGATATCACTTATAGGTGTTACCTAAAAATTGATATCAGTGAAGATATTTCCACACAGAAGGGCAATCACAGATTCATTAAACAAACTTATGGTTCACCAATGGAAAGGTGTGAGAATTGGATCCATTTGGATATTGGGGTTAACAGACATATACAAACATAGGTGAAATATATAATCCCCAATATCCTACAGAATACCAAGAGAAGACTACTCCACATTCTCTCATAACGTACATGGGAAAACGATCCCAGGAGAGTAGACATATGTATATGTGTAAAAGAATCACATCTTGCACACCTAAAACAAGCCAAACATTGTAATCAAACTGGCTGTGATAAAAAAATAAAAATTAAATTGAAAAAACGAGCAAGAAGTAGTGAGACATAAACATAAGGGCCTTTATCCTGGCACATTCCATTCTAAATTACAACCTAGAACACGACTTCCATTGAGGCCCTGTGGCCCTAGTTACCAGATTTGGTAAAGGAGAACTGCTGCCACCTTGTGGCCCTTTCGCACAACAGCAGCTTTAAACCCAGCGTTAATGGTCAGTTGATATTCAAAATACTTCCGGGCCTGTAAATGACACCTGCCCTGCAAACAAATGCTGGGGTCCAATACCGACCAAAAAATTCAAAAGACCTCGACATTTCAAAAAGACAGTTTCAAGAGGCATATTTTACACACATTTGTGTTCTGTTTCTTTCTTTTCTTTTATTTTGTTAAAAAAAATGGGAAGGGAAAAAGGCTGAACATTAGGAATTAATAAAGCCATGCAAATCCAGTGTATAAAAGCGTTCACCTCACAGCCGTCAGAATGATCATCAGCCAAAAAAAGTCTACAACGAATAAATGCTGAAGGGGTTTTAGAGAACTGCGTACCCTTTAGCTGCTGGTGGGATGTAACCTGGTAAGAGCCAGTAGTGAGAACAGAATGGAGGTGCGTTTAAAGGTAAAAATTGAGCTACCATGTGATCTGGTAGGCCCACTGATGGGCCTATCACCTGGGTAGACCAGAATCAAAAGGACACAGGCTGGCAATCCTGCACTGCAACAACATGTACCATAGCCAAGACCTGGAAGAAACCAAAATGTCCATCAACAGAAATATGCACCAAGAAGAAGTCGGCCATGTACCCAATGGAATATTAACCATGGAGAAGCATGGAACAGTGCCGCTGGCAACACCATAGAAGGATCTAGAGATAATCACCCAACTTGAAGTAAGAAAGAAACCGAAAGACAGATATCCTATGACATCACTTATAGCTCTTACCTAAAAATTGATACCTATAAAATAATTACCAAGAGAAGGACAGGCATAGATTCAGAAAACCAAATTATGTTTAACCAAACGGAAAGGTGTAAGGAATATGTGAATTAGGATATGGGGGTTATCAGACATGTACTAATACATATGAAATATATAATCACAAAATACCTATGGAATACGAAGAGAGGTCTACTCCACACTCCATAATAACATACACGGGATAGGATCCAAAGAGGAATAGACAGATACATTGATATGATGGAGCAGAATCTGTACACCTAGGAGAATCTACATTTTTATCAAATTTGCTCTGATAATGAATAAAAATTAAATTTAAAAAACAAACAAAAATGTAAGAGGTATAAGTTCTTGGGCGTTTGCACTGGCACATTCCACTCTAATTTGCAGCTTACTAACATGACTTCCAGGAAAGCTCTGTTGCCCAAAACCCAGAGTTAGAAATGTAGAAATGCTGCCGCCTTGTGGCCAGTTCCCGCAAGGGCGGCTTTAAACCCACAGCTAATGGTCACGTAACATTCACAAGGATTCAGGGCTGTAAAGGACACCTCCTGTCAAAAAGTGTCCTGAGGTACGGAATGGCCAAAAAAATTCAAAACTGGCAAATTTTTCAAGGAGATCGTATGGAGAGGTAAGTTTTACTCACTCTTTTTCAAAAAAGAGGAAAATGGATAAAAGCTCAACGTCAGGTATTATTAGCCTCATGCAAATCTAACCTACAGAAAGGTTTCAACTCACACATGTCAAGTACCATCAGCAAAAAGTCTACAAACAATTAATGCCGAAGGGGTTTTAGAGAACTGGGTACCCTCTAGCTGCTGGTGAGATGTAAAGGGGTAACAGCCAATAATGAGCAGAGAAAGGAGCTGCGTTTATAAGTAAAAATGGAGCCACCATTCCATTCAGCAGGCCCACTGCTGAGCCTCTCACCTGAGAAGACCAGAGTCGAGAAGGCACAGGCTTCAACAGCTGCACTGCAGCAATTTTCATAATAGCCAAGACACGGAAGCAACCATAATGTCCATCACCAGATGAATGGATAAAGAAGAAGTGGTCCATGTACACAATGGAATATTAGCCATGGAAAACAATGAAGCACTGCTCTTTGAGGCACCATAGATGAGCCTAGAGATAATCACAGAACATGAGGTAAGTCGGAAAGCAAAAGACATATCTTATGATATCACTTATAGGCATTATCTAACAACTGACACAAATGAACGTATTTCCACAGAGAAAGACTCTCACAGACATAGAAAACACACTATGCTTATCTAAAAGGAAAGGTGCGGAGAATGGAAAAATTAAGGTTACGGTTAACATACGTGTACAAATACCTATTAAAGACATCTATCGAAACGACCGACCATATAACAAGAGAGGTCTACGGAACACCCTGAAAGAATTTACATGGGAGGAGGATGTGTATATGAATATACATATATATATATATATGTAATGTACAAATGAACCAGATTGTGTACACCTAGGACAAACAATATTCTAAACATTACCCCGATTAAAAACATTCAAACAATGAACAAGAAGTAATGTGACATAAACTTATGGGGGTTTTTCCTGGCACATTCCATTGTAATTTACAACCTAGGAACAGGACTTCCAGAAAGGCTCTGCTGTCCTAGTAACCAGATTTGGGAATGGAGAAATGCTGCCGCCTTGTGGCCGTTTCCCTCAACAGCAGCTTTAAACCCAGTGCTAAAGGTCACTAAATATTCACACTCATTGCAGGCCTGTAAATGACACCTGCCCTCAAAAAAATTCCTGGGGTCAAAACTCGACCAAAAAATTCAAAAGAGGGCAACCTTCAAAGATAACAATTTCAAGAGGTTTATGGTACCCACCGTTTCTTTTCCTGTTTTTGTTTCACAGAAATTTTAAAAGGCGTGGAAAAATGCTGAACATTAGGAATACTTAAAGACATGCAAATCCAAATTACAAAAACCTATCAGCTCACACCAGTCACAATGGCCATCAGCAAAAATTCTGCAAACAATAAATGCTGAAGGGGTTGTAGAGACATGCCTACCCTTGGTTCAACATGGGACATGGTAAGAGCCAGTAATGAAAACACAAAGGAGGTGCCTTGAAAAGGTAAATATTGAGCTACCATTCAATCAAGGATACCCACTGCTGGACCTATCGCCTGAGAGGATGAGAATCAAAAGGCCACAGGCTGGACTTCACTGGTGGCGCAGTGGTTGAGAGCCCGCCTGCCGATGCAGGGGACACGGGTTCGTGCCCCGGTCCGGGAAGATCCCACATGCCGTGGAGCAGCTGGTCCCGTGAGCTATAGCTGCTGGGCCTGCGTGTCCGGAGTCTGTGCTCCGCAACGGGAGAGGCCACGGCAGCGAGAGGCCTGTGTACCACAAAAAAAAGACACGGGCTGGCCATCCTGCACTCCAGCAATATTTACCATAGCCAACACTTGGAAGCAACGAACATGTCCATCAACAGAGGAATGCACAAAGAAAAATGGTCCATGTACACAATGGAATATGACTCCAATAAAGAAATATAAATTCAATTTAGAACAGCAACATAAGTAAGGAGACATCAGCTTTTGGGGATTTATCCGGGCACATTCCACTTGAATTTATAGCCGAGGAACACCACTGGCAGGTAGGTCTCTTTCCCAAATTACCAGATTGGGAAAGCAGAAATGCTGCCACCCTCTGGCCGTTACCTGCAACAGCAGCTTTAAAACCTGTGCTAAGGGTCACTTCATATGCACCAGTACTGGAGGGCTGTAAATGAAACCTGCCCTCAAAATGTCTTGAGGGAGGTAATGGCCAAAATATTTCAAAATGTCACACATACTTCAAGAAAACAATTTGAAGAGGTAAGTTGTACTCACAGTTTGAAGGAAAAAAGGACATGCCAGAAAGCTCAATTTCAAGGGATTATGAGATGCATGCAAATCCAACCACAAATAGGTATCAGCTCACACTAGTCAGAATAAACCTCAACAAAAACCTGCAAACAATAAATGCTGAAGGTGTTATGGAGAAGTGCATACCCTCAACTTTAAGTGGGACGTAACCTGGTAAGAGCCATAATGAGAACAGAATGGAGGTGCCTTTACAAGGTAAACATTTTGCTACCATAGGACGCACAAGGCCCAATCCTGGGCCTATAACCTAAGAAGGCAGGATTGGAAGTCACAGGCAGGCAAATGTGCATTGCCGCAGTATTAAAATAGCCAAGACATGGAAGCAACCAAAAAGTCCATCAACAGATGAGTGGACAAAGAAGAACTGGTACATGTACAGACGGAATATTAGCCAAGGAGAAAAAGGACACAATGCCATTTGCAGCACCGTAGATGAATCTAGAGGTAATCACACAACTTGTAGTAAGTCAGAAAGAGAAAGACACATATCGTATGATATCACTTATAGGTGTTACCTAAAAATTGATATCAGTGAAGATATTTCCACACAGAAGGGAAATCACAGATTCATTAAACAAACTTATGGTTCACCAATGGAAAGGTGTGAGAATTGGATCCATTTGGATATTGGGGTTAACAGACATATACAAACATAGGTGAAATATATAATCCCCAATATCCTACAGAATACCAAGAGAAGACTACTCCACATTCTCTCATAACGTACATGGGAAAACGATCCCAGGAGAGTAGACATATGTATATGTGTAAAAGAATCACATCTTGCACACCTAAAACAAGCCAAACATTGTAATCAAACTGGCTGTGATAAAAAAATAAAAATTAAATTGAAAAAACGAGCAAGAAGTAGTGAGACATAAACATAAGGGCCTTTATCCTGGCACATTCCATTCTAAATTACAACCTAGAACACGACTTCCATTGAGGCCCTGTGGCCCTAGTTACCAGATTTGGTAAAGGAGAACTGCTGCCACCTTGTGGCCCTTTCGCACAACAGCAGCTTTAAACCCAGCGTTAATGGTCAGTTGATATTCAAAATACTTCCGGGCCTGTAAATGACACCTGCCCTGCAAACAAATGCTGGGGTCCAATACCGACCAAAAAATTCAAAAGACCTCGACATTTCAAAAAGACAGTTTCAAGAGGCATATTTTACACACATTTGTGTTCTGTTTCTTTCTTTTCTTTTATTTTGTTAAAAAAAATGGGAAGGGAAAAAGGCTGAACATTAGGAATTAATAAAGCCATGCAAATCCAGTGTATAAAAGCGTTCACCTCACAGCCGTCAGAATGATCATCAGCAAAAAAAAGTCTACAACGAATAAATGCTGAAGGGGTTTTAGAGAACTGCGTACCCTTTAGCTGCTGGTGGGATGTAACCTGGTAAGAGCCAGTAGTGAGAACAGAATGGAGGTGCGTTTAAAGGTAAAAATTGAGCTACCATGTGATCTGGTAGGCCCACTGATGGGCCTATCACCTGGGTAGACCAGAATCAAAAGGACACAGGCTGGCAATCCTGCACTGCAACAACATGTACCATAGCCAAGACCTGGAAGAAACCAAAATGTCCATCAACAGAAATATGCACCAAGAAGAAGTCGGCCATGTACCCAATGGAATATTAACCATGGAGAAGCATGGAACAGTGCCGCTGGCAACACCATAGAAGGATCTAGAGATAATCACCCAACTTGAAGTAAGAAAGAAACCGAAAGACAGATATCCTATGACATCACTTATAGCTCTTACCTAAAAATTGATACCTATAAAATAATTACCAAGAGAAGGACAGGCATAGATTCAGAAAACCAAATTATGTTTAACCAAACGGAAAGGTGTAAGGAATATGTGAATTAGGATATGGGGGTTATCAGACATGTACTAATACATATGAAATATATAATCACAAAATACCTATGGAATACGAAGAGAGGTCTACTCCACACTCCATAATAACATACACGGGATAGGATCCAAAGAGGAATAGACAGATACATTGATATGATGGAGCAGAATCTGTACACCTAGGAGAATCTACATTTTTATCAAATTTGCTCTGATAATGAATAAAAATTAAATTTAAAAAACAAACAAAAATGTAAGAGATATAAGTTCTTGGGCGTTTGCACTGGCACATTCCACTCTAATTTGCAGCTTACTAACATGACTTCCAGGAAAGCTCTGTTGCCCAAAACCCAGAGTTAGAAATGTAGAAATGCTGCCGCCTTGTGGCCAGTTCCCGCAAGGCCGGCTTTAAACCCACAGCTAATGGTCACGTAACATTCACAAGGATTCAGGGCTGTAAAGGACACCTCCTGTCAAAAAGTGTCCTGAGGTACGGAATGGCCAAAAAAATTCAAAACTGGCAAATTTTTCAAGGAGATCGTATGGAGAGGTAAGTTTTACTCACTCTTTTTCAAAAAAGAGGAAAATGGATAAAAGCTCAACGTCAGGTATTATTAGCCTCATGCAAATCTAACCTACAGAAAGGTTTCAACTCACACATGTCAAGTACCATCAGCAAAAAGTCTACAAACAATTAATGCCGAAGGGGTTTTAGAGAACTGGGTACCCTCTAGCTGCTGGTGAGATGTAAAGGGGTAACAGCCAATAATGAGCAGAGAAAGGAGCTGCGTTTATAAGTAAAAATGGAGCCACCATTCCATTCAGCAGGCCCACTGCTGAGCCTCTCACCTGAGAAGACCAGAGTCGAGAAGGCACAGGCTTCAACAGCTGCACTGCAGCAATTTTCATAATAGCCAAGACACGGAAGCAACCATAATGTCCATCACCAGATGAATGGATAAAGAAGAAGTGGTCCATGTACACAATGGAATATTAGCCATGGAAAACAATGAAGCACTGCTCTTTGAGGCACCATAGATGAGCCTAGAGATAATCACAGAACATGAGGTAAGTCGGAAAGCAAAAGACATATCTTATGATATCACTTATAGGCATTATCTAACAACTGACACAAATGAACGTATTTCCACAGAGAAAGACTCTCACAGACATAGAAAACACACTATGCTTATCTAAAAGGAAAGGTGCGGAGAATGGAAAAATTAAGGTTACGGTTAACATACGTGTACAAATACCTATTAAAGACATCTATCGAAACGACCGACCATATAACAAGAGAGGTCTACGGAACACCCTGAAAGAATTTACATGGGAGGAGGATGTGTATATGAATATACATATATATATATATATGTAATGTACAAATGAACCAGATTGTGTACACCTAGGACAAACAATATTCTAAACATTACCCCGATTAAAAACATTCAAACAATGAACAAGAAGTAATGTGACATAAACTTATGGGGGTTTTTCCTGGCACATTCCATTGTAATTTACAACCTAGGAACAGGACTTCCAGAAAGGCTCTGCTGTCCTAGTAACCAGATTTGGGAATGGAGAAATGCTGCCGCCTTGTGGCCGTTTCCCTCAACAGCAGCTTTAAACCCAGTGCTAAAGGTCACTAAATATTCACACTCATTGCAGGCCTGTAAATGACACCTGCCCTCAAAAAAATTCCTGGGGTCAAAACTCGACCAAAAAATTCAAAAGAGGGCAACCTTCAAAGATAACAATTTCAAGAGGTTTATGGTACCCACCGTTTCTTTTCCTGTTTTTGTTTCACAGAAATTTTAAAAGGCGTGGAAAAATGCTGAACATTAGGAATACTTAAAGACATGCAAATCCAAATTACAAAAACCTATCAGCTCACACCAGTCACAATGGCCATCAGCAAAAATTCTGCAAACAATAAATGCTGAAGGGGTTGTAGAGACATGCCTACCCTTGGTTCAACATGGGACATGGTAAGAGCCAGTAATGAAAACACAAAGGAGGTGCCTTGAAAAGGTAAATATTGAGCTACCATTCAATCAAGGATACCCACTGCTGGACCTATCGCCTGAGAGGATGAGAATCAAAAGGCCACAGGCTGGACTTCACTGGTGGCGCAGTGGTTGAGAGCCCGCCTGCCGATGCAGGGGACACGGGTTCGTGCCCCGGTCCGGGAAGATCCCACATGCCGTGGAGCAGCTGGTCCCGTGAGCTATAGCTGCTGGGCCTGCGTGTCCGGAGTCTGTGCTCCGCAACGGGAGAGGCCACGGCAGCGAGAGGCCTGTGTACCACAAAAAAAAGACACGGGCTGGCCATCCTGCACTCCAGCAATATTTACCATAGCCAACACTTGGAAGCAACGAACATGTCCATCAACAGAGGAATGCACAAAGAAAAATGGTCCATGTACACAATGGAATATGACTCCAATAAAGAAATATAAATTCAATTTAGAACAGCAACATAAGTAAGGAGACATCAGCTTTTGGGGATTTATCCGGGCACATTCCACTCGAATTTATAGCCGAGGAACACCACTGGCAGGTAGGTCTCTTTCCCAAATTACCAGATTGGGAAAGCAGAAATGCTGCCACCCTCTGGCCGTTACCTGCAACAGCAGCTTTAAAACCTGTGCTAAGGGTCACTTCATATGCACCAGTACTGGAGGGCTGTAAATGAAACCTGCCCTCAAAATGTCTTGAGGGAGGTAATGGCCAAAATATTTCAAAATGTCACACATACTTCAAGAAAACAATTTGAAGAGGTAAGCTGTACTCACAGTTTGAAGGAAAAAAGGACATGCCAGAAAGCTCAATTTCAAGGGATTATGAGATGCATGCAAATCCAACCACAAATAGGTATCAGCTCACACTAGTCAGAATAAACCTCAACAAAAACCTGCAAACAATAAATGCTGAAGGTGTTATGGAGAAGTGCATACCCTCAACTTTAAGTGGGACGTAACCTGGTAAGAGCCATAATGAGAACAGAATGGAGGTGCCTTTACAAGGTAAACATTTTGCTACCATAGGACGCACAAGGCCCAATCCTGGGCCTATAACCTAAGAAGGCAGGATTGGAAGTCACAGGCAGGCAAATGTGCATTGCCGCAGTATTAAAATAGCCAACACGTGGAAGCAACCAAAAAGTCCATCAACAGATGAGTGGACAAAGAAGAACTGGTACATGTACAGACGGAATATTAGCCAAGGAGAAAAAGGACACAATGCCATTTGCAGCACCGTAGATGAATCTAGAGGTAATCACACAACTTGTAGTAAGTCAGAAAGAGAAAGACACATATCGTATGATATCACTTATAGGTGTTACCTAAAAATTGATATCAGTGAAGATATTTCCACACAGAAGGGCAATCACAGATTCATTAAACAAACTTATGGTTCACCAATGGAAAGGTGTGAGAATTGGATCCATTTGGATATTGGGGTTAACAGACATATACAAACATAGGTGAAATATATAATCCCCAATATCCTACAGAATACCAAGAGAAGACTACTCCACATTCTCTCATAACGTACATGGGAAAACGATCCCAGGAGAGTAGACATATGTATATGTGTAAAAGAATCACATCTTGCACACCTAAAACAAGCCAAACATTGTAATCAAACTGGCTGTGATAAAAAAATAAAAATTAAATTGAAAAAACGAGCAAGAAGTAGTGAGACATAAACATAAGGGCCTTTATCCTGGCACATTCCATTCTAAATTACAACCTAGAACACGACTTCCATTGAGGCCCTGTGGCCCTAGTTACCAGATTTGGTAAAGGAGAACTGCTGCCACCTTGTGGCCCTTTCACACAACAGCAGCTTTAAACCCAGCATTAATGGTCAGTTGATATTCAAAATACTTCCGGGCCTGTAAATGACACCTGCCCTGCAAACAAATGCTGGGGTCCAATACCGACCAAAAAATTCAAAAGACCTCGACATTTCAAAAAGACAGTTTCAAGAGGCATATTTTACACACATTTGTGTTCTGTTTCTTTCTTTTCTTTTATTTTGTTAAAAAAAATGGGAAGGGAAAAAGGCTGAACATTAGGAATTAATAAAGCCATGCAAATCCAGTGTATAAAAGCGTTCACCTCACAGCCGTCAGAATGATCATCAGCAAAAAAAAGTCTACAACGAATAAATGCTGAAGGGGTTTTAGAGAACTGCGTACCCTTTAGCTGCTGGTGGGATGTAACCTGGTAAGAGCCAGTAGTGAGAACAGAATGGAGGTGCGTTTAAAGGTAAAAATTGAGCTACCATGTGATCTGGTAGGCCCACTGATGGGCCTATCACCTGGGTAGACCAGAATCAAAAGGACACAGGCTGGCAATCCTGCACTGCAACAACATGTACCATAGCCAAGACCTGGAAGAAACCAAAATGTCCATCAACAGAAATATGCACCAAGAAGAAGTCGGCCATGTACCCAATGGAATATTAACCATGGAGAAGCATGGAACAGTGCCGCTGGCAACACCATAGAAGGATCTAGAGATAATCACCCAACTTGAAGTAAGAAAGAAACCGAAAGACAGATATCCTATGACATCACTTATAGCTCTTACCTAAAAATTGATACCTATAAAATAATTACCAAGAGAAGGACAGGCATAGATTCAGAAAACCAAATTATGTTTAACCAAACGGAAAGGTGTAAGGAATATGTGAATTAGGATATGGGGGTTATCAGACATGTACTAATACATATGAAATATATAATCACAAAATACCTATGGAATACGAAGAGAGGTCTACTCCACACTCCATAATAACATACACGGGATAGGATCCAAAGAGGAATAGACAGATACATTGCTATGATGGAGCAGAATCTGTACACCTAGGAGAATCTACATTTTTATCAAATTTGCTCTGATAATGAATAAAAATTAAATTTAAAAAACAAACAAAAATGTAAGAGATATAAGTTCTTGGGCGTTTGCACTGGCACATTCCACTCTAATTTGCAGCTTACTAACATGACTTCCAGGAAAGCTCTGTTGCCCAAAACCCAGAGTTAGAAATGTAGAAATGCTGCCGCCTTGTGGCCAGTTCCCGCAAGGCCGGCTTTAAACCCACAGCTAATGGTCACGTAACATTCACAAGGATTCAGGGCTGTAAAGGACACCTCCTGTCAAAAAGTGTCCTGAGGTAGGGAATGGCCAAAAAAATTCAAAACTGGCAAATTTTTCAAGGAGATCGTATGGAGAGGTAAGTTTTACTCACTCTTTTTCAAAAAAGAGGAAAATGGATAAAAGCTCAACGTCAGGTATTATTAGCCTCATGCAAATCTAACCTACAGAAAGGTTTCAACTCACACATGTCAAGTACCATCAGCAAAAAGTCTACAAACAATTAATGCCGAAGGGGTTTTAGAGAACTGGGTACCCTCTAGCTGCTGGTGAGATGTAAAGGGGTAACAGCCAATAATGACAGAGAAAGGAGCTGCGTTTATAAGTAAAAATGGAGCCACCATTCCATTCAGCAGGCCCACTGCTGAGCCTCTCACCTGAGAAGACCAGAGTCGAGAAGGCACAGGCTTCAACAGCTGCACTGCAGCAATTTTCATAATAGCCAAGACACGGAAGCAACCATAATGTCCATCACCAGATGAATGGATAAAGAAGAAGTGGTCCATGTACACAATGGAATATTAGCCATGGAAAACAATGAAGCACTGCTCTTTGAGGCACCATAGATGAGCCTAGAGATAATCACAGAACATGAGGTAAGTCGGAAAGCAAAAGACATATCTTATGATATCACTTATAGGCATTATCTAACAACTGACACAAATGAACGTATTTCCACAGAGAAAGACTCTCACAGACATAGAAAACACACTATGCTTATCTAAAAGGAAAGGTGCGGAGAATGGAAAAATTAAGGTTACGGTTAACATACGTGTACAAATACCTATTAAAGACATCTATCGAAACGACCGACCATATAACAAGAGAGGTCTACGGAACACCCTGAAAGAATTTACATGGGAGGAGGATGTGTATATGAATATACATATATATATATATATGTAATGTACAAATGAACCAGATTGTGTACACCTAGGACAAACAATATTCTAAACATTACCCCGATTAAAAACATTCAAACAATGAACAAGAAGTAATGTGACATAAACTTATGGGGGTTTTTCCTGGCACATTCCATTGTAATTTACAACCTAGGAACAGGACTTCCAGAAAGGCTCTGCTGTCCTAGTAACCAGATTTGGGAATGGAGAAATGCTGCCGCCTTGTGGCCGTTTCCCTCAACAGCAGCTTTAAACCCAGTGCTAAAGGTCACTAAATATTCACACTCATTGCAGGCCTGTAAATGACACCTGCCCTCAAAAAAATTCCTGGGGTCAAAACTCGACCAAAAAATTCAAAAGAGGGCAACCTTCAAAGATAACAATTTCAAGAGGTTTATGGTACCCACCGTTTCTTTTCCTGTTTTTGTTTCACAGAAATTTTAAAAGGCGTGGAAAAATGCTGAACATTAGGAATACTTAAAGACATGCAAATCCAAATTACAAAAACCTATCAGCTCACACCAGTCACAATGGCCATCAGCAAAAATTCTGCAAACAATAAATGCTGAAGGGGTTGTAGAGACATGCCTACCCTTGGTTCAACATGGGACATGGTAAGAGCCAGTAATGAAAACACAAAGGAGGTGCCTTGAAAAGGTAAATATTGAGCTACCATTCAATCAAGGATACCCACTGCTGGACCTATCGCCTGAGAGGATGAGAATCAAAAGGCCACAGGCTGGACTTCACTGGTGGCGCAGTGGTTGAGAGCCCGCCTGCCGATGCAGGGGACACGGGTTCGTGCCCCGGTCCGGGAAGATCCCACATGCCGTGGAGCAGCTGGTCCCGTGAGCTATAGCTGCTGGGCCTGCGTGTCCGGAGTCTGTGCTCCGCAACGGGAGAGGCCACGGCAGCGAGAGGCCTGTGTACCACAAAAAAAAGACACGGGCTGGCCATCCTGCACTCCAGCAATATTTACCATAGCCAACACTTGGAAGCAACGAACATGTCCATCAACAGAGGAATGCACAAAGAAAAATGGTCCATGTACACAATGGAATATGACTCCAATAAAGAAATATAAATTCAATTTAGAACAGCAACATAAGTAAGGAGACATCAGCTTTTGGGGATTTATCCGGGCACATTCCACTCGAATTTATAGCCGAGGAACACCACTGGCAGGTAGGTCTCTTTCCCAAATTACCAGATTGGGAAAGCAGAAATGCTGCCACCCTCTGGCCGTTACCTGCAACAGCAGCTTTAAAACCTGTGCTAAGGGTCACTTCATATGCACCAGTACTGGAGGGCTGTAAATGAAACCTGCCCTCAAAATGTCTTGAGGGAGGTAATGGCCAAAATATTTCAAAATGTCACACATACTTCAAGAAAACAATTTGAAGAGGTAAGCTGTACTCACAGTTTGAAGGAAAAAAGGACATGCCAGAAAGCTCAATTTCAAGGGATTATGAGATGCATGCAAATCCAACCACAAATAGGTATCAGCTCACACTAGTCAGAATAAACCTCAACAAAAACCTGCAAACAATAAATGCTGAAGGTGTTATGGAGAAGTGCATACCCTCAACTTTAAGTGGGACGTAACCTGGCAAGAGCCATAATGAGAACAGAATGGAGGTGCCTTTACAAGGTAAACATTTTGCTACCATAGGACGCACAAGGCCCAATCCTGGGCCTATAACCTAAGAAGGCAGGATTGGAAGTCACAGGCAGGCAAATGTGCATTGCCGCAGTATTAAAATAGCCAAGACGTGGAAGCAACCAAAAAGTCCATCAACAGATGAGTGGACAAAGAAGAACTGGTACATGTACAGACGGAATATTAGCCAAGGAGAAAAAGGACACAATGCCATTTGCAGCACCGTAGATGAATCTAGAGGTAATCACACAACTTGTAGTAAGTCAGAAAGAGAAAGACACATATCGTATGATATCACTTATAGGTGTTACCTAAAAATTGATATCAGTGAAGATATTTCCACACAGAAGGGCAATCACAGATTCATTAAACAAACTTATGGTTCACCAATGGAAAGGTGTGAGAATTGGATCCATTTGGATATTGGGGTTAACAGACATATACAAACATAGGTGAAATATATAATCCCCAATATCCTACAGAATACCAAGAGAAGACTACTCCACATTCTCTCATAACGTACATGGGAAAACGATCCCAGGAGAGTAGACATATGTATATGTGTAAAAGAATCACATCTTGCACACCTAAAACAAGCCAAACATTGTAATCAAACTGGCTGTGATAAAAAAATAAAAATTAAATTGAAAAAACGAGCAAGAAGTAGTGAGACATAAACATAAGGGCCTTTATCCTGGCACATTCCATTCTAAATTACAACCTAGAACACGACTTCCATTGAGGCCCTGTGGCCCTAGTTACCAGATTTGGTAAAGGAGAACTGCTGCCACCTTGTGGCCCTTTCGCACAACAGCAGCTTTAAACCCAGCGTTAATGGTCAGTTGATATTCAAAATACTTCCGGGCCTGTAAATGACACCTGCCCTGCAAACAAATGCTGGGGTCCAATACCGACCAAAAAATTCAAAAGACCTCGACATTTCAAAAAGACAGTTTCAAGAGGCATATTTTACACACATTTGTGTTCTGTTTCTTTCTTTTCTTTTATTTTGTTAAAAAAAATGGGAAGGGAAAAAGGCTGAACATTAGGAATTAATAAAGCCATGCAAATCCAGTGTATAAAAGCGTTCACCTCACAGCCGTCAGAATGATCATCAGCAAAAAAAAGTCTACAACGAATAAATGCTGAAGGGGTTTTAGAGAACTGCGTACCCTTTAGCTGCTGGTGGGATGTAACCTGGTAAGAGCCAGTAGTGAGAACAGAATGGAGGTGCGTTTAAAGGTAAAAATTGAGCTACCATGTGATCTGGTAGGCCCACTGATGGGCCTATCACCTGGGTAGACCAGAATCAAAAGGACACAGGCTGGCAATCCTGCACTGCAACAACATGTACCATAGCCAAGACCTGGAAGAAACCAAAATGTCCATCAACAGAAATATGCACCAAGAAGAAGTCGGCCATGTACCCAATGGAATATTAACCATGGAGAAGCATGGAACAGTGCCGCTGGCAACACCATAGAAGGATCTAGAGATAATCACCCAACTTGAAGTAAGAAAGAAACCGAAAGACAGATATCCTATGACATCACTTATAGCTCTTACCTAAAAATTGATACCTATAAAATAATTACCAAGAGAAGGACAGGCATAGATTCAGAAAACCAAATTATGTTTAACCAAACGGAAAGGTGTAAGGAATATGTGAATTAGGATATGGGGGTTATCAGACATGTACTAATACATATGAAATATATAATCACAAAATACCTATGGAATACGAAGAGAGGTCTACTCCACACTCCATAATAACATACACGGGATAGGATCCAAAGAGGAATAGACAGATACATTGCTATGATGGAGCAGAATCTGTACACCTAGGAGAATCTACATTTTTATCAAATTTGCTCTGATAATGAATAAAAATTAAATTTAAAAAACAAACAAAAATGTAAGAGATATAAGTTCTTGGGCGTTTGCACTGGCACATTCCACTCTAATTTGCAGCTTACTAACATGACTTCCAGGAAAGCTCTGTTGCCCAAAACCCAGAGTTAGAAATGTAGAAATGCTGCCGCCTTGTGGCCAGTTCCCGCAAGGCCGGCTTTAAACCCACAGCTAATGGTCACGTAACATTCACAAGGATTCAGGGCTGTAAAGGACACCTCCTGTCAAAAAGTGTCCTGAGGTAGGGAATGGCCAAAAAAATTCAAAACTGGCAAATTTTTCAAGGAGATCGTATGGAGAGGTAAGTTTTACTCACTCTTTTTCAAAAAAGAGGAAAATGGATAAAAGCTCAACGTCAGGTATTATTAGCCTCATGCAAATCTAACCTACAGAAAGGTTTCAACTCACACATGTCAAGTACCATCAGCAAAAAGTCTACAAACAATTAATGCCGAAGGGGTTTTAGAGAACTGGGTACCCTCTAGCTGCTGGTGAGATGTAAAGGGGTAACAGCCAATAATGAGCAGGGAAAGGAGCTGCGTTTATAAGTAAAAATGGAGCCACCATTCCATTCAGCAGGCCCACTGCTGAGCCTCTCACCTGAGAAGACCAGAGTCGAGAAGGCACAGGCTTCAACAGCTGCACTGCAGCAATTTTCATAATAGCCAAGACACGGAAGCAACCATAATGTCCATCACCAGATGAATGGATAAAGAAGAAGTGGTCCATGTACACAATGGAATATTAGCCATGGAAAACAATGAAGCACTGCTCTTTGAGGCACCATAGATGAGCCTAGAGATAATCACAGAACATGAGGTAAGTCGGAAAGCAAAAGACATATCTTATGATATCACTTATAGGCATTATCTAACAACTGACACAAATGAACGTATTTCCACAGAGAAAGACTCTCACAGACATAGAAAACACACTATGCTTATCTAAAAGGAAAGGTGCGGAGAATGGAAAAATTAAGGTTACGGTTAACATACGTGTACAAATACCTATTAAAGACATCTATCGAAACGACCGACCATATAACAAGAGAGGTCTACGGAACACCCTGAAAGAATTTACATGGGAGGAGGATGTGTATATGAATATACATATATATATATATATGTAATGTACAAATGAACCAGATTGTGTACACCTAGGACAAACAATATTCTAAACATTACCCCGATTAAAAACATTCAAACAATGAACAAGAAGTAATGTGACATAAACTTATGGGGGTTTTTCCTGGCACATTCCATTGTAATTTACAACCTAGGAACAGGACTTCCAGAAAGGCTCTGCTGTCCTAGTAACCAGATTTGGGAATGGAGAAATGCTGCCGCCTTGTGGCCGTTTCCCTCAACAGCAGCTTTAAACCCAGTGCTAAAGGTCACTAAATATTCACACTCATTGCAGGCCTGTAAATGACACCTGCCCTCAAAAAAATTCCTGGGGTCAAAACTCGACCAAAAAATTCAAAAGAGGGCAACCTTCAAAGATAACAATTTCAAGAGGTTTATGGTACCCACCGTTTCTTTTCCTGTTTTTGTTTCACAGAAATTTTAAAAGGCGTGGAAAAATGCTGAACATTAGGAATACTTAAAGACATGCAAATCCAAATTACAAAAACCTATCAGCTCACACCAGTCACAATGGCCATCAGCAAAAATTCTGCAAACAATAAATGCTGAAGGGGTTGTAGAGACATGCCTACCCTTGGTTCAACATGGGACATGGTAAGAGCCAGTAATGAAAACACAAAGGAGGTGCCTTGAAAAGGTAAATATTGAGCTACCATTCAATCAAGGATACCCACTGCTGGACCTATCGCCTGAGAGGATGAGAATCAAAAGGCCACAGGCTGGACTTCACTGGTGGCGCAGTGGTTGAGAGCCCGCCTGCCGATGCAGGGGACACGGGTTCGTGCCCCGGTCCGGGAAGATCCCACATGCCGTGGAGCAGCTGGTCCCGTGAGCTATAGCTGCTGGGCCTGCGTGTCCGGAGTCTGTGCTCCGCAACGGGAGAGGCCACGGCAGCGAGAGGCCTGTGTACCACAAAAAAAAGACACGGGCTGGCCATCCTGCACTCCAGCAATATTTACCATAGCCAACACTTGGAAGCAACGAACATGTCCATCAACAGAGGAATGCACAAAGAAAAATGGTCCATGTACACAATGGAATATGACTCCAATAAAGAAATATAAATTCAATTTAGAACAGCAACATAAGTAAGGAGACATCAGCTTTTGGGGATTTATCCGGGCACATTCCACTCGAATTTATAGCCGAGGAACACCACTGGCAGGTAGGTCTCTTTCCCAAATTACCAGATTGGGAAAGCAGAAATGCTGCCACCCTCTGGCCGTTACCTGCAACAGCAGCTTTAAAACCTGTGCTAAGGGTCACTTCATATGCACCAGTACTGGAGGGCTGTAAATGAAACCTGCCCTCAAAATGTCTTGAGGGAGGTAATGGCCAAAATATTTCAAAATGTCACACATACTTCAAGAAAACAATTGAAGAGGTAAGTTGTACTCACAGTTTGAAGGAAAAAAGGACATGCCAGAAAGCTCAATTTCAAGGGATTATGAGATGCATGCAAATCCAACCACAAATAGGTATCAGCTCACACTAGTCAGAATAAACCTCAACAAAAACCTGCAAACAATAAATGCTGAAGGTGTTATGGAGAAGTGCATACCCTCAACTTTAAGTGGGACGTAACCTGGCAAGAGCCATAATGAGAACAGAATGGAGGTGCCTTTACAAGGTAAACATTTTGCTACCATAGGACGCACAAGGCCCAATCCTGGGCCTATAACCTAAGAAGGCAGGATTGGAAGTCACAGGCAGGCAAATGTGCATTGCCGCAGTATTAAAATAGCCAAGACGTGGAAGCAACCAAAAAGTCCATCAACAGATGAGTGGACAAAGAAGAACTGGTACATGTACAGACGGAATATTAGCCAAGGAGAAAAAGGACACAATGCCATTTGCAGCACCGTAGATGAATCTAGAGGTAATCACACAACTTGTAGTAAGTCAGAAAGAGAAAGACACATATCGTATGATATCACTTATAGGTGTTACCTAAAAATTGATATCAGTGAAGATATTTCCACACAGAAGGGCAATCACAGATTCATTAAACAAACTTATGGTTCACCAATGGAAAGGTGTGAGAATTGGATCCATTTGGATATTGGGGTTAACAGACATATACAAACATAGGTGAAATATATAATCCCCATATCCTACAGAATACCAAGAGAAGACTACTCCACATTCTCTCATAACGTACATGGGAAAACGATCCCAGGAGAGTAGACATATGTATATGTGTAAAAGAATCACATCTTGCACACCTAAAACAAGCCAAACATTGTAATCAAACTGGCTGTGATAAAAAAATAAAAATTAAATTGAAAAAACGAGCAAGAAGTAGTGAGACATAAACTTAAGGGGCTTTTTCCTGGCACATTCCATTCTAAATTACAACCTAGAACACGACTTCCATTGAGGCCCTGTGGCCCTAGTTACCAGATTTGGTAAAGGAGAAGTGCTGCCACCTTGTGGCCGTTTCACACAACAGCAGCTTTAAACCCAGCGTTAATGGTCAGTTGATATTCAAAATACTTCCGGGCCTGTAAATGACACCTGCCCTGCAAACAAATGCTGGGGTCCAATACCGACCAAAAAATTCAAAAGACCTCGACATTTCAAAAAGACAGTTTCAAGAGGCATAGTTTACACACATTTGTGTTCTGTTTCTTTCTTTTCTATTATTTTGTTAAAAAAAATGGGAAGGGAAAAAGGCTGAACATTAGGAATTAATAAAGCCATGCAAATCCAGTGTATAAAAGCGTTCACCTCACAGCCGTCAGAATGATCATCAGCAAAATAAAGTCTACAAAGAATAAATGCTGAAGGGGTTTTAGAGAACTGCGTACCCTTTAGCTGCTGGTGGGATGTAACCTGGTAAGAGCCAGTAGTGAGAACAGAATGGAGGTGCGTTTAAAGGTAAAAATTGAGCTACCATGTGATCTGGTAGGCCCACTGATGGGCCTATCACCTGGGTAGACCAGAATCAAAAGGACACAGGCTGGCAATCCTGCACTGCAACAACATGTACCATAGCCAAGACCTGGAAGAAACCAAAATGTCCATCAACAGAAATATGCACCAAGAAGAAGTCGGCCATGTACCCAATGGAATATTAACCATGAAGAAGCATGGAACAGTGCCGCTGGCAACACCATAGAAGGATCTAGAGATAATCACCCAACTTGAAGTAAGAAAGAAACCGAAAGACAGATATCCTATGACATCACTTATAGCTGTTACCTAAAAATTGATACCTATAAAATAATTTCCAAGAGAAGGACACGCATAGATTCAGAAAACCAAATTATGTTTAACCAAACGGAAAGGTGTAAGGAATATGTGAATTAGGATATGGGGGTTATCAGACATGTACTAATACATATGAAATATATAATCACAAAATACCTATGGAATACGAAGAGAGGTCTACTCCACACTCCATAATAACATACACGGGATAGGATCCAAAGAGGAATAGACAGATACATTGATATGATGGAGCAGAATCTGTACACCTAGGAGAATCTACATTTTTATCAAATTTGCTCTGATAATGAATAAAAATTAAATTTAAAAAACAAACAAAAATGTAAGAGATATAAGTTCTTGGGCGTTTGCACTGGCACATTCCACTCTAATTTGCAGCTTACTAACATGACTTCCAGGAAAGCTCTGTTGCCCAAAACCCAGAGTTAGAAATGTAGAAATGCTGCCGCCTTGTGGCCAGTTCCCGCAAGGCCGGCTTTAAACCCACAGCTAATGGTCACTTAACATTCACAAGGACTCAGGGCTGTAAAGGACACCTCCCGTCAAAAAGTGTCCTGAGGTAGGGAATGGCCAAAGAAATTCAAAACTGGCAAATTTTTCAAGGAGATCGTATGGAGAGGTAAGTTTTACTCACTCTTTTTCAAAAAAGAGGAAAATGGATAAAAGCTCAACGTCAGGTATTATTAGCCTCTTGCACATCTAACCTACAGAAAGGTTTCAACTCACACATGTCAAGTACCATCAGCAAAAAGTCTACAAACAATTAATGCCGAAGGGGTTTTAGAGAACTGGGTACCCTCTAGCTGCTGGTGAGATGTAAAGGGGTAACAGCCAATAATGACAGAGAAAGGAGCTGCGTTTATAAGTAAAAATGGAGCCACCATTCCATTCAGCAGGCCCACTGCTGAGCCTCTCACCTGAGAAGACCAGAGTCGAGAAGGCACAGGCTTCAACAGCTGCACTGCAGCAATTTTCATAATAGCCAAGACACGGAAGCAACCATAATGTCCATCACCAGATGAATGGATAAAGAAGAAGTGGTCCATGTACACAATGGAATATTAGCCATGGAAAACAATGAAGCACTGCTCTTTGAGGCACCATAGATGAGCCTAGAGATAATCACAGAACATGAGGTAAGTCGGAAAGCAAAAGACATATCTTATGATATCACTTATAGGCATTATCTAACAACTGACACAAATGAACATATTTCCACAGAGAAAGACTCTCACAGACATAGAAAACACACTATGCTTATCTAAAAGGAAAGGTGCGGAGAATGGAAAAATTAAGGTTACGGTTAACATACGTGTACAAATACCTATTAAAGACATCTATCGAAACGACCGACCATATAACAAGAGAGGTCTACGGAACACCCTGAAAGAATTTACATGGGAGGAGGATGTGTATATGAATATACATATATATATATATATGTAATGTACAAATGAACCAGATTGTGTACACCTAGGACAAACAATATTCTAAACATTACCCCGATTAAAAACATTCAAACAATGAACAAGAAGTAATGTGACATAAACTTATGGGGGTTTTTCCTGGCACATTCCATTGTAATTTACAACCTAGGAACAGGACTTCCAGAAAGGCTCTGCTGTCCTAGTAACCAGATTTGGGAATGGAGAAATGCTGCCGCCTTGTGGCCGTTTCCCTCAACAGCAGCTTTAAACCCAGTGCTAAAGGTCACTAAATATTCACACTCATTGCAGGCCTGTAAATGACACCTGCCCTCAAAAAAATTCCTGGGGTCAAAACTCGACCAAAAAATTCAAAAGAGGGCAACCTTCAAAGATAACAATTTCAAGAGGTTTATGGTACCCACCGTTTCTTTTCCTGTTTTTGTTTCACAGAAATTTTAAAAGGCGTGGAAAAATGCTGAACATTAGGAATACTTAAAGACATGCAAATCCAAATTACAAAAACCTATCAGCTCACACCAGTCACAATGGCCATCAGCAAAAATTCTGCAAACAATAAATGCTGAAGGGGTTGTAGAGACATGCCTACCCTTGGTTCAACATGGGACATGGTAAGAGCCAGTAATGAAAACACAAAGGAGGTGCCTTGAAAAGGTAAATATTGAGCTACCATTCAATCAAGGATACCCACTGCTGGACCTATCGCCTGAGAGGATGAGAATCAAAAGGCCACAGGCTGGACTTCACTGGTGGCGCAGTGGTTGAGAGCCCGCCTGCCGATGCAGGGGACACGGGTTCGTGCCCCGGTCCGGGAAGATCCCACATGCCGTGGAGCAGCTGGTCCCGTGAGCTATAGCTGCTGGGCCTGCGTGTCCGGAGTCTGTGCTCCGCAACGGGAGAGGCCACGGCAGCGAGAGGCCTGTGTACCACAAAAAAAAGACACGGGCTGGCCATCCTGCACTCCAGCAATATTTACCATAGCCAACACTTGGAAGCAACGAACATGTCCATCAACAGAGGAATGCACAAAGAAAAATGGTCCATGTACACAATGGAATATGACTCCAATAAAGAAATATAAATTCAATTTAGAACAGCAACATAAGTAAGGAGACATCAGCTTTTGGGGATTTATCCGGGCACATTCCACTCGAATTTATAGCCGAGGAACACCACTGGCAGGTAGGTCTCTTTCCCAAATTACCAGATTGGGAAAGCAGAAATGCTGCCACCCTCTGGCCGTTACCTGCAACAGCAGCTTTAAAACCTGTGCTAAGGGTCACTTCATATGCACCAGTACTGGAGGGCTGTAAATGAAACCTGCCCTCAAAATGTCTTGAGGGAGGTAATGGCCAAAATATTTCAAAATGTCACACATACTTCAAGAAAACAATTTGAAGAGGTAAGTTGTACTCACAGTTTGAAGGAAAAAAGGACATGCCAGAAAGCTCAATTTCAAGGGATTATGAGATGCATGCAAATCCAACCACAAATAGGTATCAGCTCACACTAGTCAGAATAAACCTCAACAAAAACCTGCAAACAATAAATGCTGAAGGTGTTATGGAGAAGTGCATACCCTCAACTTTAAGTGGGACGTAACCTGGCAAGAGCCATAATGAGAACAGAATGGAGGTGCCTTTACAAGGTAAACATTTTGCTACCATAGGACGCACAAGGCCCAATCCTGGGCCTATAACCTAAGAAGGCAGGATTGGAAGTCACAGGCAGGCAAATGTGCATTGCCGCAGTATTAAAATAGCCAAGACGTGGAAGCAACCAAAAAGTCCATCAACAGATGAGTGGACAAAGAAGAACTGGTACATGTATAGACGGAATATTAGCCAAGGAGAAAAAGGACACAATGCCATTTGCAGCACCGTAGATGAATCTAGAGGTAATCACACAACTTGTAGTAAGTCAGAAAGAGAAAGACACATATCGTATGATATCACTTATAGGTGTTACCTAAAAATTGATATCAGTGAAGATATTTCCACACAGAAGGGCAATCACAGATTCATTAAACAAACTTATGGTTCACCAATGGAAAGGTGTGAGAATTGGATCCATTTGGATATTGGGGTTAACAGACATATACAAACATAGGTGAAATATATAATCCCCAATATCCTACAGAATACCAAGAGAAGACTACTCCACATTCTCTCATAACGTACATGGGAAAACGATCCCAGGAGAGTAGACATATGTATATGTGTAAAAGAATCACATCTTGCACACCTAAAACAAGCCAAACATTGTACTCAAACTGGCTGTGATAAAAAAATAAAAATTAAATTGAAAAAACGAGCAAGAAGTAGTGAGACATAAACTTAAGGGGCTTTTTCCTGGCACATTCCATTCTAAATTACAACCTAGAACACGACTTCCATTGAGGCCCTGTGGCCCTAGTTACCAGATTTGGTAAAGGAGAAGTGCTGCCACCTTGTGGCCGTTTCACACAACAGCAGCTTTAAACCCAGCGTTAATGGTCAGTTGATATTCAAAATACTTCCGGGCCTGTAAATGACACCTGCCCTGCAAACAAATGCTGGGGTCCAATACCGACCAAAAAATTCAAAAGACCTCGACATTTCAAAAAGACAGTTTCAAGAGGCATATTTTACACACATTTGTGTTCTGTTTCTTTCTTTTCTTTTATTTTGTTAAAAAAAATGGGAAGGGAAAAAGGCTGAACATTAGGAATTAATAAAGCCATGCAAATCCAGTGTATAAAAGCGTTCACCTCACAGCCGTCAGAATGATCATCAGCAAAAAAAAGTCTACAACGAATAAATGCTGAAGGGGTTTTAGAGAACTGCATACCCTTTAGCTGCTGGTGGGATGTAACCTGGTAAGAGCCAGTAGTGAGAACAGAATGGAGGTGCGTTTAAAGGTAAAAATTGAGCTACCATGTGATCTGGTAGGCCCACTGATGGGCCTATCACCTGGGTAGACCAGAATCAAAAGGACACAGGCTGGCAATCCTGCACTGCAACAACATGTACCATAGCCAAGACCTGGAAGAAACCAAAATGTCCATCAACAGAAATATGCACCAAGAAGAAGTCGGCCATGTACCCAATGGAATATTAACCATGGAGAAGCATGGAACAGTGCCGCTGGCAACACCATAGAAGGATCTAGAGATAATCACCCAACTTGAAGTAAGAAAGAAACCGAAAGACAGATATCCTATGACATCACTTATAGCTCTTACCTAAAAATTGATACCTATAAAATAATTACCAAGAGAAGGACAGGCATAGATTCAGAAAACCAAATTATGTTTAACCAAACGGAAAGGTGTAAGGAATATGTGAATTAGGATATGGGGGTTATCAGACATGTACTAATACATATGAAATATATAATCACAAAATACCTATGGAATACGAAGAGAGGTCTACTCCACACTCCATAATAACATACACGGGATAGGATCCAAAGAGGAATAGACAGATACATTGCTATGATGGAGCAGAATCTGTACACCTAGGAGAATCTACATTTTTATCAAATTTGCTCTGATAATGAATAAAAATTAAATTTAAAAAACAAACAAAAATGTAAGAGATATAAGTTCTTGGGCGTTTGCACTGGCACATTCCACTCTAATTTGCAGCTTACTAACATGACTTCCAGGAAAGCTCTGTTGCCCAAAACCCAGAGTTAGAAATGTAGAAATGCTGCCGCCTTGTGGCGAGTTCCCGCAAGGCCGGCTTTAAACCCACAGCTAATGGTCACTTAACATTCACAAGGACTCAGGGCTGTAAAGGACACCTCCCGTCAAAAAGTGTCCTGAGGTAGGGAATGGCCAAAGAAATTCAAAACTGGCAAATTTTTCAAGGAGATCGTATGGAGAGGTAAGTTTTACTCACTCTTTTTCAAAAAAGAGGAAAATGGATAAAAGCTCAACGTCAGGTATTATTAGCCTCTTGCACATCTAACCTACAGAAAGGTTTCAACTCACACATGTCAAGTACCATCAGCAAAAAGTCTACAAACAATTAATGCCGAAGGGGTTTTAGAGAACTGGGTACCCTCTAGCTGCTGGTGAGATGTAAAGGGGTAACAGCCAATAATGACAGAGAAAGGAGCTGCGTTTATAAGTAAAAATGGAGCCACCATTCCATTCAGCAGGCCCACTGCTGAGCCTCTCACCTGAGAAGACCAGAGTCGAGAAGGCACAGGCTTCAACAGCTGCACTGCAGCAATTTTCATAATAGCCAAGACACGGAAGCAACCATAATGTCCATCACCAGATGAATGGATAAAGAAGAAGTGGTCCATGTACACAATGGAATATTAGCCATGGAAAACAATGAAGCACTGCTCTTTGAGGCACCATAGATGAGCCTAGAGATAATCACAGAACATGAGGTAAGTCGGAAAGCAAAAGACATATCTTATGATATCACTTATAGGCATTATCTAACAACTGACACAAATGAACATATTTCCACAGAGAAAGACACAGACATAGAAAACACACTATGCTTATCTAAAAGGAAAGGTACGGGTAATGGAAAAATTAAGATTAGTGTTACCATACGTGTACAAATACCTATTAAATACATCTATCAAAACAACTGACCATATAACAAGAGAGGTCTACGGAACACCCTGAAAGAACTTACATGGGAGGAGGATGTGTATATGAATATATATATATATATATATATATATATATATGTATATATGTAATGTACAAATGAACCAGATTGTGTGCACCTAGGACAAACAATATTCTAAACATTACCCCGATTAAAAACATTCAAACAATGAACAAGAAGTAATGTGACATAAACTTATGGGGGTTTTTCCTGGCACATTCCATTGTAATTTACAACCTAGGAACAGGACTTCCAGAAAGGCTCTGCTGTCCTAGTAACCAGATTTGGGAATGGAGAAATGCTGCCGCCTTGTGGCCATTTCCCTCAACAGCAGATTTAAACCCAGTGCTAAAGGTCACTAAATATTCACACTCATTGCAGGCCTGTAAATGACACCTGCCCTCAAAAAAATTCCTGGGGTCAAAACTCGACCAAAAAATTCAAAAGAGGGCAACCTTCAAAGATAACAATTTCAAGAGGTTTATGGTACCCACCGTTTTTTTTCCTGTTTTTGTTTCACAGAAATTTTAAAAGGCGTGGAAAAATGCTGAACATTAGGAATACTTAAAGACATGCAAATCCAAATTACAAAAACCTATCAGCTCACACCAGTCACAATGGCCATCAGCAAAAATTCTGCAAACAATAAATGCTGAAGGGGTTGTAGAGACATGCCTACCCTTGGTTCAACATGGGACATGGTAAGAGCCAGTAATGAAAACACAAAGGAGGTGCCTTGAAAAGGTAAATATTGAGCTACCATTCAATCAAGGATACCCACTGCTGGACCTATCGCCTGAGAGGATGAGAATCAAAAGGCCACAGGCTGGACTTCACTGGTGGCGCAGTGGTTGAGAGCCCGCCTGCCGATGCAGGGGACGCGGGTTCGTGCCCCGGTCCGGGAAGATCCCACATGCCGTGGAGCAGCTGGTCCCGTGAGCTATAGCTGCTGGGCCTGCGTGTCTGGAGTCTGTGCTCCGCAACGTGAGAGGCCACGGCAGTGAGAGGCCTGTGTACCACAAAAAAAAGACACGGGCTGGCCATCCTGCACTCCAGCAATATTTACCATAGCCAACACTTGGAAGCAACGAACATGTCCATCAAAAGAGGAATGCACAAAGAAGAAATGGCCCATGTACACAATGGAATATGACTCCAATAAAGAAATATAAATTCAATTTAGAACAGCAACATAAGTAAGGAGACATCAAGTTTTGGGGGTTTATCCGGGCACATTCCACTCGAATTTATAACCGAGGAACACCACTGGCAGGTAGGTCTGTTTCCCAAGTTACCAGATTGGGAAAGCAGAAATGCTGCCACCCTCTGGCCGTTACCTGCAACAGCAGCTTTAAAACCTGTGCTAAGGGTCACTTCATATGCACCAGTACTGGAGGGCTGTAAATGAAACCTGCCCTCAAAATGTCTTGAGGGAGGTAATGGCCAAAATATTTCAAAATGTCACACATACTTCAAGAAAACAATTTGAAGAGGTAAGTTGTACTCACAGTTTGAAGGAAAAAAGGACATGCCAGAAAGCTCAATTTCAAGGGATTATGAGATGCATGCAAATCCAACCACAAATAGGTATCAGCTCACACTAGTCAGAATAAACCTTAACAAAAACCAGCAAACAATAAATGCTGAAGGTGTTATGGAGAAGTGCATACCCTCAACTTTAAGTGGGACGTAACCTGGTAAGAGCCATAATGAGAACAGAATGGAGGTGCCTTTACAAGGTAAACATTTTGCTACCATAGGACGCACAAGGCCCAATCCTGGGCGTATAACCTAAGAAGGCAGAATTGGAAGTCACAGGCAGGCAAATGTGCATTGCCGCAGTATTAAAATAGCCAACACGTGGAAGCAACCAAAAAGTCCATCAACAGATGAGTGGACAAAGAAGAACTGGTACATGTACAGACGGAATATTAGCCAAGGAGAAAAAGGACACAATGCCATTTGCAGCACCGTAGATGAATCTAGAGGTAATCACACAACTTGTAGTAAGTCAGAAAGAGAAAGACACATATCGTATGATATCACTTATAGGTGTTACCTAAAAATTGATATCAGTGAAGATATTTCCACACAGAAGGGCAATCACAGATTCATTAAACAAACTTATGGTTCACCAATGGAAAGGTGTGAGAATTGGATCCATTTGGATATTGGGGTTAACAGACATATACAAACATAGGTGAAATATATAATCCCCAATATCCTACAGAATACCAAGAGAAGACTACTCCACATTCTCTCATAACGTACATGGGAAAACGATCCCAGGAGAGTAGACATATGTATATGTGTAAAAGAATCACATCTTGCACACCTAAAACAAGCCAAACATTGTACTCAAACTGGCTGTGATAAAAAAATAAAAATTAAATTGAAAAAACGAGCAAGAAGTAGTGAGACATAAACTTAAGGGGCTTTTTCCTGGCACATTCCATTCTAAATTACAACCTAGAACACGACTTCCATTGAGGCCCTGTGGCCCTAGTTACCAGATTTGGTAAAGGAGAACTGCTGCCACCTTGTGGCCGTTTCACACAACAGCAGCTTTAAACCCAGCGTTAATGGTCAGTTGATATTCAAAATACTTCTGGGCCTGTAAATGACACCTGCCCTGCAAACAAATGCTGGGGTCCAATACCGACCAAAAAATTCAAAAGACCTCGACATTTCAAAAAGACAGTTTCAAGAGGCATATTTTACACACATTTGTGTTCTGTTTCTTTCTTTTCTTTTATTTTGTTAAAAAAAATGGGAAGGGAAAAAGGCTGAACATTAGGAATTAATAAAGCCATGCAAATCCAGTGTATAAAAGCGTTCACCTCACAGCCGTCAGAATGATCATCAGCAAAAAAAAGTCTACAACGAATAAATGCTGAAGGGGTTTTAGAGAACTGCGTACCCTTTAGCTGCTGGTGGGATGTAACCTGGTAAGAGCCAGTAGTGAGAACAGAATGGAGGTGCGTTTAAAGGTAAAAATTCAGCTACCATGTGATCTGGTAGGCCCACTGATGGGCCTATCACCTGGGTAGACCAGAATCAAAAGGACACAGGCTGGCAATCCTGCACTGCAACAACATGTACCATAGCCAAGACCTGGAAGAAACCAAAATGTCCATCAACAGAAATATGCACCAAGAAGAAGTCGGCCATGTACCCAATGGAATATTAACCATGGAGAAGCATGGAACAGTGCCGCTGGCAACACCATAGAAGGATCTAGAGATAATCACCCAACTTGAAGTAAGAAAGAAACCGAAAGACAGATATCCTATGACATCACTTATAGCTCTTACCTAAAAATTGATACCTATAAAATAATTACCAAGAGAAGGACAGGCATAGATTCAGAAAACCAAATTATGTTTAACCAAACGGAAAGGTGTAAGGAATATGTGAATTAGGATATGGGGGTTATCAGACATGTACTAATACATATGAAATATATAATCACAAAATACCTATGGAATACGAAGAGAGGTCTACTCCACACTCCATAATAACATACACGGGATAGGATCCAAAGAGGAATAGACAGATACATTGATATGATGGAGCAGAATCTGTACACCTAGGAGAATCTACATTTTTATCAAATTTGCTCTGATAATGAATAAAAATTAAATTTAAAAAACAAACAAAAATGTAAGAGATATAAGTTCTTGGGCGTTTGCACTGGCACATTCCACTCTAATTTGCAGCTTACTAACATGACTTCCAGGAAAGCTCTGTTGCCCAAAACCCAGAGTTAGAAATGTAGAAATGCTGCCGCCTTGTGGCGAGTTCCCGCAAGGCCGGCTTTAAACCCACAGCTAATGGTCACTTAACATTCACAAGGACTCAGGGCTGTAAAGGACACCTCCCGTCAAAAAGTGTCCTGAGGTAGGGAATGGCCAAAGAAATTCAAAACTGGCAAATTTTTCAAGGAGATCGTATGGAGAGGTAAGTTTTACTCACTCTTTTTCAAAAAAGAGGAAAATGGATAAAAGCTCAACGTCAGGTATTATTAGCCTCTTGCACATCTAACCTACAGAAAGGTTTCAACTCACACATGTCAAGTACCATCAGCAAAAAGTCTACAAACAATTAATGCCGAAGGGGTTTTAGAGAACTGGGTACCCTCTAGCTGCTGGTGAGATGTAAAGGGGTAACAGCCAATAATGACAGAGAAAGGAGCTGCGTTTATAAGTAAAAATGGAGCCACCATTCCATTCAGCAGGCCCACTGCTGAGCCTCTCACCTGAGAAGACCAGAGTCGAGAAGGCACAGGCTTCAACAGCTGCACTGCAGCAATTTTCATAATAGCCAAGACACGGAAGCAACCATAATGTCCATCACCAGATGAATGGATAAAGAAGAAGTGGTCCATGTACACAATGGAATATTAGCCATGGAAAACAATGAAGCACTGCTCTTTGAGGCACCATAGATGAGCCTAGAGATAATCACAGAACATGAGGTAAGTCGGAAAGCAAAAGACATATCTTATGATATCACTTATAGGCATTATCTAACAACTGACACAAATGAACGTATTTCCACAGAGAAAGACTCTCACAGACATAGAAAACACACTATGCTTATCTAAAAGGAAAGGTGCGGAGAATGGAAAAATTAAGGTTACGGTTAACATACGTGTACAAATACCTATTAAAGACATCTATCGAAACGACCGACCATATAACAAGAGAGGTCTACGGAACACCCTGAAAGAATTTACATGGGAGGAGGATGTGTATATGAATATACATATATATATATATGTAATGTACAAATGAACCAGATTGTGTACACCTAGGACAAACAATATTCTAAACATTACCCCGATTAAAAACATTCAAACAATGAACAAGAAGTAATGTGACATAAACTTATGGGGGTTTTTCCTGGCACATTCCATTGTAATTTACAACCTAGGAACAGGACTTCCAGAAAGGCTCTGCTGTCCTAGTAACCAGATTTGGGAATGGAGAAATGCTGCCGCCTTGTGGCCGTTTCCCTCAACAGCAGCTTTAAACCCAGTGCTAAAGGTCACTAAATATTCACACTCATTGCAGGCCTGTAAATGACACCTGCCCTCAAAAAAATTCCTGGGGTCAAAACTCGACCAAAAAATTCAAAAGAGGGCAACCTTCAAAGATAACAATTTCAAGAGGTTTATGGTACCCACCGTTTCTTTTCCTGTTTTTGTTTCACAGAAATTTTAAAAGGCGTGGAAAAATGCTGAACATTAGGAATACTTAAAGACATGCAAATCCAAATTACAAAAACCTATCAGCTCACACCAGTCACAATGGCCATCAGCAAAAATTCTGCAAACAATAAATGCTGAAGGGGTTGTAGAGACATGCCTACCCTTGGTTCAACATGGGACATGGTAAGAGCCAGTAATGAAAACACAAAGGAGGTGCCTTGAAAAGGTAAATATTGAGCTACCATTCAATCAAGGATACCCACTGCTGGACCTATCGCCTGAGAGGATGAGAATCAAAAGGCCACAGGCTGGACTTCACTGGTGGCGCAGTGGTTGAGAGCCCGCCTGCCGATGCAGGGGACACGGGTTCGTGCCCCGGTCCGGGAAGATCCCACATGCCGTGGAGCAGCTGGTCCCGTGAGCTATAGCTGCTGGGCCTGCGTGTCCGGAGTCTGTGCTCCGCAACGGGAGAGGCCACGGCAGCGAGAGGCCTGTGTACCACAAAAAAAAGACACGGGCTGGCCATCCTGCACTCCAGCAATATTTACCATAGCCAACACTTGGAAGCAACGAACATGTCCATCAACAGAGGAATGCACAAAGAAAAATGGTCCATGTACACAATGGAATATGACTCCAATAAAGAAATATAAATTCAATTTAGAACAGCAACATAAGTAAGGAGACATCAGCTTTTGGGGATTTATCCGGGCACATTCCACTCGAATTTATAGCCGAGGAACACCACTGGCAGGTAGGTCTCTTTCCCAAATTACCAGATTGGGAAAGCAGAAATGCTGCCACCCTCTGGCCGTTACCTGCAACAGCAGCTTTAAAACCTGTGCTAAGGGTCACTTCATATGCACCAGTACTGGAGGGCTGTAAATGAAACCTGCCCTCAAAATGTCTTGAGGGAGGTAATGGCCAAAATATTTCAAAATGTCACACATACTTCAAGAAAACAATTTGAAGAGGTAAGTTGTACTCACAGTTTGAAGGAAAAAAGGACATGCCAGAAAGCTCAATTTCAAGGGATTATGAGATGCATGCAAATCCAACCACAAATAGGTATCAGCTCACACTAGTCAGAATAAACCTCAACAAAAACCTGCAAACAATAAATGCTGAAGGTGTTATGGAGAAGTGCATACCCTCAACTTTAAGTGGGACGTAACCTGGCAAGAGCCATAATGAGAACAGAATGGAGGTGCCTTTACAAGGTAAACATTTTGCTACCATAGGACGCACAAGGCCCAATCCTGGGCCTATAACCTAAGAAGGCAGGATTGGAAGTCACAGGCAGGCAAATGTGCATTGCCGCAGTATTAAAATAGCCAAGACGTGGAAGCAACCAAAAAGTCCATCAACAGATGAGTGGACAAAGAAGAACTGGTACATGTACAGACGGAATATTAGCCAAGGAGAAAAAGGACACAATGCCATTTGCAGCACCGTAGATGAATCTAGAGGTAATCACACAACTTGTAGTAAGTCAGAAAGAGAAAGACACATATCGTATGATATCACTTATAGGTGTTACCTAAAAATTGATATCAGTGAAGATATTTCCACACAGAAGGGCAATCACAGATTCATTAAACAAACTTATGGTTCACCAATGGAAAGGTGTGAGAACTGGATCCATTTGGATATTGGGGTTAACAGACATATACAAACATAGGTGAAATATATAATCCCCAATATCCTACAGAATACCAAGAGAAGACTACTCCACATTCTCTCATAACGTACATGGGAAAACGATCCCAGGAGAGTAGACATATGTATATGTGTAAAAGAATCACATCTTGCACACCTAAAACAAGCCAAACATTGTAATCAAACTGGCTGTGATAAAAAAATAAAAATTAAATTGAAAAAACGAGCAAGAAGTAGTGAGACATAAACATAAGGGCCTTTATCCTGGCACATTCCATTCTAAATTACAACCTAGAACACGACTTCCATTGAGGCCCTGTGGCCCTAGTTACCAGATTTGGTAAAGGAGAACTGCTGCCACCTTGTGGCCCTTTCGCACAACAGCAGCTTTAAACCCAGCGTTAATGGTCAGTTGATATTCAAAATACTTCCGGGCCTGTAAATGACACCTGCCCTGCAAACAAATGCTGGGGTCCAATACCGACCAAAAAATTCAAAAGACCTCGACATTTCAAAAAGACAGTTTCAAGAGGCATATTTTACACACATTTGTGTTCTGTTTCTTTCTTTTCTTTTATTTTGTTAAAAAAAATGGGAAGGGAAAAAGGCTGAACATTAGGAATTAATAAAGCCATGCAAATCCAGTGTATAAAAGCGTTCACCTCACAGCCGTCAGAATGATCATCAGCCAAAAAAAGTCTACAACGAATAAATGCTGAAGGGGTTTTAGAGAACTGCGTACCCTTTAGCTGCTGGTGGGATGTAACCTGGTAAGAGCCAGTAGTGAGAACAGAATGGAGGTGCGTTTAAAGGTAAAAATTGAGCTACCATGTGATCTGGTAGGCCCACTGATGGGCCTATCACCTGGGTAGACCAGAATCAAAAGGACACAGGCTGGCAATCCTGCACTGCAACAACATGTACCATAGCCAAGACCTGGAAGAAACCAAAATGTCCATCAACAGAAATATGCACCAAGAAGAAGTCGGCCATGTACCCAATGGAATATTAACCATGGAGAAGCATGGAACAGTGCCGCTGGCAACACCATAGAAGGATCTAGAGATAATCACCCAACTTGAAGTAAGAAAGAAACCGAAAGACAGATATCCTATGACATCACTTATAGCTCTTACCTAAAAATTGATACCTATAAAATAATTACCAAGAGAAGGACAGGCATAGATTCAGAAAACCAAATTATGTTTAACCAAACGGAAAGGTGTAAGGAATATGTGAATTAGGATATGGGGGTTATCAGACATGTACTAATACATATGAAATATATAATCACAAAATACCTATGGAATACGAAGAGAGGTCTACTCCACACTCCATAATAACATACACGGGATAGGATCCAAAGAGGAATAGACAGATACATTGATATGATGGAGCAGAATCTGTACACCTAGGAGAATCTACATTTTTATCAAATTTGCTCTGATAATGAATAAAAATTAAATTTAAAAAACAAACAAAAATGTAAGAGATATAAGTTCTTGGGCGTTTGCACTGGCACATTCCACTCTAATTTGCAGCTTACTAACATGACTTCCAGGAAAGCTCTGTTGCCCAAAACCCAGAGTTAGAAATGTAGAAATGCTGCCGCCTTGTGGCCAGTTCCCGCAAGGGCGGCTTTAAACCCACAGCTAATGGTCACGTAACATTCACAAGGATTCAGGGCTGTAAAGGACACCTCCTGTCAAAAAGTGTCCTGAGGTACGGAATGGCCAAAAAAATTCAAAACTGGCAAATTTTTCAAGGAGATCGTATGGAGAGGTAAGTTTTACTCACTCTTTTTCAAAAAAGAGGAAAATGGATAAAAGCTCAACGTCAGGTATTATTAGCCTCATGCAAATCTAACCTACAGAAAGGTTTCAACTCACACATGTCAAGTACCATCAGCAAAAAGTCTACAAACAATTAATGCCGAAGGGGTTTTAGAGAACTGGGTACCCTCTAGCTGCTGGTGAGATGTAAAGGGGTAACAGCCAATAATGAGCAGAGAAAGGAGCTGCGTTTATAAGTAAAAATGGAGCCACCATTCCATTCAGCAGGCCCACTGCTGAGCCTCTCACCTGAGAAGACCAGAGTCGAGAAGGCACAGGCTTCAACAGCTGCACTGCAGCAATTTTCATAATAGCCAAGACACGGAAGCAACCATAATGTCCATCACCAGATGAATGGATAAAGAAGAAGTGGTCCATGTACACAATGGAATATTAGCCATGGAAAACAATGAAGCACTGCTCTTTGAGGCACCATAGATGAGCCTAGAGATAATCACAGAACATGAGGTAAGTCGGAAAGCAAAAGACATATCTTATGATATCACTTATAGGCATTATCTAACAACTGACACAAATGAACGTATTTCCACAGAGAAAGACTCTCACAGACATAGAAAACACACTATGCTTATCTAAAAGGAAAGGTGCGGAGAATGGAAAAATTAAGGTTACGGTTAACATACGTGTACAAATACCTATTAAAGACATCTATCGAAACGACCGACCATATAACAAGAGAGGTCTACGGAACACCCTGAAAGAATTTACATGGGAGGAGGATGTGTATATGAATATACATATATATATATATATGTAATGTACAAATGAACCAGATTGTGTACACCTAGGACAAACAATATTCTAAACATTACCCCGATTAAAAACATTCAAACAATGAACAAGAAGTAATGTGACATAAACTTATGGGGGTTTTTCCTGGCACATTCCATTGTAATTTACAACCTAGGAACAGGACTTCCAGAAAGGCTCTGCTGTCCTAGTAACCAGATTTGGGAATGGAGAAATGCTGCCGCCTTGTGGCCGTTTCCCTCAACAGCAGCTTTAAACCCAGTGCTAAAGGTCACTAAATATTCACACTCATTGCAGGCCTGTAAATGACACCTGCCCTCAAAAAAATTCCTGGGGTCAAAACTCGACCAAAAAATTCAAAAGAGGGCAACCTTCAAAGATAACAATTTCAAGAGGTTTATGGTACCCACCGTTTCTTTTCCTGTTTTTGTTTCACAGAAATTTTAAAAGGCGTGGAAAAATGCTGAACATTAGGAATACTTAAAGACATGCAAATCCAAATTACAAAAACCTATCAGCTCACACCAGTCACAATGGCCATCAGCAAAAATTCTGCAAACAATAAATGCTGAAGGGGTTGTAGAGACATGCCTACCCTTGGTTCAACATGGGACATGGTAAGAGCCAGTAATGAAAACACAAAGGAGGTGCCTTGAAAAGGTAAATATTGAGCTACCATTCAATCAAGGATACCCACTGCTGGACCTATCGCCTGAGAGGATGAGAATCAAAAGGCCACAGGCTGGACTTCACTGGTGGCGCAGTGGTTGAGAGCCCGCCTGCCGATGCAGGGGACACGGGTTCGTGCCCCGGTCCGGGAAGATCCCACATGCCGTGGAGCAGCTGGTCCCGTGAGCTATAGCTGCTGGGCCTGCGTGTCCGGAGTCTGTGCTCCGCAACGGGAGAGGCCACGGCAGCGAGAGGCCTGTGTACCACAAAAAAAAGACACGGGCTGGCCATCCTGCACTCCAGCAATATTTACCATAGCCAACACTTGGAAGCAACGAACATGTCCATCAACAGAGGAATGCACAAAGAAAAATGGTCCATGTACACAATGGAATATGACTCCAATAAAGAAATATAAATTCAATTTAGAACAGCAACATAAGTAAGGAGACATCAGCTTTTGGGGATTTATCCGGGCACATTCCACTCGAATTTATAGCCGAGGAACACCACTGGCAGGTAGGTCTCTTTCCCAAATTACCAGATTGGGAAAGCAGAAATGCTGCCACCCTCTGGCCGTTACCTGCAACAGCAGCTTTAAAACCTGTGCTAAGGGTCACTTCATATGCACCAGTACTGGAGGGCTGTAAATGAAACCTGCCCTCAAAATGTCTTGAGGGAGGTAATGGCCAAAATATTTCAAAATGTCACACATACTTCAAGAAAACAATTTGAAGAGGTAAGTTGTACTCACAGTTTGAAGGAAAAAAGGACATGCCAGAAAGCTCAATTTCAAGGGATTATGAGATGCATGCAAATCCAACCACAAATAGGTATCAGCTCACACTAGTCAGAATAAACCTCAACAAAAACCTGCAAACAATAAATGCTGAAGGTGTTATGGAGAAGTGCATACCCTCAACTTTAAGTGGGACGTAACCTGGTAAGAGCCATAATGAGAACAGAATGGAGGTGCCTTTACAAGGTAAACATTTTGCTACCATAGGACGCACAAGGCCCAATCCTGGGCGTATAACCTAAGAAGGCAGAATTGGAAGTCACAGGCAGGCAAATGTGCATTGCCGCAGTATTAAAATAGCCAACACGTGGAAGCAACCAAAAAGTCCATCAACAGATGAGTGGACAAAGAAGAACTGGTACATGTACAGACGGAATATTAGCCAAGGAGAAAAAGGACACAATGCCATTTGCAGCACCGTAGATGAATCTAGAGGTAATCACACAACTTGTAGTAAGTCAGAAAGAGAAAGACACATATCGTATGATATCACTTATAGGTGTTACCTAAAAATTGATATCAGTGAAGATATTTCCACACAGAAGGGCAATCACAGATTCATTAAACAAACTTATGGTTCACCAATGGAAAGGTGTGAGAATTGGATCCATTTGGATATTGGGGTTAACAGACATATACAAACATAGGTGAAATATATAATCCCCAATATCCTACAGAATACCAAGAGAAGACTACTCCACATTCTCTCATAACGTACATGGGAAAACGATCCCAGGAGAGTAGACATATGTATATGTGTAAAAGAATCACATCTTGCACACCTAAAACAAGCCAAACATTGTACTCAAACTGGCTGTGATAAAAAAATAAAAATTAAATTGAAAAAACGAGCAAGAAGTAGTGAGACATAAACTTAAGGGGCTTTTTCCTGGCACATTCCATTCTAAATTACAACCTAGAACACGACTTCCATTGAGGCCCTGTGGCCCTAGTTACCAGATTTGGTAAAGGAGAACTGCTGCCACCTTGTGGCCGTTTCACACAACAGCAGCTTTAAACCCAGCGTTAATGGTCAGTTGATATTCAAAATACTTCTGGGCCTGTAAATGACACCTGCCCTGCAAACAAATGCTGGGGTCCAATACCGACCAAAAAATTCAAAAGACCTCGACATTTCAAAAAGACAGTTTCAAGAGGCATATTTTACACACATTTGTGTTCTGTTTCTTTCTTTTCTTTTATTTTGTTAAAAAAAATGGGAAGGGAAAAAGGCTGAACATTAGGAATTAATAAAGCCATGCAAATCCAGTGTATAAAAGCGTTCACCTCACAGCCGTCAGAATGATCATCAGCCAAAAAAAGTCTACAACGAATAAATGCTGAAGGGGTTTTAGAGAACTGCGTACCCTTTAGCTGCTGGTGGGATGTAACCTGGTAAGAGCCAGTAGTGAGAACAGAATGGAGGTGCATTTAAAGGTAAAAATTGAGCTACCATGTGATCTGGTAGGCCCACTGATGGGCCTATCACCTGGGTAGACCAGAATCAAAAGGACACAGGCTGGCAATCCTGCACTGCAACAACATGTACCATAGCCAAGACCTGGAAGAAACCAAAATGTCCATCAACAGAAATATGCACCAAGAAGAAGTCGGCCATGTACCCAATGGAATATTAACCATGGAGAAGCATGGAACAGTGCCGCTGGCAACACCATAGAAGGATCTAGAGATAATCACCCAACTTGAAGTAAGAAAGAAACCGAAAGACAGATATCCTATGACATCACTTATAGCTCTTACCTAAAAATTGATACCTATAAAATAATTACCAAGAGAAGGACAGGCATAGATTCAGAAAACCAAATTATGTTTAACCAAACGGAAAGGTGTAAGGAATATGTGAATTAGGATATGGGGGTTATCAGACATGTACTAATACATATGAAATATATAATCACAAAATACCTATGGAATACGAAGAGAGGTCTACTCCACACTCCATAATAACATACACGGGATAGGATCCAAAGAGGAATAGACAGATACATTGATATGATGGAGCAGAATCTGTACACCTAGGAGAATCTACATTTTTATCAAATTTGCTCTGATAATGAATAAAAATTAAATTTAAAAAACAAACAAAAATGTAAGAGATATAAGTTCTTGGGCGTTTGCACTGGCACATTCCACTCTAATTTGCAGCTTACTAACATGACTTCCAGGAAAGCTCTGTTGCCCAAAACCCAGAGTTAGAAATGTAGAAATGCTGCCGCCTTGTGGCGAGTTCCCGCAAGGCCGGCTTTAAACCCACAGCTAATGGTCACTTAACATTCACAAGGACTCAGGGCTGTAAAGGACACCTCCCGTCAAAAAGTGTCCTGAGGTAGGGAATGGCCAAAGAAATTCAAAACTGGCAAATTTTTCAAGGAGATCGTATGGAGAGGTAAGTTTTACTCACTCTTTTTCAAAAAAGAGGAAAATGGATAAAAGCTCAACGTCAGGTATTATTAGCCTCTTGCACATCTAACCTACAGAAAGGTTTCAACTCACACATGTCAAGTACCATCAGCAAAAAGTCTACAAACAATTAATGCCGAAGGGGTTTTAGAGAACTGGGTACCCTCTAGCTGCTGGTGAGATGTAAAGGGGTAACAGCCAATAATGACAGAGAAAGGAGCTGCGTTTATAAGTAAAAATGGAGCCACCATTCCATTCAGCAGGCCCACTGCTGAGCCTCTCACCTGAGAAGACCAGAGTCGAGAAGGCACAGGCTTCAACAGCTGCACTGCAGCAATTTTCATAATAGCCAAGACACGGAAGCAACCATAATGTCCATCACCAGATGAATGGATAAAGAAGAAGTGGTCCATGTACACAATGGAATATTAGCCATGGAAAACAATGAAGCACTGCTCTTTGAGGCACCATAGATGAGCCTAGAGATAATCACAGAACATGAGGTAAGTCGGAAAGCAAAAGACATATCTTATGATATCACTTATAGGCATTATCTAACAACTGACACAAATGAACGTATTTCCACAGAGAAAGACTCTCACAGACATAGAAAACACACTATGCTTATCTAAAAGGAAAGGTGCGGAGAATGGAAAAATTAAGGTTACGGTTAACATACGTGTACAAATACCTATTAAAGACATCTATCGAAACGACCGACCATATAACAAGAGAGGTCTACGGAACACCCTGAAAGAATTTACATGGGAGGAGGATGTGTATATGAATATACATATATATATATATATGTAATGTACAAATGAACCAGATTGTGTACACCTAGGACAAACAATATTCTAAACATTACCCCGATTAAAAACATTCAAACAATGAACAAGAAGTAATGTGACATAAACTTATGGGGGTTTTTCCTGGCACATTCCATTGTAATTTACAACCTAGGAACAGGACTTCCAGAAAGGCTCTGCTGTCCTAGTAACCAGATTTGGGAATGGAGAAATGCTGCCGCCTTGTGGCCGTTTCCCTCAACAGCAGCTTTAAACCCAGTGCTAAAGGTCACTAAATATTCACACTCATTGCAGGCCTGTAAATGACACCTGCCCTCAAAAAAATTCCTGGGGTCAAAACTCGACCAAAAAATTCAAAAGAGGGCAACCTTCAAAGATAACAATTTCAAGAGGTTTATGGTACCCACCGTTTCTTTTCCTGTTTTTGTTTCACAGAAATTTTAAAAGGCGTGGAAAAATGCTGAACATTAGGAATACTTAAAGACATGCAAATCCAAATTACAAAAACCTATCAGCTCACACCAGTCACAATGGCCATCAGCAAAAATTCTGCAAACAATAAATGCTGAAGGGGTTGTAGAGACATGCCTACCCTTGGTTCAACATGGGACATGGTAAGAGCCAGTAATGAAAACACAAAGGAGGTGCCTTGAAAAGGTAAATATTGAGCTACCATTCAATCAAGGATACCCACTGCTGGACCTATCGCCTGAGAGGATGAGAATCAAAAGGCCACAGGCTGGACTTCACTGGTGGCGCAGTGGTTGAGAGCCCGCCTGCCGATGCAGGGGACACAGGTTCGTGCCCCGGTCCGGGAAGATCCCACATGCCGTGGAGCAGCTGGTCCCGTGAGCTATAGCTGCTGGGCCTGCGTGTCCGGAGTCTGTGCTCCGCAACGGGAGAGGCCACGGCAGCGAGAGGCCTGTGTACCACAAAAAAAAGACACGGGCTGGCCATCCTGCACTCCAGCAATATTTACCATAGCCAACACTTGGAAGCAACGAACATGTCCATCAACAGAGGAATGCACAAAGAAAAATGGTCCATGTACACAATGGAATATGACTCCAATAAAGAAATATAAATTCAATTTAGAACAGCAACATAAGTAAGGAGACATCAGCTTTTGGGGATTTATCCGGGCACATTCCACTCGAATTTATAGCCGAGGAACACCACTGGCAGGTAGGTCTCTTTCCCAAATTACCAGATTGGGAAAGCAGAAATGCTGCCACCCTCTGGCCGTTACCTGCAACAGCAGCTTTAAAACCTGTGCTAAGGGTCACTTCATATGCACCAGTACTGGAGGGCTGTAAATGAAACCTGCCCTCAAAATGTCTTGAGGGAGGTAATGGCCAAAATATTTCAAAATGTCACACATACTTCAAGAAAACAATTTGAAGAGGTAAGTTGTACTCACAGTTTGAAGGAAAAAAGGACATGCCAGAAAGCTCAATTTCAAGGGATTATGAGATGCATGCAAATCCAACCACAAATAGGTATCAGCTCACACTAGTCAGAATAAACCTCAACAAAAACCTGCAAACAATAAATGCTGAAGGTGTTATGGAGAAGTGCATACCCTCAACTTTAAGTGGGACGTAACCTGGCAAGAGCCATAATGAGAACAGAATGGAGGTGCCTTTACAAGGTAAACATTTTGCTACCATAGGACGCACAAGGCCCAATCCTGGGCCTATAACCTAAGAAGGCAGGATTGGAAGTCACAGGCAGGCAAATGTGCATTGCCGCAGTATTAAAATAGCCAAGACGTGGAAGCAACCAAAAAGTCCATCAACAGATGAGTGGACAAAGAAGAACTGGTACATGTACAGACGGAATATTAGCCAAGGAGAAAAAGGACACAATGCCATTTGCAGCACCGTAGATGAATCTAGAGGTAATCACACAACTTGTAGTAAGTCAGAAAGAGAAAGACACATATCGTATGATATCACTTATAGGTGTTACCTAAAAATTGATATCAGTGAAGATATTTCCACACAGAAGGGCAATCACAGATTCATTAAACAAACTTATGGTTCACCAATGGAAAGGTGTGAGAATTGGATCCATTTGGATATTGGGGTTAACAGACATATACAAACATAGGTGAAATATATAATCCCCAATATCCTACAGAATACCAAGAGAAGACTACTCCACATTCTCTCATAACGTACATGGGAAAACGATCCCAGGAGAGTAGACATATGTATATGTGTAAAAGAATCACATCTTGCACACCTAAAACAAGCCAAACATTGTAATCAAACTGGCTGTGATAAAAAAATAAAAATTAAATTGAAAAAACGAGCAAGAAGTAGTGAGACATAAACATAAGGGCCTTTATCCTGGCACATTCCATTCTAAATTACAACCTAGAACATGACTTCCATTGAGGCCCTGTGGCCCTAGTTACCAGATTTGGTAAAGGAGAACTGCTGCCACCTTGTGGCCCTTTCGCACAACAGCAGCTTTAAACCCAGCGTTAATGGTCAGTTGATATTCAAAATACTTCCGGGCCTGTAAATGACACCTGCCCTGCAAACAAATGCTGGGGTCCAATACCGACCAAAAAATTCAAAAGACCTCGACATTTCAAAAAGACAGTTTCAAGAGGCATATTTTACACACATTTGTGTTCTGTTTCTTTCTTTTCTTTTATTTTGTTAAAAAAAATGGGAAGGGAAAAAGGCTGAACATTAGGAATTAATAAAGCCATGCAAATCCAGTGTATAAAAGCGTTCACCTCACAGCCGTCAGAATGATCATCAGCAAAAAAAAGTCTACAACGAATAAATGCTGAAGGGGTTTTAGAGAACTGCGTACCCTTTAGCTGCTGGTGGGATGTAACCTGGTAAGAGCCAGTAGTGAGAACAGAATGGAGGTGCGTTTAAAGGTAAAAATTCAGCTACCATGTGATCTGGTAGGCCCACTGATGGGCCTATCACCTGGGTAGACCAGAATCAAAAGGACACAGGCTGGCAATCCTGCACTGCAACAACATGTACCATAGCCAAGACCTGGAAGAAACCAAAATGTCCATCAACAGAAATATGCACCAAGAAGAAGTCGGCCATGTACCCAATGGAATATTAACCATGGAGAAGCATGGAACAGTGCCGCTGGCAACACCATAGAAGGATCTAGAGATAATCACCCAACTTGAAGTAAGAAAGAAACCGAAAGACAGATATCCTATGACATCACTTATAGCTCTTACCTAAAAATTGATACCTATAAAATAATTACCAAGAGAAGGACAGGCATAGATTCAGAAAACCAAATTATGTTTAACCAAACGGAAAGGTGTAAGGAATATGTGAATTAGGATATGGGGGTTATCAGACATGTACTAATACATATGAAATATATAATCACAAAATACCTATGGAATACGAAGAGAGGTCTACTCCACACTCCATAATAACATACACGGGATAGGATCCAAAGAGGAATAGACAGATACATTGATATGATGGAGCAGAATCTGTACACCTAGGAGAATCTACATTTTTATCAAATTTGCTCTGATAATGAATAAAAATTAAATTTAAAAAACAAACAAAAATGTAAGAGGTATAAGTTCTTGGGCGTTTGCACTGGCACATTCCACTCTAATTTGCAGCTTACTAACATGACTTCCAGGAAAGCTCTGTTGCCCAAAACCCAGAGTTAGAAATGTAGAAATGCTGCCGCCTTGTGGCCAGTTCCCGCAAGGGCGGCTTTAAACCCACAGCTAATGGTCACGTAACATTCACAAGGATTCAGGGCTGTAAAGGACACCTCCTGTCAAAAAGTGTCCTGAGGTACGGAATGGCCAAAAAAATTCAAAACTGGCAAATTTTTCAAGGAGATCGTATGGAGAGGTAAGTTTTACTCACTCTTTTTCAAAAAAGAGGAAAATGGATAAAAGCTCAACGTCAGGTATTATTAGCCTCATGCAAATCTAACCTACAGAAAGGTTTCAACTCACACATGTCAAGTACCATCAGCAAAAAGTCTACAAACAATTAATGCCGAAGGGGTTTTAGAGAACTGGGTACCCTCTAGCTGCTGGTGAGATGTAAAGGGGTAACAGCCAATAATGAGCAGAGAAAGGAGCTGCGTTTATAAGTAAAAATGGAGCCACCATTCCATTCAGCAGGCCCACTGCTGAGCCTCTCACCTGAGAAGACCAGAGTCGAGAAGGCACAGGCTTCAACAGCTGCACTGCAGCAATTTTCATAATAGCCAAGACACGGAAGCAACCATAATGTCCATCACCAGATGAATGGATAAAGAAGAAGTGGTCCATGTACACAATGGAATATTAGCCATGGAAAACAATGAAGCACTGCTCTTTGAGGCACCATAGATGAGCCTAGAGATAATCACAGAACATGAGGTAAGTCGGAAAGCAAAAGACATATCTTATGATATCACTTATAGGCATTATCTAACAACTGACACAAATGAACGTATTTCCACAGAGAAAGACTCTCACAGACATAGAAAACACACTATGCTTATCTAAAAGGAAAGGTGCGGAGAATGGAAAAATTAAGGTTACGGTTAACATACGTGTACAAATACCTATTAAAGACATCTATCGAAACGACCGACCATATAACAAGAGAGGTCTACGGAACACCCTGAAAGAATTTACATGGGAGGAGGATGTGTATATGAATATACATATATATATATATATGTAATGTACAAATGAACCAGATTGTGTACACCTAGGACAAACAATATTCTAAACATTACCCCGATTAAAAACATTCAAACAATGAACAAGAAGTAATGTGACATAAACTTATGGGGGTTTTTCCTGGCACATTCCATTGTAATTTACAACCTAGGAACAGGACTTCCAGAAAGGCTCTGCTGTCCTAGTAACCAGATTTGGGAATGGAGAAATGCTGCCGCCTTGTGGCCGTTTCCCTCAACAGCAGCTTTAAACCCAGTGCTAAAGGTCACTAAATATTCACACTCATTGCAGGCCTGTAAATGACACCTGCCCTCAAAAAAATTCCTGGGGTCAAAACTCGACCAAAAAATTCAAAAGAGGGCAACCTTCAAAGATAACAATTTCAAGAGGTTTATGGTACCCACCGTTTCTTTTCCTGTTTTTGTTTCACAGAAATTTTAAAAGGCGTGGAAAAATGCTGAACATTAGGAATACTTAAAGACATGCAAATCCAAATTACAAAAACCTATCAGCTCACACCAGTCACAATGGCCATCAGCAAAAATTCTGCAAACAATAAATGCTGAAGGGGTTGTAGAGACATGCCTACCCTTGGTTCAACATGGGACATGGTAAGAGCCAGTAATGAAAACACAAAGGAGGTGCCTTGAAAAGGTAAATATTGAGCTACCATTCAATCAAGGATACCCACTGCTGGACCTATCGCCTGAGAGGATGAGAATCAAAAGGCCACAGGCTGGACTTCACTGGTGGCGCAGTGGTTGAGAGCCCGCCTGCCGATGCAGGGGACACGGGTTCGTGCCCCGGTCCGGGAAGATCCCACATGCCGTGGAGCAGCTGGTCCCGTGAGCTATAGCTGCTGGGCCTGCGTGTCCGGAGTCTGTGCTCCGCAACGGGAGAGGCCACGGCAGCGAGAGGCCTGTGTACCACAAAAAAAAGACACGGGCTGGCCATCCTGCACTCCAGCAATATTTACCATAGCCAACACTTGGAAGCAACGAACATGTCCATCAACAGAGGAATGCACAAAGAAAAATGGTCCATGTACACAATGGAATATGACTCCAATAAAGAAATATAAATTCAATTTAGAACAGCAACATAAGTAAGGAGACATCAGCTTTTGGGGATTTATCCGGGCACATTCCACTCGAATTTATAGCCGAGGAACACCACTGGCAGGTAGGTCTCTTTCCCAAATTACCAGATTGGGAAAGCAGAAATGCTGCCACCCTCTGGCCGTTACCTGCAACAGCAGCTTTAAAACCTGTGCTAAGGGTCACTTCATATGCACCAGTACTGGAGGGCTGTAAATGAAACCTGCCCTCAAAATGTCTTGAGGGAGGTAATGGCCAAAATATTTCAAAATGTCACACATACTTCAAGAAAACAATTTGAAGAGGTAAGTTGTACTCACAGTTTGAAGGAAAAAAGGACATGCCAGAAAGCTCAATTTCAAGGGATTATGAGATGCATGCAAATCCAACCACAAATAGGTATCAGCTCACACTAGTCAGAATAAACCTCAACAAAAACCTGCAAACAATAAATGCTGAAGGTGTTATGGAGAAGTGCATACCCTCAACTTTAAGTGGGACGTAACCTGGCAAGAGCCATAATGAGAACAGAATGGAGGTGCCTTTACAAGGTAAACATTTTGCTACCATAGGACGCACAAGGCCCAATCCTGGGCCTATAACCTAAGAAGGCAGGATTGGAAGTCACAGGCAGGCAAATGTGCATTGCCGCAGTATTAAAATAGCCAAGACGTGGAAGCAACCAAAAAGTCCATCAACAGATGAGTGGACAAAGAAGAACTGGTACATGTACAGACGGAATATTAGCCAAGGAGAAAAAGGACACAATGCCATTTGCAGCACCGTAGATGAATCTAGAGGTAATCACACAACTTGTAGTAAGTCAGAAAGAGAAAGACACATATCGTATGATATCACTTATAGGTGTTACCTAAAAATTGATATCAGTGAAGATATTTCCACACAGAAGGGCAATCACAGATTCATTAAACAAACTTATGGTTCACCAATGGAAAGGTGTGAGAATTGGATCCATTTGGATATTGGGGTTAACAGACATATACAAACATAGGTGAAATATATAATCCCCAATATCCTACAGAATACCAAGAGAAGACTACTCCACATTCTCTCATAACGTACATGGGAAAACGATCCCAGGAGAGTAGACATATGTATATGTGTAAAAGAATCACATCTTGCACACCTAAAACAAGCCAAACATTGTAATCAAACTGGCTGTGATAAAAAAATAAAAATTAAATTGAAAAAACGAGCAAGAAGTAGTGAGACATAAACATAAGGGCCTTTATCCTGGCACATTCCATTCTAAATTACAACCTAGAACACGACTTCCATTGAGGCCCTGTGGCCCTAGTTACCAGATTTGGTAAAGGAGAACTGCTGCCACCTTGTGGCCCTTTCGCACAACAGCAGCTTTAAACCCAGCGTTAATGGTCAGTTGATATTCAAAATACTTCCGGGCCTGTAAATGACACCTGCCCTGCAAACAAATGCTGGGGTCCAATACCGACCAAAAAATTCAAAAGACCTCGACATTTCAAAAAGACAGTTTCAAGAGGCATATTTTACACACATTTGTGTTCTGTTTCTTTCTTTTCTTTTATTTTGTTAAAAAAAATGGGAAGGGAAAAAGGCTGAACATTAGGAATTAATAAAGCCATGCAAATCCAGTGTATAAAAGCGTTCACCTCACAGCCGTCAGAATGATCATCAGCCAAAAAAAGTCTACAACGAATAAATGCTGAAGGGGTTTTAGAGAACTGCGTACCCTTTAGCTGCTGGTGGGATGTAACCTGGTAAGAGCCAGTAGTGAGAACAGAATGGAGGTGCGTTTAAAGGTAAAAATTGAGCTACCATGTGATCTGGTAGGCCCACTGATGGGCCTATCACCTGGGTAGACCAGAATCAAAAGGACACAGGCTGGCAATCCTGCACTGCAACAACATGTACCATAGCCAAGACCTGGAAGAAACCAAAATGTCCATCAACAGAAATATGCACCAAGAAGAAGTCGGCCATGTACCCAATGGAATATTAACCATGGAGAAGCATGGAACAGTGCCGCTGGCAACACCATAGAAGGATCTAGAGATAATCACCCAACTTGAAGTAAGAAAGAAACCGAAAGACAGATATCCTATGACATCACTTATAGCTCTTACCTAAAAATTGATACCTATAAAATAATTACCAAGAGAAGGACAGGCATAGATTCAGAAAACCAAATTATGTTTAACCAAACGGAAAGGTGTAAGGAATATGTGAATTAGGATATGGGGGTTATCAGACATGTACTAATACATATGAAATATATAATCACAAAATACCTATGGAATACGAAGAGAGGTCTACTCCACACTCCATAATAACATACACGGGATAGGATCCAAAGAGGAATAGACAGATACATTGATATGATGGAGCAGAATCTGTACACCTAGGAGAATCTACATTTTTATCAAATTTGCTCTGATAATGAATAAAAATTAAATTTAAAAAACAAACAAAAATGTAAGAGATATAAGTTCTTGGGCGTTTGCACTGGCACATTCCACTCTAATTTGCAGCTTACTAACATGACTTCCAGGAAAGCTCTGTTGCCCAAAACCCAGAGTTAGAAATGTAGAAATGCTGCCGCCTTGTGGCCAGTTCCCGCAAGGGCGGCTTTAAACCCACAGCTAATGGTCACGTAACATTCACAAGGATTCAGGGCTGTAAAGGACACCTCCTGTCAAAAAGTGTCCTGAGGTACGGAATGGCCAAAAAAATTCAAAACTGGCAAATTTTTCAAGGAGATTGTATGGAGAGGTAAGTTTTACTCACTCTTTTTCAAAAAAGAGGAAAATGGATAAAAGCTCAACGTCAGGTATTATTAGCCTCATGCAAATCTAACCTACAGAAAGGTTTCAACTCACACATGTCAAGTACCATCAGCAAAAAGTCTACAAACAATTAATGCCGAAGGGGTTTTAGAGAACTGGGTACCCTCTAGCTGCTGGTGAGATATAAAGGGGTAACAGCCAATAATGAGCAGAGAAAGGAGCTGCGTTTATAAGTAAAAATGGAGCCACCATTCCATTCAGCAGGCCCACTGCTGAGCCTCTCACCTGAGAAGACCAGAGTCGAGAAGGCACAGGCTTCAACAGCTGCACTGCAGCAATTTTCATAATAGCCAAGACACGGAAGCAACCATAATGTCCATCACCAGATGAATGGATAAAGAAGAAGTGGTCCATGTACACAATGGAATATTAGCCATGGAAAACAATGAAGCACTGCTCTTTGAGGCACCATAGATGAGCCTAGAGATAATCACAGAACATGAGGTAAGTCGGAAAGCAAAAGACATATCTTATGATATCACTTATAGGCATTATCTAACAACTGACACAAATGAACGTATTTCCACAGAGAAAGACTCTCACAGACATAGAAAACACACTATGCTTATCTAAAAGGAAAGGTGCGGAGAATGGAAAAATTAAGGTTACGGTTAACATACGTGTACAAATACCTATTAAAGACATCTATCGAAACGACCGACCATATAACAAGAGAGGTCTACGGAACACCCTGAAAGAATTTACATGGGAGGAGGATGTGTATATGAATATACATATATATATATATATGTAATGTACAAATGAACCAGATTGTGTACACCTAGGACAAACAATATTCTAAACATTACCCCGATTAAAAACATTCAAACAATGAACAAGAAGTAATGTGACATAAACTTATGGGGGTTTTTCCTGGCACATTCCATTGTAATTTACAACCTAGGAACAGGACTTCCAGAAAGGCTCTGCTGTCCTAGTAACCAGATTTGGGAATGGAGAAATGCTGCCGCCTTGTGGCCGTTTCCCTCAACAGCAGCTTTAAACCCAGTGCTAAAGGTCACTAAATATTCACACTCATTGCAGGCCTGTAAATGACACCTGCCCTCAAAAAAATTCCTGGGGTCAAAACTCGACCAAAAAATTCAAAAGAGGGCAACCTTCAAAGATAACAATTTCAAGAGGTTTATGGTACCCACCGTTTCTTTTCCTGTTTTTGTTTCACAGAAATTTTAAAAGGCGTGGAAAAATGCTGAACATTAGGAATACTTAAAGACATGCAAATCCAAATTACAAAAACCTATCAGCTCACACCAGTCACAATGGCCATCAGCAAAAATTCTGCAAACAATAAATGCTGAAGGGGTTGTAGAGACATGCCTACCCTTGGTTCAACATGGGACATGGTAAGAGCCAGTAATGAAAACACAAAGGAGGTGCCTTGAAAAGGTAAATATTGAGCTACCATTCAATCAAGGATACCCACTGCTGGACCTATCGCCTGAGAGGATGAGAATCAAAAGGCCACAGGCTGGACTTCACTGGTGGCGCAGTGGTTGAGAGCCCGCCTGCCGATGCAGGGGACACGGGTTCGTGCCCCGGTCCGGGAAGATCCCACATGCCGTGGAGCAGCTGGTCCCGTGAGCTATAGCTGCTGGGCCTGCGTGTCCGGAGTCTGTGCTCCGCAACGGGAGAGGCCACGGCAGCGAGAGGCCTGTGTACCACAAAAAAAAGACACGGGCTGGCCATCCTGCACTCCAGCAATATTTACCATAGCCAACACTTGGAAGCAACGAACATGTCCATCAACAGAGGAATGCACAAAGAAAAATGGTCCATGTACACAATGGAATATGACTCCAATAAAGAAATATAAATTCAATTTAGAACAGCAACATAAGTAAGGAGACATCAGCTTTTGGGGATTTATCCGGGCACATTCCACTCGAATTTATAGCCGAGGAACACCACTGGCAGGTAGGTCTCTTTCCCAAATTACCAGATTGGGAAAGCAGAAATGCTGCCACCCTCTGGCCGTTACCTGCAACAGCAGCTTTAAAACCTGTGCTAAGGGTCACTTCATATGCACCAGTACTGGAGGGCTGTAAATGAAACCTGCCCTCAAAATGTCTTGAGGGAGGTAATGGCCAAAATATTTCAAAATGTCACACATACTTCAAGAAAACAATTTGAAGAGGTAAGTTGTACTCACAGTTTGAAGGAAAAAAGGACATGCCAGAAAGCTCAATTTCAAGGGATTATGAGATGCATGCAAATCCAACCACAAATAGGTATCAGCTCACACTAGTCAGAATAAACCTCAACAAAAACCTGCAAACAATAAATGCTGAAGGTGTTATGGAGAAGTGCATACCCTCAACTTTAAGTGGGACGTAACCTGGCAAGAGCCATAATGAGAACAGAATGGAGGTGCCTTTACAAGGTAAACATTTTGCTACCATAGGACGCACAAGGCCCAATCCTGGGCCTATAACCTAAGAAGGCAGGATTGGAAGTCACAGGCAGGCAAATGTGCATTGCCGCAGTATTAAAATAGCCAAGACGTGGAAGCAACCAAAAAGTCCATCAACAGATGAGTGGACAAAGAAGAACTGGTACATGTACAGACGGAATATTAGCCAAGGAGAAAAAGGACACAATGCCATTTGCAGCACCGTAGATGAATCTAGAGGTAATCACACAACTTGTAGTAAGTCAGAAAGAGAAAGACACATATCGTATGATATCACTTATAGGTGTTACCTAAAAATTGATATCAGTGAAGATATTTCCACACAGAAGGGAAATCACAGATTCATTAAACAAACTTATGGTTCACCAATGGAAAGGTGTGAGAATTGGATCCATTTGGATATTGGGGTTAACAGACATATACAAACATAGGTGAAATATATAATCCCCAATATCCTACAGAATACCAAGAGAAGACTACTCCACATTCTCTCATAACGTACATGGGAAAACGATCCCAGGAGAGTAGACATATGTATATGTGTAAAAGAATCACATCTTGCACACCTAAAACAAGCCAAACATTGTAATCAAACTGGCTGTGATAAAAAAATAAAAATTAAATTGAAAAAACGAGCAAGAAGTAGTGAGACATAAACATAAGGGCCTTTATCCTGGCAAATTCCATTCTAAATTACAACCTAGAACACGACTTCCATTGAGGCCCTGTGGCCCTAGTTACCAGATTTGGTAAAGGAGAACTGCTGCCACCTTGTGGCCCTTTCGCACAACAGCAGCTTTAAACCCAGCGTTAATGGTCAGTTGATATTCAAAATACTTCCGGGCCTGTAAATGACACCTGCCCTGCAAACAAATGCTGGGGTCCAATACCGACCAAAAAATTCAAAAGACCTCGACATTTCAAAAAGACAGTTTCAAGAGGCATATTTTACACACATTTGTGTTCTGTTTCTTTCTTTTCTTTTATTTTGTTAAAAAAAATGGGAAGGGAAAAAGGCTGAACATTAGGAATTAATAAAGCCATGCAAATCCAGTGTATAAAAGCGTTCACCTCACAGCCGTCAGAATGATCATCAGCAAAAAAAAGTCTACAACGAATAAATGCTGAAGGGGTTTTAGAGAACTGCGTACCCTTTAGCTGCTGGTGGGATGTAACCTGGTAAGAGCCAGTAGTGAGAACAGAATGGAGGTGCGTTTAAAGGTAAAAATTCAGCTACCATGTGATCTGGTAGGCCCACTGATGGGCCTATCACCTGGGTAGACCAGAATCAAAAGGACACAGGCTGGCAATCCTGCACTGCAACAACATGTACCATAGCCAAGACCTGGAAGAAACCAAAATGTCCATCAACAGAAATATGCACCAAGAAGAAGTCGGCCATGTACCCAATGGAATATTAACCATGGAGAAGCATGGAACAGTGCCGCTGGCAACACCATAGAAGGATCTAGAGATAATCACCCAACTTGAAGTAAGAAAGAAACCGAAAGACAGATATCCTATGACATCACTTATAGCTCTTACCTAAAAATTGATACCTATAAAATAATTACCAAGAGAAGGACAGGCATAGATTCAGAAAACCAAATTATGTTTAACCAAACGGAAAGGTGTAAGGAATATGTGAATTAGGATATGGGGGTTATCAGACATGTACTAATACATATGAAATATATAATCACAAAATACCTATGGAATACGAAGAGAGGTCTACTCCACACTCCATAATAACATACACGGGATAGGATCCAAAGAGGAATAGACAGATACATTGATATGATGGAGCAGAATCTGTACACCTAGGAGAATCTACATTTTTATCAAATTTGCTCTGATAATGAATAAAAATTAAATTTAAAAAACAAACAAAAATGTAAGAGATATAAGTTCTTGGGCGTTTGCACTGGCACATTCCACTCTAATTTGCAGCTTACTAACATGACTTCCAGGAAAGCTCTGTTGCCCAAAACCCAGAGTTAGAAATGTAGAAATGCTGCCGCCTTGTGGCCAGTTCCCGCAAGGCCGGCTTTAAACCCACAGCTAATGGTCACGTAACATTCACAAGGATTCAGGGCTGTAAAGGACACCTCCTGTCAAAAAGTGTCCTGAGGTACGGAATGGCCAAAAAAATTCAAAACTGGCAAATTTTTCAAGGAGATCATATGGAGAGGTAAGTTTTACTCACTCTTTTTCAAAAAAGAGGAAAATGGATAAAAGCTCAACGTCAGGTATTATTAGCCTCATGCAAATCTAACCTACAGAAAGGTTTCAACTCACACATGTCAAGTACCATCAGCAAAAAGTCTACAAACAATTAATGCCGAAGGGGTTTTAGAGAACTGGGTACCCTCTAGCTGCTGGTGAGATGTAAAGGGGTAACAGCCAATAATGAGCAGAGAAAGGAGCTGCGTTTATAAGTAAAAATGGAGCCACCATTCCATTCAGCAGGCCCACTGCTGAGCCTCTCACCTGAGAAGACCAGAGTCGAGAAGGCACAGGCTTCAACAGCTGCACTGCAGCAATTTTCATAATAGCCAAGACACGGAAGCAACCATAATGTCCATCACCAGATGAATGGATAAAGAAGAAGTGGTCCATGTACACAATGGAATATTAGCCATGGAAAACAATGAAGCACTGCTCTTTGAGGCACCATAGATGAGCCTAGAGATAATCACAGAACATGAGGTAAGTCGGAAAGCAAAAGACATATCTTATGATATCACTTATAGGCATTATCTAACAACTGACACAAATGAACGTATTTCCACAGAGAAAGACTCTCACAGACATAGAAAACACACTATGCTTATCTAAAAGGAAAGGTGCGGAGAATGGAAAAATTAAGGTTACGGTTAACATACGTGTACAAATACCTATTAAAGACATCTATCGAAACGACCGACCATATAACAAGAGAGGTCTACGGAACACCCTGAAAGAATTTACATGGGAGGAGGATGTGTATATGAATATACATATATATATATATATGTAATGTACAAATGAACCAGATTGTGTACACCTAGGACAAACAATATTCTAAACATTACCCCGATTAAAAACATTCAAACAATGAACAAGAAGTAATGTGACATAAACTTATGGGGGTTTTTCCTGGCACATTCCATTGTAATTTACAACCTAGGAACAGGACTTCCAGAAAGGCTCTGCTGTCCTAGTAACCAGATTTGGGAATGGAGAAATGCTGCCGCCTTGTGGCCGTTTCCCTCAACAGCAGCTTTAAACCCAGTGCTAAAGGTCACTAAATATTCACACTCATTGCAGGCCTGTAAATGACACCTGCCCTCAAAAAAATTCCTGGGGTCAAAACTCGACCAAAAAATTCAAAAGAGGGCAACCTTCAAAGATAACAATTTCAAGAGGTTTATGGTACCCACCGTTTCTTTTCCTGTTTTTGTTTCACAGAAATTTTAAAAGGCGTGGAAAAATGCTGAACATTAGGAATACTTAAAGACATGCAAATCCAAATTACAAAAACCTATCAGCTCACACCAGTCACAATGGCCATCAGCAAAAATTCTGCAAACAATAAATGCTGAAGGGGTTGTAGAGACATGCCTACCCTTGGTTCAACATGGGACATGGTAAGAGCCAGTAATGAAAACACAAAGGAGGTGCCTTGAAAAGGTAAATATTGAGCTACCATTCAATCAAGGATACCCACTGCTGGACCTATCGCCTGAGAGGATGAGAATCAAAAGGCCACAGGCTGGACTTCACTGGTGGCGCAGTGGTTGAGAGCCCGCCTGCCGATGCAGGGGACACGGGTTCGTGCCCCGGTCCGGGAAGATCCCACATGCCGTGGAGCAGCTGGTCCCGTGAGCTATAGCTGCTGGGCCTGCGTGTCCGGAGTCTGTGCTCCGCAACGGGAGAGGCCACGGCAGCGAGAGGCCTGTGTACCACAAAAAAAAGACACGGGCTGGCCATCCTGCACTCCAGCAATATTTACCATAGCCAACACTTGGAAGCAACGAACATGTCCATCAACAGAGGAATGCACAAAGAAAAATGGTCCATGTACACAATGGAATATGACTCCAATAAAGAAATATAAATTCAATTTAGAACAGCAACATAAGTAAGGAGACATCAGCTTTTGGGGATTTATCCGGGCACATTCCACTCGAATTTATAGCCGAGGAACACCACTGGCAGGTAGGTCTCTTTCCCAAATTACCAGATTGGGAAAGCAGAAATGCTGCCACCCTCTGGCCGTTACCTGCAACAGCAGCTTTAAAACCTGTGCTAAGGGTCACTTCATATGCACCAGTACTGGAGGGCTGTAAATGAAACCTGCCCTCAAAATGTCTTGAGGGAGGTAATGGCCAAAATATTTCAAAATGTCACACATACTTCAAGAAAACAATTTGAAGAGGTAAGCTGTACTCACAGTTTGAAGGAAAAAAGGACATGCCAGAAAGCTCAATTTCAAGGGATTATGAGATGCATGCAAATCCAACCACAAATAGGTATCAGCTCACACTAGTCAGAATAAACCTCAACAAAAACCTGCAAACAATAAATGCTGAAGGTGTTATGGAGAAGTGCATACCCTCAACTTTAAGTGGGACGTAACCTGGCAAGAGCCATAATGAGAACAGAATGGAGGTGCCTTTACAAGGTAAACATTTTGCTACCATAGGACGCACAAGGCCCAATCCTGGGCCTATAACCTAAGAAGGCAGGATTGGAAGTCACAGGCAGGCAAATGTGCATTGCCGCAGTATTAAAATAGCCAAGACGTGGAAGCAACCAAAAAGTCCATCAACAGATGAGTGGACAAAGAAGAACTGGTACATGTACAGACGGAATATTAGCCAAGGAGAAAAAGGACACAATGCCATTTGCAGCACCGTAGATGAATCTAGAGGTAATCACACAACTTGTAGTAAGTCAGAAAGAGAAAGACACATATCGTATGATATCACTTATAGGTGTTACCTAAAAATTGATATCAGTGAAGATATTTCCACACAGAAGGGCAATCACAGATTCATTAAACAAACTTATGGTTCACCAATGGAAAGGTGTGAGAATTGGATCCATTTGGATATTGGGGTTAACAGACATATACAAACATAGGTGAAATATATAATCCCCAATATCCTACAGAATACCAAGAGAAGACTACTCCACATTCTCTCATAACGTACATGGGAAAACGATCCCAGGAGAGTAGACATATGTATATGTGTAAAAGAATCACATCTTGCACACCTAAAACAAGCCAAACATTGTAATCAAACTGGCTGTGATAAAAAAATAAAAATTAAATTGAAAAAACGAGCAAGAAGTAGTGAGACATAAACATAAGGGCCTTTATCCTGGCACATTCCATTCTAAATTACAACCTAGAACACGACTTCCATTGAGGCCCTGTGGCCCTAGTTACCAGATTTGGTAAAGGAGAACTGCTGCCACCTTGTGGCCCTTTCGCACAACAGCAGCTTTAAACCCAGCGTTAATGGTCAGTTGATATTCAAAATACTTCCGGGCCTGTAAATGACACCTGCCCTGCAAACAAATGCTGGGGTCCAATACCGACCAAAAAATTCAAAAGACCTCGACATTTCAAAAAGACAGTTTCAAGAGGCATATTTTACACACATTTGTGTTCTGTTTCTTTCTTTTCTTTTATTTTGTTAAAAAAAATGGGAAGGGAAAAAGGCTGAACATTAGGAATTAATAAAGCCATGCAAATCCAGTGTATAAAAGCGTTCACCTCACAGCCGTCAGAATGATCATCAGCCAAAAAAAGTCTACAACGAATAAATGCTGAAGGGGTTTTAGAGAACTGCGTACCCTTTAGCTGCTGGTGGGATGTAACCTGGTAAGAGCCAGTAGTGAGAACAGAATGGAGGTGCGTTTAAAGGTAAAAATTGAGCTACCATGTGATCTGGTAGGCCCACTGATGGGCCTATCACCTGGGTAGACCAGAATCAAAAGGACACAGGCTGGCAATCCTGCACTGCAACAACATGTACCATAGCCAAGACCTGGAAGAAACCAAAATGTCCATCAACAGAAATATGCACCAAGAAGAAGTCGGCCATGTACCCAATGGAATATTAACCATGGAGAAGCATGGAACAGTGCCGCTGGCAACACCATAGAAGGATCTAGAGATAATCACCCAACTTGAAGTAAGAAAGAAACCGAAAGACAGATATCCTATGACATCACTTATAGCTCTTACCTAAAAATTGATACCTATAAAATAATTACCAAGAGAAGGACAGGCATAGATTCAGAAAACCAAATTATGTTTAACCAAACGGAAAGGTGTAAGGAATATGTGAATTAGGATATGGGGGTTATCAGACATGTACTAATACATATGAAATATATAATCACAAAATACCTATGGAATACGAAGAGAGGTCTACTCCACACTCCATAATAACATACACGGGATAGGATCCAAAGAGGAATAGACAGATACATTGATATGATGGAGCAGAATCTGTACACCTAGGAGAATCTACATTTTTATCAAATTTGCTCTGATAATGAATAAAAATTAAATTTAAAAAACAAACAAAAATGTAAGAGGTATAAGTTCTTGGGCGTTTGCACTGGCACATTCCACTCTAATTTGCAGCTTACTAACATGACTTCCAGGAAAGCTCTGTTGCCCAAAACCGAGAGTTAGAAATGTAGAAATGCTGCCGCCTTGTGGCCAGTTCCCGCAAGGGCGGCTTTAAACCCACAGCTAATGGTCACGTAACATTCACAAGGATTCAGGGCTGTAAAGGACACCTCCTGTCAAAAAGTGTCCTGAGGTACGGAATGGCCAAAAAAATTCAAAACTGGCAAATTTTTCAAGGAGATCGTATGGAGAGGTAAGTTTTACTCACTCTTTTTCAAAAAAGAGGAAAATGGATAAAAGCTCAACGTCAGGTATTATTAGCCTCATGCAAATCTAACCTACAGAAAGGTTTCAACTCACACATGTCAAGTACCATCAGCAAAAAGTCTACAAACAATTAATGCCGAAGGGGTTTTAGAGAACTGGGTACCCTCTAGCTGCTGGTGAGATGTAAAGGGGTAACAGCCAATAATGAGCAGAGAAAGGAGCTGCGTTTATAAGTAAAAATGGAGCCACCATTCCATTCAGCAGGCCCACTGCTGAGCCTCTCACCTGAGAAGACCAGAGTCGAGAAGGCACAGGCTTCAACAGCTGCACTGCAGCAATTTTCATAATAGCCAAGACACGGAAGCAACCATAATGTCCATCACCAGATGAATGGATAAAGAAGAAGTGGTCCATGTACACAATGGAATATTAGCCATGGAAAACAATGAAGCACTGCTCTTTGAGGCACCATAGATGAGCCTAGAGATAATCACAGAACATGAGGTAAGTCGGAAAGCAAAAGACATATCTTATGATATCACTTATAGGCATTATCTAACAACTGACACAAATGAACGTATTTCCACAGAGAAAGACTCTCACAGACATAGAAAACACACTATGCTTATCTAAAAGGAAAGGTGCGGAGAATGGAAAAATTAAGGTTACGGTTAACATACGTGTACAAATACCTATTAAAGACATCTATCGAAACGACCGACCATATAACAAGAGAGGTCTACGGAACACCCTGAAAGAATTTACATGGGAGGAGGATGTGTATATGAATATACATATATATATATATATGTAATGTACAAATGAACCAGATTGTGTACACCTAGGACAAACAATATTCTAAACATTACCCCGATTAAAAACATTCAAACAATGAACAAGAAGTAATGTGACATAAACTTATGGGGGTTTTTCCTGGCACATTCCATTGTAATTTACAACCTAGGAACAGGACTTCCAGAAAGGCTCTGCTGTCCTAGTAACCAGATTTGGGAATGGAGAAATGCTGCCGCCTTGTGGCCGTTTCCCTCAACAGCAGCTTTAAACCCAGTGCTAAAGGTCACTAAATATTCACACTCATTGCAGGCCTGTAAATGACACCTGCCCTCAAAAAAATTCCTGGGGTCAAAACTCGACCAAAAAATTCAAAAGAGGGCAACCTTCAAAGATAACAATTTCAAGAGGTTTATGGTACCCACCGTTTCTTTTCCTGTTTTTGTTTCACAGAAATTTTAAAAGGCGTGGAAAAATGCTGAACATTAGGAATACTTAAAGACATGCAAATCCAAATTACAAAAACCTATCAGCTCACACCAGTCACAATGGCCATCAGCAAAAATTCTGCAAACAATAAATGCTGAAGGGGTTGTAGAGACATGCCTACCCTTGGTTCAACATGGGACATGGTAAGAGCCAGTAATGAAAACACAAAGGAGGTGCCTTGAAAAGGTAAATATTGAGCTACCATTCAATCAAGGATACCCACTGCTGGACCTATCGCCTGAGAGGATGAGAATCAAAAGGCCACAGGCTGGACTTCACTGGTGGCGCAGTGGTTGAGAGCCCGCCTGCCGATGCAGGGGACACGGGTTCGTGCCCCGGTCCGGGAAGATCCCACATGCCGTGGAGCAGCTGGTCCCGTGAGCTATAGCTGCTGGGCCTGCGTGTCCGGAGTCTGTGCTCCGCAACGGGAGAGGCCACGGCAGCGAGAGGCCTGTGTACCACAAAAAAAAGACACGGGCTGGCCATCCTGCACTCCAGCAATATTTACCATAGCCAACACTTGGAAGCAACGAACATGTCCATCAACAGAGGAATGCACAAAGAAAAATGGTCCATGTACACAATGGAATATGACTCCAATAAAGAAATATAAATTCAATTTAGAACAGCAACATAAGTAAGGAGACATCAGCTTTTGGGGATTTATCCGGGCACATTCCACTCGAATTTATAGCCGAGGAACACCACTGGCAGGTAGGTCTCTTTCCCAAATTACCAGATTGGGAAAGCAGAAATGCTGCCACCCTCTGGCCGTTACCTGCAACAGCAGCTTTAAAACCTGTGCTAAGGGTCACTTCATATGCACCAGTACTGGAGGGCTGTAAATGAAACCTGCCCTCAAAATGTCTTGAGGGAGGTAATGGCCAAAATATTTCAAAATGTCACACATACTTCAAGAAAACAATTTGAAGAGGTAAGTTGTACTCACAGTTTGAAGGAAAAAAGGACATGCCAGAAAGCTCAATTTCAAGGGATTATGAGATGCATGCAAATCCAACCACAAATAGGTATCAGCTCACACTAGTCAGAATAAACCTCAACAAAAACCTGCAAACAATAAATGCTGAAGGTGTTATGGAGAAGTGCATACCCTCAACTTTAAGTGGGACGTAACCTGGTAAGAGCCATAATGAGAACAGAATGGAGGTGCCTTTACAAGGTAAACATTTTGCTACCATAGGACGCACAAGGCCCAATCCTGGGCCTATAACCTAAGAAGGCAGGATTGGAAGTCACAGGCAGGCAAATGTGCATTGCCGCAGTATTAAAATAGCCAAGACGTGGAAGCAACCAAAAAGTCCATCAACAGATGAGTGGACAAAGAAGAACTGGTACATGTACAGACGGAATATTAGCCAAGGAGAAAAAGGACACAATGCCATTTGCAGCACCGTAGATGAATCTAGAGGTAATCACACAACTTGTAGTAAGTCAGAAAGAGAAAGACACATATCGTATGATATCACTTATAGGTGTTACCTAAAAATTGATATCAGTGAAGATATTTCCACACAGAAGGGAAATCACAGATTCATTAAACAAACTTATGGTTCACCAATGGAAAGGTGTGAGAATTGGATCCATTTGGATATTGGGGTTAACAGACATATACAAACATAGGTGAAATATATAATCCCCAATATCCTACAGAATACCAAGAGAAGACTACTCCACATTCTCTCATAACGTACATGGGAAAACGATCCCAGGAGAGTAGACATATGTATATGTGTAAAAGAATCACATCTTGCACACCTAAAACAAGCCAAACATTGTAATCAAACTGGCTGTGATAAAAAAATAAAAATTAAATTGAAAAAACGAGCAAGAAGTAGTGAGACATAAACATAAGGGCCTTTATCCTGGCACATTCCATTCTAAATTACAACCTAGAACACGACTTCCATTGAGGCCCTGTGGCCCTAGTTACCAGATTTGGTAAAGGAGAACTGCTGCCACCTTGTGGCCCTTTCGCACAACAGCAGCTTTAAACCCAGCGTTAATGGTCAGTTGATATTCAAAATACTTCCGGGCCTGTAAATGACACCTGCCCTGCAAACAAATGCTGGGGTCCAATACCGACCAAAAAATTCAAAAGACCTCGACATTTCAAAAAGACAGTTTCAAGAGGCATATTTTACACACATTTGTGTTCTGTTTCTTTCTTTTCTTTTATTTTGTTAAAAAAAATGGGAAGGGAAAAAGGCTGAACATTAGGAATTAATAAAGCCATGCAAATCCAGTGTATAAAAGCGTTCACCTCACAGCCGTCAGAATGATCATCAGCAAAAAAAAGTCTACAACGAATAAATGCTGAAGGGGTTTTAGAGAACTGCGTACCCTTTAGCTGCTGGTGGGATGTAACCTGGTAAGAGCCAGTAGTGAGAACAGAATGGAGGTGCGTTTAAAGGTAAAAATTGAGCTACCATGTGATCTGGTAGGCCCACTGATGGGCCTATCACCTGGGTAGACCAGAATCAAAAGGACACAGGCTGGCAATCCTGCACTGCAACAACATGTACCATAGCCAAGACCTGGAAGAAACCAAAATGTCCATCAACAGAAATATGCACCAAGAAGAAGTCGGCCATGTACCCAATGGAATATTAACCATGGAGAAGCATGGAACAGTGCCGCTGGCAACACCATAGAAGGATCTAGAGATAATCACCCAACTTGAAGTAAGAAAGAAACCGAAAGACAGATATCCTATGACATCACTTATAGCTCTTACCTAAAAATTGATACCTATAAAATAATTACCAAGAGAAGGACAGGCATAGATTCAGAAAACCAAATTATGTTTAACCAAACGGAAAGGTGTAAGGAATATGTGAATTAGGATATGGGGGTTATCAGACATGTACTAATACATATGAAATATATAATCACAAAATACCTATGGAATACGAAGAGAGGTCTACTCCACACTCCATAATAACATACACGGGATAGGATCCAAAGAGGAATAGACAGATACATTGATATGATGGAGCAGAATCTGTACACCTAGGAGAATCTACATTTTTATCAAATTTGCTCTGATAATGAATAAAAATTAAATTTAAAAAACAAACAAAAATGTAAGAGATATAAGTTCTTGGGCGTTTGCACTGGCACATTCCACTCTAATTTGCAGCTTACTAACATGACTTCCAGGAAAGCTCTGTTGCCCAAAACCCAGAGTTAGAAATGTAGAAATGCTGCCGCCTTGTGGCCAGTTCCCGCAAGGCCGGCTTTAAACCCACAGCTAATGGTCACGTAACATTCACAAGGATTCAGGGCTGTAAAGGACACCTCCTGTCAAAAAGTGTCCTGAGGTACGGAATGGCCAAAAAAATTCAAAACTGGCAAATTTTTCAAGGAGATCGTATGGAGAGGTAAGTTTTACTCACTCTTTTTCAAAAAAGAGGAAAATGGATAAAAGCTCAACGTCAGGTATTATTAGCCTCATGCAAATCTAACCTACAGAAAGGTTTCAACTCACACATGTCAAGTACCATCAGCAAAAAGTCTACAAACAATTAATGCCGAAGGGGTTTTAGAGAACTGGGTACCCTCTAGCTGCTGGTGAGATGTAAAGGGGTAACAGCCAATAATGAGCAGAGAAAGGAGCTGCGTTTATAAGTAAAAATGGAGCCACCATTCCATTCAGCAGGCCCACTGCTGAGCCTCTCACCTGAGAAGACCAGAGTCGAGAAGGCACAGGCTTCAACAGCTGCACTGCAGCAATTTTCATAATAGCCAAGACACGGAAGCAACCATAATGTCCATCACCAGATGAATGGATAAAGAAGAAGTGGTCCATGTACACAATGGAATATTAGCCATGGAAAACAATGAAGCACTGCTCTTTGAGGCACCATAGATGAGCCTAGAGATAATCACAGAACATGAGGTAAGTCGGAAAGCAAAAGACATATCTTATGATATCACTTATAGGCATTATCTAACAACTGACACAAATGAACGTATTTCCACAGAGAAAGACTCTCACAGACATAGAAAACACACTATGCTTATCTAAAAGGAAAGGTGCGGAGAATGGAAAAATTAAGGTTACGGTTAACATACGTGTACAAATACCTATTAAAGACATCTATCGAAACGACCGACCATATAACAAGAGAGGTCTACGGAACACCCTGAAAGAATTTACATGGGAGGAGGATGTGTATATGAATATACATATATATATATATATGTAATGTACAAATGAACCAGATTGTGTACACCTAGGACAAACAATATTCTAAACATTACCCCGATTAAAAACATTCAAACAATGAACAAGAAGTAATGTGACATAAACTTATGGGGGTTTTTCCTGGCACATTCCATTGTAATTTACAACCTAGGAACAGGACTTCCAGAAAGGCTCTGCTGTCCTAGTAACCAGATTTGGGAATGGAGAAATGCTGCCGCCTTGTGGCCGTTTCCCTCAACAGCAGCTTTAAACCCAGTGCTAAAGGTCACTAAATATTCACACTCATTGCAGGCCTGTAAATGACACCTGCCCTCAAAAAAATTCCTGGGGTCAAAACTCGACCAAAAAATTCAAAAGAGGGCAACCTTCAAAGATAACAATTTCAAGAGGTTTATGGTACCCACCGTTTCTTTTCCTGTTTTTGTTTCACAGAAATTTTAAAAGGCGTGGAAAAATGCTGAACATTAGGAATACTTAAAGACATGCAAATCCAAATTACAAAAACCTATCAGCTCACACCAGTCACAATGGCCATCAGCAAAAATTCTGCAAACAATAAATGCTGAAGGGGTTGTAGAGACATGCCTACCCTTGGTTCAACATGGGACATGGTAAGAGCCAGTAATGAAAACACAAAGGAGGTGCCTTGAAAAGGTAAATATTGAGCTACCATTCAATCAAGGATACCCACTGCTGGACCTATCGCCTGAGAGGATGAGAATCAAAAGGCCACAGGCTGGACTTCACTGGTGGCGCAGTGGTTGAGAGCCCGCCTGCCGATGCAGGGGACACGGGTTCGTGCCCCGGTCCGGGAAGATCCCACATGCCGTGGAGCAGCTGGTCCCGTGAGCTATAGCTGCTGGGCCTGCGTGTCCGGAGTCTGTGCTCCGCAACGGGAGAGGCCACGGCAGCGAGAGGCCTGTGTACCACAAAAAAAAGACACGGGCTGGCCATCCTGCACTCCAGCAATATTTACCATAGCCAACACTTGGAAGCAACGAACATGTCCATCAACAGAGGAATGCACAAAGAAAAATGGTCCATGTACACAATGGAATATGACTCCAATAAAGAAATATAAATTCAATTTAGAACAGCAACATAAGTAAGGAGACATCAGCTTTTGGGGATTTATCCGGGCACATTCCACTCGAATTTATAGCCGAGGAACACCACTGGCAGGTAGGTCTCTTTCCCAAATTACCAGATTGGGAAAGCAGAAATGCTGCCACCCTCTGGCCGTTACCTGCAACAGCAGCTTTAAAACCTGTGCTAAGGGTCACTTCATATGCACCAGTACTGGAGGGCTGTAAATGAAACCTGCCCTCAAAATGTCTTGAGGGAGGTAATGGCCAAAATATTTCAAAATGTCACACATACTTCAAGAAAACAATTTGAAGAGGTAAGCTGTACTCACAGTTTGAAGGAAAAAAGGACATGCCAGAAAGCTCAATTTCAAGGGATTATGAGATGCATGCAAATCCAACCACAAATAGGTATCAGCTCACACTAGTCAGAATAAACCTCAACAAAAACCTGCAAACAATAAATGCTGAAGGTGTTATGGAGAAGTGCATACCCTCAACTTTAAGTGGGACGTAACCTGGCAAGAGCCATAATGAGAACAGAATGGAGGTGCCTTTACAAGGTAAACATTTTGCTACCATAGGACGCACAAGGCCCAATCCTGGGCCTATAACCTAAGAAGGCAGGATTGGAAGTCACAGGCAGGCAAATGTGCATTGCCGCAGTATTAAAATAGCCAAGACGTGGAAGCAACCAAAAAGTCCATCAACAGATGAGTGGACAAAGAAGAACTGGTACATGTACAGACGGAATATTAGCCAAGGAGAAAAAGGACACAATGCCATTTGCAGCACCGTAGATGAATCTAGAGGTAATCACACAACTTGTAGTAAGTCAGAAAGAGAAAGACACATATCGTATGATATCACTTATAGGTGTTACCTAAAAATTGATATCAGTGAAGATATTTCCACACAGAAGGGCAATCACAGATTCATTAAACAAACTTATGGTTCACCAATGGAAAGGTGTGAGAATTGGATCCATTTGGATATTGGGGTTAACAGACATATACAAACATAGGTGAAATATATAATCCCCAATATCCTACAGAATACCAAGAGAAGACTACTCCACATTCTCTCATAACGTACATGGGAAAACGATCCCAGGAGAGTAGACATATGTATATGTGTAAAAGAATCACATCTTGCACACCTAAAACAAGCCAAACATTGTAATCAAACTGGCTGTGATAAAAAAATAAAAATTAAATTGAAAAAACGAGCAAGAAGTAGTGAGACATAAACATAAGGGCCTTTATCCTGGCACATTCCATTCTAAATTACAACCTAGAACACGACTTCCATTGAGGCCCTGTGGCCCTAGTTACCAGATTTGGTAAAGGAGAACTGCTGCCACCTTGTGGCCCTTTCACACAACAGCAGCTTTAAACCCAGCATTAATGGTCAGTTGATATTCAAAATACTTCCGGGCCTGTAAATGACACCTGCCCTGCAAACAAATGCTGGGGTCCAATACCGACCAAAAAATTCAAAAGACCTCGACATTTCAAAAAGACAGTTTCAAGAGGCATATTTTACACACATTTGTGTTCTGTTTCTTTCTTTTCTTTTATTTTGTTAAAAAAAATGGGAAGGGAAAAAGGCTGAACATTAGGAATTAATAAAGCCATGCAAATCCAGTGTATAAAAGCGTTCACCTCACAGCCGTCAGAATGATCATCAGCAAAAAAAAGTCTACAACGAATAAATGCTGAAGGGGTTTTAGAGAACTGCGTACCCTTTAGCTGCTGGTGGGATGTAACCTGGTAAGAGCCAGTAGTGAGAACAGAATGGAGGTGCGTTTAAAGGTAAAAATTGAGCTACCATGTGATCTGGTAGGCCCACTGATGGGCCTATCACCTGGGTAGACCAGAATCAAAAGGACACAGGCTGGCAATCCTGCACTGCAACAACATGTACCATAGCCAAGACCTGGAAGAAACCAAAATGTCCATCAACAGAAATATGCACCAAGAAGAAGTCGGCCATGTACCCAATGGAATATTAACCATGGAGAAGCATGGAACAGTGCCGCTGGCAACACCATAGAAGGATCTAGAGATAATCACCCAACTTGAAGTAAGAAAGAAACCGAAAGACAGATATCCTATGACATCACTTATAGCTCTTACCTAAAAATTGATACCTATAAAATAATTACCAAGAGAAGGACAGGCATAGATTCAGAAAACCAAATTATGTTTAACCAAACGGAAAGGTGTAAGGAATATGTGAATTAGGATATGGGGGTTATCAGACATGTACTAATACATATGAAATATATAATCACAAAATACCTATGGAATACGAAGAGAGGTCTACTCCACACTCCATAATAACATACACGGGATAGGATCCAAAGAGGAATAGACAGATACATTGCTATGATGGAGCAGAATCTGTACACCTAGGAGAATCTACATTTTTATCAAATTTGCTCTGATAATGAATAAAAATTAAATTTAAAAAACAAACAAAAATGTAAGAGATATAAGTTCTTGGGCGTTTGCACTGGCACATTCCACTCTAATTTGCAGCTTACTAACATGACTTCCAGGAAAGCTCTGTTGCCCAAAACCCAGAGTTAGAAATGTAGAAATGCTGCCGCCTTGTGGCGAGTTCCCGCAAGGCCGGCTTTAAACCCACAGCTAATGGTCACGTAACATTCACAAGGATTCAGGGCTGTAAAGGACACCTCCTGTCAAAAAGTGTCCTGAGGTAGGGAATGGCCAAAAAAATTCAAAACTGGCAAATTTTTCAAGGAGATCGTATGGAGAGGTAAGTTTTACTCACTCTTTTTCAAAAAAGAGGAAAATGGATAAAAGCTCAACGTCAGGTATTATTAGCCTCATGCAAATCTAACCTACAGAAAGGTTTCAACTCACACATGTCAAGTACCATCAGCAAAAAGTCTACAAACAATTAATGCCGAAGGGGTTTTAGAGAACTGGGTACCCTCTAGCTGCTGGTGAGATGTAAAGGGGTAACAGCCAATAATGACAGAGAAAGGAGCTGCGTTTATAAGTAAAAATGGAGCCACCATTCCATTCAGCAGGCCCACTGCTGAGCCTCTCACCTGAGAAGACCAGAGTCGAGAAGGCACAGGCTTCAACAGCTGCACTGCAGCAATTTTCATAATAGCCAAGACACGGAAGCAACCATAATGTCCATCACCAGATGAATGGATAAAGAAGAAGTGGTCCATGTACACAATGGAATATTAGCCATGGAAAACAATGAAGCACTGCTCTTTGAGGCACCATAGATGAGCCTAGAGATAATCACAGAACATGAGGTAAGTCGGAAAGCAAAAGACATATCTTATGATATCACTTATAGGCATTATCTAACAACTGACACAAATGAACGTATTTCCACAGAGAAAGACTCTCACAGACATAGAAAACACACTATGCTTATCTAAAAGGAAAGGTGCGGAGAATGGAAAAATTAAGGTTACGGTTAACATACGTGTACAAATACCTATTAAAGACATCTATCGAAACGACCGACCATATAACAAGAGAGGTCTACGGAACACCCTGAAAGAATTTACATGGGAGGAGGATGTGTATATGAATATACATATATATATATATATGTAATGTACAAATGAACCAGATTGTGTACACCTAGGACAAACAATATTCTAAACATTACCCCGATTAAAAACATTCAAACAATGAACAAGAAGTAATGTGACATAAACTTATGGGGGTTTTTCCTGGCACATTCCATTGTAATTTACAACCTAGGAACAGGACTTCCAGAAAGGCTCTGCTGTCCTAGTAACCAGATTTGGGAATGGAGAAATGCTGCCGCCTTGTGGCCGTTTCCCTCAACAGCAGCTTTAAACCCAGTGCTAAAGGTCACTAAATATTCACACTCATTGCAGGCCTGTAAATGACACCTGCCCTCAAAAAAATTCCTGGGGTCAAAACTCGACCAAAAAATTCAAAAGAGGGCAACCTTCAAAGATAACAATTTCAAGAGGTTTATGGTACCCACCGTTTCTTTTCCTGTTTTTGTTTCACAGAAATTTTAAAAGGCGTGGAAAAATGCTGAACATTAGGAATACTTAAAGACATGCAAATCCAAATTACAAAAACCTATCAGCTCACACCAGTCACAATGGCCATCAGCAAAAATTCTGCAAACAATAAATGCTGAAGGGGTTGTAGAGACATGCCTACCCTTGGTTCAACATGGGACATGGTAAGAGCCAGTAATGAAAACACAAAGGAGGTGCCTTGAAAAGGTAAATATTGAGCTACCATTCAATCAAGGATACCCACTGCTGGACCTATCGCCTGAGAGGATGAGAATCAAAAGGCCACAGGCTGGACTTCACTGGTGGCGCAGTGGTTGAGAGCCCGCCTGCCGATGCAGGGGACACGGGTTCGTGCCCCGGTCCGGGAAGATCCCACATGCCGTGGAGCAGCTGGTCCCGTGAGCTATAGCTGCTGGGCCTGCGTGTCCGGAGTCTGTGCTCCGCAACGGGAGAGGCCACGGCAGCGAGAGGCCTGTGTACCACAAAAAAAAGACACGGGCTGGCCATCCTGCACTCCAGCAATATTTACCATAGCCAACACTTGGAAGCAACGAACATGTCCATCAACAGAGGAATGCACAAAGAAAAATGGTCCATGTACACAATGGAATATGACTCCAATAAAGAAATATAAATTCAATTTAGAACAGCAACATAAGTAAGGAGACATCAGCTTTTGGGGATTTATCCGGGCACATTCCACTCGAATTTATAGCCGAGGAACACCACTGGCAGGTAGGTCTCTTTCCCAAATTACCAGATTGGGAAAGCAGAAATGCTGCCACCCTCTGGCCGTTACCTGCAACAGCAGCTTTAAAACCTGTGCTAAGGGTCACTTCATATGCACCAGTACTGGAGGGCTGTAAATGAAACCTGCCCTCAAAATGTCTTGAGGGAGGTAATGGCCAAAATATTTCAAAATGTCACACATACTTCAAGAAAACAATTTGAAGAGGTAAGCTGTACTCACAGTTTGAAGGAAAAAAGGACATGCCAGAAAGCTCAATTTCAAGGGATTATGAGATGCATGCAAATCCAACCACAAATAGGTATCAGCTCACACTAGTCAGAATAAACCTCAACAAAAACCTGCAAACAATAAATGCTGAAGGTGTTATGGAGAAGTGCATACCCTCAACTTTAAGTGGGACGTAACCTGGCAAGAGCCATAATGAGAACAGAATGGAGGTGCCTTTACAAGGTAAACATTTTGCTACCATAGGACGCACAAGGCCCAATCCTGGGCCTATAACCTAAGAAGGCAGGATTGGAAGTCACAGGCAGGCAAATGTGCATTGCCGCAGTATTAAAATAGCCAAGACGTGGAAGCAACCAAAAAGTCCATCAACAGATGAGTGGACAAAGAAGAACTGGTACATGTACAGACGGAATATTAGCCAAGGAGAAAAAGGACACAATGCCATTTGCAGCACCGTAGATGAATCTAGAGGTAATCACACAACTTGTAGTAAGTCAGAAAGAGAAAGACACATATCGTATGATATCACTTATAGGTGTTACCTAAAAATTGATATCAGTGAAGATATTTCCACACAGAAGGGCAATCACAGATTCATTAAACAAACTTATGGTTCACCAATGGAAAGGTGTGAGAATTGGATCCATTTGGATATTGGGGTTAACAGACATATACAAACATAGGTGAAATATATAATCCCCAATATCCTACAGAATACCAAGAGAAGACTACTCCACATTCTCTCATAACGTACATGGGAAAACGATCCCAGGAGAGTAGACATATGTATATGTGTAAAAGAATCACATCTTGCACACCTAAAACAAGCCAAACATTGTAATCAAACTGGCTGTGATAAAAAAATAAAAATTAAATTGAAAAAACGAGCAAGAAGTAGTGAGACATAAACATAAGGGCCTTTATCCTGGCACATTCCATTCTAAATTACAACCTAGAACACGACTTCCATTGAGGCCCTGTGGCCCTAGTTACCAGATTTGGTAAAGGAGAACTGCTGCCACCTTGTGGCCCTTTCACACAACAGCAGCTTTAAACCCAGCGTTAATGGTCAGTTGATATTCAAAATACTTCCGGGCCTGTAAATGACACCTGCCCTGCAAACAAATGCTGGGGTCCAATACCGACCAAAAAATTCAAAAGACCTCGACATTTCAAAAAGACAGTTTCAAGAGGCATATTTTACACACATTTGTGTTCTGTTTCTTTCTTTTCTTTTATTTTGTTAAAAAAAATGGGAAGGGAAAAAGGCTGAACATTAGGAATTAATAAAGCCATGCAAATCCAGTGTATAAAAGCGTTCACCTCACAGCCGTCAGAATGATCATCAGCAAAAAAAAGTCTACAACGAATAAATGCTGAAGGGGTTTTAGAGAACTGCGTACCCTTTAGCTGCTGGTGGGATGTAACCTGGTAAGAGCCAGTAGTGAGAACAGAATGGAGGTGCGTTTAAAGGTAAAAATTGAGCTACCATGTGATCTGGTAGGCCCACTGATGGGCCTATCACCTGGGTAGACCAGAATCAAAAGGACACAGGCTGGCAATCCTGCACTGCAACAACATGTACCATAGCCAAGACCTGGAAGAAACCAAAATGTCCATCAACAGAAATATGCACCAAGAAGAAGTCGGCCATGTACCCAATGGAATATTAACCATGGAGAAGCATGGAACAGTGCCGCTGGCAACACCATAGAAGGATCTAGAGATAATCACCCAACTTGAAGTAAGAAAGAAACCGAAAGACAGATATCCTATGACATCACTTATAGCTCTTACCTAAAAATTGATACCTATAAAATAATTACCAAGAGAAGGACAGGCATAGATTCAGAAAACCAAATTATGTTTAACCAAACGGAAAGGTGTAAGGAATATGTGAATTAGGATATGGGGGTTATCAGACATGTACTAATACATATGAAATATATAATCACAAAATACCTATGGAATACGAAGAGAGGTCTACTCCACACTCCATAATAACATACACGGGATAGGATCCAAAGAGGAATAGACAGATACATTGCTATGATGGAGCAGAATCTGTACACCTAGGAGAATCTACATTTTTATCAAATTTGCTCTGATAATGAATAAAAATTAAATTTAAAAAACAAACAAAAATGTAAGAGATATAAGTTCTTGGGCGTTTGCACTGGCACATTCCACTCTAATTTGCAGCTTACTAACATGACTTCCAGGAAAGCTCTGTTGCCCAAAACCCAGAGTTAGAAATGTAGAAATGCTGCCGCCTTGTGGCCAGTTCCCGCAAGGCCGGCTTTAAACCCACAGCTAATGGTCACGTAACATTCACAAGGATTCAGGGCTGTAAAGGACACCTCCTGTCAAAAAGTGTCCTGAGGTAGGGAATGGCCAAAAAAATTCAAAACTGGCAAATTTTTCAAGGAGATCGTATGGAGAGGTAAGTTTTACTCACTCTTTTTCAAAAAAGAGGAAAATGGATAAAAGCTCAACGTCAGGTATTATTAGCCTCATGCAAATCTAACCTACAGAAAGGTTTCAACTCACACATGTCAAGTACCATCAGCAAAAAGTCTACAAACAATTAATGCCGAAGGGGTTTTAGAGAACTGGGTACCCTCTAGCTGCTGGTGAGATGTAAAGGGGTAACAGCCAATAATGAGCAGGGAAAGGAGCTGCGTTTATAAGTAAAAATGGAGCCACCATTCCATTCAGCAGGCCCACTGCTGAGCCTCTCACCTGAGAAGACCAGAGTCGAGAAGGCACAGGCTTCAACAGCTGCACTGCAGCAATTTTCATAATAGCCAAGACACGGAAGCAACCATAATGTCCATCACCAGATGAATGGATAAAGAAGAAGTGGTCCATGTACACAATGGAATATTAGCCATGGAAAACAATGAAGCACTGCTCTTTGAGGCACCATAGATGAGCCTAGAGATAATCACAGAACATGAGGTAAGTCGGAAAGCAAAAGACATATCTTATGATATCACTTATAGGCATTATCTAACAACTGACACAAATGAACGTATTTCCACAGAGAAAGACTCTCACAGACATAGAAAACACACTATGCTTATCTAAAAGGAAAGGTGCGGAGAATGGAAAAATTAAGGTTACGGTTAACATACGTGTACAAATACCTATTAAAGACATCTATCGAAACGACCGACCATATAACAAGAGAGGTCTACGGAACACCCTGAAAGAATTTACATGGGAGGAGGATGTGTATATGAATATACATATATATATATATATGTAATGTACAAATGAACCAGATTGTGTACACCTAGGACAAACAATATTCTAAACATTACCCCGATTAAAAACATTCAAACAATGAACAAGAAGTAATGTGACATAAACTTATGGGGGTTTTTCCTGGCACATTCCATTGTAATTTACAACCTAGGAACAGGACTTCCAGAAAGGCTCTGCTGTCCTAGTAACCAGATTTGGGAATGGAGAAATGCTGCCGCCTTGTGGCCGTTTCCCTCAACAGCAGCTTTAAACCCAGTGCTAAAGGTCACTAAATATTCACACTCATTGCAGGCCTGTAAATGACACCTGCCCTCAAAAAAATTCCTGGGGTCAAAACTCGACCAAAAAATTCAAAAGAGGGCAACCTTCAAAGATAACAATTTCAAGAGGTTTATGGTACCCACCGTTTCTTTTCCTGTTTTTGTTTCACAGAAATTTTAAAAGGCGTGGAAAAATGCTGAACATTAGGAATACTTAAAGACATGCAAATCCAAATTACAAAAACCTATCAGCTCACACCAGTCACAATGGCCATCAGCAAAAATTCTGCAAACAATAAATGCTGAAGGGGTTGTAGAGACATGCCTACCCTTGGTTCAACATGGGACATGGTAAGAGCCAGTAATGAAAACACAAAGGAGGTGCCTTGAAAAGGTAAATATTGAGCTACCATTCAATCAAGGATACCCACTGCTGGACCTATCGCCTGAGAGGATGAGAATCAAAAGGCCACAGGCTGGACTTCACTGGTGGCGCAGTGGTTGAGAGCCCGCCTGCCGATGCAGGGGACACGGGTTCGTGCCCCGGTCCGGGAAGATCCCACATGCCGTGGAGCAGCTGGTCCCGTGAGCTATAGCTGCTGGGCCTGCGTGTCCGGAGTCTGTGCTCCGCAACGGGAGAGGCCACGGCAGCGAGAGGCCTGTGTACCACAAAAAAAAGACACGGGCTGGCCATCCTGCACTCCAGCAATATTTACCATAGCCAACACTTGGAAGCAACGAACATGTCCATCAACAGAGGAATGCACAAAGAAAAATGGTCCATGTACACAATGGAATATGACTCCAATAAAGAAATATAAATTCAATTTAGAACAGCAACATAAGTAAGGAGACATCAGCTTTTGGGGATTTATCCGGGCACATTCCACTCGAATTTATAGCCGAGGAACACCACTGGCAGGTAGGTCTCTTTCCCAAATTACCAGATTGGGAAAGCAGAAATGCTGCCACCCTCTGGCCGTTACCTGCAACAGCAGCTTTAAAACCTGTGCTAAGGGTCACTTCATATGCACCAGTACTGGAGGGCTGTAAATGAAACCTGCCCTCAAAATGTCTTGAGGGAGGTAATGGCCAAAATATTTCAAAATGTCACACATACTTCAAGAAAACAATTGAAGAGGTAAGTTGTACTCACAGTTTGAAGGAAAAAAGGACATGCCAGAAAGCTCAATTTCAAGGGATTATGAGATGCATGCAAATCCAACCACAAATAGGTATCAGCTCACACTAGTCAGAATAAACCTCAACAAAAACCTGCAAACAATAAATGCTGAAGGTGTTATGGAGAAGTGCATACCCTCAACTTTAAGTGGGACGTAACCTGGCAAGAGCCATAATGAGAACAGAATGGAGGTGCCTTTACAAGGTAAACATTTTGCTACCATAGGACGCACAAGGCCCAATCCTGGGCCTATAACCTAAGAAGGCAGGATTGGAAGTCACAGGCAGGCAAATGTGCATTGCCGCAGTATTAAAATAGCCAAGACGTGGAAGCAACCAAAAAGTCCATCAACAGATGAGTGGACAAAGAAGAACTGGTACATGTACAGACGGAATATTAGCCAAGGAGAAAAAGGACACAATGCCATTTGCAGCACCGTAGATGAATCTAGAGGTAATCACACAACTTGTAGTAAGTCAGAAAGAGAAAGACACATATCGTATGATATCACTTATAGGTGTTACCTAAAAATTGATATCAGTGAAGATATTTCCACACAGAAGGGCAATCACAGATTCATTAAACAAACTTATGGTTCACCAATGGAAAGGTGTGAGAATTGGATCCATTTGGATATTGGGGTTAACAGACATATACAAACATAGGTGAAATATATAATCCCCATATCCTACAGAATACCAAGAGAAGACTACTCCACATTCTCTCATAACGTACATGGGAAAACGATCCCAGGAGAGTAGACATATGTATATGTGTAAAAGAATCACATCTTGCACACCTAAAACAAGCCAAACATTGTAATCAAACTGGCTGTGATAAAAAAATAAAAATTAAATTGAAAAAACGAGCAAGAAGTAGTGAGACATAAACTTAAGGGGCTTTTTCCTGGCACATTCCATTCTAAATTACAACCTAGAACACGACTTCCATTGAGGCCCTGTGGCCCTAGTTACCAGATTTGGTAAAGGAGAAGTGCTGCCACCTTGTGGCCGTTTCACACAACAGCAGCTTTAAACCCAGCGTTAATGGTCAGTTGATATTCAAAATACTTCCGGGCCTGTAAATGACACCTGCCCTGCAAACAAATGCTGGGGTCCAATACCGACCAAAAAATTCAAAAGACCTCGACATTTCAAAAAGACAGTTTCAAGAGGCATAGTTTACACACATTTGTGTTCTGTTTCTTTCTTTTCTTTTATTTTGTTAAAAAAAATGGGAAGGGAAAAAGGCTGAACATTAGGAATTAATAAAGCCATGCAAATCCAGTGTATAAAAGCGTTCACCTCACAGCCGTCAGAATGATCATCAGCAAAATAAAGTCTACAAAGAATAAATGCTGAAGGGGTTTTAGAGAACTGCGTACCCTTTAGCTGCTGGTGGGATGTAACCTGGTAAGAGCCAGTAGTGAGAACAGAATGGAGGTGCGTTTAAAGGTAAAAATTGAGCTACCATGTGATCTGGTAGGCCCACTGATGGGCCTATCACCTGGGTAGACCAGAATCAAAAGGACACAGGCTGGCAATCCTGCACTGCAACAACATGTACCATAGCCAAGACCTGGAAGAAACCAAAATGTCCATCAACAGAAATATGCACCAAGAAGAAGTCGGCCATGTACCCAATGGAATATTAACCATGAAGAAGCATGGAACAGTGCCGCTGGCAACACCATAGAAGGATCTAGAGATAATCACCCAACTTGAAGTAAGAAAGAAACCGAAAGACAGATATCCTATGACATCACTTATAGCTGTTACCTAAAAATTGATACCTATAAAATAATTTCCAAGAGAAGGACACGCATAGATTCAGAAAACCAAATTATGTTTAACCAAAAGGAAAGGTGTAAGGAATATGTGAATTAGGATATGGGGGTTATCAGACATGTACTAATACATATGAAATATATAATCACAAAATACCTATGGAATACGAAGAGAGGTCTACTCCACACTCCATAATAACATACACGGGATAGGATCCAAAGAGGAATAGACAGATACATTGATATGATGGAGCAGAATCTGTACACCTAGGAGAATCTACATTTTTATCAAATTTGCTCTGATAATGAATAAAAATTAAATTTAAAAAACAAACAAAAATGTAAGAGATATAAGTTCTTGGGCGTTTGCACTGGCACATTCCACTCTAATTTGCAGCTTACTAACATGACTTCCAGGAAAGCTCTGTTGCCCAAAACCCAGAGTTAGAAATGTAGAAATGCTGCCGCCTTGTGGCGAGTTCCCGCAAGGCCGGCTTTAAACCCACAGCTAATGGTCACTTAACATTCACAAGGACTCAGGGCTGTAAAGGACACCTCCCGTCAAAAAGTGTCCTGAGGTAGGGAATGGCCAAAGAAATTCAAAACTGGCAAATTTTTCAAGGAGATCGTATGGAGAGGTAAGTTTTACTCACTCTTTTTCAAAAAAGAGGAAAATGGATAAAAGCTCAACGTCAGGTATTATTAGCCTCTTGCACATCTAACCTACAGAAAGGTTTCAACTCACACATGTCAAGTACCATCAGCAAAAAGTCTACAAACAATTAATGCCGAAGGGGTTTTAGAGAACTGGGTACCCTCTAGCTGCTGGTGAGATGTAAAGGGGTAACAGCCAATAATGACAGAGAAAGGAGCTGCGTTTATAAGTAAAAATGGAGCCACCATTCCATTCAGCAGGCCCACTGCTGAGCCTCTCACCTGAGAAGACCAGAGTCGAGAAGGCACAGGCTTCAACAGCTGCACTGCAGCAATTTTCATAATAGCCAAGACACGGAAGCAACCATAATGTCCATCACCAGATGAATGGATAAAGAAGAAGTGGTCCATGTACACAATGGAATATTAGCCATGGAAAACAATGAAGCACTGCTCTTTGAGGCACCATAGATGAGCCTAGAGATAATCACAGAACATGAGGTAAGTCGGAAAGCAAAAGACATATCTTATGATATCACTTATAGGCATTATCTAACAACTGACACAAATGAACATATTTCCACAGAGAAAGACTCTCACAGACATAGAAAACACACTATGCTTATCTAAAAGGAAAGGTGCGGAGAATGGAAAAATTAAGGTTACGGTTAACATACGTGTACAAATACCTATTAAAGACATCTATCGAAACGACCGACCATATAACAAGAGAGGTCTACGGAACACCCTGAAAGAATTTACATGGGAGGAGGATGTGTATATGAATATACATATATATATATATATGTAATGTACAAATGAACCAGATTGTGTACACCTAGGACAAACAATATTCTAAACATTACCCCGATTAAAAACATTCAAACAATGAACAAGAAGTAATGTGACATAAACTTATGGGGGTTTTTCCTGGCACATTCCATTGTAATTTACAACCTAGGAACAGGACTTCCAGAAAGGCTCTGCTGTCCTAGTAACCAGATTTGGGAATGGAGAAATGCTGCCGCCTTGTGGCCGTTTCCCTCAACAGCAGCTTTAAACCCAGTGCTAAAGGTCACTAAATATTCACACTCATTGCAGGCCTGTAAATGACACCTGCCCTCAAAAAAATTCCTGGGGTCAAAACTCGACCAAAAAATTCAAAAGAGGGCAACCTTCAAAGATAACAATTTCAAGAGGTTTATGGTACCCACCGTTTTTTTTCCTGTTTTTGTTTCACAGAAATTTTAAAAGGCGTGGAAAAATGCTGAACATTAGGAATACTTAAAGACATGCAAATCCAAATTACAAAAACCTATCAGCTCACACCAGTCACAATGGCCATCAGCAAAAATTCTGCAAACAATAAATGCTGAAGGGGTTGTAGAGACATGCCTACCCTTGGTTCAACATGGGACATGGTAAGAGCCAGTAATGAAAACACAAAGGAGGTGCCTTGAAAAGGTAAATATTGAGCTACCATTCAATCAAGGATACCCACTGCTGGACCTATCGCCTGAGAGGATGAGAATCAAAAGGCCACAGGCTGGACTTCACTGGTGGCGCAGTGGTTGAGAGCCCGCCTGCCGATGCAGGGGACACGGGTTCGTGCCCCGGTCCGGGAAGATCCCACATGCCGTGGAGCAGCTGGTCCCGTGAGCTATAGCTGCTGGGCCTGCGTGTCCGGAGTCTGTGCTCCGCAACGGGAGAGGCCACGGCAGCGAGAGGCCTGTGTACCACAAAAAAAAGACACGGGCTGGCCATCCTGCACTCCAGCAATATTTACCATAGCCAACACTTGGAAGCAACGAACATGTCCATCAACAGAGGAATGCACAAAGAAAAATGGTCCATGTACACAATGGAATATGACTCCAATAAAGAAATATAAATTCAATTTAGAACAGCAACATAAGTAAGGAGACATCAGCTTTTGGGGATTTATCCGGGCACATTCCACTCGAATTTATAGCCGAGGAACACCACTGGCAGGTAGGTCTCTTTCCCAAATTACCAGATTGGGAAAGCAGAAATGCTGCCACCCTCTGGCCGTTACCTGCAACAGCAGCTTTAAAACCTGTGCTAAGGGTCACTTCATATGCACCAGTACTGGAGGGCTGTAAATGAAACCTGCCCTCAAAATGTCTTGAGGGAGGTAATGGCCAAAATATTTCAAAATGTCACACATACTTCAAGAAAACAATTTGAAGAGGTAAGTTGTACTCACAGTTTGAAGGAAAAAAGGACATGCCAGAAAGCTCAATTTCAAGGGATTATGAGATGCATGCAAATCCAACCACAAATAGGTATCAGCTCACACTAGTCAGAATAAACCTCAACAAAAACCTGCAAACAATAAATGCTGAAGGTGTTATGGAGAAGTGCATACCCTCAACTTTAAGTGGGACGTAACCTGGCAAGAGCCATAATGAGAACAGAATGGAGGTGCCTTTACAAGGTAAACATTTTGCTACCATAGGACGCACAAGGCCCAATCCTGGGCCTATAACCTAAGAAGGCAGGATTGGAAGTCACAGGCAGGCAAATGTGCATTGCCGCAGTATTAAAATAGCCAACACGTGGAAGCAACCAAAAAGTCCATCAACAGATGAGTGGACAAAGAAGAACTGGTACATGTATAGACGGAATATTAGCCAAGGAGAAAAAGGACACAATGCCATTTGCAGCACCGTAGATGAATCTAGAGGTAATCACACAACTTGTAGTAAGTCAGAAAGAGAAAGACACATATCGTATGATATCACTTATAGGTGTTACCTAAAAATTGATATCAGTGAAGATATTTCCACACAGAAGGGCAATCACAGATTCATTAAACAAACTTATGGTTCACCAATGGAAAGGTGTGAGAATTGGATCCATTTGGATATTGGGGTTAACAGACATATACAAACATAGGTGAAATATATAATCCCCAATATCCTACAGAATACCAAGAGAAGACTACTCCACATTCTCTCATAACGTACATGGGAAAACGATCCCAGGAGAGTAGACATATGTATATGTGTAAAAGAATCACATCTTGCACACCTAAAACAAGCCAAACATTGTACTCAAACTGGCTGTGATAAAAAAATAAAAATTAAATTGAAAAAACGAGCAAGAAGTAGTGAGACATAAACTTAAGGGGCTTTTTCCTGGCACATTCCATTCTAAATTACAACCTAGAACACGACTTCCATTGAGGCCCTGTGGCCCTAGTTACCAGATTTGGTAAAGGAGAAGTGCTGCCACCTTGTGGCCGTTTCACACAACAGCAGCTTTAAACCCAGCGTTAATGGTCAGTTGATATTCAAAATACTTCCGGGCCTGTAAATGACACCTGCCCTGCAAACAAATGCTGGGGTCCAATACCGACCAAAAAATTCAAAAGACCTCGACATTTCAAAAAGACAGTTTCAAGAGGCATATTTTACACACATTTGTGTTCTGTTTCTTTCTTTTCTTTTATTTTGTTAAAAAAAATGGGAAGGGAAAAAGGCTGAACATTAGGAATTAATAAAGCCATGCAAATCCAGTGTATAAAAGCGTTCACCTCACAGCCGTCAGAATGATCATCAGCAAAAAAAAGTCTACAACGAATAAATGCTGAAGGGGTTTTAGAGAACTGCATACCCTTTAGCTGCTGGTGGGATGTAACCTGGTAAGAGCCAGTAGTGAGAACAGAATGGAGGTGCGTTTAAAGGTAAAAATTGAGCTACCATGTGATCTGGTAGGCCCACTGATGGGCCTATCACCTGGGTAGACCAGAATCAAAAGGACACAGGCTGGCAATCCTGCACTGCAACAACATGTACCATAGCCAAGACCTGGAAGAAACCAAAATGTCCATCAACAGAAATATGCACCAAGAAGAAGTCGGCCATGTACCCAATGGAATATTAACCATGGAGAAGCATGGAACAGTGCCGCTGGCAACACCATAGAAGGATCTAGAGATAATCACCCAACTTGAAGTAAGAAAGAAACCGAAAGACAGATATCCTATGACATCACTTATAGCTCTTACCTAAAAATTGATACCTATAAAATAATTACCAAGAGAAGGACAGGCATAGATTCAGAAAACCAAATTATGTTTAACCAAACGGAAAGGTGTAAGGAATATGTGAATTAGGATATGGGGGTTATCAGACATGTACTAATACATATGAAATATATAATCACAAAATACCTATGGAATACGAAGAGAGGTCTACTCCACACTCCATAATAACATACACGGGATAGGATCCAAAGAGGAATAGACAGATACATTGATATGATGGAGCAGAATCTGTACACCTAGGAGAATCTACATTTTTATCAAATTTGCTCTGATAATGAATAAAAATTAAATTTAAAAAACAAACAAAAATGTAAGAGATATAAGTTCTTGGGCGTTTGCACTGGCACATTCCACTCTAATTTGCAGCTTACTAACATGACTTCCAGGAAAGCTCTGTTGCCCAAAACCCAGAGTTAGAAATGTAGAAATGCTGCCGCCTTGTGGCGAGTTCCCGCAAGGCCGGCTTTAAACCCACAGCTAATGGTCACTTAACATTCACAAGGACTCAGGGCTGTAAAGGACACCTCCCGTCAAAAAGTGTCCTGAGGTAGGGAATGGCCAAAGAAATTCAAAACTGGCAAATTTTTCAAGGAGATCGTATGGAGAGGTAAGTTTTACTCACTCTTTTTCAAAAAAGAGGAAAATGGATAAAAGCTCAACGTCAGGTATTATTAGCCTCTTGCACATCTAACCTACAGAAAGGTTTCAACTCACACATGTCAAGTACCATCAGCAAAAAGTCTACAAACAATTAATGCCGAAGGGGTTTTAGAGAACTGGGTACCCTCTACCTGCTGGTGAGTTGTAAAGGGGTAACAGCCAATAATGAGCAGAGAAAGGAGCTGCGTTTATAAGTAAAAATGGAGCCACCATTCCATTCAGCAGGCCCACTGCTGAGCCTCTCACCTGAGAAGACCAGAGTCGAGAAGGCACAGGCTTCAACAGCTGCACTGCAGCAATTTTCATAATAGCCAAGACACGGAAGCAACCATAATGTCCATCACCAGATGAATGGATAAAGAAGAAGTGGTCCATGTACACAATGGAATATTAGCCATGGAAAACAATGAAGCACTGCTCTTTGAGGCACCATAGATGAGCCTAGAGATAATCACAGAACATGAGGTAAGTCGGAAAGCAAAAGACATATCTTATGATATCACTTATAGGCATTATCTAACAACTGACACAAATGAACATATTTCCACAGAGAAAGACACAGACATAGAAAACACACTATGCTTATCTAAAAGGAAAGGTACGGGTAATGGAAAAATTAAGATTAGTGTTACCATACGTGTACAAATACCTATTAAATACATCTATCAAAACAACTGACCATATAACAAGAGAGGTCTACGGAACACCCTGAAAGAACTTACATGGGAGGAGGATGTGTATATGAATATATATATATATATATATATATATATATATATGTATATATGTAATGTACAAATGAACCAGATTGTGTGCACCTAGGACAAACAATATTCTAAACATTACCCCGATTAAAAACATTCAAACAATGAACAAGAAGTAATGTGACATAAACTTATGGGGGTTTTTCCTGGCACATTCCATTGTAATTTACAACCTAGGAACAGGACTTCCAGAAAGGCTCTGCTGTCCTAGTAACCAGATTTGGGAATGGAGAAATGCTGCCGCCTTGTGGCCATTTCCCTCAACAGCAGATTTAAACCCAGTGCTAAAGGTCACTAAATATTCACACTCATTGCAGGCCTGTAAATGACACCTGCCCTCAAAAAAATTCCTGGGGTCAAAACTCGACCAAAAAATTCAAAAGAGGGCAACCTTCAAAGATAACAATTTCAAGAGGTTTATGGTACCCACCGTTTTTTTTCCTGTTTTTGTTTCACAGAAATTTTAAAAGGCGTGGAAAAATGCTGAACATTAGGAATACTTAAAGACATGCAAATCCAAATTACAAAAACCTATCAGCTCACACCAGTCACAATGGCCATCAGCAAAAATTCTGCAAACAATAAATGCTGAAGGGGTTGTAGAGACATGCCTACCCTTGGTTCAACATGGGACATGGTAAGAGCCAGTAATGAAAACACAAAGGAGGTGCCTTGAAAAGGTAAATATTGAGCTACCATTCAATCAAGGATACCCACTGCTGGACCTATCGCCTGAGAGGATGAGAATCAAAAGGCCACAGGCTGGACTTCACTGGTGGCGCAGTGGTTGAGAGCCCGCCTGCCGATGCAGGGGACGCGGGTTCGTGCCCCGGTCCGGGAAGATCCCACATGCCGTGGAGCAGCTGGTCCCGTGAGCTATAGCTGCTGGGCCTGCGTGTCTGGAGTCTGTGCTCCGCAACGTGAGAGGCCACGGCAGTGAGAGGCCTGTGTACCACAAAAAAAAGACACGGGCTGGCCATCCTGCACTCCAGCAATATTTACCATAGCCAACACTTGGAAGCAACGAACATGTCCATCAAAAGAGGAATGCACAAAGAAGAAATGGCCCATGTACACAATGGAATATGACTCCAATAAAGAAATATAAATTCAATTTAGAACAGCAACATAAGTAAGGAGACATCAAGTTTTGGGGGTTTATCCGGGCACATTCCACTCGAATTTATAACCGAGGAACACCACTGGCAGGTAGGTCTGTTTCCCAAGTTACCAGATTGGGAAAGCAGAAATGCTGCCACCCTCTGGCCGTTACCTGCAACAGCAGCTTTAAAACCTGTGCTAAGGGTCACTTCATATGCACCAGTACTGGAGGGCTGTAAATGAAACCTGCCCTCAAAATGTCTTGAGGGAGGTAATGGCCAAAATATTTCAAAATGTCACACATACTTCAAGAAAACAATTTGAAGAGGTAAGTTGTACTCACAGTTTGAAGGAAAAAAGGACATGCCAGAAAGCTCAATTTCAAGGGATTATGAGATGCATGCAAATCCAACCACAAATAGGTATCAGCTCACACTAGTCAGAATAAACCTTAACAAAAACCAGCAAACAATAAATGCTGAAGGTGTTATGGAGAAGTGCATACCCTCAACTTTAAGTGGGACGTAACCTGGTAAGAGCCATAATGAGAACAGAATGGAGGTGCCTTTACAAGGTAAACATTTTGCTACCATAGGACGCACAAGGCCCAATCCTGGGCGTATAACCTAAGAAGGCAGAATTGGAAGTCACAGGCAGGCAAATGTGCATTGCCGCAGTATTAAAATAGCCAACACGTGGAAGCAACCAAAAAGTCCATCAACAGATGAGTGGACAAAGAAGAACTGGTACATGTACAGACGGAATATTAGCCAAGGAGAAAAAGGACACAATGCCATTTGCAGCACCGTAGATGAATCTAGAGGTAATCACACAACTTGTAGTAAGTCAGAAAGAGAAAGACACATATCGTATGATATCACTTATAGGTGTTACCTAAAAATTGATATCAGTGAAGATATTTCCACACAGAAGGGCAATCACAGATTCATTAAACAAACTTATGGTTCACCAATGGAAAGGTGTGAGAATTGGATCCATTTGGATATTGGGGTTAACAGACATATACAAACATAGGTGAAATATATAATCCCCAATATCCTACAGAATACCAAGAGAAGACTACTCCACATTCTCTCATAACGTACATGGGAAAACGATCCCAGGAGAGTAGACATATGTATATGTGTAAAAGAATCACATCTTGCACACCTAAAACAAGCCAAACATTGTACTCAAACTGGCTGTGATAAAAAAATAAAAATTAAATTGAAAAAACGAGCAAGAAGTAGTGAGACATAAACTTAAGGGCCTTTATCCTGGCACATTCCATTCTAAATTACAACCTAGAACACGACTTCCATTGAGGCCCTGTGGCCCTAGTTACCAGATTTGGTAAAGGAGAACTGCTGCCACCTTGTGGCCGTTTCACACAACAGCAGCTTTAAACCCAGCGTTAATGGTCAGTTGATATTCAAAATACTTCTGGGCCTGTAAATGACACCTGCCCTGCAAACAAATGCTGGGGTCCAATACCGACCAAAAAATTCAAAAGACCTCGACATTTCAAAAAGACAGTTTCAAGAGGCATATTTTACACACATTTGTGTTCTGTTTCTTTCTTTTCTTTTATTTTGTTAAAAAAAATGGGAAGGGAAAAAGGCTGAACATTAGGAATTAATAAAGCCATGCAAATCCAGTGTATAAAAGCGTTCACCTCACAGCCGTCAGAATGATCATCAGCAAAAAAAAGTCTACAACGAATAAATGCTGAAGGGGTTTTAGAGAACTGCGTACCCTTTAGCTGCTGGTGGGATGTAACCTGGTAAGAGCCAGTAGTGAGAACAGAATGGAGGTGCGTTTAAAGGTAAAAATTCAGCTACCATGTGATCTGGTAGGCCCACTGATGGGCCTATCACCTGGGTAGACCAGAATCAAAAGGACACAGGCTGGCAATCCTGCACTGCAACAACATGTACCATAGCCAAGACCTGGAAGAAACCAAAATGTCCATCAACAGAAATATGCACCAAGAAGAAGTCGGCCATGTACCCAATGGAATATTAACCATGGAGAAGCATGGAACAGTGCCGCTGGCAACACCATAGAAGGATCTAGAGATAATCACCCAACTTGAAGTAAGAAAGAAACCGAAAGACAGATATCCTATGACATCACTTATAGCTCTTACCTAAAAATTGATACCTATAAAATAATTACCAAGAGAAGGACAGGCATAGATTCAGAAAACCAAATTATGTTTAACCAAACGGAAAGGTGTAAGGAATATGTGAATTAGGATATGGGGGTTATCAGACATGTACTAATACATATGAAATATATAATCACAAAATACCTATGGAATACGAAGAGAGGTCTACTCCACACTCCATAATAACATACACGGGATAGGATCCAAAGAGGAATAGACAGATACATTGATATGATGGAGCAGAATCTGTACACCTAGGAGAATCTACATTTTTATCAAATTTGCTCTGATAATGAATAAAAATTAAATTTAAAAAACAAACAAAAATGTAAGAGATATAAGTTCTTGGGCGTTTGCACTGGCACATTCCACTCTAATTTGCAGCTTACTAACATGACTTCCAGGAAAGCTCTGTTGCCCAAAACCCAGAGTTAGAAATGTAGAAATGCTGCCGCCTTGTGGCGAGTTCCCGCAAGGCCGGCTTTAAACCCACAGCTAATGGTCACTTAACATTCACAAGGACTCAGGGCTGTAAAGGACACCTCCCGTCAAAAAGTGTCCTGAGGTAGGGAATGGCCAAAGAAATTCAAAACTGGCAAATTTTTCAAGGAGATCGTATGGAGAGGTAAGTTTTACTCACTCTTTTTCAAAAAAGAGGAAAATGGATAAAAGCTCAACGTCAGGTATTATTAGCCTCTTGCACATCTAACCTACAGAAAGGTTTCAACTCACACATGTCAAGTACCATCAGCAAAAAGTCTACAAACAATTAATGCCGAAGGGGTTTTAGAGAACTGGGTACCCTCTAGCTGCTGGTGAGATGTAAAGGGGTAACAGCCAATAATGACAGAGAAAGGAGCTGCGTTTATAAGTAAAAATGGAGCCACCATTCCATTCAGCAGGCCCACTGCTGAGCCTCTCACCTGAGAAGACCAGAGTCGAGAAGGCACAGGCTTCAACAGCTGCACTGCAGCAATTTTCATAATAGCCAAGACACGGAAGCAACCATAATGTCCATCACCAGATGAATGGATAAAGAAGAAGTGGTCCATGTACACAATGGAATATTAGCCATGGAAAACAATGAAGCACTGCTCTTTGAGGCACCATAGATGAGCCTAGAGATAATCACAGAACATGAGGTAAGTCGGAAAGCAAAAGACATATCTTATGATATCACTTATAGGCATTATCTAACAACTGACACAAATGAACGTATTTCCACAGAGAAAGACTCTCACAGACATAGAAAACACACTATGCTTATCTAAAAGGAAAGGTGCGGAGAATGGAAAAATTAAGGTTACGGTTAACATACGTGTACAAATACCTATTAAAGACATCTATCGAAACGACCGACCATATAACAAGAGAGGTCTACGGAACACCCTGAAAGAATTTACATGGGAGGAGGATGTGTATATGAATATACATATATATATATATATGTAATGTACAAATGAACCAGATTGTGTACACCTAGGACAAACAATATTCTAAACATTACCCCGATTAAAAACATTCAAACAATGAACAAGAAGTAATGTGACATAAACTTATGGGGGTTTTTCCTGGCACATTCCATTGTAATTTACAACCTAGGAACAGGACTTCCAGAAAGGCTCTGCTGTCCTAGTAACCAGATTTGGGAATGGAGAAATGCTGCCGCCTTGTGGCCGTTTCCCTCAACAGCAGCTTTAAACCCAGTGCTAAAGGTCACTAAATATTCACACTCATTGCAGGCCTGTAAATGACACCTGCCCTCAAAAAAATTCCTGGGGTCAAAACTCGACCAAAAAATTCAAAAGAGGGCAACCTTCAAAGATAACAATTTCAAGAGGTTTATGGTACCCACCGTTTCTTTTCCTGTTTTTGTTTCACAGAAATTTTAAAAGGCGTGGAAAAATGCTGAACATTAGGAATACTTAAAGACATGCAAATCCAAATTACAAAAACCTATCAGCTCACACCAGTCACAATGGCCATCAGCAAAAATTCTGCAAACAATAAATGCTGAAGGGGTTGTAGAGACATGCCTACCCTTGGTTCAACATGGGACATGGTAAGAGCCAGTAATGAAAACACAAAGGAGGTGCCTTGAAAAGGTAAATATTGAGCTACCATTCAATCAAGGATACCCACTGCTGGACCTATCGCCTGAGAGGATGAGAATCAAAAGGCCACAGGCTGGACTTCACTGGTGGCGCAGTGGTTGAGAGCCCGCCTGCCGATGCAGGGGACACGGGTTCGTGCCCCGGTCCGGGAAGATCCCACATGCCGTGGAGCAGCTGGTCCCGTGAGCTATAGCTGCTGGGCCTGCGTGTCCGGAGTCTGTGCTCCGCAACGGGAGAGGCCACGGCAGCGAGAGGCCTGTGTACCACAAAAAAAAGACACGGGCTGGCCATCCTGCACTCCAGCAATATTTACCATAGCCAACACTTGGAAGCAACGAACATGTCCATCAACAGAGGAATGCACAAAGAAAAATGGTCCATGTACACAATGGAATATGACTCCAATAAAGAAATATAAATTCAATTTAGAACAGCAACATAAGTAAGGAGACATCAGCTTTTGGGGATTTATCCGGGCACATTCCACTCGAATTTATAGCCGAGGAACACCACTGGCAGGTAGGTCTCTTTCCCAAATTACCAGATTGGGAAAGCAGAAATGCTGCCACCCTCTGGCCGTTACCTGCAACAGCAGCTTTAAAACCTGTGCTAAGGGTCACTTCATATGCACCAGTACTGGAGGGCTGTAAATGAAACCTGCCCTCAAAATGTCTTGAGGGAGGTAATGGCCAAAATATTTCAAAATGTCACACATACTTCAAGAAAACAATTTGAAGAGGTAAGTTGTACTCACAGTTTGAAGGAAAAAAGGACATGCCAGAAAGCTCAATTTCAAGGGATTATGAGATGCATGCAAATCCAACCACAAATAGGTATCAGCTCACACTAGTCAGAATAAACCTCAACAAAAACCTGCAAACAATAAATGCTGAAGGTGTTATGGAGAAGTGCATACCCTCAACTTTAAGTGGGACGTAACCTGGCAAGAGCCATAATGAGAACAGAATGGAGGTGCCTTTACAAGGTAAACATTTTGCTACCATAGGACGCACAAGGCCCAATCCTGGGCCTATAACCTAAGAAGGCAGGATTGGAAGTCACAGGCAGGCAAATGTGCATTGCCGCAGTATTAAAATAGCCAAGACGTGGAAGCAACCAAAAAGTCCATCAACAGATGAGTGGACAAAGAAGAACTGGTACATGTACAGACGGAATATTAGCCAAGGAGAAAAAGGACACAATGCCATTTGCAGCACCGTAGATGAATCTAGAGGTAATCACACAACTTGTAGTAAGTCAGAAAGAGAAAGACACATATCGTATGATATCACTTATAGGTGTTACCTAAAAATTGATATCAGTGAAGATATTTCCACACAGAAGGGCAATCACAGATTCATTAAACAAACTTATGGTTCACCAATGGAAAGGTGTGAGAATTGGATCCATTTGGATATTGGGGTTAACAGACATATACAAACATAGGTGAAATATATAATCCCCAATATCCTACAGAATACCAAGAGAAGACTACTCCACATTCTCTCATAACGTACATGGGAAAACGATCCCAGGAGAGTAGACATATGTATATGTGTAAAAGAATCACATCTTGCACACCTAAAACAAGCCAAACATTGTAATCAAACTGGCTGTGATAAAAAAATAAAAATTAAATTGAAAAAACGAGCAAGAAGTAGTGAGACATAAACATAAGGGCCTTTATCCTGGCACATTCCATTCTAAATTACAACCTAGAACACGACTTCCATTGAGGCCCTGTGGCCCTAGTTACCAGATTTGGTAAAGGAGAACTGCTGCCACCTTGTGGCCCTTTCGCACAACAGCAGCTTTAAACCCAGCGTTAATGGTCAGTTGATATTCAAAATACTTCCGGGCCTGTAAATGACACCTGCCCTGCAAACAAATGCTGGGGTCCAATACCGACCAAAAAATTCAAAAGACCTCGACATTTCAAAAAGACAGTTTCAAGAGGCATATTTTACACACATTTGTGTTCTGTTTCTTTCTTTTCTTTTATTTTGTTAAAAAAAATGGGAAGGGAAAAAGGCTGAACATTAGGAATTAATAAAGCCATGCAAATCCAGTGTATAAAAGCGTTCACCTCACAGCCGTCAGAATGATCATCAGCCAAAAAAAGTCTACAACGAATAAATGCTGAAGGGGTTTTAGAGAACTGCGTACCCTTTAGCTGCTGGTGGGATGTAACCTGGTAAGAGCCAGTAGTGAGAACAGAATGGAGGTGCGTTTAAAGGTAAAAATTCAGCTACCATGTGATCTGGTAGGCCCACTGATGGGCCTATCACCTGGGTAGACCAGAATCAAAAGGACACAGGCTGGCAATCCTGCACTGCAACAACATGTACCATAGCCAAGACCTGGAAGAAACCAAAATGTCCATCAACAGAAATATGCACCAAGAAGAAGTCGGCCATGTACCCAATGGAATATTAACCATGGAGAAGCATGGAACAGTGCCGCTGGCAACACCATAGAAGGATCTAGAGATAATCACCCAACTTGAAGTAAGAAAGAAACCGAAAGACAGATATCCTATGACATCACTTATAGCTCTTACCTAAAAATTGATACCTATAAAATAATTACCAAGAGAAGGACAGGCATAGATTCAGAAAACCAAATTATGTTTAACCAAACGGAAAGGTGTAAGGAATATGTGAATTAGGATATGGGGGTTATCAGACATGTACTAATACATATGAAATATATAATCACAAAATACCTATGGAATACGAAGAGAGGTCTACTCCACACTCCATAATAACATACACGGGATAGGATCCAAAGAGGAATAGACAGATACATTGATATGATGGAGCAGAATCTGTACACCTAGGAGAATCTACATTTTTATCAAATTTGCTCTGATAATGAATAAAAATTAAATTTAAAAAACAAACAAAAATGTAAGAGATATAAGTTCTTGGGCGTTTGCACTGGCACATTCCACTCTAATTTGCAGCTTACTAACATGACTTCCAGGAAAGCTCTGTTGCCCAAAACCCAGAGTTAGAAATGTAGAAATGCTGCCGCCTTGTGGCCAGTTCCCGCAAGGGCGGCTTTAAACCCACAGCTAATGGTCACGTAACATTCACAAGGATTCAGGGCTGTAAAGGACACCTCCTGTCAAAAAGTGTCCTGAGGTACGGAATGGCCAAAAAAATTCAAAACTGGCAAATTTTTCAAGGAGATCGTATGGAGAGGTAAGTTTTACTCACTCTTTTTCAAAAAAGAGGAAAATGGATAAAAGCTCAACGTCAGGTATTATTAGCCTCATGCAAATCTAACCTACAGAAAGGTTTCAACTCACACATGTCAAGTACCATCAGCAAAAAGTCTACAAACAATTAATGCCGAAGGGGTTTTAGAGAACTGGGTACCCTCTAGCTGCTGGTGAGATGTAAAGGGGTAACAGCCAATAATGAGCAGAGAAAGGAGCTGCGTTTATAAGTAAAAATGGAGCCACCATTCCATTCAGCAGGCCCACTGCTGAGCCTCTCACCTGAGAAGACCAGAGTCGAGAAGGCACAGGCTTCAACAGCTGCACTGCAGCAATTTTCATAATAGCCAAGACACGGAAGCAACCATAATGTCCATCACCAGATGAATGGATAAAGAAGAAGTGGTCCATGTACACAATGGAATATTAGCCATGGAAAACAATGAAGCACTGCTCTTTGAGGCACCATAGATGAGCCTAGAGATAATCACAGAACATGAGGTAAGTCGGAAAGCAAAAGACATATCTTATGATATCACTTATAGGCATTATCTAACAACTGACACAAATGAACGTATTTCCACAGAGAAAGACTCTCACAGACATAGAAAACACACTATGCTTATCTAAAAGGAAAGGTGCGGAGAATGGAAAAATTAAGGTTACGGTTAACATACGTGTACAAATACCTATTAAAGACATCTATCGAAACGACCGACCATATAACAAGAGAGGTCTACGGAACACCCTGAAAGAATTTACATGGGAGGAGGATGTGTATATGAATATACATATATATATATATATGTAATGTACAAATGAACCAGATTGTGTACACCTAGGACAAACAATATTCTAAACATTACCCCGATTAAAAACATTCAAACAATGAACAAGAAGTAATGTGACATAAACTTATGGGGGTTTTTCCTGGCACATTCCATTGTAATTTACAACCTAGGAACAGGACTTCCAGAAAGGCTCTGCTGTCCTAGTAACCAGATTTGGGAATGGAGAAATGCTGCCGCCTTGTGGCCGTTTCCCTCAACAGCAGCTTTAAACCCAGTGCTAAAGGTCACTAAATATTCACACTCATTGCAGGCCTGTAAATGACACCTGCCCTCAAAAAAATTCCTGGGGTCAAAACTCGACCAAAAAATTCAAAAGAGGGCAACCTTCAAAGATAACAATTTCAAGAGGTTTATGGTACCCACCGTTTCTTTTCCTGTTTTTGTTTCACAGAAATTTTAAAAGGCGTGGAAAAATGCTGAACATTAGGAATACTTAAAGACATGCAAATCCAAATTACAAAAACCTATCAGCTCACGCCAGTCACAATGGCCATCAGCAAAAATTCTGCAAACAATAAATGCTGAAGGGGTTGTAGAGACATGCCTACCCTTGGTTCAACATGGGACATGGTAAGAGCCAGTAATGAAAACACAAAGGAGGTGCCTTGAAAAGGTAAATATTGAGCTACCATTCAATCAAGGATACCCACTGCTGGACCTATCGCCTGAGAGGATGAGAATCAAAAGGCCACAGGCTGGACTTCACTGGTGGCGCAGTGGTTGAGAGCCCGCCTGCCGATGCAGGGGACACGGGTTCGTGCCCCGGTCCGGGAAGATCCCACATGCCGTGGAGCAGCTGGTCCCGTGAGCTATAGCTGCTGGGCCTGCGTGTCCGGAGTCTGTGCTCCGCAACGGGAGAGGCCACGGCAGCGAGAGGCCTGTGTACCACAAAAAAAAGACACGGGCTGGCCATCCTGCACTCCAGCAATATTTACCATAGCCAACACTTGGAAGCAACGAACATGTCCATCAACAGAGGAATGCACAAAGAAAAATGGTCCATGTACACAATGGAATATGACTCCAATAAAGAAATATAAATTCAATTTAGAACAGCAACATAAGTAAGGAGACATCAGCTTTTGGGGATTTATCCGGGCACATTCCACTCGAATTTATAGCCGAGGAACACCACTGGCAGGTAGGTCTCTTTCCCAAATTACCAGATTGGGAAAGCAGAAATGCTGCCACCCTCTGGCCGTTACCTGCAACAGCAGCTTTAAAACCTGTGCTAAGGGTCACTTCATATGCACCAGTACTGGAGGGCTGTAAATGAAACCTGCCCTCAAAATGTCTTGAGGGAGGTAATGGCCAAAATATTTCAAAATGTCACACATACTTCAAGAAAACAATTTGAAGAGGTAAGTTGTACTCACAGTTTGAAGGAAAAAAGGACATGCCAGAAAGCTCAATTTCAAGGGATTATGAGATGCATGCAAATCCAACCACAAATAGGTATCAGCTCACACTAGTCAGAATAAACCTCAACAAAAACCTGCAAACAATAAATGCTGAAGGTGTTATGGAGAAGTGCATACCCTCAACTTTAAGTGGGACGTAACCTGGTAAGAGCCATAATGAGAACAGAATGGAGGTGCCTTTACAAGGTAAACATTTTGCTACCATAGGACGCACAAGGCCCAATCCTGGGCCTATAACCTAAGAAGGCAGGATTGGAAGTCACAGGCAGGCAAATGTGCATTGCCGCAGTATTAAAATAGCCAAGACGTGGAAGCAACCAAAAAGTCCATCAACAGATGAGTGGACAAAGAAGAACTGGTACATGTACAGACGGAATATTAGCCAAGGAGAAAAAGGACACAATGCCATTTGCAGCACCGTAGATGAATCTAGAGGTAATCACACAACTTGTAGTAAGTCAGAAAGAGAAAGACACATATCGTATGATATCACTTATAGGTGTTACCTAAAAATTGATATCAGTGAAGATATTTCCACACAGAAGGGCAATCACAGATTCATTAAACAAACTTATGGTTCACCAATGGAAAGGTGTGAGAATTGGATCCATTTGGATATTGGGGTTAACAGACATATACAAACATAGGTGAAATATATAATCCCCAATATCCTACAGAATACCAAGAGAAGACTACTCCACATTCTCTCATAACGTACATGGGAAAACGATCCCAGGAGAGTAGACATATGTATATGTGTAAAAGAATCACATCTTGCACACCTAAAACAAGCCAAACATTGTAATCAAACTGGCTGTGATAAAAAAATAAAAATTAAATTGAAAAAACGAGCAAGAAGTAGTGAGACATAAACATAAGGGCCTTTATCCTGGCACATTCCATTCTAAATTACAACCTAGAACACGACTTCCATTGAGGCCCTGTGGCCCTAGTTACCAGATTTGGTAAAGGAGAACTGCTGCCACCTTGTGGCCCTTTCGCACAACAGCAGCTTTAAACCCAGCGTTAATGGTCAGTTGATATTCAAAATACTTCCGGGCCTGTAAATGACACCTGCCCTGCAAACAAATGCTGGGGTCCAATACCGACCAAAAAATTCAAAAGACCTCGACATTTCAAAAAGACAGTTTCAAGAGGCATATTTTACACACATTTGTGTTCTGTTTCTTTCTTTTCTTTTATTTTGTTAAAAAAAATGGGAAGGGAAAAAGGCTGAACATTAGGAATTAATAAAGCCATGCAAATCCAGTGTATAAAAGCGTTCACCTCACAGCCGTCAGAATGATCATCAGCCAAAAAAAGTCTACAACGAATAAATGCTGAAGGGGTTTTAGAGAACTGCGTACCCTTTAGCTGCTGGTGGGATGTAACCTGGTAAGAGCCAGTAGTGAGAACAGAATGGAGGTGCGTTTAAAGGTAAAAATTCAGCTACCATGTGATCTGGTAGGCCCACTGATGGGCCTATCACCTGGGTAGACCAGAATCAAAAGGACACAGGCTGGCAATCCTGCACTGCAACAACATGTACCATAGCCAAGACCTGGAAGAAACCAAAATGTCCATCAACAGAAATATGCACCAAGAAGAAGTCGGCCATGTACCCAATGGAATATTAACCATGGAGAAGCATGGAACAGTGCCGCTGGCAACACCATAGAAGGATCTAGAGATAATCACCCAACTTGAAGTAAGAAAGAAACCGAAAGACAGATATCCTATGACATCACTTATAGCTCTTACCTAAAAATTGATACCTATAAAATAATTACCAAGAGAAGGACAGGCATAGATTCAGAAAACCAAATTATGTTTAACCAAACGGAAAGGTGTAAGGAATATGTGAATTAGGATATGGGGGTTATCAGACATGTACTAATACATATGAAATATATAATCACAAAATACCTATGGAATACGAAGAGAGGTCTACTCCACACTCCATAATAACATACACGGGATAGGATCCAAAGAGGAATAGACAGATACATTGATATGATGGAGCAGAATCTGTACACCTAGGAGAATCTACATTTTTATCAAATTTGCTCTGATAATGAATAAAAATTAAATTTAAAAAACAAACAAAAATGTAAGAGATATAAGTTCTTGGGCGTTTGCACTGGCACATTCCACTCTAATTTGCAGCTTACTAACATGACTTCCAGGAAAGCTCTGTTGCCCAAAACCCAGAGTTAGAAATGTAGAAATGCTGCCGCCTTGTGGCCAGTTCCCGCAAGGCCGGCTTTAAACCCACAGCTAATGGTCACGTAACATTCACAAGGATTCAGGGCTGTAAAGGACACCTCCTGTCAAAAAGTGTCCTGAGGTACGGAATGGCCAAAAAAATTCAAAACTGGCAAATTTTTCAAGGAGATCGTATGGAGAGGTAAGTTTTACTCACTCTTTTTCAAAAAAGAGGAAAATGGATAAAAGCTCAACGTCAGGTATTATTAGCCTCATGCAAATCTAACCTACAGAAAGGTTTCAACTCACACATGTCAAGTACCATCAGCAAAAAGTCTACAAACAATTAATGCCGAAGGGGTTTTAGAGAACTGGGTACCCTCTAGCTGCTGGTGAGATGTAAAGGGGTAACAGCCAATAATGAGCAGAGAAAGGAGCTGCGTTTATAAGTAAAAATGGAGCCACCATTCCATTCAGCAGGCCCACTGCTGAGCCTCTCACCTGAGAAGACCAGAGTCGAGAAGGCACAGGCTTCAACAGCTGCACTGCAGCAATTTTCATAATAGCCAAGACACGGAAGCAACCATAATGTCCATCACCAGATGAATGGATAAAGAAGAAGTGGTCCATGTACACAATGGAATATTAGCCATGGAAAACAATGAAGCACTGCTCTTTGAGGCACCATAGATGAGCCTAGAGATAATCACAGAACATGAGGTAAGTCGGAAAGCAAAAGACATATCTTATGATATCACTTATAGGCATTATCTAACAACTGACACAAATGAACGTATTTCCACAGAGAAAGACTCTCACAGACATAGAAAACACACTATGCTTATCTAAAAGGAAAGGTGCGGAGAATGGAAAAATTAAGGTTACGGTTAACATACGTGTACAAATACCTATTAAAGACATCTATCGAAACGACCGACCATATAACAAGAGAGGTCTACGGAACACCCTGAAAGAATTTACATGGGAGGAGGATGTGTATATGAATATACATATATATATATATATGTAATGTACAAATGAACCAGATTGTGTACACCTAGGACAAACAATATTCTAAACATTACCCCGATTAAAAACATTCAAACAATGAACAAGAAGTAATGTGACATAAACTTATGGGGGTTTTTCCTGGCACATTCCATTGTAATTTACAACCTAGGAACAGGACTTCCAGAAAGGCTCTGCTGTCCTAGTAACCAGATTTGGGAATGGAGAAATGCTGCCGCCTTGTGGCCGTTTCCCTCAACAGCAGCTTTAAACCCAGTGCTAAAGGTCACTAAATATTCACACTCATTGCAGGCCTGTAAATGACACCTGCCCTCAAAAAAATTCCTGGGGTCAAAACTCGACCAAAAAATTCAAAAGAGGGCAACCTTCAAAGATAACAATTTCAAGAGGTTTATGGTACCCACCGTTTCTTTTCCTGTTTTTGTTTCACAGAAATTTTAAAAGGCGTGGAAAAATGCTGAACATTAGGAATACTTAAAGACATGCAAATCCAAATTACAAAAACCTATCAGCTCACGCCAGTCACAATGGCCATCAGCAAAAATTCTGCAAACAATAAATGCTGAAGGGGTTGTAGAGACATGCCTACCCTTGGTTCAACATGGGACATGGTAAGAGCCAGTAATGAAAACACAAAGGAGGTGCCTTGAAAAGGTAAATATTGAGCTACCATTCAATCAAGGATACCCACTGCTGGACCTATCGCCTGAGAGGATGAGAATCAAAAGGCCACAGGCTGGACTTCACTGGTGGCGCAGTGGTTGAGAGCCCGCCTGCCGATGCAGGGGACACGGGTTCGTGCCCCGGTCCGGGAAGATCCCACATGCCGTGGAGCAGCTGGTCCCGTGAGCTATAGCTGCTGGGCCTGCGTGTCCGGAGTCTGTGCTCCGCAACGGGAGAGGCCACGGCAGCGAGAGGCCTGTGTACCACAAAAAAAAGACACGGGCTGGCCATCCTGCACTCCAGCAATATTTACCATAGCCAACACTTGGAAGCAACGAACATGTCCATCAACAGAGGAATGCACAAAGAAAAATGGTCCATGTACACAATGGAATATGACTCCAATAAAGAAATATAAATTCAATTTAGAACAGCAACATAAGTAAGGAGACATCAGCTTTTGGGGATTTATACGGGCACATTCCACTCGAATTTATAGCCGAGGAACACCACTGGCAGGTAGGTCTCTTTCCCAAATTACCAGATTGGGAAAGCAGAAATGCTGCCACCCTCTGGCCGTTACCTGCAACAGCAGCTTTAAAACCTGTGCTAAGGGTCACTTCATATGCACCAGTACTGGAGGGCTGTAAATGAAACCTGCCCTCAAAATGTCTTGAGGGAGGTAATGGCCAAAATATTTCAAAATGTCACACATACTTCAAGAAAACAATTTGAAGAGGTAAGCTGTACTCACAGTTTGAAGGAAAAAAGGACATGCCAGAAAGCTCAATTTCAAGGGATTATGAGATGCATGCAAATCCAACCACAAATAGGTATCAGCTCACACTAGTCAGAATAAACCTCAACAAAAACCTGCAAACAATAAATGCTGAAGGTGTTATGGAGAAGTGCATACCCTCAACTTTAAGTGGGACGTAACCTGGCAAGAGCCATAATGAGAACAGAATGGAGGTGCCTTTACAAGGTAAACATTTTGCTACCATAGGACGCACAAGGCCCAATCCTGGGCCTATAACCTAAGAAGGCAGGATTGGAAGTCACAGGCAGGCAAATGTGCATTGCCGCAGTATTAAAATAGCCAAGACGTGGAAGCAACCAAAAAGTCCATCAACAGATGAGTGGACAAAGAAGAACTGGTACATGTACAGACGGAATATTAGCCAAGGAGAAAAAGGACACAATGCCATTTGCAGCACCGTAGATGAATCTAGAGGTAATCACACAACTTGTAGTAAGTCAGAAAGAGAAAGACACATATCGTATGATATCACTTATAGGTGTTACCTAAAAATTGATATCAGTGAAGATATTTCCACACAGAAGGGCAATCACAGATTCATTAAACAAACTTATGGTTCACCAATGGAAAGGTGTGAGAATTGGATCCATTTGGATATTGGGGTTAACAGACATATACAAACATAGGTGAAATATATAATCCCCAATATCCTACAGAATACCAAGAGAAGACTACTCCACATTCTCTCATAACGTACATGGGAAAACGATCCCAGGAGAGTAGACATATGTATATGTGTAAAAGAATCACATCTTGCACACCTAAAACAAGCCAAACATTGTAATCAAACTGGCTGTGATAAAAAAATAAAAATTAAATTGAAAAAACGAGCAAGAAGTAGTGAGACATAAACATAAGGGCCTTTATCCTGGCACATTCCATTCTAAATTACAACCTAGAACACGACTTCCATTGAGGCCCTGTGGCCCTAGTTACCAGATTTGGTAAAGGAGAACTGCTGCCACCTTGTGGCCCTTTCGCACAACAGCAGCTTTAAACCCAGCGTTAATGGTCAGTTGATATTCAAAATACTTCCGGGCCTGTAAATGACACCTGCCCTGCAAACAAATGCTGGGGTCCAATACCGACCAAAAAATTCAAAAGACCTCGACATTTCAAAAAGACAGTTTCAAGAGGCATATTTTACACACATTTGTGTTCTGTTTCTTTCTTTTCTTTTATTTTGTTAAAAAAAATGGGAAGGGAAAAAGGCTGAACATTAGGAATTAATAAAGCCATGCAAATCCAGTGTATAAAAGCGTTCACCTCACAGCCGTCAGAATGATCATCAGCCAAAAAAAGTCTACAACGAATAAATGCTGAAGGGGTTTTAGAGAACTGCGTACCCTTTAGCTGCTGGTGGGATGTAACCTGGTAAGAGCCAGTAGTGAGAACAGAATGGAGGTGCGTTTAAAGGTAAAAATTCAGCTACCATGTGATCTGGTAGGCCCACTGATGGGCCTATCACCTGGGTAGACCAGAATCAAAAGGACACAGGCTGGCAATCCTGCACTGCAACAACATGTACCATAGCCAAGACCTGGAAGAAACCAAAATGTCCATCAACAGAAATATGCACCAAGAAGAAGTCGGCCATGTACCCAATGGAATATTAACCATGGAGAAGCATGGAACAGTGCCGCTGGCAACACCATAGAAGGATCTAGAGATAATCACCCAACTTGAAGTAAGAAAGAAACCGAAAGACAGATATCCTATGACATCACTTATAGCTCTTACCTAAAAATTGATACCTATAAAATAATTACCAAGAGAAGGACAGGCATAGATTCAGAAAACCAAATTATGTTTAACCAAACGGAAAGGTGTAAGGAATATGTGAATTAGGATATGGGGGTTATCAGACATGTACTAATACATATGAAATATATAATCACAAAATACCTATGGAATACGAAGAGAGGTCTACTCCACACTCCATAATAACATACACGGGATAGGATCCAAAGAGGAATAGACAGATACATTGATATGATGGAGCAGAATCTGTACACCTAGGAGAATCTACATTTTTATCAAATTTGCTCTGATAATGAATAAAAATTAAATTTAAAAAACAAACAAAAATGTAAGAGATATAAGTTCTTGGGCGTTTGCACTGGCACATTCCACTCTAATTTGCAGCTTACTAACATGACTTCCAGGAAAGCTCTGTTGCCCAAAACCCAGAGTTAGAAATGTAGAAATGCTGCCGCCTTGTGGCCAGTTCCCGCAAGGCCGGCTTTAAACCCACAGCTAATGGTCACGTAACATTCACAAGGATTCAGGGCTGTAAAGGACACCTCCTGTCAAAAAGTGTCCTGAGGTACGGAATGGCCAAAAAAATTCAAAACTGGCAAATTTTTCAAGGAGATCGTATGGAGAGGTAAGTTTTACTCACTCTTTTTCAAAAAAGAGGAAAATGGATAAAAGCTCAACGTCAGGTATTATTAGCCTCATGCAAATCTAACCTACAGAAAGGTTTCAACTCACACATGTCAAGTACCATCAGCAAAAAGTCTACAAACAATTAATGCCGAAGGGGTTTTACAGAACTGGGTACCCTCTAGCTGCTGGTGAGATGTAAAGGGGTAACAGCCAATAATGAGCAGAGAAAGGAGCTGCGTTTATAAGTAAAAATGGAGCCACCATTCCATTCAGCAGGCCCACTGCTGAGCCTCTCACCTGAGAAGACCAGAGTCGAGAAGGCACAGGCTTCAACAGCTGCACTGCAGCAATTTTCATAATAGCCAAGACACGGAAGCAACCATAATGTCCATCACCAGATGAATGGATAAAGAAGAAGTGGTCCATGTACACAATGGAATATTAGCCATGGAAAACAATGAAGCACTGCTCTTTGAGGCACCATAGATGAGCCTAGAGATAATCACAGAACATGAGGTAAGTCGGAAAGCAAAAGACATATCTTATGATATCACTTATAGGCATTATCTAACAACTGACACAAATGAACGTATTTCCACAGAGAAAGACTCTCACAGACATAGAAAACACACTATGCTTATCTAAAAGGAAAGGTGCGGAGAATGGAAAAATTAAGGTTACGGTTAACATACGTGTACAAATACCTATTAAAGACATCTATCGAAACGACCGACCATATAACAAGAGAGGTCTACGGAACACCCTGAAAGAATTTACATGGGAGGAGGATGTGTATATGAATATACATATATATATATATATGTAATGTACAAATGAACCAGATTGTGTACACCTAGGACAAACAATATTCTAAACATTACCCCGATTAAAAACATTCAAACAATGAACAAGAAGTAATGTGACATAAACTTATGGGGGTTTTTCCTGGCACATTCCATTGTAATTTACAACCTAGGAACAGGACTTCCAGAAAGGCTCTGCTGTCCTAGTAACCAGATTTGGGAATGGAGAAATGCTGCCGCCTTGTGGCCGTTTCCCTCAACAGCAGCTTTAAACCCAGTGCTAAAGGTCACTAAATATTCACACTCATTGCAGGCCTGTAAATGACACCTGCCCTCAAAAAAATTCCTGGGGTCAAAACTCGACCAAAAAATTCAAAAGAGGGCAACCTTCAAAGATAACAATTTCAAGAGGTTTATGGTACCCACCGTTTCTTTTCCTGTTTTTGTTTCACAGAAATTTTAAAAGGCGTGGAAAAATGCTGAACATTAGGAATACTTAAAGACATGCAAATCCAAATTACAAAAACCTATCAGCTCACGCCAGTCACAATGGCCATCAGCAAAAATTCTGCAAACAATAAATGCTGAAGGGGTTGTAGAGACATGCCTACCCTTGGTTCAACATGGGACATGGTAAGAGCCAGTAATGAAAACACAAAGGAGGTGCCTTGAAAAGGTAAATATTGAGCTACCATTCAATCAAGGATACCCACTGCTGGACCTATCGCCTGAGAGGATGAGAATCAAAAGGCCACAGGCTGGACTTCACTGGTGGCGCAGTGGTTGAGAGCCCGCCTGCCGATGCAGGGGACACGGGTTCGTGCCCCGGTCCGGGAAGATCCCACATGCCGTGGAGCAGCTGGTCCCGTGAGCTATAGCTGCTGGGCCTGCGTGTCCGGAGTCTGTGCTCCGCAACGGGAGAGGCCACGGCAGCGAGAGGCCTGTGTACCACAAAAAAAAGACACGGGCTGGCCATCCTGCACTCCAGCAATATTTACCATAGCCAACACTTGGAAGCAACGAACATGTCCATCAACAGAGGAATGCACAAAGAAAAATGGTCCATGTACACAATGGAATATGACTCCAATAAAGAAATATAAATTCAATTTAGAACAGCAACATAAGTAAGGAGACATCAGCTTTTGGGGATTTATACGGGCACATTCCACTCGAATTTATAGCCGAGGAACACCACTGGCAGGTAGGTCTCTTTCCCAAATTACCAGATTGGGAAAGCAGAAATGCTGCCACCCTCTGGCCGTTACCTGCAACAGCAGCTTTAAAACCTGTGCTAAGGGTCACTTCATATGCACCAGTACTGGAGGGCTGTAAATGAAACCTGCCCTCAAAATGTCTTGAGGGAGGTAATGGCCAAAATATTTCAAAATGTCACACATACTTCAAGAAAACAATTTGAAGAGGTAAGCTGTACTCACAGTTTGAAGGAAAAAAGGACATGCCAGAAAGCTCAATTTCAAGGGATTATGAGATGCATGCAAATCCAACCACAAATAGGTATCAGCTCACACTAGTCAGAATAAACCTCAACAAAAACCTGCAAACAATAAATGCTGAAGGTGTTATGGAGAAGTGCATACCCTCAACTTTAAGTGGGACGTAACCTGGCAAGAGCCATAATGAGAACAGAATGGAGGTGCCTTTACAAGGTAAACATTTTGCTACCATAGGACGCACAAGGCCCAATCCTGGGCCTATAACCTAAGAAGGCAGGATTGGAAGTCACAGGCAGGCAAATGTGCATTGCCGCAGTATTAAAATAGCCAAGACGTGGAAGCAACCAAAAAGTCCATCAACAGATGAGTGGACAAAGAAGAACTGGTACATGTACAGACGGAATATTAGCCAAGGAGAAAAAGGACACAATGCCATTTGCAGCACCGTAGATGAATCTAGAGGTAATCACACAACTTGTAGTAAGTCAGAAAGAGAAAGACACATATCGTATGATATCACTTATAGGTGTTACCTAAAAATTGATATCAGTGAAGATATTTCCACACAGAAGGGCAATCACAGATTCATTAAACAAACTTATGGTTCACCAATGGAAAGGTGTGAGAATTGGATCCATTTGGATATTGGGGTTAACAGACATATACAAACATAGGTGAAATATATAATCCCCAATATCCTACAGAATACCAAGAGAAGACTACTCCACATTCTCTCATAACGTACATGGGAAAACGATCCCAGGAGAGTAGACATATGTATATGTGTAAAAGAATCACATCTTGCACACCTAAAACAAGCCAAACATTGTAATCAAACTGGCTGTGATAAAAAAATAAAAATTAAATTGAAAAAACGAGCAAGAAGTAGTGAGACATAAACATAAGGGCCTTTATCCTGGCACATTCCATTCTAAATTACAACCTAGAACACGACTTCCATTGAGGCCCTGTGGCCCTAGTTACCAGATTTGGTAAAGGAGAACTGCTGCCACCTTGTGGCCCTTTCACACAACAGCAGCTTTAAACCCAGCATTAATGGTCAGTTGATATTCAAAATACTTCCGGGCCTGTAAATGACACCTGCCCTGCAAACAAATGCTGGGGTCCAATACCGACCAAAAAATTCAAAAGACCTCGACATTTCAAAAAGACAGTTTCAAGAGGCATATTTTACACACATTTGTGTTCTGTTTCTTTCTTTTCTTTTATTTTGTTAAAAAAAATGGGAAGGGAAAAAGGCTGAACATTAGGAATTAATAAAGCCATGCAAATCCAGTGTATAAAAGCGTTCACCTCACAGCCGTCAGAATGATCATCAGCAAAAAAAAGTCTACAACGAATAAATGCTGAAGGGGTTTTAGAGAACTGCGTACCCTTTAGCTGCTGGTGGGATGTAACCTGGTAAGAGCCAGTAGTGAGAACAGAATGGAGGTGCGTTTAAAGGTAAAAATTCAGCTACCATGTGATCTGGTAGGCCCACTGATGGGCCTATCACCTGGGTAGACCAGAATCAAAAGGACACAGGCTGGCAATCCTGCACTGCAACAACATGTACCATAGCCAAGACCTGGAAGAAACCAAAATGTCCATCAACAGAAATATGCACCAAGAAGAAGTCGGCCATGTACCCAATGGAATATTAACCATGGAGAAGCATGGAACAGTGCCGCTGGCAACACCATAGAAGGATCTAGAGATAATCACCCAACTTGAAGTAAGAAAGAAACCGAAAGACAGATATCCTATGACATCACTTATAGCTCTTACCTAAAAATTGATACCTATAAAATAATTACCAAGAGAAGGACAGGCATAGATTCAGAAAACCAAATTATGTTTAACCAAACGGAAAGGTGTAAGGAATATGTGAATTAGGATATGGGGGTTATCAGACATGTACTAATACATATGAAATATATAATCACAAAATACCTATGGAATACGAAGAGAGGTCTACTCCACACTCCATAATAACATACACGGGATAGGATCCAAAGAGGAATAGACAGATACATTGCTATGATGGAGCAGAATCTGTACACCTAGGAGAATCTACATTTTTATCAAATTTGCTCTGATAATGAATAAAAATTAAATTTAAAAAACAAACAAAAATGTAAGAGATATAAGTTCTTGGGCGTTTGCACTGGCACATTCCACTCTAATTTGCAGCTTACTAACATGACTTCCAGGAAAGCTCTGTTGCCCAAAACCCAGAGTTAGAAATGTAGAAATGCTGCCGCCTTGTGGCCAGTTCCCGCAAGGCCGGCTTTAAACCCACAGCTAATGGTCACGTAACATTCACAAGGATTCAGGGCTGTAAAGGACACCTCCTGTCAAAAAGTGTCCTGAGGTACGGAATGGCCAAAAAAATTCAAAACTGGCAAATTTTTCAAGGAGATCGTATGGAGAGGTAAGTTTTACTCACTCTTTTTCAAAAAAGAGGAAAATGGATAAAAGCTCAACGTCAGGTATTATTAGCCTCATGCAAATCTAACCTACAGAAAGGTTTCAACTCACACATGTCAAGTACCATCAGCAAAAAGTCTACAAACAATTAATGCCGAAGGGGTTTTAGAGAACTGGGTACCCTCTAGCTGCTGGTGAGATGTAAAGGGGTAACAGCCAATAATGAGCAGAGAAAGGAGCTGCGTTTATAAGTAAAAATGGAGCCACCATTCCATTCAGCAGGCCCACTGCTGAGCCTCTCACCTGAGAAGACCAGAGTCGAGAAGGCACAGGCTTCAACAGCTGCACTGCAGCAATTTTCATAATAGCCAAGACACGGAAGCAACCATAATGTCCATCACCAGATGAATGGATAAAGAAGAAGTGGTCCATGTACACAATGGAATATTAGCCATGGAAAACAATGAAGCACTGCTCTTTGAGGCACCATAGATGAGCCTAGAGATAATCACAGAACATGAGGTAAGTCGGAAAGCAAAAGACATATCTTATGATATCACTTATAGGCATTATCTAACAACTGACACAAATGAACGTATTTCCACAGAGAAAGACTCTCACAGACATAGAAAACACACTATGCTTATCTAAAAGGAAAGGTGCGGAGAATGGAAAAATTAAGGTTATGGTTAACATACGTGTACAAATACCTATTAAAGACATCTATCGAAACGACCGACCATATAACAAGAGAGGTCTACGGAACACCCTGAAAGAATTTACATGGGAGGAGGATGTGTATATGAATATACATATATATATATATATGTAATGTACAAATGAACCAGATTGTGTACACCTAGGACAAACAATATTCTAAACATTACCCCGATTAAAAACATTCAAACAATGAACAAGAAGTAATGTGACATAAACTTATGGGGGTTTTTCCTGGCACATTCCATTGTAATTTACAACCTAGGAACAGGACTTCCAGAAAGGCTCTGCTGTCCTAGTAACCAGATTTGGGAATGGAGAAATGCTGCCGCCTTGTGGCCGTTTCCCTCAACAGCAGCTTTAAACCCAGTGCTAAAGGTCACTAAATATTCACACTCATTGCAGGCCTGTAAATGACACCTGCCCTCAAAAAAATTCCTGGGGTCAAAACTCGACCAAAAAATTCAAAAGAGGGCAACCTTCAAAGATAACAATTTCAAGAGGTTTATGGTACCCACCGTTTCTTTTCCTGTTTTTGTTTCACAGAAATTTTAAAAGGCGTGGAAAAATGCTGAACATTAGGAATACTTAAAGACATGCAAATCCAAATTACAAAAACCTATCAGCTCACACCAGTCACAATGGCCATCAGCAAAAATTCTGCAAACAATAAATGCTGAAGGGGTTGTAGAGACATGCCTACCCTTGGTTCAACATGGGACATGGTAAGAGCCAGTAATGAAAACACAAAGGAGGTGCCTTGAAAAGGTAAATATTGAGCTACCATTCAATCAAGGATACCCACTGCTGGACCTATCGCCTGAGAGGATGAGAATCAAAAGGCCACAGGCTGGACTTCACTGGTGGCGCAGTGGTTGAGAGCCCGCCTGCCGATGCAGGGGACACGGGTTCGTGCCCCGGTCCGGGAAGATCCCACATGCCGTGGAGCAGCTGGTCCCGTGAGCTATAGCTGCTGGGCCTGCGTGTCCGGAGTCTGTGCTCCGCAACGGGAGAGGCCACGGCAGCGAGAGGCCTGTGTACCACAAAAAAAAGACACGGGCTGGCCATCCTGCACTCCAGCAATATTTACCATAGCCAACACTTGGAAGCAACGAACATGTCCATCAACAGAGGAATGCACAAAGAAAAATGGTCCATGTACACAATGGAATATGACTCCAATAAAGAAATATAAATTCAATTTAGAACAGCAACATAAGTAAGGAGACATCAGCTTTTGGGGATTTATCCGGGCACATTCCACTCGAATTTATAGCCGAGGAACACCACTGGCAGGTAGGTCTCTTTCCCAAATTACCAGATTGGGAAAGCAGAAATGCTGCCACCCTCTGGCCGTTACCTGCAACAGCAGCTTTAAAACCTGTGCTAAGGGTCACTTCATATGCACCAGTACTGGAGGGCTGTAAATGAAACCTGCCCTCAAAATGTCTTGAGGGAGGTAATGGCCAAAATATTTCAAAATGTCACACATACTTCAAGAAAACAATTTGAAGAGGTAAGCTGTACTCACAGTTTGAAGGAAAAAAGGACATGCCAGAAAGCTCAATTTCAAGGGATTATGAGATGCATGCAAATCCAACCACAAATAGGTATCAGCTCACACTAGTCAGAATAAACCTCAACAAAAACCTGCAAACAATAAATGCTGAAGGTGTTATGGAGAAGTGCATACCCTCAACTTTAAGTGGGACGTAACCTGGCAAGAGCCATAATGAGAACAGAATGGAGGTGCCTTTACAAGGTAAACATTTTGCTACCATAGGACGCACAAGGCCCAATCCTGGGCCTATAACCTAAGAAGGCAGGATTGGAAGTCACAGGCAGGCAAATGTGCATTGCCGCAGTATTAAAATAGCCAAGACGTGGAAGCAACCAAAAAGTCCATCAACAGATGAGTGGACAAAGAAGAACTGGTACATGTACAGACGGAATATTAGCCAAGGAGAAAAAGGACACAATGCCATTTGCAGCACCGTAGATGAATCTAGAGGTAATCACACAACTTGTAGTAAGTCAGAAAGAGAAAGACACATATCGTATGATATCACTTATAGGTGTTACCTAAAAATTGATATCAGTGAAGATATTTCCACACAGAAGGGCAATCACAGATTCATTAAACAAACTTATGGTTCACCAATGGAAAGGTGTGAGAATTGGATCCATTTGGATATTGGGGTTAACAGACATATACAAACATAGGTGAAATATATAATCCCCAATATCCTACAGAATACCAAGAGAAGACTACTCCACATTCTCTCATAACGTACATGGGAAAACGATCCCAGGAGAGTAGACATATGTATATGTGTAAAAGAATCACATCTTGCACACCTAAAACAAGCCAAACATTGTAATCAAACTGGCTGTGATAAAAAAATAAAAATTAAATTGAAAAAACGAGCAAGAAGTAGTGAGACATAAACATAAGGGCCTTTATCCTGGCACATTCCATTCTAAATTACAACCTAGAACACGACTTCCATTGAGGCCCTGTGGCCCTAGTTACCAGATTTGGTAAAGGAGAACTGCTGCCACCTTGTGGCCCTTTCACACAACAGCAGCTTTAAACCCAGCGTTAATGGTCAGTTGATATTCAAAATACTTCCGGGCCTGTAAATGACACCTGCCCTGCAAACAAATGCTGGGGTCCAATACCGACCAAAAAATTCAAAAGACCTCGACATTTCAAAAAGACAGTTTCAAGAGGCATATTTTACACACATTTGTGTTCTGTTTCTTTCTTTTCTTTTATTTTGTTAAAAAAAATGGGAAGGGAAAAAGGCTGAACATTAGGAATTAATAAAGCCATGCAAATCCAGTGTATAAAAGCGTTCACCTCACAGCCGTCAGAATGATCATCAGCAAAAAAAAGTCTACAACGAATAAATGCTGAAGGGGTTTTAGAGAACTGCGTACCCTTTAGCTGCTGGTGGGATGTAACCTGGTAAGAGCCAGTAGTGAGAACAGAATGGAGGTGCGTTTAAAGGTAAAAATTCAGCTACCATGTGATCTGGTAGGCCCACTGATGGGCCTATCACCTGGGTAGACCAGAATCAAAAGGACACAGGCTGGCAATCCTGCACTGCAACAACATGTACCATAGCCAAGACCTGGAAGAAACCAAAATGTCCATCAACAGAAATATGCACCAAGAAGAAGTCGGCCATGTACCCAATGGAATATTAACCATGGAGAAGCATGGAACAGTGCCGCTGGCAACACCATAGAAGGATCTAGAGATAATCACCCAACTTGAAGTAAGAAAGAAACCGAAAGACAGATATCCTATGACATCACTTATAGCTCTTACCTAAAAATTGATACCTATAAAATAATTACCAAGAGAAGGACAGGCATAGATTCAGAAAACCAAATTATGTTTAACCAAACGGAAAGGTGTAAGGAATATGTGAATTAGGATATGGGGGTTATCAGACATGTACTAATACATATGAAATATATAATCACAAAATACCTATGGAATACGAAGAGAGGTCTACTCCACACTCCATAATAACATACACGGGATAGGATCCAAAGAGGAATAGACAGATACATTGCTATGATGGAGCAGAATCTGTACACCTAGGAGAATCTACATTTTTATCAAATTTGCTCTGATAATGAATAAAAATTAAATTTAAAAAACAAACAAAAATGTAAGAGATATAAGTTCTTGGGCGTTTGCACTGGCACATTCCACTCTAATTTGCAGCTTACTAACATGACTTCCAGGAAAGCTCTGTTGCCCAAAACCCAGAGTTAGAAATGTAGAAATGCTGCCGCCTTGTGGCCAGTTCCCGCAAGGGCGGCTTTAAACCCACAGCTAATGGTCACGTAACATTCACAAGGATTCAGGGCTGTAGAGGACACCTCCTGTCAAAAAGTGTCCTGAGGTAGGGAATGGCCAAAAAAATTCAAAACTGGCAAATTTTTCAAGGAGATCGTATGGAGAGGTAAGTTTTACTCACTCTTTTTCAAAAAAGAGGAAAATGGATAAAAGCTCAACGTCAGGTATTATTAGCCTCATGCAAATCTAACCTACAGAAAGGTTTCAACTCACACATGTCAAGTACCATCAGCAAAAAGTCTACAAACAATTAATGCCGAAGGGGTTTTAGAGAACTGGGTACCCTCTAGCTGCTGGTGAGATGTAAAGGGGTAACAGCCAATAATGAGCAGGGAAAGGAGCTGCGTTTATAAGTAAAAATGGAGCCACCATTCCATTCAGCAGGCCCACTGCTGAGCCTCTCACCTGAGAAGACCAGAGTCGAGAAGGCACAGGCTTCAACAGCTGCACTGCAGCAATTTTCATAATAGCCAAGACACGGAAGCAACCATAATGTCCATCACCAGATGAATGGATAAAGAAGAAGTGGTCCATGTACACAATGGAATATTAGCCATGGAAAACAATGAAGCACTGCTCTTTGAGGCACCATAGATGAGCCTAGAGATAATCACAGAACATGAGGTAAGTCGGAAAGCAAAAGACATATCTTATGATATCACTTATAGGCATTATCTAACAACTGACACAAATGAACGTATTTCCACAGAGAAAGACTCTCACAGACATAGAAAACACACTATGCTTATCTAAAAGGAAAGGTGCGGAGAATGGAAAAATTAAGGTTACGGTTAACATACGTGTACAAATACCTATTAAAGACATCTATCGAAACGACCGACCATATAACAAGAGAGGTCTACGGAACACCCTGAAAGAATTTACATGGGAGGAGGATGTGTATATGAATATACATATATATATATATATGTAATGTACAAATGAACCAGATTGTGTACACCTAGGACAAACAATATTCTAAACATTACCCCGATTAAAAACATTCAAACAATGAACAAGAAGTAATGTGACATAAACTTATGGGGGTTTTTCCTGGCACATTCCATTGTAATTTACAACCTAGGAACAGGACTTCCAGAAAGGCTCTGCTGTCCTAGTAACCAGATTTGGGAATGGAGAAATGCTGCCGCCTTGTGGCCGTTTCCCTCAACAGCAGCTTTAAACCCAGTGCTAAAGGTCACTAAATATTCACACTCATTGCAGGCCTGTAAATGACACCTGCCCTCAAAAAAATTCCTGGGGTCAAAACTCGACCAAAAAATTCAAAAGAGGGCAACCTTCAAAGATAACAATTTCAAGAGGTTTATGGTACCCACCGTTTCTTTTCCTGTTTTTGTTTCACAGAAATTTTAAAAGGCGTGGAAAAATGCTGAACATTAGGAATACTTAAAGACATGCAAATCCAAATTACAAAAACCTATCAGCTCACACCAGTCACAATGGCCATCAGCAAAAATTCTGCAAACAATAAATGCTGAAGGGGTTGTAGAGACATGCCTACCCTTGGTTCAACATGGGACATGGTAAGAGCCAGTAATGAAAACACAAAGGAGGTGCCTTGAAAAGGTAAATATTGAGCTACCATTCAATCAAGGATACCCACTGCTGGACCTATCGCCTGAGAGGATGAGAATCAAAAGGCCACAGGCTGGACTTCACTGGTGGCGCAGTGGTTGAGAGCCCGCCTGCCGATGCAGGGGACACGGGTTCGTGCCCCGGTCCGGGAAGATCCCACATGCCGTGGAGCAGCTGGTCCCGTGAGCTATAGCTGCTGGGCCTGCGTGTCCGGAGTCTGTGCTCCGCAACGGGAGAGGCCACGGCAGCGAGAGGCCTGTGTACCACAAAAAAAAGACACGGGCTGGCCATCCTGCACTCCAGCAATATTTACCATAGCCAACACTTGGAAGCAACGAACATGTCCATCAACAGAGGAATGCACAAAGAAAAATGGTCCATGTACACAATGGAATATGACTCCAATAAAGAAATATAAATTCAATTTAGAACAGCAACATAAGTAAGGAGACATCAGCTTTTGGGGATTTATCCGGGCACATTCCACTCGAATTTATAGCCGAGGAACACCACTGGCAGGTAGGTCTCTTTCCCAAATTACCAGATTGGGAAAGCAGAAATGCTGCCACCCTCTGGCCGTTACCTGCAACAGCAGCTTTAAAACCTGTGCTAAGGGTCACTTCATATGCACCAGTACTGGAGGGCTGTAAATGAAACCTGCCCTCAAAATGTCTTGAGGGAGGTAATGGCCAAAATATTTCAAAATGTCACACATACTTCAAGAAAACAATTTGAAGAGGTAAGCTGTACTCACAGTTTGAAGGAAAAAAGGACATGCCAGAAAGCTCAATTTCAAGGGATTATGAGATGCATGCAAATCCAACCACAAATAGGTATCAGCTCACACTAGTCAGAATAAACCTCAACAAAAACCTGCAAACAATAAATGCTGAAGGTGTTATGGAGAAGTGCATACCCTCAACTTTAAGTGGGACGTAACCTGGCAAGAGCCATAATGAGAACAGAATGGAGGTGCCTTTACAAGGTAAACATTTTGCTACCATAGGACGCACAAGGCCCAATCCTGGGCCTATAACCTAAGAAGGCAGAATTGGAAGTCACAGGCAGGCAAATGTGCATTGCCGCAGTATTAAAATAGCCAAGACGTGGAAGCAACCAAAAAGTCCATCAACAGATGAGTGGACAAAGAAGAACTGGTACATGTACAGACGGAATATTAGCCAAGGAGAAAAAGGACACAATGCCATTTGCAGCACCGTAGATGAATCTAGAGGTAATCACACAACTTGTAGTAAGTCAGAAAGAGAAAGACACATATCGTATGATATCACTTATAGGTGTTACCTAAAAATTGATATCAGTGAAGATATTTCCACACAGAAGGGCAATCACAGATTCATTAAACAAACTTATGGTTCACCAATGGAAAGGTGTGAGAATTGGATCCATTTGGATATTGGGGTTAACAGACATATACAAACATAGGTGAAATATATAATCCCCAATATCCTACAGAATACCAAGAGAAGACTACTCCACATTCTCTCATAACGTACATGGGAAAACGATCCCAGGAGAGTAGACATATGTATATGTGTAAAAGAATCACATCTTGCACACCTAAAACAAGCCAAACATTGTAATCAAACTGGCTGTGATAAAAAAATAAAAATTAAATTGAAAAAACGAGCAAGAAGTAGTGAGACATAAACATAAGGGCCTTTATCCTGGCACATTCCATTCTAAATTACAACCTAGAACACGACTTCCATTGAGGCCCTGTGGCCCTAGTTACCAGATTTGGTAAAGGAGAACTGCTGCCACCTTGTGGCCCTTTCGCACAACAGCAGTTTTAAACCCAGCGTTAATGGTCAGTTGATATTCAAAATACTTCCGGGCCTGTAAATGACACCTGCCCTGCAAACAAATGCTGGGGTCCAATACCGACCAAAAAATTCAAAAGACCTCGACATTTCAAAAAGACAGTTTCAAGAGGCATATTTTACACACATTTGTGTTCTGTTTCTTTCTTTTCTTTTATTTTGTTAAAAAAAATGGGAAGGGAAAAAGGCTGAACATTAGGAATTAATAAAGCCATGCAAATCCAGTGTATAAAAGCGTTCACCTCACAGCCGTCAGAATGATCATCAGCAAAAAAAAGTCTACAACGAATAAATGCTGAAGGGGTTTTAGAGAACTGCGTACCCTTTAGCTGCTGGTGGGATGTAACCTGGTAAGAGCCAGTAGTGAGAACAGAATGGAGGTGCGTTTAAAGGTAAAAATTCAGCTACCATGTGATCTGGTAGGCCCACGGATGGGCCTATCACCTGGGTAGACCAGAATCAAAAGGACACAGGCTGGCAATCCTGCACTGCAACAACATGTACCATAGCCAAGACCTGGAAGAAACCAAAATGTCCATCAACAGAAATATGCACCAAGAAGAAGTCGGCCATGTACCCAATGGAATATTAACCATGGAGAAGCATGGAACAGTGCCGCTGGCAACACCATAGAAGGATCTAGAGATAATCACCCAACTTGAAGTAAGAAAGAAACCGAAAGACAGATATCCTATGACATCACTTATAGCTCTTACCTAAAAATTGATACCTATAAAATAATTACCAAGAGAAGGACAGGCATAGATTCAGAAAACCAAATTATGTTTAACCAAACGGAAAGGTGTAAGGAATATGTGAATTAGGATATGGGGGTTATCAGACATGTACTAATACATATGAAATATATAATCACAAAATACCTATGGAATACGAAGAGAGGTCTACTCCACACTCCATAATAACATACACGGGATAGGATCCAAAGAGGAATAGACAGATACATTGATATGATGGAGCAGAATCTGTACACCTAGGAGAATCTACATTTTTATCAAATTTGCTCTGATAATGAATAAAAGTTAAATTTAAAAAACAAACAAAAATGTAAGAGATATAAGTTCTTGGGCGTTTGCACTGGCACATTCCACTCTAATTTGCAGCTTACTAACATGACTTCCAGGAAAGCTCTGTTGCCCAAAACCCAGAGTTAGAAATGTAGAAATGCTGCCGCCTTGTGGCCAGTTCCCGCAAGGGCGGCTTTAAACCCACAGCTAATGGTCACGTAACATTCACAAGGATTCAGGGCTGTAAAGGACACCTCCTGTCAAAAAGTGTCCTGAGGTACGGAATGGCCAAAAAAATTCAAAACTGGCAAATTTTTCAAGGAGATCGTATGGAGAGGTAAGTTTTACTCACTCTTTTTCAAAAAAGAGGAAAATGGATAAAAGCTCAACGTCAGGTATTATTAGCCTCATGCAAATCTAACCTACAGAAAAGTTTCAACTCACACATGTCAAGTACCATCAGCAAAAAGTCTACAAACAATTAATGCCGAAGGGGTTTTAGAGAACTGGGTACCCTCTAGCTGCTGGTGAGATGTAAAGGGGTAACAGCCAATAATGAGCAGAGAAAGGAGCTGCGTTTATAAGTAAAAATGGAGCCACCATTCCATTCAGCAGGCCCACTGCTGAGCCTCTCACCTGAGAAGACCAGAGTCGAGAAGGCACAGGCTTCAACAGCTGCACTGCAGCAATTTTCATAATAGCCAAGACACGGAAGCAACCATAATGTCCATCACCAGATGAATGGATAAAGAAGAAGTGGTCCATGTACACAATGGAATATTAGCCATGGAAAACAATGAAGCACTGCTCTTTGAGGCACCATAGATGAGCCTAGAGATAATCACAGAACATGAGGTAAGTCGGAAAGCAAAAGACATATCTTATGATATCACTTATAGGCATTATCTAACAACTGACACAAATGAACGTATTTCCACAGAGAAAGACTCTCACAGACATAGAAAACACACTATGCTTATCTAAAAGGAAAGGTGCGGAGAATGGAAAAATTAAGGTTACGGTTAACATACGTGTACAAATACCTATTAAAGACATCTATCGAAACGACCGACCATATAACAAGAGAGGTCTACGGAACACCCTGAAAGAATTTACATGGGAGGAGGATGTGTATATGAATATACATATATATATATATGTAATGTACAAATGAACCAGATTGTGTACACCTAGGACAAACAATATTCTAAACATTACCCCGATTAAAAACATTCAAACAATGAACAAGAAGTAATGTGACATAAACTTATGGGGGTTTTTCCTGGCACATTCCATTGTAATTTACAACCTAGGAACAGGACTTCCAGAAAGGCTCTGCTGTCCTAGTAACCAGATTTGGGAATGGAGAAATGCTGCCGCCTTGTGGCCGTTTCCCTCAACAGCAGCTTTAAACCCAGTGCTAAAGGTCACTAAATATTCACACTCATTGCAGGCCTGTAAATGACACCTGCCCTCAAAAAAATTCCTGGGGTCAAAACTCGACCAAAAAATTCAAAAGAGGGCAACCTTCAAAGATAACAATTTCAAGAGGTTTATGGTACCCACCGTTTCTTTTCCTGTTTTTGTTTCACAGAAATTTTAAAAGGCGTGGAAAAATGCTGAACATTAGGAATACTTAAAGACATGCAAATCCAAATTACAAAAACCTATCAGCTCACACCAGTCACAATGGCCATCAGCAAAAATTCTGCAAACAATAAATGCTGAAGGGGTTGTAGAGACATGCCTACCCTTGGTTCAACATGGGACATGGTAAGAGCCAGTAATGAAAACACAAAGGAGGTGCCTTGAAAAGGTAAATATTGAGCTACCATTCAATCAAGGATACCCACTGCTGGACCTATCGCCTGAGAGGATGAGAATCAAAAGGCCACAGGCTGGACTTCACTGGTGGCGCAGTGGTTGAGAGCCCGCCTGCCGATGCAGGGGACACGGGTTCGTGCCCCGGTCCGGGAAGATCCCACATGCCGTGGAGCAGCTGGTCCCGTGAGCTATAGCTGCTGGGCCTGCGTGTCCGGAGTCTGTGCTCTGCAACGGGAGAGGCCACGGCAGCGAGAGGCCTGTGTACCACAAAAAAAAGACACGGGCTGGCCATCCTGCACTCCAGCAATATTTACCATAGCCAACACTTGGAAGCAACGAACATGTCCATCAACAGAGGAATGCACAAAGAAAAATGGTCCATGTACACAATGGAATATGACTCCAATAAAGAAATATAAATTCAATTTAGAACAGCAACATAAGTAAGGAGACATCAGCTTTTGGGGATTTATACGGGCACATTCCACTCGAATTTATAGCCGAGGAACACCACTGGCAGGTAGGTCTCTTTCCCAAATTACCAGATTGGGAAAGCAGAAATGCTGCCACCCTCTGGCCGTTACCTGCAACAGCAGCTTTAAAACCTGTGCTAAGGGTCACTTCATATGCACCAGTACTGGAGGGCTGTAAATGAAACCTGCCCTCAAAATGTCTTGAGGGAGGTAATGGCCAAAATATTTCAAAATGTCACACATACTTCAAGAAAACAATTTGAAGAGGTAAGCTGTACTCACAGTTTGAAGGAAAAAAGGACATGCCAGAAAGCTCAATTTCAAGGGATTATGAGATGCATGCAAATCCAACCACAAATAGGTATCAGCTCACACTAGTCAGAATAAACCTCAACAAAAACCTGCAAACAATAAATGCTGAAGGTGTTATGGAGAAGTGCATACCCTCAACTTTAAGTGGGACGTAACCTGGCAAGAGCCATAATGAGAACAGAATGGAGGTGCCTTTACAAGGTAAACATTTTGCTACCATAGGACGCACAAGGCCCAATCCTGGGCCTATAACCTAAGAAGGCAGGATTGGAAGTCACAGGCAGGCAAATGTGCATTGCCGCAGTATTAAAATAGCCAAGACGTGGAAGCAACCAAAAAGTCCATCAACAGATGAGTGGACAAAGAAGAACTGGTACATGTACAGACGGAATATTAGCCAAGGAGAAAAAGGACACAATGCCATTTGCAGCACCGTAGATGAATCTAGAGGTAATCACACAACTTGTAGTAAGTCAGAAAGAGAAAGACACATATCGTATGATATCACTTATAGGTGTTACCTAAAAATTGATATCAGTGAAGATATTTCCACACAGAAGGGCAATCACAGATTCATTAAACAAACTTATGGTTCACCAATGGAAAGGTGTGAGAATTGGATCCATTTGGATATTGGGGTTAACAGACATATACAAACATAGGTGAAATATATAATCCCCAATATCCTACAGAATACCAAGAGAAGACTACTCCACATTCTCTCATAACGTACATGGGAAAATGATCCCAGGAGAGTAGACATATGTATATGTGTAAAAGAATCACATCTTGCACACCTAAAACAAGCCAAACATTGTAATCAAACTGGCTGTGATAAAAAAATAAAAATTAAATTGAAAAAACGAGCAAGAAGTAGTGAGACATAAACATAAGGGCCTTTATCCTGGCACATTCCATTCTAAATTACAACCTAGAACACGACTTCCATTGAGGCCCTGTGGCCCTAGTTACCAGATTTGGTAAAGGAGAACTGCTGCCACCTTGTGGCCCTTTCACACAACAGCAGCTTTAAACCCAGCGTTAATGGTCAGTTGATATTCAAAATACTTCCGGGCCTGTAAATGACACCTGCCCTGCAAACAAATGCTGGGGTCCAATACCGACCAAAAAATTCAAAAGACCTCGACATTTCAAAAAGACAGTTTCAAGAGGCATATTTTACACACATTTGTGTTCTGTTTCTTTCTTTTCTTTTATTTTGTTAAAAAGAATGGGAAGGGAAAAAGGCTGAACATTAGGAATTAATAAAGCCATGCAAATCCAGTGTATAAAAGCGTTCACCTCACAGCCGTCAGAATGATCATCAGCAAAAAAAAGTCTACAACGAATAAATGCTGAAGGGGTTTTAGAGAACTGCGTACCCTTTAGCTGCTGGTGGGATATAACCTGGTAAGAGCCAGTAGTGAGAACAGAATGGAGGTGCGTTTAAAGGTAAAAATTCAGCTACCATGTGATCTGGTAGGCCCACTGATGGGCCTATCACCTGGGTAGACCAGAATCAAAAGGACACAGGCTGGCAATCCTGCACTGCAACAACATGTACCATAGCCAAGACCTGGAAGAACCCAAAATGTCCATCAACAGAAATATGCACCAAGAAGAAGTCGGCCATGTACCCAATGGAATATTAACCATGGAGAAGCATGGAACAGTGCCGCTGGCAACACCATAGAAGGATCTAGAGATAATCACCCAACTTGAAGTAAGAAAGAAACCGAAAGACAGATATCCTATGACATCACTTATAGCTCTTACCTAAAAATTGATACCTATAAAATAATTACCAAGAGAAGGACAGGCATAGATTCAGAAAACCAAATTATGTTTAACCAAACGGAAAGGTGTAAGGAATATGTGAATTAGGATATGGGGGTTATCAGACATGTACTAATACATATGAAATATATAATCACAAAATACCTATGGAATACGAAGAGAGGTCTACTCCACACTCCATAATAACATACACGGGATAGGATCCAAAGAGGAATAGACAGATACATTGATATGATGGAGCAGAATCTGTACACCTAGGAGAATCTACATTTTTATCAAATTTGCTCTGATAATGAATAAAAATTAAATTTAAAAAACAAACAAAAATGTAAGAGATATAAGTTCTTGGGCGTTTGCACTGGCACATTCCACTCTAATTTGCAGCTTACTAACATGACTTCCAGGAAAGCTCTGTTGCCCAAAACCCAGAGTTAGAAATGTAGAAATGCTGCCGCCTTGTGGCCAGTTCCCGCAAGGCCGGCTTTAAACCCACAGCTAATGGTCACGTAACATTCACAAGGATTCAGGGCTGTAAAGGACACCTCCTGTCAAAAAGTGTCCTGAGGTAGGGAATGGCCAAAAAAATTCAAAACTGGCAAATTTTTCAAGGAGATCGTATGGAGAGGTAAGTTTTACTCACTCTTTTTCAAAAAAGAGGAAAATGGATAAAAGCTCAACGTCAGGTATTATTAGCCTCATGCAAATCTAACCTACAGAAAGGTTTCAACTCACACATGTCAAGTACCATCAGCAAAAAGTCTACAAACAATTAATGCCGAAGGGGTTTTAGAGAACTGGGTACCCTCTACCTGCTGGTGAGATGTAAAGGGGTAACAGCCAATAATGAGCAGAGAAAGGAGCTGCGTTTATAAGTAAAAATGGAGCCACCATTCCATTCAGCAGGCCCACTGCTGAGCCTCTCACCTGAGAAGACCAGAGTCGAGAAGGCACAGGCTTCAACAGCTGCACTGCAGCAATTTTCATAATAGCCAAGACACGGAAGCAACCATAATGTCCATCACCAGATGAATGGATAAAGAAGAAGTGGTCCATGTACACAATGGAATATTAGCCATGGAAAACAATGAAGCACTGCTCTTTGAGGCACCATAGATGAGCCTAGAGATAATCACAGAACATGAGGTAAGTCGGAAAGCAAAAGACATATCTTATGATATCACTTATAGGCATTATCTAACAACTGACACAAATGAACGTATTTCCACAGAGAAAGACTCTCACAGACATAGAAAACACACTATGCTTATCTAAAAGGAAAGGTGCGGAGAATGGAAAAATTAAGGTTACGGTTAACATACGTGTACAAATACCTATTAAAGACATCTATCGAAACGACCGACCATATAACAAGAGAGGTCTACGGAACACCCTGAAAGAATTTACATGGGAGGAGGATGTGTATATGAATATACATATATATATATATATGTAATGTACAAATGAACCAGATTGTGTACACCTAGGACAAACAATATTCTAAACATTACCCCGATTAAAAACATTCAAACAATGAACAAGAAGTAATGTGACATAAACTTATGGGGTTTTTTCCTGGCACATTCCATTGTAATTTACAACCTAGGAACAGGACTTCCAGAAAGGCTCTGCTGTCCTAGTAACCAGATTTGGGAATGGAGAAATGCTGCCGCCTTGTGGCCGTTTCCCTCAACAGCAGCTTTAAACCCAGTGCTAAAGGTCACTAAATATTCACACTCATTGCAGGCCTGTAAATGACACCTGCCCTCAAAAAAATTCCTGGGGTCAAAACTCGACCAAAAAATTCAAAAGAGGGCAACCTTCAAAGATAACAATTTCAAGAGGTTTATGGTACTCACCGTTTCTTTTCCTGTTTTTGTTTCACAGAAATTTTAAAAGGCGTGGAAAAATGCTGAACATTAGGAATACTTAAAGACATGCAAATCCAAATTACAAAAACCTATCAGCTCACACCAGTCACAATGGCCATCAGCAAAAATTCGGCAAACAATAAATGCTGAAGGGGTTGTAGAGACATGCCTACCCTTGGTTCAACATGGGACATGGTAAGAGCCAGTAATGAAAACACAAAGGAGGTGCCTTGAAAAGGTAAATATTGAGCTACCATTCAATCAAGGATACCCACTGCTGGACCTAGCGCCTGAGAGGATGAGAATCAAAAGGCCACAGGCTGGACTTCACTGGTGGCGCAGTGGTTGAGAGCCCGCCTGCCGATGCAGGGGACACGGGTTCGTGCCCCGGTCCGGGAAGATCCCACATGCCGTGGAGCAGCTGGTCCCGTGAGCTATAGCTGCTGGGCCTGCGTGTCCGGAGTCTGTGCTCCGCAACGGGAGAGGCCACGGCAGCGAGAGGCCTGTGTACCACAAAAAAAAGACACGGGCTGGCCATCCTGCACTCCAGCAATATTTACCATAGCCAACACTTGGAAGCAACGAACATGTCCATCAACAGAGGAATGCACAAAGAAAAATGGTCCATGTACACAATGGAATATGACTCCAATAAAGAAATATAAATTCAATTTAGAACAGCAACATAAGTAAGGAGACATCAGCTTTTGGGGATTTATCCGGGCACATTCCACTCGAATTTATAGCCGAGGAACACCACTGGCAGGTAGGTCTCTTTCCCAAATTACCAGATTGGGAAAGCAGAAATGCTGCCACCCTCTGGCCGTTACCTGCAACAGCAGCTTTAAAACCTGTGCTAAGGGTCACTTCATATGCACCAGTACTGGAGGGCTGTAAATGAAACCTGCCCTCAAAATGTCTTGAGGGAGGTAATGGCCAAAATATTTCAAAATGTCACACATACTTCAAGAAAACAATTTGAAGAGGTAAGTTGTACTCACAGTTTGAAGGAAAAAAGGACATGCCAGAAAGCTCAATTTCAAGGGATTATGAGATGCATGCAAATCCAACCACAAATAGGTATCAGCTCACACTAGTCAGAATAAACGTCAACAAAACCTGCAAACAATAAATGCTGAAGGTGTTATGGAGAAGTGCCTACCCTGAACCTTAATTGGGACGTAACATGGTAAGAGCCATAATGAGAACAGAATGGAGGTGCCTTTACAAGGTAAACATTTTGCTACCATAGGACGCACAAGGCCCAATCCTGGGCCTATAACCTAAGAAGGCAGGATTGGAAGTCACAGGCAGGCAAATGTGCATTGCCGCAGTATTAAAATAGCCAAGACGTGGAAGCAACCAAAAAGTCCATCAACAGATGAGTGGACAAAGAAGAACTGGTACATGTACAGACAGAATATTAGCCAAGGAGAAAAAGGACACAATGCCATTTGCAGCACCGTAGATGAATCTAGAGGTAATCACACAACTTGTAGTAAGTCAGAAAGAGAAAGACACATATCGTATGATATCACTTATAGGTGTTACCTAAAAATTGATATCAGTGAAGATATTTCCACACAGAAGGGCAATCACAGATTCATTAAACAAACTTATGGTTCACCAATGGAAAGGTGTGAGAATTGGATCCATTTGGATATTGGGGTTAACAGACATATACAAACATAGGTGAAATATATAATCCCCAATATCCTACAGAATACCAAGAGAAGACTACTCCACATTCTCTCATAACGTACATGGGAAAACGATCCCAGGAGAGTAGACATATGTATATGTGTAAAAGAATCACATCTTGCACACCTAAAACAAGCCAAACATTGTACTCAAACTGGCTGTGATAAAAAAATAAAAATTAAATTGAAAAAACGAGCAAGAAGTAGTGAGACATAAACATAAGGGCCTTTATCCTGGCACATTCCATTCTAAATTACAACCTAGAACACGACTTCCATTGAGGCCCTGTGGCCCTAGTTACCAGATTTGGTAAAGGAGAACTGCTGCCACCTTGTGGCCCTTTCACACAACAGCAGCTTTAAACCCAGCATTAATGGTCAGTTGATATTCAAAATACTTCCGGGCCTGTAAATGACACCTGCCCTGCAAACAAATGCTGGGGTCCAATACCGACCAAAAAATTCAAAAGACCTCGACATTTCAAAAAGACAGTTTCAAGAGGCATATTTTACACACATTTGTGTTCTGTTTCTTTCTTTTCTTTTATTTTGTTAAAAAAAATGGGAAGGGAAAAAGGCTGAATATTAGGAATTAATAAAGCCATGCAAATCCAGTGTATAAAAGCGTTCACCTCACAGCCGTCAGAATGATCATCAGCAAAAAAAAGTCTACAACGAATAAATGCTGAAGGGGTTTTAGAGAACTGCGTACCCTTTAGCTGCTGGTGGGATGTAACCTGGTAAGAGCCAGTAGTGAGAACAGAATGGAGGTGCGTTTAAAGGTAAAAATTCAGCTACCATGTGATCTGGTAGGCCCACTGATGGGCCTATCACCTGGGTAGACCAGAATCAAAAGGACACAGGCTGGCAATCCTGCACTGCAACAACATGTACCATAGCCAAGACCTGGAAGAAACCAAAATGTCCATCAACAGAAATATGCACCAAGAAGAAGTCGGCCATGTACCCAATGGAAAATTAACCATGAAGAAGCATGGAACAGTGCCGCTGGCAACACCATAGAAGGATCTAGAGATAATCACCCAACTTGAAGTAAGAAAGAAACCGAAAGACAGATATCCTATGACATCACTTATAGCTGTTACCTAAAAATTGATACCTATAAAATAATTTCCAAGAGAAGGACACACATAGATTCAGAAAACCAAATTATGTTTAACCAAACGGAAATGTGTAAGTATATGTGAATTAGGATATGGGGGTTATCAGACATGTACTAATACATATGAAATATATAATCACAAAATACCTATGGAATACGAAGAGAGGTCTACTCAACACTCTATAATAACATACATGGGATAGGATCCAAAGAGTAACAGACAGATACATTGATATGATGGAGCAGAATCTGTACACCTAGGAGAATCAACATTTTTATCAAATTTGCTCTGATAATGAATAAAAATTAAATTTTAAAAACAAACAAAAATGTAAGAGATATAAGTTCTTGGGCATTTGCACTGGCACATTCCACTCTAATTTGCAGCTTACTAACATGACTTCCAGGAAAGCTCTGTTGCCCAAAACCCAGAGTTAGAAATGTAGAAATGCTGCCTCCTTGTGGCCAGTTCCCGCAAGGGCGGCTTTAAACCCACAGCTAATGGTCACTTAACATTCACAAGCACTCAGGGCTGTAAAGGACACCTCCCGTCAAAAAGTGTCCTGAGGTAGGGAATGGCCAAAAAAATTCAAAACTGGCAAATTTTTCAAGGAGATCGTATGGAGAGGTAAGTTTTACTCACTCTTTTTCAAAAAAGAGGAAAATGGATAAAAGCTCAACGCCAGGTATTATTAGCCTCATGCAAATCTAACCTACAGAAAGGTTTCAACTCACACATGTCAAGTACCATCAGCAAAAAGTCTACAAACAATTAATGCCGAAGGGGTTTTAGAGAACTGGGTACCCTCTACCTGCTGGTGAGATGTAAAGGGGTTACAGCCAATAATGAGCAGAGAAAGGAGCTGTGTTGAAAAGTAAAAATGGAGCCACCATTCCATTCAGCAGGCCCACTGCTGAGCCTCTCACCTGAGAAGACCAGAGTCGAGAAGGCACAGGCTTCAACAGCTGCACTGCAGCAATTTTCATAATAGCCAAGACACGGAAGCAACCATAATGTCCATCACCAGATGAATGGATAAAGAAGAAGTGGTCCATGTACACAATGGAATATTAGCCATGGAAAACAATGAAGCACTGCTCTTTGAGGCACCATAGATGAGCCTAGAGATAATCACAGAACATGAGGTAAGTCGGAAAGCAAAAGACATATCTTATGATATCACTTATAGGCATTATCTAACAACTGACACAAATGAACGTATTTCCACAGAGAAAGACTCTCACAGACATAGAAAACACACTATGCTTATCTAAAAGGAAAGGTGCGGAGAATGGAAAAATTAAGGTTACGGTTAACATACGTGTACAAATACCTATTAAAGACATCTATCGAAACGACCGACCATATAACAAGAGAGGTCTACGGAACACCCTGAAAGAATTTACATGGGAGGAGGATGTGTATATGAATATACATATATATATATATATGTAATGTACAAATGAACCAGATTGTGTACACCTAGGACAAACAATATTCTAAACATTACCCCGATTAAAAACATTCAAACAATGAACAAGAAGTAATGTGACATAAACTTATGGGGTTTTTTCCTGGCACATTCCATTGTAATTTACAACCTAGGAACAGGACTTCCAGAAAGGCTCTGCTGTCCTAGTAACCAGATTTGGGAATGGAGAAATGCTGCCGCCTTGTGGCCGTTTCCCTCAACAGCAGCTTTAAACCCAGTGCTAAAGGTCACTAAATATTCACACTCATTGCAGGCCTGTAAATGACACCTGCCCTCAAAAAAATTCCTGGGGTCAAAACTCGACCAAAAAATTCAAAAGAGGGCAACCTTCAAAGATAACAATTTCAAGAGGTTTATGGTACTCACCGTTTCTTTTCCTGTTTTTGTTTCACAGAAATTTTAAAAGGCGTGGAAAAATGCTGAACATTAGGAATACTTAAAGACATGCAAATCCAAATTACAAAAACCTATCAGCTCACACCAGTCACAATGGCCATCAGCAAAAATTCTGCAAACAATAAATGCTGAAGGGGTTGTAGAGACATGCCTACCCTTGGTTCAACATGGGACATGGTAAGAGCCAGTAATGAAAACACAAAGGAGGTGCCTTGAAAAGGTAAATATTGAGCTACCATTCAATCAAGGATACCCACTGCTGGACCTATCGCCTGAGAGGATGAGAATCAAAAGGCCACAGGCTGGACTTCACTGGTGGCGCAGTGGTTGAGAGCCCGCCTGCCGATGCAGGGGACACGGGTTCGTGCCCCGGTCCGGGAAGATCCCACATGCCGTGGAGCAGCTGGTCCCGTGAGCTATAGCTGCTGGGCCTGCGTGTCCGGAGTCTGTGCTCCGCAACGGGAGAGGCCACGGCAGCGAGAGGCCTGTGTACCACAAAAAAAAGACACGGGCTGGCCATCCTGCACTCCAGCAATATTTACCATAGCCAACACTTGGAAGCAACGAACATGTCCATCAACAGAGGAATGCACAAAGAAAAATGGTCCATGTACACAATGGAATATGACTCCAATAAAGAAATATAAATTCAATTTAGAACAGCAACATAAGTAAGGAGACATCAGCTTTTGGGGATTTATCCGGGCACATTCCACTCGAATTTATAGCCGAGGAACACCACTGGCAGGTAGGTCTCTTTCCCAAATTACCAGATTGGGAAAGCAGAAATGCTGCCACCCTCTGGCCGTTACCTGCAACAGCAGCTTTAAAACCTGTGCTAAGGGTCACTTCATATGCACCAGTACTGGAGGGCTGTAAATGAAACCTGCCCTCAAAATGTCTTGAGGGAGGTAATGGCCAAAATATTTCAAAATGTCACACATACTTCAAGAAAACAATTTGAAGAGGTAAGTTGTACTCACAGTTTGAAGGAAAAAAGGACATGCCAGAAAGCTCAATTTCAAGGGATTATGAGATGCATGCAAATCCAACCACAAATAGGTATCAGCTCACACTAGTCAGAATAAACGTCAACAAAACCTGCAAACAATAAATGCTGAAGGTGTTATGGAGAAGTGCCTACCCTGAACCTTAATTGGGACGTAACATGGTAAGAGCCATAATGAGAACAGAATGGAGGTGCCTTTACAAGGTAAACATTTTGCTACCATAGGACGCACAAGGCCCAATCCTGGGCCTATAACCTAAGAAGGCAGGATTGGAAGTCACAGGCAGGCAAATGTGCATTGCCGCAGTATTAAAATAGCCAAGACGTGGAAGCAACCAAAAAGTCCATCAACAGATGAGTGGACAAAGAAGAACTGGTACATGTACAGACAGAATATTAGCCAAGGAGAAAAAGGACACAATGCCATTTGCAGCACCGTAGATGAATCTAGAGGTAATCACACAACTTGTAGTAAGTCAGAAAGAGAAAGACACATATCGTATGATATCACTTATAGGTGTTACCTAAAAATTGATATCAGTGAAGATATTTCCACACAGAAGGGCAATCACAGATTCATTAAACAAACTTATGGTTCACCAATGGAAAGGTGTGAGAATTGGATCCATTTGGATATTGGGGTTAACAGACATATACAAACATAGGTGAAATATATAATCCCCAATATCCTACAGAATACCAAGAGAAGACTACTCCACATTCTCTCATAACGTACATGGGAAAACGATCCCAGGAGAGTAGACATATGTATATGTGTAAAAGAATCACATCTTGCACACCTAAAACAAGCCAAACATTGTACTCAAACTGGCTGTGATAAAAAATAAAAATTAAATTGAAAAAACGAGCAAGAAGTAGTGAGACATAAACATAAGGGCCTTTATCCTGGCACATTCCATTCTAAATTACAACCTAGAACACGACTTCCATTGAGGCCCTGTGGCCCTAGTTACCAGATTTGGTAAAGGAGAACTGCTGCCACCTTGTGGCCCTTTCACACAACAGCAGCTTTAAACCCAGCATTAATGGTCAGTTGATATTCAAAATACTTCCGGGCCTGTAAATGACACCTGCCCTGCAAACAAATGCTGGGGTCCAATACCGACCAAAAAATTCAAAAGACCTCGACATTTCAAAAAGACAGTTTCAAGAGGCATATTTTACACACATTTGTGTTCTGTTTCTTTCTTTTCTTTTATTTTGTTAAAAAAAATGGGAAGGGAAAAAGGCTGAATATTAGGAATTAATAAAGCCATGCAAATCCAGTGTATAAAAGCGTTCACCTCACAGCCGTCAGAATGATCATCAGCAAAAAAAAGTCTACAACGAATAAATGCTGAAGGGGTTTTAGAGAACTGCGTACCCTTTAGCTGCTGGTGGGATGTAACCTGGTAAGAGCCAGTAGTGAGAACAGAATGGAGGTGCGTTTAAAGGTAAAAATTCAGCTACCATGTGATCTGGTAGGCCCACTGATGGGCCTATCACCTGGGTAGACCAGAATCAAAAGGACACAGGCTGGCAATCCTGCACTGCAACAACATGTACCATAGCCAAGACCTGGAAGAAACCAAAATGTCCATCAACAGAAATATGCACCAAGAAGAAGTCGGCCATGTACCCAATGGAAAATTAACCATGAAGAAGCATGGAACAGTGCCGCTGGCAACACCATAGAAGGATCTAGAGATAATCACCCAACTTGAAGTAAGAAAGAAACCGAAAGACAGATATCCTATGACATCACTTATAGCTGTTACCTAAAAATTGATACCTATAAAATAATTTCCAAGAGAAGGACACACATAGATTCAGAAAACCAAATTATGTTTAACCAAACGGAAATGTGTAAGTATATGTGAATTAGGATATGGGGGTTATCAGACATGTACTAATACATATGAAATATATAATCACAAAATACCTATGGAATACGAAGAGAGGTCTACTCAACACTCTATAATAACATACATGGGATAGGATCCAAAGAGTAACAGACAGATACATTGATATGATGGAGCAGAATCTGTACACCTAGGAGAATCAACATTTTTATCAAATTTGCTCTGATAATGAATAAAAATTAAATGTTAAAAACAAACAAAAATGTAAGAGATATAAGTTCTTGGGCATTTGCACTGGCACATTCCACTCTAATTTGCAGCTTACTAACATGACTTCCAGGAAAGCTCTGTTGCCCAAAACCCAGAGTTAGAAATGTAGAAATGCTGCCTCCTTGTGGCCAGTTCCCGCAAGGGCGGCTTTAAACCCACAGCTAATGGTCACTTAACATTCACAAGCACTCAGGGCTGTAAAGGACACCTCCCGTCAAAAAGTGTCCTGAGGTAGGGAATGGCCAAAAAAATTCAAAACTGGCAAATTTTTCAAGGAGATCGTATGGAGAGGTAAGTTTTACTCACTCTTTTTCAAAAAAGAGGAAAATGGATAAAAGCTCAACGCCAGGTATTATTAGCCTCATGCAAATCTAACCTACAGAAAGGTTTCAACTCACACATGTCAAGTACCATCAGCAAAAAGTCTACAAACAATTAATGCCGAAGGGGTTTTAGAGAACTGGGTACCCTCTACCTGCTGGTGAGATGTAAAGGGGTTACAGCCAATAATGAGCAGAGAAAGGAGCTGTGTTGAAAAGTAAAAATGGAGCCACCATTCCATTCAGCAGGCCCACTGCTGAGCCTCTCACCTGAGAAGACCAGAGTCGAGAAGGCACAGGCTTCAACAGCTGCACTGCAGCAATTTTCATAATAGCCAAGACACGGAAGCAACCATAATGTCCATCACCAGATGAATGGATAAAGAAGAAGTGGTCCATGTACACAATGGAATATTAGCCATGGAAAACAATGAAGCACTGCTCTTTGAGGCACCATAGATGAGCCTAGAGATAATCACAGAACATGAGGTAAGTCGGAAAGCAAAAGACATATCTTATGATATCACTTATAGGCATTATCTAACAACTGACACAAATGAACGTATTTCCACAGAGAAAGACTCTCACAGACATAGAAAACACACTATGCTTATCTAAAAGGAAAGGTGCGGAGAATGGAAAAATTAAGGTTACGGTTAACATACGTGTACAAATACCTATTAAAGACATCTATCGAAACGACCGACCATATAACAAGAGAGGTCTACGGAACACCCTGAAAGAATTTACATGGGAGGAGGATGTGTATATGAATATACATATATATATATATATGTAATGTACAAATGAACCAGATTGTGTACACCTAGGACAAACAATATTCTAAACATTACCCCGATTAAAAACATTCAAACAATGAACAAGAAGTAATGTGACATAAACTTATGGGGTTTTTTCCTGGCACATTCCATTGTAATTTACAACCTAGGAACAGGACTTCCAGAAAGGCTCTGCTGTCCTAGTAACCAGATTTGGGAATGGAGAAATGCTGCCGCCTTGTGGCCGTTTCCCTCAACAGCAGCTTTAAACCCAGTGCTAAAGGTCACTAAATATTCACACTCATTGCAGGCCTGTAAATGACACCTGCCCTCAAAAAAATTCCTGGGGTCAAAACTCGACCAAAAAATTCAAAAGAGGGCAACCTTCAAAGATAACAATTTCAAGAGGTTTATGGTACTCACCGTTTCTTTTCCTGTTTTTGTTTCACAGAAATTTTAAAAGGCGTGGAAAAATGCTGAACATTAGGAATACTTAAAGACATGCAAATCCAAATTACAAAAACCTATCAGCTCACACCAGTCACAATGGCCATCAGCAAAAATTCTGCAAACAATAAATGCTGAAGGGGTTGTAGAGACATGCCTACCCTTGGTTCAACATGGGACATGGTAAGAGCCAGTAATGAAAACACAAAGGAGGTGCCTTGAAAAGGTAAATATTGAGCTACCATTCAATCAAGGATACCCACTGCTGGACCTATCGCCTGAGAGGATGAGAATCAAAAGGCCACAGGCTGGACTTCACTGGTGGCGCAGTGGTTGAGAGCCCGCCTGCCGATGCAGGGGACACGGGTTCGTGCCCCGGTCCGGGAAGATCCCACATGCCGTGGAGCAGCTGGTCCCGTGAGCTATAGCTGCTGGGCCTGCGTGTCCGGAGTCTGTGCTCCGCAACGGGAGAGGCCACGGCAGCGAGAGGCCTGTGTACCACAAAAAAAAGACACGGGCTGGCCATCCTGCACTCCAGCAATATTTACCATAGCCAACACTTGGAAGCAACGAACATGTCCATCAACAGAGGAATGCACAAAGAAAAATGGTCCATGTACACAATGGAATATGACTCCAATAAAGAAATATAAATTCAATTTAGAACAGCAACATAAGTAAGGAGACATCAGCTTTTGGGGATTTATCCGGGCACATTCCACTCGAATTTATAGCCGAGGAACACCACTGGCAGGTAGGTCTCTTTCCCAAATTACCAGATTGGGAAAGCAGAAATGCTGCCACCCTCTGGCCGTTACCTGCAACAGCAGCTTTAAAACCTGTGCTAAGGGTCACTTCATATGCACCAGTACTGGAGGGCTGTAAATGAAACCTGCCCTCAAAATGTCTTGAGGGAGGTAATGGCCAAAATATTTCAAAATGTCACACATACTTCAAGAAAACAATTTGAAGAGGTAAGTTGTACTCACAGTTTGAAGGAAAAAAGGACATGCCAGAAAGCTCAATTTCAAGGGATTATGAGATGCATGCAAATCCAACCACAAATAGGTATCAGCTCACACTAGTCAGAATAAACGTCAACAAAACCTGCAAACAATAAATGCTGAAGGTGTTATGGAGAAGTGCCTACCCTGAACCTTAATTGGGACGTAACATGGTAAGAGCCATAATGAGAACAGAATGGAGGTGCCTTTACAAGGTAAACATTTTGCTACCATAGGACGCACAAGGCCCAATCCTGGGCCTATAACCTAAGAAGGCAGGATTGGAAGTCACAGGCAGGCAAATGTGCATTGCCGCAGTATTAAAATAGCCAAGACGTGGAAGCAACCAAAAAGTCCATCAACAGATGAGTGGACAAAGAAGAACTGGTACATGTACAGACAGAATATTAGCCAAGGAGAAAAAGGACACAATGCCATTTGCAGCACCGTAGATGAATCTAGAGGTAATCACACAACTTGTAGTAAGTCAGAAAGAGAAAGACACATATCGTATGATATCACTTATAGGTGTTACCTAAAAATTGATATCAGTGAAGATATTTCCACACAGAAGGGCAATCACAGATTCATTAAACAAACTTATGGTTCACCAATGGAAAGGTGTGAGAATTGGATCCATTTGGATATTGGGGTTAACAGACATATACAAACATAGGTGAAATATATAATCCCCAATATCCTACAGAATACCAAGAGAAGACTACTCCACATTCTCTCATAACGTACATGGGAAAACGATCCCAGGAGAGTAGACATATGTATATGTGTAAAAGAATCACATCTTGCACACCTAAAACAAGCCAAACATTGTACTCAAACTGGCTGTGATAAAAAATAAAAATTAAATTGAAAAAACGAGCAAGAAGTAGTGAGACATAAACATAAGGGCCTTTATCCTGGCACATTCCATTCTAAATTACAACCTAGAACACGACTTCCATTGAGGCCCTGTGGCCCTAGTTACCAGATTTGGTAAAGGAGAACTGCTGCCACCTTGTGGCCCTTTCACACAACAGCAGCTTTAAACCCAGCATTAATGGTCAGTTGATATTCAAAATACTTCCGGGCCTGTAAATGACACCTGCCCTGCAAACAAATGCTGGGGTCCAATACCGACCAAAAAATTCAAAAGACCTCGACATTTCAAAAAGACAGTTTCAAGAGGCATATTTTACACACATTTGTGTTCTGTTTCTTTCTTTTCTTTTATTTTGTTAAAAAAAATGGGAAGGGAAAAAGGCTGAATATTAGGAATTAATAAAGCCATGCAAATCCAGTGTATAAAAGCGTTCACCTCACAGCCGTCAGAATGATCATCAGCAAAAAAAAGTCTACAACGAATAAATGCTGAAGGGGTTTTAGAGAACTGCGTACCCTTTAGCTGCTGGTGGGATGTAACCTGGTAAGAGCCAGTAGTGAGAACAGAATGGAGGTGCGTTTAAAGGTAAAAATTCAGCTACCATGTGATCTGGTAGGCCCACTGATGGGCCTATCACCTGGGTAGACCAGAATCAAAAGGACACAGGCTGGCAATCCTGCACTGCAACAACATGTACCATAGCCAAGACCTGGAAGAAACCAAAATGTCCATCAACAGAAATATGCACCAAGAAGAAGTCGGCCATGTACCCAATGGAAAATTAACCATGAAGAAGCATGGAACAGTGCCGCTGGCAACACCATAGAAGGATCTAGAGATAATCACCCAACTTGAAGTAAGAAAGAAACCGAAAGACAGATATCCTATGACATCACTTATAGCTGTTACCTAAAAATTGATACCTATAAAATAATTTCCAAGAGAAGGACACACATAGATTCAGAAAACCAAATTATGTTTAACCAAACGGAAATGTGTAAGTATATGTGAATTAGGATATGGGGGTTATCAGACATGTACTAATACATATGAAATATATAATCACAAAATACCTATGGAATACGAAGAGAGGTCTACTCAACACTCTATAATAACATACATGGGATAGGATCCAAAGAGTAACAGACAGATACATTGATATGATGGAGCAGAATCTGTACACCTAGGAGAATCAACATTTTTATCAAATTTGCTCTGATAATGAATAAAAATTAAATTTTAAAAACAAACAAAAATGTAAGAGATATAAGTTCTTGGGCATTTGCACTGGCACATTCCACTCTAATTTGCAGCTTACTAACATGACTTCCAGGAAAGCTCTGTTGCCCAAAACCCAGAGTTAGAAATGTAGAAATGCTGCCTCCTTGTGGCCAGTTCCCGCAAGGGCGGCTTTAAACCCACAGCTAATGGTCACTTAACATTCACAAGCACTCAGGGCTGTAAAGGACACCTCCCGTCAAAAAGTGTCCTGAGGTAGGGAATGGCCAAAAAAATTCAAAACTGGCAAATTTTTCAAGGAGATCGTATGGAGACGTAAGTTTTACTCACTCTTTTTCAAAAAAGAGGAAAATGGATAAAAGCTCAACGCCAGGTATTATTAGCCTCATGCAAATCTAACCTACAGAAAGGTTTCAACTCACACATGTCAAGTACCATCAGCAAAAAGTCTACAAACAATTAATGCCGAAGGGGTTTTAGAGAACTGGGTACCCTCTACCTGCTGGTGAGATGTAAAGGGGTTACAGCCAATAATGAGCAGAGAAAGGAGCTGTGTTGAAAAGTAAAAATGGAGCCACCATTCCATTCAGCAGGCCCACTGCTGAGCCTCTCACCTGAGAAGACCAGAGTCGAGAAGGCACAGGCTTCAACAGCTGCACTGCAGCAATTTTCATAATAGCCAAGACACGGAAGCAACCATAATGTCCATCACCAGATGAATGGATAAAGAAGAAGTGGTCCATGTACACAATGGAATATTAGCCATGGAAAACAATGAAGCACTGCTCTTTGAGGCACCATAGATGAGCCTAGAGATAATCACAGAACATGAGGTAAGTCGGAAAGCAAAAGACATATCTTATGATATCACTTATAGGCATTATCTAACAACTGACACAAATGAACATATTTCCACAGAGAAAGACACTCACAGACATAGAAAACACACTATGCTTATCTAAAAGGAAAGGTGCGGAGAATGGAAAAATTAAGGTTATGGTTAACATACGTGTACAAATACCTATTAAAGACATCTATCGAAACGACCGACCATATAACAAGAGAGGTCTACGGAACACCCTGAAAGAATTTACATGGGAGGAGGATGTGTATATGAATATACATATATATATATATATATATATATATGTAATGTACAAATGAACCAGATTGTGTACACCTAGGACAAACAATATTCTAAACATTACCCCGATTAAAAACATTCAAACAATGAACAAGAAGTAATGTGACATAAACTTATGGGGGTTTTTCCTGGCACATTCCATTGTAATTTACAACCTAGGAACAGGACTTCCAGAAAGGCTCTGCTGTCCTAGTAACCAGATTTGGGAATGGAGAAATGCTGCCGCCTTGTGGCCGTTTCCCTCAACAGCAGCTTTAAACCCAGTGCTAAAGGTCACTAAATATTCACACTCATTGCAGGCCTGTAAATGACACCTGCCCTCAAAAAAATTCCTGGGGTCAAAACTCGACCAAAAAATTCAAAAGAGGGCAACCTTCAAAGATAACAATTTCAAGAGGTTTATGGTACCCACCGTTTCTTTTCCTGTTTTTGTTTCACAGAAATTTTAAAAGGCGTGGAAAAATGCTGAACATTAGGAATACTTAAAGACATGCAAATCCAAATTACAAAAACCTATCAGCTCACACCAGTCACAATGGCCATCAGCAAAAATTCTGCAAACAATAAATGCTGAAGGGGTTGTAGAGACATGCCTACACTTGGTTCAACATGGGACATGGTAAGAGCCAGTAATGAAAACACAAAGGAGGTGCCTTGAAAAGGTAAATATTGAGCTACCATTCAATCAAGGATACCCACTGCTGGACCTATCACCTGAGAGGATGAGAATCAAAAGGCCACAGGCTGGACTTCACTGGTGGCGCAGTGGTTGAGAGCCCGCCTGCCGATGCAGGGGACACGGGTTCGTGCCCCGGTCCGGGAAGAGCCCACATGCCGTGGAGCGGCTGGTCCCGTGAGCTATAGCTGCTGGGCCTGCGTGTCCGGAGTCTGTGCTCTGCAACGGGAGAGGCCACGGCAGTGAGAGGCCTGTGTACCACAAAAAAAAGACACGGGCTGGCAATCTTGCACTCCAGCAATATTTACCATAGCCAACACTTGGAAGCAACGAACATGTCCATCAAAAGAGGAATGCACAAAGAAGAAATGGTCCATGTACACAATGGAATATGACTCCAATAAAGAAATATAAATTCAATTTAGAACAGCAACATAAGTAAGGAGACATCAGCTTTTGGGGATTTATCCGGGCACATTCCACTCGAATTTATAGCCGAGGAACACCACTGGCAGGTAGGTCTCTTTCCCAAATTACCAGATTGGGAAAGCAGAAATGCTGCCACCCTCTGGCCGTTACCTGCAACAGCAGCTTTAAAACCTGTGCTAAGGGTCACTTCATATGCACCAGTACTGGCGGGCTGTAAATGAAACCTGCCCTCAAAATGTCTTGAGGGAGGTAATGGCCAAAATATTTCAAAATGTCACACATACTTCAAGAAAACAATTGAAGAGGTAAGTTGTACTCACAGTTTGAAGGAAAAAAGGACATGCCAGAAAGCTCAATTTCAAGGGGTTATGAGATGCATGCAAATCCAACCACAACTAGGTATCAGCTCACACTAGTCAGAATAAACCTCAACAAAAACCTGCAAACAATAAATGCTGAAGGTGTTATGGAGAAGTGCATACCCTCAACTTTAAGTGGGACGTAACCTGGTAAGAGCCATAATGAGAACAGAATGGAGGTGCCTTTACAAGGTAAACATTTTGCTACCATAGGACGCACAAGGCCCAATCCTGGGCCTATAACCTAAGAAGGCAGGATTGGAAGTCACAGGCAGGCAAATGTGCATTGCCGCAGTATTAAAATAGCCAAGACGTGGAAGCAACCAAAAAGTCCATCAACAGATGAGTGGACAAAGAAGAACTGGTACATGTACAGACGGAATATTAGCCAAGGAGAAAAAGGACACAATGCCATTTGCAGCACCGTAGATGAATCTAGAGGTAATCACACAACTTGTAGTAAGTCAGAAAGAGAAAGACACATATCGTATGATATCACTTATAGGTGTTACCTAAAAATTGATATCAGTGAAGATATTTCCACACAGAAGGGCAATCACAGATTCATTAAACAAACTTATGGTTCACCAATGGAAAGGTGTGAGAATTGGATCCATTTGGATATTGGGGTTAACAGACATATACAAACATAGGTGAAATATATAATCCCCAATATCCTACAGAATACCAAGAGAAGACTACTCCACATTCTCTCATAACGTACATGGGAAAACGATCCCAGGAGAGTAGACATATGTATATGTGTAAAAGAATCACATCTTGCACACCTAAAACAAGCCAAACATTGTAATCAAACTGGCTGTGATAAAAAAATAAAAATTAAATTGAAAAAACGAGCAAGAAGTAGTGAGACATAAACTTAAGGGGCTTTTTCCTGGCACATTCCATTCTAAATTACAACCTAGAACATGACTTCCATTGAGGCCCTGTGGCCCTAGTTACCAGATTTGGTAAAGGAGAACTGCTGCCACCTTGTGGCCGTTTCACACAACAGCAGCTTTAAACCCAGCGTTAATGGTCAGTTGATATTCAAAATACTTCCGGGCCTGTAAATGACACCTGCCCTGCAAACAAATGCTGGGGTCCAATACCGACCAAAAAATTCAAAAGACCTCGACATTTCAAAAAGACAGTTTCAAGAGGCATATTTTACACACATTTGTGTTCTGTTTCTTTCTTTTCTTTTATTTTGTTAAAAAGAATGGGAAGGGAAAAAGGCTGAACATTAGGAATTAATAAAGCCATGCAAATCCAGTGTATAAAAGCGTTCACCTCACAGCCTTCAGAATGATCATCAGCAAAAAAAAGTCTACAACGAATAAATGCTGAAGGGGTTTTAGAGAACTGCGTACCCTTTAGCTGCTGGTGGGATGTAACCTGGTAAGAGCCAGTAGTGAGAACAGAATGGAGGTGCGTTTAAAGGTAAAAATTGAGCTACCATGTGATCTGGTAGGCCCACGGATGGGCCTATCACCTGGGTAGACCAGAATCAAAAGGACACAGGCTGGCAATCCTGCACTGCAACATCATGTACCATAGCCAAGAGCTGGAAGAAACCAAAATGTCCATCAACAGAAAAATGCACCAAGAAGAAGTCATCCATGTACCCAATGGAGTATTAACCATGAAGAAGCATGGAACAGTGCCGTTGGCAACACCATAGAAGGATCTAGAGATAATCACCCAACTTGAAGTAAGAAAGAAACCGAAAGACAGGTATGCTATGACATCACTTTTAGGTGTTACCTAAAAATTGATGCCCATAAAATAATTTCCAAGAGAAGGACACGCATAGATTCAGAAAACCAAATTATGTTTAACCAAATGGAAAGGTGTAAGGAATATGTGAATTAGGATATGGGGGTTATCAGACATGTACTAATACATATGAGATATATAATCACAAAATACCTATGGAATACGAAGAGTGGTCTACTCCACACTCCATAATAACATACACGGGATAGGATCCAAAGAGGAATAGACAGATACATTGATATGATAAAGCAGAATCTGTACACCTAGGAGAATGTACATTTTTATCAAATTTGCTCTGATAATGAATAAAAATTAAATTTAAAAATCAAACAAAAATGTAGGAGATATAAGTACTTGCGGGTTTGCACTGGCACATTCCACTCTAATTTGCAGCTTACTAACACGACTTCCAGGAAAGCTCTGTTGCCCAAAACCCAGAGTTAGAAATGTAGAAATGCTGCCGCCTTGTGGCCAGTTCCCCGCAAGAGTGGCTTTAAACCCACAGCTAATGGTCACTTAACACTCACAAGGACTCAGGGCTGTGAAGGACACCTCCCGTCAAAAAGTGTCCTGAGGTAGGGAATGGCCAAAAATATTCAAAACTGGCAAATTTTTCAAGGAGATCGTATGGACAGGTAAGTTTTACTCACTCTTTTTCAAAAAAGAGGAAGATGGATAAAAGCTCAACATCAGGAATTATTAGCCCATGCAAATCTAACCGACAGAAAGGTTTCAACTCACACATGTCAAGTACCATCAGCAAAAAGTCTACAAACAATTAATGCCGAAGGGGTTTTAGAGAACTGGGTACCCTCTAGCTGCTGGTGAGATGTAAAGGGGTAACAGCCAATAATGAGCAGAGAAAGGAGCTGCGTTTATAAGTAAAAATGGAGCCACCATTCCATTCAGCAGGCCCACTGCTGAGCCTCTCACCTGAGAAGACCAGAGTCGAGAAGGCACAGGCTTCAACAGCTGCACTGCAGCAATTTTCATAATAGCCAAGACACGGAAGCAACCATAATGTCCATCACCAGATGAATGGATAAAGAAGAAGTGGTCCATGTACACAATGGAATATTAGCCATGGAAAACAATGAAGCACTGCTCTTTGAGGCACCATAGATGAGCCTAGAGATAATCACAGAACATGAGGTAAGTCGGAAAGCAAAAGACATATCTTATGATATCACTTATAGGCATTATCTAACTACTGACACAAATGAACGTATTTCCACAGAGAAAGACACAGACATAGAAAACACACTATGCTTATCTAAAAGGAAAGGTGCGGGGAATGGAAAAATTAAGATTAGGGTTACCATACGTGTACAAATACCTATTAAATACATCTATCAAAACAACTGACCATATAACAAGAGAGGTCTACGGAACACCCTGAAAGAATTTACATGGGAGGAGGATGTGTATATGAATATACATATATATATATATGTAATGTACAAATGAACCAGATTGTGTACACCTAGGACAAACAATATTCTAAACACTACCCCGATTAAAAACATTCAAACAATGAACAAGAAGTAATGTGACATAAACTTATGGGGGTTTTTCCTGGCACATTCCATTGTAATTTACAACCTAGGAACAGGACTTCCAGAAAGGCTCTGCTGTCCTAGTAACCAGATTTGGGAATGGAGAAATGCTGCCGCCTTGTGGCCGTTTCCCTCAACAGCAGCTTTAAACCCAGTGCTAAAGGTCACTAAATATTCACACTCATTGCAGGCCTGTAAATGACACCTGCCCTCAAAAAAATTCCTGGGGTCAAAACTTGACCAAAAAATTCAAAAGAGGGCAACGTTCAAAGATAACAATTTCAAGAGGTTTATGGTACCCACTGTTTTTTTTCCTGTTTTTGTTTCACAGAAATTTTAAAAGGCGTGGAAAAATGCTGAACATTAGGAATACTTAAAGACATGCAAATCCAAATTACAAAAACCTATCAGCTCACACCAGTCACAATGGCCATCAGCAAAAATTCTGCAAACAATAAATGCTGAAGGGGTTGTAGAGACATGCCTACCCTTGGTTCAACATGGGACATGGTAAGAGCCAGTAATGAAAACACAAAGGAGGTGCCTTGAAAAGGTAAATATTGAGCTACCATTCAATCAAGGATACCCACTGCTGGACCTATCGCCTGAGAGGATGAGAATCAAAAGGCCACAGGCTGGACTTCACTGGTGGCGCAGTGGTTGAGAGCCCGCTTGCCGATGCAGGGGACACGGGTTCGTGCCCCGGTCCGGGAAGAGCCCACATGCCGTGGAGCGGCTGGTCCCGTGAGCTATAGCTGCTGGGCCTGCGTGTCCGGAGTCTGTGCTCCGCAACGGGAGAGGCCTCGGCAGTGAGAGGCCTGTGTACCACAAAAAAAAAGACACGGGCTGGTAATCCTGCACTCCAGCAATATTTACCATAGCCAACACTTGGAAACAACGAACATGTCCATCAAAAGAGGAATGCACAAAGAAGAAATGGTCCATGTACACAATGGAATATGACTCCAATAAAGAAATATAAATTCAATTTAGAACAGCAACATAAGTAAGGAGACATCAGCTTTTGGGGATTTATCCGGGCACATTCCACTCGAATTTATAGCCGAGGAACACCACTGGCAGGTAGGTCTCTTTCCCAAATTACCAGATTGGGAAAGCAGAAATGCTGCCACCCTCTGGCCGTTACCTGCAACAGCAGCTTTAAAACCTGTGCTAAGGGTCACTTCATATGCACCAGTACTGGAGGGCTGTAAATGAAACCTGCCCTCAAAATGTCTTGAGGGAGGTAATGGCCAAAATATTTCAAAATGTCACACATACTTCAAGAAAACAATTGAAGAGGTAAGTTGTACTCACAGTTTGAAGGAAAAAAGGACATGCCAGAAAGCTCAATTTCAAGGGATTATGAGATGCATGCAAATCCAACCACAACTAGGTATCAGCTCACACTAGTCAGAATAAACCTCAACAAAAACCTGCAAACAATAAATGCTGAAGGTGTTATGGAGAAGTGCATACCCTCAACTTTAAGTGGGACGTAACCTGGTAAGAGCCATAATGAGAACAGAATGGAGGTGCCTTTACAAGGTAAACATTTTGCTACCATAGGACGCACAAGGCCCAATCCTGGGCCTATAACCTAAGAAGGCAGGATTGGAAGTCACAGGCAGGCAAATGTGCATTGCCGCAGTATTAAAATAGCCAAGACGTGGAAGCAACCAAAAAGTCCATCAACAGATGAGTGGACAAAGAAGAACTGGTACATGTACAGACGGAATATTAGCCAAGGAGAAAAAGGACACAATGCCATTTGCAGCACCGTAGATGAATCTAGAGGTAATCACACAACTTGTAGTAAGTCAGAAAGAGAAAGACACATATCGTATGATATCACTTATAGGTGTTACCTAAAAATTGATATCAGTGAAGATATTTCCACACAGAAGGGCAATCACAGATTCATTAAACAAACTTATGGTTCACCAATGGAAAGGTGTGAGAATTGGATCCATTTGGATATTGGGGTTAACAGACATATACAAACATAGGTGAAATATATAATCCCCAATATCCTACAGAATACCAAGAGAAGACTACTCCACATTCTCTCATAACGTACATGGGAAAACGATCCCAGGAGAGTAGACATATGTATATGTGTAAAAGAATCACATCTTGCACACCTAAAACAAGCCAAACATTGTAATCAAACTGGCTGTGATAAAAAAATAAAAATTAAATTGAAAAAACGAGCAAGAAGTAGTGAGACATAAACTTAAGGGGCTTTTTCCTGGCACATTCCATTGTAAATTACAACCTAGAACACGACTTCCATTGAGGCCCTGTGGCCCTAGTTACCAGATTTGGTAAAGGAGAACTGCTGCCACCTTGTGGCCGTTTCACACAACAGCAGCTTTAAACCCAGCGTTAATGGTCAGTTGATATTCAAAATACTTCCGGGCCTGTAAATGACACCTGCCCTGCAAACAAATGCTGGGGTCCAATACCGACCAAAAAATTCAAAAGACCTCGACATTTCAAAAAGACAGTTTCAAGAGGCATATTTTACACACATTTGTGTTCTGTTTCTTTCTTTTCTTTTATTTTGTTAAAAAGAATGGGAAGGGAAAAAGGCTGAACATTAGGAATTAATAAAGCCATGCAAATCCAGTGTATAAAAGCGTTCACCTCACAGCCGTCAGAATGATCATCAGCAAAAAAAAGTCTACAACGAATAAATGCTGAAGGGGTTTTAGAGAACTGCGTACCCTTTAGCTGCTGGTGGGATGTAACCTGGTAAGAGCCAGTAGTGAGAACAGAATGGAGGTGCGTTTAAAGGTAAAAATTCAGCTACCATGTGATCTGGTAGGCCCACTGATGGGCCTATCACCTGGGTAGACCAGAATCAAAAGGACACAGGCTGGCAATCCTGCACTGCAACATCATGTACCATAGCCAAGAGCTGGAAGAAACCAAAATGTCCATCAACAGAAAAATGCACCAAGAAGAAGTCATCCATGTACCCAATGGAATATTAACCATGAAGAAGCATGGAACAGTGCCGTTGGCAACACCATAGAAGGATCTAGAGATAATCACCCAACTTGAAGCAAGAAAGAAACCGAAAGACAGATATGCTATGACATCACTTATAGGTGTTACCTAAAAATTGATGCCCATAAAATAATTTCCAAGAGAAGGACACGCATAGATTCAGAAAACCAAATTATGTTTAACCAAATGGAAAGGTGTAAGGAATATGTGAATTAGGATATGGGGGTTATCAGACATGTACTAATACATATGAGATATATAATCACAAAATACCTATGGAATACGAGGAGTGGTCTACTCCACACTCCATAATAACATACACGGGATACGATCCAAAGAGGAATAGACAGATACATTGATATGATAAAGCAGAATCTGTACACCTAGGAGAATCTACATTTTTATCAAATTTGCTCTGATAATGAATAAAAATTAAATTTAAAAATCAAACAAAAATATAGGAGATATAAGTACTTGCGGGTTTGCACTGGCACATTCCACTCTAATTTGCAGCTTAATAACACGACTTCCAGGAAACCTCTGTTGCCCAAAACCCAGAGTTAGAAATGTAGAAATGCTGCCGCCTTGTGGCCAGTTCCCCGCAAGAGTGGCTTTAAACCCACAGCTAATGGTCACTTAACACTCACAAGGACTCAGGGCTGTAAAGGACACCGCGCGTCAAAAAGTGTCCTGAGGGGCTTCCCTGGTGGCGCAGTGGTTGAGAGTCCGCCTGCCGATGCAGGGGACACGGGTTCGTGCCCCGGTCTGGGAAGATCCCACATGCCGCGGAGCGGCTGGGCCCGTGAGCCATGGCCACTGAGCCTGTGCTCCGGAGCCTGTGCTCCGCAAGGGGAGAGGCCACAACAGTGAGAGGCCCGCCTAACCGCAAAAAAAAAAAAAAAAAAAAAAAAAAAAAAAAAAAAAAAAAAAGTGTCCTGAGGTAGGGAATGGCCAAAAATATTCAAAACTGGCAAATTTTTCAAGGAGATCGTATGGAGAGGTAAGTTTTACTCACTCTTTTTCAAAAAAGAGGAAGATGGATAAAAGCTCAACATCAGGAATTATTAGCCCATGCAAATCTAACCTACAGAAAGGTTTCAACTCACACATGTCAAGTACCATCAGCAAAAAGTCTACAAACAATTAATGCCGAAGGGGTTTTAGAGAACTGGGTACCCTCTAGCTGCTGGTGAGATGTAAAGGGGTAACAGCCAATAATGAGCAGAGAAAGGAGCTGCGTTTATAAGTAAAAATGGAGCCACCATTCCATTCAGCAGGCCCACTGCTGAGCCTCTCACCTGAGAAGACCAGAGTCGAGAAGGCACAGGCTTCAACAGCTGCACTGCAGCAATTTTCATAATAGCCAAGACACGGAAGCAACCATAATGTCCATCACCAGATGAATGGATAAAGAAGAAGTGGTCCATGTACACAATGGAATATTAGCCATGGAAAACAATGAAGCACTGCTCTTTGAGGCACCATAGATGAGCCTAGAGATAATCACAGAACATGAGGTAAGTCGGAAAGCAAAAGACATATCTTATGATATCACTTATAGGCATTATCTAACTACTGACACAAATGAACGTATTTCCACAGAGAAAGACACAGACATAGAAAACACACTATGCTTATCTAAAAGGAAAGGTGCGGGGAATGGAAAAATTAAGATTAGGGTTACCATACGTGTACAAATACCTATTAAATACATCTATCAAAACAACTGACCATATAACAAGAGAGGTCTACGGAACACCCTGAAAGAATTTACATGGGAGGAGGATGTGTATATGAATATACATATATATATATATGTAATGTACAAATGAACCAGATTGTGTACACCTAGGACAAACAATATTCTAAACACTACCCCGATTAAAAACATTCAAACAATGAACAAGAAGTAATGTGACATAAACTTATGGGGGTTTTTCCTGGCACATTCCATTGTAATTTACAACCTAGGAACAGGACTTCCAGAAAGGCTCTGCTGTCCTAGTAACCAGATTTGGGAATGGAGAAATGCTGCCGCCTTGTGGCCGTTTCCCTCAACAGCAGCTTTAAACCCAGTGCTAAAGGTCACTAAATATTCACACTCATTGCAGGCCTGTAAATGACACCTGCCCTCAAAAAAATTCCTGGGGTCAAAACTCGACCAAAAAATTCAAAAGAGGGCAACCTTCAAAGATAACAATTTCAAGAGGTTTATGGTACCCACCGTTTCTTTTCCTGTTTTTGTTTCACAGAAATTTTAAAAGGCGTGGAAAAATGCTGAACATTAGGAATACTTAAAGACATGCAAATCCAAATTACAAAAACCTATCAGCTCACACCAGTCACAATGGCCATCAGCAAAAATTCTGCAAACAATAAATGCTGAAAGGGTTGTAGAGACATGCCTACCCTTGGTTCAACATGGGACATGGTAAGAGCCAGTAATGAAAACACAAAGGAGGTGCCTTGAAAAGGTAAATATTGAGCTACCATTCAATCAAGGATACCCACTGCTGGACCTATCGCCTGAGAGGATGAGAATCAAAAGGCCACAGGCTGGACTTCACTGGTGGCGCAGTGGTTGAGAGCCCGCCTGCCGATGCAGGGGACACGGGTTCGTGCCCCAGTCCGGGAAGACCCCACATGCCATGGAGCGGCTGGTACCGTGAGCTATAGCTGCTGGGCCTGCGTGTCCGGAGTCTGTGCTCCGCAACGGGAGAGGCCACGGCAGTGAGAGGCCTGTGTACCACAAAAAAAAGACACGGGCTGGCAATCCTGCACTCCAGCAATATTTACCATAGCCAACCCTTGGAAGCAACGAACATGTCCATCAAAAGAGGAATGCACAAAGAAGAAATGGTGCATGTACACAATGGAATATGACTCCAATAAAGAAATATAAATTCAATTTAGAACAGCAACATAAGTAAGGAGACATCAGCTTTTGGGGATTTATCCGGGCACATTCCACTCGAATTTATAGCCGAGGAACACCACTGGCAGGTAGGTCTCTTTCCCAAATTACCAGATTGGGAAAGCAGAAATGCTGCCACCCTCTGGCCGTTACCTGCAACAGCAGCTTTAAAACCTGTGCTAAGGGTCACTTCATATGCACCAGTACTGGAGGGCTGTAAATGAAACCTGCCCTCAAAATGTCTTGAGGGAGGTAATGGCCAAAATATTTCAAAATGTCACACATACTTCAAGAAAACAATTTGAAGAGGTAAGTTGTACTCACAGTTTGAAGGAAAAAAGGACATGCCAGAAAGCTCAATTTCAAGGGGTTATGAGATGCATGCAAATCCAACCACAACTAGGTATCAGCTCACACTAGTCAGAATAAACCTCAACAAAAACCTGCAAACAATAAATGCTGAAGGTGTTATGGAGAAGTGCATACCCTCAACTTTAAGTGGGACGTAACCTGGTAAGAGCCATAATGAGAACAGAATGGAGGTGCCTTTACAAGGTAAACATTTTGCTACCATAGGACGCACAAGGCCCAATCCTGGGCCTATAACCTAAGAAGGCAGGATTGGAAGTCACAGGCAGGCAAATGTGCATTGCCGCAGTATTAAAATAGCCAAGACGTGGAAGCAACCAAAAAGTCCATCAACAGATGAGTGGACAAAGAAGAACTGGTACATGTACAGACGGAATATTAGCCAAGGAGAAAAAGGACACAATGCCATTTGCAGCACCGTAGATGAATCTAGAGGTAATCACACAACTTGTAGTAAGTCAGAAAGAGAAAGACACATATCGTATGATATCACTTATAGGTGTTACCTAAAAATTGATATCAGTGAAGATATTTCCACACAGAAGGGCAATCACAGATTCATTAAACAAACTTATGGTTCACCAATGGAAAGGTGTGAGAATTGGATCCATTTGGATATTGGGGTTAACAGACATATACAAACATAGGTGAAATATATAATCCCCAATATCCTACAGAATACCAAGAGAAGACTACTCCACATTCTCTCATAACGTACATGGGAAAACGATCCCAGGAGAGTAGACATATGTATATGTGTAAAAGAATCACATCTTGCACACCTAAAACAAGCCAAACATTGTACTCAAACTGGCTGTGATAAAAAAATAAAAATTAAGTTGAAAAAACGAGCAAGAAGTAGTGAGACATAAACTTAAGGGGCTTTTTCCTGGCACATTCCATTCTAAATTACAACCTAGAACACGACTTCCATTGAGGCCCTGTGGCCCTAGTTACCAGATTTGGTAAAGGAGAACTGCTGCCACCTTGTGGCCGTTTCACACAACAGCAGCTTTAAACCCAGCGTTAATGGTCAGTTGATATTCAAAATACTTCCGGGCCTGTAAATGACACCTGCCCTGCAAACAAATGCTGGGGTCCAATACCGACCAAAAAATTCAAAAGACCTCGACATTTCAAAAAGACAGTTTCAAGAGGCATATTTTACACACATTTGTGTTCTGTTTCTTTCTTTTCTTTTATTTTGTTAAAAAGAATGGGAAGGGAAAAAGGCTGAACATTAGGAATTAATAAAGCCATGTAAATCCAGTGTATAAAAGCGTTCACCTCACAGCCGTCAGAATGATTATCAGCAAAAAAAAGTCTACAACGAATAAATGCTGAAGGGGTTTTAGAGAACTGCGTACCCTTTAGCTGCTGGTGGGATGTAACCTGGTAAGAGCCAGTAGTGAGAACAGAATGGAGGTGCGTTTAAAGGTAAAAATTCAGCTACCATGTGATCTGGTAGGCCCACTGATGGGCCTATCACCTGGGTAGACCAGAATCAAAAGGACACAGGCTGGCAATCCTGCACTGCAACAACATGTACCATAGCCAAGACCTGGAAGAAACCAAAATGTCCATCAACAGAAATATGCACCAAGAAGAAGTCGGCCATGTACCCAATGGAATATTAACCATGAAGAGGCATGGAACAGTGCCGCTGGCAACACCATAGAAGGATCTAGAGATAATCACCCAACTTGAAGTAAGAAAGAAACTGAAAGACAGATATCCTATGACATCACTTATAGCTGTTACCTAAAAATTGATACCTATAAAATAATTTCCAAGAGAAGGACACACATAGATTCAGAAAACCAAATTATGTTTAACCAAACGGAAAGGTGTAAGTATATGTGAATTAGGATATGGGGGTTATCAGACATGTACTAATACATATGAAATATATAATCACAAAATACCTATGGAATACGAAGAGAGGTCTACTCAACACTCTATAATAACATACATGGGATAGGATCCAAAGAGTAACAGACAGATACATTGATATGATGAAGCAGAATCTGTACACCTAGGAGAATCAACATTTTTATCAAATTTGCTCTGATAATGAATAAAAATTAAATTTTAAAAACAAACAAAAATGTAAGAGATATAAGTTCTTGGGCATTTGCACTGGCACATTCCACTCTAATTTGCAGCTTACTAACATGACTTCCAGGAAAGCTCTGTTGCCCAAAACCCAGAGTTAGAAATGTAGAAATGCTGCCGCCTTGTGGCCAGTTCCCACAAGGCCGGCTTTAAACCCACAGCTAATGGTCACTTAACAGTCACAAGGACTCAGGGCTGTAAAGGACACCTCCCGTCAAAAAGTGTCCTGAGGTAGGGAATGGCCAAAAAAATTCAAAACTGGCAAATTTTTCAAGGAGATCGTATGGAGAGGTAAGTTTTACTCACTCTTTTTCAAAAAAGAGGAAAATGGATAAAAGCTCAACGCCAGGTATTATTAGCCTCATGCAAATCTAACCTACAGAAAGGTTTCAACTCACACATGTCAAGTACCATCAGCAAAAAGTCTACAAACAATTAATGCCGAAGGGGTTTTAGAGAACTGGGTACCCTCTACCTGCTGGTGAGTTGTAAAGGGGTAACAGCCAATAATGAGCAGAGAAAGGAGCTGCGTTTATAAGTAAAAATGGAGCCACCATTCCATTCAGCAGGCCCACTGCTGAGCCTCTCACCTGAGAAGACCAGAGTCGAGAAGGCACAGGCTTCAACAGCTGCACTGCAGCAATTTTCATAATAGCCAAGACACGGAAGCAACCATAATGTCCATCACCAGATGAATGGATAAAGAAGAAGTGGTCCATGTACACAATGGAATATTAGCCATGGAAAACAATGAAGCACTGCTCTTTGAGGCACCATAGATGAGCCTAGAGATAATCACAGAACATGAGGTAAGTCGGAAAGCAAAAGACATATCTTATGATATCACTTATAGGCATTATCTAACAACTGACACAAATGAACATATTTCCACAGAGAAAGACACTCACAGACATAGAAAACACACTATGCTTATCTAAAAGGAAAGGTGCGGAGAATGGAAAAATTAAGGTTACGGTTAACATACGTGTACAAATACCTATTAAAGACATCTATCGAAACGACCGACCATATAACAAGAGAGGTCTACGGAACACCCTGAAAGAATTTACATGGGAGGAGGATGTGTATATGAATATACATATATATATATATATATATATGTAATGTACAAATGAACCAGATTGTGTACACCTAGGACAAACAATATTCTAAACATTACCCCGATTAAAAACATTCAAACAATGAACAAGAAGTAATGTGACATAAACTTATGGGGGTTTTTCCTGGCACATTCCATTGTAATTTACAACCTAGGAACAGGACTTCCAGAAAGGCTCTGCGGTCCTAGTAACCAGATTTGGGAATGGAGAAATGCTGCCGCCTTGTGGCCGTTTCCCTCAACAGCAGCTTTAAACCCAGTGCTAAAGGTCACTAAATATTCACACTCATTGCAGGCCTGTAAATGACACCTGCCCTCAAAAAAATTCCTGGGGTCAAAACTCGACCAAAAAATTCAAAAGAGGGCAACCTTCAAAGATAACAATTTCAAGAGGTTTATGGTACCCACCGTTTCTTTTCCTGTTTTTGTTTCACAGAAATTTTAAAAGGCGTGGAAAAATGCTGAACATTAGGAATACTTAAAGACATGCAAATCCAAATTACAAAAACCTATCAGCTCACACCAGTCACAATGGCCATCAGCAAAAATTCGGCAAACAATAAATGCTGAAGGGGTTGTAGAGACATGCCTACCCTTGGTTCAACATGGGACATGGTAAGAGCCAGTAATGAAAACACAAAGGAGGTGCCTTGAAAAGGTAAATATTGAGCTACCATTCAATCAAGGATACCCACTGCTGGACCTATCGCCTGAGAGGATGAGAATCAAAAGGCCACAGGCTGGACTTCACTGGTGGCGCAGTGGTTGAGAGCCCGCCTGCCGATGCAGGGGACACGGGTTCGTGCCCCGGTCCGGGAAGATCCCACATGCCGTGGAGCAGCTGGTCCCGTGAGCTATAGCTGCTGGGCCTGCGTGTCCGGAGTCTGTGCTCCGCTTCGGGAGAGGCCACGGCAGTGAGAGGCCTGTGTACCACAAAAAAAAACACGGGCTGGCAATCCTGCACTCCAGCAATATTTACCATAGCCAACACTTGGAAGCAACGAACATGTCCATCAAAAGAGGAATGCACAAAGAAGAAATGGTCCATGTACACAATGGAATATGACTCCAATAAAGAAATATAAATTCAATTTAGAACAGCAACATAAGTAAGGAGACATCAGCTTTTGGGGATTTATCCGGGCACATTCCACTCGAATTTATAGCCGAGGAACACCACTGGCAGGTAGGTCTCTTTCCCAAATTACCAGATTGGGAAAGCAGAAATGCTGCCACCCTCTGGCCGTTACCTGCAACAGCAGCTTTAAAACCTGTGCTAAGGGTCACTTCATATGCACCAGTACTGGAGGGCTGTAAATGAAACCTGCCCTCAAAATGTCTTGAGGGAGGTAATGGCCAAAATATTTCAAAATGTCACACATACTTCAAGAAAACAATTGAAGAGGTAAGTTGTACTCACAGTTTGAAGGAAAAAAGGACATGCCAGAAAGCTCAATTTCAAGGGATTATGAGATGCATGCAAGTCCAACCACAACTAGGTATCAGCTCACACTAGTCAGAATAAACCTCAACAAAAACCTGCAAACAATAAATGCTGAAGGTGTTATGGAGAAGTGCATACCCTCAACTTTAAGTGGGACGTAACCTGGTAAGAGCCATAATGAGAACAGAATGGAGGTGCCTTTACAAGGTAAACATTTTGCTACCATAGGACGCACAAGGCCCAATCCTGGGCCTATAACCTAAGAAGGCAGGATTGGAAGTCACAGGCAGGCAAATGTGCATTGCCGCAGTATTAAAATAGCCAAGACGTGGAAGCAACCAAAAAGTCCATCAACAGATGAGTGGACAAAGAAGAACTGGTACATGTACAGACGGAATATTAGCCAAGGAGAAAAAGGACACAATGCCATTTGCAGCACCGTAGATGAATCTAGAGGTAATCACACAACTTGTAGTAAGTCAGAAAGAGAAAGACACATATCGTATGATATCACTTATAGGTGTTACCTAAAAATTGATATCAGTGAAGATATTTCCACACAGAAGGGCAATCACAGATTCATTAAACAAACTTATGGTTCACCAATGGAAAGGTGTGAGAATTGGATCCATTTGGATATTGGGGTTAACAGACATATACAAACATAGGTGAAATATATAATCCCCAATATCCTACAGAATACCAAGAGAAGACTACTCCACATTCTCTCATAACGTACATGGGAAAACGATCCCAGGAGAGTAGACATATGTATATGTGTAAAAGAATCACATCTTGCACACCTAAAACAAGCCAAACATTGTAATCAAACTGGCTGTGATAAAAAAATAAAAATTAAATTGAAAAAACGAGCAAGAAGTAGTGAGACATAAACATAAGGGCCTTTATCCTGGCACATTCCATTCTAAATTACAACCTAGAACACGACTTCCATTGAGGCCCTGTGGCCCTAGTTACCAGATTTGGTAAAGGAGAACTGCTGCCACCTTGTGGCCGTTTCACACAACAGCAGCTTTAAACCCAGCGTTAATGGTCAGTTGATATTCAAAATACTTCCGGGCCTGTAAATGACACCTGCCCTGCAAACAAATGCTGGGGTCCAATACCGACCAAAAAATTCAAAAGACCTCCACATTTCAAAAAGACAGTTTCAAGAGGCATAGTTTACACACATTTGTGTTCTGTTTCTTTCTTTTCTATTATTTTGTTAAAAAAAATGGAAAGGGAAAAGGGCTGAACATTAGGAATTAATAAAGCCATGCAAATCCAGTGTATAAAAGCGTTCACCTCACAGCCGTCAGAATGATCATCAGCAAAAAAAAGTCTACAACGAATAAATGCTGAAGGGGTTTTAGAGAACTGCGTACCCTTTAGCTGCTGGTGGGATGTAACCTGGTAAGAGCCAGTAGTGAGAACAGAATGGAGGTGCGTTTAAAGGTAAAAATTGAGCTACCATGTGATCTGGTAGGCCCACTGATGGGCCTATCACCTGGGTAGACCAGAATCAAAAGGACACAGGCTGGCAATCCTGCACTGCAACAACATGTACCATAGCCAAGACCTGGAAGAAACCAAAATGTCCATCAACAGAAATATGCACCAAGAAGAAGTCGGCCATGTACCCAATGGAATATTAACCATGAAGAAGCATGGAACAGTGCCACTGGCAACACCATAGAAGGATCTAGAGATAATCACCCAACTTGAAGTAAGAAAGAAACCGAAAGACAGATATCCTATGACATCACTTATAGCTGTTACCTAAAAATTGATACCTATAAAATAATTACCAAGAGAAGGACACGCATAGATTCAGAAAACCAAATTATGTTTAACCAAATGGAAAGGTGTAAGGAATATGTGAATTAGGATATGGGGGTTATCAGACATGTACTAATACATATGAAATATATAATCACAAAATACCTATGGAATACGAAGAGAGGTCTACTCCACACTCCATAATAACATACACGGGATAGGATCCAAAGAGGAATAGACAGATACATTGATATGATGGAGCAGAATCTGTACACCTAGGAGAATCTACATTTTTATCAAATTTGCTCTGATAATGAATAAAAATTAAATTTAAAAAACAAACAAAAATGTAAGAGATATAAGTTCTTGGGCATTTGCACTGGCACATTCCACTCTAATTTGCAGCTTACTAACATGACTTCCAGGAAAGCTCTGTTGCCCAAAACCCAGAGTTAGAAATGTAGAAATGCTGCCGCCTTGTGGCCAGTTCCCACAAGGCCGGCTTTAAACCCACAGCTAATGGTCACTTAACAGTCACAAGGACTCAGGGCTGTAAAGGACACCTCCCGTCAAAAAGTGTCCTGAGGTAGGGAATGGCCAAAGAAATTCAAAACTGGCAAATTTTTCAAGGAGATCGTATGGAGAGGTAAGTTTTACTCACTCTTTTTCAAAAAAGAGGAAAATGGATAAAAGCTCAACGCCAGGTATTATTAGCCTCTTGCAAATCTAACCTACAGAAAGGTTTCAACTCACACATGTCAAGTACCATCAGCAAAAAGTCTACAAACAATTAATGCCGAAGGGGTTTTAGAGAACTGGGTACCCTCTAGCTGCTGGTGAGATGTAAAGGGGTAACAGCCAATAATGAGCAGAGAAAGGAGCTGCGTTTATAAGTAAAAATGGAGCCACCATTCCATTCAGCAGGCCCACTGCTGAGCCTCTCACCTGAGAAGACCAGAGTCGAGAAGGCACAGGCTTCAACAGCTGCACTGCAGCAATTTTCATAATAGCCAAGACACGGAAGCAACCATAATGTCCATCACCAGATGAATGGATAAAGAAGAAGTGGTCCATGTACACAATGGAATATTAGCCATGGAAAACAATGAAGCACTGCTCTTTGAGGCACCATAGATGAGCCTAGAGATAATCACAGAACATGAGGTAAGTCGGAAAGCAAAAGACATATCTTATGATATCACTTATAGGCATTATCTAACAACTGACACAAATGAACATATTTCCACAGAGAAAGACACTCACAGACATAGAAAACACACTATGCTTATCTAAAAGGAAAGGTGCGGAGAATGGAAAAATTAAGGTTACGGTTAACATACGTGTACAAATACCTATTAAAGACATCTATCGAAACGACCGACCATATAACAAGAGAGGTCTACGGAACACCCTGAAAGAATTTACATGGGAGGAGGATGTGTATATGAATATACATATATATATATATGTAATGTACAAATGAACCAGATTGTGTACACCTAGGACAAACAATATTCTAAACACTACCCCGATTAAAAACATTCAAACAATGAACAAGAAGTAATGTGACATAAACTTATGGGGGTTTTTCCTGGCACATTCCATTGTAATTTACAACCTAGGAACAGGACTTCCAGAAAGGCTCTGCTGTCCTAGTAACCAGATTTGGGAATGGAGAAATGCTGCCGCCTTGTGGCCGTTTCCCTCAACAGCAGCTTTAAACCCAGTGCTAAAGGTCACTAAATATTCACACTCATTGCAGGCCTGTAAATGACACCTGCCCTCAAAAAAATTCCTGGGGTCAAAACTCGACCAAAAAATTCAAAAGAGGGCAACCTTCAAAGATAACAATTTCAAGAGGTTTATGGTACCCACCGTTTCTTTTCCTGTTTTTGTTTCACAGAAATTTTAAAAGGCGTGGAAAAATGCTGAACATTAGGAATACTTAAAGACATGCAAATCCAAATTACAAAAACCTATCAGCTCACACCAGTCACAATGGCCATCAGCAAAAATTCTGCAAACAATAAATGCTGAAAGGGTTGTAGAGACATGCCTACCCTTGGTTCAACATGGGACATGGTAAGAGCCAGTAATGAAAACACAAAGGAGGTGCCTTGAAAAGGTAAATATTGAGCTACCATTCAATCAAGGATACCCACTGCTGGACCTATCGCCTGAGAGGATGAGAATCAAAAGGCCACAGGCTGGACTTCACTGGTGGCGCAGTGGTTGAGAGCCCGCCTGCCGATGCAGGGGACACGGGTTCGTGCCCCAGTCCGGGAAGAGCCCACATGCCATGGAGCGGCTGGTACCGTGAGCTATAGCTGCTGGGCCTGCGTGTCCGGAGTCTGTGCTCCGCAACGGGAGAGGCCACGGCAGTGAGAGGCCTGTGTACCACAAAAAAAAGACACGGGCTGGCAATCCTGCACTCCAGCAATATTTACCATAGCCAACCCTTGGAAGCAACGAACATGTCCATCAACAGAGGAATGCACAAAGAAAAATGGTCCATGTACACAATGGAATATGACTCCAATAAAGAAATATAAATTCAATTTAGAACAGCAACATAAGTAAGGAGACATCAGCTTTTGGGGATTTATCCGGGCACATTCCACTCGAATTTATAGCCGAGGAACACCACTGGCAGGTAGGTCTCTTTCCCAAATTACCAGATTGGGAAAGCAGAAATGCTGCCACCCTCTGGCCGTTACCTGCAACAGCAGCTTTAAAACCTGTGCTAAGGGTCACTTCATATGCACCAGTACTGGAGGGCTGTAAATGAAACCTGCCCTCAAAATGTCTTGAGGGAGGTAATGGCCAAAATATTTCAAAATGTCACACATACTTCAAGAAAACAATTTGAAGAGGTAAGCTGTACTCACAGTTTGAAGGAAAAAAGGACATGCCAGAAAGCTCAATTTCAAGGGATTATGAGATGCATGCAAATCCAACCACAAATAGGTATCAGCTCACACTAGTCAGAATAAACCTCAACAAAAACCTGCAAACAATAAATGCTGAAGGTGTTATGGAGAAGTGCATACCCTCAACTTTAAGTGGGACGTAACCTGGCAAGAGCCATAATGAGAACAGAATGGAGGTGCCTTTACAAGGTAAACATTTTGCTACCATAGGACGCACAAGGCCCAATCCTGGGCCTATAACCTAAGAAGGCAGGATTGGAAGTCACAGGCAGGCAAATGTGCATTGCCGCAGTATTAAAATAGCCAAGACGTGGAAGCAACCAAAAAGTCCATCAACAGATGAGTGGACAAAGAAGAACTGGTACATGTACAGACGGAATATTAGCCAAGGAGAAAAAGGACACAATGCCATTTGCAGCACCGTAGATGAATCTAGAGGTAATCACACAACTTGTAGTAAGTCAGAAAGAGAAAGACACATATCGTATGATATCACTTATAGGTGTTACCTAAAAATTGATATCAGTGAAGATATTTCCACACAGAAGGGCAATCACAGATTCATTAAACAAACTTATGGTTCACCAATGGAAAGGTGTGAGAATTGGATCCATTTGGATATTGGGGTTAACAGACATATACAAACATAGGTGAAATATATAATCCCCAATATCCTACAGAATACCAAGAGAAGACTACTCCACATTCTCTCATAACGTACATGGGAAAACGATCCCAGGAGAGTAGACATATGTATATGTGTAAAAGAATCACATCTTGCACACCTAAAACAAGCCAAACATTGTACTCAAACTGGCTGTGATAAAAAAATAAAAATTAAGTTGAAAAAACGAGCAAGAAGTAGTGAGACATAAACTTAAGGGGCTTTTTCCTGGCACATTCCATTCTAAATTACAACCTAGAACACGACTTCCATTGAGGCCCTGTGGCCCTAGTTACCAGATTTGGTAAAGGAGAACTGCTGCCACCTTGTGGCCGTTTCACACAACAGCAGCTTTAAACCCAGCGTTAATGGTCAGTTGATATTCAAAATACTTCCGGGCCTGTAAATGACACCTGCCCTGCAAACAAATGCTGGGGTCCAATACCGACCAAAAAATTCAAAAGACCTCGACATTTCAAAAAGACAGTTTCAAGAGGCATATTTTACACACATTTGTGTTCTGTTTCTTTCTTTTCTTTTATTTTGTTAAAAAGAATGGGAAGGGAAAAAGGCTGAACATTAGGAATTAATAAAGCCATGTAAATCCAGTGTATAAAAGCGTTCACCTCACAGCCGTCAGAATGATTATCAGCAAAAAAAAGTCTACAACGAATAAATGCTGAAGGGGTTTTAGAGAACTGCGTACCCTTTAGCTGCTGGTGGGATGTAACCTGGTAAGAGCCAGTAGTGAGAACAGAATGGAGGTGCGTTTAAAGGTAAAAATTCAGCTACCATGTGATCTGGTAGGCCCACTGATGGGCCTATCACCTGGGTAGACCAGAATCAAAAGGACACAGGCTGGCAATCCTGCACTGCAACAACATGTACCATAGCCAAGACCTGGAAGAAACCAAAATGTCCATCAACAGAAATATGCACCAAGAAGAAGTCGGCCATGTACCCAATGGAATATTAACCATGAAGAAGCATGGAACAGTGCCGCTGGCAACACCATAGAAGGATCTAGAGATAATCACCCAACTTGAAGTAAGAAAGAAACTGAAAGACAGATATCCTATGACATCACTTATAGCTGTTACCTAAAAATTGATACCTATAAAATAATTTCCAAGAGAAGGACACACATAGATTCAGAAAACCAAATTATGTTTAACCAAACGGAAAGGTGTAAGTATATGTGAATTAGGATATGGGGGTTATCAGACATGTACTAATACATATGAAATATATAATCACAAAATACCTATGGAATACGAAGAGAGGTCTACTCAACACTCTATAATAACATACATGGGATAGGATCCAAAGAGTAACAGACAGATACATTGATATGATGAAGCAGAATCTGTACACCTAGGAGAATCAACATTTTTATCAAATTTGCTCTGATAATGAATAAAAATTAAATTTTAAAAACAAACAAAAATGTAAGAGATATAAGTTCTTGGGCATTTGCACTGGCACATTCCACTCTAATTTGCAGCTTACTAACATGACTTCCAGGAAAGCTCTGTTGCCCAAAACCCAGAGTTAGAAATGTAGAAATGCTGCCGCCTTGTGGCCAGTTCCCACAAGGCCGGCTTTAAACCCACAGCTAATGGTCACTTAACATTCACAAGGACTCAGGGCTGTAAAGGACACCTCCCGTCAAAAAGTGTCCTGAGGTAGGGAATGGCCAAAAAAATTCAAAACTGGCAAATTTTTCAAGGAGATCGTATGGAGAGGTAAGTTTTACTCACTCTTTTTCAAAAAAGAGGAAAATGGATAAAAGCTCAACGCCAGGTATTATTAGCCTCATGCAAATCTAACCTACAGAAAGGTTTCAACTCACACATGTCAAGTACCATCAGCAAAAAGTCTACAAACAATTAATGCCGAAGGGGTTTTAGAGAACTGGGTACCCTCTACCTGCTGGTGAGTTGTAAAGGGGTAACAGCCAATAATGAGCAGAGAAAGGAGCTGCGTTTATAAGTAAAAATGGAGCCACCATTCCATTCAGCAGGCCCACTGCTGAGCCTCTCACCTGAGAAGACCAGAGTCGAGAAGGCACAGGCTTCAACAGCTGCACTGCAGCAATTTTCATAATAGCCAAGACACGGAAGCAACCATAATGTCCATCACCAGATGAATGGATAAAGAAGAAGTGGTCCATGTACACAATGGAATATTAGCCATGGAAAACAATGAAGCACTGCTCTTTGAGGCACCATAGATGAGCCTAGAGATAATCACAGAACATGAGGTAAGTCGGAAAGCAAAAGACATATCTTATGATATCACTTATAGGCATTATCTAACAACTGACACAAATGAACATATTTCCACAGAGAAAGACACTCACAGACATAGAAAACACACTATGCTTATCTAAAAGGAAAGGTGCGGAGAATGGAAAAATTAAGGTTACGGTTAACATACGTGTACAAATACCTATTAAAGACATCTATCGAAACGACCGACCATATAACAAGAGAGGTCTACGGAACACCCTGAAAGAATTTACATGGGAGGAGGATGTGTATATGAATATACATATATATATATATATATATGTAATGTACAAATGAACCAGATTGTGTACACCTAGGACAAACAATATTCTAAACATTACCCCGATTAAAAACATTCAAACAATGAACAAGAAGTAATGTGACATAAACTTATGGGGGTTTTTCCTGGCACATTCCATTGTAATTTACAACCTAGGAACAGGACTTCCAGAAAGGCTCTGCGGTCCTAGTAACCAGATTTGGGAATGGAGAAATGCTGCCGCCTTGTGGCCGTTTCCCTCAACAGCAGCTTTAAACCCAGTGCTAAAGGTCACTAAATATTCACACTCATTGCAGGCCTGTAAATGACACCTGCCCTCAAAAAAATTCCTGGGGTCAAAACTCGACCAAAAAATTCAAAAGAGGGCAACCTTCAAAGATAACAATTTCAAGAGGTTTATGGTACCCACCGTTTCTTTTCCTGTTTTTGTTTCACAGAAATTTTAAAAGGCGTGGAAAAATGCTGAACATTAGGAATACTTAAAGACATGCAAATCCAAATTACAAAAACCTATCAGCTCACACCAGTCACAATGGCCATCAGCAAAAATTCTGCAAACAATAAATGCTGAAGGGGTTGTAGAGACATGCCTACCCTTGGTTCAACATGGGACATGGTAAGAGCCAGTAATGAAAACACAAAGGAGGTGCCTTGAAAAGGTAAATATTGAGCTACCATTCAATCAAGGATACCCACTGCTGGACCTATCGCCTGAGAGGATGAGAATCAAAAGGCCACAGGCTGGACTTCACTGGTGGCGCAGTGGTTGAGAGCCCGCCTGCCGATGCAGGGGACACGGGTTCGTGCCCCGGTCCGGGAAGATCCCACATGCCGTGGAGCAGCTGGTCCCGTGAGCTATAGCTGCTGGGCCTGCGTGTCCGGAGTCTGTGCTCCGCTTCGGGAGAGGCCACGGCAGTGAGAGGCCTGTGTACCACAAAAAAAAGACACGGGCTGGCAATCCTGCACTCCAGCAATATTTACCATAGCCAACACTTGGAAGCAACGAACATGTCCATCAAAAGAGGAATGCACAAAGAAGAAATGGTCCATGTACACAATGGAATATGACTCCAATAAAGAAATATAAATTCAATTTAGAACAGCAACATAAGTAAGGAGACATCAGCTTTTGGGGATTTATCCGGGCACATTCCACTCGAATTTATAGCCGAGGAACACCACTGGCAGGTAGGTCTCTTTCCCAAATTACCAGATTGGGAAAGCAGAAATGCTGCCACCCTCTGGCCGTTACCTGCAACAGCAGCTTTAAAACCTGTGCTAAGGGTCACTTCATATGCACCAGTACTGGAGGGCTGTAAATGAAACCTGCCCTCAAAATGTCTTGAGGGAGGTAATGGCCAAAATATTTCAAAATGTCACACATACTTCAAGAAAACAATTGAAGAGGTAAGTTGTACTCACAGTTTGAAGGAAAAAAGGACATGCCAGAAAGCTCAATTTCAAGGGATTATGAGATGCATGCAAGTCCAACCACAACTAGGTATCAGCTCACACTAGTCAGAATAAACCTCAACAAAAACCTGCAAACAATAAATGCTGAAGGTGTTATGGAGAAGTGCATACCCTCAACTTTAAGTGGGACGTAACCTGGTAAGAGCCATAATGAGAACAGAATGGAGGTGCCTTTACAAGGTAAACATTTTGCTACCATAGGACGCACAAGGCCCAATCCTGGGCCTATAACCTAAGAAGGCAGGATTGGAAGTCACAGGCAGGCAAATGTGCATTGCCGCAGTATTAAAATAGCCAAGACGTGGAAGCAACCAAAAAGTCCATCAACAGATGAGTGGACAAAGAAGAACTGGTACATGTACAGACGGAATATTAGCCAAGGAGAAAAAGGACACAATGCCATTTGCAGCACCGTAGATGAATCTAGAGGTAATCACACAACTTGTAGTAAGTCAGAAAGAGAAAGACACATATCGTATGATATCACTTATAGGTGTTACCTAAAAATTGATATCAGTGAAGATATTTCCACACAGAAGGGCAATCACAGATTCATTAAACAAACTTATGGTTCACCAATGGAAAGGTGTGAGAATTGGATCCATTTGGATATTGGGGTTAACAGACATATACAAACATAGGTGAAATATATAATCCCCAATATCCTACAGAATACCAAGAGAAGACTACTCCACATTCTCTCATAACGTACATGGGAAAACGATCCCAGGAGAGTAGACATATGTATATGTGTAAAAGAATCACATCTTGCACACCTAAAACAAGCCAAACATTGTAATCAAACTGGCTGTGATAAAAAAATAAAAATTAAATTGAAAAAACGAGCAAGAAGTAGTGAGACATAAACATAAGGGCCTTTATCCTGGCACATTCCATTCTAAATTACAACCTAGAACACGACTTCCATTGAGGCCCTGTGGCCCTAGTTACCAGATTTGGTAAAGGAGAACTGCTGCCACCTTGTGGCCGTTTCACACAACAGCAGCTTTAAACCCAGCGTTAATGGTCAGTTGATATTCAAAATACTTCCGGGCCTGTAAATGACACCTGCCCTGCAAACAAATGCTGGGGTCCAATACCGACCAAAAAATTCAAAAGACCTCCACATTTCAAAAAGACAGTTTCAAGAGGCATAGTTTACACACATTTGTGTTCTGTTTCTTTCTTTTCTATTATTTTGTTAAAAAAAATGGAAAGGGAAAAGGGCTGAACATTAGGAATTAATAAAGCCATGCAAATCCAGTGTATAAAAGCGTTCACCTCACAGCCGTCAGAATGATCATCAGCAAAAAAAAGTCTACAACGAATAAATGCTGAAGGGGTTTTAGAGAACTGCGTACCCTTTAGCTGCTGGTGGGATGTAACCTGGTAAGAGCCAGTAGTGAGAACAGAATGGAGGTGCGTTTAAAGGTAAAAATTGAGCTACCATGTGATCTGGTAGGCCCACTGATGGGCCTATCACCTGGGTAGACCAGAATCAAAAGGACACAGGCTGGCAATCCTGCACTGCAACAACATGTACCATAGCCAAGACCTGGAAGAAACCAAAATGTCCATCAACAGAAATATGCACCAAGAAGAAGTCGGCCATGTACCCAATGGAATATTAACCATGAAGAAGCATGGAACAGTGCCACTGGCAACACCATAGAAGGATCTAGAGATAATCACCCAACTTGAAGTAAGAAAGAAACCGAAAGACAGATATCCTATGACATCACTTATAGCTGTTACCTAAAAATTGATACCTATAAAATAATTACCAAGAGAAGGACACGCATAGATTCAGAAAACCAAATTATGTTTAACCAAATGGAAAGGTGTAAGGAATATGTGAATTAGGATATGGGGGTTATCAGACATGTACTAATACATATGAAATATATAATCACAAAATACCTATGGAATACGAAGAGAGGTCTACTCCACACTCCATAATAACATACACGGGATAGGATCCAAAGAGGAATAGACAGATACATTGATATGATGGAGCAGAATCTGTACACCTAGGAGAATCTACATTTTTATCAAATTTGCTCTGATAATGAATAAAAATTAAATTTAAAAAACAAACAAAAATGTAAGAGATATAAGTTCTTGGGCGTTTGCACTGGCACATTCCACTCTAATTTGCAGCTTACTAACATGACTTCCAGGAAAGCTCTGTTGCCCAAAACCCAGAGTTAGAAATGTAGAAATGCTGCCGCCTTGTGGCCAGTTCCCACAAGGCCGGCTTTAAACCCACAGCTAATGGTCACTTAACAGTCACAAGGACTCAGGGCTGTAAAGGACACCTCCCGTCAAAAAGTGTCCTGAGGTAGGGAATGGCCAAAGAAATTCAAAACTGGCAAATTTTTCAAGGAGATCGTATGGAGAGGTAAGTTTTACTCACTCTTTTTCAAAAAAGAGGAAAATGGATAAAAGCTCAACGCCAGGTATTATTAGCCTCTTGCAAATCTAACCTACAGAAAGGTTTCAACTCACACATGTCAAGTACCATCAGCAAAAAGTCTACAAACAATTAATGCCGAAGGGGTTTTAGAGAACTGGGTACCCTCTAGCTGCTGGTGAGATGTAAAGGGGTAACAGCCAATAATGAGCAGAGAAAGGAGCTGCGTTTATAAGTAAAAATGGAGCCACCATTCCATTCAGCAGGCCCACTGCTGAGCCTCTCACCTGAGAAGACCAGAGTCGAGAAGGCACAGGCTTCAACAGCTGCACTGCAGCAATTTTCATAATAGCCAAGACACGGAAGCAACCATAATGTCCATCACCAGATGAATGGATAAAGAAGAAGTGGTCCATGTACACAATGGAATATTAGCCATGGAAAACAATGAAGCACTGCTCTTTGAGGCACCATAGATGAGCCTAGAGATAATCACAGAACATGAGGTAAGTCGGAAAGCAAAAGACATATCTTATGATATCACTTATAGGCATTATCTAACAACTGACACAAATGAACATATTTCCACAGAGAAAGACACTCACAGACATAGAAAACACACTATGCTTATCTAAAAGGAAAGGTGCGGAGAATGGAAAAATTAAGGTTATGGTTAACATACGTGTACAAATACCTATTAAAGACATCTATCGAAACGACCGACCATATAACAAGAGAGGTCTACGGAACACCCTGAAAGAATTTACATGGGAGGAGGATGTGTATATGAATATACATATATATATATATATATATATATATGTAATGTACAAATGAACCAGATTGTGTACACCTAGGACAAACAATATTCTAAACATTACCCCGATTAAAAACATTCAAACAATGAACAAGAAGTAATGTGACATAAACTTATGGGGGTTTTTCCTGGCACATTCCATTGTAATTTACAACCTAGGAACAGGACTTCCAGAAAGGCTCTGCTGTCCTAGTAACCAGATTTGGGAATGGAGAAATGCTGCCGCCTTGTGGCCGTTTCCCTCAACAGCAGCTTTAAACCCAGTGCTAAAGGTCACTAAATATTCACACTCATTGCAGGCCTGTAAATGACACCTGCCCTCAAAAAAATTCCTGGGGTCAAAACTCGACCAAAAAATTCAAAAGAGGGCAACCTTCAAAGATAACAATTTCAAGAGGTTTATGGTACCCACCGTTTCTTTTCCTGTTTTTGTTTCACAGAAATTTTAAAAGGCGTGGAAAAATGCTGAACATTAGGAATACTTAAAGACATGCAAATCCAAATTACAAAAACCTATCAGCTCACACCAGTCACAATGGCCATCAGCAAAAATTCTGCAAACAATAAATGCTGAAGGGGTTGTAGAGACATGCCTACACTTGGTTCAACATGGGACATGGTAAGAGCCAGTAATGAAAACACAAAGGAGGTGCCTTGAAAAGGTAAATATTGAGCTACCATTCAATCAAGGATACCCACTGCTGGACCTATCACCTGAGAGGATGAGAATCAAAAGGCCACAGGCTGGACTTCACTGGTGGCGCAGTGGTTGAGAGCCCGCCTGCCGATGCAGGGGACACGGGTTCGTGCCCCGGTCCGGGAAGAGCCCACATGCCGTGGAGCGGCTGGTCCCGTGAGCTATAGCTGCTGGGCCTGCGTGTCCGGAGTCTGTGCTCTGCAACGGGAGAGGCCACGGCAGTGAGAGGCCTGTGTACCACAAAAAAAAGACACGGGCTGGCAATCTTGCACTCCAGCAATATTTACCATAGCCAACACTTGGAAGCAACGAACATGTCCATCAAAAGAGGAATGCACAAAGAAGAAATGGTCCATGTACACAATGGAATATGACTCCAATAAAGAAATATAAATTCAATTTAGAACAGCAACATAAGTAAGGAGACATCAGGTTTTGGGGATTTATCCGGGCACATTCCACTCGAATTTATAGCCGAGGAACACCACTGGCAGGTAGGTCTCTTTCCCAAATTACCAGATTGGGAAAGCAGAAATGCTGCCACCCTCTGGCCGTTACCTGCAACAGCAGCTTTAAAACCTGTGCTAAGGGTCACTTCATATGCACCAGTACTGGAGGGCTGTAAATGAAACCTGCCCTCAAAATGTCTTGAGGGAGGTAATGGCCAAAATATTTCAAAATGTCACACATACTTCAAGAAAACAATTGAAGAGGTAAGTTGTACTCACAGTTTGAAGGAAAAAAGGACATGCCAGAAAGCTCAATTTCAAGGGGTTATGAGATGCATGCAAATCCAACCACAACTAGGTATCAGCTCACACTAGTCAGAATAAACCTCAACAAAAACCTGCAAACAATAAATGCTGAAGGTGTTATGGAGAAGTGCATACCCTCAACTTTAAGTGGGACGTAACCTGGTAAGAGCCATAATGAGAACAGAATGGAGGTGCCTTTACAAGGTAAACATTTTGCTACCATAGGACGCACAAGGCCCAATCCTGGGCCTATAACCTAAGAAGGCAGGATTGGAAGTCACAGGCAGGCAAATGTGCATTGCCGCAGTATTAAAATAGCCAAGACGTGGAAGCAACCAAAAAGTCCATCAACAGATGAGTGGACAAAGAAGAACTGGTACATGTACAGACGGAATATTAGCCAAGGAGAAAAAGGACACAATGCCATTTGCAGCACCGTAGATGAATCTAGAGGTAATCACACAACTTGTAGTAAGTCAGAAAGAGAAAGACACATATCGTATGATATCACTTATAGGTGTTACCTAAAAATTGATATCAGTGAAGATATTTCCACACAGAAGGGCAATCACAGATTCATTAAACAAACTTATGGTTCACCAATGGAAAGGTGTGAGAATTGGATCCATTTGGATATTGGGGTTAACAGACATATACAAACATAGGTAAAATATATAATCCCCAATATCCTACAGAATACCAAGAGAAGACTACTCAACATTCTCTCATAACGTACATGGGAAAACGATCCCAGGAGAGTAGACATATGTATATGTGTAAAAGAATCACATCTTGCACACCTAAAACAAGCCAAACATTGTAATCAAACTGGCTGTGATAAAAAAATAAAAATTAAATTGAAAAAACGAGCAAGAAGTAGTGAGACATAAACTTAAGGGGCTTTTTCCTGGCACATTCCATTCTAAATTACAACCTAGAACACGACTTCCATTGAGGCCCTGTGGCCCTAGTTACCAGATTTGGTAAAGGAGAACTGCTGCCACCTTGTGGCCGTTTCACACAACAGCAGCTTTAAACCCAGCGTTAATGGTCAGTTGATATTCAAAATACTTCCGGGCCTGTAAATGACACCTGCCCTGCAAACAAATGCTGGGGTCCAATACCGACCAAAAAATTCAAAAGACCTCGACATTTCAAAAAGACAGTTTCAAGAGGCATATTTTACACACATTTGTGTTCTGTTTCTTTCTTTTCTTTTATTTTGTTAAAAAGAATGGGAAGGGAAAAAGGCTGAACATTAGGAATTAATAAAGCCATGCAAATCCAGTGTATAAAAGCGTTCACCTCACAGCCTTCAGAATGATCATCAGCAAAAAAAAGTCTACAACGAATAAATGCTGAAGGGGTTTTAGAGAACTGCGTACCCTTTAGCTGCTGGTGGGATGTAACCTGGTAAGAGCCAGTAGTGAGAACAGAATGGAGGTGCGTTTAAAGGTAAAAATTGAGCTACCATGTGATCTGGTAGGCCCACGGATGGGCCTATCACCTGGGTAGACCAGAATCAAAAGGACACAGGCTGGCAATCCTGCACTGCAACATCATGTACCATAGCCAAGAGCTGGAAGAAACCAAAATGTCCATCAACAGAAAAATGCACCAAGAAGAAGTCATCCATGTACCCAATGGAGTATTAACCATGAAGAAGCATGGAACAGTGCCCTTGGCAACACCATAGAAGGATCTAGAGATAATCACCCAACTTGAAGTAAGAAAGAAACCGAAAGACAGGTATGCTATGACATCACTTTTAGGTGTTACCTAAAAATTGATGCCCATAAAATAATTTCCAAGAGAAGGACACGCATAGATTCAGAAAACCAAATTATGTTTAACCAAATGGAAAGGTTTAAGGAATATGTGAATTAGGATATGGGGGTTATCAGACATGTACTAATACATATGAGATATATAATCACAAAATACCTATGGAATACGAAGAGTGGTCTACTCCACACTCCATAATAACATACACGGGATAGGATCCAAAGAGGAATAGACAGATACATTGATATGATAAAGCAGAATCTGTACACCTAGGAGAATCTACATTTTTATCAAATTTGCTCTGATAATGAATAAAAATTAAATTTAAAAATCAAACAAAAATGTAGGAGATATAAGTACTTGCGGGTTTGCACTGGCACATTCCACTCTAATTTGCAGCTTACTAACACGACTTCCAGGAAAGCTCTGTTGCCCAAAACCCAGAGTTAGAAATGTAGAAATGCTGCCGCCTTGTGGCCAGTTCCCCGCAAGAGTGGCTTTAAACCCACAGCTAATGGTCACTTAACACTCACAAGGACTCAGGGCTGTGAAGGACACCTCCCGTCAAAAAGTGTCCTGAGGTAGGGAATGGCCAAAAATATTCAAAACTGGCAAATTTTTCAAGGAGATCGTATGGAGAGGTAAGTTTTACTCACTCTTTTTCAAAAAAGAGGAAGATGGATAAAAGCTCAACATCAGGAATTATTAGCCCATGCAAATCTAACCGACAGAAAGGTTTCAACTCACACATGTCAAGTACCATCAGCAAAAAGTCTACAAACAATTAATGCCGAAGGGGTTTTAGAGAACTGGGTACCCTCTAGCTGCTGGTGAGATGTAAAGGGGTAACAGCCAATAATGAGCAGAGAAAGGAGCTGCGTTTATAAGTAAAAATGGAGCCACCATTCCATTCAGCAGGCCCACTGCTGAGCCTCTCACCTGAGAAGACCAGAGTCGAGAAGGCACAGGCTTCAACAGCTGCACTGCAGCAATTTTCATAATAGCCAAGACACGGAAGCAACCATAATGTCCATCACCAGATGAATGGATAAAGAAGAAGTGGTCCATGTACACAATGGAATATTAGCCATGGAAAACAATGAAGCACTGCTCTTTGAGGCACCATAGATGAGCCTAGAGATAATCACAGAACATGAGGTAAGTCGGAAAGCAAAAGACATATCTTATGATATCACTTATAGGCATTATCTAACTACTGACACAAATGAACGTATTTCCACAGAGAAAGACACAGACATAGAAAACACACTATGCTTATCTAAAAGGAAAGGTGCGGGGAATGGAAAAATTAAGATTAGGGTTACCATACGTGTACAAATACCTATTAAATACATCTATCAAAACAACTGACCATATAACAAGAGAGGTCTACGGAACACCCTGAAAGAATTTACATGGGAGGAGGATGTGTATATGAATATACATATATATATATATGTAATGTACAAATGAACCAGATTGTGTACACCTAGGACAAACAATATTCTAAACACTACCCCGATTAAAAACATTCAAACAATGAACAAGAAGTAATGTGACATAAACTTATGGGGGTTTTTCCTGGCACATTCCATTGTAATTTACAACCTAGGAACAGGACTTCCAGAAAGGCTCTGCTGTCCTAGTAACCAGATTTGGGAATGGAGAAATGCTGCCGCCTTGTGGCCGTTTCCCTCAACAGCAGCTTTAAACCCAGTGCTAAAGGTCACTAAATATTCACACTCATTGCAGGCCTGTAAATGACACCTGCCCTCAAAAAAATTCCTGGGGTCAAAACTTGACCAAAAAATTCAAAAGAGGGCAACGTTCAAAGATAACAATTTCAAGAGGTTTATGGTACCCACTGTTTTTTTTCCTGTTTTTGTTTCACAGAAATTTTAAAAGGCGTGGAAAAATGCTGAACATTAGGAATACTTAAAGACATGCAAATCCAAATTACAAAAACCTATCAGCTCACACCAGTCACAATGGCCATCAGCAAAAATTCTGCAAACAATAAATGCTGAAGGGGTTGTAGAGACATGCCTACCCTTGGTTCAACATGGGACATGGTAAGAGCCAGTAATGAAAACACAAAGGAGGTGCCTTGAAAAGGTAAATATTGAGCTACCATTCAATCAAGGATACCCACTGCTGGACCTATCGCCTGAGAGGATGAGAATCAAAAGGCCACAGGCTGGACTTCACTGGTGGCGCAGTGGTTGAGAGCCCGCTTGCCGATGCAGGGGACACGGGTTCGTGCCCCGGTCCGGGAAGAGCCCACATGCCGTGGAGCGGCTGGTCCCGTGAGCTATAGCTGCTGGGCCTGCGTGTCCGGAGTCTGTGCTCCGCAACGGGAGAGGCCTCGGCAGTGAGAGGCCTGTGTACCACAAAAAAAAAGACACGGGCTGGTAATCCTGCACTCCAGCAATATTTACCATAGCCAACACTTGGAAACAACGAACATGTCCATCAAAAGAGGAATGCACAAAGAAGAAATGGTCCATGTACACAATGGAATATGACTCCAATAAAGAAATATAAATTCAATTTAGAACAGCAACATAAGTAAGGAGACATCAGCTTTTGGGGATTTATCCGGGCACATTCCACTCGAATTTATAGCCGAGGAACACCACTGGCAGGTAGGTCTCTTTCCCAAATTACCAGATTGGGAAAGCAGAAATGCTGCCACCCTCTGGCCGTTACCTGCAACAGCAGCTTTAAAACCTGTGCTAAGGGTCACTTCATATGCACCAGTACTGGAGGGCTGTAAATGAAACCTGCCCTCAAAATGTCTTGAGGGAGGTAATGGCCAAAATATTTCAAAATGTCACACATACTTCAAGAAAACAATTGAAGAGGTAAGTTGTACTCACAGTTTGAAGGAAAAAAGGACATGCCAGAAAGCTCAATTTCAAGGGATTATGAGATGCATGCAAATCCAACCACAACTAGGTATCAGCTCACACTAGTCAGAATAAACCTCAACAAAAACCTGCAAACAATAAATGCTGAAGGTGTTATGGAGAAGTGCATACCCTCAACTTTAAGTGGGACGTAACCTGGTAAGAGCCATAATGAGAACAGAATGGAGGTGCCTTTACAAGGTAAACATTTTGCTACCATAGGACGCACAAGGCCCAATCCTGGGCCTATAACCTAAGAAGGCAGGATTGGAAGTCACAGGCAGGCAAATGTGCATTGCCGCAGTATTAAAATAGCCAAGACGTGGAAGCAACCAAAAAGTCCATCAACAGATGAGTGGACAAAGAAGAACTGGTACATGTACAGACGGAATATTAGCCAAGGAGAAAAAGGACACAATGCCATTTGCAGCACCGTAGATGAATCTAGAGGTAATCACACAACTTGTAGTAAGTCAGAAAGAGAAAGACACATATCGTATGATATCACTTATAGGTGTTACCTAAAAATTGATATCAGTGAAGATATTTCCACACAGAAGGGCAATCACAGATTCATTAAACAAACTTATGGTTCACCAATGGAAAGGTGTGAGAATTGGATCCATTTGGATATTGGGGTTAACAGACATATACAAACATAGGTGAAATATATAATCCCCAATATCCTACAGAATACCAAGAGAAGACTACTCCACATTCTCTCATAACGTACATGGGAAAACGATCCCAGGAGAGTAGACATATGTATATGTGTAAAAGAATCACATCTTGCACACCTAAAACAAGCCAAACATTGTAATCAAACTGGCTGTGATAAAAAAATAAAAATTAAATTGAAAAAACGAGCAAGAAGTAGTGAGACATAAACTTTAGGGGCTTTTTCCTGGCACATTCCATTCTAAATTACAACCTAGAACACGACTTCCATTGAGGCCCTGTGGCCCTAGTTACCAGATTTGGTAAAGGAGAACTGCTGCCACCTTGTGGCCCTTTCACACAACAGCAGCTTTAAACCCAGCGTTAATGGTCAGTTGATATTCAAAATACTTCCGGGCCTGTAAATGACACCTGCCCTGCAAACAAATGCTGGGGTCCAATACCGACCAAAAAATTCAAAAGACCTCGACATTTCAAAAAGACAGTTTCAAGAGGCATATTTTACACACATTTGTGTTCTGTTTCTTTCTTTTCTTTTATTTTGTTAAAAAAAATGGGAAGGGAAAAAGGCTGAACATTAGGAATTAATAAAGCCATGCAAATCCAGTGTATAAAAGCGTTCACCTCACAGCCGTCAGAATGATCATCAGCAAAAAAAAGTCTACAACGAATAAATGCTGAAGGGGTTTTAGAGAACTGCGTACCCTTTAGCTGCTGGTGGGATGTAACCTGGTAAGAGCCAGTAGTGAGAACAGAATGGAGGTGCGTTTAAAGGTAAAAATTGAGCTACCATGTGATCTGGTAGGCCCACGGATGGGCCTATCACCTGGGTAGACCAGAATCAAAAGGACACAGGCTGGCAATCCTGCACTGCAACAACATGTACCATAGCCAAGACCTGGAAGAAACCAAAATGTCCATCAACAGAAATATGCACCAAGAAGAAGTCGGCCATGTACCCAATGGAATATTAACCATGAAGAAGCATGGAACAGTGCCGCTGGCAACACCATAGAAGGATCTAGAGATAATCACCCAACTTGAAGTAAGAAAGAAACCGAAAGACAGATATCCTATGACATCACTTATAGCTGTTACCTAAAAATTGATACCTATAAAATAATTTCCAAGAGAAGGACACACATAGATTCAGAAAACCAAATTATGTTTAACCAAACGGAAAGGTGTAAGTATATGTGAATTAGGATATGGGGGTTATCAGACATGTACTAATACATATGAAATATATAATCACAAAATAACTATGGAATACGAAGAGAGGTCTACTCAACACTCTATAATAACATACATGGGATAGGATCCAAAGAGTAACAGACAGATACATTGATATGATGAAGCAGAATCTGTACACCTAGGAGAATCAACATTTTTATCAAATTTGCTCTGATAATGAATAAAAATTAAATTTTAAAAACAAACAAAAATGTAAGAGATATAAGTTCTTGGGCATTTGCACTGGCACATTCCACTCTAATTTGCAGCTTACTAACATGACTTCCAGGAAAGCTCTGTTGCCCAAAACCCAGAGTTAGAAATGTAGAAATGCTGCCTCCTTGTGGCCAGTTCCTGCAAGGGCAGCTTTAAACCCACAGCTAATGGTCACTTAACATTCACAAGCACTCAGGGCTGTAAAGGACACCTCCTGTCAAAAAGTGTCCTGAGGTAGGGAATGGCCAAAAAAATTCAAAACTGGCAAATTTTTCAAGGAGATCGTATGGAGAGGTAAGTTTTACTCACTCTTTTTCAAAAAAGAGGAAAATGGATAAAAGCTCAACGTCAGGTATTATTAGCCTCATGCAAATCTAACCTACTGAAAGGTTTCAACTCACACATGTCAAGTACCATCAGCAAAAAGTCTACAAACAATTAATGCCGAAGGGGTTTTAGAGAACTGGGTACCCTCTAGCTGCTGGTGAGATGTAAAGGGGTAACAGCCAATAATGAGCAGAGAAAGGAGCTGCGTTTATATGTAAAAATGGAGCCACCATTCCATTCAGCAGGCCCACTGCTGAGCCTCTCACCTGAGAAGACCAGAGTCGAGAAGGCACAGGCTTCAACAGCTGCACTGCAGCAATTTTCATAATAGCCAAGACACGGAAGCAACCATAATGTCCATCACCAGATGAATGGATAAAGAAGAAGTGGTCCATGTACACAATGGAATATTAGCCATGGAAAACAATGAAGCACTGCTCTTTGAGGCACCATAGATGAGCCTAGAGATAATCACAGAACATGAGGTAAGTCGGAAAGCAAAAGACATATCTTATGATATCACTTATAGGCATTATCTAACAACTGACACAAATGAACATATTTCCACAGAGAAAGACACTCACAGACATAGAAAACACACTATGCTTATCTAAAAGGAAAGGTGCGGAGAATGGAAAAATTAAGGTTACGGTTAACATACGTGTACAAATACCTATTAAAGACATCTATAGAAACGACCGACCATATAACAAGAGAGGTCTACGGAACACCCTGAAAGAATTTACATGGGAGGAGGATGTGTATATGAATATACATATATATATATATATATGTAATGTACAAATGAACCAGATTGTGTACACCTAGGACAAACAATATTCTAAACATTACCCCGATTAAAAACATTCAAACAATGAACAAGAAGTAATGTGACATAAACTTATGGGGGTTTTTCCTGGCACATTCCATTGTAATTTACAACCTAGGAACAGGACTTCCAGAAAGGCTCTGCTGTCCTAGTAACCAGATTTGGGAATGGAGAAATGCTGCCGCCTTGTGGCCGTTTCCCTCAACAGCAGCTTTAAACCCAGTGCTAAAGGTCACTAAATATTCACACTCATTGCAGGCCTGTAAATGACACCTGCCCTCAAAAAAATTCCTGGGGTCAAAACTCGACCAAAAAATTCAAAAGAGGGCAACCTTCAAAGATAACAATTTCAAGAGGTTTATGGTACCCACCGTTTTTTTTCCTGTTTTTGTTTCACAGAAATTTTAAAAGGCGTGGAAAAATGCTGAACATTAGGAATACTTAAAGACATGCAAATCCAAATTACAAAAACCTATCAGCTCACACCAGTCACAATGGCCATCAGCAAAAATTCTGCAAACAATAAATGCTGAAGGGGTTGTAGAGACATGCCTACCCTTGGTTCAACATGGGACATGGTAAGAGCCAGTAATGAAAACTCAAAGGAGGTGCCTTGAAAAGGTAAATATTGAGCTACCATTCAATCAAGGATACCCACTGCTGGACCTATCGCCTGAGAGGATGAGAATCAAAAGGCCACAGGCTGGACTTCACAGGTGGCGCAGTGGTTGAGAGCCCGCCTGCCGATGCAGGGGACACGGGTTCGTGCCCCGGTCCGGGAAGATCCCACATGCCGTGGAGCGGCTGGTCCCGTGAGCTATAGCTGCTGGGCCTGCGTGTCCGGAGTCTGTGCTCCTCAACGGCAGAGGCCACGGCAGTGAGAGGCGTGCGTACCACAAAAAAAAAAGAGACACAGGCTGGCAATCCTGCACTCCAGCAATATTTACCATAGCCAACACTTGGAAGCAACGAAAATGCCCATCAACAGAGGAATGCACAAAGAAGAAATGGTCCATGTACACAATGGAATATGACTCCAATAAAGAAATATAAATTCAATTTAGAAAAGCAACATAAGTAAGGAGACATCAGCATTAGGGGATTTATCCGGGCACATTCCACTCGAATTTATAACCGAGGAACACCACTGGCAGGTGGGTCTGTTTCCCAAGTTACCAGATTGGGAAAGCAGAAATGCTGCCACCCTCTGGCCGTTACCTGCAACAGCAGCTTTAAAACCTGTGCTAAGGGTCACTTCATATGCACCAGTACTGGAGGGCTGTAAATGAAACCTGCCCTCAAAATGTCTTGAGGGAGGTAATGGCCAAAATATTTCAAAATGTCACACATACTTCAAGAAAACAATTTGAAGAGGTAAGCTGTACTCACAGTTTGAAGGAAAAAAGGACATGCCAGAAAGCTCAATTTCAAGGGATTATGAGATGCATGCAAATCCAACCACAAATAGGTATCAGCTCACACTAGTCAGAATAAACCTCAACAAAAACCTGCAAAAAATAAATGCTGAAGGTGTTATGGAGAAGTGCATACCCTCAACTTTAAGTGGGACGTAACCTGGTAAGAGCCATAATGAGAACAGAATGGAGGTGCCTTTACAAGGTAAACATTTTGCTACCATAGGACGCACAAGGCCCAATCCTGGGCGTATAACCTAAGAAGGCAGAATTGGAAGTCACAGGCAGGCAAATGTGCATTGCCGCAGTATTAAAATAGCCAAGACGTGGAAGCAACCAAAAAGTCCATCAACAGATGAGTGGACAAAGAAGAACTGGTACATGTACAGACGGAATATTAGCCAAGGAGAAAAAGGACACAATGCCATTTGCAGCACCGTAGATGAATCTAGAGGTAATCACACAACTTGTAGTAAGTCAGAAAGAGAAAGACACATATCGTATGATATCACTTATAGGTGTTACCTAAAAATTGATATCAGTGAAGATATTTCCACACAGAAGGGCAATCACAGATTCATTAAACAAACTTATGGTTCACCAATGGAAAGGTGTGAGAATTGGATCCATTTGGATATTGGGGTTAACAGACATATACAAACATAGGTGAAATATATAATCCCCAATATCCTACAGAATACCAAGAGAAGACTACTCCACATTCTCTCATAACGTACATGGGAAAACGATCCCAGGAGAGTAGACATATGTATATGTGTAAAAGAATCACATCTTGCACACCTAAAACAAGCCAAACATTGTAATCAAACTGGCTGTGATAAAAAAATAAAAATTAAATTGAAAAAACGAGCAAGAAGTAGTGAGACATAAACATAAGGGCCTTTATCCTGGCACATTCCATTCTAAATTACAACCTAGAACACGACTTCCATTGAGGCCCTGTGGCCCTAGTTACCAGATTTGGTAAAGGAGAACTGCTGCCACCTTGTGGCTGTTTCACACAACAGCAGCTTTAAACCCAGCGTTAATGGTCAGTTGATATTCAAAATACTTCCGGGCCTGTAAATGACACCTGCCCTGCAAACAAATGCTCGGGTCCAATACCGACCAAAAAATTCAAAAGACCTCCACATTTCAAAAAGACAGTTTCAAGAGGCATATTTTACACACATTTGTGTTCTGTTTCTTTTTTTACAAAATTAATGCACAGAAATCTCTGGCATTCCTGTACACTAGTGATGAAAAATCTGAAAATGAAATCAAGAAAACACTCCCATTTACCATTGCAACAAAAAGAATAAAATATCTAGGAATAAACCTACCTAAGGAGACAAAAGACCTGTATGCAGAAAATTATAAGACACTGATGAAAGAAATTAAAGATGATACAAATAGATGGAGAGATGTACCATGTTCTTGGATTGGAAGAATCAACATTGTGAAAATGACTCTACTACCCAAAGCAATCTACAGATTCAATGCAATCCCTATCAAAATACCACTGGCATTTTTCACAGAACTAGAACAAAAAATTTCACAATTTGTATGGAAACACAAAAGACCCCGAATAGCCAAAGCAATCTTGAGAACGAAAAATGGAGCTGGAGGAATCAGGCTCCCTGACTTCAGACTATACTACAAAGCTGCAGTAATCAAGACAGTATGGTACTGGCACAGAAACAGAAAGATAGATCAATGGAACAGGATAGAAAGCCCAGAGATAAACCCACGGACATATGGTCACCTTATCTTTGATAAAGGAGGCAGGAATGTACAGTGGAGGAAGGACAGTCTCTTCAATAAGTGGTGTTGGGAAAACTGGACAGGGACATGTAAAAGTATGAGATTCGATCACTCCCTAACACCATACACAAAAATAAGCTCAAAATGGATTAAAGACCTAAATGTAAGGCCAGACACTATCAAACTCTTAGAGGACAATATAGGCAGAACACTCTATGACATAAATCACAGCAAGATCCTTTTTGACCCACCTCCTAGAGAAATGGAAATAAAGACAAAAATAAACACATGGGACCTAATGAAACTTAAAAGCTTTTGCACAGCAAAGGAAACCATAAACAAGACCAAAAGACAACCCTCAGAATGGGAGAAAATATTTGCAAATGAAGCAACTGACAAAGGATTAATCTCCAAAATTTATAAGCAGCTCATGCAGCTCAATAACAAAAAAACAAACAACCCAATCCAAAAATGGGCAGAAGACCTAAATAGACATTTCTCCACAGAAGATATACAGACTGCCAACAAACACATGAAAGGATGCTCAACATCTTTACTAATTAGAGAAATGCAAATCAAAACTACAATGAGATATCATCTCACACCAGTCAGAATGGCCATCATCAAAAAATCTAGAAACAATAAATGCTGGAGAGGGTGTGGAAAAAAGGGAACACTCTTGCACTGCTGGTGGGAATGTGAATTGGTACAGCCACTATGGAGAACGGTATGGAGGTTCCTTAAAAAACTACAAATAGAACTACCATATGACCCTGCAATCCCACTACTGGGCATATACCCTGAGAAAACCATAATTCAAAAAGAGACATGTACCAAAATGTTCATAGCAGCCCTATTTACAATAGCCCGGAGATGGAAACAACCTAAGTGTCCATCATTGGATGAATGGGTAAAGAAGATGTGGCACATACATACAATGGAATATTACTCAGCCATAAAAAGAAATGAAATTGAACTATTTGTAATGAGGTGGATGGACCTAGAGTCTGTCATACAGAGTGAAGTAAGTCAGAAAGAGAAAGACAAATACTGTATGCTGACACATATATATGGAATTTAAGAAAAAAAAAAGGTCATGAAGAACATAGGGGTAAGACAGGAATAAAGACACAGACCTACTAGAGAATGGACTTGAGGATATGGGGAGGGGGAAGGGTAAGCTGTGACAAAGTGAAAGAGCGGCATGGACATATATACACTACCAAACGTAAGGTAGATAGCTAGTGGGAAGCAGCCGCATAGCACAGGGAGATCAGCTCGGTGCTTTGTGACCGCCTGGAGGGGTGGGATAGGGAGGGTGGGAGGGAGACGCAAAAGGGAGGGGATATGGGAACATATGTATACATATAACTGATTAAATTTGTGATAAAGCAAAAAATAAAAATAAAAAAAAAAAAATAAATAAAAAAACAGATGAGTGGACAAAGAAGAACTGGTACATGTACAGACGGAATACTAGCCAAGGAGAAAAAGGACACAATGCCATTTGCAGCACCGTCGATGAATCTAGAGGTAGTCACACAACTTGTAGTAAGTCAGAAAGAGAAAGACACATATCGTATGATATCACTTATAGGTGTTACCTAAAAATTGATATCAGTGAAGATATTTCCACACAGAAGGGCAATCACAGATTCATTAAACAAACTTATGGTTCACCAATGGAAAGGTGTGAGAATTGGATCCATTTGGATATTGGGGTTAACAGACATATACAAACATAGGTGAAATATATAATCCCCAATATCCTACAGAATACCAAGAGAAGACTACTCAACATTCTCTCATAACGTACATGGGAAAACGATCCCAGGAGAGTAGACATATGTATATGTGTAAAAGAATCACATCTTGCACACCTAAAACAAGCCAAACATTGTAATCAAACTGGCTGTGATAAAAAAAATAAAAATTAAATTGAAAAAACGAGCAAGAAGTAGTGAGACATAAACTTAAGGGGCTTTATCCTGGCACAGTCCATTCTAAATTACAACCTAGAACACGACTTCCATTGAGGCCCTGTGGCCCTAGCTACCAGACTTGGTAAAGGAGAACTGCTGCCACCTTGTGGCCGTTTCACACAACAGCAGCTTTAAACCCAGCGTTAATGGTCAGTTGATATTCAAAATACTTCCGGGCCTGTAAATGACACCTGCCCTGCAAACAAATGCTGGGGTCCAATACCGACCAAAAAATTCAAAAGACCTCCACATTTCAAAAAGACAGTTTCAAGAGGCATATTTTACACACATTTGTGTTCTGTTTCTTTTTTTTCTTTTATTTTGTTAAAAAAAAACGGGAAGGGAAAAAGGCTGAACATCAGGAATTAATAAAGCCATGCAAATCCAGTGTACAAAAGCATTCACCTCACAGCCGTCAGAATGATCATCAGCAAAAAAAAGTCTACAAAGAATAAATGCTGAAGGGGTTTTGGAGAACTGCGTACCCTTTAGCTGCTGGTGGGATGTAACCTGGTAAGAGCCAGTAGTGAGAACAGAATGGAGGTGCGTTTAAAGGTAAAAATTGAGCTACCATGTGATCTGGTAGGCCCACTGATGGGCCTATCACCTGGGTAGACCAGAATCAAAAGGACACAGGCTGGCAATCCTGCACTGCAACAACATGTACCATAGCCAAGACCTGGAAGAAACCAAAATGTCCATCAACAGAAAAATGCACCAAGAAGAAGTCGTCCATGTACCCAATGGAATATTAACCATGAAGAAGCATGGAACAGTGCCGTTGGCAACACCATAAAAGGATCTAGAGATAATCACCCAACTTGAAGTAAGAAAGAAACCAAAAGACAGATATGCTATGACATCACTTATAGGTGTTACCTAAATATTGATGCCCATAAAATAATTTCCAAGAGAAGGACACGAATACATTCAGAAAACCAAATTATGTTTAACCAGATGGAAAGGTGTAAGGAATATGTGAGTTAGGATATGGGGGTTATCAGACATGTACTAATACATTTGAAATATATAATCACAAAATACCTATGGAATACGAAGAGAGGTCTACTCCACACTCCATAATAACATACACGGGATAGGATCCAAAGAGGAATAGACAGATACATTGATATGATGGAGCAGAATCTGTACACCTAGGAGAATCTACATTTTTATCAAATTTGCTCTGATAATGAATAAAAATTAAATTTAAAAACCAAACAAAAATGTAGGAGATATAAGTACTTGCGGGTTTGCACTGGCACATTCCACTCTAATTTGCAGCTTACTAACACGACTTCCAGGAAAGCTCTGTTGCCCAAAACCCAGAGTTAGAAATGTAGAAATGCTGCCGCCTTGTGGCCAGTTCCCCGCAAGAGTGGCTTTAAACCCACAGCTAATGGTCACTTAACACTCACAAGGACTCAGGGCTGTAAAGGACACCTCCCGTCAAAAAGTGTCCTGAGGTAGGGAATGGCCAAAAATATTCAAAACTGGCAAATTTTTCAAGGAGATCGTATGGACAGGTAAGTTTTACTCACTCTTTTTCAAAAAAGAGGAAAATGGATAAAAGCTCAACATCAGGAATTATTAGCCCATGCAAATCTAACCTACAGAAAGGTTTCAACTCACACATGTCAAGTACCATCAGCAAAAAGTCTACAAACAATTAATGCCGAAGGGGTTTTAGAGAACTGGGTACCCTCTACCTGCTGGTGAGTTGTAAAGGGGTAACAGCCAATAATGAGCAGAGAAAGGAGCTGCGTTTATAAGTAAAAATGGAGCCACCATTCCATTCAGCAGGCCCACTGCTGAGCCTCTCACCTGAGAAGACCAGAGTCGAGAAGGCACAGGCTTCAACAGCTGCACTGCAGCAATTTTCATAATAGCCAAGACACGGAAGCAACCATAATGTCCATCACCAGATGAATGGATAAAGAAGAAGTGGTCCATGTACACAATGGAATATTAGCCATGGAAAACAATGAAGCACTGCTCTTTGAGGCACCATAGATGAGCCTAGAGATAATCACAGAACATGAGGTAAGTCGGAAAGCAAAAGACATATCTTATGATATCACTTATAGGCATTATCTAACAACTGACACAAATGAACATATTTCCACAGAGAAAGACACTCACAGACATAGAAAACACACTATGCTTATCTAAAAGGAAAGGTACGGGGAATGGAAAAATTAAGATTAGGGTTACCATACGTGTACAAATACCTATTAAATACATCTATCAAAACGACCGACCATATAACAAGAGAGGTCTACGGAACACCCTGAAAGAATTTACATGGGAGGAGGATGTGTATATGAATATACATATATATATATATATATATATGTGTGTGTATATATATATATATATATATATATATATATGTAATGTACAAATGAACCAGGTTGTGTACACCTCGGACAAACAATATTCTAAACACTACCCCGATTAAAAACATTCAAACAATGAACAAGAAGTAATGTGACATAAACTTATGGGGGTTTTTCCTGGCACATTCCATTGTAATTTACAACCTAGGAACAGGACTTCCAGAAAGGCTCTGCTGTCCTAGTAACCAGATTTGGGAATGGAGAAATGCTGCCGCCTTGTGGCCGTTTCCCTCAACAGCAGCTTTAAACCCAGTGCTAAAGGTCACTAAATATTCACACTCATTGCAGGCCTGTAAATGACACCTGCCCTCAAAAAAATTCCTGGGGTCAAAACTCGACCAAAAAATTCAAAAGAGGGCAACCTTCAAAGATAACAATTTCAAGAGGTTTATGGTACCCACCGTTTTTTTTCCTGTTTTTGTTTCACAGAAATTTTAAAAGGCGTGGAAAAATGCTGAACATTAGGAATACTTAAAGACATGCAAATCCAAATTACAAAAACCTATCAGCTCACACCAGTCACAATGGCCATCAGCAAAAATTCTGCAAACAATAAATGCTGAAGGGGTTGTAGAGACATGCCTACCCTTGGTTCAACATGGGACATGGTAAGAGCCAGTAATGAAAACACAAAGGAGGTGCCTTGAAAAGGTAAATATTGAGCTACCATTCAATCAAGGATACCCACTGCTGGACCTATCGCCTGAGAGGATGAGAATCAAAAGGCCACAGGCTGGACTTCACTGGTGGCGCAGTGGTTGAGAGCCCGCCTGCCGATGCAGGGGACACGGGTTCGTGCCCCGGTCCGGGAAGATCCCACATGCCGTGGAGCGGCTGGTCCCGTGAGCTATAGCTGCTGGGCCTGCGTGTCCGGAGTCTGTGCTCCTCAACGGGAGAGGCCACGGCAGTGAGAGGCCTGCGTACCACCAAAAAAAAAGAGACACAGGCTGGCAATCCTGCACTCCAGCAATATTTACCATAGCCAACACTTGGAAGCAACGAAAATGCCCATCAACAGAGGAATGCACAAAGAAGAAATGGTCCATGTACACAATGGAATATGACTCCAATAAAGAAATATAAATTCAATTTAGAAAAGCAACATAAGTAAGGAGACATCAGGTTTTGGGGATTTATCCGGGCACATTCCACTCGAATTTATAACCGAGGAACACCACTGGCAGGTAGGTCTCTTTCCCAAGTTACCAGATTGGGAAAGCAGAAATGCTGCCACCCTCTGGCCGTTACCTGCAACAGCAGCTTTAAAACCTGTGCTAAGGGTCACTTCATATGCACCAGTATTGGAGGGCTGTAAATGAAACCTGCCCTCAAAATGTCTTGAGGGAGGTAATGGCCAAAATATTTCAAAATGTCACACATACTTCAAGAAAACAATTTGAAGAGGTAAGCTGTACTCACAGTTTGAAGGAAAAAAGGACATGCCAGAAAGCTCAATTTCAAGGGATTATGAGATGCATGCAAATCCAACCACAACTAGGTATCAGCTCACACTAGTCAGAATAAACCTCAACAAAAACCTGCAAACAATAAATGCTGAAGGTTTTATGGAGAAGTGCATACCCTCAACTTTAAGTGGGACGTAACCTGGTAAGAGCCATAATGAGAACAGAATGGAGGTGCCTTTACAAGGTAAACATTTTGCTACCATAGGACGCACAAGGCCCAATCTTGGGCCTATAACCTAAGAAGGCAGAATTGGAAGTCACAGGCAGGCAAATGTGCATTGCCGCAGTATTAAAATAGCCAAGACGTGGAAGCAACCAAAAAGTCCATCAACAGATGAGTGGACAAAGAAGAACTGGTACATGTACAGACGGAATATTAGCCAAGGAGAAAAAGGACACAATGCCATTTGCAGCACCGTCGATGAATCTAGAGGTAGTCACACAACTTGTAGTAAGTCAGAAAGAGAAAGACACATATCGTATGATATCACTTATAGGTGTTACCTAAAAATTGATATCAGTGAAGATATTTCCACACAGAAGGGCAATCACAGATTCATTAAACAAACTTATGGTTCACCAATGGAAAGGTGTGAGAATTGGATCCATTTGGATATTGGGGTTAACAGACATATACAAACATAGGTGAAATATATAATCCCCAATATCCTACAGAATACCAAGAGAAGACTACTCAACATTCTCTCATAACGTACATGGGAAAACGATCCCAGGAGAGTAGACATATGTATATGTGTAAAAGAATCACATCTTGCACACCTAAAACAAGACAAACATTGTAATCAAACTGGCTGTGATAAAAAAAATAAAAATTAAATTGAAAAAACGAGCAAGAAGTAGTGAGACATAAACTTAAGGGGCTTTATCCTGGCACAGTCCATTCTAAATTACAACCTAGAACACGACTTCCATTGAGGCCCTGTGGCCCTAGTTACCAGACTTGCTAAAGGAGAACTGCTGCCACCTTGTGGCCGTTTCACACAACAGCAGCTTTAAACCCAGCGTTAATGGTCAGTTGATATTCAAAATACTTCCGGGCCTGTAAATGACACCTGCCCTGCAAACAAATGCTCGGGTCCAATACCGACCAAAAAATTCAAAAGACCTCCACATTTCAAAAAGACAGTTTCAAGAGGCATATTTTACACACATTTGTGTTCTGTTTCTTTTTTTTTCTTTTATTTTGTTAAAAAAAACGGGAAGGGAAAAAGGCTGAACATCAGGAATTAATAAAGCCATGCAAATCCAGTGTACAAAAGCGTTCACCTCACAGCCGTCAGAATGATCATCAGCAAAAAAAAAGTCTACAAAGAATAAATGCTGAAGGGGTTTTGGAGAACTGCGTACCCTTTAGCTGCTGGTGGGATGTAACCTGGTAAGAGCCAGTAGTGAGAACAGAATGGAGGTGCGTTTAAAGGTAAAAATTGAGCTACCATGTGATCTGGTAGGCCCACTGATGGGCCTATCACCTGGGTAGACCAGAATCAAAAGGACACAGGCTGGCAATCCTGCACTGCAACAACATGTACCATAGCCAAGACCTGGAAGAAACCAAAATGTCCATCAACAGAAAAATGCACCAAGAAGAAGTTGTCCATGTACCCAATGGAATATTAACTATGAAGAAGCATGGAACAGTGCCGTTGGCAACACCATAAAAGGATCTAGAGATAATCACCCAACTTGAAGTAAGAAAGAAACCAAAAGACAGATATGCTATGACATCACTTATAGGTGTTACCTAAAAATTGATGCCCATAAAATAATTTCCAAGAGAAGGACACGCATAGATTCAGAAAACCAAATTATGTTTAACCAGATGGAAAGGTGTAAGGAATATGTGAATTAGGATATGGGGGTTATCAGACATGTACTAATACATATGAAATATATAATCACAAAATACCTATGGAATACGAAGAGAGGTCTACTCCACACTCCATAATAACATACACGGGATAGGATCCAAAGAGGAATAGACAGATACATTGATATGATAAAGCAGAATCTGTACACCTAGGAGAATCTACATTTTTATCAAATTTGCTCTGATAATGAATAAAAATTAAATTTAAAAACCAAACAAAAATGTAGGAGATATAAGTACTTGCGGGTTTGCACTGGCACATTCCACTCTAATTTGCAGCTTACTAACACGACTTCCAGGAAAGCTCTGTTGCCCAAAACCCAGAGTTAGAAATGTAGAAATGCTGCCGCCTTGTGGCCAGTTCCCCGCAAGAGTGGCTTTAAACCCACAGCTAATGGTCACTTAACACTCACAAGGACTCAGGGCTGTAAAGGACACCTCCCGTCAAAAAGTGTCCTGAGGTAGGGAATGGCCAAAAATATTCAAAACTGGCAAATTTTTCAAGGAGATCGTATGGACAGGTAAGTTTTACTCACTCTTTTTCAAAAAAGAGGAAAATGGATAAAAGCTCAACATCAGGAATTATTAGCCCATGCAAATCTAACCTACAGAAAGGTTTCAACTCACACATGTCAAGTACCATCAGCAAAAAGTCTACAAACAATTAATGCCGAAGGGGTTTTAGAGAACTGGGTACCCTCTACCTGCTGGTGAGTTGTAAAGGGGTAACAGCCAATAATGAGCAGAGAAAGGAGCTGCGTTTATAAGTAAAAATGGAGCCACCATTCCATTCAGCAGGCCCACTGCTGAGCCTCTCACCTGAGAAGACCAGAGTCGAGAAGGCACAGGCTTCAACAGCTGCACTGCAGCAATTTTCATAATAGCCAAGACACGGAAGCAACCATAATGTCCAGCACCAGATGAATGGATAAAGAAGAAGTGGTCCATGTACACAATGGAATATTAGCCATGGAAAACAATGAAGCACTGCTCTTTGAGGCACCATAGATGAGCCTAGAGATAATCACAGAACATGAGGTAAGTCGGAAAGCAAAAGACATATCTTATGATATCACTTATAGGCATTATCTAACAACTGACACAAATGAACATATTTCCACAGAGAAAGACACTCACAGACATAGAAAACACACTATGCTTATCTAAAAGGAAAGGTACGGGGAATGGAAAAATTAAGATTAGGGTGACCATACGTGTACAAATACCTATTAAATACATCTATCAAAACGACCGACCATATAACAAGAGAGGTCTACGGAACACCCTGAAAGAATTTACATGGGAGGAGGATGTGTATATGAATATACATATATATATATATATATATATATGTGTGTGTGTATATATATATATATATATATATGTAATGTACAAATGAACCAGATTGTGTACACCTCGGACAAACAATATTCTAAACATTACCCCGATTAAAAACATTCAAACAATGAACAAGAAGTAATGTGACATAAACTTATGGGGGTTTTTCCTGGCACATTCCATTGTAATTTACAACCTAGGAACAGGACTTCCAGAAAGGCTCTGCTGTCCTAGTAACCAGATTTGGGAATGGAGAAATGCTGCCGCCTTGTGGCCGTTTCCCTCAACAGCAGCTTTAAACCCAGTGCTAAAGGTCACTAAATATTCACACTCATTGCAGGCCTGTAAATGACACCTGCCCTCAAAAAAATTCCTGGGGTCAAAACTCGACCAAAAAATTCAAAAGAGGGCAACCTTCAAAGATAACAATTTCAAGAGGTTTATGGTACCCACCGTTTCTTTTCCTGTTTTTGTTTCACAGAAATTTTAAAAGGCGTGGAAAAATGCTGAACATTAGGAATACTTAAAGACATGCAAATCCAAATTACAAAAACCTATCAGCTCACACCAGTCACAATGGCCATCAGCAAAAATTCGGCAAACAATAAATGCTGAAGGGGTTGTAGAGACATGCCTACCCTTGGTTCAACATGGGACATGGTAAGAGCCAGTAATGAAAACACAAAGGAGGTGCCTTGAAAAGGTAAATATGGAGCTACCATTCAATCAAGGATACCCACTGCTGGACCTATCGCCTGAGAGGATGAGAATCAAAAGGCCACAGGCTGGACTTCACTGGTGGCGCAGTGGTTGAGAGCCCGCCTGCCGATGCAGGGGACACGGGTTCGTGCCCCGGTCCGGGAAGATCCCACATGCCGTGGAGCGGCTGGTCCCGTGAGCTATAGCTGCTGGGCCTGCGTGTCCGGAGTCTGTGCTCCTCAACGGGAGAGGCCACGGCAGTGAGAGGCCTGCGTACCACCAAAAAAAAGAGACACAGGCTGGCAATCCTGCACTCCAGCAATATTTACCATAGCCAACACTTGGAAGCAACGAAAATGCCCATCAACAGAGGAATGCACAAAGAAGAAATGGTCCATGTACACAATGGAATATGACTCCAATAAAGAAATATAAATTCAATTTAGAAAAGCAACATAAGTAAGGAGACATCAGGTTTTGGGGATTTATCCGGGCACATTCCACTCGAATTTATAACCGAGGAACACCACTGGCAGGTAGGTCTCTTTCCCAAGTTACCAGATTGGGAAAGCAGAAATGCTGCCACCCTCTGGCCGTTACCTGCAACAGCAGCTTTAAAACCTGTGCTAAGGGTCACTTCATATGCACCAGTACTGGAGGGCTGTAAATGAAACCTGCCCTCAAAATGTCTTGAGGGAGGTAATGGCCAAAATATTTCAAAATGTCACACATACTTCAAGAAAACAATTTGAAGAGGTAAGCTGTACTCACAGTTTGAAGGAAAAAAGGACATGCCAGAAAGCTCAATTTCAAGGGATTATGAGATGCATGCAAATCCAACCACAACTAGGTATCAGCTCACACTAGTCAGAATAAACCTCAACAAAAACCTGCAAACAATAAATGCTGAAGGTGTTATGGAGAAGTGCATACCCTCAACTTTAAGTGGGACGTAACCTGGTAAGAGCCATAATGAGAACAGAATGGAGGTGCCTTTACAAGGTAAACATTTTGCTACCATAGGACGCACAAGGCCCAATCCTGGGCCTATAACCTAAGAAGGCAGAATTGGAAGTCACAGGCAGGCAAATGTGCATTGCCGCAGTATTAAAATAGCCAAGACGTGGAAGCAACCAAAAAGTCCATCAACAGATGAGTGGACAAAGAAGAACTGGTACATGTACAGACGGAATATTAGCCAAGGAGAAAAAGGACACAATGCCATTTGCAGCACCGTCGATGAATCTAGAGGTAGTCACACAACTTGTAGTAAGTCAGAAAGAGAAAGACACATATCGTATGATATCACTTATAGGTGTTACCTAAAAATTGATATCAGTGAAGATATTTCCACACAGAAGGGCAATCACAGATTCATTAAACAAACTTATGGTTCACCAATGGAAAGGTGTGAGAATTGGATCCATTTGGATATTGGGGTTAACAGACATATACAAACATAGGTGAAATATATAATCCCCAATATCCTACAGAATACCAAGAGAAGACTACTCAACATTCTCTCATAACGTACATGGGAAAACGATCCCAGGAGAGTAGACATATGTATATGTGTAAAAGAATCACATCTTGCACACCTAAAACAAGCCAAACATTGTAATCAAACTGGCTGTGATAAAAAAAATAAAAATTAAATTGAAAAAACGAGCAAGAAGTAGTGAGACATAAACTTAAGGGGCTTTATCCTGGCACAGTCCATTCTAAATTACAACCTAGAACACGACTTCCATTGAGGCCCTGTGGCCCTAGTTACCAGACTTGCTAAAGGAGAACTGCTGCCACCTTGTGGCCGTTTCACACAACAGCAGCTTTAAACCCAGCGTTAATGGTCAGTTGATATTCAAAATACTTCCGGGCCTGTAAATGACACCTGCCCTGCAAACAAATGCTCGGGTCCAATACCGACCAAAAAATTCAAAAGACCTCCACATTTCAAAAAGACAGTTTCAAGAGGCATATTTTACACACATTTGTGTTCTGTTTCTTTTTTTTTCTTTTATTTTGTTAAAAAAAACGGGAAGGGAAAAAGGCTGAACATCAGGAATTAATAAAGCCATGCAAATCCAGTGTACAAAAGCGTTCACCTCACAGCCGTCAGAATGATCATCAGCAAAAAAAAAGTCTACAAAGAATAAATGCTGAAGGGGTTTTGGAGAACTGCGTACCCTTTAGCTGCTGGTGGGATGTAACCTGGTAAGAGCCAGTAGTGAGAACAGAATGGAGGTGCGTTTAAAGGTAAAAATTGAGCTACCATGTGATCTGGTAGGCCCACTGATGGGCCTATCACCTGGGTAGACCAGAATCAAAAGGACACAGGCTGGCAATCCTGCACTGCAACAACATGTACCATAGCCAAGACCTGGAAGAAACCAAAATGTCCATCAACAGAAAAATGCACCAAGAAGAAGTCGTCCATGTACCCAATGGAATATTAACCATGAAGAAGCATGGAACAGTGCCGTTGGCAACACCATAAAAGGATCTAGAGATAATCACCCAACTTGAAGTAAGAAAGAAACCAAAAGACAGATATGCTATGACATCACTTATAGGTGTTACCTAAAAATTGATGCCCATAAAATAATTTCCAAGAGAAGGACACGCATAGATTCAGAAAACCAAATTATGTTTAACCAGATGGAAAGGTGTAAGGAATATGTGAATTAGGATATGGGGGTTATCAGACATGTACTAATACATATGAAATATATAATCACAAAATACCTATGGAATACGAAGAGAGGTCTACTCCACACTCCATAATAACATACACGGGATAGGATCCAAAGAGGAATAGACAGATACATTGATATGATAAAGCAGAATCTGTACACCTAGGAGAATCTACATTTTTATCAAATTTGCTCTGATAATGAATAAAAATTAAATTTAAAAACCAAACAAAAATGTAGGAGATATAAGTACTTGCGGGTTTGCACTGGCACATTCCACTCTAATTTGCAGCTTACTAACACGACTTCCAGGAAAGCTCTGTTGCCCAAAACCCAGAGTTAGAAATGTAGAAATGCTGCCGCCTTGTGGCCAGTTCCCCGCAAGAGTGGCTTTAAACCCACAGCTAATGGTCACTTAACACTCACAAGGACTCAGGGCTGTAAAGGACACCTCCCGTCAAAAAGTGTCCTGAGGTAGGGAATGGCCAAAAATATTCAAAACTGGCAAATTTTTCAAGGAGATCGTATGGACAGGTAAGTTTTACTCACTCTTTTTCAAAAAAGAGGAAAATGGATAAAAGCTCAACATCAGGAATTATTAGCCCATGCAAATCTAACCTACAGAAAGGTTTCAACTCACACATGTCAAGTACCATCAGCAAAAAGTCTACAAACAATTAATGCCGAAGGGGTTTTAGAGAACTGGGTACCCTCTACCTGCTGGTGAGTTGTAAAGGGGTAACAGCCAATAATGAGCAGAGAAAGGAGCTGCGTTTATAAGTAAAAATGGAGCCACCATTCCATTCAGCAGGCCCACTGCTGAGCCTCTCACCTGAGAAGACCAGAGTCGAGAAGGCACAGGCTTCAACAGCTGCACTGCAGCAATTTTCATAATAGCCAAGACACGGAAGCAACCATAATGTCCATCACCAGATGAATGGATAAAGAAGAAGTGGTCCATGTACACAATGGAATATTAGCCATGGAAAACAATGAAGCACTGCTCTTTGAGGCACCATAGATGAGCCTAGAGATAATCACAGAACATGAGGTAAGTCGGAAAGCAAAAGACATATCTTATGATATCACTTATAGGCATTATCTAACAACTGACACAAATGAACATATTTCCACAGAGAAAGACACTCACAGACATAGAAAACACACTATGCTTATCTAAAAGGAAAGGTACGGGGAATGGAAAAATTAAGATTAGGGTTACCATACGTGTACAAATACCTATTAAATACATCTATCAAAACGACCGACCATATAACAAGAGAGGTCTACGGAACACCCTGAAAGAATTTACATGGGAGGAGGATGTGTATATGAATATACATATATATATATATATATATATATGTGTGTGTATATATATATATATATATATATATATATGTAATGTACAAATGAACCAGATTGTGTACACCTCGGACAAACAATATTCTAAACACTACCCCGATTAAAAACATTCAAACAATGAACAAGAAGTAATGTGACATAAACTTATGGGGGTTTTTCCTGGCACATTCCATTGTAATTTACAACCTAGGAACAGGACTTCCAGAAAGGCTCTGCTGTCCTAGTAACCAGATTTGGGAATGGAGAAATGCTGCCGCCTTGTGGCCGTTTCCCTCAACAGCAGCTTTAAACCCAGTGCTAAAGGTCACTAAATATTCACACTCATTGCAGGCCTGTAAATGACACCTGCCCTCAAAAAAATTCCTGGGGTCAAAACTCGACCAAAAAATTCAAAAGAGGGCAACCTTCAAAGATAACAATTTCAAGAGGTTTATGGTACCCACCGTTTCTTTTCCTGTTTTTGTTTCACAGAAATTTTAAAAGGCGTGGAAAAATGCTGAACATTAGGAATACTTAAAGACATGCAAATCCAAATTACAAAAACCTATCAGCTCACACCAGTCACAATGGCCATCAGCAAAAATTCTGCAAACAATAAATGCTGAAGGGGTTGTAGAGACATGCCTACCCTTGGTTCAACATGGGACATGGTAAGAGCCAGTAATGAAAACACAAAGGAGGTGCCTTGAAAAGGTAAATATTGAGCTACCATTCAATCAAGGATACCCACTGCTGGACCTATCGCCTGAGAGGATGAGAATCAAAAGGCCACAGGCTGGACTTCACTGGTGGCGCAGTGGTTGAGAGCCCGCCTGCCGATGCAGGGGACACGGGTTCGTGCCCCGGTCCAGGAAGATCCCACATGCCGTGGAGCGGCTGGTCCCGTGAGCTATAGCTGCTGGGCCTGCGTGTCCGGAGTCTGTGCTCCTCAACGGGAGAGGCCACGGCAGTGAGAGGCCTGCGTACCACCAAAAAAAAAGAGACACAGGCTGGCAATCCTGCACTCCAGCAATATTTACCATAGCCAACACTTGGAAGCAACGAAAATGCCCATCAACAGAGGAATGCACAAAGAAGAAATGGTCCATGTACACAATGGAATATGACTCCAATAAAGAAATATAAATTCAATTTAGAAAAGCAACATAAGTAAGGAGACATCAGGTTTTGGGGATTTATCCGGGCACATTCCACTCGAATTTATAACCGAGGAACACCACTGGCAGGTAGGTCTCTTTCCCAAGTTACCAGATTGGGAAAGCAGAAATGCTGCCACCCTCTGGCCGTTACCTGCAACAGCAGCTTTAAAACCTGTGCTAAGGGTCACTTCATATGCACCAATACTGGAGGGCTGTAAATGAAACCTGCCCTCAAAATGTCTTGAGGGAGGTAATGGCCAAAATATTTCAAAATGTCACACATACTTCAAGAAAACAATTTGAAGAGGTAAGCTGTACTCACAGTTTGAAGGAAAAAAGGACATGCCAGAAAGCTCAATTTCAAGGGATTATGAGATGCATGCAAATCCAACCACAACTAGGTATCAGCTCACACTAGTCAGAATAAACCTCAACAAAAACCTGCAAACAATAAATGCTGAAGGTGTTATGGAGAAGTGCATACCCTCAACTTTAAGTGGGACGTAACCTGGTAAGAGCCATAATGAGAACAGAATGGAGGTGCCTTTACAAGGTAAACATTTTGCTACCATAGGACGCACAAGGCCCAATCCTGGGCCTATAACCTAAGAAGGCAGAATTGGAAGTCACAGGCAGGCAAATGTGCATTGCCGCAGTATTAAAATAGCCAAGACGTGGAAGCAACCAAAAAGTCCATCAACAGATGAGTGGACAAAGAAGAACTGGTACATGTACAGACGGAATATTAGCCAAGGAGAAAAAGGACACAATGCCATTTGCAGCACCGTCGATGAATCTAGAGGTAGTCACACAACTTGTAGTAAGTCAGAAAGAGAAAGACACATATCGTATGATATCACTTATAGGTGTTACCTAAAAATTGATATCAGTGAAGATATTTCCACACAGAAGGGCAATCACAGATTCATTAAACAAACTTATGGTTCACCAATGGAAAGGTGTGAGAATTGGATCCATTTGGATATTGGGGTTAACAGACATATACAAACATAGGTGAAATATATAATCCCCAATATCCTACAGAATACCAAGAGAAGACTACTCAACATTCTCTCATAACGTACATGGGAAAACGATCCCAGGAGAGTAGACATATGTATATGTGTAAAAGAATCACATCTTGCACACCTAAAACAAGCCAAACATTGTAATCAAACTGGCTGTGATAAAAAAAATAAAAAGTAAATTGAAAAAACGAGCAAGAAGTAGTGAGACATAAACTTAAGGGGCTTTATCCTGGCACAGTCCATTCTAAATTACAACCTAGAACACGACTTCCATTGAGGCCCTGTGGCCCTAGTTACCAGATTTGGTAAAGGAGAACTGCTGCCACCTTGTGGCCGTTTCACACAACAGCAGCTTTAAACCCAGCGTTAATGGTCAGTTGATATTCAAAATACTTCCGGGCCTGTAAATGACACCTGCCCTGCAAACAAATGCTCGGGTCCAATACCGACCAAAAAATTCAAAAGACCTCCACATTTCAAAAAGACAGTTTCAAGAGGCATATTTTACACACATTTGTGATCTGTTTCTTTTTTTTTCTTTTATTTTGTTAAAAAAAACGGGAAGGGAAAAAGGCTGAACATCAGGAATTAATAAAGCCATGCAAATCCAGTGTACAAAAGCGTTCACCTCACAGCCGTCAGAATGATCATCAGCAAAAAAAAAGTCTACAAAGAATAAATGCTGAAGGGGTTTTGGAGAACTGCGTACCCTTTAGCTGCTGGTGGGATGTAACCTGGTAAGAGCCAGTAGTGAGAACAGAATGGAGGTGCGTTTAAAGGTAAAAATTGAGCTACCATGTGATCTGGTAGGCCCACTGATGGGCCTATCACCTGGGTAGACCAGAATCAAAAGGACACAGGCTGGCAATCCTGCACTGCAACAACATGTACCATAGCCAAGACCTGGAAGAAACCAAAATGTCCATCAACAGAAAAATGCACCAAGAAGAAGTCGTCCATGTACCCAATGGAATATTAACCATGAAGAAGCATGGAACAGTGCCGTTGGCAACACCATAAAAGGATCTAGAGATAATCACCCAACTTGAAGTAAGAAAGAAACCAAAAGACAGATATGCTATGACATCACTTATAGGTGTTACCTAAAAATTGATGCCCATAAAATAATTTCCAAGAGAAGGACACGCATAGATTCAGAAAACCAAATTATGTTTAACCAGATGGAAAGGTGTAAGGAATATGTGAATTAGGATATGGGGGTTATCAGACATGTACTAATACATATGAAATATATAATCACAAAATACCTATGGAATACGAAGAGAGGTCTACTCCACACTCCATAATAACATACACGGGATAGGATCCAAAGAGGAATAGACAGATACATTGATATGATAAAGCAGAATCTGTACACCTAGGAGAATCTACATTTTTATCAAATTTGCTCTGATAATGAATAAAAATTAAATTTAAAAACCAAACAAAAATGTAGGAGATATAAGTACTTGCGGGTTTTCACTGGCACATTCCACTCTAATTTGCAGCTGACTAACACGACTTCCAGGAAAGCTCTGTTGCCCAAAACCCAGAGTTAGAAATGTAGAAATGCTGCCGCCTTGTGGCCAGTTCCCCGCAAGAGTGGCTTTAAACCCACAGCTAATGGTCACTTAACACTCACAAGGACTCAGGGCTGTAAAGGACACCTCCCGTCAAAAAGTGTCCTGAGGTAGGGAATGGCCAAAAATATTCAAAACTGGCAAATTTTTCAAGGAGATCGTATGGACAGGTAAGTTTTACTCACTCTTTTTCAAAAAAGAGGAAAATGGATAAAAGCTCAACATCAGGAATTATTAGCCCATGCAAATCTAACCTACAGAAAGGTTTCAACTCACACATGTCAAGTACCATCAGCAAAAAGTCTACAAACAATTAATGCCGAAGGGGTTTTAGAGAACTGGGTACCCTCTACCTGCTGGTGAGTTGTAAAGGGGTAACAGCCAATAATGAGCAGAGAAAGGAGCTGCGTTTATAAGTAAAAATGGAGCCACCATTCCATTCAGCAGGCCCACTGCTGAGCCTCTCACCTGAGAAGACCAGAGTCGAGAAGGCACAGGCTTCAACAGCTGCACTGCAGCAATTTTCATAATAGCCAAGACACGGAAGCAACCATAATGTCCATCACCAGATGAATGGATAAAGAAGAAGTGGTCCATGTACACAATGGAATATTAGCCATGGAAAACAATGAAGCACTGCTCTTTGAGGCACCATAGATGAGCCTAGAGATAATCACAGAACATGAGGTAAGTCGGAAAGCAAAAGACATATCTTATGATATCACTTATAGGCATTATCTAACAACTGACACAAATGAACATATTTCCACAGAGAAAGACACTCACAGACATAGAAAACACACTATGCTTATCTAAAAGGAAAGGTACGGGGAATGGAAAAATTAAGATTAGGGTTACCATACGTGTACAAATACCTATTAAATACATCTATCAAAACGACCGACCATATAACAAGAGAGGTCTACGGAACACCCTGAAAGAATTTACATGGGAGGAGGATGTGTATATGAATATACATATATATATATATATATATATATGTGTGTGTATATATATATATATATATATATATGTAATGTACAAATGAACCAGATTGTGTACACCTCGGACAAACAATATTCTAAACACTACCCCGATTAAAAACATTCAAACAATGAACAAGAAGTAATGTGACATAAACTTATGGGGGTTTTTCCTGGCACATTCCATTGTAATTTACAACCTAGGAACAGGACTTCCAGAAAGGCTCTGCTGTCCTAGTAACCAGATTTGGGAATGGAGAAATGCTGCCGCCTTGTGGCCGTTTCCCTCAACAGCAGCTTTAAACCCAGTGCTAAAGGTCACTAAATATTCACACTCATTGCAGGCCTGTAAATGACACCTGCCCTCAAAAAAATTCCTGGGGTCAAAACTCGACCAAAAAATTCAAAAGAGGGCAACCTTCAAAGATAACAATTTCAAGAGGTTTATGGTACCCACCGTTTCTTTTCCTGTTTTTGTTTCACAGAAATTTTAAAAGGCGTGGAAAAATGCTGAACATTAGGAATACTTAAAGACATGCAAATCCAAATTACAAAAACCTATCAGCTCACACCAGTCACAATGGCCATCAGCAAAAATTCTGCAAACAATAAATGCTGAAGGGGTTGTAGAGACATGCCTACCCTTGGTTCAACATGGGACATGGTAAGAGCCAGTAATGAAAACACAAAGGAGGTGCCTTGAAAAGGTAAATATTGAGCTACCATTCAATCAAGGATACCCACTGCTGGACCTATCGCCTGAGAGGATGAGAATCAAAAGGCCACAGGCTGGACTTCACTGGTGGCGCAGTGGTTGAGAGCCCGCCTGCCGATGCAGGGGACACGGGTTCGTGCCCCGGTCCGGGAAGATCCCACATGCCGTGGAGCGGCTGGTCCCGTGAGCTATAGCTGCTGGGCCTGCGTGTCCGGAGTCTGTGCTCCTCAACGGGAGAGGCCACGGCAGTGAGAGGCCTGCGTACCACCAAAAAAAAAGAGACACAGGCTGGCAATCCTGCACTCCAGCAATATTTACCATAGCCAACACTTGGAAGCAACGAAAATGCCCATCAACAGAGGAATGCACAAAGAAGAAATGGTCCATGTACACAATGGAATATGACTCCAATAAAGAAATATAAATTCAATTTAGAAAAGCAACATAAGTAAGGAGACATCAGGTTTTGGGGATTTATCCGGGCACATTCCACTCGAATTTATAACCGAGGAACACCACTGGCAGGTAGGTCTCTTTCCCAAGTTACCAGATTGGGAAAGCAGAAATGCTGCCACCCTCTGGCCGTTACCTGCAACAGCAGCTTTAAAACCTGTGCTAAGGGTCACTTCATATGCACCAGTACTGGAGGGCTGTAAATGAAACCTGCCCTCAAAATGTCTTGAGGGAGGTAATGGCCAAAATATTTCAAAATGTCACACATACTTCAAGAAAACAATTTGAAGAGGTAAGCTGTACTCACAGTTTGAAGGAAAAAAGGACATGCCAGAAAGCTCAATTTCAAGGGATTATGAGATGCATGCAAATCCAACCACAACTAGGTATCAGCTCACACTAGTCAGAATAAACCTCAACAAAAACCTGCAAACAATAAATGCTGAAGGTGTTATGGAGAAGTGCATACCCTCAACTTTAAGTGGGACGTAACCTGGTAAGAGCCATAATGAGAACAGAATGGAGGTGCCTTTACAAGGTAAACATTTTGCTACCATAGGACGCACAAGGCCCAATCCTGGGCCTATAACCTAAGAAGGCAGAATTGGAAGTCACAGGCAGGCAAATGTGCATTGCCGCAGTATTAAAATAGCCAAGACGTGGAAGCAACCAAAAAGTCCATCAACAGATGAGTGGACAAAGAAGAACTGGTACATGTACAGACGGAATATTAGCCAAGGAGAAAAAGGACACAATGCCATTTGCAGCACCGTCGATGAATCTAGAGGTAGTCACACAACTTGTAGTAAGTCAGAAAGAGAAAGACACATATCGTATGATATCACTTATAGGTGTTACCTAAAAATTGATATCAGTGAAGATATTTCCACACAGAAGGGCAATCACAGATTCATTAAACAAACTTATGGTTCACCAATGGAAAGGTGTGAGAATTGGATCCATTTGGATATTGGGGTTAACAGACATATACAAACATAGGTGAAATATATAATCCCCAATATCCTACAGAATACCAAGAGAAGACTACTCAACATTCTCTCATAACGTACATGGGAAAACGATCCCAGGAGAGTAGACATATGTATATGTGTAAAAGAATCACATCTTGCACACCTAAAACAAGACAAACATTGTAATCAAACTGGCTGTGATAAAAAAAATAAAAATTAAATTGAAAAAACGAGCAAGAAGTAGTGAGACATAAACTTAAGGGGCTTTATCCTGGCACAGTCCATTCTAAATTACAACCTAGAACACGACTTCCATTGAGGCCCTGTGGCCCTAGTTACCAGACTTGCTAAAGGAGAACTGCTGCCACCTTGTGGCCGTTTCACACAACAGCAGCTTTAAACCCAGCGTTAATGGTCAGTTGATATTCAAAATACTTCCGGGCCTGTAAATGACACCTGCCCTGCAAACAAATGCTGGGGTCCAATACCGACCAAAAAATTCAAAAGACCTCCACATTTCAAAAAGACAGCTTCAAGAGGCATATTTTACACACATTTGTGTTCTGTTTCTTTTTTTTCTTTTATTTTGTTAAAAAAAACGGGAAGGGAAAAAGGCTGAACATCAGGAATTAATAAAGCCATGCAAATCCAGTGTACAAAAGTGTTCACCTCACAGCCGTCAGAATGATCATCAGCAAAAAAAAAGTCTACAAAGAATAAATGCTGAAGGGGTTTTGGAGAACTGCGTACCCTTTAGCTGCTGGTGGGATGTAACCTGGTAAGAGCCAGTAGTGAGAACAGAATGGAGGTGCGTTTAAAGGTAAAAATTGAGCTACCATGTGATCTGGTAGGCCCACTGATGGGCCTATCACCTGGGTAGACCAGAATCAAAAGGACACAGGCTGGCAATCCTGCACTGCAACAACATGTACCATAGCCAAGACCTGGAAGAAACCAAAATGTCCATCAACAGAAAAATGCACCAAGAAGAAGTCGTCCATGTACCCAATGGAATATTAACCATGAAGAAGCATGGAACAGTGCCGTTGGCAACACCATAAAAGGATCTAGAGATAATCACCCAACTTGAAGTAAGAAAGAAACCAAAAGACAGATATGCTATGACATCACTTATAGGTGTTACCTAAAAATTGATGCCCATAAAATAATTTCCAAGAGAAGGACACGCATAGATTCAGAAAACCAAATTATGTTTAACCAGATGGAAAGGTGTAAGGAATATGTGAATTAGGATATGGGGGTTATCAGACATGTACTAATACATATGAAATATATAATCACAAAATACCTATGGAATACGAAGAGAGGTCTACTCCACACTCCATAATAACATACACGGGATAGGATCCAAAGAGGAATAGACAGATACATTGATATGATAAAGCAGAATCTGTACACCTAGGAGAATCTACATTTTTATCAAATTTGCTCTGATAATGAATAAAAATTAAATTTAAAAACCAAACAAAAATGTAGGAGATATAAGTACTTGCGGGTTTTCACTGGCACATTCCACTCTAATTTGCAGCTGACTAACATGACTTCCAGGAAAGCTCTGTTGCCCAAAACCCAGAGTTAGAAATGTAGAAATGCTGCCGCCTTGTGGCCAGTTCCCCGCAAGAGTGGCTTTAAACCCACAGCTAATGGTCACTTAACACTCACAAGGACTCAGGGCTGTAAAGGACACCTCCCGTCAAAAAGTGTCCTGAGGTAGGGAATGGCCAAAAATATTCAAAACTGGCAAATTTTTCAAGGAGATCGTATGGACAGGTAAGTTTTACTCACTCTTTTTCAAAAAAGAGGAAAAATGGATAAAAGCTCAACATCAGGAATTATTAGCCCATGCAAATCTAACCTACAGAAAGGTTTCAACTCACACATGTCAAGTACCATCAGCAAAAAGTCTACAAACAATTAATGCCGAAGGGGTTTTAGAGAACTGGGTACCCTCTACCTGCTGGTGAGTTGTAAAGGGGTAACAGCCAATAATGAGCAGAGAAAGGAGCTGCGTTTATAAGTAAAAATGGAGCCACCATTCCATTCAGCAGGCCCACTGCTGAGCCTCTCACCTGAGAAGACCAGAGTCGAGAAGGCACAGGCTTCAACAGCTGCACTGCAGCAATTTTCATAATAGCCAAGACACGGAAGCAACCATAATGTCCATCACCAGATGAATGGATAAAGAAGAAGTGGTCCATGTACACAATGGAATATTAGCCATGGAAAACAATGAAGCACTGCTCTTTGAGGCACCATAGATGAGCCTAGAGATAATCACAGAACATGAGGTAAGTCGGAAAGCAAAAGACATATCTTATGATATCACTTATAGGCATTATCTAACAACTGACACAAATGAACATATTTCCACAGAGAAAGACACTCACAGACATAGAAAACACACTATGCTTATCTAAAAGGAAAGGTACGGGGGAATGGAAAAATTAAGATTAGGGTTACCATACGTGTACAAATACCTATTAAATACATCTATCAAAACGACCGACCATATAACAAGAGAGGTCTACGGAACACCCTGAAAGAATTTACATGGGAGGAGGATGTGTATATGAATATACATATATATATATATATATATATATATGTGTGTGTATATATATATATATATATATATATATATGTAATGTACAAATGAACCAGATTGTGTACACCTCGGACAAACAATATTCTAAACACTACCCCCGATTAAAAACATTCAAACAATGAACAAGAAGTAATGTGACATAAACTTATGGGGGTTTTTCCTGGCACATTCCATTGTAATTTACAACCTAGGAACAGGACTTCCAGAAAGGCTCTGCTGTCCTAGTAACCAGATTTGGGAATGGAGAAATGCTGCCGCCTTGTGGCCGTTTCCCTCAACAGCAGCTTTAAACCCAGTGCTAAAGGTCACTAAATATTCACACTCATTGCAGGCCTGTAAATGACACCTGCCCTCAAAAAAATTCCTGGGGTCAAAACTCGACCAAAAAATTCAAAAGAGGGCAACCTTCAAAGATAACAATTTCAAGAGGTTTATGGTACCCACCGTTTCTTTTCCTGTTTTTGTTTCACAGAAATTTTAAAAGGCGTGGAAAAATGCTGAACATTAGGAATACTTAAAGACATGCAAATCCAAATTACAAAAACCTATCAGCTCACACCAGTCACAATGGCCATCAGCAAAAATTCTGCAAACAATAAATGCTGAAGGGGTTGTAGAGACATGCCTACCCTTGGTTCAACATGGGACATGGTAAGAGCCAGTAATGAAAAACACAAAGGAGGTGCCTTGAAAAGGTAAATATTGAGCTACCATTCAATCAAGGATACCCACTGCTGGACCTATCGCCTGAGAGGATGAGAATCAAAAGGCCACAGGCTGGACTTCACTGGTGGCGCAGTGGTTGAGAGCCCGCCTGCCGATGCAGGGGACACGGGTTCGTGCCCCGGTCCGGGAAGATCCCACATGCCGTGGAGCGGCTGGTCCCGTGAGCTATAGCTGCTGGGCCTGCGTGTCCGGAGTCTGTGCTCCTCAACGGGAGAGGCCACGGCAGTGAGAGGCCTGCGTACCACCAAAAAAAAAGAGACACAGGCTGGCAATCCTGCACTCCAGCAATATTTACCATAGCCAACACTTGGAAGCAACGAAAATGCCCATCAACAGAGGAATGCACAAAGAAGAAATGGTCCATGTACACAATGGAATATGACTCCAATAAAGAAATATAAATTCAATTTAGAAAAGCAACATAAGTAAGGAGACATCAGGTTTTGGGGATTTATCCGGGCACATTCCACTCGAATTTATAACCGAGGAACACCACTGGCAGGTAGGTCTCTTTCCCAAGTTACCAGATTGGGAAAGCAGAAATGCTGCCACCCTCTGGCCGTTACCTGCAACAGCAGCTTTAAAACCTGTGCTAAGGGTCACTTCATATGCACCAGTACTGGAGGGCTGTAAATGAAACCTGCCCTCAAAATGTCTTGAGGGAGGTAATGGCCAAAATATTTCAAATGTCACACATACTTCAAGAAAACAATTTGAAGAGGTAAGCTGTACTCACAGTTTGAAGGAAAAAAGGACATGCCAGAAAGCTCAATTTCAAGGGATTATGAGATGCATGCAAATCCAACCACAACTAGGTATCAGCTCACACTAGTCAGAATAAACCTCAACAAAAACCTGCAAACAATAAATGCTGAAGGTGTTATGGAGAAGTGCATACCCTCAACTTTAAGTGGGACGTAACCTGGTAAGAGCCATAATGAGAACAGAATGGAGGTGCCTTTACAAGGTAAACATTTTGCTACCATAGGACGCACAAGGCCCAATCCTGGGCCTATAACCTAAGAAGGCAGAATTGGAAGTCACAGGCAGGCAAATGTGCATTGCCGCAGTATTAAAATAGCCAAGACGTGGAAGCAACCAAAAAGTCCATCAACAGATGAGTGGACAAAGAAGAACTGGTACATGTACAGACGGAATATTAGCCAAGGAGAAAAAGGACACAATGCCATTTGCAGCACCGTCGATGAATCTAGAGGTAGTCACACAACTTGTAGTAAGTCAGAAAGAGAAAGACACATATCGTATGATATCACTTATAGGTGTTACCTAAAAATTGATATCAGTGAAGATATTTCCACACAGAAGGGCAATCACAGATTCATTAAACAAACTTATGGTTCACCAATGGAAAGGTGTGAGAATTGGATCCATTTGGATATTGGGGTTAACAGACATATACAAACATAGGTGAAATATATAATCCCCAATATCCTACAGAATACCAAGAGAAGACTACTCAACATTCTCTCATAACGTACATGGGAAAACGATCCCAGGAGAGTAGACATATGTATATGTGTAAAAGAATCACATCTTGCACACCTAAAACAAGACAAACATTGTAATCAAACTGGCTGTGATAAAAAAAAATAAAAATTAAATTGAAAAAACGAGCAAGAAGTAGTGAGACATAAACTTAAGGGGCTTTATCCTGGCACAGTCCATTCTAAATTACAACCTAGAACACGACTTCCATTGAGGCCCTGTGGCCCTAGTTACCAGACTTGCTAAAGGAGAACTGCTGCCACCTTGTGGCCGTTTCACACAACAGCAGCTTTAAACCCAGCGTTAATGGTCAGTTGATATTCAAAATACTTCCGGGCCTGTAAATGACACCTGCCCTGCAAACAAATGCTGGGGTCCAATACCGACCAAAAAATTCAAAAGACCTCCACATTTCAAAAAGACAGCTTCAAGAGGCATATTTTACACACATTTGTGTTCTGTTTCTTTTTTTTCTTTTATTTTGTTAAAAAAAACGGGAAGGGAAAAAGGCTGAACATCAGGAATTAATAAAGCCATGCAAATCCAGTGTACAAAAGTGTTCACCTCACAGCCGTCAGAATGATCATCAGCAAAAAAAAAGTCTACAAAGAATAAATGCTGAAGGGGTTTTGGAGAACTGCGTACCCTTTAGCTGCTGGTGGGATGTAACCTGGTAAGAGCCAGTAGTGAGAACAGAATGGAGGTGCGTTTAAAGGTAAAAATTGAGCTACCATGTGATCTGGTAGGCCCACTGATGGGCCTATCACCTGGGTAGACCAGAATCAAAAGGACACAGGCTGGCAATCCTGCACTGCAACAACATGTACCATAGCCAAGACCTGGAAGAAACCAAAATGTCCATCAACAGAAAAATGCACCAAGAAGAAGTCGTCCATGTACCCAATGGAATATTAACCATGAAGAAGCATGGAACAGTGCCGTTGGCAACACCATAAAAGGATCTAGAGATAATCACCCAACTTGAAGTAAGAAAGAAACCAAAAGACAGATATGCTATGACATCACTTATAGGTGTTACCTAAAAATTGATGCCCATAAAATAATTTCCAAGAGAAGGACACGCATAGATTCAGAAAACCAAATTATGTTTAACCAGATGGAAAGGTGTAAGGAATATGTGAATTAGGATATGGGGGTTATCAGACATGTACTAATACATATGAAATATATAATCACAAAATACCTATGGAATACGAAGAGAGGTCTACTCCACACTCCATAATAACATACACGGGATAGGATCCAAAGAGGAATAGACAGATACATTGATATGATAAAGCAGAATCTGTACACCTAGGAGAATCTACATTTTTATCAAATTTGCTCTGATAATGAATAAAAATTAAATTTAAAAACCAAACAAAAATGTAGGAGATATAAGTACTTGCGGGTTTTCACTGGCACATTCCACTCTAATTTGCAGCTGACTAACACGACTTCCAGGAAAGCTCTGTTGCCCAAAACCCAGAGTTAGAAATGTAGAAATGCTGCCGCCTTGTGGCCAGTTCCCCGCAAGAGTGGCTTTAAAACCCACAGCTAATGGTCACTTAACACTCACAAGGACTCAGGGCTGTAAAGGACACCTCCCGTCAAAAAGTGTCCTGAGGTAGGGAATGGCCAAAAATATTCAAAACTGGCAAATTTTTCAAGGAGATCGTATGGACAGGTAAGTTTTACTCACTCTTTTTCAAAAAAGAGGAAAATGGATAAAAGCTCAACATCAGGAATTATTAGCCCATGCAAATCTAACCTACAGAAAGGTTTCAACTCACACATGTCAAGTACCATCAGCAAAAAGTCTACAAACAATTAATGCCGAAGGGGTTTTAGAGAACTGGGTACCCTCTACCTGCTGGTGAGTTGTAAAGGGGTAACAGCCAATAATGAGCAGAGAAAGGAGCTGCGTTTATAAGTAAAAATGGAGCCACCATTCCATTCAGCAGGCCCACTGCTGAGCCTCTCACCTGAGAAGACCAGAGTCGAGAAGGCACAGGCTTCAACAGCTGCACTGCAGCAATTTTCATAATAGCCAAGACACGGAAGCAACCATAATGTCCATCACCAGATGAATGGATAAAGAAGAAGTGGTCCATGTACACAATGGAATATTAGCCATGGAAAACAATGAAGCACTGCTCTTTGAGGCACCATAGATGAGCCTAGAGATAATCACAGAACATGAGGTAAGTCGGAAAGCAAAAGACATATCTTATGATATCACTTATAGGCATTATCTAACAACTGACACAAATGAACATATTTCCACAGAGAAAGACACTCACAGACATAGAAAACACACTATGCTTATCTAAAAGGAAAGGTACGGGGAATGGAAAAATTAAGATTAGGGTTACCATACGTGTACAAATACCTATTAAATACATCTATCAAAACGACCGACCATATAACAAGAGAGGTCTACGGAACACCCTGAAAGAATTTACATGGGAGGAGGATGTGTATATGAATATACATAATATATATATATATATATATATATATGTGTGTGT